>NW_027363102.1:0-1200000 GCF_046119375.1 Phyllobates terribilis | reverse complement strand
GACTGCTTTGCACACTCTTAGCATTCTCTTGATGAGCTTCAAGAGGTAGTCACCGGAAATTGTTTTCACTTCTCAGGTATGCCTTGTCAGGTTTAATAAGTAGGATTTCTTGCCTTATAAATGGGGTTGGGACCATCAGTTGTGTTGTGCAGAAGTCTGCTGGATACACAGCTGATAGTCCTACTGAACAGACTGTTAGAATTTGTATTATGGCAAGAAAAAAGCAGCTAAGTAAAGAAAAATGAGTGGCCATCATTACTTTAAGAAATGAAGGTCAGTCAGTCCGAAAAATTGGGAAAACTTTGAAAGTGTCCCCAAGTGCAGTTGCAAAAACCATCAAGCGCTACAAAGAAACTGGCTCACATGAGGACCGCCCCAGGAAAGGAAGACCAAGAGTCACCTCTGCTTCTGAGGATAAGTTTATCCGAGTCACCAGCTTCAGAAATCGCAGTTTAACAGCAGCTCAGATTAGAGACCAGTTCAATGCCACACAGAGTTCTAGCAGCAGACACATCTCTTCAACAACTGTTAAGAGGAGACTTTGTGCAGCAGGCCTTCATGGTAAAATAGCTGCTAGGAAACCACTGCTAAGGACGGGCAACAAGCAGAAGAGACTTGTTTGGGCTAAAGAACACAAGGAATGGACATTAGACCAGTGGAAATCTGTGCTTTGGTCTGATGAGTCCAAATTTGAGATCTTTGGTTCCAACCACCGTGTCTTTGTGCGACGCAGAAAAGGTGAACGGATGGACTCTACATGCCTGGTTCCCACCGTGAAGCATGGAGGAGGAGGTGTGATGGTGTGGGGGTGCTTTGCTGGTGACACGGTTGGGGATTTATTCAAAATTGAAGGCATACTGAACCAGCATGGCTACCACAGCATCTTGCAGCGGCATGCTATTCCATCTGGTTTGCGTTTAGTTGGACCATCATTTATTTTTCAACAGGACAATGACCCCAAACACACCTCCAGGCTGTGTAAGGGCTATTTGACCAAGAAGGAGAGTGATGGGGTGCTACGCCAGATAACCTGGCCTTCACAGTCACCAGACCTGAACCCAGTTGTTTCACACTTTTTTGTTAAATATATAATTCCACATGTGTTAATTCATAGTTTTGATGCCTTCAGTGTGAATGTACAATTTCCATAGTCAAGAAAATACAGAAAAATCTTTAAATGCGAAGGTGTGTCCAAACTTTTGGTCTATACTGTATATGATAGAGAAATGGCCTCCTAATTCCATCTAGCTATGGTGGACTTCGTGACCTTAGACCGTTCCTAGCCCCTTGGTAGGATATAAACAACGAGTTATCTTTCCTAAAGCTTTTGGTAACTGAATGGTACCTAACCACACATCTCCTCACTTCTAACGTATGTAACTGCACCTCTTTCTGGTTACTAGGATGTGGACAAAAGGAGGGTAGGAGGACTTCCTGAAGTCTGTGGAAACGAGTAGCTACCTTAGGGAGAGAGAGTGATTTTTAGACCAGATCCTGCCTATCATCCAGAATTTGAGTAAACGGCGAGGCCATAGACAGGGTCTGGATGTCACTAATGCTCCTGGCCGAGGTTAAAGATATTAAAGCGGTCTTAAGAGAGAGGGATTTAAGGGTTGCTGACTATTAGCACAAACGGCGAGCTAGTCAAGGCCTTTAGAACCAAATTTAAATCCCAGGGAACCAAGCTGCTTTTAATAATGAGTCTAGATCTAAAAGCTGCCTTAATGAACCGAGAAACCCAGTAGCTACAAGCTACATCACAGCTATATAGGGCACCCAAGGCAGAAATCTGTACTTTAAGGGTGCTGGTGGATAACCCTAGTTCAAGACCTTTTTGTAAAAACTCCAAAGATTTGTCCTATTGGCACCCCTTCCCCATCAACCCCAGAACCAGAGAAAGACAAAAACTTTCTCCAACTTGTGGCATAAATCTTGGTTGTAACAGGTTTTCTGCTGTGCAGGATGGTTACTAGACCTTTGGAAAAACCTTTCTGATTTGGCAGTGTCCTTTCAAGTTCCACACCGTCAAGTGGAGGCCAGTTGCTTGAGGATGGAATATCGGACCCCGGAGAAGGAGATATGGAATCTCTGGAAGAACCCAAGGATCAGAGATGGACATGTTCCTCAGGCATGAGAACCAGAGCCTCCTGGGCCTAAAGGGTGCGATCAGCAGAACCCTGGCCTTCTCCTCCCTGATCTTTCTTATTACCATGAGAAGAACAGCCAACCAGGGAGGGAGGAGTCATACGCCAGGCTGAAATACCAATGTATCAGGAAAGCGTCCACAGCTAGAGGATTTAGGGAACACAAGATCTTTGTCTTCCGATTTAGTTTTGTGGCAAACGGATCTACCTGACCGGAGGCCCCCCCATCTTCGGCTATTTGGGTAAAAATTCCTTGATTTAGTTCCCATTCCCCTTGCATCAGAGGATAGCAGCTTAGGAAATCTGCTCTCATGTTTTCTTTTTCCATTATATGGAGGGCCATCAGGGAAAGGAGGTGACTTTCTGTAATCTGGAAGAGATGATCTGTCACTCTCATCAGTGATCTTGACCATGTATCCCCCTGGTGGTTCACATATGCTACCGCAACTAGATTATCCAAGAGGATCTTTACATTCTGGCCCTGAAGGAAAGGTAAGAAATTATTCACCGCCTTGTCTACCGCCAGAAGTTCTTTTGAATTGGAGGAGAGACCCTTTTAAATATCTGACCAGGTCCCCTGGGCTACCATATCTCCCAGATGGGCTCCCCACCCTCTCGGACTCGCATCTGTGGTAATTGTTCTAGTGACCCTAAGTACCCAGGGAACCCCTCGAGATAGGTTAGGCTCATCCTGCCACCACTATAACGATTTTACTGACCGGGGTGATAAGGACATCTTCCAAGTGCCCCTTAAGAGAAACTTCATTATGTAGCACATCCCACTGTAGAACTGTGGCGCCCCTGAAGGTTCGACCGCCACAGGGATGCTGCACTTCTGTAATGGAGTGTAGTGTTCCTCCTCCGAGGTAAGAACAGCGTGATGGTCGGGACCCAACCTTTGCATCCAACACCACATTTCTCCACCAGGGGGGCTAGTATGCACCAGGTGCTGCCCTCCTGGTTACATGGAGACTGGGGAACCAAGAGTGAGGGGAACCAGTTAGTGGGTGAGGGTTGAGGACTTACAATTTAGTGACACTTTAAATTTCATATTTAATAAAAAGCCATCTTTGGTTTTGGTCTTTGTGCTGTTAATTACTGTGAGGTATTGTGATCTCCCACCCTGAACGTGGATCCTGTGTGGACCTGCAGTGGATGGAGACACAGCCCTCATACCCCAGCCTTGGGACGGGGGGCAGGTTGCAGACGAGGAATGTCTCAACCCGGTCAAGGACCACGACCAAGAAGGCCCGGAGCTTAAGAGTGTAGCTCCACAGCTAATGGATCCCGGGGAGGATGCAGACGGAGCAGTGTACGCCACCTGTCCTCACCATCTGATATATTCAGAGGGAGCCCGGCTGCAAGAGGGGTACCGGCCCCGACACCCGACCTTGCTTCTCCATGTCCTGGTTGGTAAAGCCTGGTAGGCCCAGAGGATCCCATCGGGTATCGGAAGGAGCGGAGCTGCCACCCGTGCCCTTGTTCTGAGAGGAGTTCAGAGGGAGACCCGGCCTATCTACACACACAGACAGGAGAGGATACGGTCTGTAGTTCAGGAACACTCTGGTGCGGGGTCCCAATTGAATGCTGGACTTGCTCGGAGGTTGTCGGACCCCCATCCCTGATGACTGCAGGACTCCGTGGGGATCAGGGAGTCGCCTTCCTTCTGCCATCTCTAATGTGAGTAAAGCCTTGGAAGTTCACCCCTATGGCCTCCGGACTGTTTATTCTGCGCTACACCGCGCGACGTGGCATCCATTCTTCCTCCACTACTACCCCCTCCATCCTTCCTGTCCCTCTGCCCTGAGGCCTTGCTCCGCCTGTGGGGAGTAGTAATAACTCTGGCCGCCGTAACACTATGCCTCAGCGGACTGCAGCGGCGCTGGTGGCCTTCACCAGGTGCCACAGGTGGCGTAGTCGTAAATCAGCCACTCAACCCGGATAAGCCCACACCATCTCTTTTAATGTGACGGCCCTGAGTCCCCCATCTCCCAGGGTAAAGAAAAGGGCTTTTTCGAATAAGAGACGTCACGCTATCACTTGTGGGGGGTTTCTGCTGTTTTCGCATGTCAGGGGCTCTCCAAATGTGATATGGCATCCACTTTTTTCATATGGCATTTTGTTTTCATAATGGCATTACGGCATTCATTTTAATATGGTGATATGGCATTCAGTCTTTTTTGCGTTCAAAAAGTCGAAACGGTGCTCCTTCCCTTCCGAGCCCTGTCATGTGCCCAAACAATAGTTTTCCCCCACATATGGGGTATCAACATGCTCAGTAGAAATTACACAACAAATTTTGTGGTTCATTTTATCTTGTTACCCTTGTGAAAATAAAAAAATTGGGGCTATAGTAAAATTTTTGTGAAAAAAAGTAAAATGTTCATTTTTCTTTCCACATTGCTTTAGTTCCTTTTGGGTATTTTCTGTCATAAAGGCCCCTCAAAGTCACTTCAAATGTGATGTGGTCCCTAAAAAAATGGTTTTGTAAATTTTGTTGGAAAAATTAGAAATCGCTGGTCAACTTTTAAACCTTCTAACTTCCTAACAAAAAAAATGTTTTAAAAATTGTGCTGATGTAAAGTAAACATATGAGAAATGTTATTTATTAACTATTTTGTGTGACATAACTCTCTGGAATTAAAAGTTTGAAAATTGCAAAATTATCAAAATTTTCACCAAATTGTCGTATCAAAATTGGTTACCACTATCATGAAGTACAATATGTCACTAAACACAATCTCAGAATCAGTGGGATCCATTGTAAAATAAGAAGAAAATAATAAAATCCTTATACTCACATGTCCTATGTGTCCCTAGCTGTAATTCTCTGACCGCTGACGCTGAGGAGCCGAGGAGAATGAGCCGCTCCGGCGAGCGGGCCCCGAAGCTGAGCTCAGGAGCGGTGTCCTGTCACTCAGTGAGCGCAGCTCCGGGGCCACTATCCGGGGAACACTTAGGACCATAGGCAGATTATAATGAGGGAAATCTGGGCTACCGCCCGGGGCCCCGGGGCTCCGGGGAGCCCCGGGGAGTCCATGGCCAAGCTTAAAGGATCCCTCACTTTACACACTTAACATCTTTTATCCATTGTTAAAAAGCGTCATAGATTTCAAGCTTTTTTCATAGTGTTTTTCACCCTTGAATTTGTTCCAGAAAATGAAGTATTGCTCCTGGAAAATTAATGTAATTACACATGTGTTGGTATAGATATGTTTATTTCATTTGTATGTAATGGAACAACACAAAAAAACAAACAAAAAAGGCAAATTGGACATAATTTCACACAAAACTCCCAAAATGGGCCAAACCAAAATGTTGGCACTTTTCCAAAGTTGTAGGTAAACAACTTTGTTTCAAGCATATGATGCTCATTCAAACTCACCTGTGGCAAGTAACAGGTTTGAGCAATATGAAATCATACCTGAAACCAGATAAAAAGGTGAGAAATTTACATATTCTTTGCATTGTATGACTGTGTGTGCCAAACTAAGCATGGAGAACACAAAGAGGAGAAGAGAACTGTCTGAGGAGTTGAGAACCAAAATTGTTGAAAAATATTAACAATCTCAAGGTTACAAATTAATCTCCAGAGATCTTGATGTTCCTTTGTCCATGGTGCGCAACATTATCAAGAAGTTTACAACCCATGGCACTGTAGCTAATCTCTCTGGATGTGGACAGCCGAGAAAAATTGATGAAAGGTTGCAACGCAGGATAGTCCAAATGGTGGATAAGCAACCCCAATCAAGTTCCAAAGATATTCAAGCTGTCCTGCATGCTCAGGGTGCATCAATGTCAGCGTGAACTATATGTAGTCTTTTGAATGAAATGAATCACCATGGCAGGAGACCCAGGAGGACCCCACTGCTGACATAGATACATAAAAAAGCTAGACTACAATTTACCAATATGTGCGTGAGTAAGCCTAAATCCTTTTGGGAAATCATCTTGTGGACAGATGAAACCAAGATAGAGCTTTTTGGTGAAGCACATCATTCTACTGTTTACCAAAAATGGAATGAGGACTGCAAAGAAAAGAACACAGTACCTACAGTCATATATGGTGGAGGTTCAAAGATGTTTTGGGGTTGTTTTGTTGCCTCTGGCACTCATTGCTTTGACTGCGTGCAAAGCATCATGAAATCTGAAGATTACCAAAGGATTTTGGGTCACAATGTAGTGTCTATTGTCAGAAAGCTGGGTTTGCGTCCTAGGTCATGGGACTTCGAGCAGGACAATTACCCCAAACATATTTCAAGAAGCACCAAGAAATGGATGGGAACAAAGTGCTGGAGAGTTCTGAAGTGGCAGCAATGAGTCCGGATCTAAATCCTTTTGAACACCTGTGGATTTAGATCCGGACTCATTGCTTAGTCCGGATCTAAATTGCTCTTAAAATTGCTCTTGGGAGGAGACACACTTCACATATGGGAGACCTGGGACAGTTTGCAAAAGAAGAGTGGTCTACATACTTTTATATATATATATATATATATATATATATATATATATATATATATATATATATACATATATATATATACATATATATATATATATATATGTATAATACTTGACACCTAATGGGAGCCAAAGGCCAAAGAAGGGGGCATTGTCCTAAGTAGGGGCCACAGAGGGAGACATTATTTTAATTGGGGTCCAAGGAGGGGGACATTATTTTAAATGGGGGCCCCAAGAGGGGACATTATTGTAAATTTTGTCTAAAAAGGGGGGCATCATACCATGGGAGCAAAAGGGGAACATTATGATAAATGGTGGCCAAAGAAGGGGACTTTATTCTAAATGAGGACCAAAAAGAGAGACATTGTACTACAGGGGGCCAAAGAGAGTTATATATAATAATATTTTTTATTTAATTTCTATATTTAGTAGAGACATGTACAAACTGAATAAGACAATACAGATTATCACATAATTCATGACATACTAAGAGGAGTGAAGGCCCTGCTAACAAGCTTACAGTCTATGAAGATATAGGAGTGACACAAAAGATAAAAAGGTGCTTGTCATGTATGGTCCGGCCATGATTATTATAAACAGGGGAATTCAAATACCATTACATGAACCAGTCATCAGCCAGAATCTGTATAAGTACAGATACAAGGAGCTGTAGAGTGCATGGAGGCTGTGGATACAGATGAGTGAAGGGACCAGATTCTGGAGAAAATTAAGGAAGGGAGAACAGGGCATAGTTAGATTAACCATATTCTGTGGGATAGTGCATTCCAGAGAACTGCTGCAGCACAAGAGAAGTCCTGAAGATGGGGGTAGAAGGTTTTGATTACAGAGGATGCTAGTCTTAGGTAGATAGTTGATTTTACATTTCTGGATTCTGTAGATTTGTGATTTGTATTAAACAAAAAAAAAAAACAACAACAATCCGAGGTGTCAGTATTCTTTAATGAGGACATAGCCCTCATGGTTTGTAATTCCAGTGTGTGATGATTAAATAAATGTTGTGATTAAGGTGCAGTTACTGCAGTATATCACAGATCAATTAATCCACAGTCACACTAGCTATGTATACGGATGTCCCCCAGGCCGATGCCCCAGCAGTTGTTTCGGGATGCCTTGGCTTCTGCTGCTTTAGAAGATGCAGGTCATCCTTGTACATTTATCTGTATAGAAATAAATGGTTCGAGGCATGGTCATTAATTTTCCACAAAGCACTCTGCTACTATGCAAGCCAAATAATTTGTCCCTTTTTCCTTTCTGTTAAATTTGGGAATTATACAATAGATAACAGTCACATATTATCCTGTATATGATATCTGACTTCTGTAATCACTGTATACCATATACCAGTCATATATTATCCTGTATACTGCAGGTGCTATACTATGTGTATAGACATCAGATGATATATAGACTCCTTCATCATATCCTATGAGCTTTATTTATTGTTGTGGAGTTCAATTGTTTCCCATGGTATTTAATGGGTATTTTTAGAAATTACTTTTGTTATGTTTTTATATTTATTTTTAATAAAGGCATTTTTTTATTGCTTCAGTTGTACGTTGTTATTGTGGCTACTAGAATGGGAGTAACACTCAATCACGTCAAAGAAGTATAGATGCACAAGTTTGATAAAAAGATTTGGAACTTTTATTGAATTATTTAAAAGAAATTTATAAAACACACATAAAGGGGAAGTGAACCAATGAAGGTGCCTGCAGTGCTAGTAACAAGGGTAGTCAATCATTTATTCTGTTTAACAAGACTTACAAAAGGAGATCATATCAATGAACCCAGTGATAAATACATGAAGAATTAAATAAATAAATAAGTAAAAGGATCAGTATCCAAAATTCATTCATCTAGTAAGCATTAGTGGATAACAAGTACATACCTTAAAGTATCCAGCATAGATAAATGTAGTCAAAATGCCATGAAAGTATATATCTATAAATATGTCAATAGGTCATATAGAGAGAAGCCATAAAGCCCACAAGTGGTAGACAAGTGTCAATATAGGGCAAAGTCAATCATGGCCCACAAAATACAGATGGTATCACCAAGCATAGAGATAAACAGAATGTAAATAAAGACAATACAACCTTTCAACTGCAGGTAAGGACAGCTGTATTGTCTTTATTTACATTCTGTTTATCTCTATGCCTGATGATTCCATCTGTTTATTTCTATGCTTGGTGATACCATCTGTATTTTGTGGGCCAAACTGCACATTAATCACAACATTTATTTAATCATCACACACTGGAATTACAAACCATGAGGGCTATGTCCTCATTAAAGAATACTGATGTAGCACCCTGAGGATTCGGCTGCTACAGGGGTATTGCACCTCACTCCAGAGGTGTGGTATTCCACTCCCGGGTAAGGATGGAGTGTGGAACTGAGCTCAGTAGGCTGCATGCACTACATACATCCCATTTCCGGGGGACAGATCAACGGTACTCCCACCAGTTTATGTGCAGGTACGACAGCGTCTGTCCCTGACTGGAGTGGGAGGGGGGTGGAACATCCCAGTAGTGTAGGGGCAGATAGGGGGAGTAGTCTGGGTAAAGCTAGGAGCTCATTGGGTGCTGGTCACCTGAGCTCACACATAGAGGGAGTATATATGGTGGGCACCATCTTAGGACAGGGTCTTTTTAGCCTGAGGAGCAGAGCAGAGGAGCTCAGCCAGGAGGGCTGACAGGGAGCTGTGGCTCCGGCTGGGCTCAGCTCCAGAGCAGAGCCTGCAGAGAGAGAGAGAGGAGTGAGAAGGACCCAGAGAGGAAACAAGAAGGAACCCCAAGATCCCAGAATAAGGACAGAAGGGTGAAGGGTTGGCGGACAAGGGTACCGGGTCCCAAGCTGGCGGAGGCCCAAAACGAACCTTAGCCAGGAACCGGAGGTCGTGGGCAGGATCTGCCACGACCCTCACCAAATCCACTAGAAAGGCACACCGAGCATAGGGTCAGGGAGCCCAGAGGAGGCTTGACCACCAAGAGACCCGAGGGAGCCGGCCAAAAGTGGATCCCTGGTGGGAACGGCCAGAGGAAGGGAGAGTTAGAAAGGAGCTCAGGACCACGCTCCGGAATTGTCTGGGGGTTGGCCGAGTCCAGGACCTGGTGGACGCAGCACGGCTCGGGTGGTCGCTCAAGGCCAGAGTGACCAAGAGAACACCAGTAAGTAAAAACCCTGAACTGCATCTCCTGACTCTGAATCTTCTTTTTGCATCATCA
This sequence comes from Phyllobates terribilis, assembly GCF_046119375.1. Taxonomy (NCBI): domain Eukaryota; kingdom Metazoa; phylum Chordata; class Amphibia; order Anura; family Dendrobatidae; genus Phyllobates; species Phyllobates terribilis. The sequence continues at coordinate 1,190,144 of NW_027363102.1, read as the reverse complement.
CAACCCCCATCATCTACACCTGCTGCCCTGAGGCCATACCCCTCCCGTTGGGGGTTATACCATCACTGCTGCACATATACCACCGGCCTCAGTGGACTGCTCTGCAGCGGCGGCTTCAAAGCCGCACTCAACGGGTGGCGTAGTCGACAATCAAGTTAACATCTACTGCCATAGACTGCCACTTAGTTTGACACCCTGGGCACGGACCGGGTCACCGCCACAAGGACTACTACCCCCATCGAGATCCGGCTCCGGGTATCCCCTACAGCACTGGCCCAGGGGGCGCGTCACTGACACCTCGGATTGTTGTTGTTGTTTTTTTTTTGTTTAATACAAATCACAAATCTACAGAATCCAGAAATGTAAAATCAACTATCTACCTAAGACTAGCATCCTCTGTAATCAAAACCTTCTACCCCCATCTTCAGGACTTCTCTTGTGCTGCAGCAGTTCTCTGGAATGCACTATCCCACAGAATATGGTTAATCTAACTATGCCCTGTTCTCCCTTCCTTAATTTTCTCCAGAATCTGGTCCCTTCACTCATCTGTATCCACAGCCTCCATGCACTCTACAGCTCCTTGTATCTGTACTTATACAGATTCTGGCTGATGACTGGTTCATGTAATGGTATTTGAATTCCCCTGTTTATAATAATCATGGCCGGACCATACATGACAAGCACCTTTTTATCTTTTGTGTCACTCCTATATCTTCATAGACTGTAAGCTTGTTAGCAGGGCCTTCACTCCTCTTAGTATGTCATGAATTATGTGATAATCTGTATTGTCTTATTCAGTTTGTACATGTCTCTACTAAATATAGAAATTAAATAAAAAATATTATTATATATAACTCTCTTTGGCCCCCTGTAGTACAATGTCTCTCTTTTTGGTCCTCATTTAGAATAAAGTCCCCTTCTTTGGCCACCATTTATCATAATGTTCCCCTTTTGCTCCCATGGTATGATGCCCCCCTTTTTAGACAAAATTTACAATAATGTCCCCTCTTGGGGCCCCCATTTAAAATAATGTCCCCCTCCTTGGACCCCAATTAAAATAATGTCTCCCTCTGTGGCCCCTACTTAGGACAATGCCCCCTTCTTTGGCCTTTGGCTCCCATTAGGTGTCAAGTATTATACATACATATATATATATGTATATATATATATATATATATATATATATATATATATATAAAAGTATGTAGACCACTCTTCTTTTGCAAACTGTCCCAGGTCTCCCATATGTGAAGTGTGTCTCCTCCCAAGAGCAATTTTAAGAGCAATTTAGATCCGGACTAAGCAATGAGTCCGGATCTAAATCCACAGGTGTTCAAAAGGATTTAGATCCGGACTCATTGCTGCCACTTCAGAACTCTCCAGCACTTTGTTCCCATCCATTTCTTGGTGCTTCTTGAAATATGTTTGGGGTAATTGTCCTGCTCGAAGTCCCATGACCTAGGACGCAAACCCAGCTTTCTGACAATAGACACTACATTGTGACCCAAAATCCTTTGGTAATCTTCAGATTTCATGATGCTTTGCACGCAGTCAAAGCAATGAGTGCCAGAGGCAACAAAACAACCCCAAAACATCTTTGAACCTCCACCATATATGACTGTAGGTACTGTGTTCTTTTCTTTGCAGTCCTCATTCCATTTTTGGTAAACAGTAGAATGATGTGCTTCACCAAAAAGCTCTATCTTGGTTTCATCTGTCCACAAGATGATTTCCCAAAAGGATTTAGGCTTACTCACGCACATATTGGTAAATTGTAGTCTAGCTTTTTTATGTATCTATGTCAGCAGTGGGGTCCTCCTGGGTCTCCTGCCATGGTGATTCATTTCATTCAAAAGACTACATATAGTTCACGCTGACACTGATGCACCCTGAGCATGCAGGACAGCTTGAATATCTTTGGAACTTGATTGGGGTTGCTTATCCACCATTTGGACTATCCTGCGTTGCAACCTTTCATCAATTTTTCTCGGCTGTCCACATCCAGAGAGATTAGCTACAGTGCCATGGGTTGTAAACTTCTTGATAATGTTGCGCACCATGGACAAAGGAACATCAAGATCTCTGGAGATTAATTTGTAACCTTGAGATTGTTGATATTTTTCAACAATTTTGGTTCTCAACTCCTCAGACAGTTCTCTTCTCCTCTTTGTGTTCTCCATGCTTAGTTTGGCACACACAGTCATACAATGCAAAGAATATGTAAATTTCTCACCTTTTTATCTGGTTTCAGGTATGATTTCATATTGCTCAAACCTGTTACTTGCCACAGGTGAGTTTGAATGAGCATCATATGCTTGAAACAAAGTTGTTTACCTACAACTTTGGAAAAGTGCCAACATTTTGGTTTGGCCCATTTTGGGAGTTTTGTGTGAAATTATGTCCAATTTGCCTTTTTTGTTTGTTTTTTTGTGTTGTTCCATTACATACAAATGAAATAAACATATCTATACCAACACATGTGTAATTACATTAATTTTCCAGGAGCAATACTTCATTTTCTGGAACAAATTCAAGGGTGAAAAACACTATGAAAAAAGCTTGAAATCTATGACGCTTTTTAACAATGGATAAAAGATGTTAAGTGTGTAAAGTGAGGGATCCTTTAAGCTTGGCCATGGACCCCCCGGGCGGTAGCCCAGATTGCCCTCATTATAATCTGCCTATGGTCCTAAGTGTTCCCCGGATAGTGGCCCCGGAGCTGCGCTCACTGAGTGACAGGACACCGCTCCTGAGCTCAGCTTCGGGGCCCGCTCGCCGGAGCGGCTCATTCTCCTCGGCTCCTCAGCGTCAGCGGTCAGAGAATTACAGCTAGGGACACATAGAACATGTGAGTATAAGGATTTTATTATTTTCTTCTTATTTTACAATGGATCCCACTGATTCTGAGATTGTGTTTAGTGACATATTGTACTTCATGATAGTGGTAACCAATTTTGATACGACAATTTGGTGAAAATTTTGATAATTTTGCAATTTTCAAACTTTTAATTCCAGAGAGTTATGTCACACAAAATAGTTAATAAATAACATTTCTCATATGTTTACTTTACATCAGCACAATTTTTAAAACATTTTTTTTGTTAGGAAGTTAGAAGGTTTAAAAGTTGACCAGCGATTTCTAATTTTTCCAACAAAATTTACAAAACCATTTTTTTAGGGACCACATCACATTTGAAGTGACTTTGAGGGGCCTTTATGACAGAAAATACCCAAAAGGAACCAAAGCAATGTGGAAAGAAAAATGAACATTTTACTTTTTTTCACAAAAATTTTACTATAGCCCCAATTTTTTTATTTTCACAAGGGTAACAAGATAAAATGAACCACAAAATTTGTTGTGTAATTTCTACTGAGCATGTTGATACCCCATATGTGGGGGAAAACTATTGTTTGGGCACATGACAGGGCTCGGAAGGGAAGGAGCACCGTTTCGACTTTTTGAACGCAAAAAAGACTGAATGCCATATCACCATATTAAAATGAATGCCGTAATGCCATTATGAAAACAAAATGCCATATGAAAAAAGTGGATGCCATATCACATTTGGAGAGCCCCTGACATGCGAAAACAGCAGAAACCCCCCACAAGTGATAGCGTGACGTCTCTTACTCGAAAAAGCCCTTTTCTTTACCCTGGGAGATGGGGGACTCGGAGTCGGGTCCTGTGATGGAGAGATGGGGTGCAGCCGTGGCCCGGACCCGACCCGTGCTCAGGGCCGTCACATTAAAAGAGATGGTGTGGGCTTATCCGGGTTGAGTGGCTGATTTACGACTACGCCACCTGTGGCACCTGGTGAAGGCCACCAGCGCCGCTGCAGTCCACTGAGGCATAGTGTTACGGCGGCCAGAGTTATTACTACTCCCCACAGGCGGAGCAAGGCCTCGGGGCAGAGGGACAGGAAGGATGGAGGGGGTAGTAGTGGAGGAAGAACGGATGCCACGTCGCGCGGTGTAGCGCAGAATAAACAGTCCGGAGGCCATAGGGGTGAACTTCCAAGGCTTTAGTCACATTAGAGATGGCAGAAGGAAGGCGACTCCCTGATCCCCACGGAGTCCTGCAGTCACCAGGGATGGGGGTCCAACAACCTCCGAGCAAGTCCAGCATTCAATCGGGACCCCGCACCAGAGTGTTCCTGAACTACAGACCGTATCCTCTCCTGTCTGTGTGTGTAGATAGGCCGGGTCTCCCTCTGAACTCCTCTCAGAACAAGGGCACGGGTGGCAGCTCCGCTCCTTCCGATACCCGATGGGATCCTCTGGGCCTACCAGGCTTTACCAACCAGGACATGGAGAAGCAAGGTCGGGTGTCGGGGCCGGTACCCCTCTTGCAGCCGGACTCCCTCTGAATATATCAGATGGTGAGGACAGGTGGCGTACACTGCTCCGTCTGCATCCTCCCCGGGATCCATTAGCTGTGGAGCTACACTCTTAAGCTCCGGGCCTTCTTGGTCGTGGTCCTTGACCGGGTTGAGACATTCCTCGTCTGCAACCTGCCCCCCGTCTCAAGGCTGGGGTATCAGGGCTGTGTCTCCATCCACTGCAGGTCCACACAGGATCCACGTTCAGGGTGGGAGATCACAATACCTCACAGTAATTAACAGCACAAAGACCAAAACCAAAGATGGCTTTTTATTAAATATGAAATTTAAAGTGTCACTAAATTGTAAGTCCTCAACCCTCACCCACTAACTGGTTCCCCTCACTCTTGGTTCCCCAGTCTCCCTGTAACCAGGAGGGCAGCACCTGGTGCATACTAGCCCCCCTGGTGGAGAAATGTGGCGTTGGATGCAAAGGTTGGGTCCCGACCATCACGCTGTTCTTACCTCGGAGGAGGAACACTACACTCCATTACAGAAGTGCAGCATCCCTGTGGCGGTCGAACCTTCAGGGGCGCCACAGTTCTACAGTGGGATGTGCTACATAATGAAGTTTCTCTTAAGGGGCACTTGGAAGATGTCCTTATCACCCCGGTCAGTAAAATCTTTATAGTGGTGGCAGGATGAGCCTAACCTATCTCGAGGGGTTCCCTGGGTACTTAGGGTCACTAGAACAATTACCACAGATGCGAGTCCGAGAGGGTGGGGAGCCCATCTGGGAGATATGGTAGCCCAGGGGACCTGGTCAGATATTGAAAAGGGTCTCTCCTCCAATTCAAAAGAACTTCTGGCGGTAGACAAGGCGGTGAATAATTTCTTACCTTTCCTTCAGGGCCAGAATGTAAAGATCCTCTTGGATAATCTAGTTGCGGTAGCATATGTGAACCACCAGGGGGATACATGGTCAAGATCGCTGATGAGAGTGACAGATCATCTCTTCCAGATTACAGAAAGTCACCTCCTTTCCCTGATGGCCCTCCATTTAATGGAAAAAGAAAACATGAGAGCAGATTTCCTAAGCTGCTATCCTCTGATGCAAGGGGAATGGGAACTAAATCAAGGAATTTTTACCCAAATAGCCGAAGATGGGGGGGCCTCCGGTCAGGTAGATCCGTTTGCCACAAAACTAAATCGGAAGACAAAGATCTTGTGTTCCCTAAATCCTCTAGCTGTGGACGCTTTCCTGATACGTTGGTATTTCAGCCTGGCGTATGACTCCTCCCCCCCTGGTTGGCTGTTCTTCTCATGGTAATAAGAAAGATCAGGGAGGAGAAGGCCAGGGTTCTGCTGATCACACCCTTTTGGCCCAGGAGGCCCTGGTTCTCATGCCTGAGGAACATGTCCATCTCTGATCCTTGGGTTCTTCCAGAGATTCCATATCTCCTTCTCCGGGGTCCGATATTCCATCCTCAAGCAACTGGCCTCCACTTGACGGTGTGGAACTTGAAAGGACACTGCCAAATCAGAAAGGTTTTTCCAAAGGTCTAGTAACCATCCTGCACAGCAGAAAACCTGTTACAACCCAGATTTATGCCACAAGTTGGAGAAAGTTTTTGTCTTTCTCTGGTTCTGGGGTTGATGGGGAAGGGGTGCCAATAGGACAAATCTTTGGAGTTTTTACAAAAAGGTCTTGAACTAGGGTTATCCACCAGCACCCTTAAAGTACAGATTTCTGCCTTGGGTGCCCTATATAGCTGTGATGCAGCTTGTAGCTACTGGGTTTCTCGGTTCATTAAGGCAGCTTTTAGATCTAGACTCATTATTAAAAGCAGCTTGGTTCCCTGGGATTTAAATTTGGTTCTAAAGGCCTTGACTAGCTCGCCGTTTGAGCTAATAGTCAGCAACCCTTAAATCCCTCTCTCTTAAGACCGCTTTAATATCTTTAACCTCGGCCAGGAGCATTAGTGACATCCAGACCCTGTCAATGGCCTCGCCGTTTACTCAAATTCTGGATGATAGGCAGGATCTGGTCTAAAAATCACTCTCTCTCCCTAAGGTAGCTACTCGTTTCCACAGACTTCAGGAAGTCCTCCTACCCTCCTTTTGTCCACATCCTAGTAACCAGAAAGAGGTGGAGTTACATACGTTAGAAGTGAGGAGATGTGTGGTTAGGTACCATTCAGTTACCAAAAGCTTTAGGAAAGATAACTCGTTGTTTATATCCTACCAAGGGGCTAGGAACGGTCTAAGGTCACGAAGTCCAGCATAGCTAGATGGAATTAGGAGGCCATTTCTCTATCATATACAGTATAGACCAAAAGTTTGGACACACCTTCGCATTTAAAGATTTTTCTGTATTTTCTTGACTATGGAAATTGTACATTCACACTGAAGGCATCAAAACTATGAATTAACACATGTGGAATTATATATTTAACAAAAAAGTGTGAAACAACTGGGTTCAGGTCTGGTGACTGTGAAGGCCAGGTTATCTGGCGTAGCACCCCATCACTCTCCTTCTTGGTCAAATAGCCCTTACACAGCCTGGAGGTGTGTTTGGGGTCATTGTCCTGTTGAAAAATAAATGATGGCCCAACTAAACGCAAACCAGGTGGAATAGCATGCCGCTGCAAGATGCTGTGGTAGCCATGCTGGTTCAGTATGCCTTCAATTTTGAATAAATCCCCAACCGTGTCACCAGCAAAGCACCCCCACACCATCACACCTCCTCCTCCATGCTTCACGGTGGGAACCAGGCATGTAGAGTCCATCCGTTCACCTTTTCTGCGTCGCACAAAGACACGGTGGTTGGAACCAAAGATCTCAAATTTGGACTCATCAGACCAAAGCACAGATTTCCACTGGTCTAATGTCCGTTCCTTGTGTTCTTTAGCCCAAACAAGTCTCTTCTGCTTGTTGCCCGTCCTTAGCAGTGGTTTCCTAGCAGCTATTTTACCATGAAGGCCTGCTGCACAAAGTCTCCTCTTAACAGTTGTTGAAGAGATGTGTCTGCTGCTAGAACTCTGTGTGGCATTGAACTGGTCTCTAATCTGAGCTGCTGTTAAACTGCGATTTCTGAAGCTGGTGACTCGGATAAACTTATCCTCAGAAGCAGAGGTGACTCTTGGTCTTCCTTTCCTGGGGCGGTCCTCATGTGAGCCAGTTTCTTTGTAGCGCTTGATGGTTTTTGCAACTGCACTTGGGGACACTTTCAAAGTTTTCCCAATTTTTCGGACTGACTGACCTTCATTTCTTAAAGTAATGATGGCCACTCGTTTTTCTTTACTTAGCTGCTTTTTTCTTGCCATAATACAAATTCTAACAGTCTGTTCAGTAGGACTATCAGCTGTGTATCCACCAGACTTCTGCACAACACAACTGATGGTCCCAACCCCATTTATAAGGCAAGAAATCCCACTTATTAAACCTGACAAGGCATACCTGTGAAGTGAAAACAATTTCCGGTGACTACCTCTTGAAGCTCATCAAGAGAATGCTAAGAGTGTGCAAAGCAGTCATCAAAGCAAAAGGTGGCTACTTTGAAGAACCTAGAATATAAGACATATTTTCAGTTGTTTCACACTTTTTTGTTAAGTATATAATTCCACATGTGTTAATTCATAGTTTTGATGTCTTCAGTGTGAATGTACAATTTTCATAGTCATGAAAATACAGAAGAATCTTTAAATGAGAAGATGTGTCCAAACTTTTGGTCTGTACATCTAGCGGCGAGGAAGTGCCAGAAGGGCTGAAGGCTCATCCCACCCCACCCCTCCTGGGCTGAGAAGACAGGTGTCTCGATAGAAGACATATGTAAGGCTGCTACCTGGTCCTGTCCCTCTACATTCCATAGACACGATAGGTTAGATATGGGTGTATCGGCTGACCTCACCTTTGGGAGAAGAGTATTCCAGGCTGTGGTCCTTCAATAGATTACTTCATCTCTGTAATTCTCTCGTGGTGCTGTCATGGTCGACCGATAAAATCTTAAATTACATACCGGTAATGGAATTTTTCGGAGACGATGACAGCACCCTTATATTCCCTCCTTTCACGTTTGTGGGAACACTCCCCTTTTATTAATTATAATATCACACTCAATAGGTGTCGTCTGGTATGGCAATTTTGTGATTGTTTGCTGTGTTTATTAACCTGGCGTTCCTCTCAATGCTCTGTAATCCCAACTGAGGCGGGAGAGAGGTGGCGCCCTTTTAAGCCTGTAGGTTTCCTCTCCTTGGTGGGCGGATCCCCTCTCTCGTGGTTCTGTCTCTGAAAAATCCCGTTACCGGTAAGTAACTTACGACTATACATTTGATGGAGCAATCAAAAAGTTGTACCCCAAAATGGTATTAAAAACGGTCTTAGAAAATTGAAACACAAGCCAAACAATTTGTTTGCAAAGTTTAGAATTTTTTAAAAGCAGTAAAATGTTTTTGTTTTCTTCTGCACCATTTCACTTTATTTGGAATTCATTGCCCTTTTTTTTCTATATGTTGCACAGTAAAGTGAATGGCGTCTTTCAAAAATGCTGTAATTTTGTCCCACAAAGTACACCTCAACCCTGCTGTATTGAATAGTGTCTGTGTTATTCACTATGTGATATGTGTTTTTTTATTGTATACTAATGTATAGTGACTAGTGATGATTGAGCGTGTTCTATGAACCCATTCAGCGAGCACGCTAACAGCCGTGACACTTGCAGGCACGGCGACCTTAAAAGAAATGCCAAGCATGCCAAAATACTCGGCGAGCACCTGAGCGTGCTCGCCGAAGGGGTTGATAGAACACGCTCGATCATCACTAATAGTGACCAGATGCCTCTAAGGAATCTTTTTTGGCCTCTGTTTTACTGGTGCTTGAAGTGCAAATTTTTGTAGCTCTAATGATTAAGTAATATGCAACTATGTGAACTGCAATTGCCAATTAACAATTTAAGGGTATCCATCAGAAAATACCCCTCCCTCCAATTCCCATTCATGACCATGCAGGATTTGGAAAGCTAAATCCATAGACACCTCTATATCTTTTATCTGTTGCTGCATTTCTGAGTGCTCTGGGTGTAACGGAGCACTAACCAAGCCTCAGCCTTCCAAGGTTGCTTCCCTGCCCAGCACCAGCCTCTTTATCTTGATTGATAGCTCACTGTCAGTTTTTTGGGACGTCAGGCACCAAGCAAGGAAAATCAGTGAGCTAGACACTAGCACTGGGAACTCTCCCTCCGTACATAAACAAAACATAAACCAAAAAAAAAGCAATTTGGCACGTTACTTAATTTATGTAGATTTATAGAATGAAATGTTGGATTTCGTACGAGCTCGATCCATGTTTTTCACAGAGCTCATATCTATTATAGTCTAGGGCTGTTCACATATTTCTGTGGACCGCGTATTTTTCACCGAAACACGTTGACCTGTCGGACTTTGATCCAAATCAAAGTTTAGAGCTTCTCGGATGCAAAACAAAGCTGATGAAAGTCTGAATGAGGCCTTACTCTATTATTTATTTTTTAAGCAGCGTTCATTCCAGGCTGCTGTACACATGAAGAGGGTTTACACACCTAAAATACATATATAAAACACAGAAACAAGCTACCATTGACAGACTAGTATGGAGGGAGACACTGCCACTACGAGCTAACAGTGTGGATTCTGGTGTCTCGCTCCTTCCCTCAGGTTGTATGCCAAAAGCCTCCTCCAATAAGCAAGTTCTGGACAAGCTGCAGGTGGAGAGGGAGTGCGGGATTACGGTGAAGGCCCTGACTGCGTCTCTGTTTTACACTTACGAGGGAAAGAAGTATCTCCTGAACCTGATCAACACTCCGGTGAGTGTGACGTTTCTTCTTGATTTGTTTCTCTGTGGTCTTGTTGCGGATGTTCAACTGGTCACGGCGGTCGCGTGACCTGTCACATAACTAAATGATGTCATGGAAGGTCCTTTCACACCACCGCGAGCCGTACAAGAGACCGGACGCAGTGGAGAAACGACCGGAGGCCATCAGAAGGTAAGTATAATGTTATTTTCTCCAATCCCCTCCATGACAGCACACCTGGAGGTAGCCTCCCCATCCTAATTAGGGACAGGAAAACAAGAGGTTAAATAGCCCCTTCCCGCTACAATCCCCAGTGTTTTCCTGTCCCTATGGGATGAAGAGGTTACCTGGGGTGCCTGCAGCCGGCAAGCAGGGCCCTATTAAATTTACCTGCCGGGCTGCAGGGAGCGATCGCCTCCGACCTTCCTTCCTTTGCAGCTCCCGTGTCTCCTTGAGAGCGGGACCCCCCACACACACACTCGCCTGCGTGTAAAGCCGAGTAGGGTTTTGGGGGCTGGGGGCCTCCTGTAGCTCCCCGGCCGGAGTCTCCTCTGTCCTCCATGGCGGCGTGCCGGAAGTCAGGCTTTTGGCCAGCGGGACGTCACTTCTGGTGCGTTCCACCGTGGAACGCATGGGGCCGCGGCGGGAAATTCAAAAGGAGAAGCCGCGGTTTGCCCTGAAAATGAGGATCCTTCACCAGATAGGTGAAAATTTGGCACTGGATCTCGGTCTCCCCTATAAAAGACCCAGATGAGAAGACTCCATTAAGGTAGGACAGAATATTCTGCTACTATGGAGGGTGCTGTTCCAAAGCCTGCGTCTGCAGAGCCCAGCGCTAACCCGGCCCCAGTAAGTACTAGGTCCTAGGTTATTCCCCACTCTCTTTTGAGCAGGATCCTAAATATATTTTAAATCTCCCCTTTTTTTATTTTTAATTTAGGGAGACAAGGATCCGGCACCGACAGTGGGAGAAAGCACTACAGTTCGCAAATGTGCCATCTGTATAAAAAAGCTGGCTTCAGGGCATAAGAAACCCCTATGCTGGAAATGCACTGACAACATTGTGAAGGAAGAACAGCCTTCCCTTATGGAAGAAGTCAGGGGAATGGTTCGGCAGGAAATACAATCTTCCCTAGCCTCCTTCTCACAAGCCAGAGCTGAAGGTCCATCTCCCCCCAAAAGGAGAAAATATACGGTTAGGGAGACCTCTGATTCAGAATTAGGGTCTATGGAGGAACCGGAAGAAGGGGTCCTAAGTGAAGATCATGAGGAAGATAGGAAATATTACTTTTCGTCTGAGAATATGGAGGAATTGTTGTCGCAGGTGAGAGACACGATGCAGGTGGAAGAGGAGAAGGAAACCCGTACAGTTCAGGATGAAATGTTTGGCGGTCTGAAATCCAAGAAGAAGGTAGTGTTCCCTGTGCATGACAACATTTGGAGTCTTATTTTGGATGAATGGGAGTCATCTGAGAAAAGGCTTAGTATGGCAGGAGAAATGAAGGATAGATTCCCTCTAGATGAAAAGGCGGCTAAGCTATGGATGGAAGTCCCGAAGGTTGATGTACAGGTGGCAAGGGTTGCGAAGAAAACAACCCTTCCCTTTGAAGACTCGTCACAGCTCAAAAATCCTATGGATAGGAAGATGGACAGCCTTCTAAGGAAGGCATGGGAAACATCGGCGGCTTCACTGAAGACTAATATCGCTTCAACTTGTGTAGCTCGTTCCATGTTCCTCTGGCTCCAACAACTAGAGGAACATCTCTGGAAAGGTACCACTCAAGAGGACCTCCTAGCATCTCTTCCTTTTCTGCAGAAGGCCACTGGATTCCTAGCGGATGCCTTGGCGGAGTCGGTCAAGATTGCAGCAAGATCGGCAGCATTATCAAATTCTATGAGAAGAGCTCTGTGGTTGAAGATGTGGAGTGGGGACAACGCATCAAAATCTAAGCTTTGTTCCATTCCATTTAAAGGAGAGTATATGTTTGGGGCGGTGCTAGACGAGTTGTTGGAGAAAGCATCCGACAAGAAGAAGTCTCTGCCAGAGCCAAAGAATCCAAAAAGTTTCAGAAAGAGACCATTTCTTCTCCCTCAACAACAACAGCAGCAAGCATTTCAGTACAGAGGCAAGGGTAAAACTGGTCGCTGGAGTTACACAAAAGGGGGAAGAGGTAGGAATATCTTTCAAGGTTCTAGGCAGGACAGACAATGACGCCAAGAAGGTAGGAGGCAGAATTGCGAGCTTCCTTCCTCAATGGCAGCTTATTGATTGGAAAAGGATTTGTCGTGGCAACAGTAGACCAGCCAGAGGCTTACTACCACGTGCCAATTCATCCGGATTACAGAAAATTTCTCAGATTTGCTGTAACTCAGAACCGAGAGGTACTTCATTTTCAATTCAATGTACTCCCCTTCGGCATTTCGTCAGCACCCCGCCTGTTTACAAAGATCATGGCAGAGGTAGTAGGTTTATCTAAGGAAACTGAATATCTGCATCGTCCCATATTTAGACAATTTTTTGGTGATGGTTCCCTCGGTTTCAAGTTTGGAAAGAGACCTCCAGATGACCCTCCAGATCCTGGAATCCTTGGGATGGTTGATAAACTACCAAAAGTCAGATCTGATTCCCTCCACCAGGAAGACCTCCTTGGGAATTCTCCTGGATTCTCAGCAACAAGCCTCTTTTCTGCCAAAAGAGAAGCAGATTCAGTTGAGGTCGAAAGTTTATGCACTAAAGAACCAGAGAGGAGTGTCATTAAGATTCGCCATGTCCGTCCTCGGGTCCATGACCTCATTTATTTAGGCGGTACCTTGGGCTCAAGCGCATTCAAGGGTCCTTCAAAACTACATCCTTTCCTGTTGGGACAGATCTCCAAGTTCCCTCTCCAACAGAATTCATCTGCCAGAGAAGGTGAAAGCATCTTTAAATTGGTGGCTCTGTCCAGGAAATCTGGAGAAAAGTTCAGCATGGATTCAACTTCCCTTGTTATCCGTCAAAACAGACGCAAGCAAAAGAGGATGGGGAGCAGTAGTCTCCCACGTGGCCTTCCAAGGGGTCTGGTCGCAAGAAATAGCAGAGCAGTACTCAAACTTAAAAGAAATGAAAGTGGTGGAAGAAACCCTATGGGCAGCCACTACTGTGCTTCAGGGGTCGAATGTCAGAGTCTACTCGGACAATATGACAACTATAGCCCACTTGAGACATCAGGGAAGTACAAGAAACAGGAGGTTACAGATGATCTCCGAAAGGATCTTCCACTGGGCGGAGCATAATCTACTATCCTTATCGGCTCTGCATCTGAGGGGCTCCGACAACTATCATGCAGATCTTCTGAGCAGAAAATACATTCATCCAGGGGAGTGGAGCATGAACTCGAAGATATTTCAGATGATTGTTCAAAAGTGGGAATACCCAGATGTGGACCTGTTTGCGAACCAGGAAAACGCAAAAGTAAGAGCCTTTTTCTCTTTGAAACCCGAGGATTCAGCAACAGGGATAGATGCATTCGCTCACCCTTGGAAAGTTGGGCTCGCTAATGCTTTTCCCCTGATTCTGTTAATACCAAGGACTTTACAAAAAATCAGGTCGGAAGGGCTCAAGACTATCCTAATAGCTCCAATGTGGCCAAAAAGAGCATGGTTCGGAACATTGAGCAGTCTAAGAATGGATGATCCATTGATGCTTCCTCGAATCCACGATCTGCTGCATTAGGGCCACATTTTCCATCCGGCCCCTCAGAATTTGGCTCTAGCAGCTTGGCTTCTGAGACCACCCTCTGAAAAGCCAGAGGCTTCTCAGTACAGGTGATCCAAATGTGGCGCCCTGCTGTGCATTGGTGCCACAGAACCCAGAAGGGTGCATGGATGGATTTCTCCACAAGAGGCCCTCACTAGATACAAACACCTCTACCTTCCAACTCATACCAGCAGAGGGAGCCCAGATAGGGATATATATAGGGAAGGTGGAGCCAGGCAGCTCAGTTGATTAGTGAGTGCTCAGAGTCAGAGCAGAGCAGGCAGGCTGAGAGAGAGCCTGAGAGCGTGCCGACACTCAGATAGCGGTGAAGACGCAGCACGTCAGCTGCCTAGTAGTGAGGGCCCCGAGTGTGGCCGACGGCAAGGAGAAAAAGGGGAGTGAAACCAAGGGGGCAGAGGAGCACAATAAGCTCACCCCATTATATCTACCGGACACCGGATCCGCGCCTACAGGGACCCTTTACACCCAGTCGGGATAACCGGAATCCCAGGAGGACTACAAGTCCCTGACAAACCTGAAGGCTAGACACACACAGGATCAGGAACCACGAAGGCCCCGACGTCCAGGGAAAGTGGTTACCAACCAGAGGTCCTATTTCTGAGCATCTGGTGAAGTAAAAGCAGGACACATAAGCTAGGCCCAGTTGCAGGCTGGCCAGGAGCATACATAGGGACAGACACGGATCAGGAGGCCCTATACCTGCTCCCTGGGGAGAAGTCCAAAAGTGCGCCCTTCATCTGGAGTACCCTGGACCGTACCTAACAGCTGTACCAGTAAAGGAAATGAAGCAAATCCCCTGTCTCTGTCCGTTACTCCTGCTGTGCCATCGCTTTCCCTGCACCACAATGCTCAGCGGAACCTGCATCATTTATACTGCCCTGAGGCCTGCTCCACCTGTGGGGAGCCGTTCCATCTCAAGCTGTCCTGACATCTGCCTCAGAGGACTGTTGCAGCGCTGGTGATCCTCACCAGACACCACAGGTGGCGTCACAACAAATTCCCTACAAATAATTCCTTTTGGCACTGACCGCCCTGGGCCAGCCACCGCGATAATCCCCGCAGGCAGTCTTAGGCCCGGCTGCCGGGTGCCCCGCGACACCCCTGGGGGCGAGTCACATACACTGCAGAAAAGCAGAAAACCAGTCACAATTTCCATCTATGGAAAAATCTAGAAAGCTTTCAAGCTATGGTATGAGCCTCGTCCATTAGATCCCTTTCGGCTTGACGTGGCCAGAATCTTGGATTTCCTACAGAACGGTCTGTCTAAAGGATTAAGACCAAGCACGCTGAAGGTCCAAGTCTCGCCTTTAAGTTCCTATTTTGATGCTGATTTGGCCCAAAACAGATGGATTAAGAGGTTCATGATAGCTGCTTCTTGGATTAATCCAACAAGAGCTAAAATAGTTCCACCTTGGGATCTCAACGTAGTTCTTAGAGGCCTAACTATGCATCCTTTCGAGCCAATAGCCGAGGCACACATAGACAAATTGTCTTGGAAAGCGGCATTGCTTGTAGCTCTGACTACAGCCAGAAGAGTGAGTGAAATCCAAGCCCTGTCTATCAGAGAGACTTATTGTCGTATTTTGGAGGACAGGATCATCCTCCAGTTGGATCCTTCTTTTCTACCTAAAGTGTCGTCTAATTTTCATATGTCTCAGCCAATAATTCTTCCGTCATTCTGTCAAAATCCATCAAATAGCAAGGAAGAAGAATTCCACGCGTTGGATGTAAGAAGGACTATAATCCGCTATTTGAGGCAGACTGAAACCTGGAGGAAGGATCAGAACCTATTTGTCCAATATGGAAGCCCCAATAAAGGAAAGAAAATTGCAAAAATATGCTAGCAAATTGGATTAAGAAAGCAATTTGTGAAACATACATAGTTCAAGATTTGCCTCCTCTGAAATCTTTGAAAGCTCTTTCTACTAGAGCTATGTGGGTCTCCTGGGCGGAAAAAGCTAGTGCATCCATTGAGCAGATTTGCAGGGCAGCTACATGGTCGTCTGTCCATACCTTTGCTAAACATTATAGACTAGATGTAATATCTAATAGAGACTTAGCATTTGGAAGGAAAGTCCTTCAGGCTGTTGTCGCTCCCTAAAATTCATTCTTTGGTATTACTCCAGGTGTGCTGTCATGGAGGGGATTGAAGAAAATAGAATTAGACTTACCAGTAATTCGGTTTCTAAGACCCTCCACAACAGCATGGGTAGTTCCCTCCATTTCTTTGATTGGAAAAATCCTTAGTGTTAATAAATATTTAGAGCATTCATACTGTGTGGTCCTTTGAAAACACTGGGGATTGTAGCAGGGAGGGGCTATTTAACATCTTGTTTTCCTGTCCCTAATTAGGATGGGGAGGCTACCTCCAGGTGTGCTGTCGTGGAGGGTCTTAGAAACAGAATTACCGGTAAGTCTAATTCTATTTTTTTTTTTTTTACCATTTTTATTCTTTTTTTCTACTATTAACTTGTTCACACTATATAAATACATGCCGGTTGCAAGGATTTATATAGTGTGACCAAGTTGTCAAGCACTTTCCAAGTGATGCTAAAATCGCTTGGAAAGCGGTTGACAACCCGCATGCGGACATGCATGTGAAAAATGCTTCACTTACGTTTGTCCCTGGCAGGAAAAACGCATGTAAAATCTGCATGCGTTTTTTCTGCCAGGGAGA
The DNA here is from genome assembly GCF_046119375.1 of Phyllobates terribilis. Classification (NCBI taxonomy): domain Eukaryota; kingdom Metazoa; phylum Chordata; class Amphibia; order Anura; family Dendrobatidae; genus Phyllobates; species Phyllobates terribilis. Next base: position 1,173,564 of record NW_027363102.1, on the reverse strand, counting down.
TGCAGAAACACTCAGGAAAAATCCGGAGCATTTCTGCATCGTGGGCATGTGGCGCCCCTGAGGGTTCAGTCGCCACAGAGGTACTGCACCTCACCCAGAGGTGTGGTGTCTCCCTTCACTCAGGTAAGATGGGAGTGCTGCAGAGAACCCCCCAAAACACCTGCATCCAACATTACACTGCTTCAGACCGGCTGGAAGGGCAACATGCAGAGCGCAGCTGCTGAGCCCTGTCCCTGGCTGGAGTGGGGGAAACCCAAAGGTAGGGGGAACCAGTAGTGGGTGTGGGTGGAGGAAGCAGTTAGAAGGAGCACACAGTAGGTATATAATGGGAAGCAATCTTAGGGTGGCAGTTCAGAACAGAATGGTCAGTCAGTACAGTACAGACGGTCAGTGAGGACTGTCTGGGAGCAGAGGCTCAGCAGGAGCTCTGCTCCACAAGAAGGGCCCGGGATAGAGGCCCCGGAGGGGAGAAGGGAGTAGGCTCCATTCTAAGAAGGGATCCCAGGGGTACGGCGCGTGCAGGACAGCACCCATACGCCCCGCATCTGTCAGAAGACAGAGGGATCGGTTGCCCCATTCTAATCTCCAGGGGGTCAGGTTGGTCCCGGATCCGACGTACAGGAAGGACTTCAGCATACCCGAGCGGGATTGAGAGTGGGCAGCGCAGGGCAGCAGGGAGAAGGACCTAGTGTGAAGACGGTCAAAGTAGGAACACGAGAAAGTGGGGTTCTGCCAAGCATTCCTAAACTTCCTGAGGAAGGATTGAACCCCTGCCAGGGTGAACACGGCGCAACGTGGGAGGCCTTCACCTGTAACTTGCACTTTTGTGTTTCCTGAAGAACTGTGTATTAAAATCTTGGACGACTGCACTGAGTTGCCTCCGTCTATTCCTTCACTGGTGCCATTTCCCTCCCTGCACTACAACGCCCAGCGCACCCTCCATCTATTTACACTGCCCTGAGGCCCGCTCCACCTGTGGGGAGCCGTTCCATCTCTAGCTGCCCTAACATCTGCCTCAGAGGACTGTTGCAGCGCTGGTGATCCTCACCAGACACCACAGGTGGCTTCACGACAAATCCTATAAATAATCCCTTTTGCACTGACCGCCCCGGGCCAGCCACCGTGATATTCCCCAAAGCAGCCATACGGCCCGGCTGCCGTGTGCCCCGCGGCCCAGGGGGCAGCGAGTCACCACTTGGTGTCACGAACAGGATACGTGACCAGCCTGCCATCTGCGGGTAATGTGCGCCTAAAGAAGTGTTTTCTGCCTTGAATGTGGCGCCCGCCCCAGAAGAACGGGCGCCATTATGTGCGTGCTAAAGAACAACAGAATGGAACCTCCCGTCGTGGGCCGCGTCCCAGAATGGCTCCAAAAGCAGGCCCTGCCCCTTGCAACAGTGACTGTCCGCATAGATGTGTCCGTCAAAGCGGGGAGGCCGACACAGGGAGTGACCGACAGCAAAGTGCCATGGGACCGCCCCCGAAAGAGGAGAGGCGGTGGAGAGAAGCTGCGTAAAGACCGGGAGGTGTCAGGCCGAGCTGATGCAGTCGCGGGAGCAGGTCGGAGTGATGTCCCTGTCCCAAATGCGGCTGGCGCTGCTCCATCCCTGGTCCCCCTGCAGCCTGAGGCTGATGACCAGGCTGGGTCAGCCTGCAGAAACCAGGGGTTCCCCCAGAGGGGGCCCCACTGTTAAACTGTTTTAGTTAACTGGACTGTACATAAGTTGCCCGGAAGGGTGCAGTTGACTTCATGTTTGCTACCCAGTTACCCGTCAGGGTACAGAGACTGACAGGCTGAGGACTGTGAGAAGCCGGACGTTGACATTGTACATAGTTTAGCACTTCTTAAAGTGCATCCTATTGGTTTTATAATTACAAATATACCTCAGAACAAAAACCCGTTTGGCGTGGCGGAAGACGAGGTCCAGGATTGGATCGTCTATGCCCTGCAGCCATGCCCAGGGCCTACGTTGAGGGTTTGTGGACGGGTCCCTCATGCTGCTACTGTTGCACCCTGGTGCTGGAACTGTCTTGAAAATTGTTTTATATGACAATACTCTTATGATGTTTTATAATGTAACCAGTAACGTTAAAAGAAATGTGCCTCCCATAAAGGGAAGAAATGTTGTTTTATGGTCAAATATGCTGATGCATCTTAAAAATTTTGCATGTCAGTTATGCCTGGTTTTGCTCTGTTCCAGCCCGCGGACGTGCTGCGTTTTACAGGGGGGGGGGGAATGTGGCGCCCCTGAGTGTTCAGTCGCCACAGTGGTACTGCACCTCACCCAGAGGTGTGGTGTCTCCCTTCACTCAGGTAAGATGGGAGTGCTGCACAGAACCCCCCAAATCACCTGCATCCAACATGCAGAGTGCAGCTGCTGAGCCCTGTCCCTGGCTGGAGTGGGGGGAACCCAAAGGTAGGGGGAACCAGTAGTGGGTGTGAGTGGAGGAAGCCGTTAGAGGGAGCACTTATACAGTAGGTATATAATGGGAAGCCATCTTAGGGTGGCAGTTCAGAACAGAATGGTCAGTCAGTCTACCATTGGGCCCTATAAGACGTTCTTCATCTCCCGTTGCAGTGGGGTTTTTATTTGTCAAAAAAAAAGACTGGGGGTTGCGCCCCCGCCTTGATTTTCGCGAGTTTAATCGGATCACGGTCTGGGATGCATATCCTCTCCCTCTCATCCCCGACCTCTTTAGAAAAAAATTTGGCTCCTACGATTTGATTAAACTAGACCTCAGGGGGGCTTATAATCTCATTCACATTGAGGAGATGAGTGGAAGATGGCCTTCAATACTCCTGAGGGGCACTATGAAAAGCTTGTGATGGCATTTGGGTTGACTAATGCTCCCGCTTTCTTTCAACACTGTTAGTGACATTTTTAGTCATCTGGCAGGTAGATCACAACAAACCAATCTTGATGACATATTAATTTACTTACCTCCAGTCACATCAGGTACATATCAGGCAGGTCTTACAGATACTCAAAGATAATAAATTATTTGTCAAACCAGAGAAATGTATTGTAACATACCTGGCGGCGTCCTTGCATAGTGGTCCATCTCCCACTGTGCAAGAGCACGCACTTGATCTCCTGTCCAGAATGTCTCTCTGGTTTCCCTCCATGCTGTCTGTTTGTGTCTGTTTCTGCTGCTTAAGGGCGGCGCCCGATCACTTCCTGCTTTTTGTACCTGCTGTGGGTCACACCCCTTGTGCGTCCTCAGCCTATTGCTGTCTGTCACCTGGTATATAGCTCAGCTGCTCCCATCTATTCCTGCCTGAGCATAGTGTTTCTTTCAGTGTGTGCTTGCACTCTGAAGGTGCCAGGTCCCGTCCCGTTCTGTGTTCTCTTGTCTGCCTTTCCTGGAGGCTGTATTTCCAGGCCTGTCTGAACACGCTCCTAGCCTGTTCCTCCCGCCTTCTAGGGGCCGATTACCTAGACCCGCTCCTGTATCTTGTCTGTCCTGTCTGAACACGCTCCTAGCCTGTTCCTCCCGCCTTCTAGGGGCCGATTACCTAGACCCGCTCCTGTATCTTGTCTGTCCTGTCTGAACACGCTCCTTGCCTGTTCGTCCCGCCTCTCTGGGGGCCGTATTCCCAGACCCGCTCCTGTATCCCTCTGCAGTGTCGGTCTCCTCCGTACACTCAGTTCCAGTCTGAACTCTCTCCTATCCTTTACCTGTTTTGCCTCTATGTCCGATGTCCGTTCCCTTCCTTTTTCTGCAGAGTCTGAACTCGTACCTAACTCCTGCTTGTTGTCTCTGTACTCCCGTTTGTGAGTTTGTGGTCCACTCGCTACTTCACTGCAAGTACCCTGTTGGTATCTGGCTCTGCCTTTCTCTTCCTGTCTGTTCCGTGTGAACAGAGCCCTGTCCCCCCTGCTCTGCCTTGCTCACTGCTCCGGCAGTCCTGTCCTGTCCTGCCCTGCTTCTGCCCACTGCTCCGGCAGTCCTGTCCTGCCCTGCTTCTGCCCGCTGCTCCGGCAGTCCTGTCCTGCCCTGCTTCTGCCCGCTGCTCCGGCAGTCCTGTCCTGCCCTGCTTCTGCCCGCTGCTCCGGCAGTCCTGTCCTGCCCTGCTTCTGCCCGCTGCTCCGGCAGTCCTGTCCTGCCCTGCTTCTGCCCGCTGCTCCGGCAGTCCTGTCCTGCCCTGCTTCTGCCCGCTGCTCCGGCAGTCCTGTCCTGTCCTGCCCTGCTTCTGCCCGCTGCTCCGGCAGTCCTGTCCTGCCCTGCTTCTGCCCGCTGCTCCGGCAGTCCTGTCCTGCCCTGCTTCTGCCCGCTGCTCCGGCAGTCCTGTCCTGCCCTGCTTGTGCTCGCTGCTCCTGCAGCCCCGTCCTGCTCTGTTCTTGCCCACCGCTTCGGGCGTTCCCTCTCTGCTGTGGTTGTCTACCGCATCTGCGGTTCTGTGACCCAGTCTGTACTGGGTCTTAACCTTTCTGTGCTCCAGCCCGTCCTTTCGGCCAGTACCTCCCTGCCTGCATACTCGCCTGTATCCACCCATCTGCATACCTGCCGTGTTTGCTTATATCCACCAGTCTGTGCCAGCCTAACGTGCCTGTTCCTGAGTCCCAGTGTGTACTGGGTCCTATCCCGCCTGTGTTCCTACCTGCTAGTGCCTCCCTGTCTGCACTCTAGCTGTGCTTGCCTGTACCCCTCTACCTGTATTGTTCCTGAGTCCCAGTGTGTACTGGGTCCTATCCCGCCTGTGTTCCTACCTGCTAGTGCCTCCCTGTCTGCACTCTAGCTGCGCTTGCCTTTACCCGCCTGCCTGCATACCAGTCGTGCCTGCCTATACCCTCCAGTCTGTGCGCCAGCCTAACCAGCCTGATCCAGTAATCCCTGTGTGGGTCAACCCCCGTGTCCGGAGTTTGACCTGGAGTAGCACCTGGTTCCTCTGCCCGGTTTCTCCCTGGTGCACTGGCGTCGTATGCCGTCGTGCCATCTTGGTCGGATCGGCCAGATACTTAGTCACGCCCCTCCAGGCACTCTCCGGTTCATGGTCCAGTGGAATCACTACAATCACACGCACACGCCGCTCAGCCCGGGCGTGTGCATAACAGCATGCTCAGGCCATGGTTCCCGTTGAGCCCCACGGCCTTCGCTCTCTGAGAAGTTTTCCAGCGAATACATGCATTAAAATAAATAAATAAATATTTTTTTTTTCCTTTAGCTGAGTTCCAGGCGAATTACGCACCCGTCCAGATGGATCTATCTGCTCTCGTTCCCGCGGATCCGCTACGTTATTATGGGGATCCTAGACAAAGTCGTGCATTTGTGGAGCAATGCATGCTACACTTCAAGTTCTACCCTCTATGTTTTCCCACCGATCGGGTTAAGGTGGCATTCATTATGTCTTACCTGGCGGGTGATGCCTTGGAATGGATCAACCCCCTATATGAAACACAGGATCCGATCCTCCTGGACCTAATGGCCTTCCTGGTGGCCTTTCTAATGGTCTTCGATGATCCTAACCCGGAGGCTCCTGCTGAAGCTTCACTTCCCAATATCCCGGAGCAGCCCCAATGGGTAATGTGTGTGGGTAGCGCAATAGTCCTCCAGCCCAATGAGACTACTGCCCACCCAGAATCCTCACAGGGTGACTACGCTTTCCGGAATACTTCTCCCAACCTCAAGAGGCAGTCCAGACGTGCTAGACGTAGAGGCAAGCCGTCACGCCAGGGTCTGTCCTCCCTGAGACCTCCTGACCCCAACCTTGAAGTCCCTACTGAAGCTTCATCTCCCTGTATCCCGGAGAAGCCCCAACGGGTAATGTGCGTGGGTAGTGCACCAGTTCTCCTGCCCGAAGAGACTTCTGCCCATCCAGACTCCACACAGGAGAACTTCCTGCACCCGGCATCAGATGCTTCACCCACTTTAACCGGTGTGCATGTCCAAGGATGCTCCAAAGCTGTGGTTACCTCAGAGTCTGTGCACCTCTACTACCTGGCGGAGGACCCCCTGTTGCCTCCTGAATCCTCCGGGATACCACTCGATGACAAATGGAGAGAGAATTCTCTACACCCGGTACTCGATACTTTGTCCGCTTCGTCCTGTGAGCCTGACAATGGGTACCCCAAAGTGGTAGTTACCCCCGAGTCTCTACACCCCTCCGACCAGGCGGAGGACCTCCAGTTGTCTCCTGAACCCTTCGGGGTGCTACCTGGTAGCGAAAGGACAGAGACTCTCCTATACTCTGTACCTGATACCTCGCTCGCTTCGTCCAGTGAGTCCAACCTAGTGTACTTTGAAGCAGAGGTTACTCCCGAGTCTCTACACCCCTCCGACCAGGCGGAGGACCTCCAGTTGTCTCCTGAACCCTTCGGGGTGCTACCTGGTAGCGAAAGGACAGAGACTCTCCTATACTCTGTACCTGATACCTCGCTCGCTTCATCCAGTGAGTCCAACCTAGTGTACTCTGAAGCAGTGGTTACTCCCGAGTCTCTACACTCCTCTGACCAGGCGGAGGACCTCCAGTTGTCTCCAGAACCCTTCGGGGTGCCACCTGGTGGTAAATGGACAGAGACTTTCCTATATCCTGGATCTGATACCTCGCTTGCTTCGTCCAGTGAGTCCGACCTAGTGTACTCTGAAGCAGAGGTTACCCGTGAGTCTCTACACCCCTCTGACCAGGCGGAGGACCGCCAGTTGTCTCCAGAACCCTTCGGGGTGCCACCTGGTGGAGAATGGACAGAGACTTTCCTATACTCGGTACCCGATACCTCGCCTGCTTCGTCCAGTGAGTCCGACCTAGTGTACTCTGAAGCAGATGTTTTCTCTGAGCCTCTGCACTCTTCTGACCCGGCGGAGGACCTCCAGTTGTTTCCTGAATCCTCCGGGGTACCACCAGAAAACAAAGAGACAGTGACTTTTCCTCATTATGTACCTGATAACCCGTCTATTTCTTCCTGTGAGCTTGACAAGATGTACCTCGAAGCAGAGATTACCCCCAAGTCTCTGTCCCCCTCCAACCCGGTGGAGGACTTCCAGTTGTCTCCTGTACCCTCTGGGGTGCCACCTGAAAATATGTGGAGAGAGACTTCCTTGTGTGCTGTTCCTGGTACTCCACCCGTTTCGTCTGTTGCTAAGGGTGGCTGGATGGGAGGTAGCATCCTAGCTACCCAGAGGAGACCAGTTTTTCCGGTGGACAGGGGAAGTGATCTCTTCGAAGTGAAGAATTGGCCCTCGAATTCCCTGCGGAAGATTCTGGCAGGCCTGAAGAAGAGGGGGCGTAAGGGGGGGGGTACTGTAACATACCTGGCGGCGTCCTTGCATAGTGGTCCATCTCCCACTGTGCAAGAGCACGCACTTGATCTCCTGTCCAGAATGTCTCTCTGGCTTCCCTCCATGCTGTCTGTTTGTGTCTGTTTCTGCTGCTTAAGGGCGGCGCCCGATCACTTCCTGCTTTTTGTACCTGCTGTGGGTCACAACCCTTGTGCGTCCTCAGCCTATTGCTGTCTGTCACCTGGTATATAGCTCAGCTGCTCCCATCTATTCCTGCCTGAGCATAGTGTTTCTTTCAGTGTGTGCTTGCACTCTGAAGGTGCCAGGTCCCGTCCCGTTCTGTGTTCTCTTGTCTGCCTTTCCTGGAGGCTGTATTTCCAGGCCTGTCTGAACACGCTCCTAGCCTGTTCCTCCCGCCTTCTAGGGGCCGATTACCTAGACCCGCTCCTGTATCTTGTCTGTCCTGTCTGAACACGCTCCTAGCCTGTTCCTCCCGCCTTCTAGGGGCCGATTACTTAGACCCGCTCCTGTATCTTGTCTGTCCTGTCTGAACACGCTCCTTGCCTGTTCGTCCCGCCTCTCTGGGGGCCGTATTCCCAGACCCGCTCCTGTATCCCTCTGCAGTGTCGGTCTCCTCCGTACACTCAGTTCCAGTCTGAACTCTCTCCTATCCTTTACCTGTTTTGCCTCTATGTCCGATGTCCGTTCCCTTCCTTTTTCTGCAGAGTCTGAACTCGTACCTAACTCCTGCTTGTTGTCTCTGTACTCCCGTTTGTGAGTTTGTGGTCCACTCGCTACTTCACTGCAAGTACCCTGTTGGTATCTGGCTCTGCCTTTCTCTTCCTGTCTGTTCCGTGTGAACAGAGCCCTGTCCCCCCTGCTCTGCCTTGCTCACTGCTCCGGCAGTCCTGTCCTGTCCTGCCCTGCTTCTGCCCACTGCTCCGGCAGTCCTGTCCTGCCCTGCTTCTGCCCGCTGCTCCGGCAGTCCTGTCCTGCCCTGCTTCTGCCCGCTGCTCCGGCAGTCCTGTCCTGCCCTGCTTCTGCCCGCTGCTCCGGCAGTCCTGTCCTGCCCTGCTTCTGCCCGCTGCTCCGGCAGTCCTGTCCTGCCCTGCTTCTGCCCGCTGCTCCGGCAGTCCTGTCCTGCCCTGCTTCTGCCCGCTGCTCCGGCAGTCCTGTCCTGTCCTGCCCTGCTTCTGCCCGCTGCTCCGGCAGTCCTGTCCTGCCCTGCTTCTGCCCGCTGCTCCGGCAGTCCTGTCCTGCCCTGCTTCTGCCCGCTGCTCCGGCAGTCCTGTCCTGCCCTGCTTGTGCTCGCTGCTCCTGCAGCCCCGTCCTGCTCTGTTCTTGCCCACCGCTTCGGGCGTTCCCTCTCTGCTGTGGTTGTCTACCGCATCTGCGGTTCTGTGACCCAGTCTGTACTGGGTCTTAACCTTTCTGTGCTCCAGCCCGTCCTTTCGGCCAGTACCTCCCTGCCTGCATACTCGCCTGTATCCACCCATCTGCATACCTGCCGTGTTTGCTTATATCCACCAGTCTGTGCCAGCCTAACCTGCCTGTTCCTGAGTCCCAGTGTGTACTGGGTCCTATCCCGCCTGTGTTCCTACCTGCTAGTGCCTCCCTGTCTGCACTCTAGCTGTGCTTGCCTGTACCCCTCTACCTGTATTGTTCCTGAGTCCCAGTGTGTACTGGGTCCTATCCCGCCTGTGTTCCTACCTGCTAGTGCCTCCCTGTCTGCACTCTAGCTGCGCTTGCCTTTACCCGCCTGCCTGCATACCAGTCGTGCCTGCCTATACCCTCCAGTCTGTGCGCCAGCCTAACCAGCCTGATCCAGTAATCCCTGTGTGGGTCAACCCCCGTGTCCGGAGTTTGACCTGGAGTAGCACCTGGTTCCTCTGCCCGGTTTCTCCCTGGTGCACTGGCGTCGTATGCCGTCGTGCCATCTTGGTCGGATCGGCCAGATACTTAGTCACGCCCCTCCAGGCACTCTCCGGTTCATGGTCCAGTGGAATCACTACAATCACACGCACACGCCGCTCAGCCCGGGCGTGTGCATAACATGTATGTTCTCCATTCAGGGTTAGTTCTTATCATTCACCGTTTTTGCATGGATCTGGCCAAAGTCCGGACGGTACTGGATTGGTATTATATTCAAGACTTAAAGGCATTACAAAGTTTTTTGGGTTTCGCCAGTTACTACTGTAAGTTCATCAAAAACTTTTTGGTAGTGGCCAAACCTCTGATGGACGATTTTGCCAAATAGAAAAAAAAAATTAAGATTTTATTATTTTACTCTCCATTCTTGTAGCTAAACACAATCCAGCTAAGTTTAAAATTGAAATGAAGCCCCTGTACCCCCCTCTCTAGGTGCTTCTGTACCAAGTCTTCCCTGGTCCAGGATGGTCTCTATATCACAGGCTCCAGCAATAACCTATTGACACATGATTGTGGCAGCCCTCACGTGCTGATATATCACAGTGCCAATAGAAGTGGGAAGCGGCACAGAAATCACAAAATAAAGGCAGTGTTTGTGGTAATGCAAGAATCCAGCAAGCAGAGTAATCCACACGTCATACAACAGCCCAACATGGATGATGAAAAGCTGCGTCTTCAGGCGTCTGTGTAAGAACATCACATTTTTGTTTTCCTTCCAGAATAAGCACCAAATGGAATAGCTGAATGCCAGGATACGGAGACCGGCGGGGGACAGGGAAGCGCTGTCCGCTGGATTTTGTGCTGGTTTCACAAGCGGTCACCCTGCAGTTTTCTCCGGATAATGCTGTGGAGACTTTTCACAACACATCTAATAATTGTGAACCTTCCACTCACATGTTTATTATCTTGTCCGCTGGTCAGACTGGGGGGGATGAAAGCTGGACAAGGGATGAAGAATGATCCTTATTACATATAATGGGTGCACTGAGCGATTGTGAAAAGTCGCAGAGGACTGAGAGCAGAAGGGCAGAGGGTTTCCTCTTCCTCACAGGGACCAGCACAGAAGCCGGAGCAGAAAGGCAGAGGGTTTCCTCTTCCTCACAAGGACCAGCACAGAAGCCGGAGCAGAAGGGGAGACAAGGGCTGAGCCACTTACACAGACAGAAAGCTGAGGAGAGGAGGACATGTTATTACTCCAGGATCCGCTCCATTCATTCCCTATGTGGCATTCAAGCGCTGAGCTCGGCTTTTCCGGAGCCCCATAGAGAATGAATGGAGCAGCAGTTGATCCCTGACTTTCCACTCCTTCCCGATCAGACGATGGCTCGCAGCGGTCAGACCCCACGATCAGTAAGTGATCACCGAGCCTGTGGATAAGTGATAACTTGTTTTCTACAGACATCCCCTTTAAGTAATGGAGCATGCCAGCAGAGAAGGTGGGAGGAGGCGCTGGTTACAGGGGAAACTTTACCTCTGGAGGCCGCATTTAGGGCATGTGAGGGGCGGACACTTCCCATATTCATCATTACTGAACCCCCGCTCTGTGCGGCTCTTATCTGAGCTGCAGGAGACGCAGCAGTTACTAATCAGCCGCTCTCTGTTCACTTGCAGCCGTCCGAGCTCTGCTGTGCCTGTTAGGGGTGAAGTTCGGGTCCTTCGAGGCATCTACTATGCAGCCTGCACAGCAGATCACAGCCCGAGCACAGCGTCTCCGGGTAAATCTCCACCTTGTGAGTTGCTTCTTGTGCAGCAGCCCCATGCAAGTTGCTCTGCTCTCCTCGGCCAGCTCCTGCTGAATACTGAGCTCCTCTGCCCAATCTAGGAGCTCAATAGCCCTGATCACATCAGTGGTAGCCCAACGCTGCTGGATCAGATTTACAAATGGCAAACTAATCAGCCCTAGGTATTTCTAATATGTGCAGAGCAGGCGACATAAGTCTGACCGGTGTCCTCATAGACCTTTCCTCAGCCGGGGTCTAATAGGAGCAGTAAAATGGGCGTCATGGGGTCCATTGTTAGATCTCAGCTGCCATAGAAACTCATTGGCACCATGATCATGCCTCCCTCTCCTGTCTAAAGTGCCTAAATGCTGTGGAAGCCCCCTACTGTGTCATACAATGGATTAAGCTGCCAGGATCAAGGTTGGCTCCACTGTGGGCAGCTGAGGCAGGAGCAGGACTGTGTTACACAGCCACACTTCTGCCGCAGATCTTGTAAGGACCTGCCTGATGATAATGTGTCCTATAGAGCAGGTCTTGGTACCGGACTGCCCTGTACATATTTACCACTAGCTGGGAACCAGTTACTTACAAGGTCTAGTTTCGAATGTGTTTCCAGGATCTGTAGTTATCAGCATTTTATCCTTAAGGCCGAGTTATAATATCACTGTAACACTCTCGCCCTGTACCTGTATACCTGCCCTGTGTGCTGCACAAAAGTATATAACAAAATGTGTGTACACAGATATCTCCTGAGTGGTATTACTGCTAGATCTCCTGTACATAGAAATATGAGGTTCTTAGCGCACATTTTGAGCAAATTGTGCGAGCCCATCTGCCAACGTCAAGGCGACCTCTTCAGATGGGTCCCTACACTAACATTACACTAACTTACTAACTGGGACTAGTTTTTTGTATTATTATTATTACCACCATTTTTACTATTTATTATTATTGCATTAATGCAATTAATTGTAACTGTTATAAAACGAATTAAAAAAATGTAATTCTAATTTTTTTTTATTAATCTTGTGATTCTAATAATGGTATTACTAAAATCCCTATGCCTAAAGCTGTTGATCCAGAAGAAGGCAAAAACCCCAGGACACCTTCAGCCAATTTGTGTCACAGGGGAAAAATTCCTTCTTGACCCCGGGAAAAGGCGATCAGTCCTAGGACCCTGGATCAAACCTAATAATGTTATTACAAGTTATATAATATTACACTAATTATTGTACTACTGGAGTTATTTTAATTTGTTTTTATAAATCTATTTGATATGGTTATTATTACATTGTGCTATCTTATTACAGTATTATTCTTCTTTCCTTTCACTACTAATACTGCCCTATACCTACAGTGTTGATCCAGAAGAAGGCAAAAACCCCAGGACACCTTCAGCCAATTTGTGTCACAGGGGAAAAATTCCTTCTTGACCCCGGGAAAAGGCGATCAGTCCTAGGACCCTGGATCAAACCTATTAATGTTATTACAAGTTATATAATATTACACTAATTATTGTACTACTGGAGTTATTTTAATTTGTTTTTATAAATCTATTTGATATGGTTATTATTACATTGTGCTATCTTATTACAGTATTATTCTTCTTTCCTATCACTACTAATACTGCCCTATACCTACAGTGTTGATCCAGAAGAAGGCAAAAACCCCAGGACACCTTCAGCCAATTTGTGTCACAGGGGAAAAATTCATTCTTGACCCCGAGAAAAGGCGATCAGTCCTAGGACCCTGGATCACACTGCTATACTACCTACTACTATTACTACTGTTATTTTATTACTTTCTTACTATTATCACTAGTATTATTACTCATATTACACTAATACGGATATACTACCACTATATTACTACCATCCCTTTCCCCCTAGGGATCTTAAGGTGCAGTTCTGTCCTCCTCCTCCTATTCTGTCCTCCTCCTCTTCCATCCTCCTCCACTTTCGTCCTCCTCCTCTTCCGTCCTCTTCCTCTTCCGTCCTCCTCCTCTTCTGTCCTCCTCCTCTTCTGTCCTCCTCCTCTTCTGTCCTCCTTCTCTTCCGTCCTCCTCCTCTTCTGTCCTCCGCCTCTTCCGTCCTCCGCCTCTTCTGTCCTCCGCCTCTTCCGTCCTCCGCCTTTTCTGTCCTCCGCCTCTTTCGTCCTCTTCCTCTTCCGTCCTCTTCCTCTTACGTCCTCCTCCTCTTCGGTCCTCCTCATCTTCCGTCCTCCTCCTCTTCCGTCCTCCTTCTCTTCCATCCTCCGCCTCTTCCGTCCTCCGCCTCTTCTGTCCTCTGCCTCTTCCATCCTTCGCCTCTTCCGTCCTCCGCCTCTTCCGTCCTCCTTCTCTTCCATCCTCCTCCTCTTCCGTCCTCCTCCTTTTTCGTCCTCCTCCTCTTCTGTCCTCCTCCTCTTCCGTCCTCCGCCTCTTCCGTCCTCCATCTCTTCCGTCCTCCGCCTCTTCCGTCCTCTTCCTCTTCAGTCCTCCTCCTGAGACGTAATAAATAGCATTAAAGCTGCAGTAATTATTTATATTATATATACACACTGCTCAAAAAAATAAAGGGAACACTCAAATAACACATCCTAGATCTGAATGAATGAAATATTCTCATTGAATACTTTGTTCTGTACAAAGTTGAATGTGTTGACAACAAAATCACACAAAAATCATCAATGGAAATCAAATTTATTAACCAATGGAGGCCTGGATTCGGAGTCACCCCCAAAATTAAAGTGGAAAAACACACTACAGGCTGATCCAACTTTGATGTAATGTCCTTAAAACAAGTCAAAATGAGGCTCAGTATTGTGTGTGGCCTCCACGTGCCTGTATAACCTCCCTACAACGCCTGGACATGCTCCTGATGAGGTTGCGGATGGTCTCCTGTGGGATCTCCTCCCAGACCTGGACTAAAGCATCCACCAACACCTGGACAGTCTGTGGTGCTACGTGACGTTGGTGGATGGAGTGAGACATGATGTCCCAGATGTGCTCAATGGGATTCAGGTCTGGGGAACGGGCGGGCTAGTCCATAGCTTCAATGCCTTCATCTTGCAGGAACTGCTGACATACTCCAGCCACATGAGGTCTGGCATTGGGCACAACCCCCATCTGTGGACGTCTGGCCCTCATCCCACTCTCATGGAGTCGGTTTCTAACCGTTTATGCAGACACATGCACATTTGTGGCCTGCTGGAGGTCATTTTGCATGGCTCTGGAAGTGCTCCTCCTGTTCCTCCTTGCACAAAGGCAGAGGTAGGGGTCCTGCTGCTGGGTTGTTGCCCTGCTATGGCCCCCTCCACGTCTCCTGGTGTACTGGCCTGTCTCCTGGTAGCGCCTCCAGCCTCTGGACACTACGCTGACAGACGCAGCAAACCTTCTTGCCACAGCTCGCAATGATGTGCCATCCTGGATGAGCTGCACTACCTGAGCAACTTCTGTGGGTTGTAGAGTCCGTCTCATGCTACCACGAGTGTGAAAGCACAACCAACATTCAAAAGTGACCAAAACATCAGCCAGAAAGAATTGGTACTGAGATGTGGTCTGTGGTCTCCACCTGCAGAACCACTCCTTTATTGAGTGTGTCTTGATAATTGCCAATAATTTCCATCTATTGTCTTCCATTTGCACAACAGCATGTGAAATTGATTGTCAATCAGTGTTGCTTCCTAAGTGGACAGTTTGATTTCACAGAAGTTTGATTTACTTGGAGTTATATTCTGTTGTTTAAGTGTTCCCTTTATTTTTTTGAGCAGTGTATATTTTCTCATGTCATGTATTTACTACTAAAAGTAATTTTTTACATTTAGGTTTCATTAAGTGTTTTACACCGACTATTACAGACTTATTGTTTCCCTGCACATTCAAGTTTTGTGTTTTCTTTGGGCATAGATCAGCTAATAGGCACTCAGGAAAAAAAACAGATTAAAGATCTACAAACTCTCCCTTAAGACTAAGGAGCTCACTGATAGATTCTCAGTTAGCTAATTTTGCAGCCAGCAATAGACAGTGCAGCACAGATGCTACAGAAGGCAACATTTTTAATGAAACTCAATTACAGAAATCGATTTTAGCCCCAAATACTTGCATTAAAGTAAAAAAAATGGCCCCAAAGCTGGACAACCGCTTTAACTCCTTACCAACATCTGCCGTACGTGTATGGTATAAGTCAGTAGCGGGTGTATGGAGCAGGGTCAGCTCGCCCCGTACATGGCAGATAATGGCTGTGACAAACAACCAGGACCTGCCTCTAACAGCTGCGAGTGGAGCGAAGATCTGCCCACCACTGTTAACCTGTTCAGTGCTGCTGTCAATCTCTAACAGCAGCATTAACAGTGCGCCAGCATTGGGACGCGTCGTTCCATACGCCCACCGGCGCTCCTGTGACGCGATCATAGGGCGCCGATGGACTGCTATGACATCCGGGGGTCTGCTGAAGCCTCCGTGCCTGTCATCATAAAGCTTCATTTGGGCTGTAAAGAAGACCGTGGTTTTGCTATATGGAGCATTACTGTGGTATCGCTGTATATAGCACAAGCAATCAGATGATGTATACAAATACAGTGAAAAAAAGTATATATATATTTATTAAAACCCCACAGAAAAAAATTCAAAAAGACAAAATTGCATTTTTTCGTTCGCCTCAATACTGCAGAAAATCCTGTAAGAAGCGATGACCATGACATATGTGTCCCAAAATGTTATCAATAAAGTCCTCTTGCCCTTCAAAAAATAAGCCCCCACACAGCTCCATCAACCCGGAAACTGAAAATGTTTCGGGTCTCAGAAAAAATGGTGACAGCATCAAAAAAAAGTTCTTTTCTTTTGCCAAAACTATTGGAGAAGTTTGGTCTTGCTGTAATCACACTGAGGAGTAGGATCCTATTACCAGGTCATTTTTACCACACAATGTGCGCCGTTAAAACCGTTCCCAGAAAAACAATGTCAGGCTTTTTTTTTCGCACTTTTACTGCACTTGAAATGTTTTTCCCGTTTTCTAGGACTATGTGGTAAATGAATGGTGTCATTTATAAGGACAGCTCATCCTACAAAATAACAAGACCTCACACTATGTGGACAGATATCAAAAAGTTAGAAAAGTTGGAAAAAGCGGAGGAAAAAACAGAAAAAAAACATAAATTGGTTATGTCGGGAAGGGGTAAAGCTGAAGAAACGCATGTAAGAGCAGAATATGGAGGAAGGTCAGATATCACAGACTGGTGGATACTACCTGCTCCATCGCTGGCAGAATACTCCACCCCCATGGTGTCCGCTGATATCTTCTCTTGTAGCAACGTCTCCAAACTCTATAAAACATCAGGAACAGTCAGCAGAGGGTTTGATGATTGGCTCATATTGGCGATATACTCAGGGGCATTACTGGGGCCAGGGAAGATTGGGAATGAATAGCGTATTGACTGTTAGAGATGTGATCTCTTCCATTAAAGGGGATGTCTAGTTGGAACAAGTTATCACTGATCTCTGGATAGGTGATGACCTGTCCCAGTGGGAGCACCCCTTTATTATGTGGTATATATGGAGGATGTGATATCATGCAGAGTTCTAGCAGTATTACACTTCGGTCCGTTCTGCGTGCATCTGGGCCATTCCCTATGGAGGAGCGGAGCTGGGGGGAAATATCAGGATCTCGTCGCTGGATCCATCCAGATGGGAGATGTAACGAGTGCGGCGCCCCCCACTGGTGTCTCAGCGTATTATGTGTTGGGGAATAATAACTTATTGTCTGGTAAATGTGCTGATTCCTGTGAGTTGTGGTCGCTGAGTGCGTGTGATGGGATGTGGCTCCGTCCGTTATATTATATCACGTCTTATACCTATAATCTCTCGCTGATCGCAGGTGTCAGTGACGCGCCCCCTGGGACATATTCCTTTTTGAGGGGAATACCCGGCACCGGATCAGATGGGGGGTTGTAGTCTCCGAGCGGCTGTGACCCAGCCCGTGCCCAGGGCGTCAAGCTCAGTGTTTTGTGGCAGTCCTACAGATGTTATTAAGAGTTCTTTTGTGTCGACTACGCCACCCGTTGTGATGCGGTCACTGTGGCCGCCGCTGCAGCAGGGTCCGCTGAGGCTGATGGTGGGTGCGCAGCTTGGTGGGATAACCCCCAACGGGAGGGGTATAGCCTCAGGGGGGACAGGTGCAGAGGATGGGGGTTGTGGTGGTGTAGTGCAGCCGGCAATGAAGACAGAGTCGGGTTGTGCAGTTAAGGGTGTTTACTTACTGCAGATGTTGTACTGGTCACTCCAGCTGCGAGTGACCACCCGAGCCGTGCTGCGTCCACCAGGTCCTGGACCCAGCCAACCCCCAAACAAGTCCGGAGCGTGGCCCTGAGCTCTCCTTCTGTCCCGTTCTCTGGCCGTCCCCACCAGTGATCCACCTAGGTCCAGCTCCCTCGGGCCTTCTGTTGGGACACCCTTGGCCTTGAGTTCCCTGACCCTTCATGTGGTGTGCCTTCGGGGTGGATGTGATGGGTGACCGTGGCAAACGCTGCCCACGATCTCCGGTCTCTGGCTAGGGTGTGTTTTCTGCCCCCTCCAGCTTGGGTTCCGGTACCCTGTGCCGACTCCTCACCCGGTGCTTTAATTTGGGTTCTTGGGTCCTCTCTGTTTTCCCCTCTGGGTACTCCTTCTCTGCTCCTCTCTCACTCAGGGTCTCTCTCTTGCTGCAGGCTGACTTCCTCTCTGCTTGCTGTCTGCTCCTCTGCAGCTGTCTTGCTGTCTCCAACTGACTTGTTCTCTGCATCTGACCCTGTTCTTAGTTGGTGCCCACCTTATATACACCCTCTATGTGTGAGCTCAGGTGACCAGCACCCAATGAGCTCCTATCTTTACCCAGGCTGCTCCCCCTATCTGCCCCTACACTACTTGGGATGTACCACCCCCCTCCCACTCCAGCCAGGAACAGACTCGGTTGTACCTGCACATTTCTAAGTGGGAGTACCGTCGGTCTGCTCCTCGGAAATGGGATGTATGTAGTGCATGCAGCCTACTGAGCTCAGATCCACACTCCATCCTTACCCGGGAGTGGAATATCACACCTCTGGGTTGAGGTGCAATACCCCTGTAGCAGCCGAATCCTCAGGGTGCTACATTCCCCCCTGGTAAATCACAGCACGTCCTCGGGCTGTAAGACATAAACAACACCAAAACATACAAAATTTTTTTTTCATAAACATATAAAACAACATATATTAGCAAATAAAACATTCTCGTCGCCTCTGGCTCCTCCTCCGGTCACTGTGCAACGTGTGACCGGGTAAAGTGCGACAGTCTCTCTGGAAAAATGGTTTTTTCCTATAAAACCAGTAGGGGGCGCTTTAGGAAGCGCAACTATATACAGGGGAAGTTGGCCGCTCTCAGTCCTCGGCCAGGTAAAGGGAAGGGAATGGCTGCTCACAGTCCTCAGCCTGGTATGGATTACGGAATAACGGGTAAACAGTTCACTCAGCTGGTCCCAACGGGGACTATATATATTTAGCAACAGTTTCTTTATACCCCGGTCGGGTAACTATTTACATCTCCTGCTCTGCCGCACTCAACGGCGTCTTCCTCCTGCTCTTTGCTTATAGCTGGTTGTAACTTCAGACCCGTCCGGGTCCTCTTGCTCCTCCTCCTCGCACCGCAACTCCTCCTCCGTCAGGCGGTGTACATGGAGGGCGTAAGGTCCTTTGGCACACTTGTGCCGGGTGAAGGTGACCTCGTCTCCGATGTAGAGGTCACGACCTCTGTGCCCCTCCGGCAGATGGGACTCCACGTCTCTGCGCGTGACAAAGACGTCGCCGGGGGTGTTGTTGTCTCTAATGAAGCCCCACCCATGCTGCAGGTTAAACTTTATTACAGTCCCGGTGGTACGGGGACTGTGCGCTGCACGGGGGTCCCTCCTGGTCCGGCTCTTCTGCTCGGCACTCCGTACTTGGGCCTGCTGTTCCCGGACCCGCCTCTCTCTCCGCTCCCTCGCAAACTCTTCGAGCTGCTGTCGGCAACACTCAGCACGCTCCGCTGCAGCTGCCCTGGTTTCCTGAGTGAACCCCATTAGGTCTTCTCCGGTGGGGTCCCACTCAAATTGGGCCTCTTCAAGCGGGGGCGAGATCCGTGCCACGGGCGTCGGAGCCGGAATCAGGGGTGCACACATGGGCCCTAGTCTCTGCTGCCGTTCCAGCTCATGGAATTCTTCGGGCCAGATGAAGGGCCGCCCGTCCGGCCATGTGAGCTGGCTGAACAAGTCCTCCCCCAGGTGTGGCACCCTTGGTTTTACGGGCGCGGGCGCGGTGGTGGTGGCGCCCGGGTTGCCCAGGCCTTGCGGCCAGGCCTGGGGCACCTGGAAGGTGAAGGGCACCGTTAGGACGGCGGCGCCCTGGGCTACCTGGCCTTGCGGCCAGGCCGGAGGCTCCGCGGAGGTAGGGGGCGCTGTTGGTGATGCGGCGCCCGGGGGTACTAGGCCTTGCGACCAGGCTGGTGGTATTTCCTGCTTTGTCACGCTCCGGGTCGAGGCGCGTGACGTCACAGGGGTCGCCGCGGCGGCTTCCGGTCGGGGCCTAGTCCATAGCGGTGACATGGCGGCTACGGGCACAGCAGGGGGACTTTCGGGCTCTGCGACGGGGAGCTGGGGCAGGTGGGCGGTTTCACGGCTTGGGGTATAGGCGTCCCCTTTACCTGCCTCCATGCGTTCGGCTCCCTTCTCGGCGCCGTCTCCGGCCTTGGGTCCTCCCGCGCCATCCTCAGAGGCGGTCTGTTTCCTCTTCCAGGGTAGCGTGCTCCGTTGACTGGCCTCAGCTTGCTGGGCCATCTCCCGGCTCCACTCCGCCAATATCTCGCGCTGTACCCGGGCCATCCTCCGTGCGAGGCCCTCCAGGGCAGTCTGTGCACACTCCCGGTCTCGGGGGAGCTGTGCAAGGACCTCCACTAGGCCTAGTGGGGTCGTGGTGTCTAGCAGGCTCCTGACCAACGGGTCGGTGCTGCTCTGCTCTTCTTCCAGCAGGCTCCTGGCCAGCGGGCCGGTGCTGCTCTGCTCTCCTTCCTCGGTCTTTAGCAGACTCCTGGCCAGCGGGCCGGTGCTGTTCTGCTTTCTCTCCATATCCGGGTAAGCTCCTCCGCTACTCCTCGTTAGACTTCTTGCCTCCGGGTGCGCTCGCTCCAGATTGCTCCAGGCGGCACCCATCTTCGTTCTTTTCTTTCGTCTCCTCCCACTTCGAGGGCGGTCCCGGGGCAACTCGGTGACTGTCAGCTCCAGGGGTAGTTCTTTCACGCTGACAGACACCTCTAGCATCACAGTCTCTGTTGGTGGGGGCGGTTTCCACTTTTGGCGCCATTTTCTGTCCTGGCCCACGATGGGAGGCGGCCTCCTGCCCTCCTTTGGCACGCCCATAATGGCGTCCGCTGCTCTTCCAAGGCGGGAAATCTGCGGATTTGGCGGGAAGCGTCGCCCAGTGGCGGGAAACTCTGCAGTTGGCGGGAACAAGCTGGAAATGGCGGACAATCGGCGGGAAACGACTGGTGATGGAGTCCGATGGCGTGGACCCTCCGGAACCGGCAGGAGACTTCTTTCTGAGGTAAACTTGCACTTTCCTTCAGGCACGCAGTACCCGGGTGTTGCGGGCACGTAATCCTGCCGACTACGCCAAAGTTGACGCGCCCCCTGGGACATATTCCTTTTTGAGGGGAATACCCGGCACCGGATCAGATGGGGGGTTGTAGTCTCCGAGCGGCTGTGACCCAGCCCGTGCCCAGGGCGTCAAGCTCAGTGTTTTGTGGCAGTCCTACAGATGTTATTAAGAGTTCTTTTGTGTCGACTACGCCACCCGTTGTGATGCGGTCACTGTGGCCGCCGCTGCAGCAGGGTCCGCTGAGGCTGATGGTGGGTGCGCAGCTTGGTGGGATAACCCCCAACGGGAGGGGTATAGCCTCAGGGGGGACAGGTGCAGAGAATGGGGGTTGTGGTGGTGTAGTGCAGCCGGCAATGAAGACAGAGTCGGGTTGTGCAGTTAAGGGTGTTTACTTACTGCAGATGTTGTACTGGTCACTCCAGCTGCGAGTGACCACCCGAGCCGTGCTGCGTCCACCAGGTCCTGGACCCAGCCAACCCCCAAACAAGTCCGGAGCGTGGCCCTGAGCTCTCCTTCTGTCCCGTTCTCTGGCCGTCCCCACCAGTGATCCACCTAGGTCCAGCTCCCTCGGGCCTTCTGTTGGGACACCCTTGGCCTTGGGTTCCCTGACCCTTCATGTGGTGTGCCTTCGGGGTGGATGTGATGGGTGACCGTGGCAAACGCTGCCCACGATCTCCGGTCTCTGGCTAGGGTGTGTTTTCTGCCCCCTCCAGCTTGGGTTCCGGTACCCTGTGCCGACTCCTCACCCGGTGCTTTAATTTGGGTTCTTGGGTCCTCTCTATTTTCCCCTCTGGGTACTCCTTCTCTGCTCCTCTCTCACTCAGGGTCTCTCTCTTGCTGCAGGCTGACTTCCTCTCTGCTTGCTGTCTGCTCCTCTGCAGCTGTCTTGCTGTCTCCAACTGACTTGTTCTCTGCATCTGACCCTGTTCTTAGTTGGTGCCCACCTTATATACACCCTCTATGTGTGAGCTCAGGTGACCAGCACCCAATGAGCTCCTATCTTTACCCAGGCTGCTCCCCCTATCTGCCCCTACACTACTTGGGATGTACCACCCCCCTCCCACTCCAGCCAGGAACAGACTCGGTTGTACCTGCACATTTCTAAGTGGGAGTACCGTCGGTCTGCTCCTCGGAAATGGGATGTATGTAGTGCATGCAGCCTACCGAGCTCAGATCCACACTCCATCCTTACCCGGGAGTGGAATATCACACCTCTGGGTTGAGGTGCAATACCCCTGTAGCAGCCGAATCCTCAGGGTGCTACATCAGTCTTCACACTCAGATGAGAAGGAACAAACTGACGATATAGGACTTTTTTTTTTTTTTTCCAAATTCAAACCGAGCAATCCTATTGGCTGAGTATGAATGCAGTTACCATGGTGACAGAAGTAGCAGCAGATTTAAAGGGACAAAACACTAATATTGTACTAAAGTGTATTTTATTATATATTTCACATAACTGACTGGGTACACCTTGGTGTGGGTGGGATGGCTTTTTTTAAATCAAAAACCATGTTTACTAAGTACCCTATATTATATATATTCACTATTGCTTTTTACTTACTTATAGCAGGGTATATGCTCATATTGTTTCTATCCTAAGTTTATCTATTTTCTAATAGAGACATGACCAGTCCTCTTTAGAATTTTATAGTGACCCCATTGAGGTCATGGACTGATGTTGGGGATTGCAGAGTTGGGGCAAGGTGACAGGTGACAGTAAGTGACATCAAATGAAGGCTATGGTGCATACACAGTAAATCAGTCGTGTTATGCCACAGAAATGCTGTTCTATAAGGCTGTGTGCCCACGTAGCATTTTTCAAGCGTTTATGCTGCGGAATTTCCGCAGCGGAAACGCTTGTAAAATGCTAGGTAATCCGCCCCCCATGGTCCCCAAGGGGATTCCGCATGTTCTATGCACATGCTGCGGATTTTTCCGCAGCGTTTATGCTGCGTACAAAAATCCGCAGCATGTCATTTAATTTTGCGGAAGTGCAGCGGAATTCCCGCCATTGACTTGCATTGAGACGCACAGAAACCGCGACTGTACATTTTTACAAGCGGCTTCTATGCGTCTCTATGTGCGGATGGTACCCAGTTCTGGAGGAGAGGAGACTCTGATCCAGACCTGGGTACCATTGTACCTGTAAAAAAAAGAATAAAATAACAAATAAAGTTTATATTCACCTGTCCGGCGTCTTCTCTCTGAATGACAGCAGCGCTGAAGGACCTTCGGTGACGTCACAGTCATGTGACCGCAGGTCCTTCACCGCTCTGTCTCGCGATATGCCGGCAGCCGGGAACCAGCCAGGAAGCAGAGCTGCAGCCACGCCGGGGCCTCGGGGGTGAGTATAGCTTTATTTGTTTTAATTTTTGCGGTTCACACTGTATAAATCCATGCTGTTTCCATGGATTTATACAGTGTGACCTAGTTGTCAAGCACTTTCCAAGTGATGCTAATCGCCTGGAAAGTGCTTGTCAATCTGCATGCGGAAATGCATGTGAATCCGCATGTGGATCCGCATGTATTCTGCAGGAAAAACGCATGCACAATCTGCATGTACAATCTGCATGCGTTTTTTTCTGCCAGGGAGATGCAGAAATGCTGCAGAAATTTTCTGCTTCATTTCTGCATCGTGGGCACATAGCCTAAAACACAAAATATCTTCATATGGTGAGGAGTTGTGTTGTGTTTTCATCATTTACATTCTAGCGTGGTGATCACATAAAATGTAAAATTCCTATGAAATAATTACTGAATGACAGTAGCCTGTATCCCTGGAGGACAAGTCATTTACCGCTTCACCAGGTTTGATGTTCTAATGCATTTAGATGTTTCAGTATTTGTATATATGTATATATATTTTTTTTTCCCCTCTTAAGGGTATTCAAGCGCAGACAGTGACCAACTTCTTCCTCGCCTTTGAAGCACAGCTTTCAATTATTCCTGTCGTAAACAAGGTAAAAAGCTTAGAGCCGAACACTATCAGACTCCTTCAGTCCCGCAGCAGGTAAATCTGTGAACATCGCCGGCACTCCTGCTGTTCCTAGCACCGATCCCTCTATGAGCGGCTGTGCAGTAATGAAGGCAGGATTCACCCAAACTTGCTCGTCGTTTTTTTCGATTTCCAGTTCTGGTAATTAGTTATACACATGTATATATCCAGTGGTCAACTCACAACCTGTGTATGGAAAATGAATTGTTTGCTGTATGCATCGCATTTGTAGGATGCACACTGTTCATTTCATTATGGAGCGGAGTAGGAGGAGACTTTCATTACTGTTCCCTTTACTTCCTCCCTGCTGATAGGAAATGCCATGCTGTTTGCTTGTGTCCTGTGATTACAGCAGCCTGCAACAGTTTTCAAGCGTGCACTTCCCGGCTCAGGCATCAAGCAGTAAATGATAAAATTAAAACGCTGCTATCCCTTTGTTAGTCACTTTTTTATCTTCTTCCCCCTTCTACGAATGCTGTAGTCCATTATTCTAGAACTGCTCTGAAAATGGTTCTCTCTAGAGTGTTGGGATTTGGGTTTAGGGTGGGTTAGGGAACTGAAGTTCAGATACTTTGTTCATGTTTTATACTATGGAATTACTATGTCATGTATGTTATTTGAAAGATGGAAAATTTGTATTTGGAGTTTTTCAATAAAAATTATTTGATTAAAAAAAAATCATGAAATTAAAATTCCTCCCGTTCTTGAGAAAGAATAGGATTTTTACTAAGAGGTAAATTGCACGTTCCTTGTTTTACAGGCACTTTACATTTTTGCTAGTTTTGTGCGATTACACAATCCTTTTTAAAGGCCAGTGCCAGTTGTACATCTCTCCCTAAACTCTTGCTCAGCACTATATTTTATGCCAGTTTTATTATATGGTTTCTAGATTTTGTCCAGCTTTGATAAATAATTAGTATTTATACTTTTGCTTTTAGGCTGCGTGCCCACGTTGCGGATTACAAGCGTTTTTGATGCGGAATTTCCGCAGCGGAAATGCTTGTAAAACGCATGGTAATCCGCACCCCATGGTCCCCAAGGGGATTCCGCAAGTTCTATGCACATGCTGCGGATTTTTCCGCAGCTTTTATGCTGCGTTCAAAAATCCGCAGCATGTCAATTAATTTTGCGTTTCCGCAAGCGGAATTGCCTTGTGCAATGCATTAAAAACGCAAGGCAATTCCGCATGTGGAAAACGCGAGATAAACGCATGAAAAACGCGCGATAAACGCGTGCGGAATTCCGCATGCGTTTTTCCGGGAGAGGACTTGCAGAAATGAAGCAGAAATTTTCTGCTTCATTTCTGCAACGTGGGCACATAGCCTGAGGCTGAGTTCACATGATGCGTTTTTCATGCGTTTCCGCGGCGTATTTGCAGTTGCGTAAACGCCGCGGAAACGCATGAAAAACGCATGGTAGAAGGGCAGCAATGTTCCCCAATTGAAATCCGCATGTGCAGGTTTGCCTTGGTTAAAACTGCACAATCCTTTATTGGACTGGTCTACTAATGAGATTAAGTCTTGGAGTCCTAAGTGCTATGATAAATGTTGTAATGGTCGCATTGCGGCTGTGGAAAAAGGGGAATTACCTGTACCTATTCAGGATTTTTGGAAGGTTTTTTCAGAGGAGGAGTCGCAAGTTTTACCTCCTCATAGGGACTATGATTGCACCATTGAGTTTGTTTCTGGAGCTACTCTTCCCAAGAGTCGCTTATTAAATCTGACTATCCCTGAAAGAAAGGCCTTGGAGGAATACATACAGACGAGCTTGGCTGCTGGTCACATTAGACCTTCTAAGTCGCCTGTGGCCGTTGGATTTTTCTTTGTTAAAAAAAAAGACGGTGGTTTACGTCCATGTCTGGACTTTCGTGAAATTAATAAGATAACCGTACGCAATTCCTACCCATTGCCGTTAATTCCAGACTTGTTTAACCAGTTAGTGGGGACCAAGTGGTTCTATAAAATTGATCTCCGGGGGGCATACAATTTGTTACGAATGAAGGAGGGTGATGAATGGAAAACTGCTTTTAACACTCCGGTAGGTCATTTTGTGAATCTGGTGATGCCCTTCGGTCTTACCAATGCACCCGCGTTTTTTCAGAACCTTATTAATGACATCCTGAGACCTTTGATTGGCAAGAATGTGGTTGTGTATTTGGATGACATTCTGATTTATTCACCAGATCTGGATTCCCATTGGCAGAGCGTACGTGAGGTGTTGCAGTTATTGAGTGATAATTCGCTTTTTGCTAAGCTGGAGAAATGTGAGTTCGCTGTGCAGAGAATTACTTTTTTGGGCTACATTATCTCCAGCGAGGGCTTTGAGATGGACCCGGTGAAAGTTCAGGCTGTGCAGGAATGGCCTAGGCCTATTGGTTTGAAATCGATACAGAGATTTTTGGGTTTCGCCAATTATTACAGGAAATTCATTAAGAATTTTTCTATAATTGTTAAGCCACTGACTGATCTCACCAGGAAAGGTGCGAATACGGTCCAGTGGACTACTGAGGCCATTGAAGCTTTTGTGTATCTCAAGGAGAGGTTCAGTTCTGCACCCATCCTTATGCAGCCTGATGAGACCAAGCCTTTTTTGGTCGAGGTTGATGCTTCTTCGGTGGGGGTCGGTGCAGTTTTGTCTCAGGAGAACAAGGATGGAGTACATCCCTGTGATTTTTTTTCAAAAAAATTTTCAGAAACCGAACTTAATTACGATGTTGGTAATCGGGAATTGTTGGCTATTAAACTTGCGTTTGAACATTGGCATCATTTCTTGGAAAGTGCTAAATTTCCTGTTCACAGATCATAAGAATTTGATCTATCTGGATGC
This sequence comes from Phyllobates terribilis, assembly GCF_046119375.1. Classification (NCBI taxonomy): domain Eukaryota; kingdom Metazoa; phylum Chordata; class Amphibia; order Anura; family Dendrobatidae; genus Phyllobates; species Phyllobates terribilis. The sequence continues at coordinate 1,147,257 of NW_027363102.1, read as the reverse complement.
TGCCAAACGCTTGAATGCCCGTCAAGCTAGGTGGGCACTTTTTTTTTCTCGGTTTAATTTTTCTGTTACCTATATCCCTGGTACTAGGAATGTTAAAGCCGATGCTTTATCTCGCAGCTTTTCCCCCATGGTTGGTACCGAGGAGGAGGAGAGCATTTTACAGGAAGGAGTTGTGGTAGCAGCATTAGACTCTGTTTTGGAAGAAGGGATTCTGAAAGCCCAAGAGGATGCCCCATCTAACACTCCTCATGGGAGATTGTTTGTGCCTAGAACCTCTAGGAGAGATTTGTTTGTGGGGTATCATGAGTCTTGGTTGGCAGGTCATCCAGGAATTTCTGGGACTAAGAGACTTATCAGTCGCAGTTTTTGGTGGCCCGGGTGGCAGAAGGAAGTCATCAAGTGGGTGCGTCAGTGTACGGTGTGTGCTAGGTCAAAGGCTTCCCATACCCCTGCTGCGGGGTTGCTTTGACCTCTGGAGGTTCCTAGTGCGCCTTGGACGCATTTGGCAATGGATTTTATTACTGACCTTCCTGTGTCCGAGGGTTTCACTGACATCTGGGTGGTCGTGGACCGTTTTAGCAAGATGTGTCATTTGGTTCCATTCATTAAGCTACCCTGCGCTAAGACACTCGCTAAGGCGTTTGTTAAGGAAATTGTCAGGCACCATGGCGTTCCCACCAACATTGTTTCTGATAGGAGACCTCAGTTTGTGGCTCGCTTTTGGCGTGCTTTTTGTGACAGGTTGGGAGTCCATTTGTCATTTTCGTCTGGTTATCATCCTGAGTCTAATGGACAGACTGAAAGAAAGAACCAGGATGTGGAACAGTTTTTGCGTTGATTTGTGGCAGACAATCAAGAGGGGTGGTCTGAGTTTCTGCCACTCGCAGAATTTGCTCTTAACAACCATACATCCTCCTCTGCTGGGTGTTCTTTTTTTGTTGTACTGGGAGACATCCGTCTTTTGGTTCGTTCTCCAAATTGCGGTCGGCGGTGCCGGAGGAGTAGAATTTTTCCGGTGACTTGGAGAGAGTTTGGACTAATGTACGTTGTAACCTTCAAGAGGCTAACAAAAAGTCCAAGAAGTATTTTAACAGGAAATGTAAAGAGGTTTTGTTTACTGTGGGTGACATGGTTTGGTTGTCCTCAAAGAATCTGCGATTGAGGATTTCCTCTAAAAAATTGGGTCCGAAGTTTGTGGGGCCTTTTAAGGTGCTTCAGGTGGTTAACCAGTCTGCTGTTAGGTTGGAGGTTCCCTCCTCCTGGAAGATTAATCCTGTGTTTCATGTTTCCTTGTTGAAAAAGGCTGATGTATCGGATAGGGAGGCCACTGTCACAGTTCCTCCGGTAGTGGAAGACGGCGAATATGAAATTTCTCGTATCCTGAATTCCAGAGAGCATAGAGGGAGATTGCAGTATCTCGTTGCTTGGAAAGGTTTCGGTCCCGAGGAATAACTCCTGGGTTAAGGCGGATGATGTCTCTGCCCCTAGACTTGTCAGAGCTTTCCACAGGAGATTTCCAGATAGGCCTGGGCCTGGAGGATCCGGAGGATCCTCATAAAAGAGGGGATACTGTTAGAACCCTCCTGTTTGTTTTTGTTTCTATCTTGTGTTTTGCGGTCACGTGACCATCTTCCTATTTATTCCAGCTCCACCCTTCTGGCCTTGCTAGACTTCAGTGTTGTTTAGACTGTCTTTCTAGCCAGGTGCTTTTGTGCCTATCTATCTCTAGTTTGCTTGGTCCTCTGGACCTCTAGTACTTTTGTCAGTTTTTCTTTTGCTCTGCAACAACTTCTGTTAGGAGGTGTCCCATTTTTGTCCCAGTCCTTAGTTCTTTTAGGGACCCCTTCCTTTCTCTATAGGTCTCCGTTCAGACTAGCCGAGGACGAAGGCGGGTCTGTTCACAAGGAACAGGTTGCCTGCTACAACGTAGGGACTCAGCTTAGTCTTACTGTGGGGACAGCTCTCCCCTTCTTTCCCTAGTTTATGTTGCAGATCATAATAATCTTGGATCTACTCATACTTAACAGACAGAACCTTCAGTGTTTCTCACTCACACACCACCTCCTCATCTCGCATCCTATCTGTCAGTGTTCCCCAAGGTTAAGTCATAGGACCCCTGCTCTTCTCCATCTACACCTTCGGCCTGGGACAGCTCATAGAGTCCCACGGCTTTCAGTATCATCTCTATGCTAACGACACACAGATTTACCTCTCTGGACCTGATATCACCTCCTTACTAACCAGAACCCCAAAATGTCTGTTCGCTATCTCATCCTTCTTCTCTGCTAGATTTCTAAAACTTAACATGGATAAAACAGAATTCATCATCTTTCCCCCATTTCACTCAGCCTCCCCATCTGACCTATCCATCAAAATCAATGGCTGTCCACTTTCCCCAGTCCCACAAGCTCGCTGCATCAGAGTAACCCTGGACTCTAACCTCTCCTTCAAGCCACATATCAAAGCCCTTTCCTCCTCCTGCCGACTCCAACTCAAAAACATGGATCCGCATATTCCTCAACCATGAATCTGCAAAAACACTAGTGCACGCCCTCATCATCTCCCGCCTCGACTACTACAACCTCCTGCTCTGTGGCCTCCCCGCTAACACTCCCGTACCCCTCCAATCTATCCTAAACTCTGCTGCCCGACTAATCCACCTGCCTTCCGCCTACTCCCCGGCCTCTCCTCTCTGTCAAATGCTTCACTGACTCCTCATTGCCCAGAGACTCCAGTTCAAAACCCTAACCGTGGCATACCAAGCCGTCCACTACCTGTCTCCTCCATACATCTGTGACCTAGTCTCCCGGTACACACCTACACGCAACCTACGATCCTCACAAGATCTCCTTCTCTACTCCCCTCTTATTGTTTCTTCTCACAATTGCATACAAGATTTCTCCCGTGCATCCCCCCTACTCTAGAACTCTCTACCCCAAAACATCAGACTCTCGTCTACCGTGGAAACCTTCTAAAGGAACCTGAAAACCCACCTCTTCCGAAAAGCCTACAACCTGCAGTAATCATTGCTCCACCACACCGCTGCATGACCAGCTCTACCCTCACCTACTGTATCCTCACCCATCCCTTGAAGATTGTGAGACATCGCAGGTAGGGTTCTCTCTCCTCCAGTACCAGTTTGCCATTGCGTTTTTGTTCAAGATTTTTGCAATTGTGTTTGCTATGTATACCCCCTTTTTCACATGTAAAGCACCATGGAATAAATGGAGCTAGAATAATAAATAATAATAATAAAGTGCCACACACAGTGTCCTGGTATCTCATCCATGCTCTTTCTATTTTATCTTTCATTTGCAGAGATATTAGCAATGAAAGTATTTGGCGCCTAATGAGTTAAAAAAAATTAAGTCCAAGTAGATGTTATCAGAGTTTTCACTGGGGGTGCGAAATTCTTCTCCCTGCATGATGCTGACCAATTATAAGCAGACGACAACACTGAAAAGAAAGATGATCACATCCCCACCATAGCTTAGAGCAGATTTCTCAGTGTCTAAGATGTAAGGATACAGACCTGGTCTCCTGGGCTAACCTCCTGCATGATTAGAGCACACAACTGACTAATACCTTTCAGTTAAGGTCTCTGTGGGTGAAGGGGCAGCACAAGAGAGTTTAGTTGTGCAACATTACAAACCTTTCTAACAGCTTTCCTCCTCTTATGGCACTCTCACCTCTGCTGTTCTGCACCTATCCCAAACTGCCTGTCCAGAAATGAGAGCACAGTGTCAGTATCACACTTAGATCCGTTGTGCTCAACTTGTACTCATTCTGCAGTGAGATTAGAGCAGACTGTCATTGCATTTCACCATAGAAGTAACCCAGAACACACTGCTCCTGTGTGAGGTGTAATAACAGCCTAATATCACTGCAGAAAGAATACAAGTTGCTTGAGCACAGAAGACATAAGTGTGATACTGGCACACTCCATAATCAGGAGAGTCAATAAAAGGGTTTGTAATGTGACACAGAGAAACTCAGCTGTGCGGCTCCTTCCTTGTCTAAGAGCTGTTACCTCTGCTTTCTAATCATGCAGAAGGTTAGACCAGGAGATCAGGACTCTCCATCATTACACATCTTAGGCTAGGTTCCCACGATGAGCTTTTGGTGAGTTTTTGATGTTGCAGAATTTCTGCACCCATTAAGATAGGTTACTTGCATTATTTCTAAAATATGCAGCGTAAAAACTCACTAAAAACTCATAGTGAGAACGTAGCTTTATACCCTAAGAAACCCGCTTTGAGCTATGGTGGGGGCGTGTTCTTCTTTTCTTTGAGTGTTGCTGCTTGCTTATGATTGGTCAGCATCATACAGGAGAAATCTGCAGCATATTTAAGGATTTCTCACAAGCCTCATTCGGGTAAGGCTGGGTGCCCACGTAGCGTTTTTCAAGCGTTTATGCTGCGGAATTTCCGCAGCATAAACGCTTGTGAAACGCTAGGTAATCCGCACCCCATGGTCCCCAAGGGGATTCCGCATGTTCTATGCACATGTTTCGGATTTTTCCGCAGCGTTTATGCTGCGAACAAAAATCCGCAGCATGTCATTTAATTTTGCAGAAGCGCAGCGGAACTCCCGCCATTGACTTGCATTGAGACGCATAGAAACCGCGACTGTACATTTTTACAAGCGGCTTCTATGCGTCTCTATGTGCGGATGGTACCCAGTTCTGGAGGAGAGGAGACTCTCATCCAGACCTGGGTACCATTGTACCTGTAAAAAAAGAATAAAAAAACAAATAAAGTTTATATTCACCTGTCCGGCGGCTTCTCTCTGAATGCCGGCATCGCTTGAGGACCTGCGGTGACGTCACAGTCATGTGACCGCAGGCCCTTCACCGCTCTGTCTCGCGATATGCCGGCATCCAGGAACCAGACAGGAAGCAGCGCTGCAGCCACGTCGGGCATCAGGGGTGAGTATAGCTTTATTTGTTTTCATTTTTACGGTTCACACTATATAAATCCATGCTGTTTCCATGAATTTATACAGTGTGACCTAGTTGTCAAGCACTTTCCAAGTGATGCTAAAATCGCCTGGAAAGCGCTTGTGAATCTGCATGCGTTTTTTCTGCCAGGGAGATGCAGAAATGCTGCAGAAATTTTCTGCTTCATTTCTGCATCGTGGGCACATAGCCTAAATGCAAAAAGGTAAATAAAATTACCAAAATTTCCACAACAAAAGTGTAGCTCTACCTACAGCGTATTCACACCCAGACTATAAGATTATGGCCGGTCTCTGGGTGGTGTTTTTTTACACAGTAGTCAGAACCTACAACATTGTGGTGCCGTGCATTACATGGGCTATACTAAGGGAGTGCCTGTCAGCATAGAGCGAATACGTTCATATACCGACCAGCAGAAAGTGTAAGAGAAGAACTATAGAAGGATGGACCATAGTGGAGCATTCCGGACTGGAGCAACATAAGGAGCCAGAAGGCTTCCCCCCGGTATTCCATGCTATGTGATCCTTATAAAGAGACATCTCTCCATAGACCCCTCTGTGAAGACCACCCCCTTATCCAGATGATACATTCTCACTTCCACCATATATAATGCATACTGGCCATTTTATTTTTTTTTTCAGAAAATCCCCAATTTTGGGTCGTCAGCTGTAAAAGAAGAAATGCTTTACACCAGTGCTGGGAACCTATGGCAGCGTGCAGAGGGGGCAGCAGAGCCCTCCTGGGGGGCACCATGGCCGCAGCACTAGCGCTACTGGATCGGGCCGGCGGGGAGAACTCTGAGCCGCCGAGTGCCGGCACCAGCTCCGCCACTGCAGCTAGATGTGCGATCTCTCTCGGACGGAAACACATCGAGCTGAAGTGTATTGCAGCGCACGAACTAGCCAGGCCCGTACGCTGCAATACACGCTGCCGGCCAATCAGAGGCCAGCGGCTGCAGGCCAATCAGAGGCCAGCATGACGTCGGCCGGTCAATCAGAGGCCAGCGGCTTCCTTCCAATCAGAGGCCAACATGAATTCGGCCGGCCAATCAGAGGCCTGCGGCTTCTGGCCAATCAGAGACCAGCATGACGTTGGCCGGCCAATCAGAGGCTAGCGACTTCCGGACAATCAGAAGCGGCTGCCGGCAAATCAGAGGCCAGCATGACGTCGGCTGGCCAATCAGAGGCCAGCGGTCGCTGGCCTCTGATTGGCCGGCAGCGTGTACTGCAGCGCGCACGGACCTGGCTAGTACGTGCGCTGCAATACACTTCAGCTAGATGTGCCGACTACAGGAGAGGATGCTGCGCGGGAGAAGAAGGAAGGTGAGGAGGAGGGTTTATTATGTGTTTTTTTTTTTTTTTTAATATGGGATGCACAATGGCTGGGGGGGAGAGGGAGCATGTATACCAGGACTGAGGGGAGGGCCAGCATATATACCAGGATTGAGGGGAGGGCCAGCATATATACCAGGATTGAGGGGAGGGCCAGCATATATACGAGGATTGAGGGGAGGGCCAGCATATATACCAGTATTGAGGGGAGGGCCAGCATATACACCAGGATTGAGGGGAGGGCCAGCATATATACCAGGATTGAGGGGAGGGCCAGCATATATACCAGGATTGAGGAGAGGGCAGCATATATACCAGGATTGAGGGGAGGGCCAGTATTTATACCAGGATTGAGGGGAGGGCCAGCATATATACCAGGATTGAGGGGAGGGCCAGCATATATACCAGGATTGAGGGGAGGGCCAGCATATATACCAGGATTGAGGAGAGGGACAGCATATATACCAGGATTGAAGGGAGGGCCAGCATATATACGAGGATTGAGGGGAGGGCCAGCATATATACGAGGATTGAGAGGAGGGCCAGCATATATACCAGGATTGAGGGGAGGGCCAGCATATATACCAGGATTAAGGGGAGGGCCAGCATATATACCAGGATTGAGGGGAGGGCCAGCATATATACGAGGATTGAGGGGAGGGCCAGCATATATACGAGGATTGAGGGGAGGGCCAGCATATATACCAGTATTGAGGGGAGGGCCAGCATATACACCAGGATTGAGGGGAGGGCCAGCATATATACCAGGATTGAGGGGAGGGCCAGCATATATACCAGGATTGAGGGGAGGGCAGCATATATACCAGGATTGAGGGGAGGGCCAGCATTTATACCAGGATTGAGGGGAGGGCCAGCATATATACCAGGATTGAGGGGAGGGCCAGCATATATACCAGGATTGAGGGGAGGGCCAGCATATATACCAGGATTGAGGAGAGGGCCAGCATATATACCAGGATTGAAGGGAGGGCCAGCATATATACCAGGATTGAGGGGAGGGCCAGCATATATACCAGGATTGAGGGGAGGGCCAGCATATATACCAGGATTGAGGGGAGGGCCAGCATATACACCAGGATTGAGGGGAGGGCCAGCATATATACCAGGATTGAGGGGAGGGCAGCATATATACCAGGATTGAGGGGAGGGCCAGCATATATACCAGGATTGAGGGGAGGGCCAGCATATATACCAGGATTGAGGGGAGGGCAGCATATATACCAGGATTGAGGGGAGGGCCAGCATATATACCAGGATTGAGGGGAGGGCCAGCATATATACCAGGATTGAGGGGAGGGCCAGCATATATACCAGGATTGAGGAGAGGGCCAGCATATATACCAGGATTGAAGAGAGGGCCAGCATATATACCAGGATTGAGGGGAGGGCCAGCATATATACCAGGATTGAGGGGAGGGCCAGCATATATACGAGGATTGAGGGGAGGGCCAGCATATATACCAGTATTGAGGGGAGGGCCAGCATATACACCAGGATTGAGGGGAGGGCCAGCATATATACCAGGATTGAGGGGAGGGCCAGCATATATACCAGGATTGAGGGGAGGGCAGCATATATACCAGGATTGAGGGGAGGGCCAGCATTTATACCAGGATTGAGGGGAGGGCCAGCATATATACCAGGATTGAGGGGAGGGCCAGCATATATACCAGGATTGAGGGGAGGGCCAGCCTATATACCAGGATTGAGGGGAGGGCCAGCATATATACCAGGATTGAGGGGAGGGCCAGCATATATACCAGGATTGAGGAGAGGGCCAGCATATATACCAGGATTGAAGGGAGGGCCAGCATATATACCAGGATTGAGGGGAGGGCCAGCATATATACCAGGATTGAGGGGAGGGCCAGCATATATACCAGGATTGAGGGGAGGGCCAGCATATACACCAGGATTGAGGGGAGGGCCAGCATATATACCAGGATTGAGGGGAGGGCAGCATATATACCAGGATTGAGGGGAGGTCCAGCATATATACCAGGATTGAGGGGAGGGCCAGCATATATACCAGGATTGAGGGGAGGGCCAGCATATATACCAGGATTGAGGGGAGGGCCAGCATTTATACCAGGATTGAGGGGAGGGCCAGCATATATACCAGGATTGAGGGGAGGGCCAGCATATATACCAGGATTGAGGAGAGGGCCAGCATATATACCAGGATTGAAGAGAGGGCCAGCATATATACCAGGATTGAAGGGAGGGCCAGCATATATACCAGGATTGAGGGGAGGGCCAGCATATATACCAGGATTGAAAGGAGGGCCAGCATATATACCAGGATTGAGGGGAGGGCAGCATTTATACCAGGATTGAGGGGAGGGCCAGCATGTATACCAGGATTGAGGGGAGGGCCAGCATATATACCAGGATTGAGGAGAGGGCCAGCATATATACCAGGATTGAAGAGAGGGCCAGCATATATACCAGGATTGAAGGGAGGGCCAGCATATATACCAGGATTGAGGGGAGGGCCAGCATATATACCAGGATTGAGGGGAGGGCCAGCATATATAACAGGATTGAGGGGAGGGCCAGCATATATACCAGGATTGAGGGGAGGGCCAGCATATACACCAGGATTGAGGGGAGGGCCAGCATATATACCAGGATTGAGGGGAGGGCAGCATATATACCAGGATTGAGGGGAGGGCCAGCATATATACCAGGATTGAGGGGAGGGCCAGCATATATACCAGGATTGAGGGGAGGGCAGCATATATACCAGGATTGAGGGGAGGGCCAGCATTTATACCAGGATTGAGGGGAGGGCCAGCATATATACCAGGATTGAGGGGAGGGCCAGCATATATACCAGGATTGAGGAGAGGGCCAGCATATATACCAGGATTGAAGAGAGGGCCAGCATATATACCAGGATTAAAGGGAGGGCCAGCATATATACCAGGATTGAGGGGAGGGCCAGCATATATACCAGGATTGAAGGGAGGGCCAGCATATATACCAGGATTGAGGGGAGGGCCAGCTTATATACCAGGATTGAAGGGAGGGCCAGCATATATACCAGGATTGAGGGGAGGCCCACCATACATACCAGGATTGAGGGGAGGGCCAGCATATATACCAGGATTGAGGGGGGGCAGCATATATACCAGGATTCAGGGGAGGGGCAGCATATATACCAGGATTGAGGAGAGGGCCAGCATATATACCAGGATTGAAGAGAGGGCCAGTATATATACCAGGATTGAAGGGAGGGCCAGCATATATACCAGGATTGAGGGGAGGGCCAGCATATATACCAGGATTGAAGGGAGGGCCAGCATATATACCAGGATTCAGGGGAGGGCCAACATATATACCAGGATTGAGGGGAGGGCCGGCATATATACCAGCATTGAGGGGAGGGCCTGCATATATACCAGGATTGACGGGAGGGCCAGCATATATACCAGGATTGAGGGGAGGGCCAGCACATATACCAGGATTGAGGGGGGGGGCAGTATATATACCAGGATTGAGGGGGGGCCAACATATATATCAGGATTGAGGGGAGGGCCAGCATATATACCAGGATTGAGGGGAGGGCCAGCATATATACCCGGATTGAGGGGGGGGCCAGCACATATACCAGGATTGAGGGGAGGGCCAGCATATATACCAGGATTGAGGGGAGGGCCAGCACATATACCAGGATTGAGGGGAGGGCCAGCATATATACCAGGATTGAGGGGAGGGCCAGCATATATACCAGGATGTGGGCGAGCACATTCTTTATTTCTGCAGTCTCTTACCCCTGCTCCTGTCTGTGGTTGCTCTATACTGCCCTCGCCTGCTCTTTGTATCAGTTGTTTGTATCAGTAAAACCTCAATATTTAGGATAAATTGCCGTGTTGGCACTTGGCGATAAATAAGTGGGTTTTGGATTGCAGTTTGGGCACTCGGTCTCTAAAAGATTCGCCATCACTGTTTTAAACCAATCAATGTGCAAATATCAACATTTTTGAGAAAATACAATACATTTGATCAGATGTCAAAAAATATTCCAGAAAAAAAAAATTGTGATCAGAAATCATAAAGAAAAATTAACTCTTTAATACCATTTTTACCAAAAATACATTGTAAAAAAAAAGAAGTGTAATTTTCTACAGTACAATATTTATTTCTATTTTTCTCAAATGAATTGTCATTTTAGGCCCCCCAAAAATTGAAAATCAATGTAAAAAGTGTATTTTAATACAATAAAAAAAATCAGGGTAATTGTTCAGTTGTATTGCCAGTTTTACAGCACGACCCGTAGCAATTTACGATCCCACAGTCCGATGAGCTACAATCTTCCTGAGAAAGGATTCATCAATGTATCAGATGCTTTCTTGCATGTTTCTACATGGAGCAATACACATATGTTCCATGTCCCTTCCTCTAAGAAACCTTCAATGAACCCTGATAGGATCTACAGAGAATAGACAAGACGTCCTTTACAGTGTTACACACTTACTCGATACTCAGTCTAATTTCATCATTCATTTTACTTTCTGCTTATAAATGCATTCATTAAAATAATGAATATCTGCATTGAGGACAGTAGAAGAACTAGTTTGTGTTTGTTCATCAAGATGCATTATCTTGGTCTCGTCTTGGCACTGTTAACTGTTGGTAGGTAGGCAGAGTACTGGAGAGGTTGCTCCCGTCGTTCAGAGAGTTGCTCCGGTGCGATGTTCTGTTTGTAGACTGACCGCTTTGTTGGTTTGCTATCAGGTGGTGAATCACATCGGTTATGAGATTGAGTTTATGATCCATTTGAGTTACCTACAAATATATAAAAAAAAATTCAAACAAAGAAAATAGCATAGATACAGACCACACTCCATACACATTTCACACTACCCATGAGCGCTGCCTGATATTGTAGCTTATCCCTAACCAAATCAATGGGGCACTGAGTTGCAATACCAGACACACCCCATGGACAAGAGAGGCACAGTTTTGGGGAGAAATAAAGTAGATTGATCATTTAATGCAATATTGGTTAGCCATTTAGACATTGTTGTTTTAATTGAAAACTATAGTTGGTGCGATTCGTTTCGCAGCACTGGGTCCATCAGCCACGTCAGTAATCTTTGGATGCTGGACAGGAGCCTCAAGACCTGCCTTCTACCTTCCAAGATCCCTGCTTCTCTTCTGATTAGCTGCATCTTTATGGTTACAGCATGATGCATATGTGACATTGCATCAGGCCGGCTAATCAGTAGAACAGCTGTGGATGCCGGGATGTAGGAGGTGGTTCTCAGGGCTCCGATGCAGCCGTCACAGATTATGGATGTGGCTGATGGACTGGGTCCTGCGAATTGACTCGCACCAACTCTATTGGAAACCTTTGTCAGATTGAACTACTTAATGAACTCAGAAAGAGCTTTCTGTCCACATCCATGAAAGTAGTAGCCAACACTTAAAGGGGTTTTCTACTACTCGGACATCTCCTTCTCCATATATATATTTTTGCCCTCAGTAAAATAATAACACCTATACTCCCTTCCAGTGTTCCAGCCGTGTCGGCATTGGCTCTCCTTGGGATCACGTGACATTGTTATGTCAAGTGATCCCTGCTGCCAATCAGCGCTGGCTTCACTCTTCCTGCCTCCAGTTATAGCACATACCTGTACATCCGGAGGAAGTAAGAGCAGCAACATCTCTCACTTCCTCTGGATGTATGCAAGTTGGCCAAAGGCGGGGAGAGTAAAGTCAGCACTGATTGCCCCTAGGAATCATGAGACATAATGTCATGCTGTCACGCAAGGTGTGGGAAAGACTAAGTGCAACACAAAGGGAAAACGGAAAGGGAACCCAGACTAGGGAAAGTGGGGAGTGGAGAACTCCTAGGCTGATCTAGTGTCACACTGTCTCCACTAATGTCCCTTTATTGGTTCTTCACCAATCGCCGCACGCATACCTCAGCCTGTCTATCCCTGGCATTAGGCTCAGGCTAGGGAACAGAAAGGATGAGCACTAGTTGATCCCCACTGAACACTAAAGACAACAAGGGGGGACAAACAAGGGAAAATCGCTTAGCTTTACTCGACTCCAGACAAATGCGCACACGTTCTCTAGCACCAGAGAGATAGAAGTACTGCTCTTGCTCAAGCCTTCACAAGGGGCAATGAATATCGCTGGCACCTCCCTCTGGCTCACAACAGGTATTTATACATCCAGGCCAGGGTGTTAATTAGCCCGAGGAAGCTAGCCCCTGGGTCCTAGAGATACATATTCTAAGAAGTTGTCTGTAAGGCCAAATGAAGAGATCTCCTGCAACCAACTGCAGGATGACTGTCTGTCACTTCTGACACACCCATGACACACGCAATCCCCAGGAGAGCCAGTGCAGACACCGCTGGAATAGTGCTGGCACTGGAGGTGAGTATAGGTGTTATTATTTTACTGGGGGACACACATATGGATTGAGAAGGAGTTGTCTGAGTAATGGAAAACCCCTTTAAGCCTCCATACACAATAGACTAAGCTAATAGTCTAAGGGGACATCCAGACTCTTCCCTGACAGATGAGGTCAGAGGAGGTAAAATTCAAACTGCCTGACTCTTAATGCCCGACCCTTTTGTTATTCAGGTGATAAGCTGCTGCCAGAGCCGTTTGGCAGTGATTTTCACAGTTCTCCACTTTGAAAACACATGAACATTTAACCAAGCCAAACCTTCTCGTGTATGAGAGTTGGGAGAGGTAGTGGACGGCCGAACCAGCAATCAACTTTCAGTTATTGTGTGTGGCCACCTTAACTTGTGTGTGCAAGTCACAGATGACCACAGGTATTTAGACTCTTTGCAGTGTATGAGCAGCGCTGTAGAATTGGTGTCTGGATGCACCATTATGTATTTTACACTTTTTCAGAGAGTGAGGAATATTCTGTATGTAGTATGTGGTAATTGTCTGTATATCCTGTACTCCATGTGTGTATGTGTAAGTAGTAGCTGTGCATAATATAAATATATATGGTTTTATCTTATTTTCTTACCTTGTCCTCGACACGGTTCAATCTTGACCCAATTGTATTAGAGCCTCGATCTTTCACTTTATCTGGAAATAAATAAAAGTAAAAAAAAGTCATTTTTAAATTTACTATTAGAAATTAGCATTTTTTGGGTCCACTGGCATTCAACCAAATTTGTGAAACTGTTTACGATTTACAGTTCAGAGAATATAACATGAGAAACGATTTACCTATTCTTCCACAAAGCGATGAAATATGGCATCCTTATTCTGGACAACCTCTTAAAAAAAGGCTTTCCCATTGTTACAAATGACGGCATGTTGCTTGGATTTGCTATCATATGGTGTCAGATTATTACCATTACTATTGTTAATTTCTCTAAAACATAGCATTTATTCCATTTCATAGTGGTAGGAAGTGGAATCTATCCAGAAAGAAACAGTGAGGGCTTCCCCAATGACTGGTCCAGTCTGTAAGAAAGGAAAAAAATCACTGGTGTAATCAAAAAGTATTTTTATTGAAGAGAAATTCCACCTAAAACTTGCAAACTGTCTCTTCCAGTGCCACCTATTGGAAGTAGCAATCCTAAAAGTCAATATCAACCTTTTAACAAGCCTTTCCACATGATTTAGGATAAATGGGAAACTAGAATCTCAATTTGCAGCCATGGTGTTTCGGGGTGTTGCCCCTCAGCAGTGCAAAGCATGAGATCTGATTTAGCTGTGTGAGAGACTTCAGAAGGAAAAACTTTACCCCTTAGATCCTAGTGAGGAGAGTGAAATGCCAGAGTAAGGAGGCTTATAAACCATGCAATGGCTCCCCGGGGAGCTTACGAGCCTCCTTACACTGGCATTTTTTAGACAAATCATCTTACTTTTCCTCTAAGGATTCAATTTTCTTCCTTTTTTTCTATTATTTTATCACTGTTGATGACTCCCACTGATTTGCTATAGCAATGAGATGTGCACATATATACATATATACAGTTGAAACCAGAAGTTTACATACACTATATAAAAAGACACATATGCATGTTTTTCTCAAAATCTGACATGAAATAAGAATAAACCTTTCCCGTTTTAGGTCAATTAGGATTACCATAATTTTTAATATTTGCCAAATGTTAGAATAATAAGAAAGATAATGTTTTAACCACTTCGCTCCAGAGCCTGTTTTTGCCTTCGTGACCGGGCCAATTTTTTCAATTCTGACCACTGTCACTTTATGAAGTAATTACTCTGGAACGCTTCAACGGATTCCCCTGATTCTGAGATTGTTTTTTCGTGACATATTGTACTTCATGATAGTGGTAAAATTTCTTTGATATCACTTGTGTTTATTTGTGAAAAAATCGGAAATTTGGCAAAAATTTTGAAAATTTTGCAATTTTCAAACTTTGAATTTTCATGCCCTTAAATCAGAGAGATATGTCACACAAAATAGTTAATAAATAACATTTCCCACATGTCTACTTTACATCAGCACAATTTTGGAACCAAAATTTTTTTTTTGTTAGGGAGCTATAAGGGTTAAAAGTTGACCAGCGATTTCTCATTTTTCCAACAAAATTTACAAAAACATTTTTTTAGGGACCATATCATATTTGAAGTCACTTTGAGGGGTCTTTATGACAGAAAATACCCAAAAGTGACACCATTCTAAAAACTGCACCCCTCAAGGTGCTCAAAACCACATTCAAGAACTTTATTAACCCTTCAGGTGCTTCACAGGAATTTTTGGAATGTGGAAGAAAAAAATTAACATTTAACTTTTTTCACAAAAATGTTACTTTAGACCTAATTTTTTTTATTTTCACAGGGGTAACAGGAAAAAATGGACCCCAAAATTTTTTGTGCAATTTCTCTTGAGCGCGCTGATACCCCATATGTGAGGGAAAACCACTGTTTGGGCGCACTGCAGGGCTCGGAAGGGAAGGAGCGCCATTAGACTTTTTGAATGTAAAATTTGTCTGAATAATTAGCAGACGCCATGTTGCGTTTGGAGAGCCCCTGATGTTCCTAAACAGTGGAAACCTCCCACAAGTGACACCATTTTGGAAACTAGACCCCTTAGGGAACATATCTAGATGTGAGGTGAGCACCTTGAACCCCAAGGTGCTTCACAGAAGTTTATAATATTGAGCTGTAAAAATAAAATTTTCACATTTTTCCCACAAAAACGTTTTATATCCCTTAATTTTGCATTATCATAAGGGTAATAGGAAGTCCCTTATATTTTTAACAGATGACGGACCTGAGTGGGGACTAGCTTTTTTTGAGGACTGAGTTGAAGCTTTTATTGGGAACATTTTACGTAACATTTATCCGGCGCTCTAGGCTGAGCACTTACATCGGGGTTTCCATCTAAATTTCCAAGTGATGTAATTCAGATGAAACCCCTGCGGGATCCATTCACTATAATGAGGCAGCAGAGTTACTCTGGACTCCGTCTGGCCTCTGTTTAGCGGTGTCCTTTTTTTCAGAAGTGCACAAAACTGTGGCCAACCGCACTTTTATGCACGCCTAAAACAAATGACACCGTGGGATCCCAGGCCAGACGGCATCCACAGTGGCCTATATCTGCCTCATTAGAGGGAATCTTCCGTCATGGGTTTTGTCTGAATCACGTATTTCAGAGATTTACACGGAAACTCTTGTGTAAGCGCTCAGCGCAGAGCGCAGGATAAATGTGGGCAGAGCCTTACTGCGATCTTTGGGAGACATAATAAACAAATCAGTAGCCGGTGAAGAATTGGTTTTATTTATTTTTTACTCCTTTCCTCGTGTGATATAACTGATTAGATTACTTTATTCTTCGGGTCGGTGTGATTACAGCGATACCAGAATCATATCGGGTTTTTATGATTGACAGCTGTCACAGACTAAAAGACGCTTTTTTTTGCAAAATCTAGTTTTTGCATCACCTATTTTGAGAGCTAGAATTTTTCCATATTTTGGCTGACAGAGTCATGTGATGGCTTGTTTTTTGCGGGACGAGTTGACATTTTTATTGGTACCATTTTTGGGTACGTGACATTTTTTGATCGCTTTCTATTCCGTTTTTTGGAAGGTAAAATTAACAAAAAACAACAATTCAGGAATTGTTTTTTGAGGTTTTTTTTTTATGCCGTTCTGCGTGTGGTAAAAGTGATCAGGCAGCGTTATTCTTCGGGTCAGTACATTTACAGCGATGCTACACTTACTGTATTTTTTTTATTTTTTGGCGCTTTTACACAATAAAACAATTTTATGCTTTATTCTGAGCGCTATAACTTTTTTATTTTTCGGCTGATGGAGCTGTATGGCGGCTTTTTTTTTGCGGAACAAGATGACGTTTTCAGCGGTACCATTTTTATTTCTATTTTGCTTTTTGATCGCATTTTTTTCCACTTTTTGTTTGGCGATATGATGAAAAAGCATATTTTTTTGCCACGTTTTTTATTTATTTTTATTACGGTGTGCACAGAAGGAGTTAATTAGTGTGACACTTTTATAGCTTGGGTTGTTTCGGACGCGGTGATACCAAATATGTGTACTTTTTTTGGTTTTGTAAAAATATACGGATTTATTGGTTTAATATTTTATTTATTTTTTATTTATTTTGTGATTTTTTTTAACAGTTTAAAAACTTTTTTTTAACTTTTTTTTTACATTTTTACTTAGTCCTTGTATGGGACATTAATTTTTATTTTTCTGATCACTGATCTCATGTAATGTAATAGACATGTATTACATTACATGAGATCTTTGCTGACTGTTTCACACCGTGTCTCCTGCCAGGCTTCAGCTGCAGGCTGAGCCAGGCAGGACACCATATATGGCAGATCTGGAGGTGGTCATGTGACCTCCAGCTGCCATAGCTACCCCAGGTCCTGGAAGGTATCAGGGGTCGTCGGAGAGGTAAGTAAGACGACCCCCTCTCCTCTGTCTATCTTCTATATGCCGCGATCACTATAGATCGCGGCATATAGAACATAGCAAAGGGTTAACATCACTGGGACCTGATCCAATCAGGTCCCGATGATGTCCCCTGTCAGAGCTAACGCTCTGCACCGGAATCGCAGCGCTTGCAGGACCCTGGGGGTCCTGAGCGCTGCGAGACCACCCACCGTTTTTAAACGTCGGCGCTGCACAGAGCCCAGCAAGCGCCGACGTTTATCTACAGTGGGCGGTCGGGAACCGGTTAAATAATTTGCCTGCTCCAGTGGTTTTGGGGTTACCTTGGTTAAAATTGCACAATCCTGTACTGGACTGGTCTACCAATGAAATTAAGTCTTGGAGTCCTAAGTGTTATGATAGATGTTGTAACGGTCGCATTGCTGCTGTGGAAAGAGGGGAATTACCTGTACCTATTCAGGATTTTTGGAAGGTTTTTTCAGAGGAGGAGTTGCAAGTTTTGCCTCCTCATAGGGACTATGATTGTACTATTGAGTTTGTCCCTGGAGCAACTCTTCCCAAGAGTCGCTTATTTAATCTTACTATCCCTGAGAGAAAGGCCTTGGAGGAATACATACAGACAAGCTTGGCCGCCGGTCACATTAGACCTTCTAAGTCACCTGTGGTTGTTGGATTTTTTTTTGGAAAAAAAAAGGACGGCGGTTTACGTCCATGTCTGGACTTTCGCGAAATTAATAAAATTACAGTACGCAATTCCTATTCACTGCCATTAATTCCTGACTTGTTCAACCAGTTAGTGGGGGCCAAGTGGTTCTCTAAGATTGATCTCCGGGGGGCATACAATTTGTTACGTATGAAGGAAGGTGATGAGTGGAAAACTGCTTTTAACACTCCAGTGGGTCATTTTGAGAATCTGGTTATGCCCTTTGGTCTTACCAACGCACCAGCTTTTTTTCAGAACCTTATTAATGACATCCTAAGACCGTTGATCGGTAAGAATGTGGTGTTGTATTTGGATGACATTTTGATTTTTGCGCCGGATCTGGAGTCTCATTGGCAGAGCGCACGTGAGGTATTGCAGTTGTTAAGCGACAATTCACTTTTTGCTAAGCTGGAGAAATGTGAGTTCGCTGTGCAGAGAATTAGTTTTTTGGGCTACATTATCTCCAGTGAGGGCTTTGAGATGGATCCGGTGAAGGTTCAGGCGGTGCAGGAATGGCCTAGGCCTATTAGTTTGAAACCAATACAGAGATTTTTGGGTTTCGCCAATTATTGCAGAAAATTCATTAAGAATTTTTCTATAATTGTTAAGCCGCTGACCGATCTCACCAGGAAAGGTGCGAATACGGTTCAGTGGACTACTGAGGCCATTGAAGCTTTTGTGTATCTCAAGGAGAGGTTCAGTTCTGCCCCCATCCTTATGCAGCCTGATGAGACCAAGCCTTTTTTGGTCGAGGTTGATGCTTCTTCGGTGGGGGTCGGTGCTGTTTTGTCTCAGGAAAACAAGGATGGAGTACATCCCTGTGCTTTTTTTTTCAAAAAAATTTTCTGAGACCGAACTTAATTACGATGTCGGTAATCGGGAATTGCTGGCGATTAAACTCGCATTTGAACATTGGCGTCATCTCTTGGAAGGTGCTAAATTTACCATTCAGGTTTTTACTGATCGTAAGAATCTGATCTATCTTGATGCTGCCAAGCGCTTGAATGCCCGTCAAGCTAGGTGGGCACTTTTTTTTTCGCGGTTTAATTTTTCTGTTACTTACATCCCGTGTACCAAGAATGTAAAAGCTGATGCTTTATCTCTCAGTTTTTCTCCCATGGTTGGTAGCGAGGAGGAGGAGAGCATTTTACAGGAAGGTGTTGTGATAGCAGCATTGGACTCCGTTTTGGAAGATGGGATTCTGAAAGCCCAGGAGTATGCCCCATCTAACACTCCCCATGGAAGGTTGTTTGTGCCTAGGAACTTTATGAGAGATTTGTTTGTGGAGTGTCATAAGTCTCGGTTGGCAGGTCATCCAGGAATTTCGGAGACTAAGAGACTTGTAGGTCGCAGTTTTTGGTGGCCTGGGTGGCAGAAGGAAGTCATTAAGTGGGTGCGTCAATGTACTGTGTGTGCTAGATCTAAGTCTTCACATGCTCCTGCTGCGGGGTTGCTTTGCCCTCTGGAGGTTCCTAGTGCTCCTTGGACGCATCTTGCTATGGATTTTATTACTAACCTTCATGCCTCTGAGGGTTTCACTGTTATCTGGGTGGTCGTGGACCGTTTTAGCAAGATGTGTCACTTGGTTCCCTTCATCAAACTGCCCTTCGCCAGGACACTCGCTAAGGCTTTTGTTAAAGAAATTGTCAGGCTCCATGGCGTTCCTTCCGACATTGTTTCCGATAGGGGACCTCAGTTCGTGGCTCGTTTTTGGCGTGCCTTTTGTGACAGGTTGGGAGTCCATTTGTCATTTTCGTCTGGTTATCATCCGGAGTCTAATGGACAGACAGAAAGAAAGAACCAGGATGTTGAACAGTTTTTGCGTTGTTTTGTGGCTGACAATCAAGAGGGGTGGTCTGAGTTTCTGCCACTGGCTGAATTTGCTCTTAACAACCATACATCCTCTTCTGCTGGGTGTTCTCCTTTTTTTTGTTGTACTGGGAGACATCCGTCGTTTGGGTCATTCTCCAAATTGGTATCGGCTGTGCCGGAGGAGGAGAATTTTTCCGATGATTTGGAGAGAGTTTGGACTGATGTACGTCGTAACCTTCAAGAGGCCAACAAAAAATCCAAGAGGTACTTTGACAGGAAACGTCAAGAGG
Organism: Phyllobates terribilis; assembly: GCF_046119375.1. NCBI lineage: Eukaryota > Metazoa > Chordata > Amphibia > Anura > Dendrobatidae > Phyllobates > Phyllobates terribilis. The sequence continues at coordinate 1,127,265 of NW_027363102.1, read as the reverse complement.
TTTTGTTTACTGTTGGTGACATGGTTTGGTTGTCCTCTAGGAATCTGCGGTTGAGGATTCCTTCTAAGAAATTGGGCCCGAAGTTTGTAGGTCCGTTTAAGGTGCTTCAGGTAGTTAACCAATCTGCTGTTAGGTTGGAGGTTCCTACCTCCTGGAAGATTAATCCGGTGTTTCATGTTTCCTTATTGAAAAAAGCTGATGTTTCTGATAGGGACGCCACTGTCTCTGTTCCTCCGGTGGAGGAAGAAGGTGAATATGAAATTTCTCGCATTCTTAATTCTAGATGGCATAGAGGGAGATTGCAGTATCTCGTCGCTTGGAAGGGTTTCGGTCCCGAGGATAACTCCTGGGTAAGGGCGGATGATGTCTCTGCTCCTAGACTTGTCGGAGCGTTTCACAGGAGGTTTCCTGATAGACCTGGGCCTGGAGGATCCGGAGGATCCTCATTGAAGAGGGGGTACTGTTAGAACCCTCCTGTTAGTTTTTTCTATTTTGCTGGTCACATGACTTTTTGCCTATATAATCCAGCTCCGCCCTCCTGGCCTTGCAGGACTTCAGTGTTACATTTACTCTTAAGCTAGCCAGGTGCCTTGTACCTTACTCTGTAGTTTGCTTGGTCTTTTGACCACTAGTACTTCTGTTTGTTTGTTTGTCTTTGCTCTGCTACAATTTCTGCTAGGAGGTGTCCAACTATATCCCAGTCCTTAGTTCTTGTAGGGACCCCTCCCTTATATCTATAGGTCAGCGTTTGGACTAGCCGGGGACTTAGGCGGGTCTGTTCACAAGGAACAGGTCCCCCGCTGCATCGTAGGGAATCAGCTTAGTCCTATGGTAGGGACAGTTTTCCTTTCTTTCCTTAGTGTTTGTAGCAGTTCATAACAGCTCCCTGCATTCCACCGGTATGGGGCCACTCAATATTCCCACCGCGTGAAGGAGGAAGACTTAACAACCATCATGATCAATCCCCTACCTCACCACAGCTGGGCCAAGACCCAAGATAGTGACCCTGCAGTCCGCATGGTGAAAGACCTGCTGACCCGAGAAGACGTCCGTCTAGATCCGGATGCCCCAGAGGAAGCCAAGCAGCTATGGAAAGAGAAGAGCAGGCTGTTCCTCTATGAAGGTAAGCTGTGCAGAAGACTCGTCAACCACCGGACGCACGAGCTGACCTGGCAAGTCGTCCCAAGGCAAGATGCAGCTATGGTCCTGGAGGCTTACCATGACAGAGCGGGGCACTTCGGCTGGAAGAAACTGGAGTTCCTGCTAAGAGGACGGTTCTTCTGGATCAGCATGAGAGGGGCTGTAGAGAAGTGGTGCAGAGACTGTGGCCCTTGTAATCTAAGGAGGAAGGACCGCACCAGCCAGAAGACACCCTTGAGGCCCATCGTCACCAAGCAGCCTCTTGATCTGGTAGCTCTGGACCACGTCAAATTGGCTCCAAGCCGGTCAGGATACGTTTATGCCCTGACAATCATGGACCACTATTCCCGATTTCTAGTGGTGGTCCCGGTAAAAGACTTGACAGCTCAAACGGCGGCCAGAGCCTTCCAGCAAACCTTCTGCCACCCACACGGGTATCCAGAACAGGTCCTGACAGACCAAGGTCCTGGATTCGAGGCCAAAATCTTCCAAGAGTTCTGCAACCTCTATGGCTGTAAGAAGATTCGGACAACGCCTTACCACCCACAAACCAACGGGATGTGTGAGAAAATGAACAATATAGTCATTGATCTCATGAAGACGTTGCCCCTGGAGGAATGCAGCCTGTGGCCAGAAAAACTGCCGGACCTGATAGACTTATACAACCATATCCCGGTGAATGCTACAAACTGCACCCCGGCTTACCTGATGAGAGCCAGACCAGGTAAGCTTCCCATAGACCTGGAGATGGGAGTCCTAACACCCAAGGACACCTCCCCAGATGCGGACTGGGATACGGAAAGGCGACTGCAGTACAAGAAGGTACAGGAGAGTGTGGAGAAGAGCCTGGCCCAGGCGAGACAAAAGCAAGAGAGGCTCTTCAACCAACACGTCCCTGCTTGTCCCCTGGAACCTGGTGAGCAGGTTCTGAAGCGAAAGAGAAGGCTACATAAGCTGGATGACCAGTGGGAAAGGGAACCCTACACAGTACTGCAGTCTGATCACGACAACCCGAAGGTGTGCGTGGTCACTAAGGATGGAGGAGAAACCACTAGTACCGTCTCCAGAGACCACCTAAAAATGTGCCCCGAGCAACTCCGTAGTGCAGAAGAGGATCAAAGTGACCTTGAACCCGCAGAGGACAAGGAAGAAATGATCAGCACCATTCTCGGAGAATTCCCTCAGTCCTGGACTCGAATAAACGGTGCCATAGTGGTACCCGTCCTGCATTTCCTGCAACCGGCTCAGCAACAACCTACACCAGAGCAGGAAGGTGGAGAAGAACAAGCAGTTCCAGAGGCAGAAGGGCCTGTACCAGCAGCCCAGGAGAGTCAACCTTCTGCTGACAGTGAGCCTGCCATGCCTGCGGTAAGCCAGAGGACCCGCAGACAGCTGCCTGCCCTGCCTGTAAGTTTAGCCAGTGACTGCACCCCGAGCGCTAGTGAGAAAAACCAGGTTAGACCACCACCAGACAGTGGGTTACGTAGGTCAACCCGAAGCACTAAGGGGCAAATGCCAGCTCGCTGGAAGATCTAAGTGGATAATGTATGTATTTAATGTGTTATGTTGTACCCTGGTTATTAATTATGTTTTTCTAGTTTTTCTAGCTCATGGACTGACAGGTTATGGATGATGAATAACCGGAACTATCATGTAGATAGTTGCAGTTGGTGCCTCTTGCGAAGACGGCCACGGAAGGAAAACCTGTCTGGCGTGGCCCCGTGTGGTCCAAAGTAGGTAGTTTTGCCTTGCAGCCTCGCCCAACGTTTGGGGTTTGCTTTGGACAGGTCCCCACATCGCTCAAAGACTTCGCCTTGTTGGGTGAAATGGACACCCGGTCGCGGAAGCGCCGTTTCCTTAAGGACAAAATGCACTTGTACATATGTTATGTTGTTGTTTATAACCTATATTTGTGTTTCCTGTTAGTCCCGGAGTACTAAGTTTTACTAGGGGGGAATGTGTCACCCTGGCCTGGATGCCACAAATGTATAATAAAGCTGTGTCTGAGAGCAAGGGGGAGGTTCTCTGGTCAGGGACCATTAGCATGCAGCACCTCCTGTCCCAAGTCAGTAGGGGGAGCAGGCTGACCCTATAAAAGCTGGAACTGGGGGCAGGGTTAGAGAGTTCTGGACGACCTGTCTCTGGAGTGAGAGGTGTCCCAGAGAAGGGAGAGCCAGTTCAGCTGAAGCTGAGGAGGTCGTGTGGCAGTAGAGGAGCCACGAGCCAGGGACGGAAGGCGAGGAGAGCCTGTCCTGGCTGAGAGAGAAACTGATCTACCGGACTTGGTGTCCGAGGCTGTTAGGAATCCAAGTCCTACAGCAAATAACCAGCCCGCAGGGGACTGTATGTTCCTTGGCCTAAGAAGCCCGGAGGTTCCGCCACAGCAGAAGGGACCAGCAAAGCTGCACCAGGCCAAGAGTAGAAAGGGACCCAAGTTGCAAGCCATACGGGCGAGAAGACACGGTGAGCTCAGGAACGTGGGCTGTTACACCACAAGGAGGGAAATAGCCAGAAAGAGCGCAGAGAGCATGGTAGGCCTTCACCCTCACCCTGACCAGGGCCAGCTTCCCACTTGTTCTCAGACATCCAGGCCCCCTCCTAGCCGGGACTGTTTTTGGGTCGTCTCACCTGTTCTAATAAAGACCCTGAACTGTTTAAGAGGCCTCCGTTTCCTGGCTATTGCGGTCAGAATCATCCCCTCCATCATCCATCTATATACTGCCCTGGGGCCACACTCCTCCCGTGCGGAGTTATACTACTTAGTGCTGCACACCTACATCTGCCCCAGCGGTCTGCACTGCAGCGGCGGTTAACCCTGACCGCAATCCACGGGTGGCGTAGTCGGACATTTAAAACCCTACAAATAGACTGCCACAACATTTGGTATGACCACCCTGAGCCATGGACCGGGTTGCCACTACTACCCCCATTATTGCCCTATTGCCCGGTTCCGGGTAACCCACGGCCCAGGGGGCGAGTCATATCCATAAGATAGGGCATCAATGTATGATCGGCCGGGGTCCTGCACGCAGCACCCCTGCCGATCAGAAGTTATCGGTGCTGGCGGCGGCGGCCACCGGCCGGAAGTACTTGCCTGCGGTGTTTGGCCATCCATCTGTAGTGGCCGCCGCGGGGTACTGCACATCCGCCTCCCATTCAATTGAGTGGCAGTTTGATGTGCACTAACAAGTGCCGACCACTACAACATGGCGACGAGTCACCGGAAGGTAAGCACTTCCGGCCGGCGGCCACTGCCGGCACCGATAACAGCTGATGGCGGGGGTGCTGTGTGCGGGACCCCGGGCAAACATAAATTGATGCCCTATCCTATGGATATGGCATCAATGTGAAAGTAGTGGACAACCCCTTTAAAGCACAGTGGCCATGAGGTTTCTATAAAATCCCATCCACTTTGCTTGAACTGCAAAACACTCTGTTTTTGCCACAGCAAATAAATATTGTCAAAAACAAACCGAAAGCTCATTGTGGGAACATAACCCACAAGAGTACTATGGGGCCTGTGACTTCCTCCTCTATCATTCTTCCTCAGCGTCTGACGTCTCAGCACAGCGGGCCTGATGACATCACTACATGGCACCCACTGCCCTGAGATGTGCAGGCGCTTCAGAATGCTTGCTGCATAGACCGGAGCAGCAGGGAACAAGGAGGAGAGGTGAGTATTTTTTTTTTTTAAATCAATGAGCACATTTTGGTAGTCATAGTAATGTATAGAGGACCATGGGGAATTCATTATACTGTATGGAGGACGATGGAGGTGCATTATACTATATGGAGGACTATGGGGAGTGTATTATACTATATGGAGGACTATGGGTAGTGCATTATACTGTATGGAGGGCTATGGGTAGTGCATTATACAATATGGAGGACTATGGAAGTGCATTATACTACATTGAGGACTATGGGGAGTGCATTACACTACGTGGAGGACTATGGGAGTGCATTATACTATGTGGAGGACTATGGGGAGTGCATTATACTATATGGCGGAATATGGGGTGCATTATACTATATAGAGGTCTATGTGGAGTGCATTATACAGTATGGAGGACTATGTGGATTGCACTATACTATATGCAGGACTATGTATGTGCGTTTTTACCTGCAGATTTTCGGCATCTAATGAAAATCTATGGGGAAAATCCACACATAAAACTCAGCATACTCACAAGAGAAATTGACATGATGTGGATTTGATACACACACCGCAGCTCAGTTTACGCTGAATAAAATTAAAGCACAGTGGCCATGAGGTTTCTATAAATTCCATCCACTTTGCTTGAATTGTAAAACACTCAGTTTTTGCCACAGAAAATAATTAGTGTCAAAAGCAAACCAAAAGCTCACTGTTGGAACATAGGCCACGCGAGTACTATGGGGCCTGTGACTTCCTACTTCGTCATTCTTCCTCAGCATCTGACGTCTCAGTACAGCGGGCCCTATGACATCATTACATGGCATCCACTGCCCTGAGATGTGCAGGCACTTCAGAATGCTTGCTGCATAGACCTGAGCAGCAGAGAACATGGAGGAGAGGTGAGTATTTTTTTTTTAAATCAATGAACACATTGTGGTGGTCATAGTACTGTATAGAGGACTATGAGGAGTGCATTATACTGTATGGACTATATAGGACCATGGGGAGTGCATTATACTATATGGAGGACTATGGGGAGTGTGTTATACTATATGGAGGACTATGGGAGTGCATTATACTATATGGCGGATTATGGGGAGTGCATTATACTACATGGAGGACTATCGGCAGTGCCATATACTGTATGGAGGACTATGGGGAGTGTATTATACTATATGGAGGACTATGAGGAGTGCATCTTACTGTATGGAGCACTATGAGGAGTGCATTTTACTATATGGAGGAGTGCATTATGCTATATGGAGGACTATGGAGAGTGCATTATGCTATATGGAGAACAATGGGGAGTGCATTATACTATATGGAGGATTATGGGAAGTGCATTATAGTATATGGAGGAATATGGGGTGCATTATACTGTATGGAGGACTATGTGGATTGCATTATACTATATGCAGGACTATGGGGAGTGCATTATACTATATGGAAGACTATGGGGAGTGCATGATACTATATGGAGGACTATAGGGTTCAGCACACTATATAAAAGATTATGATTTTGCATTATACAATATGGAGGAATATGGGGCCCATTATAGTATATAGAGGGCTATGTGGGGGCTATTATAATATTTCGAGGGCTATGTGGGAGCCTTTATACTTTGTGGAGGGCTATGTGGGGGCCAATATACTGTATGCAAGCAATTATACAGTGTGAAGGTTTGAGTGGGGACCATCATACCATGTGGAGGGCCGTGGGGGTCATTGCACTGTTTGGTTGTACTGTTTGGAGAGCTAGTGGGGGCCATTATACAGCATGGCGAGGTGTGGGGCCATTATACTGTATGATGACCTATTATACTTTATAGAGGGCTGTGTGGGGGCCAAAGCTGGGGGATCACACTGTGTCACGGTCACCATACTTTGCCGGGGGAGTTGAAGTCGAGTACAGTAGGGTCATCATTATGTGCATGTCCAGGGTACTGTGAAAGAATTCACATACTGTGTTTGTTGGGCACTTTTGTTGGTATCATACTTTAAACATGCAATGAAAGAGGAATCTGGGGCTTCAGTAGGAGGAAAATTACTTTCTAAAGGCTGGAAAGTTGTGAGATATGCTCTTCTGTGACCCCGTCGAATGTTATTTTTTTTGTTGGGTGGGGGGCAACTAGCACTTCTGCTATGGGATCCCATGATTTCTATGTACACCCATGTCTATGGGCCTGTTTACATGCCAGTGTATTTTCACAGTCTTGGGGCTCATTCACCTGTTAGTTTCTGTGCTATTTTTTATTTTTTTCACAGGTAGCATGTGTACCTATGACAGTCTATGGGGATGCTCACATGTCCATGATTTTTCATTGAGATATGTTTTATATTGATTCAAGTGTCAGATCAAATTCATCAATGAAAGTGTCCGGGTCTGTTAAAAGATGGGCCAGAACTCGGATGAAGTTTGTCCGTATTTGACTGACCGATGGGAAAAGTACTGATGTAATTCTGACCAACCTAAGGTAAAAATCACTGATTAAACTCGCTCCATTTTTCTCGTACATGAAAAAACCTGATGTCTGAATGAGGCCTAAGTGGTCCACACAAAATTATATACAGTATCACCAATGCAAGTCTATTAGGCCGCAAAAAATGTGGACAGCATTTGGATGTCATCTGTGTGCCAGTCATGAAATGGACTGTTGGTTATGAGAAGGGGGAGAAACATTCATCAGTTTGATTTTCAGTTGAGAAAAGCTAATGAACCCTGACCAAACTGTGATGAAACTGATCAAAAACACTCATCACACTTACACCATTTTTGTGAGTAGAAGACATATCACTGTTGTATAATTCAGCACTTTACACACTACAGGGTTAACCCAACAGATTAGCTATGTAGCATCCAGAAGGCGGGAGGAGAAGAGTTAATATAAAGCTCAGTCACAGGTTTGCCTTTAGAGTAATTAGCTTGGAGGAGCAGAGCAGCATGGAGCAGGGTGATGGCTCCACATTCCCTCTTATCCCTCAAGGAGGAGGATAGGAATTTGTCCTGATCCTCCTCCGCTGCAGCCGGCTGTGCAGGATGGGAAAGCATGAAGATGATGGGAATGTGCACTACACGAAAGGAAGATGTGTAAGGTGACTGGAACAATGAGGCCCACAGGGGAGTTACTGCCCTGTATGGAGGGGAACATACTATAGGTAAAACTGCCACCAATGGATAATGACCGATCAGTAAAGATGAGCAAGACTTTTGAAACTTACATTTGCAGAGTTTTCCCAGGAAATTCCATTCTCTGCAAATGTCTTCCAAAGCCTCTACTTGCCCTGAAAAACATGTATGACACCATTCCCTTTTATCCTTAACACACTAATCCCCTTCACTGCATTGATGTCGCCCTCTCTCTCTGTCTGTTTTCTATCATGTTTCATGGCTTTCTCTCCCTATTTCTATGGCTAGGCTGTGAGCTGTGATGTACTTTTCTCTATCCAGGTTCACCACAAAATGGCTGCTTACTTTCCTGCTTCTGCTTTTATACTTGCTATAATAGTCCTTCTTAATTGTCTGAGCTATACTATGTTAGGCCTCATTCACATGTGCAGGGTTTAAACCTGTACGTGAAAAAATGGTACCGGTGTCCTCAGTTTTCGATCAGTGTTTTTCACCGATGGATAAAGAAATTACAAAGCTTCTCCTATACAATGTTAAACTTGTACAGGACACTGATGGCACACTGACCGACCCATAGACCACTATTGGACCTCCGTGTCATCCGTGCTGCCGGAAAAAAAATGGACATGGCTCTGTGTGTTCTGTATGGACACAAGGGGTGTGTAAAAAACACTGGTGTGTGAATAGCACCATACATTGAGTACACGTTCTATCCATTAAAACTGCTACAACTCGTGCGTGCAATGCAGATGAGACCTAATATGATGGCAGCAAGGCATTCTGGGAAAGCCCGTCTTCTCTGACTGATGCAATCTTCTGCAATGTCTCAAAAGGTGACATTCATTTTAGGCACAAAAATTCAACATGAACTTGATTCCCGTTGAATCGATTCGCTCAGATCTAGTCATCAGAAAATGTTTAAATTAGTTTGTTTTCCGTGTGTTTTTTTAATGTTTTCATACTTTCTTCTCACAATCTTGCAGTTCTCACACTGGCCACCAGGGCTATTTTAGACATTTACTTCTGTCCTTTCTGGAAGAATTTTCAGCAAAGCTTTTTATCAGAGGCCGGATTACAATGACCGGTAACATACAGCTGATAACGCAGGTTCCACCAATCACAGTTGATGTCACACCTGACCTTACTCCCCTTCACCCAATGATCTTTGTACAAGCTCATTGGACGCTTCAATGCAAAACAGAGGCCCTGACTTCAGACCGGTGGTGTTCATGCTAATCTTGATGAGTTCGGTGTGCTAGAGTCATGCAGAGGTCAATGAATCAGGACTATCTGAGAACTAGCGAGCGCCTTGTGTGTCTCCATGTGTGCCTTGCCAATAATCTTACTCCAGTCAGTGACTGGAGTAAGATATGTCGCACAGAGAATGCCACAGCTTATAAAATTTTGCTGGTGCCCACTTTATCAGGGCTGGGTGAAAATGGAGTGTGAACGCTAAAAAGTCACAATTTCAGCCCAGCTTCGAGTTGTGCTAAAACTTTGTGACTTTTCAAAGCTTTTTACACTAGTATTCTAGCTTTGAATGAGGCCCATAGTGTCTAAGTGAGTTTATTGCTGTTAATGTAGATTTCCTGAAAGAACAGGACATATGAACATAGAATAGCCTCAGTGGTCAGTGTAAAAAATTCTAAGATTTCTAATTTTAAATATAAATTTTGATATGGGAAAATATTGCCAACTTTTTTGAATGCATTTAAAGAAAACTTTTTTTATGATGCCTCCCCTTTAATTTTGCTTATGAAAATTTGGAGCTCTGAATCTGAAAAACTGAGCACCAACTACTATGAGGATTTACTGTTAGAAATGAATGAAAGGCAGACAAATTCAGAATAACATTTTAATGTTTTATATGAATTTGACCCCTTTGCATATATGGGCGTAACTGTACGTCCGCGCTGAGGTGAACGCATGTGGAGGCGGCTCAGGAGCTGAACTCCTTCCACACGTGTCTGATGCAGACTGAAATAAAGGGGTTGTCCATTACTCAGACAACCCCTTCTTAATTACGGTTTCAATCATGTGAAATAGCAGCTATGCTCTCCTCTGGTGCGGGCGCCATTCCAGTGATGTCGGCGTCTGGTCTCCTGGAGCATGCATGACATATCACGGGAACCCTGCAGCCAACGCCATTCCAGTGATGTCTGTGTCTGGTCTCCTGGGGCATGTGTAGCACCCCGAGGGTTCAGTTGCTACAGGGGTATTGCACCTCAACCAGAGGTGTGATATTCCACTCCCAGGTAAGGATGGAGTGTGGACCAGGGCTCAGTTAGCTGCACACGCACACACTCCCCATTTCCGGGGGAAAGCTCGATGGTGCTCCCATTTTTGCAGGCACAACTGACCATGTCCCTGGCTGGAGTGGGGAGGGGGTAGAGAACCCAGTGGTGTAGGAGCAGAAGGGGACGGTTTCTGGAGCATAGGAAGGAGCGCATTGGGTGCAGGTCACCTGAGCTCAGCACAGAGAAGCAGATATAAGGTGGGAGCCATCTCAAGTCTAGGAGAATAGTAGGAGTAGTAAGAGAGAGAGCTGACAGGGAGCAGCAGCTCAGCCTGAGCTCAGCTCCATGAGGCAGGCCTAGAGAGAAGGCCGGGGCCAGAGAGAAGAAGAGAAGAAGGAAGGAAGGAGAAGAGACAGAGGAGTGGAAGGGCTCCAGAAACAAGAAGGCAGGAGGGATCCTAAGAGTGCAGAACGGCCAGCAACCATTGCAAACCCCATTATACCGGGTGAAAGGGTCAGGCCGTGGAAAGGTACCGGATCCCTAAGTTGGTGGAGGCGAATCTACCCTCAGCCAAGAACCGGAGGTTCTGACCATTTATTGGTGCGACCCCCTGCTAAACCTGCTAGGGAGGCACCATATAGGATAGCGGGAAGTGAAGGCCAATGCTTACCCGACACGGTCCGCGGTAGCCGGACAGAAGTCAGGACACTGGTGGGGCACGAGAGGCCAGAGAAAGGACAGAAGGGGGTCCTGTGCCATACTCCTGAATTGCCTGGGGGTTGACCGAGCTCCTCACCTGGTGGACACAGCACGGCTCGGGCAGTCCTTGCTGACAGAAGTGACTTGGATATCAACTGTGAGTAAAACACCCTGGACTGAATCATTGGACTCTGTGTCATTTATGCTGCGCCTGCACCATCACCCCCAGCATTCACTTTCACTGCCCTGAGGCTACACTTTTCCCATGGGGAGTTATCCTATCCCTGTGCTGCACACTAATACCAGCCTCAGCGGTCTGCCTCGCAGCGGCGGTTATCTCTGACCGCAATCCACGGGTGGCGTAGTCGGACATTCACAAAACTATAAATAGACTGCCACAGCATTTGGTCTGACCACCCTGAGCCACGGGATCGGGTTGCCACTACTACCCCCATCAGCACCGTACACTAGAAGGCCTAGTTCCGGGTACCCCACGGCTCAGGGGGCGAGTCACATGCATGACTAATCATAGGATCCCTGCAGCCAATCAGTGACTGTGACTCACCCCCTGGGCCATGGGGCACTTGGAACCGGGCTTCAGTGTGATGATGGGGGTAGTAGTGGCAACCTGATCCCGTGGCTCAGGGTGGTCAGACCAAATGTTGTGACAATCTATTTGTAGGGTTTTGAATGTCAGACTACGCCACCTGTGGATTGCGGTCAGGGAGGACCGCCGCTGCAAGGCAGACTGCTGAGGCGGATGTAGATATGCAGCACAGGGATAGGATAACTCCCCACGGGAAGAGTGTAGCCTCAGAGCAGGTAATAGGATGCTGGGGGTGATGGTGCAGGCCGCAATAATAAAGGTCCAGAGTCTACTTCAAACAGTCCAGGGTCTTTATTGTAGGTGGTACTTATGACCCAACAGGAGTACAGGGTAGGAATGGGCCTGGGTGTCTGAGAACATTCAGGCGAGCCCCACTGGTCAGGGTGAGTGGGTAGGCCTACCGTTCTCTCTGCCCTTGCTGACTATCTCCCCCTTTAGTGGTGTGATAGCCCACGTCCCTGAGCTGGCCGTGTACTACGCCTGTATGGCTTGCGACTCGGGCCTTAGGTACCTGTTGCTTCTCTGTGCTGTACCAGTCCCTCTGTGTGGCGGAGCCTCCAGGCTTCTCAGGCCCAGGGATCTAAAATCCCTCGCAGGTAGGTTATCTGCTGCCGGGCTTGCAACCCTGACAGCCTCGGATCCCAGTGTCCGGTTATGTAGTTCTCTCTCTCAGGGTCCCTTCTGCCTTCTTGTTTCTGGAGCCTTTCTACTCCTCTTTCTCTCCACCTTCCTTCTCCTTCTCCTTCTCCTCTTCTCCTTCCTGGCCCCGGCCTCTTCTCTAGGCCTGCCTCGTGGAGCTGAGCCCAAGCTGAGCCTCAGCTCCCTGTCAGCCCTCTCTGGCTGAACTACTTCCCTCTCTGAACTAACTGACTGAACACTCTCCTAAGATGGCCCCCACCTTTTATCTGCTTCACTGTGTCTGAGCTCAGGTGACCTGCAACCAATGAGCTCCTTCCTATGCTCCAGAAACTGTCCCCTTCTGCTCCTGCATCACCAGGTTCTCTCCCCCCTCCCCACTCCAGCCAGGGACATGGTCAGTTGTGCCTGCAATAAATGGGAGCATCTGCGAACTGTCCCCCGGAAATGAGGAGTGTGTGTATGCAGCTAACTGAGCCTTGGTCCATACTCCATCCTTAACCAGAGGTGTGATATTCCACTCCCAGGTAAGGTGCAATACCCCTGTAGCGACCGAACCCTCTGGGCGCTACAACTGCATCACTCTTTCATCCTTTGAACAGAACTGACAGCCAGAGAGCAGCAGATTACACTTCTTTAGGGTGTCCCTTTCGTCTGAAGGAAGTGAGAGCGAAATGGCTACTGACTGCGTGATATGAGGTCACTCGAGTCCTGGGAGACTAAGCGCAGACTTGGGTAGAACAGCAACAGCACAAAAGGTGATTATAGCTGTTTTATATGTAGGAAATATTGTGATTGAGAGCTGTTTGAGTAGTGGACAACCCTTTCTATATAGCTGACATTTTATCTCTAACAGTCGCAGTCAGAGCTTCGTTTCGGCCGCAGCTGTTAACCATTTAAATGCCGCTGGCTCCCATTTGCGCTCTGGGATGAGGCCGATGAGTTAAAATGAAAGCTGGTGGCATGCTGAAGGTCCCTGTCTCGACTATATTTGAACTGATCTGAATCAGAGCTTTGAAGGAAACTGGTATTTTCACTATATAGCATAATAATGTGGTATTGCACCGTGTCATAGAAAATATTGCAATTTCTGAAGCCACTAGTAAAGGAGCATTCCTTCACCCCTCTCACCTCCTCTTTTGCAATAGGACAAAAGAGGGCAATCTAAGCAGCCCATATGCAGAATGCCCAGTTGACAAGTAGGAAAATTAGATGTAGCTGGATAGTGAACTATGGGGGAAGGCATCGGCGAGATCTTACAATATCCCACCGCTGCCACCAATTTGTCAGGGATTTGCACACACAGACTATCCTGATTACTCACTATGTAGTTACCGGCAAGCAAGCCGTGAGCGTATGGCGTACACGCCTCCGAATTTCAACGCATTGAATGTGTATATGCCCCCAAACGATCATTGCCAGCTTCACGATAACCCAATTAATAGTATTCACTGCCACCACCGATCAGTTCTAAATACAGGCCTGATCGGACTCCTGCTTTCTGGTAGCGTATGGCTTCGAGGGAGGAACGATTACAGAACAGAAGAAACAGGACTAATACATTTTATATTTAATCCAAAAGGAGGCAGGGTTTATGAAAAAATATACAAAGGATTTTACAAAGAGGGACAGTACAATACATATACAGTTACACAAAATAAAAGGTATTAATGGAAGAACTTACTAGACAGATCAGAGACTATTCAATTTACCTGGAGGAGAGGTGCTCCAATGGACTGTTATGGAGCAGGACCTGTGCTTACAAATATGTATCTCACGGCATGAGTATAGACCCATATTCAGCTGGATCTTTTATGCTGAAGGGGTGGCCCTGCCCACACACTCCCCTGTGATGACCTCACGTGGGCTCATCTCTGTCCATCATGGTTTTATGAAATCTATAATTTCTGAAATAACTTCTCACTGGTTGATCACAGAAGTTAGCAAGTGATGCCATCTTTTTTTAATGTGATTTTGCCTTGAGAAGAATATTGAAAATTTAACCCCATGTCAATCATTGTGCCCTGTTTGGCGGGATTATAGAGGTCTACAGCATACAGTTGTAACTGGACACTTCTGCAGCTAAGAAGGGAGGGGGCAGAGAGGCAGCGAGTGACAAATGTCTCACAGCAGCTCTCAGCCAAGAAGCTGCCACAGCAAGACCCCCTTTGGACCCCAGCCATGCAGCATGCCCTTTGTGTCAGATACAGTATTCCCATAACTCTGTATTGAATTATAGCATGTCCTAGTTATTCATAATCTAGATTTTCGAGATCCCAAGAGAATGGGAAATGTCACGGTCATAGAAATATTGAGAATCTTTCTCCCCCTCCGAAATCCCACTCACTCTTCCCTCCTCCCCTATCTACCACTTGTCAAAGGAGCAAGAGCTTACACTCTTCCCAATTGCCCATATGCAAATAGCGGGATCCACCAAGTGTTCAGGCTAATCACCATATAAAATGGAGACAGGAGTGATGAATTGACACCTGGGTGAAAAGGATACAGCTCCTAGAATTCCTTTGAAGCTTAGCTCATCTCCATTTGCACATGTATTCAAGCTCCAGTCTGGTAGGCACTGAAATGAAATATGGAATATCAGAGTTTCTATAACACTGATTGTGATAGGATACATATTTTTAGTGGCAGGGTTAGCTAAGGAACAATATACATATTTTTCCTTATCTGAGAACAGTACGGGTGCGCTATGATGCAAGAAGGCAGGAATGACCAACCGAAGATATGTCATGTCTAGTCTCTAAAGAAAGGTAAATTTGTAATAAGAAATGTGATATTACATGGAAACTTCTGCGATCAACCAGCGAGGAGTTATTGTGGAAGTTAGAGATCTTAATAAAACCATGAAGTGGTGCCAAGCCCACAGTGAAGTCATGACAGGGGAATGTGTGGGCAGGGCCCCTTTCAGCATAAAAGTTCCAGCTGTAGTTGAGAATATAGTCATGCCGGGAATTATATATTTTATAAGCAGAGGTCCCATTGTCTGTGTAGAACTGTACCAATCTGACCTTACACGTCCTCGAGGGGGTGCGGAATGTCACGATGGTGCAAATGACAGATCCATACCACGTGCTCCGTCTCACGTAATTGTGACGTCAGGCAGGTGGTGGGGTGTGGATTCATCAGTTCCGGCAGTGGTAGGATTCTGCGGGGTCCCTCCTGCTGCCAATTTCTTTGCATTGGTGGCAAGCGGTGGGATCAAGATAATAGTGTGTGTGTGTGTAACGCATACTCAGACACTTAAGATCAGCTCAGCACTAGACAGTCCGAGTGCAAATACTGTAAGGTGTGTGTGGGTGCATCAGGTGGCAGTTCGGTGTCACTGACCATAGAGTGCAAGGATGGCCAGTGGCACCAGGGCCAAAACCAAGGAGATGGCCAATGCACCGTATGGTGTTGAGGAGGTGGAAGACCACGTCACTCTAAGAGAAGGGGAGTCCAACTTAGGCCCCCCCAGAGAGAGATTCACCAGTGGTCGGTCCCGCAGTGGGCTACCCACCACCTGACCCCCTCATACAAGTTTCCCTAGCGAGTCTCCAGGTTGGAGACAGGGCCACCTATGAGACCCTCATAGCAGAACGTCAGCGGGAGCACGAGCACCAGAAAGATGTGTTCCAGCTCCAACTGCAGGCCCCAGCCAGTCGCAAGTCCCCCGAGATCCGAGTCCCGAAGCTATGGACGAATGACTTCTCCCTTCTGCACAAAGGAGGGGGCTTGGACACTTTCTTGCTGGCATTTGAAAAAAACTGCCATCAGTACCATCTGCCTGAGGAACAGTGGGTCCGGTTCCTAACCCCTCAGCTTAGGGGTAAGGCCCTGGAAATCTTTGGGTACTTGCACAGTGAGACCACCCTGAGCTATGAGGACATCAAGCAGGCTCTGGTCTGGCAGTACAACTTGACTCCTGAGTCATACCGGAAGAAGCTCCAGAGTATGCAGTGGTGTCCTGCAGACTGCTGGGTCGATCACATGTGGGCCCTAATGAGAGCAGTTGATCCTCGTCCCAGAATCTGTCCACTGTTTTGTGTGTGAGTGGGGGTGGTGGGAGGTCCCTTGACAACTTTCAGACTGTTAACATAGGCCACGCCAGAGCAATGGGACTGAGACACCGGTGCTGAGATGACCCTTGTGCGGCCCGAACTGTTGTCACCCTAGGATTTGATACCTGATAAAACTTTCGCCGGCTCCGGGATTGGAGGCATCAAGCCGGCGCTGTCCATCGCCAAGGTGTATGTGATCAATGCTGTATGAAGTTGTATTCAAACGTTCAAGTAAAGTTCTTTTTTATAAAATGGAGTGGAAGTTCCCTAATGTGTGTGCGGTGGTTCCTGAGGTGGAAGAACCGAAGACAGCAGAGATCTGCGACCAAAACGTGAGTGTTACACACCACATACAGAGCACAGGAGAATTGGGACATGTGTCTTTATCAGGGAGCCAGAGTGTGGGAGCACAGCAGCCCCTCACCACAACTACCACCCTGAGCCCCTAACACCTCTCTCCCCATGGGGGACGAGATCAATCAAGTCAGCTGTGATGAGGCCTCAGAATGTGGCCATACGGCAGGCTGGAGAAATTTGTCCTGTGAGGTTGTTGCAGAGGGGGCAGACAAGGGGCAAACAGCTGCAGAGGGGGAGCATGCCATGGAGGGCGGGGCAGTTCCAGGAGAGATAGGGCTCCCAGGTAAGGCCGCATGGTAGGGTTCCTCCACAACCAGGATGTTAGAGGGCCAGGGTAGTCCTTTTAGACCAGATGCTTGGTCAGAAGCAGAGGAGAAACGGGCGCTATCCGCGTTCTCAGCGGCCGTAGCCACTGTTGCTTGCAGTGGCGGCACCCGGGCCCTAGTGGCCCCTCGGGAGTCCGACGGCTTCTCCCCTTCCGACCAAGTGGCTGCCGGGTCAGACGGAGGCCAGGAGACGTGGCAGGTTTGTCTATTCTGGCCATGTCCAGTCAGGGGTTTCAGGTGGCGTTAGAGACTGACAGCCTGAAGCCTCGTGAGGAGCGGGCGGCACAGCCTCCCTCGAACTCGGTCCTCCAGTGGGTGGTCTGGGACCAAGGATGGCTATACCGGGTAGCAGTCCAGCGAGGCTCACCGGAGGCGTGGCCCAGGGATCGACAGTTAGTGGTACCCTATCCGTTCAGGGTGGAGTTTGTTGCAGATGGCACACGAAATTCCGATGGCTGGACATCTAGGGATCCATAAGACCAAGGCCAGGCTAGCCCAGCATTTCTAATGGCCAAGGTTGGGGGCTGAGGTAACTGTCTACTGCCGTTCGTGTTACACCTGTCAGAGGGTGGGGAAGGTGGGGCGGTGGCCCAAAGCCCCACTGGTAACTCTGCCCATCATCGAAGAGCCTTTCAGGAGGGTGGCTGTGGATTTGGCTGGCCCGATGGCCACTCCCAGCAGCTCAAGGAAACGCTTCATACTGATGGTAGTAGACTATGCCACCCGGTACCCGGAAGCGGTAGCCTTGTCATCCATTCGGGCAGCCAAGGTGGCTATCGCCTTACTGAAGATGTTCTCCCGAGTGTGTTTTCCCCAGGAAATGCTCACCGACCGGGGAACCCAGTTCATGTCGCAGCTGATGGAGACCCTCTGTAAGCAAATACAGGTGCAAAATCTGGTGACCAGCCCATACCACCCACAGACCAATGGCCTGTGCGAACTGGCACTCTGAAGCAGATGCTTAAGATGTTGGTTGACTCCTAGGGGCACGACTGGGCGCGGTACTTCCCACACCTGCTCCTTGCCTACCGGGAGGTTCCACGGGCCTCAACGGGGTTCTCCCTTTTGAGCTCCTGTACGACTGGCGTGCGCGGGGCGCCTGGCTCTGGTGAAGGAGGTCTGGGAAGGGGACTTGGCCTCCCCTGGAGTGTCAGTCATTGAATGTCTTACGCTTCCATGACAAAATGCAGGCCTTGGCACAGCTGGTGCACGACAATGACGCGAGCCCAGGCCGACCAGAAGTGATAGTACGACCAAAATGCTTGTGAAAGGACCTACCAGCCCTCCATGTGCTCGCCAGAGGTAGCCTGACCGCCATTAGGTACCGAGATGAGATCCTCAGACCCCTTGTGAGACCTTATGCTGGTGCCCTGGGTGAAACCTAATGCAGGACAATGCCAGACCTCATGTGGCTGGAGTGTCAGCAGTTCCTGCAAGATGAAGGCATTGAAGCTATGGACTGGCCCGCTCATTCCCCAGACCGGAATCAGATTGAGCACATCTGGGACATCATGTCTGGCTCCATCCACCAACGTCGCGTTGCACCACAGACTGTCCAGGAGTTGGAGGATGCTTTAGTCCAGGTCTGGGAGGAGATCCCACAGGAGACCATCCGCAACCTCATCAGTAGCATGCCCAGGCATTGTAGGGAGGTCATACAGGCACGTGGAGGCCACACACAATACTGAGCCTCATTTTGACTTGTTTTAAGGACATTACATCAAAGTTGGATCAGCCTGTAGTGTGTTTTTCCACTTTAATTTTGGGGGTGACTCCATATCCAGGCCTCTATTGGTTAATAAATTTGATTTCCATTGATGATTTTTGTGTGATTTTGTTGTCAGCACATTCAACTTTGTACAGAACATAGTATTCAATGAGAATATTTCATTCATTCAGATCTAGGAGGTGTTATTTGAGTGTCTCCTTTATTTTTTTGAGCAGTGTAGTATAAATATGCTCCAAGATAATTCTGCAGTATTTCACAGTCAAATCCAATGGGAGTAAAATATAAAAAATAACCTTTATTCAATATTTTAAAAAGATTTTAAGTGTCCAAAATCCGTCACAAATTTCCTAAAATTATCCTAAACATAGGACTATTGTGAATGGTTTTAATTTATCTCACCGGCTAACCATTTATATATATTGTCTTGTTGGTAGGCCAGGGATTAGTCAAAATTCCTAGGGGTATCTCTTTATTTATATGTATAACTCCCTTTTCAATTTGGCCTCTGGCTATTAGAAATCATGCCATCTCATTTCTCCTCATTGTGAGTCTGCAGTCTGATAATGGCATTAATAATATTCATTTTACCATGTCCTGTGCTATTCTCTTCAGAACGGCTTTATAGTGCTGCCGTCATATACCGGTGCGGTGCTTGTTTCTCCTGATCTAGGAGCTTTATATTGAGGTAGCCTGGCTAATCATCTCTTGTAGGACTTTCTATAGAAATGCTCAGCCCTACGCGTTTCATCATTCTTATATGAGACTCTCATGGTCATCAGGGGCTCACAGTCTATGATCTGTTTTGGTTTGATAGTACGATGGTTTTGTAATAAACTTATCGGCAGGGTTGCCGGCAGCGTCTGGCGGCTAAACCAGCGTGACTTTATAGGAAAGTTGGTGCCACCTCTTGTGCGCCCCCCCTTCTGTCATCCAATCGAGTGACTCGGGTGCGTTGCAGGCGTATCATGTTCCGATCATATAATCATGCAGGGACTCGTCTCATTCTTCCAGTAGGATCTTTTTCTCACAGATGTCTTGGCTGCACTGCGATCTCACAGTATTAATATGTCTTTTATATCTACGGAAGGAGACTGGTATATTGCATTGCATCTTATAATGTCGTCTCTACCAGTTTGTTGCGATATGAGCTGTTAATAGTGTTTGTTCGTAGTTTGTCATTTGTTTTGTTTACAGACAGATCTGCCTGTTTCATGTGCTACCTCGTCCCACCTACACTTAGATCGATGCAGAACTTCCTTTCATCGTGACAAATGCCATCTGGCTATGTCACTGCTTCCACACCAGCAAACGCTTGCGGACGTCTATTTCCTCAAAGTTCATTTCATTTGATCGTATCAATATGTCCATAATAATAGACATTGGGATGACTTTTATTCTGATTGTATTGATGTATCTGTATTATTAAGTCTTCAGATGAGTATTTTATAATATAAAAACAAAGGAAGAAATTCTGATGAAATTTGTCCTATTGTTATTAAACTTCAATTTGTTCAAGAGGTCATTTTTAGTGTTGAGCGAGCATGCTCGACACTGCTCAGTACTCGCCCGAGCATCTCACTACTCGGGATGTTCGGCGAGCACCGAGCATTTCCGGGTTACTCGGGCGGGAGCTCGGGTCTCCGCCCTGCATATTTGGCGCTCTTTACAGAGCCAATGAACATGCAGGGATTGCCAGCCAGTCACTGTAATGCCGCAGCCATGTTGTTTGTGGGCATTACAGTGATTGGTTGGCCGCACAGCGTCACCTCGAGTATTTAAAACCGGGCGCCGCCATCTTGGACACAGTCGCTCCGGATCAGACAGTGCAGAGACAGCGCTGCTGATTTAGGGAGAGATATAAACTGCGAAATAGTTAGTGTAGGGTCTGTAAAGCCAGCAAAAGCAAACAAACAGTCCTTCTCAGGACTAATATCCATCCCAGATACCAGGCAGGCAGGCTGTATAGGAGACACAGTGGTTATACCAGCAAACGCTGCATTACAGTCCTGTGTGCTCCTGTTGCTGAAATTGCTGGACTTAGCTCCAGGTCTCAGGGGACAGGAAAAATCCTTTTTTTTTTTTTTTTCCCTCCTTCACACTGTACAAATACCCATCTTATTAACCTTTTGTCCCCCCCCCCCCCCCAAAAAAAAAAGCGTGTCTGATTTTTCAGACACAAATATATCTGTTGAAAATAGTCAGGTGTAGGCTAGAGAAACAGAAGTGGTGTTTTGCACTTCCACGGTTCAAACCTCTGTATTATCCACTTTGGCCCATTTGTATCTAAAAAAAAACATGGTTTGAGTGTGTCGCTCACTGTTCAGCCGCAATTATATCTATTTAAAAGTCTGGTATACCCCAGTAAACAATAACTGGTTTTGCCATCCCACGGTAAAAAATCTCTATTATTCAGGTTTTAGTAGTTTTTACGTAAAGAAAAACAGTAATAGTTTCTCCCTGATTGTTCAGATTGTTTAAAAGAGTCGGGTGTAGGCCAGAGAAATAGAGCTGTGGTTTTCCTCTTCCACGGATCTAATCTACTTTTTATTACCCTTTTTCCATTGATAGTGTGAGTGTAAGCTATTTTACTTCCTTTACAATGGGCAAGGCGCGTGGCAAGGGACGTGGAACTGGACGTTCTGGTGATGGTTTGTGCAGAGGACGGGGCCGTGGCCAAGGTGAAAACGTGCCACAACCAACGCCACATCTCCTCGCTCCCACTTCTTGACCAAATTATTAGGGAAGCACAGAACAACACCAGTATTGAGAACTGATCAGTGTGCACAGGTTATTAATTGGATAGCAGATAATACTTCCAGTTACATGGGCACCACCACCTCCGCTCTGTCTTCCACACGGTCAGCTCTTAGTAGCCGTGAGTCTCGACCGCATACTCCTCCTCACCCTGATGCTCCTTCCTCCCACCATGCTGAGTGTCGTCAGACAGCAATTGATCCCACACTTGGACACTCTGAAGAGCTGTTCACTGGTCCATTTCCATATTTGTGCCCCTCGCCTGATACGCTTGTGGTGGAAGAGGAGATCCCATGTAGCGATGCCCAAATATTTGAACAGCCACGGCCAGAGGAAGTCGACGCTGCCAATTTGTCACAAGAGGTGGATGATGGCGAGACACAATTGCCAGGAAGTGAGGAGGAGCATCGTGGTGCGCAAGTGGAAGAGGAGGAGGTGGTGGATGATCTAGTAACTGACCCAACGTGGCAGGAGGACATGCAGAGTGAGGCCAGCAGCACACAGGGGGAGGGAGGCAGAGTACCTCAACAGGCAGGAAGAAGCAGTGTGGTGGCCGCAGACAGAAGGCGGGCAACCGTTCCCCGTAACACCAACACGAGGGACATTGCCAGTACAAGCGGTAGGTCTTCCAGAGTCTGGAATTTTTTTAAAGACTCTGCTGATAGCCCCAAAAAGGTCATATGTTCCACCTGCCATGCCAGCATCAGCAGGGGTGACAAAACTACCAGCCTGACCACCACCAGCATGATCAGGCACATGGCAGCAAAGCACCCGACTTTGTGGGGCGAAACCCAGGGTCCACGACCAGTGTCAGCGGGTGTCACCACTGCTTCTTCTACTGTTGTGCGTGCAATAGAACCCCCTGTTGTGTGTGCAAGGCAATCCCTTGTCCATACTGCATGTAAAGATTCCCCCTCCTCTCAGTCTTCACTTGTTATGGCAGTTTCTCAAGAAACAGCATCCACGTCCACGTCCCACCGCAGCGTTCAGTTGTCCATATCCCAGACCTTTGAACGAAAGCGGAAATTCGCAGCTAACGCCCCACAGGCCACAGTCCTAAATTCGCACATTTCACGACTGCTTGCATTGGAAATGCTGCCTTTTAGGCTGGTGGAGATGGAATCCTTCCGCAATCTTATGGCGGTGGCCGTCCCTCGGTACTCGGTCCCCAGCCGACACTATTTTGCCCGGTGTGCCATCCCCGCACTACACAAGCACGTGTCCCAAAGCATCTGCCGTGCCCTCAACAACACAGTTACTGGGAGAGTCCACCTGACAACAGACACATGAACAAGTGCTTGTGGCCAGGGACAGTACATCTCTCTGACGGCACACTGGGTAAACATAGTGGAAGCCGGGACCCAGTCGGACCTTGGGACGGAACACATCCTCCCCACACCGAGGATTGCGGGCCCTATGTCAGTCATAGTTGCCCCCATAGTTTATAGCTCCTCCTCCATCTCCTCCTCCTGTTCAGCCTCCTCCTCCATCTCCTCCTCCATCTCCTCCTCCTGTTCAGCCTCCTCCTCCGTCTCCATCTCCTCCTCCTGTTCAGTCTCCATCTCCATCTCCTCCTCCTGTTCAGTCTCCATCTCCATCTCCTCCTCCTGTTCAGTCTCCATCTCCATCTCCTTCTCCTGTTCAGCCTCCATCTCCATCTCCTTCTCCTGTTCAGCCTCCATCTCCATCTCCTCCTTCTGTTCAGCCTCCATCTCCATCTCAGATATCACCACATCAGTTACAAGCTGGAAGCACTGCAGTACTGCCTCCGCCAAGTGGCAACAGGCTGTGCTGAAACTCATAAGCTCAGGTGATAAACCTCACACTGCTTGTGAGTTGTGGACAGCTGTGAAAGAGCAGGCAGATCTGTGGCTGAGACTGCTGAACCTACATCCTGGCATGGTCGTGTGTGACAATGGCCGTAACCTGGTGGCGGCTCTGAGGTGAGATCACACACGTACCATGCCTGGCTCATGTGCTTAACCTCGTGGTTCAGCGGTTTCTTAAATCTTACCCCGAGTTGCCAGATCTGCTCGTGAAAGTACGCCGTCTGTCAGCTCATTTTCGCAAGTCTGCTACAGCTTCCGCCGCCCTTGCTGTGTTGCAGCAGCGTTTGCAGCTTCCAGCACACCGACTGGTGTGTGATGTCCCCACACGTTGGAACTCTACCCTCCACATGTTGCAAAGGATTTGTGAGCAGAAGAGAGCAGTTGTGGTGTACCAGATACAACAAGGCCGTCGATGTTCAGGTCAGACTCCACACATAAGACCTCAGGAGTGGACCTGGATGTCTGACATATGTACCATCCTGACAAACTTTGAGGAGGCCACCAAGATGGTGAGTGGCGATGACGCCATCATTAGTGTCAGCATCCCACTTGTCTGTCTTTTGCAACGCTCTCTGCAGAGAATTAAAGAGGAGGCATTGCAGCCAGAGTATGATGAGATGGATCAAGAAGCCGTAGTGGGCGATTACACACAGCCCAGCCTCATCTCATCCCAACGTGCATTGGGGGACAGAGGGAGAGGAGGAACAGGAGCTGCTATCAAGCGCTGTAGATGGTAGTACCTGTACAAGTGTTATACCGTCGGTTCAGCGTGGGTGGCCTGAGGACAGGGGGGAGGAGGAGAGCATGGTCCGTCGTCATCTTGGTGAGGACAAGGAAATCTTGCCCATTACCAGTCTAGCACGCATGGCTGACTTTATGTTGCGCTGCCTTAACTGTGACCCTCGCGTTGTCAAAATGTTGGGTGACAGTCATTACTGGTTGGTGACGCTTGTAGACTCCCGCTACAAGGAGAACTTTCACTGTCTTATTTCTGAGGTGGAGAGGTCTACAAAAATGGGCCTGTACCAGAAGGCCCTTGCTGCAGAACTGTTAAAAAAAAATTCCCATCTGAACACGCTAGCGGCAGAGGTCACAGTTCGTTGACCAACCAAAGCGTACAAGCGAGAGAGAGGCAACTCCAATCTAGTAGAGGCAGGGGAACACTGTCAACGTTCTGGGACAGTTTTCTCAGACCCTGAGGCGTGGGGTACTCTCACAAGGAGTGGAAAGTTTCAAAAGATGGTGAGGGAGTACCTTGCCGACCGTACCAGCGTCCTTCGTGCCTTTTAATTATTGGGTATCCAAGCTGGACACTTGGAATGAACTCGCTCTGTACGCCTTGGAGGTCCTGGCCTGCCCTGCCGCTAGCATGTTATTGGAGCTTGTTTTTAGTGCCGCTGGGGGAATTATAACTGATGAGCACACTCTCCTGTCAACTAACAATGCTGACAAGCTGACCCTTATCAAAATGAACAAGGGCTAGATTGGGCCAGACTTCTCATTACCACCAAATGACAGCAGAGTAACATAAAGTCAAATCCACTGTGTTATTTCGGGAGGTGTATTCCCATGCACCACTTCACACCCACACATGGGTATACGCTTCCTCATTTCGGCTGTTTTATGTTCTCCTTATCCTCAGCCTCCACCACCACTATACCACCAGGGTGACCGTGGTCCGTGTTGCCATTATTGCAAGTTCCTCCGTCCTTATTTTTGTCAGCTTTTGCTTGGAAGGCATAAGCAAAGACTGTGGGAGACCCACTCCCCAATAATGGGAATACTATTTTTAAGATGCTGTACTGTCTGGCTCTTGTAAGGGGCATTAAAAGCATCTGGTTATACCACTCTAACCTCCACGTCTCTTCTGAGGGGCATTAACAGCATCTTGTTATACCACTCTGACCTCCACGTCTCTTGTAAGGGGCATTAAAACCTTCTTGTTAAGCTACTGGGACCTCCACGAGTCTTTGAACGGGCTCTGCATTTCCTCCTAATTTTTTGAAGCTTTTGCTTGGAAGGCATAAGCAAATACTATGGGAGACCCACTCCCCAATAATGGGACTTATGTTTGTAATATGCTGTGCTGCATGGCTCTTGTAAGGGGCATTGCAAGTACCTCATAATTTTTGGAAAGCCTTCCATTCACTGCTTAGGCTAACAGTGTACAGGAGACCCAGTTGGTATAAATGGAAAAAACTGTTTAGTTAAGGCCCTCTGACCTCCATGTCATTTCCAAGGGGCATTGGAGTGCCTCAAAATTTTTGGTAGGCATTGCACTCACTGTATGCCCTATAACTGTGTAGCCGAACTGCTCCTTTTTGTTACAGAAACATATCCTACAAGACATATGTGGTTGACTGGCCTGATATTGATGTGAATGGTCCCTGTTCCTCCTTCTCCTTTGCCACTACCTCATCCATCATTTTTCACCTGAAGCTTTGTTTTAATGGGAGTCATAGAACTGTGATAGTAGCAGGAAAACATCCAGAAATCCTCGGAGGAGGTAGGATATGCGCCAAAACGCTGACCACCTCAGGCCTAGCCGCTACTACATACATGCGCTTGCATTCCAAGAAAACAAAGCAGATGCTAACTTGTATCATCATCATCATGGTCCTCACCTTGGCACTCTCAACTCCCCTGATGGAGAAGCCAGGGCCCACCAGAGGAGTCTGGTTCTCTGGTGGTCTCGTCCAATGCTGCCCTAAAGCAGGCCGGGCTAAGAAAAGTGTGTGGGGGGAAGTTGACAGGAGAAATAGGGGCGGCTGGGGACCGTTTATGCAAGCAAGCAGTATGGTATTGCAGCCTGGGGGTGGGTGGGTGGCAGGTTGCATACTTGCGCTTGCATTGCAAGGAATGGGAGAGGTACAATTGAACACTGCCCTGGGACAAGGACTTGAACGGGTATAGTTGCAAGTCTGCAACGACAGGTGCAAGGTGGGAGGCATCTTCGCATGTACCATGAACAGGGGTTTGGCATGCACACACTACAGCGGAATAGGCTGTCCTTCCCACTAAATGCACTGGGGAGGGCACAGGTAATGTTTTGGTATACGCGCTTAATCTTATGTATAAGGCACAGAGGGACAAATAGGGGCGGCTGGGGACTGAGTTTGAATACCTCGCTGCCGAAGCAGCCATGAGGTAGTGGCCAGCTTCGGCCTCCTCCAAACTAAAAGGCCCCATTTCAAGTGCAAGCTAGCAGTATGGCATTGCAGCCTGGGGGTGGGTGGGTGGCAGGCTGCACACTTATGCTTGCATTCCAAGAAAACAAAGCAGATGCTAACTTTCATCATCATCATGCTCCTCACCTTGGCACTCTCAACTCCCCTGATGGAGAAGCCAGGGCCTACCAGAGGAGTCTGGTTCTTTGGTGGTCTCGTCCAATGCTGCCCTAAAGCAGGCTGGGCTAAGAAAAGTGTGTGGGGGGAAGTTGACAGGAGAAATAGGGGCGGCTGGGGAACGTTTATGGACACCCGGCTGCCCCCAGGCGGCTGGGGACCGTGTGTGGACACCCGGCCGCGGGGCGGCTGGGGACCCAGTGTGGATGCCCGGCTACCTGGCGGCTGGGGACTGAGTATGGATTCCAGGCCGCCAACGCAGCCATGACGTGGTGGCCAGATTTCGCCTCCATATGCCTAAAAGGCCCAATTTCAAGTGAAAGCAAGCAAGCAGTATGGTATTGCAGCCTGGGTGTGGGTGGGTGGCAGGCTGCATACTTGCGCTTGCATTGCAAGGAATGGGGGAGGTACAATTGAACAATACCCTGGGACAAGAACTTGCACGGGGATAGTTGCAAGTCTGCATCTTCTGACGCGGCAAGGATCATTTCTGATGGGCACACTTTTAGGCAGTGACCTGGGTGTCAGAGATGCTTCCAGGGGTATTCCCCATGCTGTTCCCATGTATTTTCAGCACTGTATGCATGTGTCACACAGCACATGGTCAGATAAGGTTGTAAAATGTTAAAATGACATTTCCCGGTGAATGCATTTGTCACGGTTGAAAGCAATACAAAAGTGCAAAAACGTCTAAAAAATGCTACTTGTTAACATAGCCCAAGGTGTGGAGGAGTATTTTTTGGGGGGGGTTATTTATTTTACCTTATACACAAGTCTTTACCCTGGAAAGGAAGTTCCTTAACATATTTCACAGGAAAGCAGTTTCAGTTTCATTTTTGAATGTTTTAAGACTGCTGTCAGTGCCGCGCCAAAAATGCTCAGGTCTCCCATAGACTAACATTGGGCTCGTTGCTCGGGTCGAGCACCCGAGTATCACGGCGAGCTCGGCCCGAGATTTGAGCACCCGAGCATTTTAGTGCTCGATCAACACTAGCGTGCACGGCTGCTGGTCCTCAAACCGGGTGGACCAATCGAAGCCCGGCGCGCCGTACACCCACTCAGGTGCCGGAGGTGGAGGCTCCGCGAGGGAACCCAGCAGAAGGTTCCTGACTTCAGTGCCCGGGAGTGGAGGTTCCGGGAGGGTAACAAGTGGAAGGTCCTCAGTCAGTGCCCGGGGGTGGAGGTTCCGGGCTGAGCAGCTGCTCCAGGGAGGGCATGGCGGGGTACGGAGAGTGTTGGTGTAGGAAGCCCAGGAGCAGGTCGGCGCTTGCAGCGCCCGGGACAGGGGATTTCTTCCCACCTGCTCCTGTGCTGCACACGGCCTCCTGGTATTCAGCGGGTTCCGCTGGGTTGCTGCTGCTGGCATCCTGTGCTGCTCTACACCGTGCTGCAAACTTCTCCAACAGCTCGCTCCTCCACTTGGTAACTGCTGCTTGCTGGGCCCGGTCCACTTGTTGGCTCAGCTCCAGAATCTCACTCTGGAGGAACTCCGCGTCCTCCGGGGATAACTTACTGGCTTCTCCCTCCAGGGTGAGGGGGGTCGCTTGCCACGGCAGCAGGCCAGAGGCGGAGGCTTGATCCTGACTTCCGTCCATGTTGTCTGCCGGGTGCGGTCTGTCTAGACTGGTTAAGACCACACCCTGTCTCCATTCCTTCTTTCCTCCTCCTCCTCCTCTTTCGGGGGCGGTCCCATGGCAATCTGCTGTCGGTCACTCCTTGTGACGGCCTCCCTGCCTTGACGGACACATCTATGCGGACAGTCACAGTTGCAAGGGACAGGGTATGCTTTTGGCGCCATTCTGGGACCCGGCCCACGATGGGAGGTTCCATACTGTTGTCTTTGATCACGCACATAATGGTGCCCGTTCTTCTGGGGCGGGCACCACATTCAGTATCATTACACAGTTCTTTAGGCACACTTCACCCACCGATAACGGGTTGGTCACTTATCTTGTTCATGACTCCAGAGCTGACGCGCCCCCTGGCAGCTGGGCCTATGGATGCCGGTATAGGGGATATCACCGTGGCTGGCCCGGTCCGTGACCCAGGGCGGTCAGTAAAAAGGGGAAGATATTGGAGGATCTGGGGAAAGTGTTTGTGACGCCACCTGTGGAATGCAGCCAAAGGGAGCTGCCGCTGCGGAGCAGTCCTCTGGAGCTGATGTTACGGCAGCAGGGATGGTGTGGCTCTCCACAGGTAGAGCTTGCTCCTGGGCAGTGTAAGGCAGTGAAAGTTGCACTGGGCGTTGTAGTGCAGGGAGGGAAAGATGGCGCAGATAAAGAATGGACGGAGGCAGTGCGATGCAGTCATCCGAGTCTTTTCTCACAGTTCTTATGACAGTTCCATTGGTGCACTGTACAGTTGTCAGCCTCCCCACGTCGCGCTGCGTTCACCAGGCAGGGGTTCAGCACTTCCTCAGGTAGATTAGGAGCACCTGACAGAACTCCACTTTCTGTGTTCCTAGCTAGACAGTCTTCACACTGGGTCTGTCTCCCTCCTGCCCTGTGCTTCCCACTCTCAATCCCATTTGGGTGCTCTGAAGCCCCTCCTGTACGTTGGAGTTCCCGGACCTGCTTGTCCCTCACGGGGATTAGAATTAGGCTTCAGCAACTGACTATATAAGCCAGAAGCCTCCCAGCCAAGACCTGGAGTTACACGGCTGGACCAGGAGTCCGTCCCCTTCCTGCGGCTTACGATCCCTGTCTTCTGACAGATGCGGGGCATACGGGTGCCGTCCTGCACTCGCCGTACCCCCTAGGATCCCTTCCTTAGATCGGAGCCTACTCCTCTGCTCCCCTCCTGGGCCTCTAGCACTGGGCCCTGCTTGTGGAGCAGAGCTCCTAAAGAGACTCTGATCCCTGACTGTTCTCCACTGACTCCTCTACCGAACTCTCCTGCCACCCTAAAATGGCTCCCCTTTATATACCTACTACTATAGTGCTCCCTTAAACTACTTCCTCCACCCACACCCACTACTGGTTCCCCCTACCTCTGGGTTCCCCCTACTCCAGCCTGGGACAGGGCTCAGCAGTTGCGCTCATGCATGTTGCCCCTCCAGCCGGCCTGGAGCAGTGTAGTGTTGAATGCGGGTGTTGGGGTTCTGGGCAGCACTCCCTTCTTGTTATGTTCTGCTACCAGAGCTAAGGAAAGAGAGGAGATCTGTCCCTACGATAGAACTCAGCTGAATCCCTACGATGTAACAGGGAACCTGATCCTGCGATCAGACCTGCTAAAGTCCTAAGCTAGTCTGTACGGAGACCTATAGATGTGGGGAAGGAATCCCTACAAGTACTAAGGACTGGGAGGAATATGGGACACCTCCTAACAGAAATAGTAGCAGACAGACGAACAAACAAAATATATAGAACATAGAGGTCCGTAGACCAAGCAAACTAACAGAGTAAGATACAGAGCACAGGCTAGCTAGAAAGTAGTTATACAATGAAGTCCAGCCAAGCCAGAAGGGCGGAGCAGGCTTAAATAGGCCAACAAGGTCATGTGACCAGCAAAGGAAAAAAAAACCTAAGAGCAAGGTTCTAACAGTACCCCCCCTTCTAAGAGGATCCTCCGGATCCCCTAGGACCAGGCTTATCAGGAAATCTCCTGTGAAACGCTCTGATAAGTCTGGACGCGGAAACATCATCCGACCTCACCCAAGAGTTATCCTCGGGTCCGAAACCTTTCCAGGCCACAAGATACTGCAAGCTACCTCTATACCGTCTAGAGTTAAGGATGCGAGAAATTTCATATTCCCCGTCCTCCACCACCGGAGTAACAGAGGCAGAGGCGTCACCATCCGACACAACAGCTTTTTTTAACAGAGAGACATGAAATACCGGATTAACTCTCCAGGAGGTAGGAACCTCCAACCTAACAGCA
This sequence comes from Phyllobates terribilis, assembly GCF_046119375.1. Taxonomy (NCBI): domain Eukaryota; kingdom Metazoa; phylum Chordata; class Amphibia; order Anura; family Dendrobatidae; genus Phyllobates; species Phyllobates terribilis. Next base: position 1,096,885 of record NW_027363102.1, on the reverse strand, counting down.
GATTGGTTGACAACCTGGAGCACCTTAAAGGGCCCTACAAACTTGGGACCCAATTTCTTAGAAGGAATCCTCAACCGCAGATTCCTAGAGGACAACCAGACCATGTCACCAACAGCGAACAAAACCTCCTGTCGTTTCCTATCAAAGTAGTCTTTAGATTTTCTGTTGGCCTCCTGAAGATTACCACGCACATCCGTCCAAACTCTCTCCAAATCACCGGAAAAATTCTCCTCCTCAGGCACGTCAGATCCCAACTTGGAGAACGACCCAAACGACGGATGTCTCCCAGAACAACAAAAAAAAGGCGAACAACCAGCAGAAGAAGATGTATGATTGTTCAGAGCAAATTCAGCAAGTGGCAGAAACTCAGACCACCCCTCTTGATTGTCTGCCACAAAACAACGCAAGAACTGCTCAACATCCTGGTTTTTCCTTTCTGTCTGGCCATTAGATTCAGGATGATATCCGGACGAGAACGACAAATGAACTCCCAACCTGTCACAAAAGGCACGCCAAAAACGAGCCACGAACTGAGGACCCCTATCAGAAACAATGTCAGTAGGAACGCCATGAAGTCTGACAATTTCCTTGACAAAGGCCTTAGCGAGAGTTTTAGCGCAGGGCAGTTTGACGAAGGGAACCAAGTGACACATCTTGCTAAAACTGTCCACGACCACCCAGATGACAGTAAAACCCTCAGAGGGGGGAAGGTCAGTTATAAAGTCCATAGCCAAATGTGTCCAAGGAGCACTGGGAACCTCCAAAGGACAAAGCAACCCCACAGCAGGAGTATGTGAGGACTTAGATCTAGCACATATAGTACATTGACGCACCCACTTAATGACTTCCTTCTGCCATCCAGGCCACCAAAAACTGCGACCCACCAGTCTCTTGGTCTCAGAGATTCCGGGATGACCTGCCAACCGAGATTCGTGACACTCAACAAACAAATCTCTCCTAAAGGTCCCAGGCACAAACAACCTCCCATGAGGAGTGTTAGATGGGGCATTCTCCTGTGCTTTAAGAATCTCATCTTCCAAAACGGAGTCCAAAGCAGCTATCACAACACCTTTTTGTAAAATGTTCTCCTCTTTCTCAGCACCGACTATGGGAGAAAAACTGCGAGACAAGGCTTCCGCCTTAACATTCTTAGTACCAGGGATGTAAGTAACGGAGAAATTAAACTGTGAGAAAAAACGTGCCCACCTAGCCTGACGGGCATTCAGGCGCTTGGCAGCATCAAGATATATCAGATTTTTATGATCCGTAAGAACCTGAACGGGAAATTCCGCACCTTCCAAGAAGTGGCGCCAGTGTTCAAATGCGAGTTTAATAGCCAATAATTCCTGATTACCAATATCGTAATTCAGTTCAGTCTCCGAAAAATTTTTTGAAAAAAAGGCACAGGGATGTAATCCATCCCCGTTATCCTGAGACAATACTGCGCCAACCCCCACAGAGGAAGCATCAACCTCAACCAAAAACGGCTTAGTCACATCAGGCTGCATAAGGATGGGAGCAGAGGTGAACCTCTCCTTGAGATACACAAAAGCTTCAATGGCCTCAGAAGACCACTGAACCGCATCAGCACCTTTCCTGGTGAGATCGGTCAGAGGTTTGACAATACTAGAAACATTTTTTTATGAATTTTCTGTAATAATTGGCGAAACCCAAAAACCTCTGTATCGATTTCAAACCAATAGGCCTAGGCCATTCCTGTACAGCTTGAACTTTAACCGGGTCCATCTCAAAACCTTCGCTGGAGATAATGTAACCCAAAAAACTGATTCTCTGTACAGCGAACTCACATTTCTCCAGCTTAGCAAAAAGCGAATTGTCCATTAATAACTGTAATACCTCACGTACGCTCCGCCAATGAGACTCCAGATCCGGCGAATAAATCAAAATGTCATCCAAATACACAACCACATTTTTGCCGATCAAAGGTCTAAGGATGTCATTAATAAGATTCTGAAAAAATGCAGGAGCATTAGTAAGACCAAAAGGCATAACCAGGTTCTCAAAATGACCCACAGGAGTGTTAAAAGCAGTCTTCCATTCATCACCCTCCTTCATGCGCAACAGATTGTATGCCCCCTTAAGGTCAATTTTAGAGAACCACTTGGCCCCCATTAACTGGTTAAACAGATCAGGAATCAATGGCAGTGGGTAAGGATTGCGTACAGTAATTTTGTTAATCTCACGAAAATCCAGACAAGGACGTAAACCGACGTCCTTTTTTTTTACAAAAAAAAATCCAACCGCCACAGGAGACTTAGAGGGCCTAATGTGACCGGCGGCCAAACTTGTCTGTATGTATTCCTCCAAAGCCTTCCTCTCAGGAATAGTAAGGTTAAATAAACGACTTTTAGGAAGAGTCGCTCCAGGGACAAATTCAATAGAACAATCATAGTCTCTATGGGGAGGCAAAACCTGCGATTCCTTCTCAGAAAAAAACTCTCCAAAAATCCTGAATAGGAACAGGCAATTCTCCCCTATCCAAAGCTGCAATACGCCCGTTACAACACTTGTCATAACATTTATGGCTCCAGGATTTAATTTCACTGGTAGACCAATCCAGTACAGGATTGTGAAATTTTAACCAGGGCAATCCCAATGTTACTGGAGAAGGCAAGTTATTCAAAACTACCAAATCCAATTTCTCATGGTGAACACCATTAATAGTGAGAGGAAATTCACAGACCTTGAGAGTAATATTCTTCAAAGGGGAACCATCCACAGAAACCACAGCAATGGGGGATGATAAAGGTTCGGGTTTTAAATTGAGTCTTTCCAAGAATCCCCCATCAATTACATTCAGAGTAGACCCACAATCAACAAACACCCGAAATTCCATTAATTTTTCCTGAGCAATCGTGGAAGCAGCTAAAAATACACCCTTGGAATTTAAACAGGCAATACGGGCATGACTGACCATTTTTTTTTCTTTCTTCATACGAAGCTCACAGCCTTTAATCAAATGACCAGATTTTCCGCAATAGAAACACAAGCCTTCAGAAAATCGACGGTCTTTTTCTTGAGAGCGAGGTGCCACCGATCCAATCTCCATCGGTTCACCACTGTTAGTACACACATTCTCATAAACAGAAACTGACATAGCAGAGGATTTGCTCTCATTAACCCTTGCACGCAGTCTCCTATCCACCCGTATAGCTAATTGCATAGCCTGTTGCAAATCTTCAGGTGTAGGATAAGCAATTAGCAGGTCTTTAACCCTTTCATTGAGCCCAGCAAGAAATAGACTTTTCAGAGCAGAATCGTTCCACCCTGTTTGAGTAGACCATCGACGGAAATGAGTACAATATTTTTCCACATTACCTGATCCCTGTTTCAAACGTCTCAACTCAGTCTCAGCTGATGCGACACGGTCAGGATCATCATATAATAGTCACAAAGCAGAAAAAAAAATATCCACTGATCTGAAGCATGTATCACTAGGTTGCAAAGAAAAGGCCCACTCCTGAGGCTCTTTGCGCAAAAGTGACATTATGAACCCTATGCGCTGGGATTCATCCCCAGAGGACTTGGGTCTCAAACGAAAATACAATAAGCAAGCATTTTTAAATGAAAAAAATTCTCGGTGTTCACCAAAAAATTAATCCGGCAAACATACCTTAGGCTCCAAGAAATGTGCTCCAGGACAGTTACTCACGTGCTGACGGAGCTCGGCCACCTCCAGAGAGAGTCCCTGCAGGTGTTTAGCCAAATCCTGAACCGACACCATGATGGAACAGAAAAATCTTTCCTTAGAGAATTTGCAGGCTGGACTTACTGTTATGTTCTGCTACCAGAGCTAAGGAAAGAGAGGAGATCTGTCCCTATGATAGAACTCGGCTGAATCCCTACGATGTAACAGGGAACCTGATCCTGCGATCAGACCTGCTAAAGTCCTAAGCTAGTCTGTACGGAGACCTATAGATGTGGGGAAGGAATCCCTACAAGTACTAAGGACTGGGAGGAAAATGGGACACCTCCTAACAGAAATAGTAGCAGACAGACGAACAAACAAAATATATAGAACATAGAGGTCCGTAGACCAAGGAAACTAACAGAGTAAGATACAGAGCACAGGCTAGCTAGAAAGTAGTTATACAATGAAGTCCAGCAAAGCCAGAAGGGTGGAGCAGGATAATATAGGCCAACAAGGTCATGTGACCAGCAAAGGAAAAAACCTAAGAGCAAGGTTCTAACACTCCTCACCTGAGAGAAGGAGACTCCACACCTCTGGGTGAGGTGCACTATCTCTGTGGTGACTGAACCATCAGGGGCACCACAATTACAAGTCCCATTGTTTTCTGTTTGATTAAAGTGGGCTAATATCTGGCTAATCTAGCTGCCCTAACAAATGTTCAGTTCAAATACCCGCTCCTTGTTCTCTAGGCACAACTTGCTTAGAGGCAGCAGATTACCCTCCTCCCCACAGAACACATGAGAACTCATCTGTATGTTGGGAGAGATGGCTGCTAGCCAAATAGTGTGGCATAGCTGTGGCCTGGCCATACAAGGACTTGGCTGACTCCTTTTCAGTAGAGAGGAGCGGTGTTCGCCAATCTCAACTTCGAGCTGTTTTGGGCGGTGTTCGAGCCGTTCGGCGAACACGAACAATTTGAGAAAAATTCGGCTGTTCGAGGTTATGTTCGATAACTGTTCGTGCACCAAAATCATAACTGGATTTTTTCTCAGTAATGCTGAAAATTAATGTAAATATGCAGTTTGAGTGTACAGCGGGGTGGGGGGAGGGGCAGGGGATGGATCTCTGCATAAATAATGAAGATCTCCATTTTTTTTTCTCTTTCCCGCATTTACAGTAGGGAGGTGCAATCTGTCAGCCTATCAGCAGCGCACACACGGAGCGAACTGCTTTTTTTCACACAAGCAAGGGCATGTGTCATTGGCAGTGTATGTCACATGTCCTTGCCCTATAAGACCCAGCCATTTTCCCCGTCACCACCATTTTCTCACTGCTGCAGCTGCGTGTTAGACGGCACTGCTGTTGCTGTGTGCGCTATACTTTGTGTTAATTTCAAGCCAATTTTCGCACAAATCTACAGATAGCTTGGGAGTAGGGAATAGTTGTGATTGCAGTCCTTTTGAGGACTAGGTTACATCAGTTCCTATCACTTTTTGCCAGGCAGGTCTGTACTAGTGCTGTGCAAGTTTTTTTCACAGCATTTGGCTAAATCTAGCAAAGCAAATCCTTTTTGGCCTCTTGCACTGTGTGTTAGTCAGTGGAGTAGCCTATCTGTGTTGCAAGCTACACCACCTGTGTATAGAATGCAAATTTTTTTACTGCACCTAGTGAAGGAAAACCTTTTGGGCATAGCATCATTCTATTAGTCCATCTATACTTACCTACACCAGGTTGGAAATTCAAAATAATTTTTATCTGCATCTAGCTCTGAAAAAAATGTTTGGCTTCGGCTTGTAGCAGCGTGTGGGACTTGTTCTATTAGTCCATCTATACTAACCTCCACCAGGTTGCAAATTCAAAATAATTTTTTTCTGCATCTAACCCAGCCAATACTTTTGGGCTAATACCACAGTTTGGCCACTCAGCTCTGCTCGGTTCCCATTCATTGTTTTTTGTGCAAACAACTCCAGAGTTGTCAATTAGTTAACCACCAAAATGAGTGGAAAAAGGCCTGCTGCTGGTGGAAAGGGGAATAGGCATGTTGGGAAGGGAAAGAAAGGTTGTATCCATGGGGTAGGTGTTAAAGCAACAGTAACATCTGCTGAAGAAAGACAATCTTCCAGCCAAACTAAGATGTCTACTTCTTTTAGCGGACAATGTGAGAAGATCCCTTTCTTACGGCCACGCCAATCGCTACAAATTCCAGATGAGGCACAAAAACAGCATGTGCTTCAACAGATATCAAGTGCTCCTTTAAGTGGGCTCTCCTCCACCTCAACTTCAACATCACAAATACTCCAGTCCTCAGAGGTGTCACCCCAATCGCACTTGCTTCCTCACAGCTCCCAAGTCTCCAGCTGCCCGTCTTAGTATGGGGTAACACAGATGGTGGAGTCTGCAGAGCTGTTTACTCATACTATAGCCTGGGAATCAGAGGTCGGCTCCAGAGCTTCTGTGAATCCAGACGAGGAAATGATCTGCACTGATGCCCAGAATCTTTGAGTCGGATCCAGGACCAGAGGCAGAAGGTTCTGACCATAATGTAGACCCTCGTTCCCAAACTGTAACTCCTGTTGGTGGAGACAATGAGGAAGACGATGATGAGACTCATATACCTGATTGGAGCGACAACTTTAGTTTTTTGTCAGGGCAGGAAGAGGTTGGCTCTGAGGACGACGGGTGTGAGAACACACAGGGTGGTGATGATGATGAGGTTGGAGATCCCACTTACTGTCAACCCACAGTTAGCCAGTCGATGAGGTCAGCAGAGGAGGTGAAGGAGGATGCTAGTGACGACGAGGTCAGGTTGCGCCTTCCTGGACAGACTTAGTACTGGAAGCACGTCAACAACTGCATCCTCAAACACAACTCTGCCTCTGACCACAAGTCGTGGTGGCTCTTCAGGTCGCATGGGTGCTAAGCCTTGCATAGCCTGGGCATTTTTTCAGATCGATAAGGATGACCCAACTTGTGTTATCTGTAACATTTGTCAGCAAAAGCTAAGTAGAGGCCAAAAAATACATAGTTTGAGCACTTCATGCATGAACCGGCACATGGATATGAAGCATAAATTGCAGTGGGAAGCTCACTGTGCTACAATGCGGCCTAGCCGGCCGGGCCAACCGCCGTCTGCCACATCTTGTGCATCCGCGGCCTCTTCATCCTCTGTGACTGGGGGGACAGCAGTCACACCTGTTTTGGGACGCAGACCTGCCACCTCTTTACCTGCAACAGCCAGCGTGATTGGCAGGTCATCATTTTCTTTGGAGGTGGAAACACCAGCTGGTGTTCAGCGCTGTCCGACATCGATAGCACCACCTTTGGATCAAGGCAACCTAACATGTCCGCCTGCATCTTCCTCATGGACCGGCAGTTTGCCAGGGACACCCTTCTCAACCTCGTCTAAGCACAACAGCCAGCCCTCGGTCCCTCAGATGTGGACAAGTAAAAGACCATTTCCTCCTAGCCATGAGAAAGCTAAGAGGTTGAATTTCACCATCTGCAAGCTTTTGGCTACAGAAATGCTGCCTTTCCGCCTGGTGGACACAGAGGATTTTCGAGACCTTATGTCTGTCGCAGTGACCCAGTACCAGATGCCCAGTCGGCACTACTTCTCAAAGAAAGGTGTGCCTGCGCTCCTCCACCAGCATGTCGCACACAACATCACCGCTTCTTTGAGAAACTGTGTGTGACAGGGTGCATTTCACCATAGACACTTGGACGAGTAGGCATGGACAGGGGCGTTACATGTCGCTGACTGGGCTCTGGGTAACTATGGTGACAGCAGGACAAGGGGCTGCTGTCCAAGTCTTGCCGTCCCCATGAGTTGTGCGTCAATCCTCTTTATCTCGAATTTCCTCCACTGCTTCTGCCTCCTCAACCTCCTCTCGGTCCTCCACCTGCACCCAAAGCCTGTCTGGTCATTCCACAAGCTTTCTAACTGCGCAGAAGGGATCCTGCACACCTCCTTACTATGCTGGCAGCAGGGCTCAACGTCATCAGGCGGTTTTTACTTTGAAATGTCTGGGAAATGTGAGTCACACAGCTGAGGAGTTGTGGTCAGCTCTGGAGAACCAATTTCATGAATGGTTGTCTCCACTGGACCTGAAACCAGGGAAAGTCGTGTGCGACAATGCTGCAAACCTGGGTGCGGCCCTTTGCCGAGGCAATGTCACACGCGTGCCTTGTATGGCTCACATGTTGAACCTGGTTGTCGAGCAACTTTTAGCCCACTATCCCGGACTAGATGGCCTTCTGTAGAGGGCACGGTCGCTGTGTGCTCACTTCCGCCATTCGCATCCCGCAGCTCAGCGACTTACATCTCTACAGAAGTCGTTGGGCCTGCCACTTCACTGGCTAAAATGCGATGTGCCTACCCGGTGGAATTCAACTCTGCACATGTTGCAGCGACTGTGGCAGCACCGACAAGCCCTGGTGCAATACGTTCTGACGTATAGCCTGGGCCAACGAGATCCAGAGGTGGGGCAAATCACGCTGGAGGAGTGGTCTCAGATCAGGGACCTATGCACCCTTCTGCACAGTTTTGAAATGGCGAAGATGTTTATTGCTGACGATGCCATTATCAGCATGACTATTCCGGTGATTTACATGCTGGAGCACATGTTAAACAGAATTCGGAGTCAGGTGGTGGCAGAAGAGGAGGTGGAGGAAGTAGAGGAGGAGTTGTATGAGGAAGGGCTAACATCTGCAAGGTCCAGATGGTCGGCAGCACCAAGGCGGCAGGCATGTGAGGGTGGGGGAGATGGTTTTACCAGGGCGCATGGTAGCAGCCAAACTAGTGAGGAAGGTGCAGGAGTGGAGGACGAACTGATGGAAGACTCATCAGATGAGGGAGACCTTGATCACATTTCTGTTGTGCGAGGTTGGGGGGAGAGGGCAGAGGAAGGAAGCATGATTGTTACCTCGCCACCAACACAACAGGGACTTGGTGCTCCTGGATGCGCAAGACACATGAGTGCCTTCTTGCTGCACTACCTGCAACATGACCCTCCGAATTGTGAGAATTAGAAATAATCCTGACTACTGGGTTGCCACACTCTTAGATCCCCGGTACAAAAGTAAATTTGCAGAAATTATTCCTGCCATAGAAAGAGATGCACGCATGCTGGAGTATCAGCAGAGACTGTTTCAGAATCTTACATGTGCTTTTCCACAAAACACTAGTGGTGCACGTAGTGAGTCTCACAGTTCCAACTTGCCAACCGTGGGACCGTCGAGTGTTCAGCACTCAAAACTTAACATAAACACAGTATCTGCTGGTAACATCAATTTTGCGGAATCATTTCACCACTTTTTTAGCCCATCCTTTGCAAGGCCACAGGAGACAAGAAGTCTGACATAGTCAACGCCTAGAGACGATGGTACAAGAGCATCTCCAAGTAAACATTGAAGCCATGACTGTGTCACTGGACCCTTGCTCTTTTTGGGCTTCCAATCTGGATAAATAGCCGGAGCTTGCCACTTACGCCTTGGAGATCTTGTCATGGCCCGCAGCCAGCGTTCTGTCTGAACGTGTGTTCAGCGCTGCTGGTGGTGTGCTGACAGATAAGCGCACGGGGCTCTCCACTGATAATGTAGACAGACTCACGTTCATAAAGATGAACAAATCATGGATCCGAAACGACTTTTCTACCCCTGTGTCATGCTGGGGAGAGTAAAAGCTTGATGATTTGTTAAAATCACCTCACCAACTGTTATAAGCTTTCAAATTACTAATCATGTTTATCTGTATCTTGGCTGGAAAATAATTTGGGCCTTGTAGCAGTTTACAGCACTGATTCTATTAGACCATCTATACTAAACTCCACCAGCTTTCAAATTAATAATAATTTTTTGCTGCATCTAGCCCGGAAAATAATTTTGGGGCTCCGAGATGCGCAAGACACATGAGTGCCTTCTTGCTGCACTACCTGCAACATGACCCTCAGATTGTCAGAATTCGAAATAATCCTGACTACTGGGTTGCCACACTCTTAGATCCCCCACACTCTACGATCAACCTTTTCATTTTAATAAAGAGCAAAAAAATGGTCATTTTTGAAATTATAAGCATTAGCCGGTTATTACAAACTGTAATCAAACAGTTTTCAGCTCAAAAAACTTTATTCTAGGTGATGTTACATTTGCACATAGGACCCCTTGTTCGAAAGGAGCTTCTGAACTCTCTCGTCCATTGAATTTGTCAGGTTTTGGATGGTTTCTGCTTCAATTGTTTTGCATGAGGACAGAATACCCTCCCAGAGCTGTTGCTTAGATGTGAACTGCCTCCCGCCATCATAGACACTCCTTTTGATGATGCTCCAGAGGTTCTCAATGGGGTTGAGGTCAGGGGAGCATGGGGGGTCACACCATAAGTTTGTCCCCTTTTATGCCCATATCAGCCAGAGATGCAGATGTTATGTGCAGCATGAGACAGTGCATTATCATGCATGAAAATGATCTTGCTGCGGAATACACGGTTCTTCTTCTTGAACCATGGCAGGAAGTGCTGTTTGAGAAACTCCACATACATTATGGAGTTCATATTTACCCCTTCAGGGATCCTAAAGGGGCCGACAATCTCTCTCCCCATGATTCCAGCCCAAAACATTACTCCACCTCCTCCTTGTTGGCGCCGTAGCCGTGTTTGCATGGGGTGTCCATCAACCAGCCATCCTCCACTCCATCCATCTGGACCATCGAGCGTTGCACGGCATTCATCGGTGAACAAAACAGTTTTGAAGTCAGTCTTCATGTATTGTTTGGCCCACTGCAGCCCTTTCTGCTTGTGTACATTAGATAGAGGAGGTCGACAGGATAACTTGCGCACAGCTGCAAACCTCTGAAGGACCCTGCATCTTGTTGTTCGGGGGACATTGGAGGCACCAGCAGCTTCAAAAACTTGTCTGCTGCTATGACAAGGCTTTTTTGCCGCTGCTCTTTTAATCTGACGTAATTGCCTGTAGGAAAGAGTCCTCAATTTTCCCTTATCAGCACGCACACATGTGTACTGTGAATCAGCTACATACTTCTTGATTATGCGATGATCAGGATGAAGTGTCTTGGCAATGTTGATTGTAGTCATGCCTTGACCTAAACAATCCACAATTTGTTGCTTCTCAGCAGCCGACACATCCTTTTTCTTTCCCATTTTGGCAGAAAATGTAGGCTGCTTAATAATGTGGGACAGCCTTCTTAAGAAGTCTTGCCTTTCATTGGACACACCTGCCAAACTAATTAGCACAGGTGTCTGCAATTGCTTACAGTGATATAAAGAGCCCTGACACACATCACCATCAATGAGTTTAACTGACAAACAAACAAATTCTTCCCTTATCACTCCTAAACACTTTTTGCATAATAATTTGGAACACAGTGTACATGTGCTTTTCCACAAAACACCAGTGGTTCACGTAGTGAATCTTACAGTTCTAACTTGCCAACCGTGGTCTGTATGGAGTTGTTCAATAAAGGGCCCAAAATTAAGATAACATAGACGGGAGAGGTCTCTATGAATACGAATTCCTAAGTATTTGATACCCTGTGAGGGACAGGCAAAGGGAAAGTTGGACTGGATGGAATCCTGTATGGATTTGAGGAGGGAGACATCGAGTGCCTCAGACTTCGCTGCATTGATTTTAAAATTTGACCATGTAACAAAGTGATCTATTTCAGCCATAACAGCAGGGATGGATATATGTGATTGAGTGCTATATACTAGGACATCATGAGCAAATGCAGAGCACTTGTACTCTGTGCCTGCCACCTCAATCCACCTAATATTGGGGTTATGGCGAATTGATGAGAGCAGGTGCTCCATCACTAGGATGTATAAGAGAGGGGACAGAGGACATCCCTGCCTTGTCCCATTGGTGATTATGAAAGGTGATGAAAATGTTCCATTCATCTTCAGCCTAGGTGACATATTGCGATACCGGGCTGTGATTTTGCCTATGAAAGGGTCCCCTAGATCCCTACCCCAAGCTTTTTAAGAGAATAATATATGGCGTGCCAGGAGACTCTATGGAATGCTTTCTCAGCATCCAACGAGAGTATCTAATTACAAATTTTTAACTGTATCTAGCCCAGGAAATACTTTGGACCTAGTAGCAGTGTCTGCTAGTCAGCGGATTATCCCAACTGTTAAGCAAGCTGCACCACCTTGGACGCTTTAATTTTTTCAAAGGAAATGCCTCGGGCCCCCGGGACACTCAGTGAAGAGCATCGGGGAGGCACCCCAAGGCACAGGGCCTGGGACTGGCGGTAGGACGCCTTGCGGTGGACCGCCGAGCTCGATCTTATAAAAGCTTTTTAACTGCAGCAGCTTTAGTGGACGCTACTAGAGCTGGAATTCCCACGGCTGCTGGCATCAGACTTGCCCTCCAATAGATCCTTGTAAAAGGATTTAAAGTGTACTCATTCAAATTACAGAGACAATTTAAATTAAAAAGCTTAGACCTGCCTCCACCGCAGGGGGGCTCGCTCGACCCACCAGCGGACAGGCACCAGTATTGGGAGAGGGTGCTAGCCATCAGGGTCCACCGCAGCTCTGGCACAAACCCGGCGACACGGAGGTCGCACGGGCAGGAACGGACTGGCCGTGTTAGCTTCGCATTTTTTTGGCTTTAGAAGGGCATGACATGCCTATATCTGTGTCTCCCCCTCCTTTTACTCCTCCACCTCTTTTCTTTTCGCATGACTATTTGTACTTGTCACTTTTCCATGTGTTAGTTGTGTCTACTGAGCAGTTTGTCAGCTTTTGGACACCTTTTGAAGGTGTTTTCTATGTGTTTTTGTTTGCCTGCCATTGGTTTTAACAGTGTTCGAAGGTGTTCGGCGAACATACGGGTGTTCGACGAACCGAACTCGAACACTACGGGGGTGGCTCAACACTACTTTTCAGATCCTATATGGAGAACCTAATGGTAAACCCTGGATAAATGAAGCTTGTGACCTGGTTCCTGTTCCCCACTAGGTTTCTGGCACTTCTGATAAGACAGACGAGCAGCAGTACCCCGACACTGAGAAGTTTGTTCCCTACAATCCTGCAGGTAACTTTTCCACACTTTGCTGTACCGATTGCCTGCCATTAGCCACTGGCCATTACATTTAATTTTGAGCATCAGAATCAATTCTAATACTTGCATCTGAAGCTGGATGGGGTTAGTGAATTTGTCACCAGGATTTTGCTGCCCCATCTGAGAGCAGGGTGATTTAGGGGCAGAGACCCTGATTACAGTGATGGATCGCTTGGTGCAGTTCAGAGTAAGGCTATGTTCCCATGCTGTGGAAATGAAGCAGAAATTTTCTGCTTCATTTCTGCATGTCCTCTCCCGGATAAACGCATGCGGAATTGCCTTGAGTTTTTAATTGCACTGCAAAGGCAATTCCGCTTGCGGAAACGCAAAATTAATGAGCGTGCTGCGGATTTTTCCCCGCCGGAAAAACGCTGCGGAAAAAAACGCAGCATGGGCATTGAACTTGCGTAATCACATTGGGGACCATGGGGGGCGGATAACATAGCGCTAAAAAAGCCTTTACGCTGCGGAAATTCTGCAGCATATCCTCTTGAAAAACGCTTCGTGGGCACATACTCTGTGTCTGCTGCAGATCTAATTCTCTGAATGCTGGGCTCTGTATAACCCCACCCACACCACTGATAGGCAGAAAGCTACCAATGCACAGTGTACAGAGCTATTCATCAGTTGTGGGGACAGGGTTGGACTACATGGCAGCAGCTTTACTAGTCCTCTGGTGGCAGTCTCCTGCTGGTGGAGGATCACTTATCAAAACTACATCAGTCAGCCCAGAGAGCAACATGTCGTTGGAATTGGGGATCTTTGTCCACACGTTGTGCTGTGCTCAGATCAGGTGGCAATAAACCTAGTGACATTCCCTTTGTCAGGCAAAATGTATTTTTGTCCTAGTTTTAAAAATGTTGAAAGGACAGCCAGAGATGTCTTAAATCTCCGTCCCCTGTTCACTTGGAAGGGACCTCCATAGAACTCTACTCTTGCTTCCCCCAAACAAGGAATTTTTATAACCGCCATAAACCTCAGCCCAGGGCAAGCATACTGGTTTACACTGGATTTCCCCTCCAAAGCCCTATTGTGTAACTGTACAAACTTTTAATGTCAAGTTTAATAATGCACATGACTGTCACAAACACATGGACCACATTTTTGGGATGCTCGCCTTTTTCCAGTTATGATGGTGTATCTTTCATAACTGGGAAACCACCAGAAACCTAGGAAATGGTTTCTGAGCTTCTGAACGTCATAGAAATATTATATTTGGTATCAATCTCCGTCAATATTGGTGACGGCAAACTTGCCTTTGGAAGTGCATTGAGGTGAAGGGTGTATTGCTGGAAAAGGGGAAAAAACAAAACAAAACCTCTTTAAATCTCTTAATTTTCGAGTGTGAACGAGCGGAGTGTGACCAGAGCGTAAGTGTGTGACTTATTTTTCAGTGACTTGGATTCAGGAAGTTTGGAAGGGAGGACTTTGGACTGAATTGCTGTCTGTATTTCATTAATTCTTTGCTTTTCTTTTTACTTAACATTCTGTCTATTGCAATCCCCATTAGGAAATGAGCTCCATTATTGACAATGCTATCCAGTGTACATCTTGCCACATGTATGCAATCCTGAACAGCCGGTCGTGGTTGCTTACTGCTGCGCGAGATGTGAGCACGTTGTGCGTTTGGAAGCCCAGATACTGGATCTAAATGAGCAGCTGGCAACACTGAGATCCATTGACAACATGGAAAGGAGTCTGCTGCTCACTGAGCAGCCGCTCACTGGGGTAGATGTGGGGGAGGGTGGTAGTCTGGAGCTGCAGGACAGTGAGGCCGTTAGTTGGGTGACAGTTAGAAGGGGGGGTAGAGGGAAGAGTGCAAGGGAGGCTAGTCCTGATCTGGCACACCCCAATAAGTTTGCAAAGTTGGCAGATGAGGGGAGTGATGGTACAGGGGTAGCACTGCTGCAGCAAGGCATGTATCCTGAAAGCCGGAGGAGTGTCAGCTCCAGTAAAGAGGGAAATAGGAGAGTAGGGCAGGCCAGGCAGGTGCTGGTAGTGGGCGACTCAATTATTAGGGGAACAGATAGGGCAATCTGTCACAAAGACAGGGATCATCAAACAGTGTGCTGCCTAGCTGGCGCTCAAGTCCGGCACATCGCTGATCGGGTTGACAGATTACTGGGAGGGGCTGGTGAGGACCCAGCGGTCATGGTGCACATTGGCACAAATGACAAAGTTAGAGGTAGGTGGAAGGTCCTTAAAGATGACTTCAGGGAATTAGGCTGCAAGCTGAAAGCAAGGACCTCCAAGGTGGTATTCTCTGAAATACTACCGGTACCACGTGCCACGCCAGAGAGGCAACGGGAGATTAGGGAGATAAATAAGTGGCTCAAGAACTGGTGTAGGAAGGAGGGATTTGAGTTCCTGGAGAACTGGGCCGACTTCTCAGTTGGCTACAGACTCTACGCTAGGGACCGACTGCACCTTAATGGGGAGGGTGCAGCTGTGCTGGGGGAGAAAATGGCTAGAAGGTTGGAGGAGTGTTTAAACTAGGGATTAGGGGGGGAGGTATTCATTTTATAGGTGGGGAAGATAGTGCAGATAGTGACCTGGGCACAAATAAATTGGGGGTGGGGTTAGAACAGCCAATAAAGTAAGAAGGAATAGAGGTACAGAGAGATACATAAAATGCATGTACACTAATGCCAGAAGCCTCACCAACAAAATGGAGCAATTAGAATTAATTTTGTTGGAAAATAATTATGACATGGTAGGAATATCTGAGACGTGGCTGGACGAGAGCCATGACTGGGCAGCTAATTTACAGGGCTATAGTCTGTTCAGAAATGACCGTACAAACAAGCGAGGGGGGGGGGGGGGTTTATATGTAAAATCATCCTTAAAACCTGTCTTGCGGGAGGATATATGTGAATCTAATGAAAATGTAGAGTCCCTGTGGGTGGAGATAAGGGGAGGGGGAAAAAATAATAAATTACTGATAGGGGTTTGTTATAAGTCTCCAAAAATAATGGAAGTAGCGGAGAATATCCTCGTAAAGCAAATAGATGAAGCAGCGACTCAAGGAGAAGTCATTATTATGGGAGACTTCAACTACCCTGAAATACGTTGGGGGACAGAAACATGTAGTTCAAGCAAAGGTAATAGGTTTTGACAACTATGAGAGACAATTACCTTTCACAACTGGTTCAGGACCCAACAAGAAGGGGGGCACTGCTAGACCTAATATTAACCAATAGGCCAGACCGCATATCAAATATACGAGTTGGGGGTCACTTGGGTAATAGTGATCACAAAATAATACATTTTCATGTAACCTTTAATAAGATGTGTAGTAGAAGGGTTACAAGGACACTAAACTTCAGGAAGGCTAATTTCCAACGGTTGAGAGATGATCTTAGTGCAATAAACTGGGACGATATCCTGAGACATAAAGCTGCACAAAGCAAATGGGAGACATTTATTAACATCCTGAATAGGACCTGTGCACAATATATACCCTTTGGGAATAAACATGCTAGAAATGGGAGGAAACCACTATGGCTAAATAGAGCTGTAAGGGGCGCAATAAGTGACAAAAAGAAAGCATTTAGAGAACTAAAGCATGTAGGTAGTGATGAGGCATTAAATAAATATAGAAAATTAAATAAATTATGTAAAAAGCAAATCAAGGCGGCAAAGATTGAGGCAGAGAGAATCATTGCCAGAGAAAGTAAAAATAACCCCAAAATATTCTTTAACTACATAAATAGTAAACAACTAAAAAATAATAGTGTTGGCCCCCTTAAAAATAGTCTGGGTGAAATGGTGGATGAGGAAAAAGCCAATATGCTAAATGATTTTTTTTTCAACCGTATTTACACAAGAAAATCGCATGACAGAAAACATGATTAGTGATAACAAAAATTCTCCATTAAATGTCACTTGCTTAACCCAGCAGGAAGTACGGCGGCGTCTAAAAATCACTAAAGTTGACAAATCCCCGGGCCCAGTACACCCGCGAGTACTGCAGGAATTAAGTAACGTCATAGATAGACCATTATTTTTAATCTTTAAAGATTCAATAATAACAGGGTCCACACGACTGGCGTATAGGAAATGTGGTGCCAATATTCAAAAAGGGGACAAACTGAACTTGGAAATTTATAGGCCAGTAAGCTTAACCTCTACTGTGTGTAAAATCCTGGAGGGTTTCCTAAGAGGTGCTATAATAGAGTATCTGAAGAAGAATAACCTCATGACCCAATATCAACATGGATTTACGAGGAACCATTCCTGTCAAACTAATCTGATCAGTTTTTATGAGGAGGCAAGTTCGGGACTGGACCAAGGAAATGCAGTGGATGTTGTGTATATGGACTCTTCAAAAGCTTTTGATACGGTTCCACACAAAAGGTTGATACATAAAATGAGAACAATGGGGATAGGGGAAAATATATGTATGTGGGTTAAGAATTGGCTCAGTGATAGGAAACAAAGGGTGGTTATTAATGGAAAACACTCAGACTGGGTCTCAGTTAACAGTGGGGTACCACAGGGGTCAGTATTGGGCCCCCTTCTTTTTAACATATTTATTAATGACCTTGTAGGGGGCATACAGAGTAATATTTCAATATTTGCAGATGACACTAAACTCTGCAGGGTAATCAATACAGAGGAGGACAATTTTATATTACAGGAGGATCTATGTAAACTAGAAGCTTGGGCTGATAAATGACAAATGAGCTTTAATGGGGATAAATGTAAGGTAATGCACTTGGGCAGAGGAAATAAAATGTATAATTATATGCTTAATTGTAAAACACTGGGCAAAACTGTAACTGAAAAAGACCTGGGTGTATTGGTGGACGACAAGCTCACGTTTAGTGGCCAGTGTCAGGCAGCTGCTGCAAAGGCAAATAAAATAATGGGATGCATTAAAAGAGGCATAGATGCTCATGAGGAGAACATAATTTTACCTCTATACAAGTCACTAGTGCGACCACACTTAGAATACTGTGTACAGTTCTGGTCTCCGGTGTATAAGAAAGACATAGCTGAACTAGAGTGAGTGCAGAGAAGAGCGACCAAGGTTATTAGAGGACTGGGGGGTCTGCAATACCAAGACAAGTTATTACACTTGGGGTTATTTACTGTGGAAAAAAGAAGGCTTAGAGGTGATCTTATTACTATGTACAAGTATATGAGGGGACAGTACAAAGACCTTTCTACTGATCTTTTTACTCTGAGGCCTGAGACGGGGACAAGGGGGCATCTTCTACGTCTGGAGGAAAGAAGGTTTAATCATAATCACAGACGGGGATTCTTTACTGTAAGAGCAGTGAGACTATGGAACTCTCTGCTGCATGATGTTGTAACGAGTGATTCACTTTTTAAATTTAAGAAGGGCATGGATGCCTTTCTTGAAAAGTATATTATAGGTTATAAATACTAGATTCCTTGATAGGGCGTTGATCCAGGGAACTAGTCTGATTGTCGTATGGAGTCGAGAAGGAATTTTTTTCCCCAATGTGGAGCTTAGTGTTTTCCACATGTTTTTTTTTTTCCCTTCCTCTGGATCAACATGTTAGGCTATGGGTTGAACTAGATGGACTTAGTCTTCCTTCAACCTTAAAAAAAAAAAAAAATGATGTATTCATCTTGGATGTGGGGCTCCCCCATACCAAGATATGGAAGATGAAGGATTTTTATGTCTTGTGCAGCTGGGTGGGTTCACAAAACAGAGCCCCCGTGTGAGGTAAACAACATGGGTGTGTCCTAGTGTTTTGCCTCCTTACTAAAAACCAGAATGTCCATGTTGGCTCATTCCAACCCAGGGACGTCAGATGCAAGCACTCCTCGCTGTGTGGAGGAATCACACCTAATTTCCGGGGAGCCGTCCCCGCCACAGAATCTGGGACCATCACCTCGTGGCGCAGGTTTTGCTATTATTTACCCCTTTTATTTTAATAACTGTTTTATGCATATATGTAAATTGTCTTTTATAAAATCTTGTATATCTTTTGTAAACACTGCCAACTTTCGGGAGTAAATTATTATTTACCAGCTTCGTTCTTCTTGTCCTATGTCGAGCAAACACGTTCCTCACCCGCTAATTCACGTTACCTAACGGGTACCCGATCCACCTGTTAAGAGATCGGTGGTGGCAGCATACGGTGTATTTATGTGATATTGTGGTTGAGGGTGGTGGGATTGAGGTATATATACGTTCCTGGACGGAACTGGTGGTATATATACGTCCTGTCACATCACGTGCCACAATAGTCGACATAAATGAGAGCAGCTGCGCCCTGTTGCTTATCCTCAGTCAATACCGTGTTTGACCAGCAGGATAAGGGGGCGCCAGAGGGCTGCAAAGTCTGACTAAGTTTTCCTGACACCCTTTAAATGCAGTTTAGGGCCATCTCTGTTGCACTCTTACTCTCTATTAGCTGCAGTGTCCCATCTGCCTAATGCTGCCACAGATCTCATGGCTGCAGTATCCAGATCTTCAGCAACTTGCTAACATCGTGTCAGTTAATCCAATGAGTGTTTGCAGTGACAGCAATGTCTGTTAGCTGGGTTTCTGATGCTGCTCAGTTGTGGAGGAGAGCAGACAGATGTCAGTGTGGTGTTCGGAGGCTCCTGAGGCCCCTGCACATGACCTCATGAGTGCCAGAGATCCAGCATGTGATCTTGTGGTCTTGGGCTCCAGTATACAGGTGGGACTTTGCAGCTATTTGGGGGGGCGGGGGAGAAGGGCACAACACTGACGTGTGCAGTGAAGGTGGTTAAAGTTCATTGACGCTAGATGACTCATTTTGGTGCATTGACCCCATAGGCAAACTAGGAATGTCAAAGAACCAATCAAGAACAACCGAACAAAATTGTCAAATTATGCATAAATAGGAAATTAAAAAACCTATAATAAATACACGGTTAAGTAAGACACCCTAGAGACAGGCACTCACACCAATGTACATACAATAGTTAAAATCGAAAAATATAGAATAGATGTATACTACCAGGAGTAGTTCTAGAACCACCCACCAGGGGTAGTTCTAGAAGCGCCCACCAGGAGCAGTATTAGAACCGCACACTAGAAGAAAGTTCTAGAACCGATCATGGCACCAGGGGTAGTTCTAGAACCGCCCTCCAAGGGTAGTTATAGAAGATCACATCGGCATCAGGGGTAGTTCTAGAACTGGACACTAGGAGTACTTCTAGAAGTGCCCACGAGGGGTAGTTCTAGAAGTGCCCACGAGGGGTAGTTCTAGAAGTGCCCACGAGGGGTAGTTCTAGAAGTGCCCACCGGCACCAGGAGTATTTCTAGAACCGTACACCAGCAACGAGGGTAGTTCTAGAACTGCCCACCAGGGGTAGTTTTGGAACTGCCCACCAGGGGTAGTTTTGGAACTACTCACGGCACCAGGGGGTGGTTCTAGAAGCACCCACCAGGAGCAGTATTAGAACCGCACACTAGAAGTTCTAGAACCGCTCACGGCACCGGGAGTAGTTTTACAAACGCCCATCGGCACCGGGGGTTGTTCTATAAACGCCCACCAGGAGCAGTATTAGAACCGCACACTAGAAGTTCTAGAACTGCTCACAGCACTGCGGGTAGTTCTAGAACTGCACACCGGGTGTAGCTCTAGAAGCGCCCGATGGCAACCCGGGGGTAGTTCTAGAAGCGTCCATCGGCACTGGGAGTAGGTCTAGAACTGCACACTAAGAGTACCTCTAGAAGCGCCCATCAGGGGTAGTTTCAGAACCGCTCACCGGCACTAGTTGTAGTTCTAGAAGCACCCCCAGGGGTAGTTCTAGAGCTGCACACTAGGAGTAGTTTTAGAAGAGCTCACCGGCACCAGGGGTATTTCTAGAACTGCTCACTAGAGTACTTCTAGAACCACCTACCAGGAGCATTATTAGAACTGCACACTAGTTGAAGTTCTAGAACCACTCACAGCACCAGGGGTAGTTTCAGAACCACCCACCAGGGGTAGTTCTAGAACCGTCCACCGGCACCAGGTGTAGATTTAAAAGCGCCCACCAGGAGCAGTATTAGAACCGCACACTAAAAGAAGTTCTAGAACTGCTCACGGCAACAGGGGTAGTTCTATAACCGCCCACCAGGTGTAGCTCTAGAACCGCCCACAGACACCAGGGGTAGTTCTAGAAGCGCTATCTATGGGTAGTTCTAGAACCCCCACGGGCACAAGGGGTAGTTCTAGAACTGCATATTAGCAGTAGTTCTAGAACTGCACATTAGAGGTAGTTCTAGAATCGCCCACCTGCACCGGAGGCAGTTCTAGAACCGCCCACAAGATGTAGTTCTAGAACCGCCCACAAGATGTAGTTCTAGTAGCGCCCACCAGGGGTAGTTCTAGTAGCGCCCACCAGGGGTAGTTCTAGTAGCGCCCACCAGGGGTAGTTCTAGTAGCGCCCACCAGGGGTAGTTCTAGTAGCGCCCACCAGGGGTAGTTCTAGTAGCGCCCACCAGGGGTAGTTCTAGTAGCGCCCACCAGGGGTAGTTCTAGTAGCGCCCACCAGGGGTAGTTCTAGTAGCGCCCACCAGGGGTAGCTCTAGTAGCGCCCACCAGGGGTAGCTCTAGTAGCGCCCACCAGGGGTAGCTCTAGTAGCGCCCACCAGGGGTAGCTCTAGAACCCCCCCACGGGCACCAGGGGTAGTTCTAGAACTGCATATTAGCAGTAGTTCGAGAACTGCACACTAGAGGTAGTTCTAGAACCGCACACTAAGAGTACTTCTAGAAGTGCCCACAAGATGTAGTTCCAGAAGCGCCCACATGGAACAGTATTAGAAACGCACACTACACTGCGGGTAGTTTTATAATCGCCCACCAGGGGTAGTTCTAGAAGCGCCCACCAGGGGTAGTTCTAGAAGCGTCCGCCGGGGTTAGGTCTAGAAGTGCCCACCAGGAGCAGTATTAGAACCGCCCACCACGGGTAGTTCTAAAAGCGCCCACCAGGAGCAGTATTAGAACCGCCCTCCAGTGGTAGTTCTAGAAGCGCCCACCTGGAGTCGTTCTAGAAGTGCACTCTGGCACCAGGGATAGTTCTAGAAGCGCCCACCGGCACCAGGGGTAGTTCTAGAACTGCATACTAGGAGTACTTCTAGAACCGCCCACCAGGGTTAGTGCTAAAAGCGCCCACCAGAAGCAGTATTAGAACCGCTCATGGCACCAGGTGTAGTTCTAGAACTGCCCGCCAGGGGTGGTTCTAGAACTGCCCACCAGCACAATGGGTAGTATTAGCACCGCAATCTAGAAGAATTTCTAGAACCGATCATGGCACCAGGGGTAGTTCTAGAAACGCACACCGACACCAGGGGTACTTCTAGTACTGCACACTAGGAGCACTTCTAGAACCGCCCACCAAGGGTAGGTCTAAAAGCGCCCACTAGGAGCAGTATTAGAACCGCACACTAGAAGTTCTAGAACCGCTCACGGCACTGGGGGTAGTTCTAGAACGGAACACTAAGAGTACTTCTAGAAGCGCCCACAAGATGTAGTTCTAGAAGCGCCCACCTGGAACAGTATTAGAACCGTACACTACACTGCGGGTAGTTCTATGACTGGCCACCAGGGGTAGTTCTATGACTGGCAACCAGGGGTAGTTCTAGAAGCGCCCATCGGCACCAGTAGTTTCAGAATCACCCACCAGGGGTAGTACTAGAACTGCCCACCAGTACAATGGGTAGTACTAGAACTGCCCACCAGCACAATGGGTAGTACTAGAACTGCCCACCAGTGATAGTATTAGAAGCGCCCACCAGGAGCAGTATTAGAACCGCAATCTAGAAGAAGTTCTACAACCGATCATGGCACCAGGGGTAGTTCTAGAAGCGCACACCGGCACCAGGGGTAGTTCTAGTACTGCACACTAGGAGTACTTCTAGAACCGCCCACCAAGGGTAGGTCTAAAACCGCTCACCAGGAGCAGTATTAGAACCGCTCACGGCACCAGGGGTAGTTCTAGAACGGGACACTAGGAGTACTTCTAGAAGCGCCCACCAGGGGTAGCTCTAGAAGCGCTCATCGGCACCGGGGGTAGTTCTAGAACCGTCCATCGGCACCGGGAGTAGTTCTAGAACTGCACACTAAGAGTACTTCTAGAAGCGCCCAGCGGGGGTAGTTTCAGAACCGCTCACCGGCACAAGGGTAGGTCTAAAAGCGCCCACCAGGGGTAGTTCTAGAAGCGCCCATCGGCACCGGGGGTAGTTCTAAAAGTGCCCACCAGGAGCAGTATTAGAACTGCACACTAGAAGTTCTAGAACTGCTCACGGCACTGCAGGTAGTTCTAGAACTGCACACTAGGAGTACTTCTAGAAGCGCCCGTGAGGGGTAGTTCTAGAAGCGCCCACCGGGGGTAGTTCTAGAGCTGCACACTAGGAGTGGTTCTAGAAGAGCCCACCGGCACCAGGGGTATTTCTAGAACTGCTCACTAGAGTACTTCTAGAACCACCTACCAGGAGCATTATTAGAACTGCACACTAGTAGAAGTTCTAGAACCACTCACAGCACCAGGGGTAGTTTCAGAACCACCCACCAGGGGGTAGTTCTAGAACCGTTCACCGACACCAGGTGTAGATCTAGAACCGCCCACCGGCACCAGGGGTAGTTCTAGAACTGCATACTAGGAGTACTTCTAGAACCGCCCACCAGGGGAAGTTCTAAAAGCGCCCACCAGGAGCAGTATTAGAACCGCACACTAAAAGAAGTTCTAGAACTGCTCACGGCACCAGGGGTAGTTCTATAACCGCCCACCAGATGTACCTCTAGAACCGCCCACACACCAGGTGTAGTTCTAGAACTGCACACTAAGAGTACTTCTAAAAGCGCCCACCAGGGGTAGTTCTAGAAGCGCCCACCGGAGGTAGCTTCAGAACCGCTCACCGGCACTAGGTGTAGTTCTAGAAGCACCCCCTAGGGGGAAGTTCTAGAACTGCACACTAGGAGTAGTTCTAGAAGAGCCCACCGGCACCAGGGATATTTCTAGAACTGCTCACTAGAGTACTTCTAGAACCACCTACCAGGAGCATTATTAGAACTGCACACTAGTAGAAGTTCTAGAACCACTCACAGCACCAGGGGTAGTTTCAGAACCACCCACCAGGGGTAGTTCCAGAAGCACCCTCCGGCACCAGGGGTAGTTCTAGAACTGCATACTAGGAGTACTTCTAGAACCGCCCACCAGGGGAAGTTCTAAAAGCGCCCACCAGGAGCAGTATTAGAACCGCACACTAGAAGAAGTTCTAGAACTGCCCACCAGGACTAGTTCTAGTACCGCTCACGGCACCGGGGTAGTTCTAGAACTGCACACGGAGTACTTCTAGAAGCACCCACCAGGTGTAGTTCTAGTAGCGCCCACCAGGGGTAGCTCTAGAACCCCCCACGGGCACCAGGGGTAATTCTAGAACTGCATGTTAGCAGTAGTTCGAGAACTGCACACTAGAGGTAGTACTAGAACCGCCCACCTGCACCAGGGGTAGTTCTAGAACCGCACACTGAGTACTTATAGAAGCACCCACAAGATGTAGTTCTAGAAGCGCCCACCTGGAACAGTATTGGAACCACACACTACGGGTAGTTCTAGAAGCGCCCACCAGGGGTTTTCTAGAAGCGCCCATCGGCACCAGTAGTTTCAGAACCACCCACCAGGGGTAGTTCTAGAAGTGCCCACCAGCACAATGAGTAGTACTAGAACTGCCCACCAGTGATAGTATTAGAAGCGCAATCTAGAAGAAGTTCTACAACCGATCATGGCACCAGGGGTAGTTCTAGAAGCGCACACTGGCACCAGGGGTAGTTCTAGTACTGCACACTAGGAGTACTTCTAGAACCGCCCACCAAGGGTAGGTCTAAAAGCGCTCACCAGGAGCAGTATTAGAACCGCACACTAGAAGTGCTAGAACCGCTCACGGCACCAGGGGTAGCTCTAGAAGCGCCCATCGGCACCGGGGGTAGTTCTAGAACCGTCCATCGGCACCGGGAGTAGTTCTAGAACTGCACACTAAGAGTACTTCTAGAAGCGCCCAGCGGGGGTAGTTTCAGAACGGCTCACCGGCACTAGGTGTAGTTCTAGAAGCGCCCACCGGTGGTAGTTCTAGAACTGCACACTAGAAGTTCTAGAACTGCTCACGGCACTGCGGGTAGTTCTAGAACTGCACACTAGGAGTACTTCTAGAAGCGCCCATGAGGGGTAGTTCTAGAAGCGCCCATCGGGGGGTAGTTCTAGAAGCTTCCATCGGCACCGGGAGTAGTTCTAGAACTGCACACTAAGAGTACTTCTAGAAGCGCCCACCGGAGGTAGTTTCAGAACCGCTCACCGGCACTAGATGTAGTTCTAGAAGCACCCATGAGGGGTAGTTCTAGAAGCACCCCCAGGGGTAGTTCTAGAGCTGCACACTAGGAGTGGTTCTAGAACCGTCCACCGGCAGCAGGTGTAGATCTAGAACTGCATACTAGGAGTACTTCTAGAACCGCCCACCAGGGGAAGTTCTAAAAGCACCCACCAGGAGCAGTATTAGAACCGCACACTAAAAGAAGTTCTAGAACTGCTCACGGCACCAGGGGTAGTTCTATAACCGCCCACCAGATGTAGCCCTAGAACTGCCCAGACACCAGGTGTAGTTCTAGAACTGCCCACCAGGAGTAGTTCTAGTACCGCTCACGGCACCGGGAGTAGGTCTAGAACTGCCCACCAGGGGTAGTTCTAAAAGCGCCCACCAGGGGTAGTTCTAGAAGCGCCCACCAGAGGTAGCTTCAGAACCGCTCACCGGCACTAGGTGTAGTTCTCGAAGCGCCCACGAGGGAGTAGTTCTAGAAGCGCCCACGAGGGAGTAGTTCTAGAAGAGCCCACCGGCACCAGGGGTATTTCTAGAACTGCTCACTAGAGTACTTCTAGAACCACCTACCAGGAGCACTATTAGAACTGCACACTAGTTGAAGTTCTAGAACCACTCACGGCACCAGGGGTAGTTTCAGAACCACCCAACGGCACCAGGGGTAGTTCTAGAACTGCATACTAGGAGTACTTCTAGAACCACCCATCAGGGGAAGTTCTAAAAGCGCCCACCAGGGGCAGCTCTAGAACCCCCCACGGGCACCAGGGGTAGTTCTAGAACTGCATGTTAGCAGTAGTTCGAGAACTGCACACTAGAGGTAGGACTAGAACCGCCCACCTGCACCAGGGGTAGTTCTAGAAGCGCCCACCTGGAACAGTATTAGAACCGCACACTACACTGCGGGTAGTTCTAGAAGCGCCCACCAGGGGTAGTTCTAGAACTGCATATTAGCAGTAGTTCTAGAACCGCCCACCTGTATCAGGGGTAGTTCTAGAACCGCACACTAAGAGTACTTCTAGAAGCGCCCAAGAGATGTAGTTCTAGAAGCGCCCACCTGAAACAGTATTAGAACCACACACTACACTGCGGGTAGTTCTAGAAGCGCCCGCCAGGGGTAGTTCTAGAAGCGCCCGCCAGGGGTAGCTCTAGAAGCGCCCACCTGGAACAGTATTAGAACCGCACACTACACTGCGGTTAGTTCTAGAAGCGCCCACCAGCACCAGAGGTAGTTGTATGACTGCCCACCAGGGCTATTTCTAGAAGAGTCCATCGGCACCAGTAGTTTCAGAACCACCCACCAGGGGTAGTTCTAGAAGTGCCCACCAGCACAATGAGTAGTACTAGAACTGCCCACCAGTGATAGTATTAGAAGCGCCCACCAGGAGCAGTATTAGAACCGCAATCTAGAAGAAGTTCTACAACCGATCATGGCACCAGGGGTAGTTCTAGAAGCGCACACCGGCACCAGGGGTAGTTCTAGTACTGCACACTAGGAGTACTTCTAGAACCGCCCACCAAGGGTAGGTCTAAAACCGCTCACCAGGAGCAGTATTAGAACCGCTCACGGCACCAGGGGTAGTTCTAGAACGGGACACTAGGAGTACTTCTAGAAGCGCCCACCAGGGGTAGCTCTAGAAGCGCTCATCGGCACCGGGGGTCGTTCTAGAACCGTCCATCGGCACCGGGAGTAGTTCTAGAACTGCACACTAAGAGTACTTCTAGAAGCGCCCAGCGGGGGTAGTTTCAGAACCGCTCACCGGCACTAGGTGTAGTTCTAGAAGCGCCCACCGGGGGTAGTTCTAGAAGCGCCCACGAGGGGTAGTTCTAGAAGCGCCCGACGGCACCGGGGGTAGTTCTAAAAGCGCCCACCAGGAGCAGTATTAGAACTGCACACTAGAAGTTCTAGAACTGCTCACGGCACTGCGGGTAGTTCTAGAACTGTACACTAGGAGTACTTCTAGAAGCGCCCGTGAGTGGTAATTCTAGAAGCGCTCCCAGGGGCAGTTCTAGAGCTGCACACTAGGAGTGGTTCTAGAACCGTCCACCGGCACCAGGTGTAGTTCTAGAAGCGCCCACCGGGGGTAGTTCTAGAAGCGCCCACCGGGGGTAGTTCTAGAAGCGCCCACCGGGGGTAGTTCTAGAAGCGCCCACCATGTAGACGGGCCCCGATCACCTGTCCCGCTGGGCAGACGGGCCCCGATCACCTGTCCCGCTGGGCAGACGGGCCCCGATCACCTGTCCCGCTGGGCAGACGGGCCCCGATCACCTGTCCCGCTGGGCAGACGGGCCCCGATCACCTGTCCCGCTGGGCAGACGGGCCCCGATCACCTGTCCCGCTGGGCAGACGGGCCCCGATCACCTGTCCCGCTGGGCAGACGGGCCCCGATCACCTGTCCCGCTGGGCAGACGGGCCCCGATCACCTGGGCAGACGGGCCCCGATCACCTGGGCAGACGGGCCCCGATCACCTGGGCAGACGGGCCCCGATCACCTGTCCCGACGGGCCCCGATCACCTGTCCCGACGGGCCCCGATCACCTGTCCCGACGGGCCCCGATCACCTGTCCCGACGGGCCCCGATCACCTGTCCCGACGGGCAGACGGGCCCCGATCTGATTTCAAAGGTATAAAAATTTAAGACGCGGAAGTATCATTTAATCCAATCGCCATATAAAACGTTAAATTATTCAACCCATAATATTAGCACCATAACAAGTATTTACCCCTTTAATAACCATATAACATACCCAAATAATGATTTTAAAAAAGAATCAAAATCTTCTTTGTTCTCTAAACTTTTGTCAATAAAAACATGAGCTTCACTCACACAAACTAAATCCTCAGAAAATAGTGGGAAACGAGTTATTTTCTTTGTTGCAAAATGAAACAAAATAAAATGTTTTCACCACTAAGATAAAAACAAACTATACAACTATATATTTATCATAGGTCTGAAATGTGGAGAGAAACAAAATCTGTGTTGGGATGAAATAATGAGATAAAAGCAATTCCACTATTGTCTTTTAAGGATTTGTTTTTAGATTATAATATAATTCTCCAGGTCATTGAGATAACCGCAATACCAAACTCAAGGTGTTTTATCTCCCACGGTGGTTAAACAACTATGTAACAACACTAAAGAAATTGGTTTGGGTCACCATATTCTGAGACCTTTTACATTTTTTTTTCTGTTGATGGACCTTTGTGAGGGCGTGATTTTGCGTAGCTTTTATTGATACAATTTTGGGGTATATTAAAAGGTTTGCCCAGGTTTGGGGCGCCATCTGCAGTCAGACTTGTGGCTCCTTAAAGTGCACAGTGTGCGAGCGGACAGAATTTCTCTAGTACTGGCGCCGCAAGATTGCAATTTGCATACACGCTATCACGTGCCGACTGGATGTGTTCGGCCTCTCTCAATACAAGTGAATTGACCCGTTTTTGATACCTTTTTGGGTTGCATTAAATGTCATTGCTTTTGATTGTGTTTTTTTGTGAAGAAGAGCATTTCATTTTATGTTTTGGGGGGTATTTTAACATAACGGTTGAAGTATAATTTAAACGTTCATATTTTTCAAAACTTTTTCAATTTTTACTTTATTTTTAAGTTAACTTAGTGGACTTATGTGATCATTTAACCCCTTATACTATATTTTGTAATTTTGTATTATTGCAGTATATGCATGTAGTTTAATTGACATTCTCTTGTGAAGCCGAGCTTTATAGGAGTACTAAGATGGCAGTGATTGAATCCTTCTTTAAGGCCCCTGACTGCCATGGTAAATCTTCGGCAATCACTTCTATGGGGCGATGGGAAGAGGTACATGAGTGAAGTAGCTACCAGGACACTTAAATGCCTCTGTTAGTGATTAGCCATGGTATTGACTGAACGGCAGCATTTAATGCTCCCTCCCTCCTGCATCTGACACAGCGGGCACGATGACGACACTTCATCGCACTCCATGCTGTGTCAGATAGTGTAGCTGCTGAGGTGAGTATATGCGCTGCAGAGACTGAAGCAGTGGGGGAACAAGGAGCGGTGAGTATTGTATTTTTCTTTAAAAAAATCAGTGAGTACGTGGTGCCCATAATACTGGAAAACTGTGGGCTGCGTTTTACCCTATGGGGGGTGGGGTTGTGTTTTACCCTATGGGCGGGGGTTTGCGTTTCACCCTATGGGGGGGTGCATATTACTGTGTGGAGGACCATGGGGAGTGTATTATTCTGTGAGGAGGACCATGGGGAAGTGAATTATGCTCTGTGGAGGACTATAGTGAGTATTTTATTGTATGGAGGATTATGGTGGCGTGTTATACTATGGGGGGCCATTATAATATTTGAAGGGTTGTGTGGGGCCATTATACAGTATGCAAGCAATTATACAGTGTTAAGGTTTGTGTGGGGTCCATCATGCTTGGATTGAAGTGAATATCCAGCTCCAGTAAAAAAACAAATGGATTGTTGTGACACCATTTAGCTGTAGTTGGGGGTTTGGAAGGTGTAGAAAATGTGCAACACCGAACGCGTTTCAAACACTCTGCATGTTCTTAGACTCATATTTTGTGCACCTTCCAAACCCCCAACTACACCTAAATGGTGTGTCACAACAATGCCATTGTTTCAATCGTTCTTATAAAGACTTTTTTTGTACTGGATTTGGATGCACCTTGCTTCTACATCTGGCAGAGACTGGATCCTGTGCTTCGTTATATGGAACCCACTGGGAATCCTTCAAGGGTGAGCTGAATATTACTCTGACCTATGTGGTGTCCATCATACTGTTTGGAGGGCTAGTGCAGACTATTATACAGTGTGGGGCCATTATACTGTATGTAGGCCCATTACTCTACATGGAGGGCTGTGTGGGGGTCACAGTTGGGGGATTGCTGTGTTGTGGTCACCTTACTTTGCCTTGGGAGTTGAGGGGGGGCATAGTTTGACCCTACTGTACATGTGGAGGCTAAGGTAGAGGAATTCACCATGGGGGGGTATCATACTGTGTTTGGGGGGCACTTTTGTTGGCATCATACGTTATGGTGGCAATGAGAGGGGAATCTAGGACTTCAGCAGGGGGAAAATTACTATGTAAAGGCTGGAAAGTTGTGACACTGACAAATATAATTTTTTTAAAAATATCTTTTGAAGGGGGAGACCTCAACTCAAACTTCTGCTATGGGCCCGATGATTTCTATGTACGCCCCTGCCCCACAGCATCAATATACGCGCACAGCACTGCTACAGCAATACACAGAATTAACAAAATGAAGGTGAGTGACCCCCTAACCTATTAGCCCCCTGTGCAGCTGCTCTGGTAGCACCAATGATATCCACTTAGTCTAGTAAAATCTGTCATCCCTTATCAAAGCTGAGCAACAAACTCTCCTAGTTACCCATAGCAATCAGAGATTAAAAGGGTATTCCCATCTCCAAGATCCTATCCCAATATGTAGTAGGTGTAATAATAATATTAGAAAAAACCTCAATTAGAAATGTAGAATAGTTTTTCTGCTTCGCTGTCTCTTCCCTCATGTGCAGGCATTGCAGGACCTTAGGTATCCATGGTTACGACCACTAGCAACTAGATAACTGGTGGTTGTAAGCATGGATATCTAATATTATTATTATTACACCTACTACATATTGGGAGAGGATTTTGGAGATGGGAATACCCCTTTAATAAAAGCTGAGCTCTGACTGGTTGCTATGGGTAACGAGAATAGTTGTAATGCTGCTACATAATCTACATAATTTCTCCCCTTTCTCATCAGTCAGGTGGATGTGACGGGGTCCTGGGTCTCCTCCTCCGCTTCCATCCGCTCAGTCTTGTCATGGCTCAGTGAAGGCTAAGAAGCGGGTTATTCTGTTCTTCTTGGCTTCTCCTGTCCCTATTCTCCAATCGATTCTTCTTGCCTTCCTTGTGGTTTGTGAGCTCCCGTGTGTCTCCTCTCACCTGCGCTCCTGTGTATATAGGTGCCTGCCATTGTGATGTCATCGCTATGTCATAGAATCCACATTCCGGCACCTGCCATTGTGATGTCATCGCTGTCATGGATTCCACATTCCGGCACCTGCCATTGTGATGTCATCGCTATGTCATAGAATCCACATTCCGGCACCTGCCATTGTGATGTCATCGCTGTCATAGAATCCACATTCCGGCACCTGCCATTGTGATGTCATCGCTATGTCATAGAATCCACATTCCGACACCTGCCATTGTGATGTCATCGCTATGTCGCCATGCTTCCACATGCTGGTATGTGCCTCTGTGATATCACAGCTTTGGCCAATATGGCTGTAGTCCTGGGGCAGCATAAGTCACATGACTGGTACAAGTCGTATGGTTCAGGACATTGCAGTCCAATTGAAGAAATCATTGCTTGATTACAATCCGGTTTTCCACACAATTTACCTCACACACATTATTTACACCAGTGCATTATTAATGGCCGTACAGAACTAGGCCTCAAAAAGGCTGGGTTTATTGAGGTCCTGACAAGACCAGGTAATGAAGGGTTTATTACAGGGTTTGATATGGAGGTTGGATGTGGAACTAGGAATGTGATAGGCTGGTGGTGGAGTTATAGTGAGATTTATATAATAGGAGGGCAGCCATCTTTGGCGTGACATTCAGCGCTGGCTTCACTTTCCTCTCCTACAGACATCATTGACATCTGGAGGAAGTGGGAGAGCAGCTGCAGCGGTCAATTCCTCCAAAGTACGAGAGAGTGAAGACACCTCTGATTGGCCGCAGGGATCGCGGACCCCGGGAGAGCCAGTGCTGACACTGCTGGAATGGCACAGAGTAGAATAGTTATTATTTTACTCAGGGGAAACAGTGATTGAGAAGTTGTCTGAATAGTGGAAAAGCCTTTTAAGTTTGGGGGTGGCGCGTTCTCATGAAGCCTCAGCACCTCCTGATGGTGTTTAGGTTTTCTACAATAGGGGGCTAGTTAATGTTGTGACTTCGTTGCCACCTGCTGGTCATTCGGTGCAATGCAGCATTTACTTTTTTATTATTATTATTTTTCATTATTGCAGACTTCATCAGAGGTCGTTAATCCAGAAGATACTTTGCATCAGGTCCTCAGAGTGCCCAGAGTCAGTTAGGATGGACCATTAGTGGGTTGTGGTGATGACCTCCGGTGAGACATGCCAGTTACACGCTTTCACACCTCACGTACGGTGACCTGGGTACATCTTTTAGGCCACCGGGTGTTGAAGTTGGGACCACAGTGTGAGGGGCCTGTAGCAGCATGGTCTGTTAGGGTTGATGATGCAGAAGGATGTGTTGGGACTTGGCCAGTGGCAGCAGAGACTGTTACCAAAAATAGGCTTGTCTGTCTGCAACAAAGTCTGACTTGGGAGCGTGTGTGTATGCTTTCAAGGACCATTAGGGCCTCATTTAAAAAATGGAAGTTAAAAATATTTGGAAAAGGAAAACTGCAGCTATATCTACTTTACTGCCTCTTGAGTGTTTCGTCACTGAAATGTGGGAGCAGGGAAAAAGCATAGGGAGGTGGAGGGTGAGCAATGTAGGAGGCACTTTTGGAAATTGGCTACAGGCATTTATTATTCTCGGCAGGGTGCTAGGTGAGGAGAATCCTGAGCACTGTTCAGATCTGTTCTGTAGTGATAAGCTAACGTGCTCCGATAAGGCGTTATCCGAGTATTCTCGGGTGCTAAGAGTATCTTCGGCGTGCTTGAAAAATATGTTTGCGTCACCGCGGCTGCATGTCTCACGGCTGTTAGACCGCCGCAATACATGCAGGGCTTGCCAGTTTGTGTGGAGCCGCGGCGGTGTGAACATATTATTAGAGCACGCAAAAGATAATCTGTTAGCACCCGAGCATGCTCAGATGACACCTTTTCCAAGCACGTCTGCGCAACACTACTGTTCTGTTATCTTGATGCCAATTGGGAGGCTTATAGTGTGTATAATAATGATACTGGCCACTGGATGCCGTACCATAATGATACTGGCCACTGGATGCCGTACCATAATGATACTGGCCACTGGATGCCGTACCATAATGATACTGGCCACTGGATGCCGTACCATAATGATACTGGCCGCTGGATGCCGTACCATAATGATACTGGCCGCTGGATGCCGTACCATAATGATACTGGCCGCTGGATGCCGTACCATAATGATACTGGCCGCTGGATGCCATACCATAATGATACTGGCCGCTGGATGCCATACCATGATGATACTGGCCGCTGGATGCCATACCATGATGATACTGGCCGCTGGATGCCATACCATGATGATACTGGCCGCTGGATGCCATACCATGATGATACTGGCCGCTGGATGCCATACCATGATGATACTGGCCGCTGGATGCCATACCATGATGATACTGGCCGCTGGATGCCATACCATGATGATACTGGCCGCTGGATGCCATACCATGATGATACTGGCCGCTGGATGCCATACCATAATGATACTGGCCGCTGGATGCCATACCATAATGATACTGGCCGCTGGATGCCATACCATAATGATACTGGCCGCTGGATGCCATACCATAATGATACTGGCCAATGGATGCCATACCATAATGATACTGGCCAATGGATGCCATACCATAATGATACTGGCCAATGGATGCCATACCATAATGATACTGGCCACTGGATGAGCTTGAGAGCAGAAGTCGGTGCAGACTTCTGGACAAACCAGGTCTTCATAGGTAATTGAATAAAATGGAGGTTAATTTAGAATAAACTTACAATTAAAAAAGGTATAGATAAGGCTAAGATATAAAAACACTTCTACAGAAACCTCTATGAATGAGGAGTGGGTCGGCCTTCTTGCAAAAGGGTGAAGTATATAAATGTAAATTTCTCTCCTGCATGGAGTTTCCACGCACGCCCAGACAATATAATGAAATGACATGGAAATCTGTATTCCAAGCAAAACATCCATATTCACAGGTGATTAGAATGAGAGAAAAATGTAATTTGAATAATAGTTACAGTTCAGAGATGGAGATGAGACATAAATTGTGTATACAGGACCCCTATGAATGAGAGAGGGAGCTACTCTGTTACAGAAGAGTGCAGTATCTAAACCAAAGTTCTGGCTCACAGTAACAAAGTTTCCATGCATGTTCAGATTAAACATTACAATTCTTAGTTCTCAAGGATAAGTCTGTTGCAGGAGACCTCCAGACGCCTGGTTTCTGTGAGTACATTTTATCTATAGAATAACATGGTACAGAACTTTCTAACAATATCTGCAGGCTCAGCCTCGATTTCCTTTACAGAAACAAAACATGATTTAATAAAGCTAGACTATATCAGACGTATCACAAGTAATATAACATATTGGAATATTATGGATTATAATTACTGTATTGATTATTTTCTTTATTAGAAATATTTAAAGTAAAATATAATTAGTTCTTAAGCATAAATCTGACAAGGAGGCTTCCAGGCGGTTTGTTTCTGGAAGAATATCTGATCTATAGAGCAATGTCTTACAGAACCTTCTGACCATATCTGCAAGCTTAGCACAGAGGCAGATCTGTTTTCCGGCACCCGGAGCAGGAATTCAGTTTGGCGCCCCCCACACACACCGCTCATGCAGTTTGAATAGTAGTCATGTGACCGCTCATATACGATTTGCTTTTTGACAGTCACGTGACTAGCTACTCTTCCGAATTCTCTCAATTTCAGTCAAAAACTACAGCTCCTATTTCATAAAGAGAAGCTGGATTAAAGGCTAGTTGTCACATAACCGTAAGTATGAAAATCACATACGAGTGGTCATGTGGTGTCTGCTGGACCCAGCTAGCAGAGCTGAATCCTGACATTGAGTATATTACACGCTGTTAGGATTGGGCATGCTACAGTACTTAATTGTATAATTAAAAGGGTTGTCCAGGTTTGTGATTAAAGTCGGAAGAACTCTAGGTGACTGCAGACTTCTGAATACTCGCAGCGCATGCACTGCACACTTTCACCTTTCCTCCAGTACAGGAGAATCCTGAAAGGTCATGTGCATGCAAGTATGAGATTTTCATACTTCTGGCCACATTCCAACTAAACGTGACCAGCCTCACTCAAGTAATTTGTATAGAATGAGGCCATGCATGTCTAGTCGGCATGTGATCATGTGTATGCAATTCGCATAATTGTGGTTTCAAGACTTCCTGCTCTCACCACTAGCACCAGAGAATCCTGACCGCATGCAGTGCACATGCACACGGTGAAAATTCAGAGTTATGCTGTCAGTGATTGCAGACTTTCATCACAAACTTGATCTAACCCTTTAATTTTCCTAAAACAAATAAAAACAGTAACTCTTCTCAGACAGCACAACACTTTATTAACATGGCCATGTATCATGTAATCTTACAAGTTATGGACTGTTCCATGTGTACAGGATCAGAACCAATAGCTGCACAAAAATACATCAATAGAACTACCAGCAGTATGCAGAAATACAGCATCACAACCCTCATCAGTACAGTACAACATCATCAGTACATGTACTGTCTCCTCTTTGGTATGCCCTCACACTGTCTCTTCATGTTACCCCTTTCCCCACATTACCCAGTCTCTATTATGTGCCCGCACAAACTTTTCTCCCCCTACTCTGTCTCCTGACACATTACCCCCCTGTTCCTTATATTTCCACACACACATTCCCCCTTGCTCCTCACCCCCGCTCACTATGCTGGGGGTAAGGAAAGGGCAGCAGTGTTTACCTGGCCTGATCTTCAAAGCCAAATGCACTACCAGGATGCAGCAGGCCCACATAAAGATAGCAGATGTGTGGCGCTGGAAGCCCTACCCTGGGGGATGGGGGACTCGGAGCCGGGTCCTATGTTGTCGATGGGGTGCAGCCATGGCCCAGACCCGCTCCGTGCCCAGGGCTGGATACTGTGCACTACCCTAGTATGAACAGCACCCTATACAAGCCTATCTTTGTGCAATTCTAATACTAGGCAGTCACCCCCTCCATGAAATTGTAGGTTGTGAGTGATTGTTTCATCAGTATTTTGCACCTGTGTATCCGCCATCTTAAAATGGGGGACCCAAAAAAAAATGACGTGGGTTCCCCCTATTTTAATAGCTAGCAAAGGCTAGGCAGACAGCTGGGGGCTGATATTAATAGCCCAGGAAGGGTGCCATGAATATTGGCCGCCTCACAGGCTAGAAACACCAGCCGTCAGCCACCCGAGAAATGACACATCCATAGGATACGCCAATTCTGGCACTTAGCCTCGCTCTCCCACTGCCCTGTAGCGGTGGCACTGGAGTAATAGGGCTGGGGTTGATGTCAGCTTATAATGCCAGCTGACATCAAGCCCAGGTTAGTAATGAGGACGTGTCTATAAGACGCGCCCATTACTAACCCCATAGTGAAAGTGAATAAAACACCAACACCCAGAATAAAATCTTTTAATTGAAATAAACACACAATACTTTAATATCCTAAATTAAACCATACTTACCATCACGCCCATTCCAGCTGAAGCCAATGTCTCCTGCAATAGAAGTAAAATAATTAACAAACCTCATCTTTACCTTTCCATGGTTCCCACGACGGCTCCAGCTCTGCTACATTGAGATGGCAGGCTGGATCGTAGCAGAACGCTGCCATCCAGCCTGCCATGCCGCAAACACTGAGAAGCCTATCCAGAGTAATATGGAAACTACTAAACCAATATTGACCCCTCACTGTTTTATATAGTATAAATATGCTCCAAGATAATTCTGCAGTATTTCACAGTCAAATCCAATGGGAGTAAAATATAAAAAATAACCTTTATTCAATATTTTAAAAAGGATTTTTTTTTAAGTGTCCAAAATCCGTGACAAATTTCCTAAAATTATCCTAAACATAGGACTATTGTGTATGGTTTTAATTTCTCACCAGCTAACCATTTATATATATTGTCTTGTTGGGAGGCCAGGGATTAGTCACAATTCCTAGGGGTATCTCTTTATTTATATGTATAACTCCCTTTTCAATTTGGCCTCTGGCTGTTAGAAATCATGCCATCTCATTTCTCCTCATTGTGAGTCTGCAGTCTGATAATGGCATTAATAATCTTCATTTTACCATGTCCTGTGCTATTCTCTTCAGAACGGCTTTATAGTGCTGCCGTCATATACCGGTGCGGTGCTTGTTTCTCCTGATCTAGGAGCTTTATATTGAGGTAGCCTGGCTAATCATCTCTTGTAGTACTTTCTATAGAAATGCTCAGCCCTACGCGTTTCATCATTCTTATATGAGACTCTCATGGTCATCAGGGGCTCACAGTCTATGATCTGTTTTGGTTTGATAGTACGATGGTTTTGTAATAAACTTATCGGCAGGGTTGCCGGCAGCGTCTGGCGGCTAAACCAGCGTGACTTTATAGGAAAGTTGGTGCCACCTCTTGTGCGCCCCCCCTTCTGTCATCCAATCGAGTGACTCGGGTGCGTTGCAGGCGTATCATGTTCCGATCATATAATCATGCAGGGACTCGTCTCATTCTTCCAGTAGGATCTTTTTCTCACAGAGATGTCTTGGCTGCACTGCGATCTCACAGTATTAATATGTCTTTTATATCTAGGGAAGGAGACTGGTATATTGCATTGCATCTTATAATGTCGTCTCTACGAGTTTGTTGCGATATGAGTTGTTAATAGTGTTTGTTCGTAGTTTGTCATTTGTTTGGTTTACAGACAGATCTGCCTGTTTCATGTGCTACCTCGTCCCACCTACACTTAG
Source organism: Phyllobates terribilis (assembly GCF_046119375.1). Classification (NCBI taxonomy): domain Eukaryota; kingdom Metazoa; phylum Chordata; class Amphibia; order Anura; family Dendrobatidae; genus Phyllobates; species Phyllobates terribilis. The sequence goes on along the minus strand of NW_027363102.1, from coordinate 1,059,115 downwards.
ATCGATGCAGAACTTCCTTTCATCGTGACAAATGCCATCTGGCTATGTCACTGCTTCCGCACCAGCAAACGCTTGCGGACGTCTATTTCCTCAAAGTTCATTTCATTTGATCGTATCAATATGTCCATAATAATAGACATTGGGATGACTTTTATTCTGATTGTATCAGTGTGTCTGATTGTATCGATGTATCTGTATTATTAAGTCTTCAGATGAGTATTTTATAATCTAAAAACAAAGGAAGAAATTCTGATGAAATTTGTCCAATTGTTATCAAAGTTCAATTTGTTCAAGAGGTCATTTTGTGATTTTAAAGTATAATAACTTTAATAGTTTTGGTCCTATAAGGCGCTGATTTGATAGTTATGTGGACCAATATCCATTATGAAGAACATGGACTGGATTCTACATATTATATTTTAGAGAGTTTTTAGGTCTAGCGAGGTTCAAGAGGTTTCATAGGGGGTGAAAATGTTATTATGTGTCAATGAAACATGAGAAGGACAATGTTTCATTTGTGTAGTGTGGGTTATAGGATTTCATTCTATGGATCCATCTACTTTCTTTCTGAAGCAGCAGTTGGTCCCAATTACCTCCTCTCGGGGGGTGTACTACTTCGATGGCTTGAAAGTATAAAGAAAACGGGTCCAAGGTGTGTTTCTCAAGCATGTGTCTCGAGAGAGTTGTGTCCTCCTTACGTCTGACATAACCGATATGGTCCAATATCCGTCTCCAGAACTCTTTTGGTTTTGCCGATGTAGTTCATCGGACATTGGCGAGTTGCCATATAGATTACTCCTTGCGTCTTGCAGTTTGTGAATTCGTGATTTTGGTCTTCTAGTTTGGTTGTGGCACTGATACATTTCTTGCTTTTACAGATGTATTTGCAGGCTTTGCAGTCACCACATCTATAAGTCCCCGTGGTGTCACTGCTCAGCCACGTTGTTTTGCCCGTGTTGTCCTCCACAAAGTGGCTGCGCACAAGGTGATCTCTAAGGTTCCTGCCTCTCCTGTATGTGACCCTGGGGCTCTCAGGGACCACATCTTGCAGATCTTTATCTGATCTCAAAATTGCCCAAAGATCATAGAGTATGTTCATCACCCCCTGATTTCGGTCGTCGTAGGTTCCTATTAGATGGATCTCATTATCTTGTTGTTCTCGTGCTTTAGGGGTCAATAGAGAATTTCTGTCTCTTGTAAGGGCGTTGGCCTAGCACTTTTTTAGGACATCCCTTTTGTAGGAAGCGTTTTTGTAATTCCCTCGATTTTATCATGTACTCATTCACCGTTGAGCAATTTCTCCTTAGGCGTATATATTGGCTTTTCGGTATTCCTCTACGTAGGGGAGCCGGATGGTAGCTCTGCCAGGATAGTAACCCACTTGTGGCTGTCAGTTTTCAGTGTTGTGGTAACCGGCCTTGGTTGGTATTTATTATTGTAATGTCAAGGAAGTTTAAATTGTGTTTTTGAATCTCCATGGTAAAATACAAGCCTAACTGGTTCTGCTCTCACTGTTCTACTTCAATACATCTACATCAGGCTGTGGAGATCTATGAATGATTACTTGAGTCAGGTAACCTAATGACTAGTAGATTCACAGCCATCTGGATAAAAAATCCTGTTATGTGACGTTGTGCTGCCACCTAGTGGCTTCCCATTCTTTTACATAACAGTCTACACCACAGGTCTCAAACATGCGGCCCGCGGGCCACATGTGCACAAAGGAAGCAGAGGGAACGGATGACAGGTGAAAGGAATCTTTTTTTTTTTTTTTTTTTTTTTTTTTTTTTACTTTGTGTGTGAAGAACAGCGCAGAGGACAATTCTACTAGATGGGGACCTGGATGGGGCCCATTACTGCAAGATGGGGACCACCAGGATGGGGCATATTACTACAAGATGGGGACCACCAGGATGGGGCATATTACTACAAGATGGGGACAGCCAGGATGGGGCCCATTACTGCAAGATGGGGACCACCAGGATGGGGCATATTACTACAAGATGGGGACCACCAGGATGGGGCATATTACTGCAAGATGGGGACCACAAGGATGGGGCATATTACTGCAAGATGGGGACCACAAGGATGGGGCATATTACTGCAAGATGGGGACCACAAGGATGGGGCATATTACTGCAAGATGGGGACCACCAGGATGGGGCATATTACTACAAGATGGGGACCACCAGGATGGGGCATATTACTGCAAGATGAGGACCACCAGGATGGGGCATATTACTACAAGATGGGGACCACCAGGATGGGGCATATTACTGCAAGATGGGGACCACCAGGATGGGGCATATTACTACAAGATGGGGACCACCAGGATGGGGCATATTACTACAAGATGGGGACCACCAGGATGGGGCACATTACTACAAGATGGGGACCACTAGGATGGGGCACATTACTACAAGGTGGGGACAAGAATGGGCCACATTACTGCAAGATGGGGACCACCAGGATGGGCCACATTACTGCAAGATGGGGACCACCAGGATGGGCCACATTACTGCAAGATGGGGGCCACATTACTGCAAGATGGGGACCACCAGGATGGGGCACATTACTGCAAGATGGGGACCACCAGGATGGGCATATTACTGCAAGATGGGGACTACCAGGATGGGCCACATTACTGCAAGATGGGGGCCACATTACTGCAAGATGGGGACCACCAGGATGGGGCACATTACTGCAAGATGGGGACCACCAGGATGGGGCACATTACTGCAAGATGGGGACCACCAGGATGGGCCACATTACTGCAAGATGGGGACCACCAGGATGGGCCACATTACTGCAAGATGGGGGCCACATTACTGCAAGATGGGGACCACCAGGATGGGGCACATTACTGCAAGATGGGGACCACCAGGATGGGCCACATTACTGCAAGATGGGGACCACCAGGATGGGCCACATTACTGCAAGATGGGGACCACATTACTGCAAGATGGGGGCCACATTACTGCAAGATGGGGACCACCAGGATGGGGCACGTTACTTCAAGATGGGGACCACCAGGATGGGGCACGTTACTTCAAGATGGGGACCACCAGGATGGGGCATATTACTACAAGGTGGGGACCAGGATGGGGCAAATTACTAGATGTTTGCCAGAATTACTATATATGGTGCTAATTCTGAAACTATATTACTCTATGTGGCCAAAAGAGGGAAACAAAACTGTAAAAATAAAGCATGAAAAAATATTTTGCCACTAAAAATGCTGCTTTATATATAAACTAAATATATAAACTAAAGTAAACCCAAAAAGTGCACATTTATTATCGCCACATCCGTAACGACCCAAGCTATAAAAAAATAAAATAAACACAGCAAAAATGTTCAGACGGTGTATACAAAAAAAATGGCATCACTAAAAATGTCACTTTGACCTGCAAAGAATGCGGCCCCCCAAATTCCAATTTTTTCCATATGCGGCCCATATACCCAGCCGAGTTTGAGACCCCTGCTCTACACTGTCCGTGTGGAATGTCCATTGGACGCACACATTTTTGGATGTCGTTATATTTACAATGTGATTGGACATTTTTGCTAATATTTATAAGCTGTATGTAGAAACAGGAGGTCAGTTTTCCTTGTAGGAGTCATAAGTCCCTGCAAAAGTCCCTGGCAGGGGGATGAGAGCAGCTGGGTCAGGAGGGGACCCAGCTAATTCTACAGAGAGCAGAGAAAAGAGAATAATTAGCCCAGTAGAAAGGTATAATGAGCAGCTGTAAGTACAGTGCTGTATAATCTGATTACAATATAGTAAGAGGATAAGCTCTGATGGGAGAGGGTCTTTAAGCCGGTCATGTATTGGGTAATGAGTTGGGGTGTCAGTCTCCATCAGTGCTGGCTGAACACTGACTATCCTGCTCAGATTACTACACATGGCGCTGCTCCTCCTCCCTGTAGTATGGGCTCCGCAGGACGGTGCCGAGGCTCCAGATTCTACCTGCACAGCAACAAGGTCCCAACACTTCTACCTCTATAACTTGCCTAATGCAGACGCAAACCTGCAGCCTTTCCACTGAGATCTTGTCGGCCTTCTACACTGCCATGGCTTTGTCTGCACAATGTAGCTTAAAGGGATTGTCCACTTCTTAAGCATCCTAGAAGTCTACAATATAAGGTCGGTATTCCTCTAACCCTCTGCCTTATTTGGCTGCCATTGAAGGCAGTCAGCGAAATGGGTTCAATTTTCTATAGAAGTGGCAGAATTTAACCCCTTCCTGACCATGTTATTTCCCGGCTCTGCATTTTTCTTATTCTTCTAAGAGCAGTAGCTTTATTTTTCTGTCAATACAGCCATATGAGGGTTTTTGTTTTTATGCCGTTCACTGATCAGGTTAATTATTTTTATATTTTGATTGGATAACGCCCATATGTTTTATTTTAAAATGGGTCATAGAGGGGCAGGAGTGATTTGAATGTTCAGATTAAACTTTTTCCTTTTTGTCCCCTTAGGCTGTGTGCCCACGATTCCTTTTTAAGTGTTTCCGCAGCGGCAAAAACGCTGCAGAAATGCTTAAAAAACACATGGTAGAAGGCCTGCCATGTTCCCCAATGATGATCCGCATGTGCTGTGCACATGCTGTGGAAATTTCCGCTGCGAATTATCATTGCGGAAAAAAAAACAGCACTACCAATTATTTTGCGGAAGTGCTGCGTTTTCGCCACCATTATATAGTAACATAGTTTTTAAGGTTGAAGGAAGACTAAGTCCATCTAGTTCAACCCATAGCCTAACATCTTGATCCAGAGGAAGGCAAAAAAAACCCATGTGGCAAACACCAAGCTCCACATTGGGGAAAAAAATTCCTTCCCGACTCCATACGACAATCAGACTAGTTCCCTGGATCAACGCCCTATCAAGGAATCTAATATTTATAACCTGCAATATTATACTTTTCAAGAAAGGCATCCATGCCCTTCTTAAATTTTAACAGTGAATCACTCATTACATCATCATGCGGCAGAGAGCTCCATAGTCTCACTGCTCTTACAGTAAAGAATCCCCGTCTGTGATTATGATTAAACCTTCTTTCCTCCAGACGTAGAAGATGCCCCCTTGTCCCCGTCTCAGGCCTCAGAGTAAAAAGATCAGTAGAAAGGTCTTTGTACTGTCCCCTCATATACTTGTACATAGTAATAAGATCACCTCTAAGCCTTCTTTTTTCCACAGTAAATAACCCCAAGTGTAATAACTTGTCTTGGTATTGCAGACCCCCCAGTCCTCTAATAACCTTGGTCGCTCTTCTCTGCACACGCTCTAGTTCAGCCATGTCTTTCTTATATACCGGAGACCAGAACTGTACACAGTATTCTAAGTGTGGTCGCACTAGTGACTTGTATAGAGGTAAAATTATGTTCTCCTCATGAGCATCTATGCCTCTTTTAATGCATCCCATTATTTTATTTGCCTTTGCAGCAGCTGTCTGACACTGGCCACTAAACGTGAGCTTGTCGTCCACCAATACACCCAGGTCTTTTTCAGTTCCAGTTTTGCACAGTGTTTTACAATTAAGTATATAATTATACATTTTATTTCCTCTGCCCAAGTGCATTACCTTACATTTATCCCCATTAAAGCTCATTTGCCATTTATCAGCCCAAGCTTCTAGTTTACATAGATCCTCCTGTAATATAAAATTGTCCTCCTCTGTATTGATTACCCTGCAGAGTTTAGTGTCATCTGCAAATATTGAAATATTACTCTGTATGCCCCCTACAAGGTCATTAATAAATGTTAAAAAGAAGGGGGCCCAATACTGACCCCTGTGGTACCCCACTGTTAACTGAGACCCAGTCTGAGTGTTTTCCATTAATAACCACCCTTTGTTTCCTATCACTGAGCCAATTCTTAACCCACATACATATATTTTCCCCTATCCCCAATGTTCTCATTTTATGTATCAACCTTTTGTGTGGAACCGTATCAAAAGCTTTTGAAAAGTCCATATACACAACATTCACTGCATTTCCTTGGTCCAGTCCAGAACTTGCCTCCTCATAAAAACTGATCAGATTAGTTTGACAGGAACGGTCCCTCATAAACCCATGTTGATATTGGGTCATGAGGTTATTCTTCTTCAGATACTCTATCATAGCATATCTTAGGAAACCCTCCAGGATTTTACCCACAGTAGAGGTTAAGCTTACTGGCCTATAATTTCCAAGTTCAGTTTTTGTCCCCTTTTTGAATATTGGCACCACATTTGCTATACGCCATTGACTTGCATTAGAACGCATGGACTACGCATCACTGTATATGTAGATGCGCAATCCACATGTTCCAATGTGCGGATGGTACCCAGGTCTAGAGGAGAGGAGACTCTCCTCCAGACCCAGGTACCATAGAAACTGTGAAAAAAAGAATAAAATAAAAAATAAATATGATACTTACCTTCTGGCGGCCCCCGTTGCGCTCCTCCTCTCATGCCGGCAAATCACGATGGACTGAAGGACCTGCGCTGACGTCATATTCTTGTGACTGGTCACGCGACGCTGACGTCGGCAGGTCCTTCAGTGCACTGTACCGCGATCTGCCGGCAGTCAGCACCGAGTGAAGCAAGACTCCGGGCGCCATCGCAAGGTAAGTATAGATTTATTTTTTATTTTTTTGACATTCTCTCGGGTCACACTCCATTTGCATGGATTTATATAGTGTGACCAAGTTGACAAGCACTTTCCAAGTGATGCTAAAATCGCTTGAAAAGCGCTTGTCAACCCGCATGCAGAAATGCATGTGAAGAACGCTTCACATCCGCATGTCCCTGGCAGGAAAAACGCATGTACAATCCGCATGCGTTTTGTCTGCCAGGAGAGATGCAGAAAGGCTCAGGAAAAATCCGGAGCATTTCTGCATCGTGGGCACACAGCCTTAGGGGACGTGAACATGCAATCATCTGGTTTCTTGTGTTATGTACAGCAATACTGCAGTATATAGCCAGCATTCACAGATCTGTCATGACAGGCATGGGTCTTTTCAGCAGACTCCTTCCTGGCAGTGATGGCATCCCACGATCGTGTTACAGGGGCACAGTTGGGCACATGGCATGACTCCCTTCTCAGTTCGCTGTTAATGCTGCTGTCCATCTCTAACAGGTGGAGCTCTGCTCTACATGTGGCTATTAAAGGCAGATGATGGCTAAATATCACAGCCATCATCTTCCAGGCAAGAAGTCAGAGCTGGCATATGATGTAACTGCAAATCATGTTGGTAAGGGGTTAAAGTGCCACTTCAGTGGGGTTTTGACACGTGAAATACTTTTAGTGCAGAAATGACGTAGTCCTTTTGGGCATGAGGGTTGGGTGCTGGGATTACTAGTACACCTGGCATCCAGGTGGGCATAATTCTGTTCCTTGTGTATTGGAAGACTTTTGCCTCTGCAGCTTTGGTGTTGGCAATCTTTCACTTTCATGCCCATTGATGCTCCACATGGTTGGCTCAGGAACCGTCCTCACATGATCTATATTTCCCTAAAGTAAAGTCACTTGTCAAAAGCCACCAGGACAAAGTGCGCGGTTCTGTATCATGTGGGAAAACATCAAGAAAAGCTCTAGGAAATGGCAACAAGCAAGTAATGACCCAGAAGAACGGGCAGCCTCTGAAAGGAGACCGGAAAGTGCCAAAGCCTGCGCCAATTGTTATACAGGTATAATGTATTACCGCAGCTCGGATCATACACCGCTCTTGTGTTCTCCCCTGTACTGATGTACAGACTTGTATCTACATAAAATTTGTTGTGCAATTTCCCCTGGGCACGCAGATACCCCATATGTGGGGAAAAAACACTGTTTGGGCTCACGGCAGGGCTCGGAAGGGAAGGAGCGCCATTTGACTTTTTGATTGTAAAATTTGCTTGAATAATTAGCGGACGCCATATTGTGTTTGGAGAGCCCCTGATGTGCCCAAACATTGGAGCTCCCCCACAAAGTGACCCCATTTTGGAAACTAGACCCCCCAAGGCACCTATCTAGATGCATAGTGAGCAGTTGGAACCCCCAGGTGCTTCACAAATTGATTCGTAAAAATGAAAAAGTGGAAAAAAAATACTTTTCCATTTTTATGAATCAATTTGTGAAGCACCTAAGGGTTCCAAGTGCTCACTATGCATCTAGATAGGTGCCTTGGGGGGTCTAGTTTCCAAAATGGGGTCACTTGTGGGGGAGCTCCAATGTTTGGGCACACAGGGACTCTCCAAATGCAACATGGTGTCCGCTAACAATTTGAGCCGACAATTTGTTAGTGGACACCATGTTGCATTTGGAGGTACGACACAGAATTTGATAACATTAGGTCATCATATTGAATAAGTTGTCATTAGTCTTGAGCGCAAGTGCTCGCTACTTGAGTTTGCATCGGGTACTCAGGTATGCACCATGTACTGCGTGTGCTTGAGTGAAATGCTCGAGTCCCCGCCCGGATGTTTCACGGTTATTAGACACCCAAAAAAAACATGCAGGGATCGCTCGTGCATGGCAGGCAATCCCCGCAAAGTTTTTTGGGCCGTGAAGCATATGGGGCGGAGACTCGAGTTTTCACTCAAATACCCACGATACTCAATGCATACCAGAACACCCGATGCAAACTCAAGTAGCGAGCACTTGCACTCAACACTAGTCGCCATATCGTCATCTTTTTTTCTTACTTTTGAAAAAAATCCCAACCCCAGTCCTAACCCTAACCGTAGCACAACCCTAACCCTAGCACAACTCGAGAGTTTATTTTTTACGCCGTTCCTCATGCGGTATAAGTGATTAGATGACCTTATTCTTCAGGTCGGTGTGATTACAGAGATACCAGAATCATATGGGGTTTTTATGACTGACAGCTGTCACACACTAAAAGACGCATTTTTTGTAAAATCTAGTTTTTGCATCGCCATATTTTGAGAGCTATAATTTTTCCAGATTTTGGCAGACAGTCATTTGACGGCTTTTTTTTTGCGGGATGAGTTGACGTTGTTATTGGTGCCATTTTCAGGCACGTGACATTTTTTGATCGCTTTCTATTCTGATTTTTGGAGGCAGAATAAACAAAAACCAACAATTCAGGAATTCTTTTTTTTGTTTTTTTTTTTATTCTGTTCCGCGTGTGGTAAAATTGATAAGGCAGCTTTATTCTTCGGGTCAGTACGTTTACAGCGGTACCACATTTATATCGTATTTCTATGTTTTGTACTTTTACATAATAAAAGCAATTTTATAGAAAAAAATATTTTTTAGCATAGCTTTATTCTGAGAGCTATAACTTTTTTATTTTTTGGCTGATGGAGCTGTATGGCAGCTTGTTTTTTGCGGGACGAGATGACTTTTTCAGCGGTACCATTTTTATTTATATTTGTCTTTTTGATCGCGTGTTATTCCATTTTTTGTTTGGCGGTATGGTGATAAAGCATTGTTTTTTGCTTCGTTTTTTATTTAACGTGTTCACTGAAGGGGTTAACTAGTGGGACAGTTTTATAGGTCAGGTTGTTCCGGACGTGGCGATACCAAATATTTGTACTTTTGTTTTTTTTGTTTTTTTTTTATATATATAATAATATTCATTGATGGGTACATTATATTTTTATTTTTGGTGGATTATTTTTTTTTATTTTTATTTTTTTATATATATATTTTTACAATTTTTTTTATTTTTTTTTTCACTTTCTGATAGTTTTTATACTTTATTACTTTGTCCCACTATGGGACTTTCACTTTTTTTTCTCTGATCGCCTGCATGGCACAGGAATGCAGCACCATCCCTGTGTCATGCAGGCTGTCAGCGCTGGACAGGGAGAAGATTTTTGGAGATGCACTGCGCATGTCCAAAAAATCTTCCTGCTGTCTGGTGACCCGGATGTTGTCATGACAACATCGGGTCATCATGGCAACATCCTGGAAGCCACGGCAGACAGCGCTGGAAGCCGGAAGAGGAGGTGAGTATCTGCGATCACCTCCCCTTGCCACCGCAATGCTGCGATCGACTTCGATCGCAGCATCGCGGGGGTTAATGTGCTGGGAGCGGTGCGTGACCGCTCCCTGCACATAGTACCGGGTGTCAGCTGTGACAATCAGTTGACACCCGGCGGCGATCGTGCCCGCACAGCCTGTATGCGCGCGCGATCGCCATGACGTACTAATACGGGTCTGGCTCTTAAGTCCCAGGGCACAGACGCGTATTAGTACGTAAAATGTTAAGGGGTTAACTATGCACATGACTGTCACAAACACATGGACCACATTTTTGGGATGCTCACCTTTTTCCAGTTATGATGTATCTTTCATAACTGGGAAACCACCAGAAACCTAGGAAATGGGTTCTGAGCTTCTGAACATCATAGAAATATCAAATTTGATATCAATCTCCGTGAATATTGGTGACGGCAAACATGATGTATCCATCTTGGATGTGGGCCCCCCCATACCAAGATATGGAAGATGAAGGATTTATGTCTTGTGCAGCTGGGTGGGTTCACAAAACCGAGCCCCCGTGTGAGGTAAACAACATGGGTGTGTCCTAGTGTTTTGCCTCCTTACTAAAAACCAGAACGTCCATGTTGGCTCATTCCGACCCAGGGACGTCAGATGCAAGCACTCCTAGCTGTGTGGAGGAATCACACCTAATTTCCGGGGAGCCGTCCCCCCCACAGAATCTGAGACCATCACCTCGTGGCGCAGGTTTTGCTATTATTTACCCCTTTTATTTTAATAACTGTTTTGTGCATATATGTAAATTGTCTTTTATAATATCTTGTATATCTTTTGCAAACACTGCCAACTTTCAGGAGTAAATTATTATTTACTAGCTTCGTTCTTCTTGTCCTATGTTGAGCAAACCCGTTCCTCACCCGCTAATTCACGTTACCGAACGGGTACCCGATCCACCTGTTAAGAGATCGGTGGTGGCAGCATACGGTGTATTTATGTGATATTGTGGTTGAGGGTGGTGGAATTGAGGTATATATACGTTCCTGGACGGAACTGGTGGTATATATACATCCTGTCACATCACGTGCCGCAATAGTCGACATAAATGAGAGCAGCTGCGCCCTGTTGCTTATCCTCGGTCAATACCGTGTTTCACCAGCAGGATAAGGGGGCGCCAGAGTGCTGCAAGGTCTGACCAAGTTTTCCTGACAATTGGTGGCAAGCGGTGGGATCATAGGACATTAGTGATCTGGTTTGAGCAATCATTCCTCTCACTAAAAACTTGCACGGTTCTTACCTGGACCCTGCACAAAAGTTTTGAAGATTGAACTCAGTGTTTATTAGATCTGAGACAATACTGTATGTGCAGCAGTCACCCCTACCCTTCTTCGTTTTTTCTTTCTATTTGTATTTTGGTGATCAAGGTCATTGTTGGGGAGTTCTGGTACAGCCAGCAGAAAATGGACGCTCTTATTGGAATATGTATAACCAAAGGCATGGACCCCCTCGGCAAAAACAAAGAACAAATGGCTGCTGCGCTGGCGCAACTGGAGGCAGAGCAAGCCCTTCTCCAGACCTCAGCAGGGCCAGGGGTCAGCCAAGATATGGACAGTACTGCTGCAGGGGTCCCACCTGTAGACGCATGCCGCGTCAGCGACCAGGGCAGCCTGGACCCTTATCTGCAGATGGCTCTACAGCAACTTCCTGCAGAGGATCATGAAGGACGGCTGAAAGTAATTCAGCAGCACCAGGAGGCTGACGAGCGGAGGCCCGAGCCGAGCGAGAGGCCGAGCGGCAGGCCCAAGCTCAGAAGGCCCATGAACTGCAGATGGCCCAGCTCAGGATCTCACCATCCACCTCACGGAACGGTGAGACCAACAATGCGACCCTGTTTAAACCCCGTCCAGAGCATTTTCCTGTGATGTTAAAGGACAGCGACCTCGACACCTTTCTGAGGGGTTTTGAAAAGACTTGCAGACAGTACCAGCTGCCTGTGGACCAGTGGGCCCGGTACTTAACTGCAGGGCTGCGAGGCAAAGCTCTGGATGTGTTTGTGGCTCTTCCTCAGGGCCTAGATGGGAACTATGATGCCATTAAGCAGGCCCTAATCCAGAGGTTCCAACTGACTCCTGAGGTGTACTGTAAAAAGTTCCGGAACCTCCAACGTGGACCGCACGACAGTTACAGCGATGTGGTGCATGGGCTCAGAACCAACTTCAAGCAGTGGATCCAAGGACTGTCAGCGACCACCTTTGAGCAGTTAAAGGACCTGATGGTGAAAGACCAGTTCCTGCATCTGTGTCCGACTGAGGTAATGGATCGGGAGCCACCAGATGCCAATAAAGCAGCGCAGATCGCAGACACCTACAAGGCCAACCGGAGGTGCGGAAGCCGGGCGTTGCCAGCTGGAAAGGGGGTAAGCCATCAACCGCCATCCCTGCCCCAGCATCCGACCTTCTGGAGGCCTTGTCCCCGTTACCAACGCCCGGCCTGCATCTGATGCCCGCAAGTGTTATTTCTGCAACCAGACTTGTCATTTCAGCGCCACTTGCCCAGAGAAGCAGAGGAAGAACCCCCCATCCAAGGTCCCAGGGCCTAATGCATCAATTCTTTTGGTGGGTGGGCCGGTTGGGAGGGCCTGTGAAAACTTGCAGTCTGTCACTGTGGTGGATACTGTCACTGTAGGCCTCAAGGACACTGGGGCCGAACGAACCCTCATCCGACCCGAAATGGAGTCCGCTGAAGAGCTTATTCCAGGAAAGACCCTGACTGTCACCGATCTGATACAGTTGTTAAGGTTAATGCTGATAATGTGAATGTCAAAGCTTTACCTGATGATGATGTATTTGAAGGTACAGGAGAACTCAGCCATGTCACGCTGAAGGGTGATATTGCTGAAGATCCCCTAGCAGGAGCAAGTGTCAGTGCTATGGGTAATGGAGAGAGGCACGGGGACCATGAAGCAGGTGGTGCTGTGCCAGCGACCAGTGTCACAACAGACGGTGATCTGGCTGATGGTAGCTGCCCCATAAGTAGCACTGCGCCTGAGGTAATGGGGGAGGATGGGGAAGTGGCACGCATAGCCGCGCAGGCTGATGGGACGGTGTTATTCCCCGGGGAGACGGCCTATATAGCCGCTGTTACCCGCAGTCAGAGTGCCCAGAACGCAAGTAACGCCCTGCCTTCTGGACCCTCCTCGGACAGAGGAATAACGGAATCAGTTAGGGACCCAGAGCCGGTCCCAGTGAGGACGTGGCCTTAACCTCACTTCTGGCTTCCTCCAGCCAGGAGTTTCAAGCAGCTCTGCACTCAGATGCTAGCCTAGAGGCGTTAAGGAGCCTCGCTGAGAAACCCACCTCCGAGTCGGATAAGGAGAGGGTATTGTGGGACCATAGGAGGTTGTACTGGGAGACAGTTCCCTGTACACCCCAACAGGAGTGGCTGAGGGGAAGACAGCTGGTCGTCCCCTACCAATTCAGGGGTGAGTTGTTGCAGATCGCCCATGAGATTCCACTTGCTGGACACTTGGGGGTCAGCAAAACCAAGGCCCGGCTGTCTCACTACTTTTATTGGCCCAAAATGAGGACAGATGTGGTGAACTACTGTCACTCCTGTACCACGTGTCAGAGTGGGAAAGTCAGGGCCGGCTCCCAATGCCCCCCCTGATATCTTTGCCAGTGATAGAGGAGCCTTTCCAGAGGATTGTTGTGGACATTGTGGGACCACTGGCCATACCCAGCAGCTCTGGAAAACGTTTCATCCTTACTGTGATAGACTATGCTACCCAGTATCCGGAGGCAGTAGCCCTGTCCTCAATTAGGGCGGATAAGGTGTCAGACGCCCTCTTGGCCATCTTTTCGCGAGTAGGCTTCCCCAGTGAGATGCTTACCGACCAGGGGACCCAGTTCATGTGTTGCTTAATGGAGGCCCTATGTAAGAAAATGCAGGTGCAGCATCTGGTATCGAGCACGTATCATCCCCAAACCAATGGTTTGTGTGAGCGATTCAACGGTACCCTCAAACGGTTCTAGGAAGTTTCGCCCCCAGCAGTTTGCCCCCGCACATTTCGCCCCCAGCATTTTACCCCCAGGATGTTTCGCCCCCGAACATTTCGCCCCCAGCTTTTTGCCCCCAGATGTTTTGGCCCCAAATTAGGCAGGGAATTTCGGCCTTGTGTTTTAGCCCTATGACCTCTTTCACAGTAGGCACTTTCCCAAGTGCTAAGCACTGGAAAATTGCTAAGAAGATTGCCAATTTTGAATATATAAGTCAATGGCTGGAAAAGCGAGGTGTTTCGGCCAGCTCTTTTTATTTTATTACAGGAGCTATTTTTGAGCACTTAGCGTTCATCAATAGCCTGTATCTTATGGGTCATTACCGAGAGCGCTCACAAAAGTGCTCTCAAAAATGCTAGTAAAGCACGTGCTTTGGAGTTCTAAAACAGTGGCAGCATAAGGGTGCTTTCACACTTCCACTACATATGTACTACAGGCCTCCCGTTCGCTTCTGTAATGCCGCCGTTCCGCTAACCTGCAGCGGAATGAAAAGAAGAAAATGCTTTTCTTTTTGTTCTGACACTGATAGCGGAATGCGGTATTACGAAAGCGAACGGGCGGCTGCAGATCGCGGAACCCAGCCGTTCACATCTATGGGCAATGCAAGCAGAATGCCAGCATTGCCCCGGGGTCAGCTGGATGTCAGATCCAGAGCGGATCGACCTCTGGCGGCCCCAAACACAAGTGTGAAACCACTCTAAAATTACAGTGTGCAAGAGGCCTAAAATCAAAACAATTTTCAACTTTTACCTGACCCAGCACGGGCCTGCTTTGTTGCAAGTTTTGTTGCAGATGTAACAAGTAGCAGGTCAGGTGTCCTGCAAGTTACATTAGACTAGCTTTTATTCCATTTGTACATCAGAATATAGCAGTGTCTGAAATCTCCACAAAGAGAGAAGTGTACAGCCACAAAAAATCAGTCCGCTTCCACAGCAATTCACTTTCTACAACTATGAATTCAGTTCTGTCCAAACGTGGAAGGAGGAAGTTGGTCCATGAGAATCACATTTACTTATTTTCCAAACGAACCGCTGATGATGTCCATTCCATCTGGGTATGTGAAAAACGGTCGACTTGCATGGGACGTGTTTGGACCAATGAAGAATCTGGCAAAGTTGTGAAAGTAGTCAATCTTCACAGTCACGCAGCACAAGCTGCAAGACCTGAAGCAATCCGACTTGTTAATGTGGCAGTCACCAGGGCAAGGACAACACGGGAGACACCACAACAGATTCTCACAGATGTCGTTTCAGGAGCCCATTCTAATGTTGTAGCACTTCTCCCAAGGAAAGCATCACTGAAGAGAACAATACGATTAGCAAGGCAGCTTGGCAATATTCCAAGGTTCCCTCAAAACCTTGATCAACTTGCTATCCCCCAGGAGTTTCAGGAGATCAGTATTGATGGTGTCCAGCAGCAGTACCTTCTGCATGACTCTGGTAAGCTACTTAACTATTTAACATTGTATTAAAACAATTCCATTATGCATAATTTTTTTTTAAATAAAAATATATCATTTTCCACTGGGACAATATATGTTGTCAAAAAGTATTGGTTGGCCCCTTTACACTAGATTTTGCTTCAGTTATGAAATCAGAAAATCTGGAGCAAAATGTGAGTTTTTAATGTGAGATATGAACAGAGGCTTCTGATTAGGATATTTTTTTTTGTGAATTCATCCCAAAATTATCTGTTTGATGCTTGTTACACTTTTTCTGTTATTTCCTCTACTAATACTTTCATTTTAAATTAGGAAATGGACACAGCCGTATGTTGATATTTGGAACAAGAGACAATCTCCATCTACTGGCACAAACTAAAGAGTGGTTTGCTGATGGCATGTTTTTCACTACACCAGCCTTGTTTAAGCAGCTTTACACAATCCATGTAGTCCATAGCGGCCTTGTTGTTCCGCTAGTGTGCACCTTGCTGACAGACCAGAGCTGTTCTACATACCAGAGGTTGCTGCAAAAGCTGAAGAACTTGCAGCCTGGACGGCAGCCACACAACCTGATGTTGGATTTTGAACTAGCTGCAATACAGGCATTTGAAAGTGAATTCCCCAACCTTGAGAAGACTGGTTGCTTTTTCCACCTATCACAGTCGGTTTGGCGTAAATTTCAAAATGAAGGACTCAAGATGCAATACCAAGGTGACCATGAATTTGCCCGTTGGATACGCATGATACCTGCCCTGGCCTTTATACCACCACAGAATGTTGTGCAATCATTTGAAGAATTGGTGGAAGATCCTGACTTTCCACGAGAAGCAATACCTATCGCCAACTATTTTGAAGACAGCTAATATCGGTCGAATGAATCGCAGAGGACGTCAAGCACCTTTGTTTCCAGTTCAACTCTGGAATGTGTATGAACGAACATTGAATGATCAACAGCGAACAAATAATGATGTCGAAGGATGGCACCGTAGCTTTCCAGAAACATGTGGTACTCTTTTCCAAAATATATACCGGTTCATTAACTGTCTGAAACATCAGCAAGAGCTCCATAGTTTTGAAATTATTCAGATAATAGCAGGAAATCCCATCGCTGCAAGAAACAAAAAGTATGCTGCAATTTCAGCAAGGGTTAAACGTATCGAGCAAGATTTCAATAATAGAAGCGTGATGGATTATCTGAGAGGCATTGCCTACAGCTTTGGATTTTAGTTCATGGTCACATATTGTATGTTTTGAGAGCAGTGTTTTTAGCTGTAAAATCATTCAAGCATTATAACCTGTAATTTGTCTTTTCTCTTTTTCTCTAATCCTTCCCCTCTATACCTTTTTATGTTTCTTGTTACAACAGTTTTGATATATACAGTTAAAGCATAACTCTCCAAAAAACATAAGTTCTGTTATAGTACCTGTGCCCATGATATTCATTTCCAAAGGAGACCTTCCAGCAGCTTCACTTCTGTGTGAAAAGTCTCCTCCAAGTTAAAGCTCCATGTGCTGCAGGATTTCAGTGGTGGCTAAGGAGGTTGTTTCTCCTTAGTAGCAGAACTTGTGGATGGATTCTAGAGGCTGTGGCTGCACAGGAGCATGCAACTACCGTAACAATAGATTCCCTATGATGTATAAAGGGCTGCTGGTTTACAGCCTTCTGCAGAGCCCCCCCTATGTGTTCCGTCCTGTAACGGCTTTACACAGGCGGGGGGGGAGCCCTCCTCTTGTCAAGGACAGAGCACATGAGCGGAGGGTGAAGGGGAGCTTTGCAGAGGGCTGTGAACAAGCAGCCCTGAATGTATCACAGGGAGCCAGGATCCGTTCTGCTACCAAGGGGGCACGACCTCCTTAGTAACCAATGAAATCCTACTATTTTCCTGTCTGTTTGTAAAATGACTTATCTAGAAAACAATGTTTTAGAATAAAAAAAACTCATTTGATCAGAATTCTATATCTTAGACTCATATGGTGTATTATTAGTGATAAGCAAACCTGCCAAAGTTCAGTTCAGGCAGGTCTTTCCCGTATGCGAAAGATCCAGGAGCAAATTGCTAGAGACAAAACATCCAGGGATGAAATGCTGGGGGCGAAATGTTCGGGGCGAAACATCCTGGGGGCGAAATGTTCGGGGCGAAACATCCTGGGGGCGAACTGTGCGGGGGCGAAATGTACCCGGGGGCGAATTGCTGGGGGCGAACTGCTGGGGGCGAAACATCCAATTCCCGGCCCCCACATAGTCCCCCATACAGAATTATGGGCACCACAAAGTCCTCTATAAAATGTAATGGGCCCTACATAGTCCTCTATACAGAATAATGGCCCCACATAGTCCTCCATACAGAATAATGGGCCCCACATAAACCTCCATACAGTATAATGGGCCCCATAGATTGTTCCATACTGAAATGGCCCCATAGATTGCTCCATGCTGCATAATGGCCCCATAGATTGCTCCATATTGTATAATAGCCCCTAGATTGCTCCATACTGTAATGGCCCCATAGATTGCTCCATATTGTATAATAGCCCCTAGATTGCTCCATACTGTAATGGCCCCATAGATTGCTCCATACATTAATTGCCTCATAGATTGTTCCATGCAACATAATGGCCTCATAGATTGTTCCATGCTGCATAATGGCCTCATAGATTGTTCCATGCTGCATAATGGCCCCATAGATTGCTCCATGCTGCATAATGGCCCCATAGATTGCTCCATACTGTATAATGGCTCCATACTGCATAATGGCCCCATAGATTGCTCCATACTGTATAATGGCTCCATACTGTATAATGGCCACATAGATTGTTCCATGCTGTAATGGCCCCATAGATTGCTCCATACTGTATAATGGCCCCATAGATTGTTCCATGCTGTAATGGCCCCATAGATTGCTCCATACTGTATAATGGCTCCATAGATTGCTCCATATTGTATAATAGCCCCTAGATTGCTCCATACTGTAATGGCCCCATAGATTGCTCCATATTGTATAATAGCCCCTAGATTGCTCCATACTGTAATGGCCCCATAGATTGCTCCATACATTAATTGCCTCATAGATTGTTCCATGCAACATAATGGCCTCATAGATTGCTCCATGCTGCATAATGGCCCCATAGATTGCTCCACACTGTAATGGCCCCATACATTGCTCCCTACTGTATAATGGCCCCCTAGATTGCTCCATACTATAATGGCCCCACATGATGCTGCATACTGTATAATGGCCCCATATATAACTCCATACTGTATAATGGCCCCACATGATGCTGCATACTGTATAATGGCCCCATATAGTGCTGCATACTGTATAATGGCCCCATATAGTGCTGCATACTGTATAATGGCCCCATATAGTGCTGCATACTGTATAATGGCCCCATATATTGCTCCATACTGCATAATGACCCCATAGATTGCTCCATGCTGCATAATGACCCCATAGATTGCTCCATGCTGCATAATGACCCCATAGATTGCTCCATGCTGCATAATGACCCCATAGATTGCTCCATGCTGCATAATGACCCCATAGATTGCTCCATGCTGCATAATGGCCCCATAGATTGCTCCATGCTGCATAATGGCCCCATAGATTGCTCCATGCTGCATAATGGCCCCATAGATTGCTCCATGCTGCATAATGGCCCCATAGATTGCTCCATGCTGCATAATGGCCCCATAGATTGCTCCATGCTGCATAATGGCTCCATACTGCATAATGGCCCCATAGATTGCTCCATACTGTATAATGGCTCCATGCTGTAATGGCCCCATAGATTGCTCCATGCTGTAATGGCCCCATAGATTGCTCCATACTGTATAATGGCCCCATAGATTGCTCCATACTGTATAATGACCCCATAGATTGTTCCATGCTGCATAATGGCCCCATAGATTGCTCCATACTGTATAATGGCCCCATAGATTGCTCCATACTGTATAATGGCCCCATAGATTGCTCCATGCTGTAATGGCCCTATAGCTTGCTCCATGCTGTAATGGCCCTATAGCTTGCTCCATGCTGTAATGGCCCCCTAGATTGCTCCATAAGTATAATGGCCCCCTAGATTGCTCCATAAGTATAATGGCCCCCTAGATTGCTCCATAAGTATAATGGCCCCCTAGATTGCTCCATGCTGCATAATGGCCCAATAGATTGCTCCATATTGTATAAAAGCCCCATAGATTGCTCCATACTGTAATGGCCCCATAGATTGCTCCATACATTAATTGCCTCATAGATTGCTCCATGCTGCATAATGGCCCCACATGATGCTGCTGCAAACTGTATAATGGCCGCATATATAACTCCATACTGTATAATGCCCCCACATGCTGCTGCATAATGTATAATGGCCCCATATAGTGCTCCATACTGTATAATGGCCTCATATATTGCTCCATACTGTATAATGGCCCCATATATTGCTCCATACTGTATAGTGGCTCCATACATTGCTCCATGCTGTAATGGCCCTATAGATTGCTCAATGCTATAATGGCCCTATAGATTGCTCCATGCTGTAATGGCCCTATAGATTGCTCCATGCTGTAATGGCCCTATAGATTGCTCCATAAGTATAATGGCCCTATAGATTGCTCCATGCTGTAATGGCCCTATAGATTGCTCCATAAGTATACTGGCCCCATAGATTGCTCCATCCTGTAATGGCCCCATAGATTGTTCCATACTGTAATGGCCCCATAGATTACCGCATACTGTGTAATGACCCCATAGATTGCTCCCTCTTGTATAATGGCCCCATAGACTGCTCCATACTGTATAATGGCCCCATATATTGCTCCATGCTGTAATGGCCCTATAGATTGCTCCACAAGTATAATGGCCCCATAGATTGCTCCATGCTGTATAATGGCCCCATAGATTGCCCCATGCTGTATAATGGTCCCATAGATTGCTCCATGCTGCATAATGGCTCCATAGATTGCTCCATACTGTATAATGGCCCCATAGATTGCTCCATAAGTATAATGACCCTATAGATTGCTCCATAAGTATAATGGCCCTATAGATTGCTCCATAAGTATAATGGCCCTATAGATTGCTCCATAAGTATAATGGCCCCATAGATTGTTGCATGCTGTAATGGCCCCATAGATTGCTCCATACTGTATAATGGCCCCATAGATTGCTCCATATTGTATAATAGCCCCTAGATTGCTCCATACTGTAATGGCCCCATAGATTGCTCCATACATTAATTGCCTCATAGATTGTTCCATGCAACATAATGGCCTCATAGATTGCTCCATGCTGCATAATGGCCCCATAGATTGCTCCACACTGTAATGGCCCCATACATTGCTCCCTACTGTATAATGGCCCCCTAGATTGCTCCATACTATAATGGCCCCACATGATGCTGCATACTGTATAATGGCCCCATATATAACTCCATACTGTATAATGGCCCCACATGATGCTGCATACTGTATAATGGCCCCATATAGTGCTGCATACTGTATAATGGCCCCATATAGTGCTGCATACTGTATAATGGCCCCATATAGTGCTGCATACTGTATAATGGCCCCATATATTGCTCCATACTGCATAATGACCCCATAGATTGCTCCATGCTGCATAATGACCCCATAGATTGCTCCATGCTGCATAATGACCCCATAGATTGCTCCATGCTGCATAATGACCCCATAGATTGCTCCATGCTGCATAATGACCCCATAGATTGCTCCATGCTGCATAATGGCCCCATAGATTGCTCCATGCTGCATAATGACCCCATAGATTGCTCCATGCTGCATAATGGCCCCATAGATTGCTCCATACTGTATAATGGCTCCATACTGCATAATGGCCCCATAGATTGCTCCATACTGTATAATGGCTCCATGCTGTAATGGCCCCATAGATTGCTCCATGCTGTAATGGCCCCATAGATTGCTCCATACTGTATAATGGCCCCATAGATTGCTCCATACTGTATAATGACCCCATAGATTGTTCCATGCTGCATAATGGCCCCATAGATTGTTCCATGCTGCATAATGGCCCCATAGATTGCTCCATACTGTATAATGGCCCCATAGATTGCTCCATACTGTATAATGGCCCCATAGATTGCTCCATACTGTATAATGGCCCCATAGATTGCTCCATGCTGTAATGGCCCTATAGCTTGCTCCATGCTGTAATGGCCCTATAGCTTGCTCCATGCTGTAATGGCCCCCTAGATTGCTCCATAAGTATAATGGCCCCCTAGATTGCTCCATAAGTATAATGGCCCCCTAGATTGCTCCATAAGTATAATGGCCCCCTAGATTGCTCCATGCTGCATAATGGCCCAATAGATTGCTCCATATTGTATAATGGCCCAATAGATTGCTCCATATTGTATAAAAGCCCCATAGATTGCTCCATACTGTAATGGCCCCATAGATTGTTCCATACATTAATTGCCTCATAGATTGCTCCATGCTGTATAATGGCCCCATAGATTGCTCCATGCAACATAATGGCCTCATAGATTGCTCCATGCTGCATAATGGCCCCACATGATGCTGCTGCAAACTGTATAATGGCCGCATATATAACTCCATACTGTATAATGCCCCCACATGCTGCTGCATAATGTATAATGGCCCCATATAGTGCTCCATACTGTATCATGGCCTCATATATTGCTCCATACTGTATAATGGCCCCATATATTGCTCCATACTGTATAGTGGCTCCATACATTGCTCCATGCTGTAATGGCCCTATAGATTGCTCAATGCTATAATGGCCCTATAGATTGCTCCATGCTGTAATGGCCCTATAGATTGCTCCATGCTGTAATGGCCCTATAGATTGCTCCATAAGTATAATGGCCCTATAGATTGCTCCATGCTGTAATGGCCCTATAGATTGCTCCATAAGTATACTGGCCCCATAGATTGCTCCATCCTGTAATGGCCCCATAGATTGTTCCATACTGTAATGGCCCCATAGATTACCCCATACTGTGTAATGACCCCATAGATTGCTCCCTCTTGTATAATGGCCCCATAGACTGCTCCATACTGTATAATGGCCCCATATATTGCTCCATGCTGTAATGGCCCTATAGATTGCTCCACAAGTATAATGGCCCCATAGATTGCTCCATGCTGTATAATGGCCCCATAGATTGCCCCATGCTGTATAATGGTCCCATAGATTGCTCCATGCTGCATAATGGCTCCATAGATTGCTCCATGCTGCATAATGGCTCCATAGATTGCTCCATACTGTATAATGGCCCTATAGATTGCTCCATAAGTATAATGGCCCTATAGATTGCTCCATAAGTATAATGGCCCCATAGATTGTTCCATGCTGTAATGGCCCCATAGATTGTTCCATGCTGTAATGGCCCCATAGATTGCTCCATACTGTATAATGGCTCCATAGATTGCTCCATATTGTATAATAGCCCCTAGATTGCTCCATACTGTAATGGCCCCATAGATTGCTCCATATTGTATAATAGCCCCTAGATTGCTCCATACTGTAATGGCCCCATAGATTGCTCCATACATTAATTGCCTCATAGATTGTTCCATGCAACATAATGGCCTCATAGATTGCTCCATGCTGCATAATGGCCCCATAGATTGCTCCACACTGTAATGGCCCCATACATTGCTCCCTACTGTATAATGGCCCCCTAGATTGCTCCATACTATAATGGCCCCACATGATGCTGCATACTGTATAATGGCCCCATATATAACTCCATACTGTATAATGGCCCCACATGATGCTGCATACTGTATAATGGCCCCATATAGTGCTGCATACTGTATAATGGCCCCATATAGTGCTGCATACTGTATAATGGCCCCATATATTGCTCCATACTGCATAATGGCTCCATAGATTGCTCCATGCTGCATAATGACCCCATAGATTGCTCCATGCTGCATAATGACCCCATAGATTGCTCCATGCTGCATAATGACCCCATAGATTGCTCCATGCTGCATAATGACCCCATAGATTGCTCCATGCTGTAATGGCCCCATAGATTGCTCCATACTGTATAATGGCTCCATAGATTGCTCCATATTGTATAATAGCCCCTAGATTGCTCCATACTGTAATGGCCCCATAGATTGCTCCATATTGTATAATAGCCCCTAGATTGCTCCATACTGTAATGGCCCCATAGATTGCTCCATACATTAATTGCCTCATAGATTGTTCCATGCAACATAATGGCCTCATAGATTGCTCCATGCTGCATAATGGCCCCATAGATTGCTCCATACTGTATAATGGCTCCATACTGCATAATGGCCCCATAGATTGCTCCATACTGTATAATGGCTCCATGCTATAATGGCCCCATAGATTGCTCCATGCTGTAATGGCCCCATAGATTGCTCCATACTGTATAATGGCCCCATAGATTGCTCCATACTGTATAATGACCCCATAGATTGTTCCATGCTGCATAATGGCCCCATAGATTGCTCCATACTGTATAATGGCCCCATAGCTTGCTCCATGCTGTAATGGCCCTATAGCTTGCTCCATGCTGTAATGGCCCTATAGCTTGCTCCATGCTGTAATGGCCCTATAGCTTGCTCCATGCTGTAATGGCCCCCTAGATTGCTCCATAAGTATAATGGCCCCCTAGATTGCTCCATAAGTATAATGGCCCCCTAGATTGCTCCATGCTGAATAATGGCCCAATAGATTGCTCCATATTGTATAAAAGCCCCATAGATTGCTCCATACTGTAATGGCCCCATAGATTGCTCCATACATTAATTGCCTCATATATTGCTCCATGCTGCATAATGGCCCCATAGATTGCTCCATGCTGCATAATGGCCCCACATGATGCTGCTGCAAACTGTATAATGGCCGCATATATAACTCCATACTGTATAATGCCCCCACATGCTGCTGCATAATGTATAATGGCCCCATATAGTGCTCCATACTGTATAATGGCCTCATATATTGCTCCATACTGTATAATGGCCCCATATATTGCTCCATACTGTATAGTGGCTCCATACATTGCTCCATGCTGTAATGGCCCTATAGATTGCTCAATGCTATAATGGCCCTATAGATTGCTCCATGCTGTAATGGCCCTATAGATTGCTCCATGCTGTAATGGCCCTATAGATTGCTCCATAAGTATAATGGCCCTATAGATTGCTCCATGCTGTAATGGCCCTATAGATTGCTCCATAAGTATACTGGCCCCATAGATTGCTCCATCCTGTAATGGCCCCATAGATTGTTCCATACTGTAATGGCCCCATAGATTACCCCATACTGTGTAATGACCCCATAGATTGCTCCCTCTTGTATAATGGCCCCATAGACTGCTCCATACTGTATAATGGCCCCATATATTGCTCCATGCTGTAATGGCCCTATAGATTGCTCCACAAGTATAATGGCCCCATAGATTGCTCCATGCTGTAATGGTCCCATAGACTGCTCCATACTGTATAATGGCCCCATAGATTGCTCCATGCTGTATAATGGCCCCATAGATTGCCCCATGCTGTATAATGGTCCCATAGATTGCTCCATGCTGCATAATGGCTCCATAGATTGCTCCATGCTGCATAATGGCTCCATAGATTGCTCCATACTGTATAATGGCCCCATAGATTGCTCCATAAGTATAATGACCCTATAGATTGCTCCATAAGTATAATGGCCCTATAGATTGCTCCATAAGTATAATGGCCCCATAGATTGCTCCATACTGTATAATGGCCCCATAGATTGCCCCATGCTGTATAATGGACCCATAGATTGCCCCATGCTGTATAATGGCCCCATAGATTGCCCCATGCTGTATAATGGCCCCATAGATTGCTCCCTACTGTATAATGGCCCCATAGATTGCTCCATGCTGTATAATGGCCCAATAGATTTCTCCATGCTGTAATGGCCCCATAGATTGCTCCATAAGTATTATGGCCCCATAGATTGCTCCATGCTGTATAATGGCCCCATAGATTGCTCCATGTTGTATAATGGCCCCATAGATTGCTCCATGCTGTAATGGCCCCATAGATTGCTCCATAAGTATAATGGCCCTATAGATTGCTCCATAAGTATAATGGCCCTATAGATTGCTCCATAAGTATAATGGCTCCATAGATTGCTCCATAAGTATAATGGCTCCATAGATTGCTCCATGCCGTAATCGCTCCATAGATTGCTCCATGCTGTAATGGCCCCATAGATTGCTCCATAAGTATAATGGCCCTATAGATTGCTCCATAAGTATAATGGCCCTATAGATTGCTCCATAAGTATAATGGCCCCATAGATTGCTCCATGCTGTAATGGCCCTATAGATTGCTCCATAAGTATAATGGCCCCATAGATTGCCCCATGCTGTATAATGGCCCCATAGATTGCTCCCTACTGTATAATGGCCCCATAGACTGCTCCATACTGTATAATGGCCCCATATATTGCTCCATGCTGTAATGGCCCCATAGATTGCTTCATGCTGCATAATGGCCCCATAGATTGCTCCCTACTGTAAAATGGCCCCAAAGATTGTTCCATACTGTATAATGGCCCCATAGATTGCTCCATGTTGTAATGGCCCTATAGATTGCTCCATAAGGATAATGGCCCCATAGATTGCCCCATGCTGTATAATGGCCCCATAGATTGCCCCATGCTGTATAATGGCCCCATAGATTGCCCCATGCTGTATAATGGCCCCATAGATTGCCCCATGCTGTATAATGGCCCAATAGATTTCTCCATAAGTATTATGGCCCCATAGATTGCTCCATAAGTATTATGGACCCATAGATTGCTCCCTGCTGTAATGGCCCTATAGATTGCTCCATGCTGTATAATGGCCCCATAGATTGCTCCATGCTGTAATGGCCCCATAGATTGCTCCATGCTGTAATGGCCCCATAGATTGCTCCATAAGTATAATGGCCCTATAGATTGCTCCATAAGTATAATGGCCCCATAGATTGCTCCATACTGTATAATGGCCCCATAGATTTCTCCATAAGTATAATGGCCCTATAGTTTGCTCCAAAAGTATAATGGCTGCATAGATTACTCCATGCTGTAATGGCCCTATAGATTGCTCCATGCTTTATAATGGCCCCATAGATTGCCCCATGCTGTATAATGGCCCCATAGATTGCTCCCTGCTGTACAATGGCCCCATAGATTGCTCCCTGCTGTATAATGGCCCCATAGATTGATGCATGCTGTAATGGCCCTATAGATTGCTCCATAAGTATAATGGCCCCATAGATTGCTCCCTTCTGTATAATGGCCCCATAGATTGCTCCATGCTGTAATGGCCCCATAGATTGCTCCATGCTGTAATGGCCCTATAGATTGCTCCATAAGTATAATGGCCCCATAGATTGCTCCATGCTGTATAATGGCCCCATAGATTGCTCCATGCTGTATAATGGCCCCATAGATTGCTCCCTACTGTATAATGGCCCCATAGATTGCGCCATGCTGTAATGGCCCCATAGATTGCTCCATGAGTCTAATGGCCCTATAGATTGCTCCATAAGTATAATGGCCCCATAAATTGCGCCATGCTGTAATGGCCCCATAGATTGCTCCATAAGTATAATGGCCCCATAGATTGCTCCATAAGTATAATGGCCCCATAGATTGCTCCATAAGTATAATGGCCCCATAGATTGCTCCATAAGTATAATGGCCCCATAGATTGCTCCATAAGTATAATGGCCCCATAGATTGCTCCATAAGTATAATGGCCCCATAGATTGCTCCATACTGTATAATGGCCCCATAGATTGCTCCATGCTGTAATGGCCCTATAGATTGCTCCATGCTCCATAATGGCCGTATAGATTGCTCCATACTGTATAATGGCCCCATAGATTGCTCCATAAGTATAATGGCCCTATAGATTGCTCCATAAGTATAATGGCCCTATAGATTGCTCCATACTGTATAATGGCCCCATAGATTGCTCCATGCTGTAATGGCCCTAGAGATTGCTCCATGCTGTAATGGCCCTAGAGATTGCTCCATGCTGTATAATGGCCCCATAGATTGCTCCATGCGGTAATGGCCCCATAGATTGCGCCAAGCTTTAATGGCCCCATAGATTGCTCCATAAGTATAATGGCCCTATAGATTGCTCCATAAGTATAATGGCCCGATAGATTGCTCCATAAGTATAATGGCCCTATAGATTGCTCCATGCTGTATAATTGCCCCATAGATTGCGCCATGCTGTAATGGCCCCATAGATTGCTCCATAAGTATAATGGCCCCATAGATTGCTCCATGCTGTAATGGCCCTATAGATTGCTCCATGCTGTATAATGGCCCCATAGATTGCTCCATGCTGTATAATGGCCCCATAGATTGCTCCATGCTGTAATGGTCCCATAGATTACTCCATAAGTATAATGGCCCCATAGATTGCTCCATGCTGTAATGTCCCTATACATTGCTCCATGCTGTATTGGCCCCATAGATTGCTCCATACTGTATAATGGCCCCATAGATTGCTCCATACTGTATAATGGCCCCATAGATTGCTCCATAAGTATAATGGCCCTATAGATTGCTCCATAAGTATAATGGCCCCATAGATTGCTCCATGCTGTAATGGCCCTTTAGATTGCCCCATAAGTGTAATGGCCCGATAGATTGCCCCATAAGTGTAATGGCCCCATAGATTGCCCCATAAGTGTAATGGCCCCATAGATTGCCCCATGCTGTATAATGGCCCCATAGATTGCCCCATGCTGTAATGGCCCTAGAGATTGCTCCATGCTGTGTAATGGCCCTAGAGATTGCTCCATGCTGTGTAATGGCCCTAGAGATTGCTCCATGCTGTATAATGGCCCCATAGATTGCTCCATGCTGTATAATGGCCCCATAGATTGCTCCACGCTGTAATGGTCCCATAGATTGCTCCATAAGTATAATGGCCCTATAGATTGCTCCATGCTGTAATGGCCCTATAGATTGCTCCATGCTGCATAATGGCCCCATAGATTGCTCCATACTGCATAATGGCCCCATAGATTGCTCCATACTGTATAATGGCCCCATAGATTGCTCCATAAGTATAATGGCCCTATAGATTGCTCCATAAGTATAATGACCCTATAGATTGCTCCATGAGTCTAATGGCCCTATAGATTGCTCCATGCGGTAATGGCCCCATAGATTGCGCCATGCTCTAATGGCCCCATAGATTGCTCCATAAGTATAATGGCCCTATAGATTGCTCCATGCTGTATAATGGCCCCATAGATTGCTCCATGCTGTATAATTGCCCCATAGATTGCGCCATGCTGTATAATTGCCCCATAGATTGCGCCATGCTGTAATGGCCCCATAGATTGCTCCATAAGTATAATGGCCCCATAGATTGCTCCATGCTGTAATGGCCCTATAGATTGCTCCATAAGTATAATGGTCCCATAGATTGCCCCATGCTGTATAATGGCCCCCTAGATTGCTCCCTGCTGTATAATGGCCCCATAGATTGTTCCATGCTGTATAATGGCCCCATAGATTGCTGTATAATGGCCCCATAGATTGCTCCATGCTGTATAATGGCCCCATAGATTGCTCCATGCTCTATAATGGCCCCATAGATTGCTCCACGCTGTAATGGTCCCATAGATTGCTCCATAAGTATAATGGCCCCATAGATTGCTCCATGCTGTAATGGCCCTATACATTGCTCCATGCTGTAATGGCCCTATACATTGCTCCATGCTGTAATGGCCCTATAGATTGCTCCATGCTGCATAATGGCCCCATAGATTTCTCCATAAGTATAATGGCCCTATAGATTGCTCCATAAGTATAATGGCCCTATAGATTGCTCCATAAGTATAATGGCCCCATAGATTGCCCCATGCTGTATAATGGCCCCCTAGATTGCCCCATGCTGTATAATGGCCCCCTAGATTGCTCCCTGCTGTATAATGGCCCCATAGATTGTTCCATGCTGTATAATGGCCCCATAGATTGCTGTATACTGGCCCCATAGATGGCTCCATAAGTATAATGGCCCCATAGATTGCTCCATGCTGTAATGGCCCTATAGATTGCTCCATGCTCCATAATGGCCCCATAGATTGCTCCATAAGTATAATGGCTCCACAGATTGCTCCATGAGTATAATGGCCCTATAGATTGCTCCATGAGTATAATGGCCCCATAGATTGCTCCATGGTGTATAATGGCCCCATAGATTGCTCCATGCTGTATAATGGCCCCATATATTGCCCCATGCTGTATAATGGCCCCATAGATTGCTCCATGCTGTAATGGTCCCATAGATTGCTCCATGCTGTATAATGGCCCCATAGATTGCTCCATGCTGTATAATGGCCCCATAGATTGCTCCACGCTGTATAATGGCCCCATAGATTGCTCCATAAGTATAATGGCCCCATAGATTGCTCCATAAGTATAATGGCCCCATAGATTGCTCCATAAGTATAATGGCCCCATAGATTGCTCCATGCTGTAATGGCCCTATAGATTGCTCCATGCTGCATAATGGCCCCATAGATTGCTCCATGCTGCATAATGGCTCCATAGATTGCTCCATACTGTATAGTGGCCCCATAGATTTCTCCATAAGTGTAATGGCCCTATAGATTGCTCCATAAGTGTAATGGCCCTATAGATTGCTCCCTACTGTAAAATGGCCCCAAAGATTGTTCCATACTGTATAATGGCCCCATAGATTGCTCCATGTTGTAATGGCCCTATAGATTGCTCCATAAGGATAATGGCCCCATAGATTGCCCCATGCTGTATAATGGCCCCATAGATTGCCCCATGCTGTATAATGGCCCCATAGATTGCCCCATGCTGTATAATGGCCCCATAGATTGCCCCATGCTGTATAATGGCCCAATAGATTTCTCCATAAGTATTATGGCCCCATAGATTGCTCCATAAGTATTATGGACCCATAGATTGCTCCCTGCTGTAATGGCCCTATAGATTGCTCCATGCTGTATAATGGCCCCATAGATTGCTCCATGCTGTAATGGCCCCATAGATTGCTCCATGCTGTAATGGCCCCATAGATTGCTCCATAAGTATAATGGCCCTATAGATTGCTCCATAAGTATAATGGCCCCATAGATTGCTCCATACTGTATAATGGCCCCATAGATTTCTCCATAAGTATAATGGCCCTATAGTTTGCTCCAAAAGTATAATGGCTGCATAGATTACTCCATGCTGTAATGGCCCTATAGATTGCTCCATGCTTTATAATGGCCCCATAGATTGCCCCATGCTGTATAATGGCCCCATAGATTGCTCCCTGCTGTACAATGGCCCCATAGATTGCTCCCTGCTGTATAATGGCCCCATAGATTGATGCATGCTGTAATGGCCCTATAGATTGCTCCATAAGTATAATGGCCCCATAGATTGCTCCCTTCTGTATAATGGCCCCATAGATTGCTCCATGCTGTAATGGCCCCATAGATTGCTCCATGCTGTAATGGCCCTATAGATTGCTCCATAAGTATAATGGCCCCATAGATTGCTCCATGCTGTATAATGGCCCCATAGATTGCTCCATGCTGTATAATGGCCCCATAGATTGCTCCCTACTGTATAATGGCCCCATAGATTGCGCCATGCTGTAATGGCCCCATAGATTGCTCCATGAGTCTAATGGCCCTATAGATTGCTCCATAAGTATAATGGCCCCATAAATTGCGCCATGCTGTAATGGCCCCATAGATTGCTCCATAAGTATAATGGCCCCATAGATTGCTCCATAAGTATAATGGCCCCATAGATTGCTCCATAAGTATAATGGCCCCATAGATTGCTCCATAAGTATAATGGCCCCATAGATTGCTCCATAAGTATAATGGCCCCATAGATTGCTCCATAAGTATAATGGCCCCATAGATTGCTCCATACTGTATAATGGCCCCATAGATTGCTCCATGCTGTAATGGCCCTATAGATTGCTCCATGCTCCATAATGGCCGTATAGATTGCTCCATACTGTATAATGGCCCCATAGATTGCTCCATAAGTATAATGGCCCTATAGATTGCTCCATAAGTATAATGGCCCTATAGATTGCTCCATACTGTATAATGGCCCCATAGATTGCTCCATGCTGTAATGGCCCTAGAGATTGCTCCATGCTGTAATGGCCCTAGAGATTGCTCCATGCTGTATAATGGCCCCATAGATTGCTCCATGCGGTAATGGCCCCATAGATTGCGCCAAGCTTTAATGGCCCCATAGATTGCTCCATAAGTATAATGGCCCTATAGATTGCTCCATAAGTATAATGGCCCGATAGATTGCTCCATAAGTATAATGGCCCTATAGATTGCTCCATGCTGTATAATTGCCCCATAGATTGCGCCATGCTGTAATGGCCCCATAGATTGCTCCATAAGTATAATGGCCCCATAGATTGCTCCATGCTGTAATGGCCCTATAGATTGCTCCATGCTGTATAATGGCCCCATAGATTGCTCCATGCTGTATAATGGCCCCATAGATTGCTCCATGCTGTAATGGTCCCATAGATTACTCCATAAGTATAATGGCCCCATAGATTGCTCCATGCTGTAATGTCCCTATACATTGCTCCATGCTGTATTGGCCCCATAGATTGCTCCATACTGTATAATGGCCCCATAGATTGCTCCATACTGTATAATGGCCCCATAGATTGCTCCATAAGTATAATGGCCCTATAGATTGCTCCATAAGTATAATGGCCCCATAGATTGCTCCATGCTGTAATGGCCCTTTAGATTGCCCCATAAGTGTAATGGCCCGATAGATTGCCCCATAAGTGTAATGGCCCCATAGATTGCCCCATAAGTGTAATGGCCCCATAGATTGCCCCATGCTGTATAATGGCCCCATAGATTGCCCCATGCTGTAATGGCCCTAGAGATTGCTCCATGCTGTGTAATGGCCCTAGAGATTGCTCCATGCTGTGTAATGGCCCTAGAGATTGCTCCATGCTGTATAATGGCCCCATAGATTGCTCCATGCTGTATAATGGCCCCATAGATTGCTCCACGCTGTAATGGTCCCATAGATTGCTCCATAAGTATAATGGCCCTATAGATTGCTCCATGCTGTAATGGCCCTATAGATTGCTCCATGCTGCATAATGGCCCCATAGATTGCTCCATACTGCATAATGGCCCCATAGATTGCTCCATACTGTATAATGGCCCCATAGATTGCTCCATAAGTATAATGGCCCTATAGATTGCTCCATAAGTATAATGACCCTATAGATTGCTCCATGAGTCTAATGGCCCTATAGATTGCTCCATGCGGTAATGGCCCCATAGATTGCGCCATGCTCTAATGGCCCCATAGATTGCTCCATAAGTATAATGGCCCTATAGATTGCTCCATGCTGTATAATGGCCCCATAGATTGCTCCATGCTGTATAATTGCCCCATAGATTGCGCCATGCTGTATAATTGCCCCATAGATTGCGCCATGCTGTAATGGCCCCATAGATTGCTCCATAAGTATAATGGCCCCATAGATTGCTCCATGCTGTAATGGCCCTATAGATTGCTCCATAAGTATAATGGTCCCATAGATTGCCCCATGCTGTATAATGGCCCCCTAGATTGCTCCCTGCTGTATAATGGCCCCATAGATTGTTCCATGCTGTATAATGGCCCCATAGATTGCTGTATAATGGCCCCATAGATTGCTCCATGCTGTATAATGGCCCCATAGATTGCTCCATGCTCTATAATGGCCCCATAGATTGCTCCACGCTGTAATGGTCCCATAGATTGCTCCATAAGTATAATGGCCCCATAGATTGCTCCATGCTGTAATGGCCCTATACATTGCTCCATGCTGTAATGGCCCTATACATTGCTCCATGCTGTAATGGCCCTATAGATTGCTCCATGCTGCATAATGGCCCCATAGATTTCTCCATAAGTATAATGGCCCTATAGATTGCTCCATAAGTATAATGGCCCTATAGATTGCTCCATAAGTATAATGGCCCCATAGATTGCCCCATGCTGTATAATGGCCCCCTAGATTGCCCCATGCTGTATAATGGCCCCCTAGATTGCTCCCTGCTGTATAATGGCCCCATAGATTGTTCCATGCTGTATAATGGCCCCATAGATTGCTGTATACTGGCCCCATAGATGGCTCCATAAGTATAATGGCCCCATAGATTGCTCCATGCTGTAATGGCCCTATAGATTGCTCCATGCTCCATAATGGCCCCATAGATTGCTCCATAAGTATAATGGCTCCACAGATTGCTCCATGAGTATAATGGCCCTATAGATTGCTCCATGAGTATAATGGCCCCATAGATTGCTCCATGGTGTATAATGGCCCCATAGATTGCTCCATGCTGTATAATGGCCCCATATATTGCCCCATGCTGTATAATGGCCCCATAGATTGCTCCATGCTGTAATGGTCCCATAGATTGCTCCATGCTGTATAATGGCCCCATAGATTGCTCCATGCTGTATAATGGCCCCATAGATTGCTCCACGCTGTATAATGGCCCCATAGATTGCTCCATAAGTATAATGGCCCCATAGATTGCTCCATAAGTATAATGGCCCCATAGATTGCTCCATAAGTATAATGGCCCCATAGATTGCTCCATGCTGTAATGGCCCTATAGATTGCTCCATGCTGCATAATGGCCCCATAGATTGCTCCATGCTGCATAATGGCTCCATAGATTGCTCCATACTGTATAGTGGCCCCATAGATTTCTCCATAAGTGTAATGGCCCTATAGATTGCTCCATAAGTGTAATGGCCCTATAGATTGCTCCATAAGTGTAATGGCCCTATAGATTGCTCCATAAGTATAATGGCCGCATAGATTGCTCCATGCTGTAATGGCCCTATAGATTGCTCCATAAGTATAATGGCCCCATAGATTGCTCCATGCTGAATAACGGCCCCATAGATTGCCCCATGCTGTATAATGGCCCCCTAGATTGCTCCCTGCTGTATAATGGCCCCATAGATTGTTCCATGCTGTATAATGGCCCCATAGATTGCTCCATGCTGTAATGGCCCTATAGATTGCTCCATGCTCCATAATGGCTCCACAGATTGCTCCATGCTGTATAATGGCCCCATAGATTGCTGCATGCTGTATAATGGCCCCATAGATTGCTCCATGCTGTAATGGCCCTATAGATTGCTCCATAAGTATAATGGCCCCATAGATTACTCCCTGCTGTATCATGGCCCCATAGATTGCTCCATGCTGTAATGGCCCCATAGATTGCTCCATAAGTATAATGGCCCCATAGATTGCTCCATGCTGTAATGGCCCTATAGATTGCTCCATAAGGATAATGGCCCCATAGATTGATCCATGCTGTATAATGGCCCCATAGATTGCTCCCTACTGTATAATGGCCCCATAGATTGCTCCCTACTGTATAATGACCCCATAGATTGCTCCATGCTGTATAATGGCCCCATAGATTGCGCCATGCTGTAATGACCCCATAGATTGCTCCATAAGTATAATGGCCCTATAGATTGCTCCATAAGTATAATGGCCCTATAGATTGCTCCATAAGTATAATGGCCCTATAGATTGCTCCATAAGTATAATGGCCCTATAGATTGCTCCATAAGTATAATGGCCCTATAGATTGCTCCATAAGTATAATGGCCCCATAGATTGCTCCATGCTGTAATGGCCGCATAGATTGCTCCATGCTGTAATGGCGCTATAGATTGCTCCATAAGTATAATGGCCCCATAGATTGCTCCATGATGTAATGGCCCTATAGATTGCTCCATAAGTATAATGGTCCCATAGATTGCCCCATGCTGAATAATGGCCCCATAGATTGCCCCATGCTGTATAATGGCCCCCTAGATTGCTCCCTGCTGTATAATGGCCTCATAGATTGTTCCATGCTGTATAATGTCCCCATAGATTGCTCCATAAGTATAATGGCCCCATAGATTGCTCCATAAGTATAATGGCCCCATAGATTGCTCCATGCTGTAATGGCCCTATAGATTGCTCCATGCTCCATAATGGCCCCATAGATTGCTCCGTAAGTATAATGGCTCCACAGATTGCTCCATGCTGTATAATGGCCCCATAGATTGCTCCATACTGTATAATGGCTCCATAGATTGCTCCATACTGTATAATGGCCCCATAGATTTCTCCATACTGTATAATGGCCCCATAGATTTCTCCATAAGTATAATGGCCCCATAGATTGCTCCATAAGTATAATGGCCCTATAGTTTGCTCCAAAAGTATAATGGCTGCATAGATTACTCCATGCTGTAATGGCCCTATAGATTGCTCCATGCTTTATAATGGCCCCATAGATTGCCCCATGCTGTATAATGGCCCCATAGATTGCTCCCTGCTGTACAATGGCCCCATAGATTGCTCCCTGCTGTATAATGGC
Organism: Phyllobates terribilis; assembly: GCF_046119375.1. Classification (NCBI taxonomy): domain Eukaryota; kingdom Metazoa; phylum Chordata; class Amphibia; order Anura; family Dendrobatidae; genus Phyllobates; species Phyllobates terribilis. The sequence continues at coordinate 1,023,207 of NW_027363102.1, read as the reverse complement.
CCCATAGATTGATGCATGCTGTAATGGCCCTATAGATTGCTCCATAAGTATAATGGCCCCATAGATTGCTCCCTTCTGTATAATGGCCCCATAGATTGCTCCATGCTGTAATGGCCCCATAGATTGCTCCATGCTGTAATGGCCCTATAGATTGCTCCATAAGTATAATGGCCCCATAGATTGCTCCATGCTGTAATGGCCCCATAGATTGCTCCATGCTGTATAATGGCCCCATAGATTGCTCCCTCCTGTATAATGGCCCCATAGATTGCTCCATGCTGTATAATGGCCCCATAGATTGCGCCATGCTGTAATGGCCCCATAGATTGCTCCATAAGTATAATGGCCCTATAGATTGCTCCATGAGTCTAATGGCCCTATAGATTGCTCCATAAGTATAATGGCCCCATAGATTGCTCCATGCGGTAATGGCCCCATAAATTGCGCCATGCTGTAATGGCCCCATAGATTGCTCCATGCTCCATAATGGCCGTATAGATTGCTCCATAAGTATAATGGCCCCATAGATTGCTCCATAAGTATAATGGCCCTATAGATTGCTCCATAAGTATAATGGCCCTATAGATTGCTCCATACTGTATAATGGCCCCATAGATTGCTCCATGCTGTAATGGCCCTAGAGATTGCTCCATGCTGTAATGGCCCTAGAGATTGCTCCATGCTGTATAATGGCCCCATAGATTGCTCCATGCGGTAATGGCCCCATAGATTGCGCCAAGCTGTAATGGCCCCATAGATTGCTCCATAAGTATAATGGCCCTATAGATTGCTCCATAAGTATAATGGCCCTATAGATTGCTCCATAAGTATAATGGCCCCATAGATTGCTCCATGCTGTATAATGGCCCCATAGATTGCTCCATGCTGTATAATGGCCCCATAGATTGCTCCATGCTGTAATGGTCCCATAGATTGCTCCATAAGTATAATGGCCCCATAGATTGCTCCATGCTGTAATGGCCCTATACATTGCTCCATGCTGTATTGGCCCCATAGATTGCTCCATACTGTATAATGGCCCCATAGATTGCTCCATACTGTATAATGGCCCCATAGATTGCTCCATAAGTATAATGGCACTATAGATTGCTCCATAAGTATAATGGCCCCATAGATTGCTCCATGCTGTATAATGGCCCCATAGATTGCTTCATGCTGTAATGGCCCTTTAGATTGCCCCATAAGTGTAATGGCCCCATAGATTGCCCCATAAGTGTAATGGCCCCATAGATTGCCCCATAAGTGTAATGGCCCCATAGATTGCCCCATGCTGTATAATGGCCCCATAGATTGCCCCATGCTGTAATGGCCCTAGAGATTGCTCCATGCTGTAATGGCCCTAGAGATTGCTCCATGCTGTAATGGCCCTATAGATTGCTCCATGCTGTAATGGCCTTATAGATTGCTCCATGCTGTAATGGCCCTATAGATTGCTCCATGCTGCATAATGGCTCCATAGATTGCTCCATGCTGCATAATGGCCCCATAGATTGCTCCATACTGTATAATGGCCCCATAGATTGCTCCATAAGTATAATGGCCCTATAGATTGCTCCATAAGTATAATGGCCTCATAGATTGCTCCATGCTGTAATGGCCCCATAGATTGCTCCATGCTGTAATGGCCCTATAGATTGCTCCATAAGTATAATGGTCCCATAGATTGCCCCATGCTGTATAATGGCCCCCTAGATTGCTCCCTGCTGTATAATGGCCCCATAGATTGTTCCATGCTGTATAATGGCCCCATAGATTGCTGTATAATGGCCCCATAGATTGCTCCATGCTGTATAATGGCCCCATAGATTGGCCCATGCTGTATAACGGCCCCATAGATTGGCCCATGCTGTATAATGGCCCCATAGATTGTTCCATGCTGTATAATGGCCCCATAGATTGCTCCATAAGTATAATGGCCCCATAGATTGCTCCATGCTGTAATGGCCCCATAGATTGCTCCATGCTTCATAATGGCCCCATAGATTGCTCCATGCTGCATAATGGCTCCATAGATTGCTCCATACTGTATAATGGCCCCATAGATTGCTCCATAAGTATAATGACCCTATAGATTGCTCCATAAGTATAATGGCCCTATAGATTGCTCCATAAGTATAATGGCCCTATAGATTGATCCATGCTGTAATGGCCCCATAGATTGCTCCATAAGTGTTAGAACCTTGCTCTTAGGTTTTTTTTCCTTTGCTGGTCACATGACCTTGTTGGCCTATTTAATCCTGCTTCGCCCTTCTGGCTTTGCTGGACTTCATTGTATTACTACTTTCTAGCTAGCCTGTGCTCTGTATCTAACTCTGTTAGTTTGCTTGGTCTACGGACCTCTATGTTCTATATATGTTGTTTGTTCGTCTGTCTGCTACTATTTCTGTTAGGAGGTGTCCATTTTCCTCCCAGTCCTTAGTACTTGTAGGGATTCCTTCCCCACATCTATAGGTCTCCGTACAGACTAGCTTAGGACTTTAGCAGGTCTGATCGCAGGATCAGGTCCCCTGTTACATCGTAGGGATTCAGCTGAGTTCTATCGTAGGGACAGATCTCCTCTCTTTCCTTAGCTCTGGTAGCAGAACATAACAGTAAGTCCAGCCCGCAAATTCTCTAAGGAAAGATTTTTCTGTTCCATCATGGTGTCGGTTCAGGATTTGGCTCATCGCCTGCAGGGACTCTCTCTGGAGGTGGCCGAGCTCCGTCAGCACGTGAGTAGCTGTCCTGGAGCACATTTTTTGGAGCCTAAGGTATGTTTGCCGGATTTATTTTTTGGTGAACACCGAGAATTTTTTTCATTTAAAAATGCTTGCTTATTGTATTTTCGTTTGAGACCTAAGTCCTCTGGGGATGAATCCCAGCGCGTAGGGTTCATAATGTCACTTTTGCGCAAAGAGCCTCAGGAGTGGGCCTTTTCTTTGCAACCTAGTGATACATGCTTCAGATCAGTGGATAGTTTTTTTTCTGCTTTGGGACTATTATATGATGATCCTGACCGTGTCGCTTCAGCTGAGACTGAGTTGAGACGTTTAAAACAGGGATCAGGTAATGTGGAAAAATATTGTACTCATTTCCGTCGTTGGTCTACTCAAACAGGGTGGAACGATTCTGCTCTGAAAAGTCTATTTCTTGCTGGGCTCAGTGAAAGGGTTAAAGACCTGCTAATTGCTTATCCTACACCTGAAGATTTGCAACAGGCTATGCAATTAGCTATACGGGTGGATAGAAGACTGCGTGCAAGGGTTAATGAGGGCAAATCCTCTGCTATGTCAGTTTCTGGTTATGAGAATGTGTGTACTAACAGTGGTGAACCGATGGAGATTGGATCGGTGGCACCTCGCTCTCAAGAAAAAGACCGTCGATTTTTTTGAAGGCTTGTGTTTCTATTGCGGAAAATCTGGTCATTTGATTAAAGGCTGTGAGCTTCGTATGAAGAAAGAAAAAAAAATGGTCAGTCACGCCCGTATTGCCTGTTTAAATTCCAAGGGTGTATTTTTAGCTGCTTCCACGATTGCTCAGGAAAAATTAATGGAATTTCGGGTGTTTGTCGATTGTGGGTCTACTCTGAATGTAATTGATGGGGGATTCGTGGAAAGACTCAATTTAAAACCTGAACCTTTATCATCCCCCATTGCTGTGGTTTCTGTGGATGGGTCCCCTTTGAAGAATATTACTCTCAAGGTCAGTGAATTTCCTCTCACTATTAATGGTGTTCACCATGAGAAACTGGATTTGGTAGTGTTGAATAACTTGCCTTCTCCAGTAATATTGGGATTGCCCTGGTTAAAATTTCACAATCCTGTACTGGATTGGTCTACCAGTGAAATTAAATCCTGGAGCCATAAATGTTATGACAAGTGTTGTAACGGGCGTATTGCAGCTTTGGATAGGGGAGAATTGCGTGTTCCTATTCAGGATTTTTGGAGAGTTTTTTCTGAGAAGGAATCGCAGGTTTTGCCTCCCCATAGAGACTGATTGTTCTATTAAATTTGTCCCTGGAGCGACTCTTCCTAAAAGTCGTTTATTTAACCTTACTATTCCTGAGAGGAAGGCTTTGGAGGAATACATACAGACAAGTTTGGCCGCCGGTCACATTAGGCCCTCTAAGTCTCCTGTGGCGGTTGGATTTTTTTTTGTAAAAAAAAGGACGGCGGTTTACGTCCTTGTCTGGATTTTCGTGAGATTAACAAAATTACTGTACGCAATCCTTACCCACTGCCATTGATTCCTGATCTGTTTAACCAGTTAATGGGGGCCAAGTGGTTCTCTAAAATTGACCTTAAGGGGGCATACAATCTGTTGCGCATGAAGGAGGGTGACGAATGGAAGACTGCTTTTAACACTCCTGTGGGTCATTTTGAGAATCTGGTTATGCCTTTTGGTCTTACTAATGCTCCTGCATTTTTTCAGAATCTTATTAATGACATCCTTAGACCTTTGATCGGTAAAAATGTGGTTGTGTATTTGGATGACATTTTGATTTATTCGCCGGATCTGGAGTCTCATTGGCGGAGCGTGCGTGAGGTATTACAGTTATTAATGGACAATTTGCTTTTTGCTAAGCTGGAGAAATGTGAGTTCGCTGTACAGAGAATTAGTTTTTTGGGCTACATTATCTCCAGCGAGGGCTTTGAGATGGATCCGGTTAAGGTTCAGGCTGTGCAGGAATGGCCTAGGCCTATTGGTTTGAAATCGATACAGAGGTTTTTGGGTTTCGCCAATTACTATAGAAAATTCATAAAAATGTTTTCTAGTATTGTCAAACCTCTGACTGATCTCACCAGGAAAGGTGCTGATGCGGTTCAGTGGTCTTCTGAGGCCATTGAAGCTTTTGTGTATCTCAAGGAGAGGTTCACCTCTGCTCCCATCCTTATGCAGCCTGATGTTACTAGGCCGTTTTTGGTTGAGGTTGATGCTTCCTCTGTGGGGGTTGGCGCAGTATTGTCTCAGGATAACGGGGATGGATTACATCCCTGTGCCTTTTTTTCAAAAAAATTTTCGGAGACTGAACTGAATTACGATATTGGTAATCGGGAATTATTGGCTATTAAACTCGCATTTGAACACTGGCGCCACTTCTTGGAAGGTGCGGAATTTCCCGTTCAGGTTCTTACGGATCATAAAAATCTGATATATCTTGATGCTGCCAAGCGCCTGAATGCCCGTCAGGCTAGGTGGGCACTGTTTTTCTCGCGGTTTAATTTCTCCGTTACTTACATCCCTGGTACTAAGAATGTTAAGGCGGATGCCTTGTCTCGCAGTTTTTCTCCCATAGTCGGTGCTGAGAAAGAGGAGAACATTTTACAAGAAGGTGTTGTGATAGCTGCTTTGGACTCCGTTTTGGAAAATGAGATTCTTAAAGCACAGGAGAATGCCCCTTCTAACACTCCTCATGGGAGGTTGTTTGTGCCTGGGACCTTTAGGAGAGATTTGTTTGAGTGTCACGAATCTCGGTTGGCAGGTCATCCCGGAATCTCTGAGACCAAGAGACTGGTGGGTCGCAGTTTTTGGTGGCCTGGATGGCAGAAGGAAGTCATTAAGTGGGTGCGTCAATGTACTATATGTGCTAGATCGAAGTCCTCACATACTCCTGCTGCGGGGTTGCTTTGTCCTTTGGAGGTTCCCAGTGCTCCTTGGACACATTTGGCTATGGACTTTATAACTGACCTTCCCCCCTCTGAGGGTTTTACTGTCATCTGGGTGGTCGTGGACCGTTTTAGCAAGATGTGTCACTTGGTTCCTTTCGTCAAACTGCCCTGCGCTAAAACTCTCGCTAAGGCCTTTGTCAAGGAAATTGTCAGACTTCATGGCATTCCTACTGACATTGTTTCTGATAGGGGTCCTCAGTTCGTGGCTCGTTTTTGGCGTGCCTTTTGTGATAGGTTGGGAGTTAATTTGTCGTTCTCGTCCGGATATCATCCTGAATCTAATGGCCAGACAGAAAGGAAAAACCAGGATGTTGAGCAGTTCTTGCGTTGTTTTGTGACAGACAATCAAGAGGGGTGGTCTGAGTTTCTGCCACTTGCTGAATTTGCTCTGAACAATCATACATCTTCTTCTGCTGGTTGTTCGCCTTTTTTTTGTTGCTCTGGGAGACATCCGTCGTTTGGGTCGTTCTCCAAGTTGGGATCTGCCGTGCCTGAGGAGGAGAATTTTTCCGGTGATTTGGAGAGAGTTTGGACGGTAATCTTCAGGAGGCCAACAGAAAATCTAAAGACTACTTTGATAGGAAACGACAGGAGGTTTTGTTCGCTGTTGGTGACATGGTTTGGTTGTCCTCTAGGAATCTGCGGTTGAGGATTCCTTCAAAGAAATTGGGTCCCAAGTTTGTAGGGCCCTTTAAGGTGCTTCAGGTTGTCAACCAATCTGCTGTTAGGTTGGAGGTTCCTACCTCCTGGAGAATTAATCCGGTATTTCAGGTCTCTGTTGAAAAAAGCTGTTGTATCGGATTGTGACGCCTCTGCCTCTGTTCCTCCGGTGGTGGAGGACGGGGAATATGAAATTTCTCGCATCCTTAACTCTAGAGTGTATAGAGGTAGTTTGCAGTATCTTGTGGCCTGGAAAGGTCTCGGTCCCGAGGATAACTCTTGGGTGAGGTCGGATGATGTTTCCGCGTCCAGACTTATCAGAGCGTTTCACAGGAGATTTCCTGAAAAGCCTGGTCCTAGGGGATCCGGAGGATCCTCTTAGAAGGGGGGGTACTGTTAGTACCTTGCTCTTAGTTTTTTTTTCCTTTGCTGGTCACATGACCTTGTTGGCCTATTTAATCCTGCTCCGCCCTTCTGGCTTTGCTGGACTTCATTGTATTACTACTTTCTAGCTAGCCTGTGCTCTGTATCTAACTCTGTTAGTTTGCTTGGTCTACGGACCTCTATGTTCTATATATGTTGTTTGTTCGTCTGTCTGCTACTATTTCTGTTAGGAGGTGTCCATTTTCCTCCCAGTCCTTAGTACTTGTAGGGATTCCTTCCCCACATCTATAGGTCTCCGTACAGACTAGCTTAGGACTTTAGCAGGTCTGATCGCAGGATCAGGTCCCTTGTTACATCGTAGGGATTCAGCTGAGTTCTATCGTAGGGACAGATCTCCTCTCTTTCCTTAGCTCTGGTAGCAGAACATAACAAAAAGTATAATGGCCCCATAGATTGCTCCATGCTGTAAAATGGCCCCATAGATTGCTCCATGCTGTATAATGGCCCCATAGATTTCTCCATACTGTATAATGGCCCCATAGATTGCTGAAATGGCCCTATAGATTGCTCCCTACTGTATAATGGCCCCATAGATTGCTCCCTACTGTATAATGGCCCCATAGATTGCTCCATGCTGTATTATGGCCCCATAGATTGCTCCATGTTGTAATGGCTCCATAGATTGCTCCATAAGTATAATGGCCCCATAGATTGCTCCATGTTATAATGGCTCCATAGATTGCTCCATAAGGATAATGGCCCCATAGATTGCTCCATGCTGTATAATGGACCCATAGATTGCTCGATGCTGTATAATGGCCCCATAGATTGCTCCATAAGTATAATGGCCCCATAGATTGCTCCATGCTGTAATGGCCCCATAGATTGCTCCATAAGTATAATGGCCCTATAGATTGCTGCATAATGGCCCCATAGATTGCTCCATACTGCATAATGGCTCCATAGATTCCTCCATACTGTATAATGTCCCTATAGATTGCTCCATAAGTATAATGGCCCCATAGATTGCTCCATGCTGTATAATGGCCCCATAGATTGGCTCCATGCTGTAATGGTCCTATAGATTGCTCCATGCTGTATAATGGCCCCATAGATTGCTCCATGCTGTATAATGGCCCCATAGATTGCTCCATGCTGTATAATGGCCCCATAGATTGCTCCATGCTGTATAATGGCCCCATAGATTGCTCCATGCTGTATAATGGCCCCATAGATTTCTCCATACTGTATAATGGCCCCATAGATTGCTGAAATGGCCCTATAGATTGCTCCCTACTGTATAATGGCCCCATAGATTGCTCCCTACTGTATAATGGCCCCATAGATTGCTCCATGCTGTATTATGGCCCCATAGATTGCTCCATGTTGTAATGGATCCATAGATTGCTCCATAAGTATAATGGCCCCATAGATTGCTCCATGTTATAATGGCTCCATAGATTGGTCCATAAGGATAATGGCCCCATAGATTGCTCCATGCTGTATAATGGCCCCATAGATTGCTCCATGCTGTAATGGCCCCATAGATTGCTCCATAAGTATAATGGCCCTATAGATTGCTGCATAATGGCCCCATAGATTGCTCCATACTGCATAATGGCTCCATAGATTGCTCCATACTGTATAATGTCCCTATAGATTGCTCCATAAGTATAATGGCCCTATAGATTGCTCCATGCTGTATAATGGCCCCATAGATTGGCTCCATGCTGTAATGGTCCTATAGATTGCTCCATAAGTATAATGGCCCCATAGATTGCTCCATCCTGTATAATGGCCCCATAGATTGCTCCATGCTGTATAATGGCCCCAAAGATTGCTCCATGCTGTATAATGGCCCCATAGATTTCTCCATACTGTATAATGGCCCCATAGATTGCTGAAATGGCCCCATAGATTGCTCCCTACTGTATAATGGCCCCATAGATTGCTCCCTACTGTATAATGGCCCCATAGATTGCTCCATGCTGTATTATGGCCCCATAGATTGCTCCATGTTGTAATGGCTCCATAGATTGCTCCATAAGTATAATGGCCCCATAGATTGCTCCATGTTGTAATGGCTCCATAGATTGCTCCATAAGGATAATGGCCCCATAGATTGCTCCATGCTGTATTATGGCCCCATAGATTGCTCCATGTTGTAATGGCTCCATAGATTGCTCCATAAGTATAATGGCCCCATAGATTGCTCCATGTTGTAATAGCACCATAGATTGCTCCATAAGTATAATGGCCCCATAGATTGCTCGATGCTGTAATGGCCCTATACATTGCTCCATGTCGTAATGGCCCTATAGATTGCTCCATGCTGTATAATGGCCCCATAGATTGCTCCATGCTGTAATGGCCCTATAGATTGCTCCATGCTGTAATGGCCCCATAGATTGCTCCATGCTGTAATGGCCCTATAGATTGCTCCATTAGTCTAATGGCCCCATAGATTGCTCCATGCTGTATAATAGCCCCATAGATTGCTCCCTACTGTATAATGGCCCCATAGATTGCTCCATGCTGTAGAATGGCCCCATAGATTGCTCCATGCTGTAGAATGGCCCCATAGATTGCTCCATGCTGTAGAATGGCCCCATAGATTGCTCCATGCTGTAGAATGGCCCCATAGATTGCTCCATGCTGTAGAATGGCCCCATAGATTGCTCCATGCTGTAGAATGGCCCCATAGATTGCTCCATGCTGTAGAATGGCCCCATAGATTGCTCCATAAGTATAATGGCCCCATAGATTGTTCCATGCTGTAATGGCCCTATAAATTGCTCCATGCTGCATAATGGCCCCATAGATTGCTCCATACTGCATAATGGCTCCATAGATTGCTCCATACTGTATAATGGCCCCATAGATTGCTCCATGCGGTAATGGCCCCATAGATTGCTCCATGCTGTAATGGCCCCATAGATTGCTCCATAAGTATAATGGCCCTACAGATTGCTCCATAATTATAATGGCCCTATAGATTGCTCCATAAGTATAATGGCCCCATAGATTGCTCCATGATGTAATGGCCCTATAGATTGCTCCATAAGTATAATGTCCCCATAGATTGCTCCATGCTGTAATGGCCCTATAGATTGCTCCACAAGTATAATGGCCCCATAGATTGCTCCATGCTGTATAATGGCCCCATAGATTGCTCCATGCTGTATAATGGCCCCCATAGATTGCTCCATGCTGTAATGGCCCCCATAGATTGCTCCATGCTGTAATGGCCCCCATAGATTGCTCCATGCTGTAATGGCCCCATAGATTGCTCCATGCTGTATAATGGCCCCCATAGATTGCTCCATGCTGTATAATGGCCCCCATAGATTGCTCCATGCTGTATAATGGCCCCCATAGATTGCTCCATGCTGTATAATGGCCCCCGTAGATTGCTCCATGCTGTATAATGGCCCCCATAGATTGCTCCATGCTGTATAATGGCCCCCATAGATTGCTCCATGCTGTAATGGCCCCATAGATTGCTCCATGCTGTATAATGGCCCCATAGATTGCCCCATAGATTGCTCCCTACTGTATAATGGCCCCATAGACTGCTCCATACTGTATAATGGCCTCATATATTGCTCCATGCTGTAATGGCCCTATAGATTGCTCCATAAGTATAATGGCCCCATAGATTGCTCCATGCTGTATAATGGCCCCATATATTGCTCCCTACTGTATAATGGCCCCATAGACTGCTCCATACTGTATAATGGCCCCATATATTGCTGCATGCTGTAATGGCCCTATGGATTGCTCCATGCTGTAATGGCCCCATAGTTTGCTTCATACTGTATAATGGCCCCATAGATTGCTCCATGCTGTATAATGGCCCCATAGATTGCTCCATGCTGTATAATGGCCCCCATAGATTGCTCCATGCTGTATAATGGCCCCCATAGATTGCTCCATGCTGTATAATGGCCCCCATAGATTGCTCCATGCTGTATAATGGCCCCCATAGATTGCTCCATGCTGTATAATGGCCCCCATAGATTGCTCCATGCTGTATAATGGCCCCCATAGATTGCTCCATGCTGTATAATGGCCCCCATAGATTGCTCCATGCTGTATAATGGCCCCCATAGATTGCTCCATGCTGTATAATGGCCCCCATAGATTGCTCCATGCTGTATAATGGCCCCCATAGATTGCTCCATGCTGTATAATGGCCCCCATAGATTGCTCCATGCTGTATAATGGCCCCCATAGATTGCTCCATGCTGTATAATGGCCCCCATAGATTGCTCCATGCTGTATAATGGCCCCCATAGATTGCTCCATGCTGTATAATGGCCCCCATAGATTGCTCCATGCTGTATAATGGCCCCCATAGATTGCTCCATGCTGTATAATGGCCCCCATAGATTGCTCCATGCTGTATAATGGCCCCCATAGATTGCTCCATGCTGTATAATGGCCCCCATAGATTGCTCCATGCTGTATAATGGCCCCCATAGATTGCTCCATGCTGTATAATGGCCCCCATAGATTGCTCCATGCTGTATAATGGCCCCCATAGATTGCTCCATGCTGTATAATGGCCCCCATAGATTGCTCCATGCTGTATAATGGCCCCCATAGATTGCTCCATGCTGTATAATGGCCCCCATAGATTGCTCCATGCTGTATAATGGCCCCCATAGATTGCTCCATGCTGTATAATGGCCCCCATAGATTGCTCCATGCTGTATAATGGCCCCCATAGATTGCTCCATGCTGTATAATGGCCCCCATAGATTGCTCCATGCTGTATAATGGCCCCCATAGATTGCTCCATGCTGTATAATGGCCCCCATAGATTGCTCCATGCTGTATAATGGCCCCCATAGATTGCTCCATGCTGTAATGGCCCCCATAGATTGCTCCATAAGTAGAATGGCCCCATAGTTTGCATTATACTTATGGATTGCTAGATAAGACAGAGGGCGCACGGTAGTGACGACAGACTCCGAAGACGCTGAAGACACAGGAGTTGCTGGGAACGGGAGAGGTAAGTATTTGAGGAGGGGGCCCCGATGCCAGCGCGCAGGGTAGGACCGGCCTGGTGTGATAGCTGGAAAAATTCCCGGTGGGCCCGATGAGAGAGTGAGAGAATTGGTAGCGGAGGCTCTTAAAAAGTGCGGGCCCTTTAAAAGCGCAGCCGAAGGAAATGTAGCGTCGCGTGCGGCGCTCATACTATTCAGTGGTGACAGCGGGTGACGCGCATAGTCACATGACTGAGGACGTGTTCTTGGTGGGCGGTGACACGCACCGCGCTCTGCTTTGCCGCTGGTGGCTGGCAGTGGTGTGTTGTCAGGTGACACGCTGACGTCGCGCTCTCCTCTCCCTGCTCCCCTGCCGGCTTTTGATACGCCGACGCCGCGCTCTGCTCTCCAGTCCCGGCTCCTGCTCCCTTGGAATTGGCCTTGTAACACCGGCTCCCGTCCGGGTATGGAACACCGCACCAGCACCGCGCACCGCCCTCTTCTCTCCTGCTCTATTGCCTTTTAAGCCGGCTCCTGGGCTGAGTATGCGGTGACCAGCACTCTGCTCTCTCACCATAACCCTGGAAACAAGGCTGCAGGTCTGGCTACAGCTCTCCCTGCTTCAACTTCAAGTCAAGTGCAATATCCACGTTTTTCTGGGTGAGTGTTCCCAGCATTGGTCATCATCCATATATGGAGGGGTCGCAGGCTGGTCACATGGGGACATGGATGGGGACATGGGGCTGAAGGGGGGGGCTGGTTGGACCCATGGGGACATGGGTCTGAAGGGGGGGCTGGATGGACCCATGAGGACATGGATGGGGACATGGGGCTGAAGGGGGGGCTGGCTGGACCCATGGGGACATGGGGCTGAAAGGGAGGGGGCTGGCTGGGCCCATGGGAACATGGATGGGGACATGGGGCTGAAGGGGGGGCTGGCTAGACCCATGGGGAGACATATGGATGGAGGCACGGGGCTGAAGGGGGGGCTGGCTGGACCCATGGAGACATGGATGGGGACATGGGGCTGAAGGGGAGAGGGCTGGCTGGGCCCATGGGAACATGGATGGGGACATGGGGCTGAAGGGGGGGCTGGCTGGACCCATGGGGACATGGGGCTGAAGGGGGGGCTGGCTGGACGCATAGGTGACATATGGATGGAGGCACGGGGCTGAAGGGGGGGCTGGCTGGACCCATGGAGACATGTATGGGGACATGGGGCTGAAGGAGGGGCTGGCTGGACCCATGGGGAGACATATGGATGGAGGCATGGGGCTGAAAGGGGGGGCTGGTTGGACGCATGGGGAGACATATGGATGGAGGCACGGGGCTGAAGGGGGGGGTGCTGGATGGACGCATAAGGGGACACATGGTGGTGAAGGGGGCCAAGTTGGGGACCTGGATGGACACATGGAGGTGAAGGGGGGCAAGCTGGACACATTGGGACCTGGATGGACAAATATAGGTGAAGGGCAGCAAGCTGGACACATGGGGACCTGGATGGACACATGGAGGTGAAGGGCGGCAAGCTGGACACATGGGGTCCTGGATAGATATATGGGGTGGGGTGGGATGCATATATGAGTGGGACAGGATGGATATATGAAGGGGGGCAGGCTGGACACATGGAGACCAGAATGGATATATGGGGGGGGGTCAGGATGGATAGATGGGGGGCCACGCTGGACAAGGGACTTTATTACTGTTTAGGGGCCAGATTGAGGAACTTTATTAGTTTATGATGGCGAGTGGGGAACATTATTACTTTAGAGTTCAATTAGGGACATTATTACTTCTGTAATATAATTTTATTTTTAGGAAACTGTTTTACGTAAGAGGGGACAAAAGGGGGTCCTGTTACTGTGCAGGGCGCCACTATGTCGCTTTATTTCTTCAACTGGTGTAGTGTAGAAGCCTGGGGAAAAGTGGGAATGTGCTCTAAAAGAGATCAGTTATTGATAACTGTGTGTTATTTTCTGCAGAGATGATTCCTGGCTGGAAGAAGTGATGGTGGACTGTGCCAGATGAGGAAAAGCGAAGATGAAGAACTTCACCTAGAGACATCACTGGTGAGTCAGTGTATTACTGTACACTTACACTATATAGTATATACAGAGCTCCTGTGTATGTCACTGGTGACCAGTGTATTACCTATACACTATATACAGAGCTACTGTGTATAATGTCACTCGTGATAACTGTATTACCTGTACACTACATACAGAGCTCCTGTGTATAATGTCACCGGTGATCACTGTATTACATGTACACTGACACTATATACAGAGATCCTGTTTATAATGTCACTGGGGATCACTGTATTACCTGTACACTGACACTATATACAGAGCTCATATGTATAGTGACAGTGTTGTTAGTATTGTGGTTTGTATTCCTGATCAGTATTGTATTATTTGGTCACTATGTGGTGGTAATATGTGGTCTGGTCATGGTGTGGTGATATTTGTCCCTTTTGTATGTGATATTATTGGTGTTATAGTGGATTATGTTGTGTATGACGGTCATTTGTTCTCGCTGAGATTAACTAGGAAAAGATTTTTTTCCATGAGGCCACGGCTTCACTATCAGTATTTGGTCAGTATTTTTTCTCAGTAGTGAGAGCCAAAAGCAGGAGTGGGTGATAAATACAGAATTGGTGACTTGTTTCTATTCTACCTTTTCTCTGATTGTTCCTCTCCTGGTTTTGGCTCCCACTCCTGAGAAAAAATCCTGACTGAATACTGATAGTGGGGCTGTGGCCTTAGAGATGAAATACTTGGAGCAGAGCGTCAGAGATGCACTCACAGGGGTTCTCCGGGGAGAACAAGTAATCCCCTCTCCACAGGATAAGTGATAACTTATTGATTGGTGGGGGTCTGACTACTGGGACCTGCAGCGATCGGCAGACTGTGGAGCTTTTCTCCCCATTACACTGGAGCTCATGTGCGACTCGACCACTGATCCATTCATTCCCTCAGGGGCTGTGAGCGCTGCTCTTTTTTGGAAGCCCCCAAGAGAAAGAATGAGGCTGTGGTCAGACGTCCCACCTGTCGCTGCATTTTAAAATGGGGATAAGTGTCCTGTCAGGGATAAAACTTCCCCATTCTTCCAATCAATAAGTGATCACCTATCCTGTGTAGCCCATGAATCTGTGATGACTTGTTTTAACCAAAGAAGCCCTTTCATGTAAACTACAGAAATTGTCCATCCCTGTTGTAGTCTGTGCAGAGTAGATGTGAGGAGCCGCCGGTCACTGCTCCACTATAACAGGGAGAGCAGAGAAGAGAGATCTGCATATTGCTGGAGGTGGCCCCTAGAGTCAGTGTCCCCTGTGGGCCCCAGACACCCCAGTCCGACCCTGCTGACATCTGATTAAGGCCCCGTTCACATGTCAGGTTTTAATCAGTGTTTTTTTTCTAATTTTCATCTGATTTTGGTCAGTGTCAGTTTTTCTCCTCAGTGGGGCATATTTTTTTATATGTAAAGTAAAAAGCTAAAGGTTTCCTCGCCTCGCTTGCCCGGCCTATAGACACTGGAAAACAAGCAGTACAGGCAACATGGTTGGTTCTGGGCATTTTTCTGACAGACTCGTTGACTTCAATAGATGATCTTTATCTACAAATCGGATGAAAATCGGACCAGTCTCAGTTCTGATTTGCAGATCAATCGTCCACAATAAATAGAGCTGTAAACCTGTCCACGGTCTATAACGGAGCATATTCTACCTGCTAGAGAAATAACCAGACGTGAAAAGAGCCATGTGCTATTCTTACAGGGAAGGGGCCACGATTTTATGTTTTGTATTAATAATTATGTAATCAATTATTTTTAATACAAAATTAAATGTACCACTTTATTAGTTTTTTATTTATATTTACATTGGCCACTAGGGGCTGCCATTTTTATTTGGGGGGTGTGTAAGAAGCGCTCTTACACACCTCATTTACGGCAGCCCTGGCCATAAGAGACAGTAGTCTGTCATCGACCCTTTCTCTAACATTAGAGGCCGCTCCTCCTGCCTCTAGCTGTGACCTGGGCACGCCCCCTTGGCTGTTCAGGTCGCAGCCGTGGGAGGAGATTGCAGCCATCTTTGTGGAGCCTGCAGTGTAAGCTGTACATTCCCCCTGTCGTCGCACGCACTGCTCAGTCAGAGCATGCCATGACAGGAACTGCCGGGGAGGAAATGCCTAGGAGTGGACGTCCCGAGTGAGTATCTGCAGCGGCGCCGTGCGGTGATCTCAGCCTCTCAGCTGTTATCACCGCCGACATCTTCAGGCAACACAGACACAGCGCTGCGTGGGAACGTGGAAGGTGAGTAGAAGCGTTTGTTTTGGTTTTTTTCCCTTCGCATTGAATATATGGGGGCATATACCCACCAGGATGGATGGAGGGGGGGGGCATATACTCACCAGGATGGATGGAGGGGGGGGGGCATATACTCGCCAGGATGGATGGAGGGGGGGGGGCATATACTCACCAGGATGGATGGAGGGGGGGGGGCATATACCCACCAGGATGGATGGAGGGGGGGCATATACCCACCAGGATGGATGGAGGGGGGGGGGCATATACCCACCAGGATGGATGGAGGGGGGGCATATACCCACCAGGATCGATGGAGGGGGGGGGCATATACCCACCAGGATGGATGGAGGGGGGGCATATACCCACCAGGATGGATGGAGGGGGGGCATATACCCACCAGGATGGATGGAGGGGGGGCATATACCCACCAGGATGAAGGGGAGGATATATCCACCAGGATGGATGGATGGAGGGGGGCATATACTGACCGGGATGGATGGAGGGGCATTTACACCTAACCAGGATGGATGGATGAAGGGGCATATGCATTTACCCAGAATGGATGGATGGAGGGGCATATACATCTACCCAGGATGGATGGGGGGTGTGTGACGCCTAGCTGCGCTTGGTATCACAGATCTTAGCAGGGTGTATTGATGGATTCCTCCACAAGAGGCCCCCATAACCATTCACACATCTCCACCTTCCACCTCAGACCATCAGAGGGAGCCCGTTAGGGATAGATATATAAGGGAAGGTGGAGCCAGGCAGCAGTTAGTCTAGACTGGAGTCGACAGAAAGCAAACCTGTTGAGAGAGTTCCTGCAGTGCAAAAGCCTGAGAGAGGTCAGTCTGCAGTGGAGCACGTTCTAGACTCAGTTGTAGCTCAGAGAGGTGAGCTTTAGGTGTGCCGGCGCCATAAGATCGGTGAAGCGCGGCAAGCTGCCGTTAGTGTGTATAGCCTAGTGAGGGCCCGAGTAGGCCGAAGGCGAGTGGAGAGTTAATACATAGGGGGCAGAGGAGCTTAACTAGCTCACCCCGAAGAAGCAGTTACCGGACATCGGGTCCGAAGCTTACCGGGATCTCCACGACCCAGTAAGATATAACCAGAATCCCTGGAGAACTACAAGTCCCAGTATCGCAAAAGTGCTGATACGTAATAGAGCCAGGAGACACATAGGCCCCTTAAGTCGGGAGCGTGTAATCCAAGAAAAGGCCCTACCACAAGGTCAGCCAGCGCAGGACAGAGACAAAGTTAGGCCTTGCTCCAGGAAGGTCAGAAACTTACTACGCAGAGGCAAGAAACAGGAGGCCCAAAACCCGCTCATTGGGGAGGATCCTGACGTGCACCTTTCACCCTACAGTGCTCTGGGACGTGCCTGAATTTCCATCAGTAAAAGGTACTGAAGTGACAATCGTGTCTGTCCCTGTTCTTGCTCTGACCCGGCTGGGTCTCTCCGTCCTGCTTTCCCCGTCCATACGCTGCCCTGAGGCCTAGCTCCACCTGTGGGAAGCTATACCATCGAGCTGCCTTATCACCGGCCTCAGTGGACTGCGCAGCGCTGGTGATCCTCACCAGAAACCACAGGTGGCGTCACAAACTCTTTTATAAACTTCACAAATCACCAACCCTTTTAAAGGAGCGACCCCAGGGTACGGGCCCGGGAGCCGACCACCGCGACATCCCTAAAGGCCCGGGTACCGAGTCATACCCATTCCCCTGGGCTAGTCAGGGGAATATAAACCTAGCCAGCATGGATGGATGGAGGGGCATTTACACCTACCCAGGATGGATGGATGGAGGGGCATTTACACCTACCCAGGATGGATGGATGAAGGGGCATATACACCTACCCAGGATGGATGGATGGAGGGGCATCTACACTTAACCAGGATGGATGAATGGAGGGGGCATCTACACCTAACCAGGTTGGATGGAGGGGCATATACACCTACCAGAATAGACTACCCAGGATGGATGGAGGAGCATCTACACCTACCCAGAATGGATGAAGGGGCATATACACCTACCCAGGATGGCTGGAGGGGCATATACAGCTACCCAGGATGGATGGATGGAGGGGCCGATACACCTACCCAGGATGGATGGAGGGGCATATACACCTACCCAGGATGGATGGAGGGGCATATACACCTACCCAGGATGGATGGAGGGTAATATACACCTACCCAGGATGGAAGGGCATATACACCTACCCAGGATGGATGGATGGAGGGGCATATACACCTACCCAGGATGGATGGAGGGGCAAATACTCCTACACTGGATGGATGGAGGGGGCATATACACCTACCCAGGATGGATGGCTGGAGGGGCCGATACACCTACCCAGGATGGATGGATGGATGGAGGGGAATATACACCTACCGAGGATGGATGGATGGAGGGGAATATACACCTACCCAGGATGGAAGGGCATATACACCTACCCAGGATGGATGGATGGATGGAGGGGCATATACACCTACCCAGGATGGATGGAGGGGCAAATACTCCTACACTGGATGGATGGAGGGGCATATACACCTACCCAGGATGGATGGAGGGGCATATACACCTACCCAGGATGGATGGATGGAAGAATGGATGGGAGGGGTATTCGCATCTACCATGGATGGATGGAGGGGCATCTACACCTACCCAGAGTGGATGGATGGAGGGGCATCTACACCTACCCAGAGTGGATGGATGGAGGGGCATTTACACCTACCCAGGATGGATGGATGGATGGATGAAGGGGCATATACACCTACCCAGGATGGATGGATGGAGGGGCATCTACACTTAACCAGGATGGATGGATGGAGGGGCATCTACACCTAACCAGGATGGATGGAGGGGCATATACACCTAGCAGAATAGACTACCCAGGATGGATGGAGGGGCATCTACACCTAACCAGGATGGATGAATGGAGGGGGCATCTACACCTAACCAGGTTGGATGGAGGGGCATATACACCTACCAGAATAGACTACCCAGGATGGATGGAGGGGCATATACACCTACCCAGAATGGATGAAGGGGCATATACACCTACCCAGGATGGCTGGAGGGGCATATACAGCTACTCAGGATGGATGGATGGATGGAGGGGCCGATGCACCTACCCAGGATGGATGGAGGGGCATATACACCTACCCAGGATGGATGGAGGGGCATATACACCTACCCAGGATGGATGGATGAAGGGTCATACACACTCACCCAGGATGGATGGATGGAGGGGGAAATACACCTACTCAGGATGGATGGAGGGGCATTTACACCTACCCAGGATGGATGGATGGATGAAGGGGCATATACACCTACCCAGGATGGATGGAGGGGCATCTACACTTGCCCCTCCATCCATCCATCCTGGTTAAGTGTAGATGCCCCTCCATCCATCCATCCTGGTTATCTACACCTAACCAGGATGGATGGAGGGGCATATACACCTAACCAGGATGGATGAATGGAGGGGGCATCTACACCTAACCAGGTTGGATGGAGGGGCATATACACCTACCCAGGATGGATGAAGGGGCATATTCACCTACCCAGAATGGATGAAGGGGCATATACACCTACCCAGGATGGCTGGAGGGGCATATACAGCTACTCAGGATGGATGGATGGATGGAGGGGCCGATACACCTACCCAGGATGGATGGAGGGGCATATACACCTACCCAGTATGGATGGATGGGCATATACACCTACCCAGGATGGATGGATGGAGGGGCATATACACCTACCCAGGATGGATGGAGGGGCAAATACTCCTACACTGGATGGATGGAGGGGCATATACACCTACCCAGGATGAATGGAGGGGCATATACACCTACCCAGGATGGATGGATGGAAGAATGGATGGAGGGGTATTCGCATCTACCATGGATGGATGGAGGGGCATCTACACCTACCCAGGATGGATTGATGGATGGAGGGGCATCTACACCTACCCAGAGTGGATGGATGGAGGGGCATATACACCTACCAGAATAGACTGCTCAGGATGGATGGAGGGGCATCTATGCTTACCCAGATTGGATGGATTGAGGTGCATATACACCTTCCCAGGATGGATGGATGGAGAGGTATCTACGCCTACCCAGGATGGATGGAATGAGGGGCATATACACCTACCCAGAATGGATGGATGGAGGGGCATCTACCCCTACCCACGATGGATGGATGGAGGGGCATCTACACTTACTCGGGATGAATGGATGGATGGAAGGGCATCTACACCTACCCAGGATGGGTGGATGGATGGAGGGGCATCTACACCTACCCAGGATGGATGGATGGATGAAGGGGCAAATACTCCTACCCAGGATGGATGGATGGAGGGGCATATACACCTACCAGAATAGACTACCCAGGATGGATGGAGGTGCATCTACGCAAACCCAGAATGGATGGATGAAGGGGCATATACACCTACCCAGATTGGATGGATGGATGGATGGAGGTGCATATACACCTACCCAGGATGGATGGATGGAAAGGTATCTACGCCTACCCAGGATGGATGGATGGAGGGGCATATACACCTACCCAGAATGGATGGATGGAGGGGCATATACACCTACCCAGAATGGATGGATGGAGGGGCATCTACCCCTACCCAGGATGGATGGATGGAGGGGCATCTACACTTACCCAGGATGAATGGATGGATGGAGGGGCATCTACACTTACCCAGGATGAATGGATGGATGGAGGGGCATCTACACCTACCCAGGATGGATGGATGGAGGGGCATCTACACCTACCCAGAATGGATGGATGGAGGGGCATCTACGCCTACCCAGAATGGATGGATGGAGGGGCATATACACCTACCCAGGATGGATTAATGGATGGAGAGGCATCTACACCTACCCAGAGTGGATGGATGGAGGGGCATATACACCTACCCAGGATGGATGGATGGGCATATACACCTACTCAGGATGGATGGATGGAGGGGCATATACACCTACTCTGGATGGATGGATGGATGGAGGGGCATATACAGCTACCCAGGATGGATGGAGAGGCCGATACACCTACCCAGGATGGATGGAAGGGCATATTCACCTACCCAGGATGGATGGATGGAGGGGCATATACACCTACCCACTATGGATGGAGGGGCAAATACTCCTACCCAGGATGAATGGAGGGGCATATACACCTACCCAGGATGGATGGAGGGGCATATACACCTACCCAGGATGGATGGATGGAGTGGTATCTACACCTACTATGGATGGATGGATGGAGGGGCATCTACACCTACCCAGGATGGATTGATGGATGGAGGGGCATCTACACCTACCCAGAATGGATGGATGGAGGGGCATCTACACCTACCCAGAATGGATGGATGGAGGGGCATATACACCTACCCAGAATGGATGGATGGAGGGGCATCTATGCCTACCCAGAATGGATGGATGGATGGATGGATGGAGGGGCATATACACCTACCCAGAATGGATGAATGGAGGGGCATATACACCTACCCAGAATGGATGAATGGAGGGGCATATACACCTACCCAGAATGGATGGATGGAGGGGCATATACACCTACCCAGGATGGATGGATGGAGGGGCATCTACTCCTACCCAAGATGGATGGATGGCGGGGCATCTACTCCTACCCAAGATGGATGGATGGCGGGGCATATACACCTACCCAGGATGGATGGAGAAGCATATACACCTACCCAGGATGGATGGAGGGGCATGTACACCTACCCAGGATGGATGGATGGAGAGGCATCTACACCTACCCAGGATGGATGGATGGCGGGGCATATACACCTACCCAGGATGGATGGATGGGGACGCATGGATTCCACTCAGTATCAGCAGATTCTTGACAATAATGTTCAAGAATCAGTGATAAAGTTGAAGTTACGCAAGGGATGGATCTTTCAGCAAGACAATGATCCAAAACACGGTTCCAAATCTACTCAGGCATTCATGCAGAGGAACAATTACAATGTTCTGGAATGGCCATCCCAGTCCCCAGACCTGAATATCATTGAACATCTGTGGGATCATTTGAAGAGGGCTGTCCATGCTCGGCGACCATCAAACTTAACTGAACTGGAATTGTTTTGTAAAGAGGAATGGTCAAAAATACCTTCATCCAGGATCCAGGAACTCATTAAAAGCTACAGGAAGCAACTAGAGGCTGTTATTTTTGCAAAAGGAGGATCTACTAAATATTAATGTCACTTTTCTGGTGAGGTGCCCATACTTATGCACCTGTCAAATTTTGTTTGAATGCAGATTGCACATTTTCTGTTAGTACAATAAACCTCATTTCAAGGCAGAAACATTACTGTGTCCAACAGTTATTACATATATCAAACTGAAATAGCTGTTGCAAAAACACCAATTTTTATAAAACATTAAGCTTAAGATTAATAGGGGTGCCCAAACTTTTTCATATAACTGTATGTTGTAATTATTTTTTTAATATGAACTATTGGCACAATAGTCAATGAATGTGACCTTTTTTCAGTTTCTATAACTATATAATGGAATCTTACTTATGGGCTATCTACTTTGTTTTAGGCTTTAAGCGCCACTTCTCTGACCGGACTTCTGGAGAAACTTCAGGACAGCAATGTGCTTCTGGATAAAATCATGAAAGGGCTGAATGCCTATCTGGAGAAGAAGAGGCTTTTTTCCCACGGTATAGTCCTTTCACTTGTTGCAATGATTCTATATACTCCTTAAAGAATTTTTTTTTTCTTATTTAAACGCATTGAAATCATTTTTGTAATTGGATTTCATTAATAATTTTGCACTGTTTGCCTTCTATTGGCTCTGTGTTGCGCTGGCTATTGGACTTATTTTTAATCTGTCTTTTTTCAGCTCCTCTTAGCCGATTTATGACCACAGATCACATCAAAGCTGAATGTGCAGGAAACAAAAAGCCTAACGGTGCAACATTTTTAATGAAACTGAATTGTCGCAAATACTCGCAATTAAATGGGTATTCCCATCTCCAAGATCCTATTCCAATATGTAGTAGGCGTAGTAATAATATTAGCAAATACCTCCAATTAGAAGTGTAGTATAGTTCTTCTGATTCGCTTTGTCGCTTTCCCCATGTGCAAGGCATTGCAGTAGCTTTGGTATCCATGGTTACGACCACTCATATAGTGACAGTTATTTGCTAGTGGTCGTAACCTAAGCTACTGCAATGCCCTGCACATGGGATAAGCGACAAAGCAAATCAGAAGAACTATACTACACTTCTAATTGGAGGTATTTGCTAATATTATTATTATGACGCCTACTACATATTGAGGTAGAATCCTGGAGATGGGAATACACATTTCAGTTAAATAAAAAAAGTTCCCAAAGCTGGATAGCCCCTTTAAGCTAGCCATACGCATGAGATATGAGATACCCGTGGTCTGAATGGTTATTTGGCTACTTCTCCTGACTCCCACATATTCTGCTGAACAGTCATGTGTTTTTAATGGGGAGAGAGGAGAAAGTCGGTACTGGACACCTCCGGCAGCGGGTTATCTCCCCTGAGAACTAAAAGACCGGGTATTGAAATCCCATCTGCCCGATCCTTCTGGCCCTGACATCCTCTATCGGGGGAGAGTCAGGAGACCCCCATACACATCAGTGGGTAGGCCGGTCCTGCTGCAATCGTCAGGTTTAAACTATTTTAATCCAATGTGTATGGGGACTGAATCTTTACTTTAAAGCTTTGCTTTTCTATTTTCTCACATAGACACTAATACAAATGGCTCCTGACCCAATACTTTAATGACATCTTTATCATATTGTGCATTTTCGCTTTAGCTTTTTCTTCCTGTCCAACGACGAAATACTAGAAATTCTCTCTGAGACTAAAGATCCTCTGCGGGTCCAACCACATCTAAAGAAGGGCTTTGAAGGCATCGCAAAGCTGGAGTTCCTTCCTAACCTGGACATCAAAGCCATGTACAGCACCGAGGGGGAACGCGTAGAGCTCATCCAGACCATCTCCACCTCCGAGGCTCGGGGGGCCGTGGAGAAGTGGCTCATCCAAGGGGAAGATGTCATGTTAAGGAGCGTGCATGATGTTATTGCTCGGTCACGAATGGTACGGATCTACCTACAGACCAAAAGCATTAATTGGAACTAATCTAGTACTTTTATATTTGTATAAGATTATTTGGCAGCAGTGAATGATTTGTGGATGATGTATCTCTTGCTATAGAGCCAGGTAGCAGATCTTCTACCAGCAATCGGTAGAAATGAATTTGCTAGATAATACTAGTAAGGTTGTCCCTCTCTTAAATGCTTCTGTCAATGTAATTTAACTTTGTTTTTTAAAAGGCATACCCCGAGACTGCAAGAAAAGACTGGGTGAGGGAATGGCCGGGACAGGTCGTGCTCTGTGTGTCTCAGATGTTCTGGACCAGTGAAGGGCATGAAGCTATCGGCAGTGGCCCAGAGGTACGGCATAAGCTCCTTTACTGATCAAGGTTGCTTCACTAGAAACAGTCATGGCCGGAAGTGTTGGCACCCTTGAAGTATTTTCCATAAAATTATTGCAATTGCGTGTGTATTTTTTGTTATACACATGTTTATTTCCTTTGTGTGTATTGGAACAACACAAAAAAAACAGAGAAAAAAAGGCAAATTGGATATAATTTCACACAAAACCCCAAAAATGGGCCGGACAAAATTGTTGGCATCTTTCCAAAATTGTGGGTAAACAATTTTGTTTCAAGCTTGTGATGCTCATTCAAACTCACCTGTGGCAAGTAACAGGTGTGGGCAATATGAAAATCACACCTGAAACCCGATACAAAGGGGAAAAGTTGACTCAATCTTTGCGTTGTTACGTGCCACACTAAGTAGGGAGAACAGAAAGAGGAAAAGAGAACTGTCTGAGGACTTGAGAACCAAAATTGTTGACCAATATCTTCTTTTTGTGTTGTTCCAATACACACAAATTAAATAAACATGTGAACAACAAAACATGTGTAATTGTATTAATTTTCTGGGAGAAATACATATATATACATTCATAGACAGACTTCATGTGTTCTCCTGCTAATAGACTGTCATACCCAGGGACGCAGCTTATAGGAGTTTCCAGGGGCGGATATACCATTGGTGCAACAGAGGTAAGGGGACCCACATTCACATCAAAAGATGCAAGTAGCTTATTTCACAGTACGTTATTAGACTGCAAAGAGCCCATGTACTGTTCTTGCCCAGGGGTCTTCTCCTGGGGGTTGCAGTTGTACAGCGGCTCAATATCTTGAAGGTACCCGAAAGGCTCCATAGTATTGTTGGGATTTTGCATTGATTCATGCATCTTGTCTAGAGATGAGCAACTAAATTTGCAGGACCTTGGTCTAAGAGAGCAGGTTAGTAGTCTGTGGCTGTTGGATGAGAGCCTTGCTAAACGCCTCTTACATGCAGGCATCCCTGGCTCCTCTTTTGATTAGCCGGCCAGGCGTGATGTCATTTGTGCCTCACACCACAACTATGACATCGACATCAAAAGAGGAGCCGGAGATGCCGGTTCATGGAGCTCCGGTCCTGCGGCCGTGGAATACTGACCCGACTGTTGGACCAGAGTCCTGCAAATCCATTCGCTCATCTCTACTCTCGTCATATCTACCAATAAGGGAAGACATTGTATGGGATTTCCCATAATACCAGCATAAAATGAATCCATCTGCATTGAGTTTTCCATGCTGTTTGTGGCAGGGTTTTATAGAGGTACATCTGGGTATTTGGAGCTCTGGGTTCAATCCAGATCTCCAACTTCTATAAAGATATGTTGTAAAATTGTTGTGTACATTAAAAAGTGCCTGCATATTGTGGAGTTCTCAATCTAGTCTGCAGCTTATAATCTGTATAGATTTCAGCCCCCTTGCAATATGTATGTTCTATGAATGTTTCTGCAGATGATTTCACCGTTACATCCTTCTTGTAGGGCCTGAAAAACTCCTATGATAATCTGCAGCTCCAGCTAAATGATATTGTGGAGCTTGTGCGAGGAGGCAAATTGTCCCAGCAGACTCGCACCACATTGGGGGCTCTCGTCACCATAGAGGGGCACGCTCGTGACGTGGGCATGGAAATGATCCAAACAGGTTTGTGCAAACATCATGGCTGGCACCAAACTTTCCAATACCATGTTCTATTTATCATACACTACATGGAGAAAGGTATTGTGCCCCCTCCACATTACACCTACAGGGGCTTTTATGGCCTCCTATTCTAAATCCATATACAGGATGTTAATATGGAGTCCGTCCCTCTACAGATATCACAGCTCAATATGCCGAGCACCTTCATACATTTCACCCCATTCCTATGTTCTTTCCATATCGATGTTATATTCCCCCCTCTTTTCTTTGAGTTTTCATAGGACACAATTGATCTTGTCACAGTAAAGCAATCTTGGGGTGTACTTACAATGACGTCTATGGGGCAGTAGTCATTTCTGCATATTGAGATGGTGGTCACTATACAGTTATATGAAAAAGTTTGGGCACCCCTATTAATCTTAAGCTTAATGTTTTATAAAAATTGGTGTTTTTGCAACAGCTATTTCAGTTTGATATATGTAATAACTGTTGGACACAGTAATGTTTCTGCCTTGAAATGAGGTTTATTGTACTAACAGAAAATGTGCAATCTGCATTCAAACAAAATTTGACAGGTGCATAAGTATGGGCACCTCACCAGAAAAGTGACATTAATACTTAGTAGATCCTCCTTTTGCAAAAATAACAGCCTCTAGTCGCTTCCTGTAGCTTTTAATGAGTTCCTGGATCCTGGATGAAGGTATTTTTGACCATTCCTCTTTACAAAACAATTCCAGTTCAGTTAAGTTTGATGGTCGCTGAGCATGGACAGCCCTCTTCAAATGATCCCACAGATGTTCAATGATATTCAGGTCTGGGGACTGGGATGGCCATTCCAGAACATTGTAATTGTTCCTCTGCATGAATGCCTGAGTAGATTTGGAGCGGTGTTTTGGATCATTGTCTTGCTGAAAGATCCATCCCCTGCGTAACTTCAACTTTGTCACTGATTCTTGAACATTATTGTCAAGAATCTGCTGATACTGAGTGGAATCCATGCGTCCTTCGACTTTAACAAGATTCCCGGTGCCAGCATTGGCCACACAGCCCCAAAGCACGATGGAACCTCCACCAAATTTTACTGTGGGTAGCAAGTGTTTTTCTTGGAATGCTGTGTTTTTTTGCCGCCATGCATAACGCCTTTTTGTATGACCAAACAACTCAATCTTGGTTTCATCAGTCCACAGGACCTTCTTCCAAAAGGAAATTGGCTTCTCCAAATGTGCTTTTGCATACCTCAGCCGACTCTGTTTGTGGCGTGCTTGCAGAAACGACTTCTTTCGCATCACTCTCCCATACAGCTTCTCCTTGTGCAAAGTGCGTTGTATAGTTGACCGATGCACAGTGACACCATCTGCAGCAAGTTGATGCTGCAGCTCTCTGGAGGTGGTCTGAGGATTGTCCTTGACTGATCTCACCATTCTTCTTCTCTGCCTTTCTGATGTTTTTCTTGGCCTGCCACTTCTGGCCTTAACAAGAACTGTCCCTGTGTTCTTCCATTTCCTTACTATGTTCCTCACAGTGGAAACTGACAGGTTAAATCTCTGAGACAACTTTTTGTATCCTTCCCCTGAACAGCTATGTTGAATAATCTTTGTTTTCAGATCATTTGACAGTTGTTTTGAGGAGCCCATGATGCCACTCTTCAGAGGAGATTCAAACAGGAGAACAACTTGCAAGTGGCCACTTTAAGTAGCTTTTCTCATGATTGCATACACCTGGCTATAAACTTCAAAGCTCAATGAGGTTACAAAACCAAAAAAAGTGCTTTAGTAAGTCAGTAAAAAGTAGGTAGGAGGATTTAAAACAAGAAAATGATAAGGGTGCCCATACTTATGCACCTGTCAAATTTTGTTTGAATGCAGATTGCACATTTTCTGTTAGTACAATAAACCTCATTTCAAGGCAGAAACATTACTGTGTCCAACAGTTATTACATATATCAAACTGAAATAGCTGTTGCAAAAACACCAATTTTTATAAAACAATAAGCTTAAGATTAATAGGGGTGCCCAAACTTTTTCATATAACTGTATAGGAATGTTTTTGCATCTGTATGTGTCGGCATCCCCTGTATATGACTCATTGCCACAATTGATATTCTTTATAGTCAGTGTTTTGGATGGCCTAGGTGCGGTGTGTAATATTTTCTATCAATGGTGTGTGTGCCCTCCTCTGTGCGGTGTCCTTCCATAACCATGGATGTACTAATAAAGGGGTTTTATGTCAATTCCTTTAATGACCTTTTGTTCGGTTTCTTTGTAGGTATTATGTAATTCTCTGAATGGTCAGCCATTCTAAGCCTGAGCAGACATATGGCAATGTAATTGATGTGTGACTGACATTGTTCTTCCCTATGTTGCGGTGACATATTTATGCTGCCATTGTGCAGTAGTTTTTCTAATTAATCATCCTAAAAGTGTTTAGTGGGGTTGAGGTTGAGAACGTGTGTGAAACAGTTCTGCTCTTCTATTCCCTTAGGGTTGGAAGCTACAATTGTTTAAAATGTCTTGTGCTGACGCATTAAGATATCTTTTCACTGGAACTAAGGGGCCTAGACCAACCCCTAAAAACAAGGCCATACCTCCACCAGCAAACTGTACAGCGGGCACAATGCAGTTAATAGGGTAACGTTCTCCTGGCATTCACCAAATCCAGACTCGTCCATCAGATGCCAGATAGAGAAGTGTGATCCGTCACTGCACAGAACAGGTCTCCTCCAGAGTCCTGTGGAGGCGGCTTCACACCACTCCATCTGACGCTCGGCATCGTGCTTGGTGATGTAAGGCTGCATGCAGCTGCTCGGCCATGAAGCTCCTGGCGGGGGCGCAGTGTTTGTGGTGATGTTGTTACCAATGGAGTCAGGAAAGCGTTCTGCCCTCTGCTCCTCAGCACTCAGTGACCCCGCTCTGTAATGTTCCGGGGTCTCCTGAGTTGCTGCAGTTCCTTCTACTCCTTAATAATATCACTCACATGTGATGGAGGAAGATTTAGGAGGGAAGAAATGTAATATCCAGACTTGTTACCCCGGAGGCTCCTATTACAGGACCGCGCTGGTATCAGAGAGCTCTGCACCACCAGCCGTTCTGTCATATGTTAGTAACAGCACACAGCATGGGAGGGCGGATGTTATACACCGGGGTGAGGGGACGGATATTATACACCAGGGGCGAGGGGACGGATATTATACACCAGGGGCGAGGGGACGGATATTATACACCAGGGGCGAGGGGACTTATATTATACACCAGGGGCGAGGGGACGGATATTATACACCATGGGCGAGGGGACGGATATTATACACCGGGGGCGAGGGGACGGATATTATACACCGGGGGCGAGGGGACGGATATTATACACCAGGGGCGAGGGGACGGATATTATACACCATGGGCGAGGGGACGGATATTATACACCATGGGCGAGGGGACGGATATTATACACCATGGGCGAGGGGACGGATATTATACACCGGGGGCGAGGGGACGGATATTATACACCGGGGGCGAGGGGACGGATATTATACACCGGGGGCGAGGGGACGGATATTATACACCGGGGGCGAGGGGACGGATATTATACACCGGGGGCGAGGGGACGGATATTATACACCGGGGGCGAGGGGACGGCTATTATACACCGGGGGCGAGGGGACGGCTATTATACACCGGGGGCGAGGGGACGGCTATTATACACCGGGGGCGAGGGGACGGCTATTATACACCGGGGGCGAGGGGACGGCTATTATACACCGGGGGCGAGGGGACGGCTATTATACACCGGGGGCGAGGGGACGGCTATTATACACCGGGGGCGAGGGGACGGCTATTATACACCGGGGGCGAGGGGACGGCTATTATACACCGGGGGCGAGGGGACGGCTATTATACACCGGGGGCGAGGGGACGGCTATTATACACCGGGGGCGAGGGGACGGATGTTTTACTCCGGGGCTGGGGGCCGGATATTATACCCTGGGGGACGGATGTTATGCAAAGGAGGGCTTGGGGTTGGATGTTATACAGTGGGGTTGAGGGGATGGATTTTATACACTGGCGGGGGGGCAAGGGGACGGATGTTATACTAAACTAGGGGCGAGGGGCGGATGTTATACTAAACTAGGGGCGAGGGGCGGATGTTATACACCGGGGGAGGCGAGAGGCCGGATTTTATAAACTGGGGGCTGAGAGTCCGGATGTTATACACCGTGGGCAATGGGACTAAATGAAAAAAGCAGAATTCGGTGACTAGGAGTTTTGTCCTATAATGTATGTGCATTTGCCTTCCCTTTAGAAACTCTCCCTTGTGATTCTGCAGTGTCTTAGAGGTTGACTATCTTTTCCTACATTGCTCAGGAGTTTCTCATGAACAGACTTCCAGTGGCTTGCCCAACTCCGCTATTACTGGGAGAATGAGAATGCGAGAGCGCGAATCATCAACTGCAATGTGAAGTCCGCCTATGAGTACCTGGGCGACTCCCCACGCCTGGTCATCACTCCGCTCACTGACAGATGCTAGCGGACTCTGCTATGATGTGATGGGTTATGCTCAGAAATCTTTTTGACTTTTGTATGATGCATGAAACTTATTAGAAAGTTTATTGATATTTCATACCATTTCTTTCATGTTTCATTGGTAGATCGGTGCTTTTTATCTAAATCTTGGTGGAGCTCCAGAAGGTCCGGCCGGCACAGGAAAAACTGAGACCACCAAAGATTTGGCCAAGGCGCTGGCCGTGCAGTGTGTGGTCTTTAACTGCTCTGATGGTTTGGACTACATAGCAATGTCAAAGGTACATACAATGTTAAGCTGCTCCATTGCAGATAATAAACTGACTCCAACCGATGTTCTGCTGACATCTTTTGATTATATAGTACAGACCAAAAGTTTGGACACACCTTCTCACTTAAAGATTTTTCCGTATTTTCATGACT
The DNA here is from genome assembly GCF_046119375.1 of Phyllobates terribilis. Taxonomy (NCBI): domain Eukaryota; kingdom Metazoa; phylum Chordata; class Amphibia; order Anura; family Dendrobatidae; genus Phyllobates; species Phyllobates terribilis. The sequence continues at coordinate 992,132 of NW_027363102.1, read as the reverse complement.
ATGAAAATTGTACATTCGCACTGAAGGCATCAAAACTATGAATTAACACATGTGGAATTATATACTTAACAAAAAAGTGTGAAACAACTGAAAATATGTCTTATATTCTTGGTTCTTAAAAGTCGCAGGTTAACAGCAGCTCAGATTAGAGACCAGGTCAATGCCACACAGAGTTCTAGCAGCAGACACATCTCTACAACAACTGTTAAGAGGAGACTTTGTGCAGCAGGCCTTCATGGTAAAATAGCTGCTAGGAAACCACTGCTAAGGACAGGCAACAAGCAGAAGAGACTTGTTTGGGCTAAAGAACACAAGGAATGGACATTAGACCAGTGGAAATCTGTGCTTTGGTCTGATGAGTCCAAATTTGAGATCTTTGGTTCCAACCACCGTGTCTTTGTGCGACGCAGAAAAGGTGAACGGATGGACTCTACATGCCTTGTTCCCACCATGAAGCATGGAGGAGGAGGTGTGATGGTGTGGGGGTGCTTTGCTGGTGACACTGTTTGGGATTTATTCAAAATTGAAGGCATACTGAACCAGCATGGCTACCACAGCATCTTGCAGCGGCATGCTATTCCATCCGGTCTGCGTTTAGTTGGACCATCATTTATTTTTCAAAAGGACAATGACCCCAACACACCTCCAGGCTGTGTAAGGGCTATTTGACCAAGAAGGAGAGTGATGGGGGGCTACGCCAGATGACCTGGCCTCCACAGTCACCAGACCTGAACCCAATCGAGATGGTTTGGGGTGAGCTGGACCGCAGAGTGAAGGCAAAAGGGCCAACAAGTGCTAAGCATCTCTGGGAACTCCTTCAAGATTGTTGGAAGACCATTTCCGGTGACTACCTCTTGAAGCTCATCAAGAGAATGCCAAGAGTGTGCAAAGCAGTCATCAAAGCAAAAGGTGGCTACTTTGAAGAACCTAGAATATAAAACATATTTTCAGTTGTTTCACACTTTTTTGTTAAGTATATAATTCCACATGTGTTAATTCATAGTTTGATGCCTTCAGTGTGAATGTACAATTTTCATAGTCATGAAAATACAGAAAATCTTTAAATGAGAAGGTGTGTCCAAACTTTTGGTCTGTACTGTATATACTTTTTTTTAGTTTTTCCAAGGGCTGGCATCATCGGGAGCATGGGCGTGTTTTGATGAGTTTAACCGTATTGAGCTGGAGGTGTTGTCCGTGGTGGCCCAACAGATTCTCCGCATCCAGAGAGCCATCCAGACGAAGATGGACATGTTCAACTTCGAAGGAACAGAACTGAAGTTTAACCCAAATTGCTTCGTAGCCATTACCATGAATCCTGGCTCCGCGGGACGTTCTGAGCTGCCGGATAACCTCAAGGTAAAGAGTCCCAGTGCCTTGCATCGGGCCCCTCCACAACATTTCTATAGGATTAAGCTCAGGACTATGACTCGGCCATTCCAAAACTTTATGTTTATTCAACCATTCTTTTGTAGAACGACTTGTGTCTTTGGGCCATTGTCTTGCTGCATGACCCACGTTTTCTTGAGATTCAGTACATGAACTGATATCCTGATATTTTCCTTTAGCATTTGCTGATAGATTTTAGAATTCATTGTTCCATCAATGATGGCAGCCGTCCTTGGCCAAGTGCAGCAAAACAGGCCCAAAGCATGTTACGATTACCATCTTTGTGTTTCATAGATGATAGGAGGTTCTTATGCTGTAATGCAGTATTTTCTTTCTGCAAACATATAGCTTCTCACTTAAAATCTCTATCTTGGCCTCATCCTTCCACAAAGCATTATTCCAGTTACCTATTGATGTGCCCAGGTGAGTTTTAGCAGTGACATTTTAAATCGCATTGCCTTTCTCCTTGCAATCCTGCCATGCTCGCCATTGTTGTTCATTGTCCTTCTGATGGTGGACTCATGAACAATTACATTAGCTAATCTGAGGAGAGGCCTTTAGTTGCTTAGAGGTTACCTTGAGTTCCTTTGTGACCTCACAGACTGATGTAGCTTTAAGTCAAATTTATGCAGTAATACAGAAATTTTTGAGGGGTTCACAAACTTTCAAGTAAATACTAGGTTTACAAAAGAAACATAAGATTTCATCAAAGGGATTATTCTCCCCCAAACCTATATGAGATTGTACATTTCCTATGTATAATCACAACACCTGATGCCCTCATTTCTGCAAGCTCCTTAATATTGATGTCCCGTTCTCCTATTTTCCAAAATGGACACAGTAGAGGTGTGGAGAGAGATTTGGAAAGTGTTAAAGGAGTATTCCCATCTCCAAGATTCTATCCCAATATGTAATAGGTGTAATAATAATATTAATAGCAAATACCTCCAATTGGAAATGTAGTATAGTTCTTCTGATTAGCTATGTCGCTTAACCCATGTGCAGGGCATAGCAGTAGCTTAGGTATCCATGGTTACGACCACTAGCAAGTAACTAACTGTTACTATGAGTGGTCGTAACCATGGATACCTAAGCTACTGCAATGTCCTGCGCATGGGTTTAAGCAACATAGCTAATCAGAAGAACTATACTACATTTCTAATTGGAGATATTTGCAAACATTATTATTATTACACCTATTACATATTGGGACAGGATCTTGGAGATGGGAATACCCCTTTAACCACACTTTGACTGACTTTCCTCTGATGTGGAATAGACACATCACTTTTAGGTCTGGGGTGGAGGATAGTGTAAATGGACATAATGGGTTCCCCGGCTCTATGCCTAGTTTACAGTAATTTAGTTTCATTTGTTGACTGACCCATCTGGTTTGCGCATTTCAGGTTCTTTTCCGGACTGTAGCAATGATGGTCCCCAACTATGCTCTGATTGCGGAGATCTGCCTTTATTCTTACGGTTTTCCGCACGCTAAACCTCTCTCGGTGAAGATGGTAATGACTTACCGGCTGTGCTCGGAGCCGCTCTCGTCCCAGTTCCATTATGATTATGGGATGCGTGCAGTAAAGGCTGTGCTGACCGCTGCTGGCAATCTGAAGCTGAAATTCCCACATGAAAATGAAGATATTCTTGTAAGTTCTGAACTGTTGGTCGCTTTACATCTCGTATAGGATAGCATTACCATCTTACCGAGAAGCATTTGGATCACAAAAATTAGAGCTGTATGATTTTATAGTAGCAGACAGAGACTTGCAAATAATTTCTGCACATTACTGTTCCTGGCTTGTTAGATCTCATCTGTGCAAAAGTGTCAAAACTATAGTTGTTAAACACGTAGCTTGTTCATCTTATGGGACAGTTTTGATTTTTAACTTAAACACATGTATTTTAGGCTAAAAATCATTTTAACAATTGGGTTTTATTAAAAACGTTGCATCGCTTGGCTTTCACCGGCTTTTTGATTCCCTGCACATTCAATTTTGATGAGGTCTGTGGTCATAAATAAACTGAGAGGAGCTCAGAAAAAGACAGATAAAACATTTACAAACTCCCCGTCAGCCAGCAAAAACGAGTTCACTGACAGTATCTCACTTAACTCATTCTGCAGCCGGCAATTAACAGTGCAACACAGAGGCCACATGTATTCCCTATGGAAAAACAATTCTGCAGCATATTTTAGTGCAACTCAGCAGCGTTCCATTCCTCTTTTATCATTCCTGGAAATGTAGGAATTAATTGAAATCTGTCAATAACGAGTACCCTACACCAGAGGTCCCCAACCGCCGGTCCGCGGACCAGGACCGGGCCGTTGGGGTTTTTCAGCCGGTCCGCGGCGCCACTGACCAGGGCCGGCGTCAGCACCCGGGCAAATGCCGGGGCTCTGAGCAGGCAGAGGGGCCCACTGGCGGTCGCGCACCCCGCTGGGCTATGGGCGGAGGAGAGCGGTGTCAGCGCCCGCCCTTCTCCGCCGCTTGCTTAGGGCCCCGGCAGCCCGATACTTACCTCTCCCCGTGCCTCCGCAGATCAGCTGTCTTCCTGCTCTGCGCTCCCTGTGACGTCTCAGGTCAGAGGGCGCGGTGACGTCTTTACACCGCGCCCTCCCCTGAGCCGTCACAGGGAGCGCTGAGCGGGAAGAAACGACAACGCTGGAGTTCGGAGCCGAGCAGCGAGCGGCAGGCAGCGGGCAGCAGGTAGCAGGTGAGGAGAAGGGAGGTGAGTATTTGATTTTTTTTTTTTTTTTTTTAATGTATGGAGGCATGGGGCATTATAAAGAGGGGAGGGGGGGCATCCTGCATGGGGCATTATAAAGAGGGGGGGATTCCTGCTTGGGGCATTATAATGAGGAGGGGTGACAGCCTGCATGGGGCATTATAAAGAGGAGGGGTGACAGCCTGCATGGGGCATTATAAAGAGGGGGGGATTCCTGCTTGGGGCATTATAATGAGGAGGGGTGACAGCCTGCTTGGGGCATTATAATGAGGAGGGGTGACAGCCTGCATGGGGCATTATAAGGTGGGGAACAGCCTGCATGGGGCATTATAAGGTGGGGAACAGCCTGCACGGGGCATTATAAAGAGAGGGGGGGACATCCTGCATGGGGCATTATAAAGAGGAGGGGTGACAGCCTGCATGGGGCAGTATAAAGAGGAGGGGTGACAGCCTGCATGGGGCATTATAAAGAGGAGGGGTGACAGCCTGAATGGGGCATTATAAAGAGGAGGGGTGACAGCCTGCATGGGGCATTATAAAGAGGAGGGGTGACAGCCTGCATGGGGCATTATAAAGAGGAGGGGTGACAGCCTGCATGGGGCATTATAAAGAGGAGGGGTGACAGCCTGCATGGGGCATTATAAAGAGGAGGGGTGACAGCCTGCATGGGGCATTATAAAGAGGGGGGGATTCCTGCTTGGGGCATTATAATGAGGAGGGGTGACAGCCTGCATGGGGCATTATAAGGTGGGGACCAGTCCCCACTCCACAAACTCACACACCCTCGCAGAAATCTCAAACACCTTGACCTACACTCTCTCTCTGAATCCCTCCTTCCTCTCACAGACATAAATTCCTTGCACGATGCAGACGTTGCTGCTGCTTCATATAACACCACAATAGCTGCAGCTCTAGACTCGATCGCCCCTCTCACACACACCACACCTCGCACATTCAACAGGCAACCCTGGCACACTAAACTTACCAAAGAACTGCGCCGGGCCTCCAGGGTTGCGGAGCGGAGATGGAAAAGGTCTCACTCCATCGAGCACTTCATCGCATTCAAGCAATCCCTCACTAATTTCAAGTCCGCACTCACTACAGCAAAACAAACCTACTTCTTATCTCTCATATCCTCCCTATCTCACAACCCTAAACAGCTATTTAACACTTTCAACTCTCTCCTTCGTCCCCCAGCACCTCCTCCCTCTTCTCTCATCTCAGCCGACGACTTTGCCTCATTCTTCAAACAGAAGATTGACACCATCAGACAAAACTTTGGCCTGAAGTCCACACAACCCCTCCTCATATCTTCTCAACCATCCTCCTCCAAACCCCACTTCTCCACCATTACAGAAGGTCAAGTCTCCTCTTTACTCTCCAAATCACACCTCACCACCTGCGAACTTGACCCAATCCCATCCCACCTCATCACTAACCTCACCTCAGTCTTCATCCCAACCCTAACCCACCTCTTCAATCTATCACTAACAACCGGAGTCTTCCCCTCATGTTTCAAACATGCCGCAATCACACCCATCCTCAAAAAGCCCTCCCTTGACCCTTCCTCTCTGACCAGCTACCGCCCCATATCACTTCTCCCCTTTGCCTCAAAACTTCTAGAACAACATGTCCACCTTGAACTGTCCTCCCACCTCTCCTCCTGCTCCCTCTTCGACCGTCTACAATCTGGCTTCCGACCGCATCACTCGACTGAAACTGCCCTGACCAAAGTCACAAACGACCTACTAAATGCCAAATCCAAGCGACACTACTCCATCCTCCTCCTTCTGGACCTGTCATCTGCCTTTGACACAGTGGACCATTCCCTCTTACTCCAGATTCTCTCATCTCTTGGCATCACGGACTTGGCTCTATCTTGGATCTCCTCATACTTAACAGACAGGACATTCAGCGTCTCCCACTCACGCACCACCTCCTCATCTCGCCCCCTATCTGTCGGTGTCCCCCAAGGTTCAGTTCTAGGACCCCTGCTCTTCTCCATCTACACCTTCGGCCTGGGACAGCTCATAGAGTCTCACGGCTTTCAGTATCACCTCTATGCTGACGACACACAGATCTACCTCTCTGGACCCGATATCTCCTCCCTACTAACCAGAATCCCACAATGTCTGTCCGCCATCTCATCCTTCTTCTCCGACAGGTTTCTAAAACTCAACATGGATAAAACAGAGTTCATCATCTTTCCACCCTCTCATTCACATCCCCCATCCGACCTATCCATCAACGTCAATGGCTGTTCACTCTCCCCAGTCCCACAAGCTCGCTGCCTTGGGGTAACCCTGGACTCTGATCTCTCCTTCAAACCACATATTCAAGCCCTTTCCACCTCCTGCCGACTCCAACTCAAAAACATCTCCCGGATCCGTGCATTCCTCAGCAAAGACTCTGCAAAAACACTAGTGCATGCCCTCATCATATCCCGCCTCGACTACTGCAACCTCCTGCTCCGTGGCATCCCTTCCAACACTCTTGCACCTCTCCAATCTATCCTAAACTCTGCTGCTCGACTAATCCACCTGTCCCCCCGCTATTCCCCGGCCTCTCCTCTCTGTCAATCCCTTCACTGGCTCCCTATTGCCCAGAGAATTCAGTTCAAAACTCTAACCATGGCATACAAAGCCATCCACAACCTGTCTCCCCCATACATCTGTGACCTAGTCTCCCGGTACTTACCTGCACGCAACCTCCGATCCTCACAAGACCTCCTGCTCTACTCCCCTCTTATCTCCTCCTCCCACACTCGTATACAAGATTTCTCCCGTGCTTCCCCCCTACTCTGGAACTCTCTACCCCAACATATCAGACTCTCGCCGACCGTGGAAACCTTCAAAAGGAACCTGAAGACCCACCTCTTCCGACAAGCCTACAACCTGCAGTAAACACCACTGCACGACCAGCTCTACCCTCACCTACTGTATCCTCACCCATCCCTCGTAGACTGTGAGCCCTCGCGGGCAGGGTCCTCGCTCCTCCTGTACCAGTCGCTGACTCGTTTTGTTAAGATTATGTAAATGCTTTTGTTATGTATATCCCTATCACATGTAAAGCGCCATGGAATAAATGGCGCTATAATAATAAATAATAATAATAATAATAATTATAAGGTGGGGAACAGCCTGCATGGGGCATTATAAAGAGAGGGGGGGACATCCTGCATGGGGCATTATAAAGAGGAGGGGTGACAGCCTGCATGGGGCAGTATAAAGAGGAGGGGTGACAGCCTGCATGGGGCAGTATAAAGAGGAGGGGTGACAGCCTGCATGGGGCATTATAAGGTGGGGAACAGCCTGCATGGGGCATTATAAAGAGGGGGGGATTTCTGCTTGGGGCATTATAATGAGGATGGGTGACAGCCTGCATGGGGCATTATAAGGTGGGGACCAGCCTGCATGGGGCATTATAAGGTGGGGAACAGCCTGCACGGGGCATTATAAAGAGAGGGGGGGACATCCTGCATGGGGCATTATAAAGAGGAGGGGTGACAGCCTGCATGGGGCATTATAAAGAGGAGGGGTGACAGCCTGCATGGGGCAGTATAAAGAGGAGGGGTGACAGCCTGCATGGAGCATTATAAAGAGGAGGGGTGACAGCCTGCATGGGGCATTATAAAGAGGGGGGGCAGCCTGTATGGGGCATTATGTGGGGGGTAACAGCCTGCATGGAGCATTAAAAGGGGGGGGCCTGTATGGGGCATTATGTGGGGGGGAACAGCCTGCATGGAGCATTATAAGGGGGGGGGGGGGCAGCCTGTATGGGGCATTATGTGGGGGGTAACAGCCTGCATGGAGCATTAAAAGGGGGGGCCTGTATGGGGCATTATGTGGGGGGTAACAGCCTGCATGGAGCATTAAAAGGGAGGGGCCTGTATGGGGCATTATGTGGGGGGTAACAGCCTGCATGGAGCATTAAAAGGGTGGGACAGCCTGTATTGGGCATTATGTGGGGGGTAACAGCCTGCATGCAGCATTATATGGGGACCGGTATCCTGTATGGAGCGTTATATGGGGGCCAGTATCCTGTATGGAGCCTTATATGGGGGCCAGTATTCTGTATGGAGCCTTATATGGGGGCCAGTATTCCGTATGGAGCCTTATATGGGGGCCAGTATTCCATATGGGGGCCAGTATTCCGTATGGAGCCTTATATGGGGGCCAGTATTCCGTATGGAGCCTTATATGGGGGCCAGTATTCCTTATGGAGCCTTATATGGGGGCCAGTATTCCATATGGAGCCTTATATGGGGGCCAGTATTCCATATGGGGCCTTATATGGGGGCCAGTATTCCGTATGGAGCCTTATATTGGGGCCAGTATTCCGTATGGAGCCTTATATGGGGGCCAGTATTCCGCATGGAGCCTTATATGGGGGTCAGTATTCCGCATGGAGCCTTATATGGGGGTCAGTATTCCGCATGGAGCCTTATATGGGGGTCAGTATTCCGTATGGGGCCTTATATGGGGGCCAGTATTCCGTATGGGGTCTTATATGGGGGCCAGTATTCCGTATGGGGTCTTATATGGGGGCCAGTATTCCGTATGGGGCCTTATATGGGGGCCAGTATTCCGTATGGGGCCTTATATGGGGGCCAGTATTCCGTATGGGGCCTTATATGGGGGCCAGTATTCCGTATGGGGGCCAGTATTCCGTATGGGGTCTTATATGGGGGCCAGTATTCCGTATGGGGTCTTATATGGGGGCCAGTATTCCGTATGGGGCCTTATATGGGGGTCAGTATTCCGTATGGGGCCTTATATGGGGGCCAGTATTCCGTATGAAGCGTTATATGGGGCCACTATTCTGTGTGGAGCGATTCACCGGTTTCTGAGCTATTGTGGAATTTACAATAGATATCACTCATGTAATGTAAGAAGTGAAATCTTTGCATTGTACTATATATATATATATATATATATATATATATATATATATATATATATATATATATATATATATATATATATATATTTCTCCGCCGTATCTCTGCATCATGAATCGTGGTATGTGTTAAAGGGGCCCACTGAGACTCTTTCGCCCGGGGCCCAGAAAAACCTGGAGCCGGCCCTGTCTAAAGGGGTTAAAATTGCTTTCATATAGTTCATTAACCCTTCTGGTTCTTTTCAGGAAGTAATGGAAAGTGGAATGACAAGAATGAAAAAGTTTATTTTTACAATCTAGATTTTGATAACTTCTGAACAGGCAATTATAGCCGGCATACTTTAAAGGTAGTTATTTGGCCATGAACTGCCAAGGCAAACATCAGGACCACACAATCAAGATATCAAGGTGCCGATAAAGTTAAAAGGAAGCCCCCACACTGTGTTAACTATTTAGATTCTATAATCACTATTGACAACAGAATCAAAGGGGTTAAACGTCCATGGTCTGTGCCAACACTGATCATGGCTGATGCAGCAAGTTGTCAGCTATAATGTACAGGTGACAGCTACAGGATAGTCACCTGTCAGGGAACGCTAGTCTCTTATATTGCAGATCAGTAAAAAGACGTCTATTGGTCAATAAGGGGTTAAGGATAACAAAGTCAATGTTTTGGAGCGGCCATCACAAAGCCCTGATCTTAGTCCTATTGAAAATGTATGGGCAAAGCTGAAAAGGCCGGTGCGAGCAAGACGACCTACAAACCTGGATCAGTTACACCAGTTGTGTCAGGAGAAATGGGCCCAAATTCCGACCTAAGAGTATGTGCCCACGTAGCGTTTTACAAGCGTATATGCTGCGGACTTTCCTCAGGGTAAACGCTTGTGAAACGCTAGGTAATCTGCCCCCCATGGTCCCCAAGGGGAATCCGCAAGTTCTATGCCCATGCTGCGGATTTTTCCGCAGCGTTTTTGATGCGCGCAATAATCCACAGCATGTCAATTAATTTTGCATTTCCGTAAGCGGAATTGCCTTTGCAAGCAATAAAAAACGCAAGGCAATTCCGCATGTGGAAAACGCGCGATAAACGCAGGATAAAGACGCGTGGAATTCCGCATGTGGAAAACGCGCAATAAATGCAGGATGAACCCGCGTGGAATTCCGCATGTGGAAAACGCGCGATAAACGCAGGATAAACCCGCGTGGAATTCCGCATGTGGAAAACGCGCAATAAATGCAGGATAAACGCGCGTGGAATTCTGCATGTGGAAAACGCGCGATAAACGCAGGATAAACCCGTGTGGAATTCCGCATGTGGAAAACGCGCGATAAACGCAGGATAAACACGCGTGGAATTCCGCATGTGGAAAACGCGCGATAAACGCAGGATAAACGCGCATGGAATTCCGCATGTGGAAAACGCGCGATAAACGCAGGATAAAGACGCGTGGAATTCCGCATGTGGAAAACGCGCAATAAATGCAGGATAAACGCGCGTGGAATTCCGCATGTGGAAAACGCGCGATAAACGCAGGATAAACCCGCGTGGAATTCCGCATGTGGAAAACGCGCAATAAATGCAGGATAAACCCGAGTGGAATTCCGCATGTGGAAAACGCGCGATAAACGCAGGATAAACGAGCGTGGAATTCCGCATGTGGAAAACGCGCGATAAACGAGCGTGGAATTCCGTATGTGGAGAACGCGCAATAAACGCAGGATAAACGCGCGTGGAATTCCGCATGTGGAAAACGCGCAATAAACGCAGGATAAACCCACGTGGAATTCCGCATGTGGAAAACGCGCGATAAACGCAGGATAAACGCGCGTGGAATTCCGCATGTGGAAAACGCGCAATAAACGCAGGATAAACCCGCGTGGAATTCCGCATGTGGAAAACGCGCGATAAGCGAGCGTGGAATTCCGCATGTGGAAAACGCGCAATAAACGCAGGATAAACGCGCGTGGAATTCCGCATGTGGAAAACGCGCAATAAACGCAGGATAAACCCGCGTGGAATTCCGCATGTGGAAAACGCGCGATAAACGCGCGATAAACGAGCGTGGAATTCCGCATGTGGAAAACGCGCAATAAACGCAGGATAAACCCGCGTGGAATTCCGCATGTGGAAAACACGCGATAAACGCAGGATAAACGCGCGTGGAATTCCGCATGTGGAAAACGTGCGATAAACGCAGGATAAACGAGCGTGGAATTCCGCATGTGGAAAACGCGCAATAAACGCAGGATAAACCCGCGTGGAATTCCGCATGTGGAAAACGCGCGATAAACGAGCGTGGAATTCCGCATGTGGAAAACGCGCAATAAACGCAGGATAAACGCGCGTGGAATTCCGCATGTGGAAAACGCGCAATAAACGCAGGATAAACGCGCGTGGAATTCCGCATGTGGAAAACGCGCGATAAACGCAGGATAAACGCGCGTGGAATTCCGCATGTGGAAAACGCGCAATAAACGCAGGATAAACCCGCGTGGAATTCCGCATGTGGAAAACGCGCGATAAACGAGCGTGGAATTCCGCATGTGGAAAACGCGCAATAAACGCAGGATAAACCCGCGTGGAATTCCGCATGTGGAAAACGCGCGATAAACGCGCGTGGAATTCCGCATGTGGAAAACGTGCGATAAACGCAGGATAAACGAGCGTGGAATTCCGCATGTGGAAAACGCGCAATAAACGCAGGATAAACCCGCGTGGAATTCCGCATGTGGGAAACGCGCGATAAACGCAGGATAAACGCGCGTGGAATTCCGCATGTGGAAAACGCGCGATAAACGCAGGATAAACGCGCGTGGAATTCCGCATGTGGAAAACGTGCAATAAACGCAGGATAAACCCGCGTGGAATTCCGCATGCGTTTTTCCGGGAGAGGACATGCGGAAATGAAGCAGAAATTTTCTGCTTCATTTCCGCACCGTGGGCACATAGCCTTATATTGTGAGAAGCTTGTGGGAGGAAATCCCAAATGTTTCACCCAAGTCATTCACTTTAAGGACAATGGTACCAAATACTAATGAAATGGATGGAAAGCTTTGACTTTGTTTTAAGCATTTTTATTACTTACTGCATTCTCGCTCTCTCATTATTCTGGCATTTGGCAAATATTACAAATGATGGTAATCCTAATTGACCTAAAACAGGAAAGGTTTATTCTGATTTCATGTCAGATATTGAGAGAAACATGCAGATACTGTGTGTCTTTTTATATAGTGTATGGAAACTTCTGGTTTCAACTGTATATGAGATATTGAAATTTAATTGGTCATATTGTAATTTATTTTGAATGAAGTAAGTGAATTCCCACATTAATTTGACATTATATAATAATGTCTTTATATTTAAATAAATCTCAGTGATTTCAACAATACAACAGGATGTTATTTTCTTATAATAAAAAAATTTAAAATAAAAAATTCTATTGTGGTGTTAATTTTGTAATATTGATTTCTTTATCTGTTTCATTTATGTCTCAGTGTTTGAAAAAGGCCTTTTGCATAAGGCTGAAACGTTACATTGAATTTTGGGATTTCTTTATGAAATAAAGAATTGCATTATCATTATGAATATTTGAGTGCCGAGTATCTATATATACACTGGCATGCCAGGCATGTCAATCTCCACAAGGAGAAAAATGACCCTTTAGATCCCAGTGAGAAGCCTCTTATAAAGTCAAATCGGATCTCATGCTTTGTACTGACGAGGAGCAATACCCTGAAACACCGTGGCTGCAAATTGAGATTCTGGTTTGGCTTTTATCCCAAGTCATGTGACAAGGCTCGTTAAAGGGTCGATATTGACTTTTAGGATTGCTACTTCCAATAGACTTGTCACTTATCTCACTTTTAGCAAATCAGAATATACCGTAGATCATATATAATAGAAATAATCATTATCCACTGTCTGTCTTTCCAAAAGTGATAATAGGAAGTGCAGCCATATCGGTTGTGGCCTTTGAATTAATTTCTCAGAAACAGACAGTGAACAGTCATTTTGTCAGGATGTTATATCAATGACTAAGTCATTAGTTTCCAAGAAGCAGCTTTAAAATTGACAAACTACTTCTTCCTATTTTTGCAGCGGTGCAATATTGCCATCTTATTAGAGAAGAGCAGTTAAAGAGAATGTGTTATCAAACAATAACCAATTGTTTAAATTACCTTTTTACATGAAATTTATTATTTTTTTTTTCTTTTTTTTCACTATAGTAACCATCTAAACTAAAAAAACACACCCACAGATCCTGCAATTATCACCCTGGCCAAAATTAGTTTCATATTTCCTGTTGTATGCAGAAGATTTTTCAGCAGTTTTATTATCATGACTGAAAATGACAATGAAAGATGACACCTCTATATAAAGCAGATAAAGTAGCCACCATTCACAATAAATGAGTCACAGCTCACCTCCTCACCCTTCCTTCACAATGAGTCTATTCTTAGGACTAGTGGCCAGTGTGAAAATTGTAAGACTTCAGGATTGGTTTTTTTGATTGTGATGTTAAAAAGTGAAATTCTAAAAAAATGACATTTAAAGTAAATTTAATGTAATCCCTTCTCACCATGGACAGTTTTAGTTTTTGGGCTTTTTCTTTGTTCCTCTCCTTCTTTCTCCCCTTTCGTGTGACATAGCTGTATGAGGGCTTTTTTTTTTACCCTACAATATACTGGAAAACTGGAACAAAAATTCCAAGTGAAGTTAAATGGGATTGCGTTTTTCATTGTTTTTGGGTTTTGTTTCTAAGGTTTCATTGTGCAGTGAAAATGACCTGTGAACATGATTCTTCATGTCGAGCAAACTTGAAAAACCAGATATCAAACTTGTATAGTTTTATTTTGATGGTGAAAATATTTCAGAGATTCGGTCGATAGAGCTTTATGAGGGCTTGTTAATTGCTGAGGTTTTCATTAATAACATTTTTTGGGTTATATACGATGTTTCAATCCCACTTTTTCATGTACCAACATGGCAGCCATGGGGGCGGTCAGCAGGCTCATGGTTACCACTGAAATCCATAAGCAGCACTTTCACTTAGTGAAGGGGGGTGGAAGGCAACATCCCATGGGCATCCAAAATGGTGAACCTCTGGGACATCGCACCTTAACTACCACGGTCAGGGATTTACTGCAGCATCTAAGGGGTTAACAGCAGCAACCAGAGCTGCTCTAATAGCGGCTTTTACAGACAAATACCGGCAGTATAACACAGCTGGAATCTGCAGGTATATTGCGGGTGGAGTTGCAGAGTCCACTCCACACACTCGCACCCAACATGCACTATACATGTAGGGCAGATAGGGGTTAAACAACAGAGGACACGTTCCTTTTAAGCACTTAAGAATGTATTTATTTTTTACTTTGCAGATAGTATACTGGCATATGCTTTGTACTTAAAGGCAATGTCTGCATTAGTTAATGTCTTTTTGTTAGAAGGGCCCCAATATGCTGACTAAAGGATGATCTGTTGCTGGCAATCTCAGCGATAAGCCATTTGTTGAAAAATCTGGCAACAAGCATTTAATTCTCCTGCACTGCCACCAAAGGAAAGAGGAGGTACTGCACAGTATCCAGTGAAATCAATAAGCTGACTATGTAATGAATGAAGTACTGGGACCTTCAAAGTGGGACTTACTCCATGTAACTGCTCTCTAGTCTGCATAAAATGGATTCAGGTTTACAACGGAGAATCCCCACTATTAACCTGTATAGTGCCCCAAGTATGTGCAAGTGGTTTCTAAACCAGACAACCTCATTAAGTCTCATAACACCTTTGTCAATAAACAGGTATTCTCAAGTTACTAAGTTGCTTTAATTAGTTAAACAGCATGAAAATACACAAGTTTGCCACTGACTTGCTTTTTCTATCTGCTGTCATTCTCCTGCAATGAGAGCTTTTATCTTACATAGTGTAAAGCTCATTTCCTTGGAGTTCAGCCACTAGTAGACCTTGGTAGAGTGTGTGCAGTAGTCACATTCCAGGAGAAAAGTTAATTCCTAACATACCGTTATCTCTGTCCAGCCCATTCATTTCTATACACCAGTTAGCTGCTCCCTGCCTTCTCCCTTTAGGCTTTTGACGAGATGCTCTTATCCATCCTGTAGAATCACAATTCCTGCACCCAGTATCTAGGCTCTCACTGTCTGTGGCTGTGTGCTTGCTCATCAGAGCTATCACTCAGGGAGAAGAGCCCGTCCTGCCAGAAATCAGGAAGTAAGGAGACTGCACAGCTCTGAGCTGCTCAAGAGATCACTTATGAAAACTCCTTTTAGGCATCAAACATTTCCTTTGTTCAAATAGAAAGAATATAGATCTACATATTTTAGAATGTGTATGAACTACATGTCTGAAATAAAAATAAATGATTCTAATATATATATATACAGTACAGACCAAAAGTTTGGACACACCTTCTCATTTAAAGATTGTTCTGTATTTTCATGACTATGAAAATTGTACATTCACACTGAAGGCATCAAAACTATGAATTAACACAGGTGGAATTATATACTTAACACAAAAAATTTGGGAAACAACTGAAAATATGTCTTATATTCTAGGTTCTTCAAAGTAGCCACCTTTAGCTTTGATAACTGATTTGCACACTTTTGGCATTCTCTTGATGAGCTTCAAGAGGTAGTCACTGGAAATGGTCTTCCAACAATCTTGAAGGAGTTCCAAGAGATGCTTAGCACTTGTTGGCCCTTTTGCCTTCACTCTGCAGTCCAGCTCACCCCAAACCATCTCGATTGGGTTCAGGTCTGGTGACTGTGGAGGCCAGGTCATCTGGCGTAGCACCCCATCACTCTCATTTTGGTCAAATAGCCCTTACACAGCCTGGAGGTGTGTTTGGGGTCATTGTCTTGTTCAAAAATAAATGATGGTCCAACTGAACGCAAACCGGATGGAATAGCATGCCGCTGCAAGATGCTGTGGTAGCCATGCTGGTTCAGTATGCCTTCAATTTTGAATAAATCCCCAACAGTGTCACCAGCAAAGCACCCCCACACCATCACACCACCTCCTCCATGCTTCACGGTGGGAACCAGGCATGTAGAGTCCATCCGTTCACCTTTTCTGCGTCGCACAAAGACACGGTGGTTGGAACCAAAGATCTCAAATTTGGACTCATCAGACCAAAGCACAGATTTCCCCTGGTCTAATGTCCATTCCTTGTGTTCTTTAGCCCAAACAAGTCTCTTCTGCTTGTTGCCTGTCCTTAGCAGTGGTTTCCTAGCAGCTATTTTACCATGAAGGCCTGCTGCACAAAGTCTCCTCTTAACAGTTGTTGTAGAGATGTGTCTGCTGCTAGAACTCTGAGGAAGCCATACGGCGAGAGCGTGGGTTCGGGGATAGGCTGACGACCTGGTGCGGGCTGCACACACATGGGTATGCATTGTTTCTGTTTCTCTGACTCTCTACTTTTTGGGGAAGCTCCTCTTATATTCATGCTTTTATGGCATGCCTAATACATTCTTTACTGAGGGCTCCCATGTATAGGTATCTCACCTGTCATTAGTGGCACATTATTGCAGGGACTGTGATTATACAATCTACTGGGTAATCTATTGCATAGAGCTTTTGCATGGAACATTGAATGGATTACTACTATTATTATTTATTTTTCTTTGCGCAAGACACCTGCACTTTATGATTCATTGGGGAGATTATTACATGGACCTCTGCACCTAATATTGTATGGACTACCAATATATGCTTAACCCCCCCCCTTCCCCTTTTTTTTCTCTCTGCAAAGTGCCTGCTATAAGTACTGCCCCATTTTTGTCCAATAAATGCAGCTGATCTCTGCGACCTGTGTATGTGCTGTGTGACTGGGCACTTCAGCCCTCACTGGGTACCCATCTTTACATCTTAAACTGTATGTTAAATTATGTATGCAAGTTTTTAAGAAATTGAATTAATAAAAATTATGTTTTTTATCGCTAAACTCAATGTCCTTCTCTCTTTCTGCTAGAACTCTGTGTGGCATTGACCTAGTCTCTAATCTGAGCTGCTATTAACCTGCGATTTCTGAGGCTGGTGACTCGGATAAACTTATCCTCAGAAGCAGAGGTGACTCTTGGTCTTCCTTTCTTGGGGCGGTCCTCATGTGAGCCAGTTTCTTTGTAGCGCTTGATGGTTTTTGCAACTTCACTTGGGGACACTTTCAAAGTTTGCCCAATTTTTCGGACTGACTGACATTTATTTCTTAAAGTAATGATGGCCACTCGTTTTTCTTTAATTAGCTGCTTTTTTCTTGCCATAATACAAATTCTAACAGTCTATTCAGTAGGACTCTCAGCTGTGTATCCACCTGACTTCTGCACAACTGATGCTCCCAACCTAATTTATAAGGCAAGAAATTCCACTTATTAAACCTGACAGGGCACACCTGTGAAGTGAAAACCATTTCCGGTGACTACTTCTTAAAGCTCATCAAGAGAATGCCAAGAGTGTGCAAAGCAGTCATCAAAGCAAAAGGTGGCTACTTTGAAGAACCTAGAATATAAGACATATTTTCAGTTGTTTCACACTTTTTTGTTAAGTATATAATTCCACATGTGTTAATTCATAGTTTTGATGCCTTCAGTCCAAAATTTATCCAAAATTAATGGGTATGCTTCAGATTTTTCCGCAATGATAATCCACAGCGTAAATTTCCGCAGCATGTGCACAGTGTTGCACAGCTTCTGGATACCCACAGTTGCAGTATAAAACTTCACAAAGCAGATTACATGGGATAACAAGCTTTTACTTCTCAGAACATGAGGTAAAGGAAAAAACGCACAGTCACACAGTACTGCATCAGGAAGTAAGAACAAAATAGAAAATACAAGAGAGACTTTTTTTCTTTCACAATACAGTAAACAAGGAAACTTTACACAACATCGCCATCTACTGTCAGATCAGCATAAAGTCCTCCTTCACACAAACAAAGAAGTCCACAACTGTTGCATATACCAACACACAGCACATGCGGGTTATCAGTGAGGACCATGGGGCACGCATTACCAAGCGTTTAAGCGTTTTCGCTTCGAAAATTCCGCAGCAAAAACGCTTGAAAAACGCACAGTGGGCACGCAGCCTCAAAGTCACTTCAAAACTGAACAGGTCCCTATAAAAATAAGTTTTGTAAATTTCCTTGAAAAAAATGAAAAATAACTGCTACATTTTTAAATCTTCTAAAATGCTAATAAAATAAAACAACATTTTACAAATGGTGCTGATGTAAAGCAGACATGAGGGAAATGTTATTTATTACTGTTTTTGTGTGGTATGACTATTGGGATTAAAGGCATAATCAATCAAAGTTTGAAAAGTGCAATTTTTAAAACATTTTTGCCAAGTTTCTGATATTTTTATAAATAAACGCAAACCATATCAGCCTAAATTTACCATTATTATAAAGTATCATGCATCACAAAAAACAGTCTCGAAAGCTATGGGATATGTTGAAGCATTCCAGAGTTATTACTATATAAAGTGACACTGGTCAGATTTAAAAAAAATTGGTTTTGTCATGAAGGGGTTAAGCCACTTTGTTACCATTTTGGCAGTATGCTTCGGGTCATTGTCCATTTGGAGGACCTATTTCTGCTCAAGCTTTAACTTCCTGGCTGATGTCTTGAGATGTTGCTTCAGTATTGCCACATAATCTTCTTTTCTCATGAAGCCATCTATTTTGTGATGTGCACCAAGTCCCTCTTGCAGCAAAGCAACCCCACAACATGATGCTGCCGCCCCCGTGTTTCACAGTTGGAATGGTGTTCTTAGGCTTCTAAGCTTCTCCCTTTTTCCTCTAAACTTAACGATGGTCATTATGCACAAAAAGTTAAATTCTAGTTTCATCAGACCACAGGACATGTCTCCAAAAATTAAGGTCTTAGTTCCTGTGTGCATTTGCAAACATGAATCTGGATTTTTTATGTTTCTTTTGGAGTAATGGCTTCTTCCTGGCAGAGTGGTCTTTCAGCCCATGTTGATACAGTACTCGTTTCACTGTGAATTGTCACTCTGACAATCTTACTAGCTTCTGCCATCCTCTTCACAAGGTCTTTTGCTTTTGTCCTGGGGTTGATATGCACATGTCGGACCAAAGCACGTTCATCTCTGGGACACAGAACCCGTCTCTTTCCTGAGTGGTATGATGGCTGGACATTCCAATCTTGTTTGTACTTGCATATAATTGTTTGTACAGATGAACGAGGCACCTTCAGATATCTTGAAATTGTACCTAAGGATAAGCCAGACTTGTGCAAGTCTACAATTCTCTTCCTGATATCTTGGCTGATTTCTTTACACTTTCCCATGATGCTACACATAGAAGCAGTGTGTTTCAGGTGTGCATTAAAATACATCCACAGGTGTCTCTCTAATTAACTCAGATGTTGCCCAAAAAACTATTAGAAGCTTCCAAACACATGGCATCATAATATGGGCAGTCCAGAATTGTTTAAATACATAGTAATCTTAGTGTATGTAAACTTTTGACTTTGCAGTAAGTAATAAAAATGCCTTAAAACTTTATCTCTCTCATTATTCTGGCATTTGGCAAATATTAAAAATGATGGTAATCCTAATTGACCTAAAACGGGAAAGGTTTATACTTATTTCATGTCAGATATTGAGAAAAACATGCATATGTGTCTTTTTATATAGTGTATGTAAACTTCTGGTTTCAACTGTATATATGTATATATGTGCACATCTCATTGCTATAGCAAATCAGTGGGAGTCATCAACAGTGATAAAGTAATAGAAAAAAGGAAGAAAATTGAATCCTTAGAGGAAAAGTAAGATAATTTTTCTAAAAAATGCCAGTGTAAGGAGGCTCATAAGCTCCCCGGGGAGCCATTGCATGGTTTATAAGCCTCCTTACTCTGGCATTTCACTCTCCTCACTGGGATCTAAGGGGTAAAGTTTTTCCTTCTGAAGTCTCTCACACAGCTAAATCAGATCTCATGCTTTGCACTGCTGAGGGGCAACACCCCGAAACACCATGGCTGCAAATTGAGATTCTAGTTTGCCATTTATCCTAAATCATGTGGCAAGGCTTGTTAAAAGGTTGATATTGACTTTTAGGATTGCTACTTCTAATAGGTGGCACTGGAAGAGACAGTTTGCAAGTTTTAGGTGGAATTTCTCTTCAATAAAAATACTTTTTGATTACACCAGTGATTTTTTTCCTTTCTTACAGACTGGACCAGTCATTGGGGAAGCCCTCGCTGTTTCTTTCTGGATAGATTCCACTTCCTACCACTATGAAATGGAATAAATGCTATGTTTTAGAGAAATTAACAATAGTAATGGTAATAATCTGACACCATATGATGGCAAATCCAAGCAATATGCCGTCATTTGTAACAATGGGAAAGCCTTTTTTTAAGAGGTTGTCCAGAATAAGGATGCCATATTTCATCGCTTTGTGGAAAAATAGGTAAATCGTTTCTCATGTTATATTCTCTGAACTGTAAATCGTAAACAGTTTCACAAATTTGGTTGAATGCCAGTGGACCCAAAAAATGCTAATTTCTAATAGTAAATTTAAAAATGACTTTTTTTTACTTTTATTTATTTCCAGATAAAGTGAAAGATCGAGGCTCTAATACAATTGGGTCAAGATTGAACCGTGTCGAGGACAAGGTAAGAAAATAAGATAAAACCATATATATTTATATTATGCACAGCTACTACTTACACATACACACATGGAGTACAGGATATACAGACAATTACCACATACTACATACAGAATATTCCTCACTCTCTGAAAAAGTGTAAAATACATAATGGTGCATCCAGACACCAATTCTACAGCGCTGCTCATACACTGCAGAGAGTCTAAATACCTGTGGTCATCTGTGACTTGCACACACAAGTTAAGGTGGCCACACACAATAACTGAACGTTGATTGCTGGTTCGGCCGTCCACTACCTCTCCCAACTCTCATACACGAGAAGGTTTGGCTTGGTTAAATGTTCATGTGTTTTCAAAGTGGAGAACTGTGAAAATCACTGCCAAACGGCTCTGGCAGCAGCTTATCACCTGAATAACAAAAGGGTCAGGCATTAAGGGTCAGGCAGTTTGAATTTTACCTCCTCTGACCTCATCTGTCAGGGAAGAGTCTGGATGTCCCCTTAGACTATTAGCTTAGTCTATTGTGTATGGAGGCTTAAAGGGGTTTTCCATTACTCAGACAACACCTTCTCAATCCATATGTGTGTCCCCCAGTAAAATAATAACACCTATACTCACCTCCAGTGCCAGCACTATTCCAGCGGTGTCTGCACTGGCTTTCCTGGGGATTGCGTGTGTCATGGGTGTGTCAGAAGTGACAGACAGTCATCCTGCAGTTGGTTGCAGGAGATCTCTTCATTTGGCCTTACAGACAACTTCTTAGAATATGTATCTCTAGGACCCAGCGGCTAGCTTCCTTCCGGCTAATTAACACCCTGGCCTGGATGTATAAATACCTGTTGTGAGCCAGAGGGAGGTGCCAGCGATATTCATTGCCCCTTGTGAAGGCTTGAACAAGAGCAGTACTTCTTCCTCTCTGGTGCTAGAGAACGTGTGCGCATTTGTCTGGAGTCGAGTAAAGCTAAGCGATTTTTCCCTTGTTTGTCCCCCATTGTTGTCTTTAGTGTTCAGTGGGGATCAACTAGTGCTCATCCTTTCTGTTCCCTAGCCTGAGCCTAATGCCAGGGATAGACAGGCTGAGGTACGCGTGCGGCGATTGGTGAAGAACCAATAAAGGGACATTAGTGGAGACAGGGTGACACTAGATCAGCCTAGGAGTTCTCCACTCCCCACTTTCCCTAGTCTGGGTTCCCTTTCCC
The DNA here is from genome assembly GCF_046119375.1 of Phyllobates terribilis. Lineage (NCBI taxonomy): Eukaryota > Metazoa > Chordata > Amphibia > Anura > Dendrobatidae > Phyllobates > Phyllobates terribilis. The sequence goes on along the minus strand of NW_027363102.1, from coordinate 970,264 downwards.
TTTTCCCTTTGTGTTGCACTTAGTCTTTCCCACACCTTACGTGACAGCATGACATTATGTCTCATGATTCCTAGGGGCAATCAGTGCTGACTTTACTCTCCCCGCCTTTGGCCAACTTGCATACATCCAGAGGAAGTGAGAGATGTTGCTGGTCTTACTTCCTCCGGATGTACAGGCATGTGATATAACTGGAGGCAGGAAGAGTGAAGCCAGCGCTGATTGGCAGCAGGGATCACTTGACATAACAATGTCACGTGATTCCAAGGAGAGCCAATGCCGACATGGCTGGAACACTGGAGGGGAGTATAGGTGTTATTATTTTACTGAGGGCAAAAATATATATATGGAGAAGGAGATGTCCGAGTAGTAGAAAACCCCTTTAAGTGTTGGCTACTACTTTCATGGATGTGGACAGAAAGCTCTTTCTGAGTTCATTAAGTAGTTCAATCTGACAAAGGTTTCCAATAGAGTTGGTGCGAGTCAATTCGCAGGACCCAGTCCATCAGCCACATCCATAATCTGTGACCGCTGCATCGGAGCCCTGAGAACCACCTCCTACATCCCGGCATCCACAGCTGTTCTACTGATTAGCCGGCCTGATGCAATGTCACATATGCATCATGCTGTAACCATAAAGATGCAGCTAATCAGAAGAGAAGCAGGGAATCTTGGAAGGTAGAAGGCAGGTCTTGAGGCTCCTGTCCAGCATCCAAAGATTACTGACGTGGCCGATGGACCGAGTGCTGCGAAACGAATCGCACCAACTCTAGTTTTCAATTAAAACAACAATGTCTAAATGGCTAACCAATATTGCATTAAGGGATCTATCTACTTTATTTCTCCCCAAAACTGTGCCTCTCTTGTCCATGGGGTGTGTCTGGTATTGCAACTCAGTGCCCCATTGATTTGGTTAGGGATAAGCTACAATATCAGGCAGCGCTCACGGGTAGTGTGAAATGTGTATGGAGTGTGGTCTGTATCTATGCTATTCTCTTTGTTTGAAGTTTTTTTTTATACATTTGTAGGTAACTCAAATGGATCATAAACTCAATCTCATAACCGATATGATTCACCACCTGATAGCAAACCAACAAAGCGGTCAGTCTACCAACAGAACACCGCACCGGAGCAACTCTCTGAACGACGGGAGCAACCTCTCCAGTACTCTGCCTACCTACCAACAGTTAACAGTGCCAAGACGAAACCAAGATAATGCATCTTGATGAACAAACACAAACTCGTTCTTCTACTGTCCTCAATGCAGATATTCATTATTTTAATGAATGCATTTATAAGCAGAAAGTAAAATGAATGATGAAATTAGACTGAGTATGGAGTAAGTGTGTAACACTGTAAAGGACGTCTTGTCTAGTCTCTGTAGATCCTATCAGGGTTCATTGAAGGTTTCTTAGAGGAAGGGACATGGAACATATGTGTATTGCTCCATGTAGAAACATGCAAGAAAGCATCTGATACATTGATGAATCCTTTCTCAGGAAGATTGTAGCTCATCGGCCTGTGGGATCGTAAATCGCTACGGGTCGTGCTGTAAAACTGGCAATACAACTGAACAATTACCCTGATTTTTTTTATTGTATTAAAATACACTTTTTACATTGATTTTCAATTTTTGGGGGGCCTAAAATGAAAATTCATTTGAGAAAAATAGAAATAAATATTGTACTGTAGAAAATTACACTTCTTTTTTTTTACAATGTATTTTTGGTAAAAATGGTATTAAAGAGTTAATTTTTCTTTATGATTTCTGATCACAATTTTTTTTTTCTGGAATATTTTTTGACATCTGATCAAATGTATTGTATTTTCTCAAAAATGTTGATATTTGCACATTGATTGGTTTAAAGCAGTGATGGCGAATCTTTTAGAGACAGAGTGCCCAAACTGCAATCCAAAACCCACTAATTTATCACCAAGTGCCAACACGGCAATTTATCCTAAATATTGAGGTTTTACTGATACAAACAACTGATACAAAGAGCAGACGAGGGCAGCATAGAGCAGCCACAGACAGGAGCAGGGGTAAGAGACTGCAGAAATAAAGAATGGGCTCACCCACATCCTGGTGTATATGCTGGCCCTCCCCTCAATCCTGGTATATATGCTGGCCCTACCCTCAATCCTGGTATATATGCTGGCCCTCCCCTCAATCCTGGTATATATGCTGGCCCTACCCTCAATCCTGGTATATATGCTGGCCCTCCCCTCAATCCTGGCATATATGCTGGCCCTCCTCTCAATCCTGGTATATATGCTGGCCCTCCCCTCAATCCTGGTATATATGCTGGCCCTCTCCTCAATCCTGGTATATATGCTGGCCCTCTCCTCAATCCTGGTATATATGCTGCCCCCCCCCTCAATCCTGGTATATATGCTGCCCCCCCCTCAATCCTGGTATATATGCTGGCCCTCCCCTCAATCCTGGTATATATGCTGGCCCTCCCCTCAATCCTGGTATATATGCTGGCCCTCCCCTCAATCCTGGTATATATGCTGGCCCTCCCCTCAATCCTGGTATATATGCTGGCCCTCCCCTCAATCCTGGTATATATGCTGGCCCTCCCCTCAATCCTGGTATACATGCTCCCCCCCCCACCCCCAGCCACTGTGCATCCCATATTAAAAAAAAAAAACAACACATAATAAACCCTCCTCCTCACCTTCCTTCTTCCGCGCAGCGTCCTCTCCTGTAGTCGGCACATCTAGCTGAAGTGTATTGCAGCGCACGTACTAGCCAGGCCCGTGCGCGCTGCAGTACACGCTGCCGGCCAATCAGAGGCCAGCGGCCGCTGGCCTCTGATTGGCCAGCCGATGTCATGCTGGCCTCTGATTGGCCGGCAGCCGCTTCTGATTGTCCGGAAGCCGCTAGCCTCTGATTGTCCGGCCGAATTCATGCTGGCCTCTGATTGACCGGAAGCCGCTGGCCTCTGATTGACCGGCCGACGTCATGCTGGCCTCTGATTGGCCGGCAGCCGCTGGCCTCTGATTGGCCGGCAGCGTGTATTGCAGCTCACGGGCCTGGCAAGTTCGTGCGCTGCAATACACTTCAGCTAGATGCGTTTCCGTCCGAGAGATCGCACATCTAGCTGCAGTAGCGGAGCTGGTGCCGGCACTCGGCGGCTCAGAGTTCTCCCCCCGCCGGCCCGATCCAGTAGCGCTAGTGCTGCGGCCATGGTGCCCACCAGGAGGGCTCTGCTGCCCCCTCTGCACGCTGCCATAGGTTCCCAGCACTGGTGTAAAGCATTTCTTCTTTTACAGCTGACGACTCAAAATTGGTGATTTTCTGAAAAAAAAAAAAAAATGGCCAGTATGCATTATATATGGTGGAAGTGAGAATCTATCATCTGGATAAGGGGGTGGTCTTCACAGAGGGGTCTATGGAGAGATGTCACTTTATAAGAAGCACATAGCATGGAATACCGGGGGGAAGCCTTCTGGCTCCTTATGTTGCTCCAGTCCGGAATGCTCCACTATGGTCCATCCTTCTATAGTTCTTCTCTTACACTTTCTGCTGGTCGGTATATGGACGTATTCGCTCTATGCTGACAGGCACTCCCTTAGTATAGCTCATGTAATGCACGGCACCACAATGTTGTAGGTTCTGACTACTGTGTAAAAAAAACAACCACCCAGAGACCGGCCATAATCTTATAGTCTGGGTGTGAATACGCTGCAGGTATAGCTACACTTTTGTTGTGGAAATTTTGGTCATTTTATTTACCTTTTTGCATTTACCCAAATGAGGCTTGTGAGAAATCCTTAAATATGCTGCAGATTTCTCCTGTATGATGCTGACCAATCATAAGCAAGCAGCAACACTCAAAGAAAAGAAGAACACGCCCCCACCATAGCTCAAAGCGGGTTTCTTAGGGTATAAAGCTACGTTCTCACAATGAGTTTTTAGTGAGTTTTTACGCTGCATATTTTAGAAATAATGCAAGTAACCTATCTTAATGGGTGCAGAAATTCTGCAACATCAAAAACTCACTAAAAGCTCATCGTGGGAACCTAGCCTAAGATGTATAATGATGGAGAGTCCTGATCTCCTGGTCTAACCTTCTGCATGATTAGAAAGCAGAGATAACAGCTCTTAGACAAGGAAGGAGCCGCACAGCTGAGTTTCTGTGTCGCATTGCAAACCCTTTTATTGACTCCTGATTATGGAGTGTGTCAGTATCACACTTATGTCTTCTGTGCTAAAGCAACTTGTATTCTTTCTGCAGTGATATTAGGCTGTTATTACACCTCACACAGGAGCAGTGTGTTCTGGGTTACTTCTATGGTGAAATGTAATGAGTCTGCTCTAATCTCACTGCAGAATGAGTACAAGTTGAGCACAACGGATCTAAGTGTGATACTGACACTGTGCTCTCATTTCTGGACAGGCAGTTTGGGATAGGCGCAGTACAGCAGAGGTGAGAGTGCCATAAGAGGAGGAAAGCTGTTAGAAAGGTTTGTAATGTTGCACAACTAAACTCTCTTGTGCTGCCCCTTCACCCACAGAGACCTTAACTGAAAGGTATTAGTCAGTTGTGTGCTCTACTCATGCAGGAGGTTAGCCCAGAAGATCAGGTCTGTATCCTTACATCTCAGACACTGAGAAATCTGCTCTAAGCTATGGTGGGGATGTGATCATCTTTCTTTTCAGTGTTGTCGTCTGCTTATAATTGGTCAGCATCATGCAGGGAGAAGAATTTCGCACCCCCAGTGAAAACTCTGATAACATCTACTTGGACTTAAAAAAAATTAACTCATTAGGCGCCAAATACTTTTATTGCTAATATCTCCGCAAATGAAAGATAAAATAGAAAAAAAAAACATGAAAAATTTGGTGACAGGTCCTCTTTAGGATAAGACAACCCCTTTAAATGTAAGAATTGAATTTTAGTCGAAAAAATGTATGCAACAAAAATGCCACATGTGATTTGATCCAAAAACATGCTGCATTTCAGGATGAGAGAAGCAAGTATTTGCAAAAAAAAGTTAAAAGGGGTGTTCACTGTTATGATATTGATCACTTATACTTAGGATGGACCACCAAGATCAGATTGGTAGAGTTCCAACACTCTGCCACCCCATTGATTCCATGCTGGAGCTGGTAACAGCTGATTGATAGGTGTCCAAATCCTAACACCACCAATCTGATACTACTGACTCATATTGATGCCTTCTCCTAATTGATAAGTGGTAGCATACCCCTTTAAAACAATACGTAGTTTTTATTTAGTTGTAAGATGAAAGTGACTCTACACATTAAGGCGTGTCATGGTCTGAGCACAAAATGATTCTAAGATTAGTTGCTGGCCTCTTGACCCGAACTTAAGAGCTTAAGGCCATGTTCATACATTCAGTAATTTGGTCAGTATTTTACCTCAGTATTAGGAAGCCAAAACCAGGAGTGGAACAATTAGAGGAAAAGTATAATAGAAACACGTCACTGATGAAACTTACTGAACGTGTGAAGGTGCCTAATAGAGACGCTGTGGAGAAGGACAGGAGCGCACACAAAATAGGGCAATAGCGTCTGATAAGGGGTCGGGATAATTGATGGCAGCGCTCACCTAGAGGTGTTGTGTGCAGTCACCACAGCTATAATGGTGTAGAAAGCCGCTGCTGCCCTGTGGCTGGAGGAAAGGTTCTTCAAGAGGTGGAATGGCAAAAATGGAAGCTGGCACATTTAGGTGGGCTGTGCTGCGGGAGTCAAGAGCTTGTTTTTTTTTATACCTTGAGAAAGGCCCTGGTCCATTGCAGAAACGCATTGATATTAATAAAAAACGTTTGGGAATCCCAAGGCTCTTCATTCCCACAGTGCAGCCCACCTAAACGTGCCAGCTTCCATTTCTGCCAATGTGGCCTAATAGACGTATATGAGGCTGTCAAAGATCGGGGCAGGAGACTCGCAAACAGCTTGTGCATCACGATCTATGACACACAGATGTGTGAATACGCCATTACTCTCATATAAGATTACCTGCATCAAGTTTCAAAGGAGCAATTGTAACCCTCTTTCAATTATTTAAAGGCATTTTCCCACAAACAAAATTCATTTTAATCAATAGATCTTGGAATAATAATAAGTTCCACAATTGGATGTGTTTAAATAAAATGTTCCTGTGCTGAGATAATCTTAGAAATATGCCCCTGCTGTGTACTGTGTAATGTCTGACCATACAGGAACATGGTCTGAACATACCTCATCTCCTGGACGGGGAGGATGCAAAAGAGTATACAGACATTACAGCCGGCGATCACAGCCGATTCTTTATGTGAGGTAAAACAAGTTTTTAAACAGGCAGGGAAATGTTTTACCTCACAGAATCAGCTGCCATCCTGTGCTGTCCTGTCTGTATACTCTTTCGCTTCCTCCCATGGCCAGCTGTGTTCATGGGAGGTCCATTATGCATTCATTTGCTTTTCATGGCAAAAAAGGTGCAGCATGCAGCGCTATTCCTACCATCCAAACAATGCAGACCTCGAAGACCACTCAGCGGCTTGCGTCAATGGGATCCAGGGGTGCCATATGGCAATGGATCCGCAGGGATCCAGCATTGAATTTTATTTCCCCTAATAGCTGACTTAATGATGCCCCTTCTAACACATCAGATGACTGTATGATGCCAAGAATACAAATAAAGTGAAGAGCATAATTGCTGTCCAGACACTGAACAAGCAGGCTATGCAGTAAAATTAAGAATGATCAATGGAGATATGGAAGAGAATAAGGTATAACTCAGGGCCAGTGCAAGACAAGCAATTCTATCTAGTAACAAAGTTGCTCAATTTATTATGTAGATTATAAATGGATGTAATATAAAATTGTTTTGCGGATGAATCGCTGCTCTGAGTGTTAGATTTTCAAAGTGGTAAAAGGGTTTATCTGCCAGTAATGATATTTACCTGGGGACATCCACCTATTGGAGACAGGCCATTAAAACTGGCCAAACTTTCTCCTTACTTTCTTGGCCACTGTGGGTCTTTTTGGACTGCAAATGGTTGATAAGTGTTGGTAAGAGTTTTTGAAGTATATATGTCATAAGTGTCTATGGTTGGAGAACCCCTTTAAAGAAAAACATTGGTCAACAATTTTAGGAATTGTAAGGAAGGTTAGAAGATGTTTGGCTACGGTCACAGTCTGGTGGTTTCACATTTTATATAATTTAGGCTTTGCATGTGTTAGTTCACTATATCGCACCTCTGATCTCTCTATTGGACCATGTAAAACATAAAAAACCTATCGACAGGAGAAAGGATCTGCAGGATCGGTGATGGTAGTTACTGGGAACCACACCAATCACTAGAGTGGGGATCCCCTATCCTCTCTTATGGAGGAAATAGTATGGAGCCGTTGCCAGGCATGCGCACTGCCACACTCCATTCAGTGTCTATGGGACTGATGGGGACAGCCGAGAACATCAGCAGCCGCATATATATATATATATATATATATATATATATATATATATATATATATACGCGGCTGCTGATGTATATACAGTACAGACCAAAAGTTTGGACACACCTTCTCATTTAAAGATTTTTCTGTATTTTCATGACTATGAAAATTGTACATTCACACTGAAGGCATCAAAACTATGAATTAACACATGGAATTATATACTTAACAAAAAAGTGGGAAACAACTGAAATTATGTCTTATATTATAGGTTTTTCATAGTAACCACCTTTTGCTTTGATGACTGCTTTGCACACTCTTGGCATTCTCTTGATGAGCTTCAAGAGGTAGTCACCGGAAATGGTTTTCACTTCACAGGTGTGCCCTGTCAGGTTTAGTAAGTGGGATTTCTTGCCTTATAAATGGGGTTGGGACCATCAGTTGTGTTGTGCAGAAGTCTGGTGGATACACAGCTGATAGTCCTACTGAATAGACTGTTAGAATTTGTATTATGGCAAGAAAAAAGCAGCTAAGTAAAGAAAAACGAGTGGCCATCATTACTTTAAGAAATGAAGGTCAGTCAGTTTGAAAAATTGGGAAAACTTTGAAAGTGTCCCCAAGTGCAGTTGCAAAAACCATCAAGTGCTACAAAGAAACTGGCTCACATGAGGATCGCCCCAGGAAAGGAAGACCAAGAGTCACCTCTGCTTCTGAGGATAAGTTTATCCGAGTCACCAGCCACAGAAATTGCAGGTTAACAGCAGCTCAGATTAGAGACTAGGTCAATGCCACACAGAGTTCTAGCAGCAGACACATCTCTACAACAACTGTTAAGAGGAGACTTTGTGCAGCAGGCCTTCATGGTAAAATAGCTGCTAGGAAACCACTGCTAAGGACAGGCAACAAGCAGAAGAGACTTGTTTGGGCTAAAGAACACAAGGAATTCACATTAGACCAGTGGAAATCTGTGCTTTGGTCTGATGAGTCTAAATTTGAGATCTTTGGTTCCAACCACCGTGTCTTTATGCGACGCAGAAAAGGTGAACGGATGGACTCTACATGCCTGGTTACCACCGTGAAGCATGGAGGAGGAGGTGTGATGGTGTGGGGGTGCTTTGCTGGTGACACTGTTGGGGATTTATTCAAAATTGAAGGCATACTGAACCAGCATGGCTTCATTAGGAGAATATTTCTGTGTGAGCACATATAAAGGAGCAGGTGAGATTAGTGTCCCAGCACTATACACTGGCTCTCTTTCTTATTTGTGAGGTATGTACAAGGACCCTTCTTCACTGATAAAGCCATGTACAATAGTTTAGTTATTATATTCTGTAACGTTCATTAACTTGTAAATAACCTGCAGTCTATAATGAGCCGTGTTAATAATATGATCCCACCAATAGTGACAATAAACTGTGTTGGTATAGTACTTTTTTTTTCATCACTAGATGGCAGTGCAGCAGTGTAAATGTGTGAGAGAATGGGATGATGGCGCCATTACCGATCACTGGCGGCATTTTCTCTGTATTGGGTAAACTGGAGATAAACCGCTCTTGTCAGCAGATAGAATATTTCAGACTTTTGCCATATTGATTAATTTGCACATAATTTTCCTGTTTACAGTTTAGGCACCTGGATGGTGGAGGCCTCCATTACACATGTGGACATCTCCGAATTCCAGGACTTAAACACATCATATATATCTTGTTTTTTCACTTCAAAGTCCATTATTATCCGTAAATAAGCCGGAGCCTTCACAATTTTACTTACTTAATAATAATCTATTAATCTTGAATAAATGCTCCAGATCCTGGATTTTACAATTTGGCTATTATGTTCCATTATGTAAAATCAGGAGCTGACCTTCTTTATTGGTAAATCACGATGTAATTCAGGTTAATGATTCTTATGATTTTGCTAATAAAAACACTATTGCATTGTACACGTGTCGTTGTGTGATTGATCTAGATCCCAGCAGCCTCAATTGTCCGCTATTATTGAGAAGTCTTGGCTGCTAGATATGGCAGTGTCATCAATCTCAAGAAGCCTTTTATTCTCACATACATGATAGAATCCAATAGTAAACATCAGCATATCCCTTCCAGGAGCGGAACGACATCGGTCACAGAGGGTGCGACCGGGCCCGTGCAGGAGGGGGGTCGGCCGCCACCAGCACCTATTTCAGTTAGAGGTGCATGCAAGGACACACATTCAGCTGAAATGTATTGAGACGCAGAGACCCTCTGTGTCCCTGCACCGCAATACACCCTGCCAGCCAATCAGAGGCCGGCTGTTGACGTTGGTGTGCCAGTCACAGGCGGCACATGACCGTGACGTCATGCACCATGCCAGCAAGACGAAGTTAGATGCCAGTTCCTTCAAGTGCTATAGAAGAATACGCTGCGAGTTGTGGGAGTGGAGGAAGGGAAGAAGAGTAATTTATTTATTTTTAAATGTATTGGAGAAGAACAGCAAACATTATTAATGGAAGGGGCACAGGATGGGGGACATTATACCAGGAAGGGTACAATAAGAAAGCACAGCAACACACTGCAAGGGACAATACATATGCTGACACTGAGAACATAAGAGCTAAACTGCATTATTGCTAAATAAAATGTACTTACAAAAAATGAAGGCTCTTAGCGCACAAATTGGCCAATTCATGTATGCCCATCAACCACGACAAGGTAGCCTCCGCATGATGGTTAACTAACCTCTTAAACATGCCTCTCTTGGGCTATAAGCCTACAATATAAATGGGCAAACATGCCTCTCTTAGGAGAGAAACCTACAAATTTAAGTGGGCAGGTAGAATCCAACACTAATTAAAAGCACCCGTGGGCTGATGGGTGCTTATACCAGGAAGGGTCCCAGGATGGAGTGCATTATACCAGGAAGGGTCCCAGGATGGGGAACATTATACCAGGAAAGGGCTCAGGATGGGGGACATTATACCAGGAATGTGCTCATGATGGGGGACATTATACCAGGAATGTGCTCAGAATGGGGTACATTATACCAGGAATGTGCTGAGAATTGGGTACATTATTCCAGGAAGATGCCCAGGATGGAGTGCATTATACCAGGAAGGTGCTCAGGAAGGGTAACATTATACCAGGAAGGTGCCAAGGATGTAGTGCATTATACCAGGAGGTGCTCATGATGTAGTGCATTATACCAGGAAGGTGCTCAGGATGGAGTGCATTATACCAGGAAAGGGCGCAGAATAGAGCACATTATACAAGGAAGAGGCCCAAGATGTACAGTTGAAACCAGAAGTTTACATACAGTATATAAAAAGACACATATGCATGTTTCTCTCAATATCTGACATGAAATCAGAATAAACCTTTCCCGTTTTTTAAATGCCTTAATACATTCTCTCTCTCCTTATTCTGGCATTTGGCAAATATTAAAAATTATGGTAATCCTAATTGACCTAAAACGGGAAAGGGCATCAGCGTTCCCATGTAACTTCCCAGGCCTATGCTCTACGTGAAAGTTGAAGTCCTGAAGAGCTAGGAACCATCTAGTTACCCTGGCATTGTTACCCCTCTTTTCCCTCAACCATCTCAACAGGGCATGGTCTGACACCAACTTAAACTTCCGGCCTAGTAGGTAGTATCTTAATGTATCTACGGCCCACTTTATGGCTAAACACTCCTTTTCTACTATTGCGTAGTTTTTCTCGCAGGAGGACAGCTTCCGGCTCAGATAGAGAATGGGATGTTCTTCCCCATTTATCCATTTATCTCTTGAGAGAGTACAGCTCCTAGACCAAGCTCTGAAGCGTCTGTCTGGACCACAAACTCTTTCTTAACCCCTTTACCCCCGAGGGTGATTTGCACGTTAATGACCAGGCCAATTTTTACAATTCTGACCACTGTCACTTTATGAGGTAATTACTCTGGAAAACTTAAATGGATCCCCCTGATTCTGAGACTCTTTTTTCGTGACATATTGTACTTCATGATTGTAGTAAAATTTCTTCGATATCACTTGCGTTTATTTGTGAAAAAAATGGAAATTTGGCGAAAATTTTGAAAATTTTGCAATTTTCAAAATTTTAATTTTTATGCCCTTAAATCAGAGAGATGTGTCACACAAAATAGTTAATAAGTAACATTTCCCACATGTCTACTTTACATCAGCACAATTTTGGAACCATTTTGTTAGGGAGCTATAAGGGTTAAAAGTTGACCAGTGATTTCTCATTTTTCCAACAAAATTTACAAAACCATTTTTTTAGGGACCACATCACATTTGAAGTCACTTTGAGAGGTCTTTATGACAGAAAATACCCAAAAGTGACACCATTCTAAAAACTGCACCCCTCAAGGTGCTCAATACCACATTCAAGAACTTTATTAACCCTTCAAGTGCTTCACAGGAATTTTTGGAATGTGGAAGAAAAAAATGAACATTTAACTTTTTTCACAAAAATGTTAGTTTAGACCCAATTTTTTTTATTTTTGCAGGGGTAACAAGAAAAAATGGACCCCAAAATTTGTTGTGCAATTTCCCCTGGGCACGCAGATACCCCATATGTGGGGAAAAAACACTGTTTGGGCGCACGGCAGGGCTTGGAAGGGAAGGAGCGCCATTTGACTTTTTGATTGGAATATTTGCTTGAATAATTAGTGGACGCCATGTCGCGTTTGGAGAGCCCCTGTGTGCCTAAACATTGGGGCTCCCCCATAAGTGAACCCATTTTGGAAACTAGACCCCACAAGGCACCTATCTAGATGCATAGTGAGCACTTGGAACACCCAGGTGCTTCACAAATTGATTCGTAAAAATGAAAAAGTGGAAAAAAAAACACTTTTTTATTTTTACGGATTAATTTGTGAAGCACCTGGGGGTTCCAAGTGCTCAATATGCATCTAGATAGGTGCCTTGGGGGTCTAGTTTCCAAAATGGGGTCACTTGTGGGGGAACTCCAATGTTTAGGCACACAGGGGCTCTCCAAACGCGACATGGTTTCAACTTGTTAGCGGACACCATGTCGCGTTTGGAGAGCCCCTGTGTGCCTAAACATTGGATCTCCCCCACAAGTGACCCCATTTTGGAAACTAGCCCCTCAGGGAACTTATCTAGATGTGTGGTGAGCACTTTGAACCCCCAAGTGTTTGGCAAAGGTTTATGACGTAGAGCCGTGAAAAAGAATATTTTTTTTTCCACAAAAATGCTCTTTTAGCCGCAATATTTTTATTTTCACAAGGGTACTAGGAGAGATTGGATCCCAAAAGTTGTTGTGCAATTTCTTCTGAGTATGCTGATACCCCATGTATTGGAGAAAACTACTGTTTGGGCGCTCGGAAGGGAAGGAGTGACGCTTTGGAATGCAGACTTTGATGGAATGGTCTGCGGGCGTCATGTCACGTTCTCAGAGCCCCTGATGTGCCTAAACAGTGGAAATGCCCAACAAGTGCCCCCTTTTTGGAAGATACCTGATTTGTCAATTTTATAATGTAGTGTTATACGCCAGTTGTGTAGGACAACCTGACAAACACTACACAACTGAAGTATGACAACCTGACGAACATTACGTCAGCTGTGTAGTGTTTGTCAGGTTGTCATACATCAGAAATAAATTCAATAGTCCATGGAAGTATGGTACCTTTTGAAGCAGTCTTTCATGCAGAGGCCAGGTTTGTCGGGGCAGGTGTCACATTGGTAAATGGTGTCCTTGCATATTCCCCTTCGGTAACACACTCAGCACTTCTTTTGTGACTTACCTTTTTTTCCGCTGTGAGGGATCTGCCCCAGGAAATGCTGGCCAGGTACAATTCTAGGTCCTTCAGTTCCAGAAGTAGAGGGGCCCGCTCCACCACCACTGCCAAATATCAGGGCCTTGATAACTGTCTCCTGGAAGTGAAGGTACGACGTAGAAGTCTGGCCTGCACATTTTGACAGAAGGAAAGCGTTGTGCATTGCCATCTGAACAATGTGCACGGCCGGCTTCTTATACCATACCTTGGCCTTTCTCAAAGCACTGTACGGCTGGAGGACTTGATCGGAGAGATCAACTCCCCCCATGTACTTGTTGTACCCCACTACACAGTCTGGTTTGGCGACCTGTGTAGTGGAGCCTCTTACAGTGCTGAGGGTGCTGCCATCACCATGTATGGTGGTCAAGAGAAGGACATCCCTCTTGTCCTTGTACTTGACCACCAACAGGTGGTCGCTACATTGGGCTCTGCTCTCACCCCTTCTGAGCAGCTGCCCACTTAGCGCCTTTGGGAGGCCTTTCTGATTTTTGCGGACAGTACCGCAAGCTGCGGTATGTCGCGCAGAGAGGGACTTGAAGAGCTGGTTACTTGTATAAAAGTTATCCACGTACAGGTGATAACCTTTATCCAGCAGTGGGTGCACCAAGTCCCACACAATTTTCCCACTCACTCCCAGAACAGGGGGGCATTCAGGGGGTTCAATTCAGGAGTCCTTCCCTTCATAAACTCTAAACTTGTGAGTGTACCCTGAGGTACTCCCCCAAAGTTTACACAGCTTGATCCCGTACCTGGACCTTTTACTGGGCAGGTACTGCCGGAATCCAAGCCGCCCCTTAAAAGAAATTAAGGACTCATCCACGCAGATGTCCCTTTGGGGCACGTGCACTTCACCAAACTTGTTGAAGTGCTCGATGACCGGCCGAACTTTGAAAAGACGATCAAAGTTTGGGTCATCGCATGCAGGACACATTGCATTATCTTGGTAATGCAAGAACTTGCGGATGGCCTCAAAACGTGTCTGGGTCATGACCATTCGGAACACTGGAGTGTTATACAAAACGTCAACACTCCAGTATTGCCGAACCTCTGTTTTTTTCAGGATCCCCATATGAAGGACCAGGCCCCAAAACTTCATCATTTCTTCTGCGTCTACAGGAGACCAGTTAGAAAATGATGAAGAGGGGTTTTGTTCCAAAAATTGATGAGCATACAAATTAGTTTGGCCCACCATGAGGTTTATAAAATCCTCAGAGAAAAAGACTTTGAAAAAGTCTATTTCTGTGAGGCCGGTGGTGTCAAACTTGATTCCTGATTCCGCCACGAAATCAGGAATCAGTGGCTCAACATTTTCGGGGGGCGAGGTCCATATGGGGTCAGTAGTGGGGGGCGCTGGAACATCTTCTCTCCTGCGACGACTGCGGGGCGGTCCAGCAGCACCTGAGGAGGAAGAGGAGGAAGAAGAGGAGGAAGAGGAGGACGATGAGGCGTCGGAAAAGTAAAGAAATGTGGGATCCTCGCCCTCGCTGTCAGTCTCAGTGTCGGAGGCAACAATAGCGTATGCCTCCTCCGCTGAATAGCAAGTTTGGGATGAGCCGGACATTTTTTTTTTCTCGTGTATGTGGTGCGTGTGTGTCAGTACTTTATTTAGAGTGTGTGTGTGTCAGTGTGCTTGGTGTGAATTTTTTTTTTCTGAAAAAAAAAAGAGAAAAAAAGGAACTACCGTAGGTGGTGCAAACAGCGAGCACGAGTGCGGATCGGTGAACTATGTCACCTATCAACTCTCGGCAGCTGATGGGTGTGTGCGCGGATGTGGTGCAAAGGTGGGGGGGGAGAATTGACAGGGGCAAGAAAAAGTCCTGAAAAGCAGCGAGCACGGACGTTGATCAGTGACATAGACACTGCTCAGCGCTCGGCCGCTGCAGGACGCACGTAAAAAAAAAAACTGGGGGGGAGGAGGATTGGGGGTAAAAGGAGGGGGGGGGGAGGGGGGGAGAGGGGTGAATGAGGGGAGAACAGAGATGGACTTACCAAAGTCTTCTCTGTTCTTCTTTCAGCAGGATCAGCTGCAGGTTCTGGAAGAGGCTCTGGAGCAGGATCCGCAGCAGCTGGATAAGGAGCTGGAGACCCAGGACCCTGGAGACAGCAGCAGGACGCCGAAGCTGGAGACCCAGCAACCTGGAGACAGCAGCAGGATGCCGGAGCAGGAGATCCAGGACCCTGGAGACCGCAGCAGGATGCCGGAGCAGCAGCAGTGACTGGAGCAGGTAGGAGAAAGGTCTTGTAGTGTAACAGAAGATTCTGTGGCACTACAAGGCCCAGCACAGCGCAGATCAGACGTGACCGCTCTGTAGAAATCCTCACCAAGTGTGAGGATCTGCAGGGCGGTCACAGGGGGGTGACAGGGTGGTGACAGGCAGGTCACCGGCTCGTCACCACCCGGTCACCTCCCGGTCAGGTACTCTGATTGGTGCGATCGATGATGACATCGATCGCACCAATCAGAGATGGCAGGGGCCTGGGCAGCATCACAAGGGGTCACAAAGAGGTGACAGGCAGGTCACAAGCCGGTCATCGCCCTCTGACCGCCCTGTCACCTGTGTTCAGGTACTCTGATTGGAGCGATCGATGTCATCATCGATCGCTCCAATCAGACCTGGCTGGGGCTTATTTGACATCACAGGGGGTCATGGGGAGGTGACAGGCAGGGTTACTAGGCAACAGCCTAGGATCAGTGCTCTTTGGAGCACCGATCCTAGGCTGCACATCACTGTTTCCGGCAATCTGATTGCCGGAAACAGTGAGAAATGCTGTGATTGGCTGTTCAGAATTGAACAGCCAATCACAGCAATCGTGGGTGTGAAGGGGCGGCGACACCCCCAAGATGCTGGCGCCATCTACCCTAAGGTAAGATGGCACCAGAATTTTAATGCTATCACCGCGACTTCGGTCGCGGTGCCGCATTAAAGATAGGGCGTATTAATACGTATCTGGTCCATAAGGCCCAGGGCACAGATACGTACTAATACGCCCTATGTCGTAAAGGGGTTAAAGTCTGGTGCGACCAGGACCGGTTGTTTACACAGTGCTGACTTCAATAGTTGGAACGTGGTCTCTGTTTTCTCCGTCCACTTCCCCATGGTTGACCTGGTGTCTTTTAGGAGATCCGTCAGTGGTGCAGCCATCATGGCAAAATTTGGGTTAAACTGCCGGTAATATCCCACCATTCCCAGGAATGCTCTCACTTGCTTCTTGGAGAGCAGTTGCGGGCAGGTCTGGATTGCCTCCACTTTATTAACTTGCGGCTTTATTTCGCCTCTCCCGACGACATAGCCCAAGTACTTGGCCTCCTCTTTTCCAAAGGTGCATTTTTTCAGATTTATTGCAAATCCCGCCTTCCTTAGAGCATCCAGAATGGGCTGTAGTTTAGTTCTAAAGTCTGGGCTAAAAACTACAATGTCGTCAAGGTAGGCTGCGGCATACTTCTTATGTGGGGCTATGATCCGATCCATAGCCCTCTGGAAGGTGGCTGAGGCCCCCTGTAACCCAAATGGCATCCAAGTGTATTGAAAGCACCCATCTGGGTGTAGAGAAAACCGTCTTCTCCTTGGCCACCTGGGACATGGGGATCTGCCGATAGCCCTTCGTCAGGTCGAGAGTGGTGATGTATCTCGCCGGTCCAAGCCTTTCGATGAGTTCGTCAACGCGGGGCATCGGGTACGCATCACACTTGGACACCTCATTCAGCCGGTGCTAGTCATTACAAAACCTCCACTCTCCGTTGGGTTTTGGTACGAGGACGATTGGGCTCGACCACCCACTCTTTGACTCCTCTATCACATCGAGGTCTAACCTCGGCCGAGATCATTTCCCGGCGTGCTTCCGGAACCTGATACAGCTTCAGATTCACTCTTACATGTGGTTCTGTTAACTCGTCATGCTCTACCACCTGAGTATGCTCCGTCAACTCTGAGAACAGCTCCCGATTCCACTATAGTAGTTCTCGACACTCTTGCTTCTGGGCTGGCAATAGAGTCTCTGAAATAGTGACCTCTTCCACCTTGCCTTCGGGAGCGGCTCCCAGGCAAGGAGTTTCCACAGGCTCCCGGTTCCGCCACAGCTTGAGCAAGTTCACATGGTATACTTGGTGCGGCTTTCTTCAGCCATGCTGGTGGACTCGGAGTTCACTTAACTGAGTTTCTCCACCACCTCATATGGGCCCTGCCACTTGGCCAGGAACTTACTTTCGACAGTGGAAATGAGAACCAGAACACTATCCCTGATCAAGGTCACCAGACTCCTGGAGTCCAACAGCCCATCACTCCATTAACGGACATGGCACACCCCTGCGGCCCCTCGCCGTGTCGACAGTCCACACTGCATGTTGGGTAAGCATAGTATGAACATCATCTGCCTAGGCTCAGCAGATGTATGACACTGGGCGGCTACGTGTCCCGGACTGCGACATCGCCAACAAATCACATCCTTCACAACAGACCTTGCAGTCTCTTCAGTGGAAATGGAATGCCATCAGTTGTAGCTCTGAATCCCTTCCATGGTGAACCTATCCCCTTTTGGGCACTCCAGTAAGGGTAGGTGGCTATGTCGGGTTTCCCCAGGGATTTTTCGACCACTTGGTATCTTTCTACCATACCTACGAGATTGTCTGCGTCCGGGGTTCACCTTGGGCAAACCAGGTCTGCATCGGCCTGGTTAGGGAATGGATGAACCTGTCCATCACCACACGCTCAACCATCTGGGCAGGAGAGGAAGACACTGGCTGCAGCCATTTTTGTACAAGATGTAACAAGTCGAACATCTATGAGCGTGGAGATCTGTCGCCAGCATACGCCTAGTGGTGGACCCTTTGTGCTCTGACAGACATAGTCACTCCTGAGCGTGCCAATATTTTGGTTTTTAATTTGGCGTATTCCTTTGCATCCTGTAAAGTCAGATCGTAATAAGCCTTCTGCGGCTAGAATTGGGGGCTTTGTGGGCAGTACACAATGTTAGTACTAGTATAGTTGGCTATCATACAGTGTGAGGAGTATTATACTGTGTACACAGGAGATGTGGGCCATTATAGTGTATACTAGATGGTGGCCCGATTCTAATGCATCGGGTATTCTAGAATAGGTATGCGGCCGACCTGGCGCAATCAGCAGAGCTGTGTTTAAATTTGGGGCCAAAATCGCTGATTGGTCGCGTTCGGCAATCGCGACCAATCAGCAAAGCGGTGTTTAAATTTGGCGGCAATATCGATGATTGGTTGCGGGCGGCGTCCGCGACCAATCAGCGAACCATGTTAGTGAGGACTGGAGAGCGTGTTTAAATTTGGCACCAAAATCGCTGATTAGTCGCGACCAATCAGCAGAGCGGTGTTTAAATTTGGCGCCAATACTGCTGATTGGTCGCCGGCCGCGATCAAACAGCAGAATGTTGTTTAAATTTGACCAATCAGCAGAGCGATGCAGAGCGGGGTTTAAATTTGGCGCCAAAATCGCTGATTGGTCGCCGGCCGCGACCAAACAGCAGAGTGTTGTTTAAATTTGGCGCCAAAATCGCTGATTGGTCGAGGCCAGCGACTGCGACCAATCAGCAGAGCGTTGTTTAAATTTGGCGCCAATCAGCAGTGCGGTGTTTAAATTTGGCACCAAAATCGCTGATTAGTTGCGACCGCGACCAATCAGCAAAGAGGTGTTTAAATTTGGCAACAATAGTGCTGATTGTTAGCGGCCGGCGACCGCGACCAATCAGCAGAGCGATGCAGAGCGGGGTTTAAATTTGGCGCCAAAATCGCTGATTGGTCGCCGGCTGCGACCAATCAGCAGAGCGGTGTTTAAATTTGGCACAAAAAGCACAGATTGGTCGCGGCCGGTGGTTGCTGACATCCAATTGGTCGCGGACACTATTTAAAATTGCCGCACAAATCGGTGATTGGTCGCTGTCTTGGCCCGCGACCAATGACTGATCTTGGCGCCAAAGTTAAACACTATTGTGCTGATTCGTCGCGGACGCTGACCGCGACCAATCACCGATTTGGGCGCCAAAATTTAAATATCAGCCGCGACCAATCACCGATCTTGGCTCCACATTTAAACACCGCTGTGGTGATTGGTCGCGGCCGATATTTAAATTTGGCGCCCAAATCGGTGATTGGTCGCGGCCAGCGTCGGCGACCAATCAGCACAGCGGTGTTTAAGTTTTGCGCTAAGATCAGTGATTGGTCGGGTCCGAAGACCGCGACCAATCATCGAATCGTCTTGGTGAGGACCGGGGAGCGGCGCTGCCTGTGCGGCTACTTACGCTGCGAGAACCCGGGACATCGCGGGCGCTCGCAGCAGAAGTATCCCGACCCGCAGCGCCGCTCCCCGATCCTCCCTTCCGCATGGAGGTCAGCGGCGCCG
This sequence comes from Phyllobates terribilis, assembly GCF_046119375.1. Lineage (NCBI taxonomy): Eukaryota > Metazoa > Chordata > Amphibia > Anura > Dendrobatidae > Phyllobates > Phyllobates terribilis. The sequence goes on along the minus strand of NW_027363102.1, from coordinate 950,714 downwards.
GCGGTCCTTCCGCTGATAGCGGCCGCGCCGCTCATCTCCCGGCTGCATCTCCGTCCCGCAGATGGGTCCGGCGGTCGGGTTCCTTCTGCTGTTGCCGGCCGGGAGATGAGCGCCTCGCGGTGCTCATCTCCCGGCTGCATCGCCGCTCAGCTCCGTCCCGCAAATGAGCCGCTAACGGCCGCCATCTTTTTTTAGAAATCCCCCGGCGCTGATTGGCCGCTGCCGGACCAATGAGCGGCGCGGGATTTCCTGGACAGACAGACAGACAGACGGGATAAGACGATTATATATATAGATATGGGAGCTATGCGGACATCCTGGTGTAGAGAGTATTATACTGAGTATTGGGGGCTTTGAGGATATTATACTGTATTAGAACTACAGTAGAGTTGTAGGAAACTATTAAAAGGTAGTTGCAAAAACAAAGAAAATATCCATCTATCCATCTATCTATTATCATCTATCTGTCTGTACTTCAAAATGCAAGACTTGACACATGTTGTACAGTTAAAATGGTGTCTGTTTTTGTTAAAAGCACAGTGGGGAAGAAGAAGGACATCCCATCTTGTAGGAGTATATGATAAAAGAGCGCCAAACAGGGCCAAACCTCCTGCAGTGGAACAAGCTGGGGAAGGCTGGCCTCAGAGAAAAGACACCCCAACCACCAGCATGTTGGACCAATGGCCAGTGAGGTACTGTCCCAGAGGAGGAGGAGTAAGAGTGAGCTGGAGCTCTTCTGGCCAGAAGAACTCCATTCTGGTCAGGAGTGAAAAGGAGAGGAGAGTGCGAGTCATAGTGCCTGCCAGTATGTCGGAGCTAGGAAGGTGTGCTATGTCCCAGCAGTCTGCAGCAAGAAGAGAAGCAGGGGAGGACGCAGCCCTTCATCACCTCACCCACAACCGCGAGGTACCGGGCAATACCCAGCCAGGCCAGGGCACGGCCGCACCGCCTCATCAGAATCCGGAGGCAGCCCGAAGGCAGGAGTTGGGACCCCGAGGTCTGCCGTCGGACCCTGTGCCCATCCCACCACCAACTGTGGACCGTGAGCCGATGTCCGGAGCCCCGGCTGTCATCCCGCCGCAGGCCACCGCGTAATCCTGCCCAGCACCAGACCCACCTGAAGGACCGCTGCTCGTTCCAGAACGATTCCGACCAGTACCGGACTCACCGGAGGACCTGCTGCCCACAGGTACCCTGACCGTGACCCGGCCCACCGCACTGGAAGCCACCACTGGGGCCGTGACGTCCGCCCTGACCTCCGCTCTCGAGAGAGGGACGGGACTTCTGGTCGGGACCAGCGTGCACAGCGGGACCGGAAGGAAGATGGCGGCGCTCTGTGTTCCTGCCGGTGAGTCACTAGCCCCCGCTCTCCAACTGATACCAGTAGTGATGATCCGCTCGGACCGCCACTCACCCAGCGCAAGGGTGAGGGAACCCCCGGCCTCATTCCATACCCATATGATGGTCACCACCAAGCAGGGACCGGTCGTAAAGCCGCCAGCGGAGGAAGAGGAGTTGGATTACTCTCTGTTATCATTACCTGGAGAGCAGTGGATGACCAAACTGCCACCTCCACGGGGTCCATTCTTACCCCCTAGGGCCTACTGTGTGAATCCCAAGTATGGGGGAGTGAGGGGATGGATCCGGGAAATACATGATATAGCCTGGATAGCCAGAGGAGGTGAAAGGATGGGGGCCTGGAGGAAACAGGAGTCATATGCGTTCCCCTTGCCTATCAACACCAGGAAACCAGTATCTACCCTACCACCTACTCCACCGGGGGCACCTATCCCACCACCTGCCGATGTTGTTGCTCAGCCTGGCCAGGCTGAAAGGTCTGTTCCTGTGCCCATCATCTTCAAAGAAGAACAGGAAGAATACAACTTCCAACAACGCCTGGCTGCATGGAATGAAAAGATCATCCAGGAGAAGAGACGGATGGAGGAGTGTGCCCAGGAGTGGAGAAAGTACCCGGGAAGGGACTGCCTGGAGGATCGGATGATCAGAGGTACGGTCATAAATTTTTATCAGCTAAAGGTATTTGGCTTCGCCTGGACATATTTGTCAACAGGAGGTCGGTGGAGAGGGATTATGCCCTAGGACGGACCCGGAGTCTCTGGCCAGGAGACAAGGTCAGATTCTTAAAGATGTGGGGACCTCGGGGCTGGTACGCCATTTCAGTCTCCCGCATAGTTGAAATGGAGTAGTACCACCCCGAGGATTGGGCAGATGCAGAAGAACCAAGAGCTTCGTGTCAAATGAGAGGATTCTTCCCCATCTCTACTGGGCCCCGCTTCAGGATTCGTCCCAACTGGGAGAGCAAACCTGTCCCACAGGCCACAACCAAGGAGGGGGCCACTTCTGCTGGGGTGGCAAGAGAGGAACCCCTCCCAGCATCAGTTCAACTCCCCACTATCAATGCCGCGCAGTGTCCATTTACTGTGGACTGGTGCCAACCAAAGAATAAAAAGGACTAGGACAGTGTTGCTCTCTCTCAAAAAGAAAAAAAATCACCGAGTTGTGTTGGTTGCACGCCGTGTTCCAGTGATAGTTCCTCATCTCTGCCTAGGTAATGTGATGTGTTCTTTCCTTGAAGGCTGGTAAAGCCACCAGAGACTGTGACCACAGTAGAAGGACCGCTACTGCTTCCCTGTTAAGGCCGGATAGGCCTATGGTATATTAAAAACTACGGTAGTAGCTGGACAAGTTGATATTTATTTTTGGTTTTGCCTTATTTTTTTTATTTGCACCTGTTGTGTCCTTTTCTGCTGGATATGCGGGCACCTCAAGCGAGTTGGGGAGTCTTCACTCTCAACTTATGGACTGTGCCGTATCCTGTCCAGGAACTGTTTTCCAAATTTCACTTTATGGACTGTGCCTTAGATGTTTACAAGAAACGGACATTGTTTCTGCCCCCGTTTTAAAGGACTGTCTCCCTTGCCTGTTCCAGGGTCCTTACCTAGAAGGACCGAGGACCCCGTGCCTTAAGAAACAAAGGTCTGTGTTCTTAAAGTGGCACACTCTCTCAAGAAAATGGGTTGTGTTGAATATATGTGTTCTATTTCATGCCAAATATTTTACAAAGACTATGCTATATTTAACATTTTTGCACTTGAATTTGAAAAATGTTTAGTGGTAGTTAGGGAGAGCCGGTTGAAGACGAGCAAAAAGCTCCAGCTGAAGAATAGTTGTTGGTTAAAATTGTGGTTAAATCTGTGTATTTCTTGCAGGAGACCGATTGACAAGAGATGTAGATAGGGTAAGTGTGCTGTATGTGTAAATTGCTTAAAGGGGTCCATAGTGCCTAACTACCAACTCACCTTTAAGTAAAGAGGCAGTATTGGGGGAACACTATCTGAGGATAGTTAGGGGAGAACTACCACAACTCCAAGAGGCTGGTTAAGGTAACCAGGTAGAAGGCAAACGTCGAGGACGACATTCAAAAAGGAGGGAAGAGTGTGACAGGTAGATATTACATAAGGTGTTGATAAGCGTACCTGTCAGCAGAATTGTGCTTAGTAAACTACATACACTGTCAGGTGGGTGCCAATGATACCTTTGATTATGAAATCCGTCCAGTGGTTCTTTTATAATCTTTAGTTTCAGTTCTGCCATAATGATATGCATGTGCTCTGGTGCTCTGCTTCTGTATTCATGTATTCCTATCTCTGGCCTCTGACAAGTCTCTGTGCTTTCAATGACCTGCCTACTATTTTAAATACTGGCTGTGTAATTTCTCTGCCCATGTGAAATCTACATATCCCAAAATGTCCGCCCAACACCCACGCATGCGCTGTAGCAACTTTCGGTTGCCAAGAGATACTACTGCGCACGCACAAGCACCATTTTGCTTTTGGAAAAAGAGCGTGGGTGCAGAAATATGGCGCCGCATGTGCGCAGTAGCATCTTTCGGCAACCGAAAGATGCTACTGCGCGGGCATCGGGCGGCCATTTTGGGATATGTAAATTTCACATGGGCAGGGAAATTACACAGTCAGTATTTAAAATAGTAGGCAGGTCACTGAAAGCACAGTGACCTGTCAGAGGCCAGAGATAGGAATACATGAATACATAATGAGAGCACCAGAGCACATGCATATCATTATGGCAGAACTGAAAATAAAGATTATAAAAGAACTGCTGGACGGATTTCATCATGAAAGGTATCATTTTACTCAGTGTAACGGTGTCCACCTGTCAGTCTATGTAATTTACTAAGCACAATCCTGCTGGCAGGTGCGCTTTAAGCATCCAGCAACTAGGGGGGTTAACAGGGTGCAGCTAAGGGGAGTGGTCAGGACTGCCCCAGTGAGACTGGGTAGTGTCAGTTCTGAGCTGGAGAGCGAGCTTAAAGAAGTTGTCCACTACTTTCACATTGATGCCCTATCCAAAAGATAGGTCATCAATGTATGATCGGCCGTGATGCTGTACCCGGCACCCCTGCTGATCAAATGTCATCGGTGCCGCCGCCGGCCAGAAGTGCTTACCTGCGGTGCTTGGCCGTCCATCTGTAGTGGCCGCCGCGGGATACTGCACATCCACCTCCCATTGAATTGAATAGAAGGCAGATGTGCAGTAACAAGCACTGGCCACTGTAACTTGATGGCCAGGTAAGCACTTCCTGCCGGCGGCTGCCGCCACCAATAACAGCCGATCGGCAGGGGTGTCGGGTGCAGGACCCCAGACGATCATACATTGATGCCCTATTCTACAGATAAGGCATCAATATGAAAGTAGTGGACAAACCCTTTAAAAGATACAGACCTCTTCACCAGGCTGATGAGGGTTCTGGGACTCTCCCACTGTGACTGCCTTTTAATTGCTAGTGGTATCTACAAGAGAAAGTAATGGAGAAAGGAGTTAACTGTTGTTTAGCAGAAGCAAGGATTGAACACCACATCTGAGGACTGGACTCATCCTTGCGTTCTAACCATCCCTCGTACCTCACTGCACTAGAGGCTAAAGCCTATGACACAGTGGACCGGGGACTGCTGGTGGGATCATTACTGTTATGGGGCATAGAAGTGTGCTGCTAAAGAGACTTGATCTGTGATGTACTGTGCTAGTAAGAAAGACTGTTTGTTAATGTGCCTTTAAGATGAAACTGTTTGTTACTGGAGCCTGTTGCTCAAGAGACTTAAATTGCACTGGCCATGTGTGGCACCCCAGGGGTCCGGTTGCCACAATGGCATTGCCTCCCTCACAAGAGGTGATGCCATGCCTGGAAGTAAGTAGGGGTCCCCTAATCAGGTTTTGCTAAGCACGCAACACGTTCCTGGCTCCAGACCAGCAAGGGGAGCTCCTCCCCTTGGCAACTGGGATCTGGAGGCGGGGTTAGTGAGTCTTAGTGTGAGGAGTTGAAGTCAGGACATCGAAGAGAGAGGAGCTGGGGACTGGAGCTGCGCGGCAGCTCACCCCAGAAGGATCGGCACAGAAGAACCGGACACCAGAGTCCGAGGCTGTGGGGCACTGAAGGCCCAGCAGCAGAAACCGGAGGGCAGGAGATTGCAGGTCTCCTGGCCCCATCAGACGCCCGGAGGCTCAGCAGCACTACAGGGCCCAGCACCGCCACGTGGGAGCGACGCACCATCAAGGCCCGAGCTGCCTGCCATACGGGTGAGCACAGAACCGTTGCACTCAGGGACGAGGGCCACCGCACAGCTACAAGCAGCAGGGCCATAGAGTTTAGTGGAAAGGGAAGGCCTCCAACTTCACCTGGCAAGGAGGATTCTTTACTTGCTTCCAGGCTGCCCGGACTTCCACTTCTAGCCAGTACCCTAGTCCAGGCTTGTCTACTCACCATCAGTAAAGATAAGAGGAAACCGTCATTAAGTTGTGGACTGATTATTGCTGTGCCATCAACCCCTGCACTACAATGCCCAGCACCACCTATAACATCCTCACTGCCCTGGAGCTAAGCTCTACCCGTGGAGAGCCACACAATCCCTGCTGCACTAACATCAGCTCCAGAGGACCTGCTCCGCAGCGGCGGCTTCCTGTAGCCGCATACCACAGGTGGCGTCACAAACTTTATACAAACACTATAAATCCCCTATAAATAAACCCCTTTTATTGACCACCCTGGGTCACGGACCGGGTCTCCGCCACTGTGACATCCCCCAGCATCTACCGGCCCGGCACCGGGTACCCCAAGGCCCAGTGGGCGCGTCACATGTGGCTTCATTAAATGCAACTGTTCAACTGTTCATGAGGACTCGTGTACTGGCCTGTACCCCCAGCTCACTATCAATGTGCCAAAGGAATGTTGCAGGAGATGAAGGAGGCTGGGGTGATCAGAGATAGTTGTAGCCCCTGGGCAGCTCCATTAGTTCTCGTTAGAAAGAAGGATGGTACCATGAGGATGTGTGCTGATTACAGGCAAATTAACCGCATTACACATAATGATGCCTACCCATTACCCAGAATTGAGGAGTCATTAGCTGCACTAAGATCTGCTAATTATTTCTCCACTTTGGATCTCACCAGTGGGTACTGGCAGGTTCCTGTGGCAGAGGCGGACAAAGAAAAGACTGCGTTTACCACGCCAATGGGCCTCAGCGAGTTCAACTGCATGCCATTCGGGCTCTGCAACGCCCCAGGAACCTTCCAGCGGTTAATGGAGTTCTGCCTAGGACACAAGAACTTCGAAACTGTCCTGCTCTACCTGGACGACGTAATTGTCTACTCAAAGACATATGAAGACCACCTGGAGCACCTGGCCGAGGTGTTCGAAGCCCTATCTGGTTTTGGGCTGAAGGTAAAGCCGTCCAAATGCCACCTGTTGAAGCCCAAGGTGCAGTACCTAGGTCATGTGGTAAGCGCCGAAGGTGTAGCGCCAGACCCTGAAAAAGTCACCGTAATCAAGGACTGGCCAAGACCCTCCACTATCAAGGAAGTGCGGCAGTTTCTCGGGCTGGTAGGCTACTACAGAAGATTTAGCAAGGGTTTCACCAAGATAGCAGCACCCATGCAGGACCTCCTGGTAGGCCAGTCCAAGAAGGCCAAGAACCCGAAACCTCCGTTCAAATGGGATAAACCAGAAGACGAATCTTTCACCCGACTGAAGATGGCTCTGACCGGAGATGAAGTCCTGGCCTACCCCGACTATGGCCAACCCTTTATATTTCATACCGATGCCAGCAACGTGGGATTGGGAGCGGTGCTGTCCCAGGTACAGCAAGGCAGAGAGCGAGTGATTGCATACGCCAGCAGGAAGCTCTGGCCCACGGAAAGGAACCCCGACAACTACAGTTCCTTCAAGTTGGAGTTTCTCACCATAGTCTGGGCTGTAACAGAGCGCTTCAAACACTATCTCGCCTCCTCTAGATTTACAGTCTTCACAGATAACAACCCGCTGACGCACCTGGAGACTGCGAAGCTTGGTGCCCTAGAACAACGATGGATGGCCCGACTGTCTAACTACGAGTTTACCATCAAGTATCGGGCGGGGCAAAAAAATGCAAATGCTGATGTGATGTCCAGGATGCCCAACTTGCCAGATGGGGGAGAAGACCCAGAAGAGCTGGAGGAGATAGAGATACCCGCTTTCTATCGTCATGGGGTGACCCAGTGCTCCCACTGTGTGAGGGACAAGCGCCCCGCCAACAGAGAGGCCATGTTCAACCCATTGCCCCACCATGAATGGACAGAGACGCAGGATAGCGACCCGCTGTCCGCCTAGTCACGGAGTTGCTGATGCAAGCTGACTCGCACCCTGATCCAGATGCTCCACAGGAGACCCAACAGTTGTGGAAGGAGAAGGGCAAACTGTTCATCTACGAAGGAAAGCTGTGTCGAAGAAGCATCAACTCCCAGACACATGAACTGGTCTGGCAGGTGGTAGTCCCGAGGTGGGATGCGTTAATGGTCGTAGAAGCGTACCACGATGGAGTAGGACACTTCGGGTGGAAGAAGTTGGAAGTCCTGCTACGTGAGAGATTCTACTGGGCTGGCATGAGGAAAGGAATTAAGAGATGGTGTCGAGAATGTGGTCCATGCAACCTGAGACGAAAAGACCGTGACAGCAAGAGGGCTCCCCTGCAGCCCATAATCAGCAAACAGCCACTTGAACTGGTAGCCTTGGACCACGTGAAGCTAGCCCCAAGCCGGTCAGGCTATGTCTACGCTTTCAACATAGTAGACCACTACTCCCGGTTCTTGGTAGTAGAGCCAGTGATAGACCAGACGGCTCAGACGGAAGCCAAAGCGTTCCAACAGCACTTTTGTCGCCCGCACGGTTACCCTGAACGGGTACTTACCGACCAAGGTCCAGCCTTTGAAGCAGAAGTGTTCCAGGAATTCTGTAACTTGTATGGCTGCAAGAAAATCAGAACGACGCCGTATCATCCCCAGACTAACGGGTTGTGTAAAAAGATGAACCAGGTGGTGATAGACCTGTTGAAGATGTTGCCCCTTGAAGAACGTAGCCTGTGGCCAGAGAAGTTGCCAGATTTGGTGGACCTATATAATCACATCCCGGTGAACTCCACCAACTGTACATCCGCTTACCTGATGAGAGCAAGACCTGGTAAGCTACCCATTGACTTAGACATGGGAGTCTTAACACCAGAGACGACATCACCAGATGCGGATTGGGATACCGAGTGGCAGCAGCAATACCGCAAGGTGCAAGAGTGTGTTGAGAGAAGTTTGTTCCAGGTGAGACAGAAGCAAGAGAAAACTTATAATCAGCACGCACCTGCCGTTCCCTTGTCACCTGGAGAACAGGTACTTAAGAGAAAGAGATGACTCCACAAATTAGATGACCAGTGGGAGGTAGAGCCATACACATTCCTACCCTCCAATTACGATAACATCAAAGTGTGCCTCATCAGTAAGGATGGAGGGGAAACTTCAGCGGCAGTCTCAAGAGATCACTTGAAGATATGTCCTGAACAGTTGAAACACACAGAAGAAGATCAAGACAACACTCAGCCCACAGAAGGAGTGGAGGAAGTGGTCCAAACAGTACTCGGAGAACTTCCCCGGTCTTGGATGCAGGTGAACAGTGCAATTATAGTACCGGTCCTTACCTTTCTCCAAGCGGCCTCACCGGAAGCTGCAGAAGTTCCAGAACAGCTGGAAGACCAGTCGGTCCCAGAGACAGAAGTTTCATCATCAGCAGACCAGGAGAATCTACCCTCTGCTAGCAGTGAACCTGTCGTACCCAGGGTGAGCCAAAGAATTCGTAGGAGATTACCCAGCTTACCTGTGTTACCTCAAACTACCCGTAGGGTAGTTCACACAGAACCCACCACACCAGGGGTAGACACTAGGGACCAGGGTAGAGTAGTGACAACTAACGTACTACGTACATCGACCAGAAGTTCAAAAGGTCAGCTCCATGCCCGCTGCAGAAACTAAAGTGTAAGAGAATAAAAGTGTATGTTGTATATAGTTGTACCCATTAAATAAAATGGAAAAGTATATTTGTTAAATTTATGGACAATTGGACCACAGGACTAGGTGTGGTCAGGACAATGTTGGATATAGTTACTAACAGGCCTAGAAAATAAACCGCAGGCGTGGCTGAAGACCAGGCCCAACGAAAGAGTGCCCCGAAGCCATGCCCAGGGACGACACACAAAGTGGGTTGATGCAGTTCCCACCAGCCAAATTACAGTTACCAGGATTGTGGCGTAAAGACTAAGCGCCGTAGTGACTGCTTTCAAATTTTGTTGGGTTTTTGTAATTTTTGACTGTTGTAACCTGTTTAAATTGTTAATTGTTAATTTTAAAGGTATCCTCAGTCCAGGAGTAGTGAAGTTAACTAGGGGGGAATGTGGCACCCCAGGGGTCCGGTTGCCACAGTGGCATTGCCTCCCTCACAAGAGGTTATGCCATGCCTGGAAGTAAGCAGGGGTCCCCTAATCAGGTTTTGCTAAGCATGCAACACTTTCCTGGCTCAAGACCAGCAAGGGGAGTTCCTCCACTTGGCAACTGGGATCTGGAGGCGGGGTTAGTGAGACTTAGTGTGAGGAGTTGAAGTCAGGACGTCGAAGAGAGAGGAGCTGGGGACTGGAGCTGCACGGCAGCTCATCCCAGAAGGACCAGCACAGAAGAACCGGACACCACAGTCCGAGGCTGTGGGGCACTGAAGGCCCAGCAGCAGAAACCGGAGGGCAGGAGATTGTAGGTCTCCTGGCCCCATCAGACGGCCGGAGGCTCAGCAGCACTGCAGGGCCCAGCACCGCCACGTGGGAGCGACGCACAAGCAAGGCCAGAGCTGCCTGCCATACGGGTGAGCACAGAACCGTTGCACTCAGGGACGAGGGCCACCGCACAGCTACAAGTAGCAGGGCCAAAGAGTTTATTGGAAAGGGAAGGCCTCCAACTTCACCTGGCAAGGAGGATTCTTTACTTGCTTCCAGGCTGCCCGGACTTCCACTTTTAGCCAGTACCCTAGTCCCGGCTTGTCTACTCACCAGCAGTAAAGATAAGAGGAAACCGTCATTAATGTTGGAATAATACATATTAATCTGTATGTGTATTGCAACAACTACTGTGTGCTGTTTCATATGTTGTGCATATTGTGAGGTTGTTAACAAAGTTGTGTTTTAAAAAAAAAAAACTCACACAGACAGGATGCCCCCTCCTTCTCTTCCTGTATTGTTGATATATGTTTTGTTTCTCCTCATCTGCAGTAACACCAGACTCCATGCTGTGCCTATGCTGGATATGAATAAACCTACATTCTGTGTTCTAAACTCTGGATGTCACGCGGATTAATACTCTGCTAACAGGTTATGGGCCCAGATGTACCAGATGTACCAGAGTCCCCAGAGTTCCCAGAGTCACAGATCCCCAGAACACAGAGGAAAGAAAAGAAAGAAAGACAGCAAACTGAGAAGAAGCAAAGATGGCCACCAGCAGCAGCTCCATGAAATTTACAGTGCCAAGTCTCACTAACCAGAATTATCAATCCTGGAAATTCAAAGTGAAAATGCTGCTGATAAGAGAAGGTACGTGGAAATACACACAGGAGCCTATACCTGACCCAGTGCCACAGGAGTGGACAGAGATGGATCAGAAAGCACAAAGTACCATATCACTCAGTATAGATGATGACCAGATTGTGCATGTGTGTAAATGTAATACTGCAAAGGAAATGTGGGAGCAGTTGCAAAAGGTACATGAGAGGATAAATTTAAGCAATAAGCTCTATCTCATGAGAAAGCTGTACCAGTCTAAGTTACAGAAAGGCCATGATATGCAGGATTACATAAGAAGTGTTCTGGAAGTTGTAGAACGCCTGAGAGGCATTGGGGAAGATCTACAGGACTTTCATGTGGCCGCATTACTGCTTAGTGGCCTTCCAGAGAGCTATGATACGCTTGTAACCGCACTAGATGCGGGTCCAGATGATGAGCTTACACTGGAGTATGTCAGGAGGAAGCTCATAGATGAATATAAGCGAAAGGCAGAAGGTATAAACAGTAGGATATGCAGCACAGAATCTGCTTTACAGACACAAAACCTAACTGATAACAGGAAGCACACAAAAGAAACACGTGAATGTTTTGTTTGCAAGAAATCAGGACATTTGAAAGCTGACTGCAGAGTCTGGAAAGCTAGAATGAATCAGCTGAAAAAGCAAAGCAGTCATCAAAGGGTTAAAAGTGCTGTATCTGGAGAAAATGATTCTGTGAATACTGAAACTGCATTTACTGTCAGTGCAAATACATCAAAGCATGCATGGTGTATAGACTCTGGAGCAACTAGTCACATGACTAATAACAGAGACTTCTTTTCTAAGCTTGACCAAAGTAAATCAGAGAAAGTGATTATGGCTAATGGTCAGTACATGACTTCAGAAGGCATAGGAGATGGTTATATTGATTGTCAAATCTCACCAACACAAAGCAGGAAGATCCCAGTAAAGGATGTGCTGTATGTGCCTAGTCTTGAAAGTAATCTACTATCTGTGAAGAAACTCACAAAACAAGGAAATGAAGTTACATTTAAGCATGATAACTGCATCATCTCAAAGGAAGGCCACTCACTAGCAGAGGGAAACATCACAGATGAACTTTATCAGCTGAAATGCAAAGAGTGTGTGTATACAGCGCAACAAGAAGAGCATAAAAACTGTATACATGTGTGGCATAGGCGTCTGGCACACAGAGACCCAGAAGCAATAAGAAAGTTAGTCCAAAAGCAACTAGCTGAGGATATTACAATTGATCTATGTAACCAGACAATGAAGTGTACTAGCTGCATCAAAGGGAAAATGTCTAGGAAAGCTTTTCCTAAGAGAATTAGTACAACAACAGCACAGCCACTAGATTTAATACACACAGATGTCTGTGGTCCAATGAGCACTCTGACTCCAGGGAAGAAGAGATATTTTCTCACATTTATTGATGATCATTCAAGATATACAGTTGTCCACCTGCTTCACAGCAAGAAGGAAGTTCCAGAGAAACTTGAAATATACCTAGCTGAAGTATATAATAAATTTGGAAGAATGCCAAAGATTCTACATGCAGATAATGGGACTGAATATACAAGTAATGAGACACAGAGCATTTTCAAGAAAAATGGAATACTATTTCAGACCACTGTACTGTACAACCCAGAGCAAAATGGTGTCGCGGAAAGAAGGAACCGAACACTATGTGAAAGTGGAAGAAGCATGTTATTTGATGCAAATCTGCCCACAGCATATTGGGGTGAAGCAATCATGACAGCTTGCTATCTTCAGAACAGACTACCAGGTAAAGCTACAGAGAAAACTCCATTTGAGCAATGGAATAGCAGAAAGCCAAAACTACATCACATAAGAATATTCGGAAGTAAAGCATTTGTACATGTTCCCAAAGAAAAGCGAACTAAGTGGGAATCTCACGCTAAGGAAGGTATCCTGGTAGGCTACAGCGAAACCCAGAAAGGTTATAGGATTCTACACCCAGAAACAAACAAGGTCACAATAAGTAGAGATGTAGTGATTGATGAAAACTTTGTATCACCTAAGTTTTGTGACATCACGCCAGTAGTCCAGCTGAAGTCACAATTACAAGACAGCAACAAAGAGGATGTAGAGGTCTGGCTGGATTCTTCAACTAATGAAGGAACAACAGAAAAATCAGGTGAATCTGAAATCAGGAGATCGTCAAGATCAAACAAAGGTATACCAGCTAAACGTCTATCCTACATTGTCAAGACACTACCTGAATCAGAGCCGCAGTCATGGGATGAAATGCAAGCACTACCTGTCCATGAAAGAACAAAGTGGATCGATGCCGCTAATGAGGAAATCAAATCGCTTCATCAACTCCAAACTTGGAAACTCACCAAGCTACCACAGGGCAAAAAGGCAATCAAGTGCAAGTGGGTCTTCAAAACCAAATATGACTCTGAAGGTAAAGTCCACAGATTCAAAGCAAGGTTGGTCGCAAAAGGATATTCTCAAAAGTATGGCGAAGATTACGATGCTACATTTGCTCCAGTCACTAAACAGACCACGTTCAGAGCTTTGTTAGCTGTAGCTGCTGTACAAAAGATGTATGTCAGACATTTGGATATAAAAACTGCCTTTTTAAATGGTGACATTGAGGAGGACTTATACATGACTCAACCTGAAGGTTATGTAAAAGGAGGTGAAGAGAATCTTGTTTGCAAACTACAAAAATCTCTCTATGGTCTTAAGCAATCAGCAAGAGCATGGAACACCAAGATGAATTAAGTCTTGTTGGAAGAAGGATTTAAAAGAGGTCAAGCAGATCCGTGCTTATACACAAAATATACAGATGGAAAGTGGATGTATATTCTCTTATATGTGGACGACGTAATTGTTGTTCATCAAGACGACGCAGAAATTGGAAAAATGACTGAAATTCTGAATCAGCACTTTGAAGCAAAAGACCTTGGAAGTGTGACATATTATCTAGGAATCCAAATCCAGAGAGAGGAAGATGGAAGTTTTCTTCTAAACCAAAGTGCAAAAATTAATTTGATTCTGAATCAGTTTAAAATGTCAGAGGCCAAAGGTATATCAACCCTAATGGAACCATCCTACCTGAAGCTGGAAGGAGAAGATGACCTGTTGCCTAACAATGAGAAATATCGTCAGGCAGTGGGGGCACTTCTATACATATCAACTATGACTCGACCGGATATCACAACAACAGTTGGAATCCTTTGCAGATATGTGGAAAAACCGCGCCAAAGAGACTGCTGTTAAGAGACTTCTCCGATATTTGAAAGAAACGCAAGATGTAAATTTAAAACTATCTGCAGCAGGAGATCTAGAACTTACCGGCTATGTAGATGCGGATTGGGCTGGTGATTCGCATGATCGTAAATCCACAAGTGGATACTTGTTTAAAGTTGGAGAAAGTTCAATCTCCTGGTCTAGTAGGAAACAAGTGTCTGTTGCCTTGTCATCTACAGAAGCGGAGTATGTGTCCGCAGCCTATGCAAGCCAGGAGGTTGTTTGGCTAAGACAATTGATGGACGATCTTGGCAAACCGTCAACTCAGCCGACTGTAATTTATGAGGACAACCAAGGATGCATTAAACTTGCATGCAGTGAAAAGATCAGTGCTAGAACCAAGCACATTGACGTCAGACATCATCATCTACGTGATTTGATAGATCGTGGCAAAATTCAGTTTGTCTATTGTGAAACTGATAAGATGGTAGCTGACATTATGACAAAGCCATTGCCACGAGCTAGGTTCCAAGAATTGAGAACCACAATGGGACTAAGAGGATAAGTAGTTGTTGAGTGGGGGTGTTGGAATAATACATATTAATCTGTATGTGTATTGCAACAACTACTGTGTGCTGTTTCATATGTTGTGCATATTGTGAGGTTGTTAACAAAGTTGTGTTTTAAAAAAAAAACAACTCACACAGACAGGATGCCCCCTCCTTCTCTTCCTGTATTGTTGTTATATGTTTTGTTTCTCCTCATGCTGCAGTAACACCAGACTCCATGCTGTGCCTATGCTGGATATGAATAAGCCTACATTCTGTGTTCTAAACTCTGGATGTCACGCGGATTAATACTCTGCTAACAATTAAGTTGTGGACTGATTATTGCTGCGCCATCAATCCCTGCACTACAACGCCCAGCACCACCTATAACATCCACACTGCCCTGGAGCTAGCTCTACCTGTGCAGAGCCACACCATCCCTGCTGCACTAACATCAGCTCCAGAGGACCTGCTCCGCAGCGGCGGCTTCCTGTAGCCGCATACCACAGGTGGCGTCACAAACTTTATACAAACACTATAAATCCCCTATAAATAAACCCCTTTTATTGACCGCCCTGGGTCACGGACCGAGTCACCACCACTGTGACATCCCCCAGCATCTACCGGCCCGGCACCGGGTACCCCAAGGCCCAGGGGGCGCGTCACATGCGGCTTCATTAAATGCAACTGTTTAACTGTTCATGAGGACTCATGTCAAATGTGTCTGGTCAGCAAGTGAATCCAGTTACATGTCTGTGCCTGAGGGCAAGTACCCCTGTATGACTGAGAGAAGCTGCAGCACATGGTCTATGGTCACCCTGAATAAACAGTTCCCCAAGGATTCCAAAGAATTCATGAAACCTGTCTCGCCCCTATCTAAACCTAGCGGTGTGCATGTAACAAAATCTTTCTATTTCTCTCTGAGGTCTCTCCAGAATGCAGGGCACAATAAACAGACAGGTTATAAAAGAAGTACAATATACTTATGTTGCATCTCTCCTGTCTCTGCCCAGTCCTCCGCTGGCTCGCTTACTCCCTTTCTCCCATCTGACTTCACTCTTCAGAACCTCCAGTGGTCACTGGGACTTAAATGACGTCCTGTTGAGCATCACCCAGTGATGTCATGATGTCTCTTGATGCCTAATGAGCATTGAATTGCAAAAATTTGGGTTCTGGAAAATCCAATTTTTTGTGAAATTTGAAGCAGAGAGACAAAAATAAGACAGCCCCCAAAAAGGGAATGGTATTATAGTATCTAGTTTTGCATTTTGCATGAGTTCTTGTAAATACTGCTATCATAAGGCGGTATCTGCAGCCCATTCAGGTTGCACAGGTTGTCCAGTGCCTAAAGGATAACAAAGAGGTTTGCCATGTCTTTCAGCACAGTCTCCAGAGCATGGAGGAGATTCCAGGACACTGTCTGTGGCACATTATTATTATTATTATTTGGCACTTTTCATGTGAAAAAGGGGGTATACATAGCAAACACAATTGCAAAAATCTTGAACAAAAACGCAATGGCAAACTGGTACTGGAGGAGAGAGGACCCTACCTGCGATGTCTCACAATCTTCAAGGGATGGGTGAGGATACAGTAGGTGAGGGTAGAGCTGGTCATGCAGCGGTGTGGTGGAGCAATGATTACTGCAGGTTGTAGGCTTTTCGGAAGAGGTGGGTTTTCAGGTTCCTTTAGAAGGTTTCCTCAGTAGGCAAGAGTCTGATGCTTTGGGGTAGAGAGTTCCAGAGTAGGGGGGATACACGGGAGAAATCTTGTATGCGATTGTGAGAAGAAAAGATAAGAGGGGAGTAGAGAAGGAGATCTTGTGAGGATCGTAGGTTGCGTGTAGGTGTGTACCGGGAGACTAGGTCACAGAAGTATGGAGGAGAAAGGTTGTGGATGGCTTTGTATGCCACGGTTAGGGTTTTGAACTGGAGTCTCTGGGCAATGAGGAGTCAGTGAAGCATTTGACAGAGAGGAGAGGCTGGGGAGTAGGCGGGAGGCAGGTGGATTAGTCGGGCAGCAGAGTTTAGGATAGATTGGAGGGGTACGGGAGTGTTAGCGGGGAGGCCACAGAGCAGGATTTTGTAGTAGTCGAGGCGGGAGATGATGAGGGCGTGCACTAGTGTTTTTGCAGATTCATGGTTGAGGAATATGCGGATCCGGGAGATGTTTTTGAGTTGGAGTCGGCAGGAAGAGGAAAGGGCTTTGATATGTGGTTTGAAGGAGAGGTTAGAGTCCAGGGTTATCCTGAGGCAGCGAGCTTATGGGACTGGGGAAAGTGGACAGCCATTGATTTTGATGGATATGACTCGCCCCCAGGGCCATGGGGTACTCGGCAGCCGGGCCTTATGGCTGCTTGCAGGGGGGATATCACGGTGGCTGGCCCGGTTCGTGACCCAGGGCGGTCAGTGCAAAAAGGGGATATAATTGTTAGGGACATTTTGTGACGCTGACTCGCCCCCGGGGGCCTGCAGCTGATCGCCAGGGTTATCACGGTGGCTGGCCCAGGGCGGTCAGTGCTCAAAGGGGTATCAATTATTAGTAGAAGTTCAGAGAGTTCGTGACGCCACCTGTGGTGTCTGGTGAAGGTCCTCTGAGACAGATGTCAAGGCAGCTAAAGATGGTACAGCTCCCCAGAGGCGGAGCGGGCCTCAGGGCAGTGTAAATAGATGAATGGTGCACTGGGCGTTGTAGTGCGGTGATGGAAAATGGCGCCGGTGAAGAAACAGACAGAGGCTGTTCGATGCAGTCGTCCAAGGTTTTACTTACAGTTCTTAGGCAATTCACAAGTGCACTTTACAGGTGAAGGCCTCCCGCGTCGCGCTGCGTTCACCAGGCAGGGGTTCAGTCCTTCCTTAAGCAGCTTAGTGCCTGGCAGAACCCCACTTTCTCGTGTTCCTACTTTGACCATCTTTACACTTGGTCCTTCTCACCGCTGCCCTACGCTGCCCACTCTCAATCCCGCCGGGGTATGCTGAAGTCCTTCCTGTACGTCGGATCCAGGACCAACCTGACCCCCTGGGGATTAGAATGAAGCAAACCGATCACTCCTGACACCTGGCAGGAGCGGGGCATACGGGTGCCGTCCTGCACGCGCCGTACCCCTGGGATCCTTTTTGGAGAATGGAGCCTACTCCCTGCTCCACTCCGGGGCCTCTATCCTGAGCCCTAACTTGCGGAACAGAGTTCTGACTGAGCCTCTGCTCCCAGACAGTCTTCACTAACTGACCTCAACTCCAAATATGGCTTCCTATTATATACCTACTGTATAAGTGCTTCCTGTATCTGCTTCCTCCACCCACACCCACTACTGGTTCCCCCTACCTTTGGATTCCCCCCTACTCCAGCCAGGGTCGGGGCTCAGCAGAAACTACATTGCAACTTGCTCCTCCTGCTGGCCTGGAGTGGTGTAGTGTTGGATGTGGGTGTTTGGGGTTCCGTGCAGCACACCTATCTTACCCGAGAGAAGGAAGACACCACACCTCTGGGTGAGGTGCAGTATCTCTGTGGCGACCGAACCCTCAGGGGCGCCACAATGCCACCTGTGGTACCTGGTGAGGATCACCAGCACTGCAACAGTCCTCTGAGGCAGATGTTAGGGCAGCTAGAGATGGAACGGCTCCCCACAGGTGAAGCAGGCCTCAGGGCAGTGTAAACGATGCAGGTTGCGCTGGGCGTTGTGGTGCAGGGGGAACGATGGCGCAGTAGGAGTAACGGACAGAGACAGGGAATTTGCTTTGTTACCTTTACTCATGCAATTGTTAGGTATGGTCCAGGGTACTCCATAGGATAGGTGCACTTCAGGACTTCGCCCCAGTGAGCGGGTATAAGGCGGCCTCCTGATCCGTGTTTGCCTCTGTGTATGCTCCTGGCCAGCCTGCAACTGGGCCTAGATTATGTGTTACTTCACCTGTTGCTCAGAAGTAGGACCTCCGGTTGGTAACCACTTTCCCTGGACGTCGGGGCCTTCGTGGTTCCTGGTCCTGTGTGTGTCTAGCTTTCAAGTTTTGCCAGGGACTTGTAGTCCTCCTGGGATTCCGGTTGACCCTACTGGGTGTAAAGGGTCCCTGTAGGCACGGACCCGGAGTCCGGTATGTATAACGGGGTGAGCTTACTATGCTCCTCTGCCCCCTTGGTTCCACTCTCCTTTCCTCCTCGCCGTCGGCCACACTCGGGGACGTCACTACTCGGCAGCTGACGTGCTGCGTCTTCACCGCTCTCTGAGCATCGGCACGCTCTCAGACTCTCTCTGTCTGACTGCTCTGTTCTGCTCTGAGCACTGACTAAACTCAGACTGACTCTGACTAACTAACTCTGACTAACCAACTGAGCTGCCTGGCTCCACCTTCCCTTTATATGTCCCTATCAGGGCTCCCTCTGCTGGTATGAGGTGGAAGGTGGAGGTGTGTGAATGTAGTGAGGGCCTCTTGTGGAGAAGTCCATCCATGCACCCATATGGGTCTGTGGCACCAAAGTCAGATGGGGGGGCTGAGTGAAATGGGGGAAAGATGATGAATTCTGTTTTATCCATGTTAAGTTTTAGAAATCTAGCAGAGAAGAAGGATGAGATAGCGAACAGACATTGTGGGGTTCTGGTTAGTAAGGAGGTGATACCAGGTCCAGAGAGGTACATCTGTGTGTCGTTAGCATAGAGATGATACTGAAAGCCATGGGACTCTATGAGCTGTCCCAGGCCGAGGGTGTAGATGGAGAAGAGCAGGGGTCCTATGACTGAACCTTGGGGAACACCGACAGATAGGGTGCGAGATGAGGAGGTGGTGTGTGAGTGAGAAACACTGAAGGTTCTGTCTGTTAAGTATGACTAGATCCAAGATAGGGCCAAGTCTTTGATACCAAGAGATGAGAGAGTCTGTAGTAATAGGGAATGGTCCACTGTGTCAAGGGCAGATGACAGTTCCAGGAGGAGAAGGACAGAATAGTGTCGCTTGGATTTGGCGGTTAGTAGGTCGTTGGTGACTTTAGTCAGGGTAGTTTCAGTAGAATGGTGCGGTTGGAAGCCAGATTGTAAGCGGTCAAAGAGGGAGCAGGAGGAGAGGTGGGAGGACAGTTCAAAATGGACGTGCTGTTCCAGTAGTTTTGAGGCATAGGGGAGAAGTGATATGGGGCGATAGCTAGTCAGAGAGGATGGGTCAAGGGAGGGTTTTTTGAGGATGGGTGTGATGGAGGCATGTTTGAAACAGGAGGGGAAGACACCAGTTGTTAGTGACAGGTTGAAGAGGTGGGTTAGAGTTGGGATGAAGACTGTAAGGTTAGGGATGAGGTGGAATGGGATAGGGTCAAGTTCACAGGTGGTGAGGTGTGACTTAGAGAGTAAGGAGGAAAGTTGATCTTCCGAACTGGCGGAGAAGCTGGTTTTGGAGGAGGAGGATTGAGTAGATATGAGGAGGGGCTGTGGGGACTTTAGGAAAAAGCTTTGTCTGATGGTATCAATCTTCTGCTTGAAGAATGAGGCAAAGTCCTCGGCTGAGATGAAAGTAGAGGGAGGAGGCGATGGGGGGCAGAGGAGAGAATTGAAAGTGTTGAATAGCTGTTTAGGGTTGTGTGACAGGGAAGTTATGAGAGATGAGAAGTAGGTTTGTTTTGCTGCAGTGAGTGTGGACTTGAAAGTAGTGAAGGACTGTTTGAATGCGATAGAGTGCTCGTTGGAGTGGGACTTTTCCCATTTCTGCTCAGCAACCCTGGAGGTCAGTCTCAGTTCTTTTCAGGCTGGTGTGCCAGGATTGCCTGTTGATTGTGCGAGCTTTGTTATATGTAAGGGGGATGACCGAATTTAGAGCTGTAGCTGTTGTGGTGCTATATGAAGCAGCAGCAGCATCTGCATTGTGTAAGGAACTTATGTCTGTAAGAGGGAGAAGGGATTAAGAGAGTGAGTGTAGGTCAAGGTGTTTGAGATTTCTGCAAGGGTATGCAAGTTTGTCAAGTGGGGATTGTGCACCTGGAGAGGAGAGGGAAGAGAATGTTAGTAGGTTGTGGTCAGATAGAGGGAGAGGTGAGTTGGAGAGGTTAGATAAGGAACAGAGGCGGATGAAGATGAGGTTCAGTGTGTGGCCATCTTTTTGGGTGGCTGCGGAAGACCATTGAGGAGGAAGGAGGAAGTGAGGGATAGAAGCTTAGAGACAGATGAGTGGGAAGTGTCAATGGGGATGTTGAAGTCACCCATGATGATAGTGGGGATGTCAGCGGAAAGGAAGTGAAGCAGCCAGGTGGTGAAGTGGTCGAAGAAATTGGTGGCTGGCCCTGGAAATGACAGCCAGTTGGAGGTTGGAGGGGGAGTAGATGTGTAAACAGTGCGCCTCGAAAGAGGGGAAAGTAACAGAGGGCGACAGTGGAATTGGGGAGAAGGAGCAGTTATCTGACAGGAGGATACCAATTCCTCTGCCATGCTTGCCGCTGGAGTGTGGGAAAGATGGGATCCACCATAGGAAAGTGCAGCTGGAGAACCTGTGTCAGAGGGGGTGAGCCAGGTTTCTGTGATGCCGAGGAAGGAGAGTTTGTTAGTAATGAAAAGATCATGGATGTAGGAAAGTTTGTAGCAGACAGAGCGAGCGTCCAGAGAGCTCCTGTTAGTGGGACTGGGGAAGCGGGGGCTGGGCGGATGGGTATAAGGTTAGAGAGGTTATGGAAATTTGTGGTAGGTTGTGGGTAGGAGGTAGAAGTGACTGTGGGGATGTGATGAGGAAGGCCAGGATTTGGAGAGATATCGCCAGCAGTGAAGAGGAGAAGAGAAAATGTTAGTAGGTGGGAGTGACGCGCCCCTGGGCCTGTGTCGCGCAGCGTTGCGCACGCGGGAGCTTACCCGGAGCCGGATCTGTTGAGGGTTGTAGTCTCGTGGCGGTGATCCGGTCCGTGCTCAGGGAGTCAGACTAAGTGGCGCTGTATCAGCGGTAGATGTTGGACGACTACGCCACCCGTTGAGTACAGCTAAGGAGCTGCTGCTGCAGGGCAGACCGCTGAGGCCGGTGGTAGGATTGTGCAGCGTGATAGTATAACCCCCAACGGGGGGGGTATGGCCTCAGGGCAGCCAACGTGGATGATGGGGGTAGCAGGAACCACTCGGAGATGGTACGGTGTAGTTCAGGGTCTTTACTGGTGACAAAGATAGACCCTCCCGGAGTACTGGCTAGCGATTGGGGCCTGGTCAGTCCTTGAGCAGATGGGATCTCCCCTGGCCAGGCGGAGTTGTAGGCCTCCCAAACTAACGATACTCTTCTGGCTACCTTGCTAGAGGCGGGTATAAGTAGCCCACGTCCCTGAGTGTACCGTGTGGTGCTCACCCGTATGGCCGGTGACTCGGGGCCTTCTAGTAGCTTCCGCTCCACGACGGCGGTGCTGGTCCCACGCGTGTGACCGTGCCTTCGGGTTTCTGGGCCAGAGGACCTGCAATCCCCTGCCGGTCGGTTTCTGCTGCTGGATAGGAGTTAGTCCCCACAGCCTCGGACTCCGGGTCCGGTGATAACTTCTCAGTCAGGGCGAGCTCTGCAGCTGCCAGCCCCTGACTCCTTGTAGCACTGCTCCCACAGAGCTCCTGTTGTTTCTTCCTATGCTGCTTCTCTTCTCTACTTCTTCTCTACTCACTAACCCTGCCTCAGCCCTAGGTTTATATAGGGGAAGTTCTTCCCCTCCCAGGACTGGGCAGGAGGTGTGGCATGCATAGGATTCCTGACCAAGAGACCTCCCACCTGCTCTCAGACATAACATTGCTGTTACTGTGGAAACCAGACCCCTGGGGTGCCACAGGAGCATGAGAGAGCATGAAGTGGCTGTCTGTGTTTGGAGACAGAGGATTGAATATTAAAGAAGAATTCTGAAGAGGAGGTGAATTGAAGGGGTAGGATGGGGGGAGAGATGAACAGTTCATTACGAGGTGTAGGTATTAGGGGGGTTAGTAGAAAGTAGAGGACTATAGGGGAGAGAGTGAAAACACATAGAAACATTGCTTATTGTGAATGTGTACTATCTTTCAGTGCATAGTTAAAGAGGGTATAAAGTGTGGTTACCTGACTCCTGCAATGACTAACTGCCAAATGTAATAACTGCCCACACTTGGCGCCGATGACATTCAGCGCAAGACACGTGCATGTGACGCGCCCCCTGGGTCGTGGGGTACCCGGTGCCGGGCTGGTAGATGCTGGGGGAATATCTCAGTGGCGGTGACCCGGTCCGTGACCCAGAGCGGTCAATAAAAGGGGTTATGTATAGGGGATTTATAGAGTTTTTATAGAGTTCATGATGCCACCTGTGGAATGCGTCTAACGGGAGCCGCCGCTGCAGAGCAGTCCTCTGAAGCTGATGTTACTGCAGCAGGGATGGTGTGGCTCTCCACAGGAAGAGCTAGCTCCAGGGCAGTGTAGATGATGTTGCAGGTTGTGCTGGGCATTGAAGTGCAGGGGTTGATGGCGCAGCAAGAAACACAGAGACAAGATAGTGCAGTCCCAGGGTCTTTACTCACAGTTGTTGCAGTCCAGATTACAGGCGCCAAAGCAATCTCCCTCGTCGTGCTGCGCTTACTCAGTGAGGGGCTCAGTCCACCCTCAGATAGCTCCGGAGTACACAGTAGGACCCCCTTCTGTGTCTTCTCTCTGGCTGTCTCCCTGAACCTCATACCAAGTGTTCCAGTCTAGTACCTGCGGGCCTTGGCGGGCAACGTCTGCTCCGTCCCCTGGGTCCTATATAGCTACCTTCCTGGTGAGATTGGTATGGGATGTTGGCTACATGACATAATGTTCTGCAGCCTCCGGTTTCTAGCTGAGACGTTCAATCTTCTACTAGTTGAGGGACCGGTTCCCTGTGTGCAGCCTGACCCCTCCACCTCCCGGTAGATTCGGGCGCACGGGTGGCTTCTCGCATTGCCCGTACCCCTGGGGTCCTCTCTTCTCTTCCTGGAGCCTTTCTGCTCCATCTACTCTCTTCTCTCCTTCTCTTCAACCTTGGGCCTCACTGATTAGGCCCGTCTCTGGAGCAGAGCTCCTACAGAGCCCCTGCACCTTCCACTCTCCTCCTCTGACTGAACTGACTTTCTAAGATGGCTTCACTATTTTATATCTTTCTTCTATGTGCTCCTCTTAACTACGTCCTCCACCCACACCCACTACATGGTTCCCCCTTACTAGGCACCCCCCCCACTCCAGCCAGGGTCCAGGGATTGTGCTCTCCTGTAGGAGCAATCTCGCCCTGCCCTCTGAAGTGTGGTGTAATGAATGCAGGTGTTAGGGTCCTGAGCTGTACTCCTTCCTTGCCTGAGGGTGAGATACCACACTTCTGGGTGAGATGCAGTACCTCTGTGGCGACCGAACCCTCAGGGGCGCTACACATGCACCCCACACGCGTGCACCCCTTAAGCAGCTTCTAAATTTATGGAGCAGAACTGTAGAAGAGCATCAACTGAACATCAGGACCAATATCTGCTCCTTTGTGTAAGTATGAACAGGAGGACTGCAAAGGCCCTACAACATAACCAGAAGCACGTTACACCCAAAATTGTCAGAAACAGACTCCATGAGGGCGGTATAAGGGCCCGACGTCCTGTAATAGGACCTTACTCACAGCTCAGCACCTTGCAACTCAATTGGCATACACCTGAGAACACCAGAATTGTCAGGTCCTACGTTCTCTGTACAGGTGATAGCAGGTTCACATTGAGCAAGTGATAGATGTGAAAGTCTGGAGACGCCGTGGTGAATGTTATTCAGTCTTCACCGTCACCCAGCATGATGGGCACCATGTGATAGCCAACGGCAACCTGACTGCTGTTAGGTACACGGATGAAATCCTTAGAGCCAATGTCAGACCTTACTGTGGTGCAGTGGACCGTTGGTTCCTCCTAGTGCAGGACAATACCCTTCCTCATGTGCCATACTGGGAAGGCTGTTCCTGGATGATGAAAACATTGATGAGCTCACTTTCCCCAGACCCAGGTGCAAACCTGGTACAACTTGTGTAGCTACACAGGGGTCCAAAAGGTAAGAGGGGCCACTACCACTTCCAAAACAGGTGGAATTGTCTGTGTCCACTCATGCCCAGACCTGAATCCAATTGTGAATCTTTAAATCATTATGTATCAATGCATCCAATGCCGGGGTCTGGGAGGCTGTGGTTGGTGTGACCGAAAAGGATGATTGCAACAGACTCCATGGATGGGCGGCTTATGACTGGTAGTGAACAGAAGGGCGGCTATATTAAAGGGGCCAGAGCCGTACTTATAAGCAGAGGCCCACATGACGGTGATTGGGCCAGGAGAGAAAAATAAAGTTTGAATGGGGTCTATGGGATTGGATCAATAGGGAGTGGGAGGGGATAGTAAAAGGGAGTATAAAAGGAAAAGTGTGGGAAAAGGGGCCATTCCTGTGGGGACAGCAATGGGAAAAGTCTCACCTGCACACCCTCTTTTTTCAGGGAATTTAGAGATATCTAATGGAAATATATAGTACAGACCAAAAGTTTGGACACACCTTCTCATTTAAAGATTTTACTGTATTTTCATGACGATGAAAATTGTACATTCACACTGAAGACATCAAAACTATGAAATAACACATGTGGAATTATATACTTAACAAAAAAGTGTGAAACAACTGAAAATATGTCTTATATTCTAGGTTCTTCAAAGTAGCCACCTTTTGCTTTGATGATTGCTTTGCATACTCTTGGCATTCTCTTGATGAGCTTCAAGAGGTAGTCACTGAAAATGGTTTTCACTTCACAGATGTCCCCTGTCAGGTTTAATAAGTGGGATTTCTTGCCTTATAAATGGGGTTGGGACCATCAGTTGTGTTGTGCAGAAGTCAGGTGGAGACACAGCTGATAGTCCTACTGAATAGAC
Source organism: Phyllobates terribilis (assembly GCF_046119375.1). Classification (NCBI taxonomy): domain Eukaryota; kingdom Metazoa; phylum Chordata; class Amphibia; order Anura; family Dendrobatidae; genus Phyllobates; species Phyllobates terribilis. The sequence goes on along the minus strand of NW_027363102.1, from coordinate 925,174 downwards.
TGTAAGAATTTGTATTATGGCAAGAAAAAAGCAGCTAAGTAAAGAAAAACGAGTGGCCATCATTACTTTAAGAAATGAAGGTCAGTCAGTGCGAAAAATTGGGAAAACTTAGAAAGTGTCCCCAAGTGCAGTTGCAGTAACCATCAAGCGCTACAAAGAAACTGGCTCATATGAGGACCGCCCCAGGAAAGGAAGACCAAGAGTCACCTCTGCTTCTGAGGATAAGTTTATCCGAGTCACCAGCCTCAGAAATCTCCGGTTAACAGCAGCTCAGATTAGAGACCAGGTCAATGCCATACAGAGTTCTAGCAGCAGACACATCTCTACAACAACTGTTAAGAGGAGACTTTGTACAGCAGTAAAATAGCTGCTAGGAAACCACTGCTAAGGACAGGCAACAAGCAGAAGAGACTTGTTTGGGCTAAAGAACACAAGGAATGGACATTAGACCAGTGGAAAGGTGAACGGATGGACTCTACATGCCTGGTTCCCACCGTGAAGCATGGAGGAGGAGGTGTGATGTGTGGGGGTGCTTTGTTGGTGACACTGTTGGGGATTTATTCAAAATTGAAGGCATACTGAACCAGCATGGCTACCACAGCATCTTGCAGTGGCATGCTATTCCATCCGGTTTGCGTTTAGTTGGACCATCATTTATTTTTTAACAGGACAATGACCCCAAACACACCTCCAGGCTGTGTAAGGGCTATTTGACCAAGAAGGAGAGTGATGGGGTGATACGCCAGATGACCTGGCCTCCGCAGTCACCAGACCTGTACCCAATCGAGATGATTTGGGGTGAGCTGGACCGCAGAGTGAAGGCAAAAGGGCCAACAAGTGCTAAGTGTAGCGTCGGCGTCCCTGCCGCCTGCTAGGCAGGGACGCTGTTCCCCTCACCTCTCCGCTCCGTGCCCGGCGTCCTCCTCCCGCTCTGCTGGCAGCGCGCGCTGCTTCCCGGCAACTGTGCTTAGGGCGCGCGCGCTCCCCCTCTCTTAAAGGGGCCGCGCGCACCGTCCTAAGGAGTCCCCGGCCAATGGCCGGAGGACCTCACCATATATAAGGCACCTCCTCCAAAATGGAGGTGCCCGAGCAATGTTGTTGCAAAGCCTTCACTCTGCTTCAGCCCTCAGGTCCCGTTACCAGTTACCTGCCAGTCACCTGCCAGATTCCTGCTTGATACCTGCCTGATATCCGCTTACCTGCTTGCAAGCCTGCGGTCCGACGGTCTGCCTTCCGACACCTGTCAGTCTGTGTATGGACCAGCCTGCCCGCTCACCAGGGAGCGCTCACCTGCTACCTGCCTGCTAGCCTACCTGGAGGCTCTGCCGTCACTTGCCGTGACCACCTGCCAGTCCAGAGACTCTTGCCCGCTCACCTGGGAGCGCTCACCTGCTACCTGCCTGCTAGCCTACCTGGAGGCTCTGCCGTCACTTGCCGTGACCACCTGCCAGTCCAGAGACTCTTGCCCGCTCACCTGGGAGCGCTCACCTGCTACCTGCCTGCTAGCCTACCTGGAGGCTCTGCCGTCACTTGATGTGACCACCTGCCCGTCCAGAGACTCTTGCCCACTCACCTGGGAGCGTCCACCTGCTACCTGTCTGCTAGTCTACCCTGAGACTGTCCCTGTCACTTGCTGTGACTACCTGCCCTTCTACCCAGAGACTGTCCCTGTCACTTGCCGTGACTACCTGCCCTTCTACCCAGAGACTGTCACTGCCACTTGCCATGACTACCTGCCCGTCTTCCCTGGGAGCCACCCGCTTCCTTACAAGGACCGCCCCCTTGTATAGTTGCTCAGGGGTTCCGCCTCCCAGACCCGTTACACTAAGCATCTCTGGGAACTCCTTCAAGATTGTTGGAAGACTATTTCCGGTGACTACCTCTTGAAGCTCATCAAGAGAATGCCAAGAGTGTGCAAAGCAGTCATCAAAGCAAAAGGTGGCTACTTTGAAGAACCTAGAATATAAGATATATTTTCAGTTGTTCCACACTTTTTTGTTAACTATTTAATTCCACATGTGTTAATTCATAGTTTTGATGCCTTCAGTGTGAATGTACAATTTTCACAGTCATGAAAATACAGAAAAATCTTTAAATGAGAAGGTGTGTCCAAACTTTTGGTCTGTACTGTATATTGTTATGTTTTATGGCTCGGGCTTATGATGAAGGTTATAAATTTTTACTGTGAGTCACAGTGGCTGGGGCAGTAGGGGGGGGTCTTTGGGGTTGGTGGAATTTTTTATGGGTGGGAATTTACAGAGATGGTTCCCTTCAGGATGGAATTACTAATTGGCTGATCTGGCACTTAGTGGGGCTCTGGACAGGGGTGTACTCTTGGAGCCAGTGGTGGTGTTTCCTTTACCACTGATTGTGGTGTGGTGCCCTTGAGCTTGGGGTTACGGCTGAGAGTAAAATAATTCTATGGAAAAATGTCTTGTTCTACATGTGCCGAATCTTGTAGCCCCAAGGACCTCTGCCAATTCTTTCATTGGTTATTGTTGTTTGTTAATAAATGGCCGATATGGCAAATTATATCCAAAAAAAAAGTCTCCTGTGTATCATTTATTATAAGTTAAGTGGTATGAGACACTGCTTGGGGAGAAAGAAAATAATTAATATGAGGGATGGTTTCAGGAGAACGATTTGTGCCATACACCGTCATGATCACAGATATATTTTTTTAAATGTCAGAAATGTATTTTTTAACATTTTGATTTCTTTGATTAACAGTTCTGCACACAGAGATATTCCCCTAAGGCCACATTCACACATTCAGTATTTGGTCAGTATTTTACATCAGTATTTGTAAGTTAAAACCAGGAGTGGGTGATAAATACAGAAGTAGTCACGTGTTTCTATTATACTTTAACTCTGATTCTTCCACTCCTGGTTTTGGCTTACAGATACTGATGCAAAATACTGACCAAATACCGAATGTGTGAATGTGGCCTAAGAAAGACAAAACCTCACTTCTATTTTTGTAAATATTCAGGTTTCGGATTTTATTAACCTTTATGATTAACCAGCAGCACTGTAGTTGTTCAATACTAAAATTAATCATTAAAAATACAAATTGTGCACTCCGTGTATATCTGTATACTGTATGTATACATCTGCAAAAGTTTGGTTCCCCATCCTTCAAATTTGATATCTATCTATCTATCATTGTGACATTAGAATAAAAATGATGTCACAAGTGATGTGATGACATCACCACATTCTATATCCCAGTGTTCCGTCCTAAGGGAAACCACTGCCTTACAGACTCCCAAGGGTGAGGCAGCCCCTTTTGTTTTTCGTGACAAACGAAGCAAAAATTGATTTTAAAATGGATAATTACAGAAGAGCCCAAAGAGATCGGGTTCTCAGAGAGAAGAGAGGAATAAATGAAGAGCAGGTACTATTGTTCGCTTTAGGGCGAAAAGACTTTATACTACCGGACATTGACACTGACGCCTCAAAAAAGGCGTCCAAACGTCAAATTCTAGACAAAATGAGAAAGACCAAAAGACATGAGATCCTTACAGAGAGAAGGAAAATGGAGACCCTCACGGAGTCTCACTCTGCAGCCTCCGCTGAGCTTCAGAAGGCCATTCTTATCTCCTTGAGAAAACTCGGAGATCTGGTCCCTGAAATACGGAGGAGAAACAAAGAAGCCATCCTCAATAAGAGGAGAAACATCAACGCAGAGTTAGAGCTGGAAGAGGTTCTCCAAGAGACACCGAGACAAGTGACATCCTCCAGATCTGAAAGTCTGGAGGCACCGAAACTACAAAGAGTGGCAGCCCAGAAGAGGATCAGGAACAGCAGAGACTGGGTTGTCCAATGTAGAAGACGTCTCATCTATGCCAACCCCATTATAAATGGGAATGGTGCATTACGGAGGTCGAGGTCATCAGCTGAAAACATCTCCATCCCAGAGAACAAACAGCTGAGTGTTTCTCCACCAAACACATCACTGGATACAGATGGACCAGGTAAGATGGATCTGCTCAGTGTAATAAGACTGGGGGTGAGGAGGATTATACTCCTAATATTATGTACTGGCATCAATTATCACAAGTGCAGAAAAACTGTCCTTGTTGCCCATAGCAACCAATCACAATGCGGCTTTCATTGTTCCATAGAATGTTAAGAGATGGAATCTATGCTGTGATTCGTTGCTATGGACAGCAGGGACATTTTTATTATTGGACAGTTTTGATAAATGAGAGCCCAAATATTAGACATTTCCTGCTCATTTACATAATTCTATTTAAAATTATAATATTTTCTTTTAGTTATATTTGTTAACCCCTTCTTGACCGGGTAACCTTTTGTTGTTTTTTCCTTCCTCCTTCGAAAACCCATAACTATTTATTTTTTAATTTGTCTCCCAATGTAGCTGTATGTGGACTTGATTTTTTAGTGGACGAGCTGTAGTTTTGAACATTATTTATTTTACTATTCAATGTTCTGGAAAAAGATTCAAAATGTTTTAAAATTGTGGAAAAAAGTGATTCCGCCATTGTTTTTTTTACTGTGTTCATTCAGTGGTAAAAATGACCTGACAGAATGATTCTCCATGTCAGTTACAACTATGATAATGCTGAACAGGCATAGGGGTTATAATTCACTGAACTGGTAGAAGAAAATTAGGAATTTTATAAAAAATAAATTGGTTTGTGTCCCTATATTCTGAGACATTATATCTTTTGGATTTTGATCGCTGGATGGAGCTGTGTGAGGACTTGATTTGTTTTTTTTTGCGTGACAAGTTGTAGCTTTTATAGATAACTTTCTCGGGTAGACAAGACATTGTGATATCTTTTATTACAATTTATTAGATGTATACTGCGCCCTCACAAAAACACTATTCTGGTCTTTACATTTATTTTCTCATTTCAGTGTTTACTGTTTGGGTTAATTAATGTTCCGGATGTGGTTATACTAGATATTCAAATTATTATTATTATTATTATTATTATTATTAATGGGGAAGTATTTTTTTTACATTTTATTATTTTTTTTACTTTTTTTTGTTACTTCTTTTCTTTATTCTCCTTTGGGGACTTGAACCTGCGATATTCTGATTGCTTCTACTAGATACTGTGATAGAACTGTATATAGCGAAATTAAAAATCTCATATGAAAGCCAGGCTGGTCTTAACAGGAAGAGGAAAAGACAGGGGCTTTCAGCAGGCTGAGGTAGTCATTTCCAATAATGTGTTCACTAAGGGGTTCAAATTTTTTATATCATCTCAGCAGATGGAATCGATGAGACGCCCTACGACACAACGGACATACCGGCACAAAGCCTTGATGATGCCAGTTTACAGATTTCTGACCCAAGAGAACTGGTCCACACAGACCAACCTATAGACTTTTCCAATCTCGAGTTCTGGAAAGTTCTTGGAAAAGGAAACTATGGAAAAGTAAGTGTCAATTTATTTTGTCCGTGTTCCCCAATGTATCCTGCACCAGATACACAGGAGAGATGTACATATTCATTACAGGATGCTCATATGTAATGATAATTGGGATTAACTAGTGAACTACTACACAGTAATAGATGAGAGTTTGGTCTGATCTGTTGTGATTTTTCTCCAGGTTGTCTTGGCATCAGATCCAGTCAGTGAAGGACTGCTGGCCATCAAAATCATGGACAAAAGTTCTTGTGAGGACTTAATCTCTACAGAGCTAGAAGTCCTGAGAATGGCTGCCGGGTGCCCCTACCTAATGACTATGCGGGCGTTTAGGGAAACACCTACGGAGTATGAAATAGCCATGGACTATATGGCTGGAGGAGACCTGTTTGGCCACATGAAAGATTCAATGATGTTTAACACAAAGACAATAAGGTAAATGTCCGGTACTGAATGTGAATAATCCGCTGCCGGCACATTGTAGTCTTAGATCAATGGACAACGACAACAGGAGAAACTAATGATGTGAAAAGGACACGTGTGTGATCTCCTCATGTTCTCTGTATGATTGTGCATGTAACCACTGATCCATCCTTTCTACTCCACAGACTCTTTGCGGCAGAGATGGTGTGCGGACTCCAGTTCCTGCATGAACGCGGCGTCATACATAGGTAATCATTTCACCTTCATAAATCTGTCACCTGTGACTCTCTGTTGTCTCCTTACATATCTATTGTAGAAAGTTCTTTCCATGAATTGTCCTCACAATCAGTGTCTGCTCCTTCTCCCTGCAGTGACCTGAAGCCAGAGAACATCCTCCTCCAAGACACCGGACACATCAAAATCTCAGACTTTGGCTTAGCAGCCATGTATGTATTTGAGGGTGACATAGTGGAATATACTGCTGGCACTAAGGGTTACATAGCGCCCGAGGTAAGGAACATCTCTGTGTGATTGATGTCGATAGTAGGATTGAGGGATAATCTGATCCCAATGTATTCTGCTCATATCTAATCACAGACCGGTCCTCATAGTCTCTGTGTGTAAATCCCCTTCCCGGTATATTCAGATTCTCTCCAATCTCATGTTCCCATAGGTAATGGACGGTGAAGGATACAACCATCTGGCAGACTCCTTTTCCTTTGGCGTAATCTTATATATGATGACTGTAGGTGACTGGCCATTCTATACCAGAGGCACAATGGACGAATACCACCAGTCTCTGTATGACGACATCCCTTCTTTTCCACCTGGGATCTGCTGTCATGCCATGGATATCATAAAACGGGTGAGTAAGATCAGATGGACAATGATAATGGGGGATTACAAGAAGATATAGAAGATAAGATATGGACAGTCCATAGACATTGTGTAATAATTTATCAGTAATAATACATAATATAATGACTAATGCTTTGTTTTCATTTTCTAGCTCCTCTGCAAAACTCCATCTGCCCGATCTGCCATTACATCATCCATCAGATCGCATCCGTTTTTCTATTCTATAGACTGGAGCGATGTGGAGTCCGGCAGAGCCGACCCACCATTCCCATATTACTATGTAAGTACAGCACATACAGACATCCAAAGTGTTATCACTACCCAGTAACACACTTACCCACTATACACCTTATCGCTATATCCCCCTAGTACTGTATATACTGTATGTGAGGGGCTGATTCTCAGACGTGTATATTTCTCTTCTTCCAGCAGGAGTATTAGGCTGATAAAAATCAGCCCCATTCCAGTAACATCCAGGAATGAAGATTTACATTAATCGGATGAGACACTTACACTGGACTTTCTTATTTACCGGACTGTGACAACCCTACCAAGCTTCCACCACATAACATCCAAGTAGATTTGAGCACCAAACATCCAGGGATTTATTCCGATCGCCATATTTGGGGTCAGGAAGGAATTTTTTTCCCTTGATATGAGGATGATGCAACAACGAGTTCTCAGGGTTATTTTTCGCCTTCCTCTGGATCAACATAGCAAGTAATTAAAGGCTGAAATTGAAGGACTTCTTTCAGCCATACTTGTTATGTCACCATCTGGACGACTCATCTACAATGTGGTGGTAAGGAGACGACTACAAGATATGGACATAAAGAAGGAAGCGGCTGCTCCTTCTCCTACTTGGCCATGTACAGACAAAGGAAGCGGCTGCTCCTTCTCCTACTTGGCCATGTACAGACAAAGAAAGCGGCTGCTCCTTCCTCTACCAGGCCATGGTCAGACAGAAGGAAGCGGCTGCTCCTTCACCTTCCTGACCATGGTCAGACAGAAGGAAGCGGCTGCTCCTTCACCTTCCTGACCATGGTCAGACAGAAGGCCATTTGGCTGATCGCGATGCTGTAGGAATCCAGGAAAACTCCAACTACACAGATCACAAGTCACACATTCCTGCTCTTCTCCTCTCTCATGTGTGATCCAGACCTGGATGTCCAAAAGCGGTAGAAGTGGCCGAGGCCTGAGGAGCCGAATCATCATCATCTGCTCCTTTCCACAGAAAGTGACTATATCTACACACTTTCTTTTTATATATTTGCATAAGATTAACAACTTTTATGCATAAAAATAAATATATAAAACATCTATGTTGTTTTTGGTTATATTGCAGACATGCTTTTTGGTATTTTTATTAATATCATGATAAGGTATTTTGCTGCCTTAGGCAGATGACGCAAATGGCTTCCCCCCCAAGAAAAGGAATAGGTGAGAAACTATGGTAACTGGACCTCTAACTTCCTCGTCTGATCCATCAGGTAACAAGCTCTGATGACCACTTCCTTTACAATGTCAGACCCAAGAATAGTCATGGAAACTAATATAGCTTAATTATAATGGGGGCCGTTTGGTTTCAATTAATGAGATACAATAGATGCAGCTTGTAACAAAACCGATGGTTGTTCTACTGCCGTATTCCTGTGTGGCGCCATCCTCTAACAGGGGGCAGACTGTCCATACCCTGCGTATTACGGGAATTACCGCCAGAACATCGACCTGATTACAGCTCCTCTGCTCCTGTCCTGGGGGCAGCGTTCACATTGTCTTAAAGACACAAATGCATTTCAATGCAGAGAGGGAATGAGAACCGGGGCGCAGGCGTTGAGCGGTGTTAGTGACCCACTGACTCCGCTCACCTTTGTTCCTGTGTACCGGCTGTCAGCATGCTGAATGTTTGCGGCAGGAGGAAGGTGCCAGTTGACTGCAGGCGTTCAATAATGTCAATTTTTTTTCTTAAACTGCTCCCCCCTCAGAGAGGTAGCGTCCTAGGCGGGTGCCTACCCCTTGTCCCGGGCCTGCACTGGTGGTTCAGTTTGGATCCTCTTGCAGGAATAGTGCCATACACTATTGCAGTCAGTACAATGGAAATCATTGACTTGTCAAATTTAAAGGCTTTTTTGCGAAGAAGAGAAAAATGAAGACTGTTTACTGGGTTTTTTCAACCATAGCTGTGATTAAAGCAATGCTCCTTTGCTCATAGGGGAAATCAGTTTTATCAATCGCTTTGTTGGGGAGCTGTCCACTCCATTCTGGTCTTTCGGTCGTCCCACGTTACTTCTGACTCTCAGAATCCTACAGGATCTTATACACGATGTGGAAGACAATTTCTCTATATAATGAGCCTTGATGTGACTCTCATAGGAATGCAAAGTGAGATTCATTCACCTCTACATCACTAGTCAGAACTGTAGACACCAGGTTAATTTAATGAAATATCAGACCACCACTTTCAGGCCATATTCACACATTCAGTATTTGGTCAGTATTTTACCTCAGTATTTCTAAGTCCAAACCAGGTGAGGAACAATCAGAGGAAAAGTATAATAGAAACACGTCACCATTTCTGCATTTATCACCCACTCCTGGTTTTGCCTTACACATACTGATGTAAAATACTGACCAAATACTGAATGTGTGAACGTGGCATGACATTTATTGCACTAGTCCATGTGCCGTTTGTTTTTTAATAACAGTTCCGTGTCTAATCCGTGAGACTCAGAGCAGGTTCTATTCTCATTCATTTTGCAGATCAGACTCAGCCATTAAAGTCTAAGGAAATCCATGTACAACGGATGAAGCACTGAAGACTTTTCTTTTCCTTTAGTGCTCCATCAGTGTTTCATCCATTTTTAATAGATCCATTAATAGTCAATGGATAAATAAAAGTTCAGACTGTCTACCTGCTTCAGGTTTTGCAAATGTATGAGGAAAAAATATATCTATACAACACGGATATAAAATGGAGACAATGCGGAGACACATGGGAGAAAAAGGTTCTGCTTTACAAGGATATAGAAATAGACAAGGATTTGTGAATGTAGCGTCCTCTGAAGAATAGGTAAAATCCATCAAGCTAAAGACAAGACAGACTGATAACTCAGTGAGGAATACAATAGAAGCTGCCTATTGAAGTCTGCGGAGAGGCTCCGGACATCACTAGGTAGGCTTCATTTCTACACATGAGCTTGATGTATCATCCATTACTTTTTCTGTACATTTATTAGCATTTGTTATGTTTGTAGCATGGTATTCTACAGTTAGCATTACTAGTCGTATATGCCTTTTTATATGACGTGCCCCCTGGGCCGTGTGTGTGGGAATACCCGGAGCCGGGTCTCTGTGTGATGTCAGGGGTTGTAGTCTCCGTGGCGGCGACCCGGTCCCGTGGCTCAGGGTGGTCAAACCAGTGGCGGATCTGTTTACTAGGTTTTTAATGTTGAAATGTCCGACTACGCCACCCGTGGATTGCGATCACTGAGAACCGCCGCTGCAGGGCACACCGCTGAGGCTTATGTTGTGTGCGCAGCAGGGGGTAGTATAACTCCCCACGGGAGGAGTATAGCCTCAGGGCAGCATGTGTAGATGGTGAGGGTTGTGGTGCATAGGCGCAGCAGAAATGACTCAAAGTCCATGCAGTGCAGTTCAGGGTCTTTACTGTTGGTGATGAAGGAGACCCTGCTGGGAGTACTGGCTAACATTAGAGGCCTGGTCAGTCTGTGAGCGAACAAGAATCCCCCTGGCCAGGTGGAGGTATAGGCCTTCCCGTCTAACTGCACTCTTCCTGGCTACCTTGCTGTAGTCGTGTAGTAGCCCACGTCCGTGAGTGTACCGTGTGGTGCTCACCCGTATGGCTGGTGACTTGGGGACTTTGGTTCCTTCCGCTCCTCGATGGCGGTGCCGGTCCCTTGCATGTGACTGAGCCTCCGGGCTTTCTACGGCCAGAGGACCTGAAATCCCCTGCCAGGTGGTTTCTGCTGCTGGATGTGAATATCCTCACAGCCTCAGACTCCGGTGTCCGGTTCTCTGCGTCTTCAGCCAGGACAAGCTCTGCTGCTCCAGTCCCTGGCTCTCAGCTCCTGTCTCCTACAGGGCTGCTTGCTGCTCTATCCCTCTCTCTGGAACTAACTAGCTAACCTCGCCCCAGATCCAGTTTATAAAGGGTAGGTTCCTCCCCTCCCTGGACTGGGGCCGGAGGCGTTGCATGCAAATGTGCTCCTGACCAGGAAAACCCATGCTCGCTCTCAGACATGGTATTTCTACCACTGTGGCAACCAGACCCCCTGGGGTGCCACATTCCCCCCTAGTAAACTTTAGTACTCCGGGACTAAACACTTTTTTTTTTGAAAACACACATAACAGGGTATAAACAATAACACAACAATATATGTACAAGGAGTTCAGTCTTGATAGGTCACGGCGCTTCCGTAACCAGGTGTCCGTGTCACCCAAGATGCATTTTGAGGGACCCGTCCCAAACCCTCCACGTAGGCCCTGGGGTGGCTACAGGGCATCGATGATCCGGCGTTGGACCACGTCTTCAGCCACCTCCACGGGTTTTTGTTCTTTGGTCTGGCCCAAAAGGGGCACTTAACAGGTGCAACTATTTACAAGGTACAGTTCCGGTTATTCATTGTCCATAACCTGTCCGTCCATAGACCCTGTCGGGTAACTTGAGAAACATAATCAGTATTGAGGTAACAAACATAAAACATTACAACATTTGCAATATACGGGTATATATCATTTCTCCTAGATTCTCCAGCGAGCGGGCTTCTGACCTCTAGTGCTCCTTGTTGACCTACGTAACACACTATCTTATGGTGTTCTTTCTGGGTCCCCTGTTTCCACCCCTTGTGTAGTGGGCTCGCTAGTGTCTGCACTACAGGTGTTTGGAGATGTTACGGGTCGGTTGGGCAGCTTTCTGCGTACTCTTTGGCTTACCACGGGCACGGCAGGCTCACTACTAGCAGAGGGTTGATTCTCCTGGGCTGCTGGTATGGAATCCTCTGCCTCCAGGGCCGGTTGCTCTTCCAATACTACTTGCTCTTCTGTAGGCCCTTGAGGGGCTGGCTGGAGAAAGGTAAGGACGGGTACCACAATAGCGTTGTTAATTTGTGTCCAGGACCGGGGAAATTCTCCGAGTACTGTACTGACCATTTCTTCCCTTTCCTCTGCGGGTTGAGGGCTATCTTGGTCTTCATCAGTGCTTTGCAGCTGCTCGGGACACTTCTTCAGGTGGTCTCTAGAGACAGTGGCTGTGGTCTCGCCTCCATCCTTACTGATAACGCATACTTTCGGGTTTTCATGACTTGAGGGCAGTACTGTGTACGGGTCTTTCTCCCACTGGTCATCCAACTTATGGAGCCGCCTCTTCCTCTTCAAGACCTGCTCTCCAGGTGCCAGGGGAACAGCGGGAGCATGCTGGTTGTAAGTCCTCTCTTGCCTTTCTCTTGCTTGAGACAAACTTCTCTCAACACTCTCCTGCACTTTCCGGTACTGCTGCTGCCGTTCTGTATCCCAGTCTGCCTCTGGCGAGGTATCCTCGGGTGTCAGGACTCCCATATCCAGGTCAATAAGCAGCTTACCAGGTCTTGCTCTCATTAGGTAAGCCGGGGTGCAGTTGGTGGAATTTACTGGGATGTGGTTATACAAGTCCACCAGATCAGGCAGTTTTTCAGGACACAGACTGCGTTCTTCCAGGGGCAACGTTTTCAGCAAGCCTATCACCACCTGGTTCATCTTCTCACACAATTCGTTGGTTTGGGGGTGATAGGGCGTTGTCCTTATCTTCTTGCAGCCATAGAGGTTGCAGAACTCCTGGAAGACCTCCGCTTCGAAGGCTGGACCTTGGTCTGTCAACACTTGCTCTGGATACCCGTGTGGATGGCAGAAGTGCTGCTGGAAGGCTCTAGCTGCTGTCTGAGCTGTTAAGTCCTTGACAGGGACAACCACCAGGAACTGGGAGTAGTGGTCTACGATGGTGAGAGCGTAGACGTACCCGGACCTACTTGGAGTCAGCTTCACATGGTCCAGGGCTACCAGTTCTAGTGGCTCCTTGGTGATGATGGGCTGCAGGGGAGTCTTCTGGCTGGCACGGTCCTTTCTTCTCAGGTTGCACGGGCCGCAGTCTCTGCACCATCTCTCAATGGCCCCTCTCATGCCTACCCAGAAGAACCGTTCACGCAACAGGAACTCCAACTTCTTCCATCCAAAGTGTCCTGCTCCGTCGTGGTATGCCTCCAGGACCATAGCCGCGTCTCGTCTCGGGACCACTACCTGCCAGGTCAGCTCATGTGTCCGGGAGTTAACAATTCTCCGGCACAGCTTCCCCTTGTAGAGAAGCAGTTTACTCTTCTCCTTCCACAGCTGTTTGGTCTCTTCCGGAGCGTCTGGGTCAAGGCGGGCATCAGCCTGTGTCAGCATCTCTTTTACCAGGCGGACGGCTGGGTCACTGTATTGCGTCTCCGCCAAGCTGTAGTGGGGTAAGGGATTGAACGTGGCAGAGTGTTTGTCCCTTACACAGTGGGAACACTGGGTAATCTCATGACGGTGGAACGCAGGGAGTTCAATCTCTTCCAGTTCTTCTGGATCTTCCCCTCCGTCCGGCTAGTTCGGCATCCTGGACAGGGCGTCTGCATTGGCATTTGTGCGTCCCGCCTGGTATTTGATTGTAAATTCATAGTTGGATAGGCGGGCCATCCATCTCTGCTCCAGGGCACCAAGTTTCGCAGTGTCCAGGTGTGTCAACGGGTTGTTGTCCGTGTACACGGTGAACTTGGAAGAGGCAAGGTAATGCTTAAAGCGTTCTGTAACTGCCCACACCACTGCCAGGAACTCTAGCTTGAAGGAGCTATAATTTTTGGGGTTTCTCTCTGTAGCCCGGAGCTTCCTGCCGGCATAAGCAATTACCCGTTCTCTGCCCTGTTGGATCTGGGACAGCACCGCCGCTAGCCCGATGTTGCTCGCGTCCGTGTGGTGGATGAAAGGCTGGCCGTAATCAGGGTAAGCCAGGACCTCATCCCCCGTGAGGGCCATCTTCAGCTGGCGGAAAGACTCATCCTCCAGCTTGTCCCATTTGAAGGGTGGCTTCTGATTCTTGGTCTTTGACTGACCCAACAAGAGGTTTTGCATAGGGGCTGCCATTTTGGTGAACCCGGGGATGAATCTTCGGTAGTAGCCTACCAACCCGAGGAACTGCCGCACTTCCTTTATGCTGGAGGGTCTTGGCCAGTCCTTAATCACTGTAATTTTATCAGGGTCTGGAGCTACTCCGTCAGCACTCACCATGTGTCCCAGGTACTGTACTTTTGGTTTCAGTAGATGACACTTGGAGGGTTTCACCTTTAGGCCGTAGCCTGCCAGGGCGTCAAACACCTCTGCCAGGTGTTTCAGATGGTCCTCATATGTTTTGAAATACACGATGACATCGTCCAGGTATAGCAGGACCGTCTCGAAATTCCTGTGCCCCAGGCAGCGCTCCATCAACCGCTGGAAGGTTCCTGGTGCGTTGCAGAGCCCGAATGGCATACAGTTGAATTCGCTGAGAACCATCGGGGTGGTGAACGCGGTCTTCTCCTTGTCTGCCTCTGCTACAGGAACCTGCCAGTACCCGCTAGTAAGATCCAAAGTGGAGAAGAAGTTAGCAGACTTTAATGCAGCTAAAGATTCCTCTATCCTAGGTAACGGGTACGCATCTTTGTGTGTGATACGGTTGACCTTTCTGTAATCTACACACATTCTCATGGTGCCATCTTTCTTTTTCACAAGAACTAGTGGAGCTGCCCAGGGGCTACAGCTGTCCCTGATTACCCCAGCCTCCTTCATGTCTCGCAACATCCCCTTGGTATTCTGATAGTGTGCAGGGGGTACAGGTCGGTATCTTTCCTTTATGGGTGGATGGTCTCCTGTGGGGATGTGGTGTTCTACCCCCTTTACTTGCCCAAAGTCTAGCGGGTGTTTGCTAAAGACTCTTTCGTACTCCTGCACCACCCGGTAGACTCCCTGTTTTTGGTGTGAGGGAGTGGAGTCGGTGCCCACATGCAGCTTCTGACACCAGTCCTCCATTCGTTTCTTGGAGCCGTTACCCTCCTCTAGTTGAGATGGAGGCAAGGGTTCCATGGCCTTTATGGAGTTTTGGTTAATGGTGAACAATTTGGCTAGAGTGGCATACTGGGGCAAGTATACTTCTCTTTCCCCAATGTTTAGGATGCGGACGGGTACCCTCCCATGGCATACATCGACCACCCCCCGTGCCATCAAAATGGTGGGCCTACTGTCTGAGTAGACGGGTTCTACCATGGCTTGGTAGTCCCTTCCTCTTAACCCGATTGCAGTCCGGCACCAGATCATCATCTCACTCTTTGGGGGCATGGCGATAGGGAACGGGTCACTCATCCTTACACTACCAATCTCACCACCAGACAGTTCTACCTGCTGCCTTTTCATCAGGGCTCTGATCACTTTTTGTGGGACATGCTACTGGCTGGAGCTGGCGTTCACCGCAACCTGCTGTAATATGACAATTATCTCTGCAAGACAATTTTCAATAACATTAGTACCCAAGGTTATCTTAGGGTGGCTTTCACGACGGTCAATGTCCACAATAATCAGTCCTTGCGCTGGCAGTTCAACTTTACCAATCTTTATGGTCACCTCCTTGAATCCCACCTGCGGCACGGGCTGACCATGGCTTGCGATGATGCTCAAATCGTCATCTGGGTAGCGGGTAATATCTGAGTCATTCCAGTACCGCTTAAAGAGCACATAGGGGATGGTGGTTACCTGTGACCCGGTGTTCAGTAGTGCACTCATAGGAATGCCATCCAGCACCACAGGCAAGACCGGTCGTCCCCCTACGTACTTATCATGCCAGCTCGATGGGCCTGATGATCTTATGCCTGGGGGTCGGTCCTCTGCCCCAGGTCGGGCCCATTTAAATGACAGTACCTTGCCATATGTCCTGGTTGGTTGCAGCGGCGGCAGATGGGTTGTCCGTCCTGGTCATAGCGGTCGCTGGGCCTTCCTCTGAACGATGGGATCCTCCTCCGTTGGCTCCAAGGGACGTCCTCCGGACTGGAAGCCAGCTGGATCTTTCCTGGGGAAGACACCTGTAAAGACTGCACAGTTCTTGTTAGCGCGGCAACGCTTTTGGTCAGATCTTGGACCTGATGCTGCAGGTCTACAGCCGGGGCTTTGTCCAAAGCCTGTGCATCAGCTCCCACAGGCTCTGCAGGCAAGGGTGCCGCCTCCTGGTGATAGGTGATAGCAGGGCGCCTGTGGGTTACAGCGCCACCTGGTGCCGGTTCTCGGAGCACCCGGATGGCCTTGTCTTTAAACTGCGCAAAGTCCAAATCAAGGTTCTGCAAGGACATTACACGCAACTGGGTTCGGTGGGCGCTGGACAGTAGACCCTCAATGAACTGTTCAGTCAACAGCTTATCCTCATTCCGCACGCTGTCAGGGTCTGCCTACTTAATGGCTCTCAGGGCCTCCTGCAAATTCAAAGCATAGTACCGTATACTGTCTTGTGCCCGCTGCTTGCATCCATAAAATTTTAGCTTGATCTCTGCTGAGGTGCGGTATCAAAAGTGCCAGAATTTCCTTTACAGTCCCCTTTTCCCTGGCTGACCAGGACTTCACTTCTCTTTGGGCTGCTCCAATTAACTGACCTATCAGGATGCTCGCTTTATGTTCCTCGGACAGGGGGTATACTTTGAATAGGCTATACAGTCTTTCTTTAAAGTTGCTCAGGGTATGCGACTCCCCTGAGTACTGGGGTAACCATGCCGCTCCAGGGATATACGGCATCGTGAACGGCATCACTGCGGCACTGCCGCGCTGGCGGTAGGAGCTCCCTCCATTCCTGGTGTCTTCCTCCCCCCTAGTTAACCGTGGCCTACCTTCCATTGATTCTTCTCGTAGGCCGCGTCTCCGCAGGCGATCGTCGGGGTCGAGGACCTTGCGTCGCGCGCTGGTGACGTCGGCGTCCGCTAGGCTCCTTCCAGGTCCTTGCGCAGTGTCAGTACGTAAGGCGGGGCTTCAGCTCTTGAGCGCTTTTGGCGTCCACGCCCCTCTTCTTCCCGCGCGGCGTCCCAAAAATGGCGCCCAATAGCGGGAAAATGGCTGCGGATGGTGGGAAAACGTTTGCGGATGGCGGGAAACTTCACCACGGTAAGTATCACAGTCTTTCTTCAGGCACGCAGTACACGGTGGTTGCGGGCACGAGATCCTGCCGACTACGCCAAAGTTGATGCGCCCCCTGGGCCGTGTGTGTGGGAATACCCGGAGCCGGGTCTCTGTGTGATGTCAGGGGTTGTAGTCTCCGTGGCGGCGACCCGGTCCCGTGGCTCAGGGTGGTCAAACCAGTGGCGGATCTGTTTACTTGATTTTTAATGTTGAAATGTCCGACTACGCCACCCGTGGATTGCGGTCACTGAGAACCGCCGCTGCGGGGCAGACCGCTGAGGCTGATGTTGTGTGCGCAGCAGGGGGTAGTATAACTCCCCACGGGAGGAGTATAGCCTCAGGGCAGCGTGTGTAGATGGTGAGGGTTGTGGTGCATAGGCGCAGCAGAAATGACTCAAAGTCCGTGCAGTGTAGTTCAGGGTCTTTACTGTTGGTGATGAAGGAGACCCTGTGGGAGTACTGGCTAGCATTAGAGGCCTGGTCAGTCTGTGAGCGAACAAGAATCCCCCTGGCCAGGTGGAGGTGTAGGCCTTCCCATCTGACTGCACTCTTCCTGGCTACCTTGCTCTAGTCGTGTAGTAGCCCACGTCCCTGAGTGTACCGTGTGGTGCTCACCCGTATGGCTGGTGACTTGGGGCCTTTGGTTCCTTCCGCTCCTCTATGGCGGTGCCGGTCCCTTGCGTGTGACTGAGCCTCCAGGCTTTCTACGGCCAGAGGACCTGAAATCCCCTGCCAGGTGGTTTATGCTGCTGGATGTGAATATCCTCACAGCCTCGGACTCCGGTGTCCGGTTTTCTGCGTCATCTGCCAGGACAAGCTCTGCTGCTCCAGTCCCTGGCTCTCAGCTCCTGTCTCCTACAGGGCTCCTTGCTGCTCTGTCCCTCTCTCTGGAACTAACTAACTAACCCCGCCCCAGATCCAGTTTATAAATGGCAGGTTCCTCCCCTCCCTGGACTGGGGCAGGAAGCGTTGCATGCAAATGTGCTCCTGACCAGGAAAACCTATGCTCGCTCTCAGATATGGTATTTCTACCACTGTGGCAACCAGACCCCCTGGGGTGCCACATATACATATATTTTCACACTTTTTGAATGGGCTATGTATGGACTAGCTTTGGTTGTACTCAGGGCCTGTTTTAGAGATAGTGGGGCCCCAAATGCTCACATATTGCACCATCACACAGAAATATTTTGGTTGTATTTACATGCGCTGAGTTCAGGCCATTAAACGAGCGCGATCGACAATATTGAAGTCATTCGACGCTTGTTTCCCGGGTTCTTTACACCGGCTGAGGAAGAATGATGGGGACAGAACAGTCACTAGTAGATCAATCTGTCCCCTTACAGTATCATTTTATTAGCAGTATATCTGCAGATTACACCAAACGATGTGCTGCTGAGAACAATGAGCTTTGTTTTGGCATAAACAATCCAATCACTCGATGAATAGGCAGCATTGTGCTCCTTAAGTACAATATGCCCCATAGTCCTCCATATAGTATAATGTGCCCCATAATCCTCCATACAGTATAATGTACTCTCCATAGTTCTCAATACTGTATAATGCAGCCCTCATATAGTACAATGCACTCCCCATAGTCCTCAATACAGTACAATGCGGCCCCCATAGAGTATAATGCTGCCCCATAGAGTACATATACTATAATGCACCCCCCATAGCCCTCCAGCCTTGTGACCACCATGTTCTCAATGATGTAAAAAAATAAATGCAATACTCACCTCTCCCCAATCCCCCACTGCTCCGGTCTGTGCAGCATGTCTGCTTGGCCTCACAATTAAGTGACATAAATGACGCGCCCCCTGGGCCGTGGGGAGACCCGGAGCCGGGCCTGTAGATGCTGGGGGTTGTAGTCACTGTGGCAGTGACCCGGTCCGTGACCCAGGGCGGTCAAACCAGGGTAATCTATGTGTCTCAGTTATTGATAGTCTGACTATGCCACCTGTGGATTGCGGTTATTGGTAACCGCCGCTGCAGGGCAGTCCGCTGAAGCTGGTGGTATGCGCAGCAAGGTAGTGTAACTCCTCACAGGAAGACTGTAGCTTCAGGGCAGCGTGTATGGATGATGGTGGTGATAGTGCCTGGATCAGTAATAATAACACGGAGTCTTTGCAATGCAGTCCTAGGGTCTTTACTGGTGGTAATTATATAGGCCCCAACTGGAGTACTTGCCAGGGATGAGGGCCTGGTCAGTCTGGGAGCAATCCTAGAATCCCCTGGCCAAGTGGAGTTGTAGGCCTGCCGTTCCGACTGTACTCTTTTGGCTATCCCGCTTATAGTCGTGTTGTAGCCCACGTCCCTGAGTGTAACGTGCTGCTCACCCGTATGGCTGGCGACTCGGATCCCATGTATTCCTCGCTCCTCTGTGGTGGTACTGGTCCTTTCGTGTGGCTGAGCCTCCGGGCTTCTGTCAGCCAGGAGACCTGCAATCTCCTGCCTTGCGGTTTCTGCTGCTGGATATACAATCCTCACAGCCTCGGACTCCGGTGTCAGGTCTTCTGTATCCACTGGCCAGGACGAGCTCTACACAGCTCCAGTCCTCAGCTCCTTGCTCCTTAGTCCTAACTGACTCCTGACACTGAACTAGACTCTCACTAGACTGACTAACCCCGCCTCCAGATCCAGTTATATAGGGCAGGATCCTCCCCTTTTCTGGTCTGGAGCAGGAGGTGTTGCATGTAGTGTGTTCCCTGACCAGGAAACTCCTGTTTTGCTCCCAGACATGGTATTACTACCACTGTGGCAACCAGACCCTCTGGGGTGCCACATTCCACCCTAGTAAATTTCAGTACTCCGGGACTGAACATATTTTGCAAAAATACAACAGGTAACAATACATTAACATATTTACAACCATTAGAGTCTTTAAAGGTCACGATATCATCCGCAACCAGGTGTCCATTTCACTGAAACAAGGTGCAATCAGAGGGACCTGTCCCAAACCCTCAACGTAGGCCCTAGGGTGGCTACAGGGCATTGATGATCCGGAGTTGGACCACATCTTCAGCCACCTCCACGGGTTTTTGTTCTGTGGTCTGGCACCAAAGGGGCACTTTACAGGTGCACTATTTACAGGCAGAGTTTTTGGTTATTCATTGTCCATAACCTGAAAGTCTTTTTGGACCCTGTAGGGTAACTGGAAAAACATATTCAATACACACACAAAACAATTCAACATTACAGTTATAGTTACATTTAAATTTTCCAACGAGCAGGAATTTGACCTCTGGTGATTCTGGTGGACCTGCGTAACACACTGTCTGTCTGTGTTCCACTCTGGTCCCTTTTCCCTACCCCTGGTGTGGTGGGCACTGTGTGACCTGCACTACTGGTATTTTGAGGTGTCACTGGTAGGTTGGGCAGCTTCCTACGGATCCTTTGGCTTACCGTGGGTACGACAGGCTCGCTACTAGCAGAGGGTAGATTCTCCTGGTCTGCTGATGAGGAATCTTCTGTCTCCGGGGCCATTGGTTCTTCCAACTCTACTGAGACTTCTGTAGGTGCTTGAGGTGCTGGATGGAGAAATGTAAGGACAGGCACAACAATGGCATTATTCACTTGTGTCCATGACCGGGGAAATTCTCCGAGTACCGTGCTGACCATTTCTTACACTTCCTCTGCGGGTTGAGGGATATCTTGGCCTTCTTCAGCATGCTGTAGCTGCTCGGGACATTTCTTCAGGTGGTCTCTGGAAACTGGAAACTGTTGCTGTTGTCTCACCTCCGTCCTTACTTATGAGGCACACCTTGGTATTATCATGACTTGATGGTAGAATGGTGTACGGCTCTTTTTCCCACTGGTCATCCAACTTGTGGAGTCGCCTCTTCCTCTTTAGGACTTGCTCTCCAGATGACAAGGGGGCAGCAGGTGCATGTTGATTGTAAGTCCTCTCTTGCCTTTCTCTTGCTTGGAACAGACTTCTTTCAACACTTTCCTGTACCTTGCGGTATTGCTGTTGCCACTCAGTGTCCCAATCTGCGTCTGGTGAGGCGTCCTCTGGTGTCAGAACTCCCATATCCAGATCGATGGGCAGCTTACCAGGTCTCGCTCTCATCAGGTAAGCTGGTGTGCAGTTGGTGGAATTCACTGGGATATGATTGTAGAGGTCCACTAGGTCTAGCAACTTTTCTGGCCACAGACTGCGTTCCTCCAGGGGCAATGTCTTCAGTAGGTCTATCACCACCTGGTTCATCTTTTCACACATCCTGTTGGTCTGGGGGTGATAAGGCGTTGTCCTGATCTTCTTGCAGCCGTACAGGTTGCAGAACTCTTGGAATACCTCCGCTTCGAAGGCCGGACCTTGGTCAGTTAGCATAGGTTCTGGGTAACCATGCGGGTGGCAGAAGTGCTGTTGGGAAGCTCTGGCTGCTGTCTGAGCTGTTTGGTCCTTGACTGGCACTACTACCAGAAACCGGGAGTATTGGTCTACGATGGTGAGAGCGTAGACATAGCCTGACCTGCTTGGGGACAGCTTCACATGGTCTAGGGCTACCAGTTCGAGCGGCTGCTTGGTGATGATGGGCTGCAGGGGAGCCCTCTGGCTGTCACGGTCTTTCCTTCTCAGGTTGCACGGTCCGCAGTCTCGACACCACCTCTCGATTGCTCCTCTCATGCCGACCCAATAGAACCGTTCACGCAGCAGGACTTCCAGCTTTTTCCATCCGAAGTGTTCTGCTCCATCGTGGTACACTTCCAAGACCATAGACGCGTCCCGCCTCGGGACTACCACCTGCCAGACCAGCTCATGCGTCTGGGAGTTGACAGTTCTTCGACACAGCTTCCCTTCATAGATGAACAGCTTACTCTTCTCTTTCCACAGCTGTTTAGTCTCCTCTGGAGCATCTGGGTCAGGGTATGAGTCGGCTCGTGTCAGCAACTCTTTGACTAGGTGGACGGCCGGGTCACTGTCTTGTGTTTCTGCCCAGCCGTGGTGGGACAAGGGATTGAACGTGGCCTGTTTGGTGGAAGAGTACCTGTCTTTCACACAGTGGGAGCACTGAGTTATCCCATGACGGTGGAAAGCGGGGATTTCTATCTCTTCCAGTTCTTCTGGGTCTTCTCCCCCATCTGGCAAGTTAGGCATCCTGGACAGTGCATCTGCATTGGCATTCTTGCGCCCAGCCAGGTACTTGATGGTGAACTCATAATTGGAGAGTCGGGCCATCCATCTCTGCTCCAGGGCACCAAGTTTCGCAGTGTCCAGGTGTGTCAGCGGGTTTTTGTCTGTGAATACGGTGAACTTGGAAGAGGCGAGGTAATGTTTAAAGCGCTTTGTCACTGCCCATACCACTGCGAGGAACTCTAGCTTGAAGGAGCTGTAATTTTCAGGGTTCCTTTCTGAGGGCCGGAGCTTCCTGCTGGCATAAGTGATTACCCGTTCTCTGCCCTGCTGGATCTGGGACAGCACCGCTCCCAGTCCCACGTTGCTCGCGTCCGTGTGGAGGATGAAGGGCTGGCCATAATCAGGGTAAGCCAGGATCTCGTCCCCCGTGAGGGCCATTTTCAGCTGGTGGAAGGACTCATCTTCCAGCTTGTCCCATTTGAATGGCGGCTTCTGGTTTTTGGCCTTCCTGGACTGGCCTATCAGGAGGTCCAGCATGGGTGCTGCCATCTTGGTGAGGCCTGGAATAAATCTTCGGTAGTAGCCTACCAACCCGAGGAACTGCCGCACTTCCTTTACGGTGGAGGGTCTTGGCCAGTCCTTGATTACTGTGATTTTATCGGGATCTGGAGCTACACTGTCAGCGCTCACCCCGTGCCTCAGGTACTGTACCTTGGGCTTCAGCAGATGACATTTTGAGGGCTTCACCTTTAGACCAAAGCCAGCCAGTGAGTCAAACACTTCCGCCAGGTGCTTCAGATGGTTCTCATACGTCTGGGAGTATACAATGACGTCATCCAGGTACAGCAGGACTGTCTCGAAATTCTTATGTCCCAGATAGCACTCCATCAACCGCTGGAAGGTTCCTGGGGCGTTGCAGAGCCAGAATGGCATGCAGTTGAACTCGCTGAGGCCCATCAGGGAGGTGAATGCGGTCTTTTCCTTATCCACCTCTGCTACAGGAACCTGCCAATACCCACTAGTAAGAGCCAAAGTGGAGAAATAGTTAGCAGACTTTAATGAAGCTAGTGATTCCTCTATTCTGGGTAACGGGTATGCATCTTTGTGTGTTATGTGGTTGATTTTCCTGTAGTCTACACACATTCTCATAGCGCCATCCTTTTTCTTTACAAGAACTAATGGAGCTGCCCAGGGGCTACAACTGTCTCTTATTACCCCAGCCTCCTTCATTTCTCGCAACATCCCTTAGGCATTTTGGTAGTGTGCAGGGGGTACAGGCCGGTACCTTTCTTTAATGGGTGGATGGTCTCCCGTGGGGATATGGTGTTGAACCCCTTTTACCTGCCCGAAGTCAAGTGGATGTTTACAGAAGACCCTTTCGTATTCCTGTACCACCCGGTACACTCCTTGTTTTCAGTGTGGAGAGGTGGAGTCAGTGCCCACATGCAGCTTCTGGCACCAGTCCTCCATTTATTCCTTGGAGCCGTTATCCTCTGCCTGTTGGGATGGAGGCAAGGGTTCCACTGTCTTTATAGAATTCTGGTTGACAGTGAACTGTTTGGCTAGAGTGGCATACCGGGGCAAATGGACTTCTCTCTCCCCAATGTTTAGGATGCGGACGGGTACCCTCCCATGGCGGACATCAACCACCCCCCGGGCTGTCAAAATGGTGGGCCTACTGTCAGAGTAGACTGGCTCTACCATGGCCTGGTAATCTCTACCCCTTAGACCAATAGCTGCCCGGCACCATATCATAATTTCACTTCTTAGGGGCATGGCAATAGGGAATGGGTCACTCATCCTGACACTGCCAATTTCACCACCAGACAGTTCTACCTGTTGTCTTTTCATCAGGGCTCTGATCTCTCTTTGTAGAACCGGCTGCTGGCTGGATCTGGCGGTCTCCGCAACCTGCTGTAACAAGACAATTATCTCTGCAAGACAATTTTCAATGACATTAGTGCCCATGGTTATTATGGGATGACTTTCTCGGCGATCAATGTCGACAATAATCAGTCCTTGTGCTGGCAGTTCCACTTTGCCAACTTTATGGTCACTTCTTTGAACCCCACCTGAGGTACGGGTTGACCATTGCTGGCATAAATGCCAAATGTTCATCTGGATGGCGGGTGATATCAGAGTCAGTACAGTAAAGAATGTAGGGGATGGTGGTCGCTTGGGATCCAGTGTCCAGCAACGCGCTCATTGGAAAGCCGTCCAGCACGACAGGTAGGACCGGTCGTCCTCCCACATATTTGTCTCGCCAGCTTGATGGGCCTGGTGGTCTTATGCCTGGGGGTTGGCCCTCTGCCCCAGGTTTTGCTCGCTTAAATGACAGTACCTTGCATAATGTCCTGGCTGGTTGCAGCGGCGGCAGATGGGTTGTCCGTCCTGGTCGTAGCGGTCGCTGTTCCTTCCTCTGGATGGTGGAATCCTCTTCTGTTGGCGCCACGGGTTGTCCTCCGGACTGGAAGCCAGCTGGATCTTTCCTTTGGGATACACCTGCAAGGACTGTACAGTTTTGGTTAGTGCTGCTACACTTTTAGTTAGCTCTTGGACCTGATGGTGCACTGTCCAGAGTTTGCGCATCAGCTCCTACAGGCTTCGGGGAAAAGGGTGCCACCTCCTGGTGGTAGGTGATATCTGGGCGGCGGTGAGCTGTAGCGCCACCTGGTGCTGGTTCTCGTAGCACCCAGATGGCCCTGTCCTTAAACTTAGCAAAGTCTAAGTCAGGGTTTTGCAGAGCCACTATGCGCAGCTGGGTTTTGTGGGCGCTGGACAGTAAACCCTCAATAAACTGCTCAGTTAACAGTCTGTTTTCATCACGCACACTGTCAGGGTCTACCTGTTTGATGGCCCTCAGCGCCTCCTGCAGGTTTAAAGCATAGTTCCATACACTGTCCTGTGCCCGTTGTCAGACCATGCCCCGTTGAGATGGTTGAGGGAAAAGAGAGGTAGCAATGCCAGGGTAACTAGATGGTTCCTAGCTCTTCAGCACTTCAACTTTCATGTAGAGCATAGGCCTGGGAAGTTACATGGGAACGCTGATGCCCTTTCCCGTTTTAGGTCAATTAGGATTACCATAATTTTTAATATTTGCCAAATGCCAGAATAAGGAGAGAGAGAATGTATTAAGGCATTTAAAAAAACGGGAAAGGTTTATTCTGATTTCATGTCAGATATTGAGAAAAAAAATGCATATGTGTCTTTTTATATACTGTATGTAAACTTCTGGTTTCAACTGTACATCTTGGGCCTCTTCCTTGTATAATGTGCTCTATTCTGCGCCCTTTCCTGGTATAATGTTCCCCATCCTGAGCACCTTCCTGGTATAATGCACTACATCATGAGCACCTTCCTGGTATAATGCACTACATCCTTGGCACCTTCCTGGTATAATGTTACCCTTCCTGAGCACCTCCTGGTATAATGCACTACATCCTAAGCACCTTCCTGGTATAATGCACTACATCCTTGGCACCTTTCTGGTATAATGTTACCCTTCCTGAGCATCTCCTGGTATAATGCACTCCATCCTGGGCATCTTCCTGATATAATGTACCCCATTCTGAGCACATTCCTGGTATAATGTACCCCATTCTGAGCACATTCCTGGTATAATGTCCCCCATCCTGAGCACAATCCTGGTATAATGTCCCCCATCCTGGGCCCTTTCCTGGTATAATGTTCCCCATCCTGGGACCCTTCTTGGTATAATGCACTCCATCCTGGGACTCTTCCTGGTATAATGCACTCCATCCTGGGACCCTTCCTGGTATAATGCACTCCATCCTGGGACCCTTCCTGGTATAATGCACTCCATCCTGGAACCCTTCCTGGTATAAGCACCCATCAGCCCAAGGGTGCTTTTAATTAGTGTTGGATTCTACCTGCCCACTTAAATTTGTAGGTTTCTATCCCAAGAGAGGCATGTTTGCCCATTTATATTGTAGGCTTATAGCCCAAGAGAGGCATGTTTAAGAGGTTAGTTAACCATCATGCGGAGGCTACCTTGTCGTGGTTGATGGGCATACATGAATTGGCCAATTTGTGCGCTAAGAGCCTTCATTTTTTGTAAGTACATTTTATTTAGCAATAATGCAGTTTAGCTCTTATGTTCTCAGTGTCTGCATATGTATTGTCCCTTGCAGTGTGTTGCTGAGCTTTCTTATTGTACCCTTCCTGGTATAATGTCCCCCATCCTGTGCCCCTTCCATTAATAGTGTTTGCTGTTCTTCTCCAATACATTTAAAAATAAATAAATTATTCTTCTTCCCTTCCTCCACTCCCACAACTCGCAGCGTATTCTTCTATAGCACTTGAAGGAACTGGCATCTAACTTCGTCTTGCTGGCATGGTGCATGACGTCACGGTCATGTGCCGCCTGTGACTGGCACACCAACGTCAACAGCCGGCCTCTGATTGGCTGGCAGGGTGTATTGCGGTGCAGGGACACAGAGGGTCTCTGCGTCTCAATACATTTCAGCTGAATGTGTGTCCTTGCAGGCACCTCTAACTGAAATAGGTGCTGGTGGCGGCCGACCCCCCTCCTGCACGGGCCCGGTCGCACCCTCTGTGACCGATGTCGTTCCGCTCCTGGAAGGGATATGCTGATGTTTACTATTGGATTCTATCATGTATGTGAGAATAAAAGGCTTCTTGAGATTGATGACACTGCCATATCTAGCAGTCAAGACTTCTCAATAATAGCGGACAATTGAGGCTGCTGGGATCTAGATCAATCACACAATGACACGTGTACAATGCAATAGTGTTTTTATTAGCAAAATCATAAGAATCATTAACCTGAATTACATCGTAATTTACTAATAAAGAAGGTCAGCTCCTGATTTTACATAATGATCAGTAATGGCGCCATCATCCCATTCTCTCACACATTTACACTGCTGCACTGCCATCTAGTGATGAAAAATAAAAAGTACAATACCAACACAGTTTATTGTCAAATTGGCCATACAGAGTCACTATTGGTGGGATCATATTATTAACACGGCTCATTATAGACTGCAGGTTATTAACAAGTTAATGACACGGTGGTTGGGAAAACTCCACGTATGGCGGGAAGAAGGCCGAAGATGGCGCCGGATGGCGGGAAAACTCCACCGATGGCGGGAAGGAAGCGGAAGATGGCGCCGGATGGCGGGAATCTTCACCACAGGTAAGTTTGAACAGTCTTTTTCAGGCACGCAGTACCCGGTGGTTGCGGGCACGAAATCCTGCCGACTACGCCAAAAGTTGACGCGCCCCTGGGCCTGTGTCGCGCAGCGTTGCGCACGCGGGAGCTTACCCGGAGCCGGATCTGTTGAGGGTTGTAGTCTCGTGGCGGTGATCCGGTCCGTGCCCAGGGAGTCAGACTAAGTGGCGCTGTATCAGCGGTAGATGTTGGACGACTACGCCACCCGTTGAGTACAGCTAAGGAGCTGCTGCTGCAGGGCAGACCGCTGAGGCCGGTGGTAGGATTGTGCAGCGTGATAGTATAACCCCCAACGGGAGGGGTATGGCCTCAGGGCAGCCGACGTGGATGATGGGGGTAGCAGGAACCACTCGGAGACGGTACGGTGTAGTTCAGGGTCTTTACTGGTGACAAAGATAGACCCTCCCGGAGTACTGGCTAGCGATTGGGGCCTGGTCAGTCCTTGAGCAGATGGGATCTCCCCTGGCCAGGCGGAGTTGTAGGCCTCCCAAACTAACGATACTCTTCTGGCTACCTTGCTAGAGGCGGGTATAAGTAGCCCACGTCCCTGAGTGTACCGTGTGGTGCTCACCCGTATGGCCGGTGACTCGGGGCCTTCTAGTAGCTTCCGCTCCACGACGGCGGTGCTGGTCCCACGCGTGTGACCGTGCCTTCGGGTTTCTGGGCCAGAGGACCTGCAATCCCCTGCCGGTCGGTTTCTGCTGCTGGATAGGAGTTAGTCCCCACAGCCTCGGACTCCGGGTCCGGTGATAACTTCTCAGTCAGGGCGAGCTCTGCAGCTGCCAGCCCCTGACTCCTTGTAGCACTGCTCCCACAGAGCTCCTGTTGTTTCTTCCTATGCTGCTTCTCTTCTCTACTTCTTCTCTACTCACTAACCCTGCCTCAGCCCTAGGTTTATATAGGGGAAGTTCTTCCCCTCCCAGGACTGGGCAGGAGGTGTGGCATGCATAGGATTCCTGACCAAGAGACCTCCCACCTGCTCTCAGACATAACATTGCTGTTACTGTGGAAACCAGACCCCTGGGGTGCCACAGGAGCATGAGAGAGCATGAAGTGGCTGTCTGTGTTTGGAGACAGAGGATTGAATATTAAAGAAGAATTCTGAAGAGGAGGTGAATTGAAGGGGTAGGATGGGGGGAGAGATGAACAGTTCATTACGAGGTGTAGGTATTAGGGGGGTTAGTAGAAAGTAGAGGACTATATGGGAGAGAGTGAAAAAAACATAGAAACATTGCTTATTGTGAATGTGTACTATCTTTCAGTGCATAGTTAAAGAGGGTATAAAGTGTGGTTACCTGACTCCTGCAATGACTAACTGCCAAATGTAATAACTGCCCACACTTGGCGCCGATGACATTCAGCGCAAGACACGTGCATGTGACGCGCCCCCTGGGTCGTGGGGTACCCGGTGCCGGGCTGGTAGATGCTGGGGGAATATCTCAGTGGCGGTGACCCGGTCCGTGACCCAGAGCGGTCAATAAAAGGGGTTATGTATAGGGGATTTATAGAGTTTTTATAGAGTTCATGATGCCACCTGTGGAATGCGTCTAACGGGAGCCGCCGCTGCAGAGCAGTCCTCTGAAGCTGATGTTACTGCAGCAGGGATGGTGTGGCTCTCCACAGGAAGAGCTAGCTCCAGGGCAGTGTAGATGATGTTGCAGGTTGTGCTGGGCGTTGAAGTGCAGGGGTTGATGGCGCAGCAAGAAACACAGAGACAAGATAGTGCAGTCCCAGGGTCTTTACTCACAGTTGTTGCAGTCCAGATTACAGGCGCCAAAGCAATCTCCCTCGTCGTGCTGCGCTTACTCAGTGAGGGGCTCAGTCCACCCTCAGATAGCTCCGGAGTACACAGTAGGACCCCCTTCTGTGTCTTCTCTCTGGCTGTCTCCCTGAACCTCATACCAAGTGTTCCAGTCTAGTACCTGCGGGCCTTGGCGGGCAACGTCTGCTCCGTCCCCTGGGTCCTATATAGCTACCTTCCTGGTGAGATTGGTATGGGATGTTGGCTACATGACATAATGTTCTGCAGCCTCCGGTTTCTAGCTGAGACGTTCAATCTTCTACTAGTTGAGGGACCGGTTCCCTGTGTGCAGCCTGACCCCTCCACCTCCCGGTAGATTCGGGCGCACGGGTGGCTTCTCGCATTGCCCGTACCCCTGGGGTCCTCTCTTCTGTTCCTGGAGCCTTTCTGCTCCATCTACTCTCTTCTCTCCTTCTCTTCAACCTTGGGCCTCACTGATTAGGCCCGTCTCTGGAGCAGAGCTCCTACAGAGCCCCTGCACCTTCCACTCTCCTCCTCTGACTGAACTGACTTTCTAAGATGGCTTCACTATTTTATATCTTTCTTCTATGTGCTCCTCTTAACTACGTCCTCCACCCACACCCACTACATGGTTCCCCCTTACTAGGCACCCCCCCCCACTTCAGCCAGGGTCCAGGGATTGTGCTCTCCTGTAGGAGCAATCTCGCCCTGCCCTCTGAAGTGTGGTGTAATGAATGCAGGTGTTAGGGTCCTGAGCTGTACTCCTTCCTTGCCTGAGGGTGAGATACCACACTTCTGGGTGAGATGCAGTACCTCTGTGGCGACCGAACCCTCAGGGGCGCTACACATGCACCCCACACGCGTGCACCCCTTAAGCAGCTTCTAAATTTATGGAGCAGAACTGTAGAAGAGCATCAACTGAACATCAGGACCAATATCTGCTCCTTTGTGTAAGTATGAACAGGAGGACTGCAAAGGCCCTACAACATAACCAGAAGCACGTTACACCCAAAATTGTCAGAAACAGACTCCATGAGGGCGGTATAAGGGCCCGACGTCCTGTAATAGGACCTTACTCACAGCTCAGCACCTTGCAACTCAATTGGCATACACCTGAGAACACCAGAATTGTCAGGTCCTACGTTCTCTGTACAGGTGATAGCAGGTTCACATTGAGCAAGTGATAGATGTGAAAGTCTGGAGACGCCGTGGTGAATGTTATTCAGTCTTCACCGTCACCCAGCATGATGGGCACCATGTGATAGCCAACGGCAACCTGACTGCTGTTAGGTACACGGATGAAATCCTTAGAGCCAATGTCAGACCTTACTGTGGTGCAGTGGACCGTTGGTTCCTCCTAGTGCAGGACAATACCCTTCCTCATGTGCCATACTGGGAAGGCAGTTCCTGGATGATGAAAACATTGATGAGCTCACTTTCCCCAGACCCAGGTGCAAACCTGGTACAACTTGTGTAGCTACACAGGGGTCCAAAAGGTAAGAGGGGCCACTACCACTTCCAAAACAGGTGGAATTGTCTGTGTCCACTCATGCCCAGACCTGAATCCAATTGTGAATCTTTAAATCATTATGTATCAATGCATCCAATGCCGGGGTCTGGGAGGCTGTGGTTGGTGTGACCGAAAAGGATGATTGCAACAGACTCCATGGATGGGCGGCTTATGACTGGTAGTGAACAGAAGGGCGGCTATATTAAAGGGGCCAGAGCCGTACTTATAAGCAGAGGCCCACATGACGGTGATTGGGCCAGGAGAGAAAAATAAAGTTTGAATGGGGTCTATGGGATTGGATCAATAGGGAGTGGGAGGGGATAGTAAAAGGGAGTATAAAAGGAAAAGTGTGGGAAAAGGGGCCATTCCTGTGGGGACAGCAATGGGAAAAGTCTCACCTGAACACCCTCTTTTTTCAGGGAATTTAGAGATATCTAATGGAAATATATAGTACAGACCAAAAGTTTGGACACACCTTCTCATTTAAAGATTTTACTGTATTTTCATGACGATGAAAATTGTACATTCACACTGAAGACATCAAAACTATGAAATAACACATGTGGAATTATATACTTAACAAAAAAGTGTGAAACAACTGAAAATATGTCTTATATTCTAGGTTCTTCTAAGTAGCCACCTTTTGCTTTGATGATTGCTTTGCATACTCTTGGCATTCTCTTGATGAGCTTCAAGAGGTAGTCACTGAAAATGGTTTTCACTTCACAGATGTCCCCTGTCAGGTTTAATAAGTGGGATTTCTTGCCTTATAAATGGGGTTGGGACCATCAGTTGTGTTGTGCAGAAGTCAGGTGGAGACACAGCTGATAGTCCTACTGAATAGACTGTAAGAATTTGTATTATGGCAAGAAAAAAGCAGCTAAGTAAAGAAAAACGAGTGGCCATCATTACTTTAAAAAATGAAGGTCAGTCAGTGCGAAAAATTGGGAAAACTTAGAAAGTGTCCCCAAGTGCAGTTGCAGTAACCATCAAGCGCTACAAAGAAACTGGCTCACATGAGGACCGCCCCAGGAAAGGAAGACCAAGAGTCACCTCTGCTTCTGAGGATAAGTTTATCCGAGTCACCAGCCTCAGAAATCTCCGGTTAACAGCAGCTCAGATTAGAGACCAGGTCAATGCCATACAGAGTTCTAGCAGCAGACACATCTCTACAACAACTGTTAAGAGGAGACTTTGTACAGCAGTAAAATAGCTGCTAGGAAACCACTGCTAAGGACAGGCAACAAGCAGAAGAGACTTGTTTGGGCTAAAGAACACAAGGAATGGACATTAGACCAGTGGAAAGGTGAACGGATGGACTCTACATGCCTGGTTCCCACCGTGAAGCATGGAGGAGGAGGTGTGATGTGTGGGGGTGCTTTGTTGGTGACACTGTTGGGGATTTATTCAAAATTGAAGGCATACTGAACCAGCATGGCTACCACAGCGTCTTGCAGCGGCATGCTATTCCATCCGGTTTGCGTTTAGTTGGACCATCATTTATTTTTTAACAGGACAATGACCCCAAACACACCTCCAGGCTGTGTAAGGGCTATTTGACCAAGAAGGAGAGTGATGGGGTGATACGCCAGATGACCTGGCCTCCGCAGTCACCAGACCTGTACCCAATCGAGATGATTTGGGGTGAGCTGGACCGCAGAGTGAAGGCAAAAGGGCCAACAAGTGCTAAGTGTAGCGTCGGCGTCCCTGCCGCCTGCTAGGCAGGGACGCTGTTCCCCTCACCTCTCCGCTCCGTGCCCGGCGTCCTCCTCCCGCTCTGCTGGCAGCGCGCGCTGCTTCCCGGCAACTGTGCTTAGGGCGCGCGCGCTCCCCCTCTCTTAAAGGGGCCGTGCGCACCGTCCTAAGGAGTCCCCGGCCAATGGCCAGAGGACCTCACCATATATAAGGCACCTCCTCCAAAATGGAGGTGCCCGAGCAATGTTGTTGCAAAGCCTTCACTCTGCTTCAGCCCTCAGGTCCCGTTACCAGTTACCTGCCAGTCACCTGCCAGATTCCTGCTTGATACCTGCCTGATATCCGCTTACCTGCTTGCAAGCCTGCGGTCCGACGGTCTGCCTTCCGACACCTGTCAGTCTGTGTATGGACCAGCCTGCCCGCTCACCTGGGAGCGCTCACCTGCTACCTGCCTGCTAGCCTACCTGGAGGCTCTGCCGTCACTTGCCGTGACCACCTGCCAGTCCAGAGACTCTTGCCCGCTCACCTGGGAGCGCTCACCTGCTACCTGCCTGCTAGCCTACCTGGAGGCTCTGCCGTCACTTGCCGTGACCACCTGCCAGTCCAGAGACTCTTGCCCGCTCACCTGGGAGCGCTCACCTGCTACCTGCCTGCTAGCCTACCTGGAGGCTCTGCCGTCACTTGATGTGACCACCTGCCCGTCCAGAGACTCTTGCCCACTCACCTGGGAGCGTCCACCTGCTACCTGTCTGCTAGTCTACCCTGAGACTGTCCCTGTCACTTGCTGTGACTACCTGCCCTTCTACCCAGAGACTGTCCCTGTCACTTGCCGTGACTACCTGCCCTTCTACCCAGAGACTGTCACTGCCACTTGCCGTGACTACCTGCCCGTCTTCCCTGGGAGCCACCCGCTTCCTTACAAGGACCGCCCCCTTGTATAGTTGCTCAGGGGTTCCGCCTCCCAGACCCGTTACACTAAGCATCTCTGGGAACTCCTTCAAGATTGTTGGAAGACTATTTCCGGTGACTACCTCTTGAAGCTCATCAAGAGAATGCCAAGAGTGTGCAAAGCAGTCATCAAAGCAAAAGGTGGCTACTTTGAAGAACCTAGAATATAAGATATATTTTCAGTTGTTCCACACTTTTTTGTTAACTATTTAATTCCACATGTGTTAATTCATAGTTTTGATGCCTTCAGTGTGAAAGTACAATTTTCACAGTCATGAAAATACAGAAAAATCTTTAAATGAGAAGGTGTGTCCAAACTTTTGGTCTGTACTGTATATTGTTATGTTTTATGGCTCGGGCTTATGATGAAGGTTATAAATTTTTACTGTGAGTCACAGTGGCTGGGGCAGTAGGGGGGGGGTCTTTGGGGTTGGTGGAATTTTTTATGGGTGGGAATTTACAGAGATGGTTCCCTTCAGGATGGAATTACTAATTGGCTGATCTGGCACTTAGTGGGGCTCTGGACAGGGGTGTACTCTTGGAGCCAGTGGTGGTGTTTCCTTTACCACTGATTGTGGTGTGGTGCCCTTGAGCTTGGGGTTACAGCTGAGAGTAAAATAATTCTATGGAAAAATGCCTTGTTCTACATGTGCCGGATCTTGTAGCCCCAAGGACCTCCGCCAATTCTTTCATTGGTTATTGTTGTTTGTTAATAAATGGCCGATATGGCAAATTATATCCAAAAAAAAAGTCTCCTGTGTATCATTTATTATAAGTTAAGTGGTATGAGACACTGCTTGGGGAGAAAGAAAATAATTAATATGAGGGATGGTTTCAGGAGAACGATTTGTGCCATACACCGTCATGATCACAGATATATTTTTTTAAATGTCAGAAATGTATTTTTTAACATTTTGATTTCTTTGATTAACAGTTCTGCACACAGAGATATTCCCCTAAGGCCACATTCACACATTCAGTATTTGGTCAGTATTTTACATCAGTATTTGTAAGTTAAAACCAGGAGTGGGTGATAAATACAGAAGTAGTCACGTGTTTCTATTATACTTTAACTCTGATTCT
The DNA here is from genome assembly GCF_046119375.1 of Phyllobates terribilis. Taxonomy (NCBI): domain Eukaryota; kingdom Metazoa; phylum Chordata; class Amphibia; order Anura; family Dendrobatidae; genus Phyllobates; species Phyllobates terribilis. Next base: position 890,998 of record NW_027363102.1, on the reverse strand, counting down.
TCCACTCCTGGTTTTGGCTTACAGATACTGATGCAAAATACTGACCAAATACCGAATGTGTGAATGTGGCCTAAGAAAGACAAAACCTCACTTCTATTTTTGTAAATATTCAGGTTTCGGATTTTATTAACCTTTATGATTAACCAGCAGCACTGTAGTTGTTCAATACTAAAATTAATCATTAAAAATACAAATTGTGCACTCCGTGTATATCTGTATACTGTATGTATACATCTGCAAAAGTTTGGTTCCCCATCCTTCAAATTTGATATCTATCTATCTATCATTGTGACATTAGAATAAAAATGATGTCACAAGTGATGTGATGACATCACCACATTCTATATCCCAGTGTTCCATCCTAAGGGAAACCACTGCCTTACAGACTCCTAAGGGTGAGGCAGCCCCTTTTGTTTTTCGTGACAAACGAAGCAAAAATTGATTTTAAAATGTATAATTACAGAAGAGCCCAAAGAGATCGGGTTCTCAGAGAGAAGAGAGGAATAAATGAAGAGCAGGTACTATTGTTCGCTTTAGGGCGAAAAGACTTTATACTACCGGACATTGACACTGACGCCTCAAAAATGGCGTCCAAACGTCAAATTCTAGACAAAATGAGAAAGACCAAAAGACATGAGATCGTTACAGAGAGAAGGAAAATGGAGACCCTCACGGAGTCTCACTCTGCAGCCTCCGCTGAGCTTCAGAAGGCCATTCTTATCTCCTTGAGAAAACTCGGAGATCTGGTCCCTGAACTACGGAGGAGAAACAAAGAAGCCATCCTCAATAAGAGGAGAAACATCAACGCAGAGTTAGAGCTGGAAGAGGTTCTCCAAGAGACACCGAGACAAGTCACATCCTCCAGATCTGAAAGTCTGGAGACACCGAAACTACAAAGAGTGGCAGCCCAGAAGAGGATCAGGAACAGCAGAGACTGGGTTGTCCAATGTAGAAGACGTCTCATCTACGCTAAATCCATTATAAATGGGAATGGTGCATTACGGAGGTCGAGGTCATCAGCTGAAAACATCTCCATCCCAGAGAACAAACAGCTGAGTGTTTCTCCACCAAACACATCACTGGATACAGATGGACCAGGTAAGATGGATCTGCTCAGTGTAATAAGACTGGGGGTGAGGAGGATTATACTCCTAATATTATGTACTGGCATCAATTATCACAAGTGCAGAAAAACTGTCCTTGTTGCCCATAGCAACCAATCACAATGCGGCTTTCATTGTTCCATAGAATGTTAAGAGATGGAATCTATGCTGTGATTCGTTGCTATGGACAACAGGGACATTTTTATTATTGGACAGTTTTGATAAATGAGAGCCCAAATATTAGACATTTCCTGCTCATTTACATAATTCTATTTAAAATTATAATATTTTCTTTTAGTTATATTTGTTAACCCCTTCTTGACCGGGTAACCTTTTGTTGTTTTTTCCTTCCTCCTTCGAAAACCCATAACTATTTATTTTTTAATTTGTCTCCCAATGTAGCTGTATGCGGACTTGATTTTTTAGTGGACGAGCTGTAGTTTTGAACATTATTTATTTTACTATTCAATGTTCTTGAAAAAGATTCAAAATGTGGTAAAATTGTGGAAAAAAGTGATTCCGCCATTGTTTTTTTACTGTGTTCATTCAGTGGTAAAAATGACCTGACAGAATGATTCTCCATGTCAGTTACAACTATGATAATGCTGAACAGGCATAGGGGTTATAATTCACTGAACTGGTAGAAGAAAATTAGGAATTTTATAAAAAATAAATTGGTTTGTGTCCCTATATTCTGAGACATTATATCTTTTGGATTTTGATAGCTGGATGGAGCTGTGCGAGGACTTGATTTAGTTTTTTTTGCATGACAAGTTGTAGCTTTTATAGATAACTTTCTCGGGTAGACAAGACATTGTGATATCTTTTATTACAATTTATTAGATGTATACTGCGCCCTCACAAAAACACTATTCTGGTCTTTACATTTATTTTCTCCTTTCAGTGTTTACTGTTTGGGTTAATTAATGTTCCGGATGTGGTTATACTAGATATTCAAATTATTACTATTATTATTATTATTAATGGGGAAGTATTTTTTTTACATTTTATTATTTTTTTTACTTTTTTTTGTTACTTCTTTTCTTTATTCTCCTTTGGGGACTTGAACCTGCGATATTCTGATTGCTTCTACTAGATACTGTGATAGAACTGTATATAGCTAAATTAAAAATCTCATATGAAAGCCAGGCTGGTCTTAACAGGAAGAGGAAAAGACAGGAGCTTTCAGCAGGCTGAGGTAGTCATTTCCAATAATGTGTTCACTAAGGGGTTCAAATTTTTTATATCATCTCAGCAGATGGAATCGATGAGACGCCCTACGACACAACGGACATACCGGCACAAAGCCTTGATGATGCCAGTTTACAGATTTCTGACCCAAGAGAACTGGTCCACACAGACCAACCTATAGACTTTTCCAATCTCGAGTTCTGGAAAGTTCTTGGAAAAGGAAACTATGGAAAAGTAAGTGTCAATTTATTTTGTCCGTGTTCCCCAATGTATCCTGCACCAGATACACAGGAGAGATGTACATATTGTTTACAGGATGCTCATATGTAATGATAATTGGGATTAACTAGTGAACTACTACACAGTAATAGATGAGAGTTTGGTCTGATCTGTTGTGATTTTTCTCCAGGTCGTCTTGGCATCAGATCCAGTCAGTGAAGGGCTGCTGGCCATCAAAATCATGGACAAAAGTTCTTGTGAGGACTTAATCTCTACAGAGCTAGAAGTCCTGAGAATGGCTGCCGGGTGCCCCTACCTAATGACTATGCGGGCGTTTAGGGAAACACCTACGGAGTATGAAATAGCCATGGACTATATGGCTGGAGGAGACCTGTTTGGCCACATGAAAGATTCAATGATGTTTAACACAAAGACAATAAGGTAAATGTCTCGTACTGAATGTTAATAATCCGCTGCCGGCACATTGTAGTCTTAGATCAATGGACAACGACAACAGGAGAAACTAATGATGTGAAAAGGACACGTGTGTGATCTCCTCATGTTCTCTGTATGATTGTGCATGTAACCACTGATCCATCCTTTCTACTCCACAGACTCTTTGCGGCAGAGATGGTGTGCGGACTCCAGTTCCTGCATGAACGCGGCGTCATACATAGGTAATCATTTCACCTTCATAAATCTGTCACCTGTGACTCTCTGTTGTCTCCTTACATATCTATTGTAGAAAGTTCTTTCCATGAATTGTCCTCACAATCAGTGTCTGCTCCTTCTCCCTGCAGTGACCTGAAGCCAGAGAACATCCTCCTCCAAGACACCGGACACATCAAAATCTCAGACTTTGGCTTAGCAGCCATGTATGTATTTGAGGGTGACATAGTGGAATATACTGCTGGCACTAAGGGTTACATAGCGCCCGAGGTAAGGAACATCTCTGTGTGATTGATGTCGATAGTAGGATTGAGGGATAATCTGATCCCAATGTATTCTGCTCATATCTAATCACAGACCGGTCCTCATAGTCTCTGTGTGTAAATCCCCTTCCCGGTATATTCAGATTCTCTCCAATCTCATGTTCCCATAGGTAATGGACGGTGAAGGATACAACCATCTGGCAGACTCCTTTTCCTTTGGCGTAATCTTATATATGATGACTGTAGGTGACTGGCCATTCTATACCAGAGGCACAATGGACGAATACCACCAGTCTCTGTATGACGACATCCCTTCTTTTCCACCTGGGATCTGCTGTCATGCCATGGATATCATAAAACGGGTGAGTAAGATCAGATGGACAATGATAATGGGGGATTACAAGAAGATATAGAAGATAAGATATGGACAGTCCATAGACATTGTGTAATAATTTATCAGTAATAATACATAATATAATGACTAATGCTTTGTTTTCATTTTCTAGCTCCTCTGCAAAACTCCATCTGCCCGATCTGCCATTACATCATCCATCAGATCGTATCCGTTTTTCTATTCTATAGACTGGAGCGATGTGGAGTCCGGCAGAGCCGACCCACCATTCCCATATTACTATGTAAGTACAGCACATACAGACATCCAAAGTGTTATCACTACCCAGTAACACACTTACCCACTATACACCTTATCGCTATATCCCCCTAGTACTGTATATAGTGTATGTGAGGGGCTGATTCTCAGACGTGTATATTTCTCTTCTTCCAGCAGGAGTATTAGGCTGATAAAAATCAGCCCCATTCCAGTAACATCCAGGAATGAAGATTTACATTAATCGGATGAGACACTTACACTGGACTTTCTTATTTACCGGACTGTGACAAACCTACCAAGCTTCCACCACATAACATCCAAGTAGATTTGAGCACCAAACATCCAGGGATTTATTCCGATCGCCATATTTGGGGTCAGGAAGGAATTTTTTTCCCTTGATATGAGGATGATGCAACAACGAGTCCTCAGGGTTATTTTTCGCCTTCCTCTGGATCAACATAGCAAGTAATTAAAGGCTGAAATTGAAGGACTTCTTTCAGCCATACTTGTTATGTCACCATCTGGACGACTCATCTACAATGTGGTGGTAAGGAGACGACTACAAGATATGGACATAAAGAAGGAAGCGGCTGCTCCTTCTCCTACTTGGCCATGTACAGACAAAGGAAGCGGCTGCTCCTTCTCCTACTTGGCCATGTACAGACAAAGAAAGCGGCTGCTCCTTCCTCTACCAGGCCATGGTCAGACAGAAGGAAGCGGCTGCTCCTTCACCTTCCTGACCATGGTCAGACAGAAGGAAGCGGCTGCTCCTTCACCTTCCTGACCATGGTCAGACAGAAGGCCATTTGGCTGATCGCGATGCTGTAGGAATCCAGGAAAACTCCAACTACACAGATCACAAGTCACACATTCCTGCTCTTCTCCTCTCTCATGTGTGATCCAGACCTGGATGTCCAAAAGCGGTAGAAGTGGCCGAGGCCTGAGGAGCGGAATCATCATCATCTGCTCCTTTCCACAGAAAGTGACTATATCTACACACTTTCTTTTTATATATTTGCATAAGATTAACAACTTTTATGCATAAAAATAAATATATAAAACATCTATGTTGTTTTTGGTTATATTACAGACATGCTTTTTGGTATTTTTATTAATATCATGATAAGGTATTTTGCTGCCTTAGGCAGATGACGCAAATGGCTTCCCCCCCAAGAAAAGGAATAGGTGAGAAACTATGGTAACTGGACCTCTAACTTCCTCGTCTGATCCATCAGGTAACAAGCTCTGATGACCACTTCCTTTACAATGTCAGACCCAAGAATAGTCATGGAAACTAATATAGCTTAATTATAATGGGGGCCGTTTGGTTTCAATTAATGAGATACAATAGATGCAGCTTGTAACAAAACCGATGGTTGTTCTACTGCCGTATTCCTGTGTGGCGCCATCCTCTAACAGGGGGCAGACTGTCCATAGCCTACGTATTGCGGGAATTAGCGCCAGAACATCAACCTGATTACAGCTCCTCTGCTCCTGTCCTGGGGGCAGCGTTCACATTGTCTTAAAGACACAAATGCATTTCAATGCAGAGAGAGAATGAGAACCAGGGCGCAGGCGTTGAGCGGTGTTAGTGACCCACTGACTCCGCTCACCTTTGTTCCTGTGTACCGGCTGTCAGCATGCTGAATGTTTGCGGCAGGAGGAAGGTGCCAGTTGACTGCAGGCGTTCAATAATGTCAATTTTTTTTCTTAAACTGCTCCCCCCTCAGAGAGGTAGCGTCCTAGGCGGGTGCCTACCCCTTGTCCCGGGCCTGCACTGGTGGTTCAGTTTGGATCCTCTTGCAGGAATAGTGCCATACACTATTGCAGTCAGTACAATGGAAATCATTGACTTGTCAAATTTAAAGGCTTTTTTGCGAAGAAGAGAAAAATGAAGACTGTTTACTGGGTTTTTTCAACCATAGCTGTGATTAAAGCAATGCTCCTTTGCTCATAGGGGAAATCAGTTTTATCAATCGCTTTGTTGGGGAGCTGTCCACTCGATTCTGGTCTTTCAGTCGTCCCACGTTACTTCTGACTCTCAGAATCCTACAGGATCTTATACGCGGTGTGGAAGACAATTTCTCTATATAATGAGCCTTGATGTGACTCTCATAGGAATGCAAAGTGAGATTCATTCACCTCTACATCACTAGTCAGAGCTGTAGACACCAGGTTAATTTAATGAAATATCAGACCACCACTTTCAGGCCATATTCACACATTCAGTATTTGGTCAGTATTTTACCTCAGTATTTCTAAGTCCAAACCAGGTGAGGAACAATCAGAGGAAAAGTATAATAGAAACACGTCACCATTTCTGCATTTATCACCCACTCCTGGTTTTGCCTTACACATACTGATGTAAAATACTGACCAAATACTGAATGTGTGAACGTGGCATGACATTTATTGCACTAGTCCATGTGCCGTCTGTTTTTTAATAACAGTTCCGTGTCTAATCCGTGAGACTCAGAGCAGGTTCTATTCTCATTCATTTTGCAGATCAGACTCAGCCATTAAAGTCTAAGGAAATCCATGTACAACGGATGAAGCACTGAAGACTTTTCTTTTCCTTTAGTGCTCCATCAGTGTTTCATCCATTTTTAATAGATCCATTAATAGTCAATGGATAAATAAAAGTTCAGACTGTCTACCTGCTTCAGGTTTTGCAAATGTATGAGGAAAAAATATATCTATACAACACGGATATAAAATGGAGACAATGCGGAGACACATGGGAGAAAAAGGTTCTGCTTTACAAGGATATAGAAATAGACAAGGATTTGTGAATGTAGCGTCCTCTGAAGAATAGGTAAAATCCATCAAGCTTAAGACAAGACAGACTGATAACTCAGTGAGGAATACAATAGAAGCTGCCTATTGAAGTCTACGGAGAGGCTCCGGACATCACTAGGTAGGCTTCATTTCTACACATGAGCTTGATGTATCATCCATTACTTTTTCTGTACATTTATTAGCATTTGTTATGTTTGTAGCATGGTATTCTACAGTTAGCATTACTAGTCGTATATGCCTTTATATATGACGTGCCCCCTGGGCCGTGTGTGTGGGAATACCCGGAGCCGGGTCTCTGTGTGATGTCAGGGGTTGTAGTCTCCGTGGCGGCGACCCGGTCCCGTGGCTCAGGGTGGTCAAACCAGTGGCGGATCTGTTTACTAGGTTTTTAATGTTGAAATGTCCGACTACGCCACCCGTGGATTGCGATCACTGAGAACCGCCGCTGCAGGGCACACCGCTGAGGCTTATGTTGTGTGCGCAGCAGGGGGTAGTATAACTCCCCACGGGAGGAGTATAGCCTCAGGGCAGCATGTGTAGATGGTGAGGGTTGTGGTGCATAGGCGCAGCAGAAATGACTCAAAGTCCATGCAGTGCAGTTCAGGGTCTTTACTGTTGGTGATGAAGGAGACCCTGCTGGGAGTACTGGCTAACATTAGAGGCCTGGTCAGTCTGTGAGCGAACAAGAATCCCCCTGGCCAGGTGGAGGTATAGGCCTTCCCGTCTAACTGCACTCTTCCTGGCTACCTTGCTGTAGTCGTGTAGTAGCCCACGTCCGTGAGTGTACCGTGTGGTGCTCACCCGTATGGCTGGTGACTTGGGGCCTTTGGTTCCTTCCGCTCCTCGATGGCGGTGCCGGTCCCTTGCATGTGACTGAGCCTCCGGGCTTTCTACGGCCAGAGGACCTGAAATCCCCTGCCAGGTGGTTTCTGCTGCTGGATGTGAATATCCTCACAGCCTCAGACTCCGGTGTCCGGTTCTCTGCGTCTTCAGCCAGGACAAGCTCTGCTGCTCCAGTCCCTGGCTCTCAGCTCCTGTCTCCTACAGGGCTGCTTGCTGCTCTATCCCTCTCTCTGGAACTAACTAGCTAACCTCGCCCCAGATCCAGTTTATAAAGGGTAGGTTCCTCCCCTCCCTGGACTGGGGCCGGAGGCGTTATATGCAAATGTGCTCCTGACCAGGAAAACCCATGCTCGCTCTCAGACATGGTATTTCTACCACTGTGGCAACCAGACCCCCTGGGGTGCCACATTCCCCCCTAGTAAACTTTAGTACTCCGGGACTAAACACTTTTTTTTTTGAAAACACACATAACAGGGTATAAACAATAACACAACAATATATGTACAAGGAGTTCAGTCTTGATAGGTCACGGCGCTTCCGTAACCAGGTGTCCGTGTCACCCAAGATGCATTTTGAGGGACCCGTCCCAAACCCTCCACGTAGGCCCTGGGGTGGCTACAGGGCATCGATGATCCGGCGTTGGACCACGTCTTCAGCCACCTCCACGGGTTTTTGTTCTTTGGTCTGGCCCAAAAGGGGCACTTAACAGGTGCAACTATTTACAAGGTACAGTTCCGGTTATTCATTGTCCATAACCTGTCCGTCCATAGACCCTGTCGGGTAACTTGAGAAACATAATCAGTATTGAGGTAACAAACATAAAACATTACATTTGCAATATACGGGTATATATCATTTCTCCTAGATTCTCCAGCGAGCGGGCTTCTGACCTCTAGTGCTCCTTGTTGACCTACGTAACACACTATCTTATGGTGTTCTTTCTGGGTCCCCTGTTTCCACCCCTTGTGTAGTGGGCTCGCTAGTGTCTGTGACGCGCCCCTGGGCCTGTGTCGCGCTGCGTTGCGCACGCGGGAGCTTACCCGGAGCCGGATCTGTTTAGGGTTGTAGTCTCGTGGCGGTGACCCGGTCCGTGCCCAGGGAGTCAAACTGGACGGCAGTCTGTTAGCGGTAGAAAATGGTTGATGACTACGCCACCCGTTGAATGCAGCCAGGGGGCTGCTGCTGCAGGGCAGACCGCTGAGGCCGGTGGAAGGATGGTGCAGCGTGATAGTATAACCCCCAACGGGAGGGGTATGGCCTCAGGGCAGCCGACGTGGATGATGGGGGTAGCAGGAACCACTCAGAGACGGTATGGTAGCGTTCAGGGTCTTTACTGGTAACAACGATAGACCCTCCCGGAGTACTTGCTAGCGAACGGGGCCTGGTCAGTCCTTGAGCAGATGGGATCTCCCCTGGCCAGGCGTAGTTGTAGGCCTCCCAAGCTGACTGTACTCTTCTGGCTACCTTGCTAGAAGCTGATGTAAGTAGCCCACGTCCCTGAGTGTACCGTGTGGTGCTCACCCGTATGGCCGGTGACTCGGGGCCTTCTAATGGCTTCCGCTCCACGATGGCGGTGCTGGTCCCACGCGTGTGACCGGGCCTTCGGGCTTCTGGGCCAGGGGACCTGAAATCCCCTGCCTGACGGATTCTGCTGCTGGGTAGAAGTTAGTCCCCACAGCCTCGGACTCCGGGTCCGGTAAAGAATCTTCTTAGTCAGGGCGAGCTCTTTAGCTGCCAGCCCCTGACTCCTTGTGACTCTGCTGCTTCCTATGCTGCTCTTGTCTCTACTCTTCCTGGACTCACTAACCCTGCCTCAGCCCCGGGTTTATACAGGGGAAGTTCTTCCCCTCCCAAGGCTGGGCAGGAGGTGTGGCATGCACAGGATCCCTGACCAAAGGACCTCCCACCTGCTCTCAGACGTAATATCTCTATCACTGTGACAACCAGACCCCTGGGGTGTCACACTCCCCCCTAGTGAAATTTAGTACTCCGGGACTAAACACTTTTTAGAAAAATATAACAAGGTATATCAAAGAACAATAAAATACAATAAGGAAACACAATAAGATGGTCACGGATGTCCGCAACCGGGTGCAGTCTTTGAAGAAAAGCAAAGGTGTCCATTTCACCAACACAGGGAGACGTAACCAGGTAGGGGTCTGTCCTACCCCGAGTCCTTAACAGTCTCTAGTCCATCCTGGGTTACGCTCCAACTATATACAAAGGATTCCCGGTAAATCCACCGAAGACTCCTAAAAACAACTAGAAACACAAAATTACACACAAGCAACAATAAACAGGTAAACATTGTAAAACAACTTAAACATTTAGATCCTCCAACGTGCGGGTAACTGGCCTCTAGTGGCCCTAGTGGACCTACGGAGCTGACTGTCTGGCCCTGAACTACAGGGTGTAGGAACTGTCAAGGGTAAACTGGGCAGCTGTCTACCGGCTCTTTGTCTCACTAGGGGTACGGCAGGCTCACTATAAGCAGAGGGTGGATTCTCCTGTTCCGCTTGGGTGGAGTCTTCTGCCTCCTGGACCGGCTGCTCTTCCAGCTCTACCCGTTGCTCCGTAGGTTCTTGGGATGATGGTTGGAGGAAGGTGAGTACGGGTACCACAACTGCACCATTGACTTGAGTCCAAGACCGAGGGAAGTCCCCGAGCACGGTACTAACCATATCTTCCCTTTCTTCCACGGGTCGATGGTCTTCCTGTTCCTCCTCAGGGTTCCTCAGTTGTTCGGGGCACTTCTTCAGGTGGTCCCGGGATACAATGGCTGTGGTTTCCCCTCCGTCTTTACTGATGGTACAGACCTTCGGGTTCTCGTGGCTTGAGGGCAGTACGGTGTACGGGTCCTTCTCCCACTGGTCGTCCAACTTGTGGAGCCGTCTCTTCCTCTTCAAGACCTGCTCTCCGGGTACCAGGGGAACAGCGGGAGCATACTGGTTGTAAGTCTTCTCTTGTCTTTCCCTAGCCTGACAGAGACTTCGCTCCACGCTCTCCTGTACTTTCCGGTACTGCTGCTGCCTCTCTGTGTCCCAGTCCGTTTCTGGTGAAGTGTCCTCGGGCGTCAGGACTCCCATTTCCAGGTCAACAGGTAACTTACCAGGTCTTGCCCTCATTAGGTAAGCCGGGGTACAGTTGGTGGAACCTACCGGGATGTGGTTGTATAGGTCCACCAGATCGGGCAACTTCTCAGGCCACAGACTGCGTTCTTCCAGGGGCAACGTTTTTAGAAGATCCATTACCACCTGGTTCATTTTCTCACAAAGTCCATTAGTTTGCGGATGGTAGGGTGTCGTCCTTATCTTCCGGCAGCCATACAGATTGCAGAATTCCTGGAAGACCTCCGCTTCAAAGGCAGGTCCCTGGTCCGTCAGCACTTGGTCCGGGTACCCATGTGGACGGCAAAAGTGCTGCTGGAAGGCTCTAGCTGCTGTTCGAGCCGTTAAGTCCTTGACGGGGACGACAACCAGAAACCGGGAGTAATGATCCACGATGGTTAACGCGTAGACGTAGCCACTTCTGCTGGGGGTCAGTTTTACATGATCCAAGGCTACCAGTTCCAACGGTTGCCGGGTGACGATGGACTGCAGGGGAGTCTTCTGGCTGGCCCGGTCCTTCCTTCTCAGATTGCACGGGCCACAGTCTCTGCACCACTTCTCGATGGTTCCCCTCATGCCTACCCAGTGGAACCGCTCGCGCAGCAGGAACTCCAGCTTTTTCCACCCGAAGTGTCCAGCTCCGTCGTGGTATGCCTCCATCACCATGGCTGCGTCTCTTCGTGGCACCACTACTTGCCAGAGTAGTTCATGCGTCCTGGAGTTAACCATTCTGCGGCACAACTTCCCCTTGTAAAGGAACAGTCGACTCTTCTCTGCCCATAGTTGTTTGGCTTCCTCTGGAGCGTCTGATTCCAGGCTAGCCTCCGGGCGAGTCAGCATCTCCTTCACCAGTCGGACGGCAGGGTCGCTGTCTTGCGTTTCCGCCCAGTTGTAGTGAGGTAAGGGGTTCAACGTAGCAGCCTGCTTACTCCTTACCCGGTGGGAATACTGGATAGTCCCATGACGGTGGAACGCAGGGAGTTCAACTTCTTCCAGTCCCTCCGGATCTTCTCCTCCGTCCGGCAGGTTGGGCATCCTGGACAGGGCGTCCGCGTTGGTATTGGAGCGCCCTGCCCGGTATTTAATTGTGAACTCGTAGTTGGACAGACGGGCCATCCACCTCTGCTCCAGGGCACCGAGTCTTGCCGTGTCCAGGTGTGTCAGCGGGTTGTTATCCGTGTATACGGTGAACCGGGAAGAAGCGAGGTAATGCCTAAAGCGCTCGGTGACTGCCCATACCACGGCCAGGAACTCTAGCTTAAATGAGCTGTAATTTTCGGGGTTCCTTTCGGTGGGTCGCAGTTTTCGGCTGGCATAGGAGATTACTCGTTCTCTCCCCTGCTGAATCTGGGACAGTACGGCTCCTAGCCCGATGTTACTGGCGTCGGTGTAGAGGATGAAGGGCTGGCTATAGTCCGGGTACGCCAAGATTTCATCCCCCGTGAGGGCCATCTTCAGCTGGCGGAAGGACTCTTCTTCTAGCTTTTCCCATTTGAAGGGCGGCTTCTGGTTCTTGGCCTTCCGGGACTGGCCTATCAGGAGGTCCTGCATAGGTGCTGCCTTTTTGGTGAAACCGGGAATAAACCTTCGGTAGTAGCCTACCAACCCTAGGAACTGCCGCACTTCTTTTACGCTGGAGGGGCTTGGCCATCCCTTAATTGCGGTGATCTTATCGGGGTCGGGAGCCACTCCGTCAGCGCTCACCACGTGTCCCAGGTATTGCACCTTTGGTTTCAGGAGGTGACACTTGGAGGGTTTCACCTTTAGGCCGTAACTCGCCAGAGCTTCGAACACCTCCGCCAGGTGTTTCAGGTGGTCCTCATAAGTTTTGGAGTATACGATGACATCGTCCAGGTACAACAGGACCGTCTCGAAGTTTCTGTGGCCCAGACAGCACTCCATTAATCGTTGGAAGGTTCCTGGGGCGTTGCAGAGTCCGAACGGCATGCAGGTGAACTCGCTAAGTCCCATCGGGGTGGTGAATGCGGTCTTCTCCCGGTCCGCCTCTGCTACAGGAACCTGCCAGTACCCGCTAGTGAGATCCAAGGTAGAGAAGAAGTTAGCAGATCTTAAAGCAGCCAATGACTCCTCTATCCTTGGTAAGGGGTACGCATCCTTGTGTGTGATACGGTTGATTTTCCGGTAATCTACACACATCCTCATGGTGTTGTCTTTCTTTTTGACTAAAACTAGTGGGGCTGCCCAGGGGCTACAGCTATCCCGGATTACCCCAGCCTCCTTCATGTCTCTAAGCATCCCCTTGGCGTGTTGGTAATGTGCAGGGGGTACGGGTCGATACCTCTCTTTTATGGGAGGATGATCTCCCGTGGGGATGCGGTGTTCTACCCCCTTGACTCGCCCGAAGTCTAACGGGTGTTTACTAAACACTCTCTCATACTCTTGAACCACCCGATAGACTCCTTGTTTCTGGTGTGAGGGAGTGGAGTCAGTACCCAGATGTAGTTGCTGACACCAGTCCTCCATGTCTTTCTTAGAGCCGTTACCTTCCTCCGGGTGAGATGGAGGCAAGGGTTCCACAGATTGTATAGAATTTTGATTAGTGGTATATAATTTGGCTAGCGTGGCATACCGGGGCAGGTACACTTCCCTCTCCCCGATATTTATTATGCGAACGGGCACCCTCCCATGGCGTACATTGACCACCCCCCGTGCTGTCAAAATGGTGGGCCTACTGTCTGAGTAAACTGGTTCTACCATTGCCTGGTAATCTCTACCTCTCAGACCAATAGCTGCCCGGCACCAAATCATCATTTCACTTTTTGGGGGCATGGCAATAGGAAAAGGGTCACACATTCTTACGCTACCAATCTCACCGCCGGAGAGTTCCACTTGTTGCCGTTGCATCAGTGCCCGGATCTCTTTCTGGAGCATCCGCTGCTCGCCGGAGCTGGCATTCTTGGCAACCTGCTGTAAAAGGAAAATCACCTCTGCAAGACAATTTTCAATTACATTAGTTCCTAGAGTTATTTTTGGGTGACTCTCATGTTTGTCAATATCTACAATGATCAGTCCCTGTGCGGCCAGTTCGACTCTACCAATTTTGATGGTCACCTCTTTAAATCCGATCTGTGGCACGGGCTGACCATTGCTGGCGATGATACTCAAGTCGTCGTCAGGGTAGCGGGTAATATCCGAGTCATTCCAGTACTGCTTGAAGAGCACGTACGGGATGGTGGTGACCTGTGACCCGGTGTCCAGTAGGGCACTCATGGGAATGCCATCCAGTACCACAGGCAAGACTGGACGTCCTCCCACATATCTGTCGCGCCAGTTCGATGGGCCTGGTGATCTTTTTCCTGGGGGTTGGCCCTCTACCCCAGGTTGTGCCCGTTTAAAGAACAGTACCTTTCCATATGTCCGGGTTGATTGCAGCGGCGGCAGATGGGTCGTCCGTCCTCGCTGTATCGGTCACTGGGTCTTCCTCTGGCCGGTGGGGTCCTCCTTGGTCGACGCCACGGGATGTCCTCCGGTCCGGATGCCAGCTGGATCTTCCCTGGAGTGGAAACCTGTAAAGACTGCACAGTTCGGGTTAGCGCAGCAACGCTTTTAGCTAGCTCTTGGACCTGATGGTGTAGGTCTGGAGCCGGGTCATTGTCCAAAGCCTGCACATCAGCTCCCACAGGCCCTGCTGACAAGGGCGCCGCCTCCTGGTAGTAAGTGGTAGTGGGGCGTCTGTGGGTCACAACGCCACCTGGTGCCGGTTCTCGGAGCACCCGGATGGCTCTGTCCTTGAACTGTGCAAATTCTAGATGAGGGTCCTGTAAGGCCATTGCCCGCAACTGGGTGCGGTGGGCATTGCAATATAAACCCTCTATAAATTGTTCGGTCAACAGCCTGTCCTCGTTTCCCACTCCATTAGGGTCGGTCTGCTTAATGGCCCTCAGGGCCTCTTGTAGGTTGAGTGCATAGTCCCTTATACTCTCATGCGCTCGCTGCTTGCACCCGTAGAATCTAAGTTTAATCTCGGCTGAGGTGCGGGTATCAAAGGTGTCCTTCAGCCGGGTTAGTATCCCTGCGACAGTCTTCCTCCCAGGTGGCCAGGATTTTACTTCCCTTTTGGCTGCCCCAGTTAGTTGGGCCACCAGGATGCTCACTTTTTGCTCTTCTGTGAGGGGGTACACCTGGAAGAGGCTATCCAGCTTTTCTCTAAAGTCATGCAGGGTATGTGACTCCCCTGAGTACTGGGGTAGCCAAGCTGCTCCCGGGATATAGGGCATGGTGAAGGGCATAACTGCAACAGCGGTAGCGCTGGCGGGGGTTGAGGCAGTGGAGCTCTCCTCCGTATCCGACATCTTCCTCCCCCCTAGTGGACCGTGGCCTACCTTGCGATGATCCTGTTCCGTAGGCCGCGGCTCCGCAGTGGATCGTCAGGGTTGAGGACCTTCCGTCGCGCTCCTGTGACGTCGGCGTCTGCTGGGCTCCTTCCAGGACCTTACGCAACGTCCGGACGTGAGGCGGGGCTTCAGTTCTCGCGCGCTTTCGGAGTCCACGCCCCTCTTCTTCCCGCGCGGCGTCCTCAAGATGGCGTCCAATGGCGGGAAAACTCCACGGATGGCGGGAAGAAGGCTGAAGATGGCGCCGGATGGCGGGAAACTTCACCGATGGCGGGAAGAAGGCTGAAGATGGCGCCGGATGGCGGGAATCTTCACCGATGGCGGGAATCTTCACCACTGGTAAGTTTGAACAGTCTTTGCTTTTCAGGCACGCAGTACCCGGTGGTTGCGGGCACGTGATCCTGCCGACTACGCCAAAGTTGACGCGCCCCTGGGCCTGTGTCGCGCTGCGTTGCGCACGCGGGAGCTTACCCGGAGCCGGATCTGTTTAGGGTTGTAGTCTCGTGGCGGTGACCCGGTCCGTGCCCAGGGAGTCAAACTGGACGGCAGTCTGTTAGCGGTAGAAAATGGTTGATGACTACGCCACCCGTTGAATGCAGCCAGGGGGCTGCTGCTGCAGGGCAGACCGCTGAGGCCGGTGGAAGGATGGTGCAGCGTGATAGTATAACCCCCAACGGGAGGGGTATGGCCTCAGGGCAGCCGACGTGGATGATGGGGGTAGCAGGAACCACTCAGAGACGGTATGGTAGCGTTCAGGGTCTTTACTGGTAACAACGATAGACCCTCCCGGAGTACTTGCTAGCGAACGGGGCCTGGTCAGTCCTTGAGCAGATGGGATCTCCCCTGGCCAGGCGTAGTTGTAGGCCTCCCAAGCTGACTGTACTCTTCTGGCTACCTTGCTAGAAGCTGATGTAAGTAGCCCACGTCCCTGAGTGTACCGTGTGGTGCTCACCCGTATGGCCGGTGACTCGGGGCCTTCTAATGGCTTCCGCTCCACGATGGCGGTGCTGGTCCCACGCGTGTGACCGGGCCTTCGGGCTTCTGGGCCAGGGGACCTGAAATCCCCTGCCTGACGGATTCTGCTGCTGGGTAGAAGTTAGTCCCCACAGCCTCGGACTCCGGGTCCGGTAAAGAATCTTCTTAGTCAGGGCGAGCTCTTTAGCTGCCAGCCCCTGACTCCTTGTGACTCTGCTGCTTCCTATGCTGCTCTTGTCTCTACTCTTCCTGGACTCACTAACCCTGCCTCAGCCCCGGGTTTATACAGGGGAAGTTCTTCCCCTCCCAAGGCTGGGCAGGAGGTGTGGCATGCACAGGATCCCTGACCAAAGGACCTCCCACCTGCTCTCAGACGTAATATCTCTATCACTGTGACAACCAGACCCCTGGGGTGTCACATCTGCACTACAGGTGTTTGGAGATGTTACGGGTCGGTTGGGCAGCTTTCTGCGTACTCTTTGGCTTACCACGGGCACGGCAGGCTCACTACTAGCAGAGGGTTGATTCTCCGGGCTGCTGGTATGGAATCCTCTGCCTCCAGGGCCGGTTGCTCTTCCAATACTACTTGCTCTTCTGTAGGCCCTTGAGGGGCTGGCTGGAGAAAGGTAAGGACGGGTACCACAATAGCGTTGTTAATTTGTGTCCAGGACCGGGGAAATTCTCCGAGTACTGTACTGACCATTTCTTCCCTTTCCTCTGCGGGTTGAGGGCTATCTTGGTCTTCATCAGTGCTTTGCAGCTGCTCGGGACACTTCTTCAGGTGGTCTCTAGAGACAGTGGCTGTGGTCTCGCCTCCATCCTTACTGATAACGCATACTTTCGGGTTTTCATGACTTGAGGGCAGTACTGTGTACGGGTCTTTCTCCCACTGGTCATCCAACTTATGGAGCCGCCTCTTCCTCTTCAAGACCTGCTCTCCAGGTGCCAGGGGAACAGCGGGAGCATGCTGGTTGTAAGTCCTCTCTTGCCTTTCTCTTGCTTGAGACAAACTTCTCTCAACACTCTCCTGCACTTTCCGGTACTGCTGCTGCCGTTCTGTATCCCAGTCTGCCTCTGGCGAGGTATCCTCGGGTGTCAGGACTCCCATATCCAGGTCAATAAGCAGCTTACCAGGTCTTGCTCTCATTAGGTAAGCCGGGGTGCAGTTGGTGGAATTTACTGGGATGTGGTTATACAAGTCCACCAGATCAGGCAGTTTTTCAGGACACAGACTGCGTTCTTCCAGGGGCAACGTTTTCAGCAAGTCTATCACCACCTGGTTCATCTTCTCACACAATTCGTTGGTTTGGGGGTGATAGGGCGTTGTCCTTATCTTCTTGCAGCCATAGAGGTTGCAGAACTCCTGGAAGACCTCCGCTTCGAAGGCTGGACCTTGGTCTGTCAACACTTGCTCTGGATACCCGTGTGGATGGCAGAAGTGCTGCTGGAAGGCTCTAGCTGCTGTCTGAGCTGTTAAGTCCTTGACAGGGACAACCACCAGGAACTGGGAGTAGTGGTCTACGATGGTGAGAGCGTAGACGTACCCGGACCTACTTGGAGCCAGCTTCACATGGTCCAGGGCTACCAGTTCTAGTGGCTCCTTGGTGATGATGGGCTGCAGGGGAGTCTTCTGGCTGGCACGGTAATTTCTGCTCAGGTTGCACGGGCCGCAGTCTCTGCACCATCTCTCAA
This sequence comes from Phyllobates terribilis, assembly GCF_046119375.1. Lineage (NCBI taxonomy): Eukaryota > Metazoa > Chordata > Amphibia > Anura > Dendrobatidae > Phyllobates > Phyllobates terribilis. Next base: position 873,172 of record NW_027363102.1, on the reverse strand, counting down.
TGGCCCCTCTCATGCCTACCCAGAAGAACCGTTCACGCAACAGGAACTCCAACTTCTTCCATCCAAAGTGTCCTGCTCCGTCGTGGTATGCCTCCAGGACCATAGCCGCGTCTCGTCTCGGGACCACTACCTGCCAGGTCAGCTCATGTGTCCGGGAGTTAACAATTCTCCGGCACAGCTTCCCCTTGTAGAGAAGCAGTTTACTCTTCTCCTTCCACAGCTGTTTGGTCTCTTCCGGAGCGTCTGGGTCAAGGCGGGCATCAGCCTGTGTCAGCATCTCTTTTACCAGGCGGACGGCTGGGTCACTGTATTGCGTCTCCGCCCAGCTGTAGTGGGGTAAGGGATTGAACGTGGCAGAGTGTTTGTCCCTTACACAGTGGGAACACTGGGTAATCTCATGACGGTGGAACGCAGGGAGTTCAATCTCTTCCAGTTCTTCTGGATCTTCCCCTCCGTCCGGCTAGTTCGGCATCCTGGACAGGGCGTCTGCATTGGCATTTGTGCGTCCCGCCTGGTATTTGATTGTAAATTCATAGTTGGATAGGTGGGCCATCCATCTCTGCTCCAGGGCACCAAGTTTCGCAGTGTCCAGGTGTGTCAACGGGTTGTTGTCCGTGTACACGGTGAACTTGGAAGAGGCAAGGTAATGCTTAAAGCGTTCTGTAACTGCCCACACCACTGCCAGGAACTCTAGCTTGAAGGAGCTATAATTTTTGGGGTTTCTCTCTGTAGCCCGGAGCTTCCTGCCGGCATAAGCAATTACCCGTTCTCTGCCCTGTTGGATCTGGGACAGCACCGCCGCTAGCCCGATGTTGCTCGCGTCCGTGTGGTGGATGAAAGGCTGGCCGTAATCAGGGTAAGCCAGGACCTCATCCCCCGTGAGGGCCATCTTCAGCTGGCGGAAAGACTCATCCTCCAGCTTGTCCCATTTGAAGGGTGGCTTCTGATTCTTGGTCTTTGACTGACCCAACAGGAGGTTTTGCATAGGGGCTGCCATTTTGGTGAACCCGGGGATGAATCTTCGGTAGTAGCCTACCAACCCGAGGAACTGCCGCACTTCCTTTATGCTGGAGGGTCTTGGCCAGTCCTTAATCACTGTAATTTTATCAGGGTCTGGAGCTACTCCGTCAGCACTCACCATGTGTCCCAGGTACTGTACTTTTGGTTTCAGTAGATGACACTTGGAGGGTTTCACCTTTAGGCCGTAGCCTGCCAGGGCGTCAAACACCTCTGCCAGGTGTTTCAGATGGTCCTCATATGTTTTGGAATACACGATGACATCGTCCAGGTATAGCAGGACCGTCTCGAAATTCCTGTGCCCCAGGCAGCGCTCCATCAACCGCTGGAAGGTTCCTGGTGCGTTGCAGAGCCCGAATGGCATACAGTTGAATTCGCTGAGAACCATCGGGGTGGTGAACGCGGTCTTCTCCTTGTCTGCCTCTGCTACAGGAACCTGCCAGTACCCGCTAGTAAGATCCAAAGTGGAGAAGAAGTTAGCAGACTTTAATGCAGCTAAAGATTCCTCTATCCTAGGTAACGGGTACGCATCTTTGTGTGTGATACGGTTGACCTTTCTGTAATCTACACACATTCTCATGGTGCCATCTTTCTTTTTCACAAGAACTAGTGGAGCTGCCCAGGGGCTACAGCTGTCCCTGATTACCCCAGCCTCCTTCATGTCTCGCAACATCCCCTTGGTATTCTGATAGTGTGCAGGGGGTACAGGTCGGTATCTTTCCTTTATGGGTGGATGGTCTCCTGTGGGGATGTGGTGTTCTACCCCCTTTACTTGCCCAAAGTCTAGCGGGTGTTTGCTAAAGACTCTTTCGTACTCCTGCACCACCCGGTAGACTCCCTGTTTTTGGTGTGAGGGAGTGGAGTCGGTGCCCACATGCAGCTTCTGACACCAGTCCTCCATTCGTTTCTTGGAGCCGTTACCCTCCTCTAGTTGAGATGGAGGCAAGGGTTCCATGGCCTTTATGGAGTTTTGGTTAACGGTGAACAATTTGGCTAGAGTGGCATACTGGGGCAAGTATACTTCTCTTTCCCCAATGTTTAGGATGCGGACGGGTACCCTCCCATGGCATACATCGACCACCCCCCGTGCCGTCAAAATGGTGGGCCTACTGTCTGAGTAGACGGGTTCTACCATGGCTTGGTAGTCCCTTCCTCTTAACCCGATTGCAGTCCGGCACCAGATCATCATCTCACTCTTTGGGGGCATGGCGATAGGGAACGGGTCACTCATCCTTACACTACCAATCTCACCACCAGACAGTTCTACCTGCTGCCTTTTCATCAGGGCTCTGATCACTTTTTGTGGGACATGCTACTGGCTGGAGCTGGCGTTCACCGCAACCTGCTGTAATATGACAATTATCTCTGCAAGACAATTTTCAATAACATTAGTACCCAAGGTTATCTTAGGGTGGCTTTCACGACGGTCAATGTCCACAATAATCAGTCCTTGCGCTGGCAGTTCAACTTTACCAATCTTTATGGTCACCTCCTTGAATCCCACCTGCGGCACGGGCTGACCATGGCTTGCGATGATGCTCAAATCGTCATCTGGGTAGCGGGTAATATCTGAGTCATTCCAGTACCGCTTAAAGAGCACATAGGGGATGGTGGTTACCTGTGACCCGGTGTTCAGTAGTGCACTCATAGGAATGCCATCCAGCACCACAGGCAAGACCGGTCGTCCCCCTACGTACTTATCATGCCAGCTCGATGGGCCTGATGATCTTATGCCTGGGGGTCGGTCCTCTGCCCCAGGTCGGGCCCATTTAAATGACAGTACCTTGCCATATGTCCTGGTTGGTTGCAGCGGCGGCAGATGGGTTGTCCGTCCTGGTCATAGCGGTCGCTGGGCCTTCCTCTGAACGATGGGATCCTCCTCCGTTGGCTCCAAGGGACGTCCTCCGGACTGGAAGCCAGCTGGATCTTTCCTGGGGAAGACACCTGTAAAGACTACACAGTTCTTGTTAGCGCGGCAACGCTTTTGGTCAGATCTTGGACCTGATGCTGCAGGTCTACAGCCGGGGCTTTGTCAAAAGCCTGTGCATCAGCTCCCACAGGCTCTGCAGGCAAGGGTGCCACCTCCTGGTGATAGGTGATAGCAGGGCGCCTGTGGGTTACAGCGCCACCTGGTGCCGGTTCTCGGAGCACCCGGATGGCCTTGTCTTTAAACTGCGCAAAGTCCAAATCAAGGTTCTGCAAGGACATTACACGCAACTGGGTTCGGTGGGCGCTGGACAGTAGACCCTCAATGAACTGTTCAGTCAACAGCTTATCCTCATTCCGCACGCTGTCAGGGTCTGCCTACTTAATGGCTCTCAGGGCCTCCTGCAAATTCAAAGCATAGTACCGTATACTGTCTTGTGCCCGCTGCTTGCATCCATAAAATTTTAGCTTGATCTCTGCTGAGGGGCGGTATCAAAAGTGCCAGTGTTTCCTTTACAGTCCCCTTTTCCCTGGCTGACCAGGACTTCACTTCTCTTTGGGCTGCTCCAATTAACTGACCTATCAGGATGCTCACTTTATGTTCCTCGGACAGGGGGTATACTTTGAATAGGCTATACAGTCTTTCTTTAAAGTTGCTCAGGGTATGCGACTCCCCTGAGTACTGGGGTAACCATGCCGCTCCAGGGATATACGGCATCGTGAACGGCATCACTGCGGCACTGCTGCGCTGGCGGTAGGAGCTCCCTCCATTCCTGGTGTCTTCCTCCCCCCTAGTTAACCGTGGCCTACCTTCCATTGCTTCTTCTCGTAGGCCGCGTCTCCGCAGGCGATCGTCGGGGTCGAGGACCTTGCGTCGCGCGCTGGTGACGTCGGCGTCCGCTAGGCTCCTTCCAGGTCCTTGCGCAGTGTCAGTACGTAAGGCGGGGCTTCAGCTCTTGCGCGCTTTTGGCGTCCACGCCCCTCTTCTTCCCGCGCGGCGTCCCAAAAATGGCGCCCAATAGCGGGAAAATGGCTGCGGATGGTGGGAAAACGTTTGCGGATGGCGGGAAACTTCACCACGGTAAGTATCACAGTCTTTCTTCAGGCACGCAGTACACGGTGGTTGCGGGCACGAGATCCTGCCGACTACGCCAAAGTTGATGCGCCCCCTGGGCCGTGTGTGTGGGAATACCCGGAGCCGGGTCTCTGTGTGATGTCAGGGGTTGTAGTCTCCGTGGCGGCGACCCGGTCCCGTGGCTCAGGGTGGTCAAACCAGTGGCGGATCTGTTTACTTGGTTTTTAATGTTGAAATGTCCGAGTACGCCACCCGTGGATTGCGGTCACTGAGAACCGCCGCTGCGGGGCAGACCGCTGAGGCTGATGTTGTGTGCGCAGCAGGGGGTAGTATAACTCCCCACGGGAGGAGTATAGCCTCAGGGCAGCGTGTGTAGATGGTGAGGGTTGTGGTGCATAGGCGCAGCAGAAATGACTCAAAGTCCGTGCAGTGTAGTTCAGGGTCTTTACTGTTGGTGATGAAGGAGACCCTGCTGGGAGTACTGGCTAGCATTAGAGGCCTGGTCAGTCTGTGAGCGAACAAGAATCCCCCTGGCCAGGTGGAGGTGTAGGCCTTCCCATCTGACTGCACTCTTCCTGGCTACCTTGCTCTAGTCGTGTAGTAGCCCACGTCCGTGAGTGTACCGTGTGGTGCTCACCCGTATGGCTGGTGACTTGGGGCCTTTGGTTCCTTCCGCTCCTCTATGGCGGTGCCGGTCCCTTGCGTGTGACTGAGCCTCCAGGCTTTCTACGGCCAGAGGACCTGAAATCCCCTGCCAGGTGGTTTCTGCTGCTGGATGTGAATATCCTCACAGCCTCGGACTCCGGTGTCCGGTTTTCTGCGTCATCTGCCAGGACAAGCTCTGCTGCTCCAGTCCCTGGCTCTCAGCTCCTGTCTCCTACAGGGCTCCTTGCTGCTCTGTCCCTCTCTCTGGAACTAACTAACTAACCCCGCCCCAGATCCAGTTTATAAATGGCAGGTTCCTCCCCTCCCTGGACTGGGGCAGGAAGCGTTGCATGCAAATGTGCTCCTGACCAGGAAAACCAATGCTCGCTCTCAGATATGGTATTTCTACCACTGTGGCAACCAGACCCCCTGGGGTGCCACATATACATATATTTTCACACTTTTTGAATGGGCTATGTATGGACTAGCTTTGGTTGTACTCAGGGCCTGTTTTAGAGATAGTGGGGCCCCAAATGCTCACATATTGCACCATCACACAGAAATATTTTGGTTGTATTTACATGCGCTGAGTTCAGGCCATTAAACGAGCGCGATCGACAATATTGAAGTCATTCGACGCTTGTTTCCCGGGTTCTTTACACCGGCTGAGGAAGAATGATGGGGACAGAACAGTCACTAGTAGATCAATCTGTCCCCTTACAGTATCATTTTATTAGCAGTATATCTGCAGATTACACCAAACGATGTGCTGCTGAGAACAATGAGCTTTGTTTTGGCATAAACAATCCAATCACTCGATGAATAGGCAGCATTGTGCTCCTTAAGTACAATATGCCCCATAGTCCTCCATATAGTATAATGTGCCCCATAATCCTCCATACAGTATAATGTACTCTCCATAGTTCTCAATACTGTATAATGCAGCCCTCATATAGTACAATGCACTCCCCATAGTCCTCAATACAGTACAATGCGGCCCCCATAGAGTATAATGCTGCCCCATAGAGTACATATACTATAATGCACCCCCCATAGCCCTCCAGCCTTGTGACCACCATGTTCTCAATGATGTAAAAAAATAAATACAATACTCACCTCTCCCCATTCCCCCACTGCTCCGGTCTGTGCAGCATGTCTGCTTGGCCTCACAATTAAGTGACATAAATGACGCGCCCCCTGGGCCGTGGGGAGACCCGGAGCCGGGCCTGTAGATGCTGGGGGTTGTAGTCACTGTGGCAGCGACCCGGTCCGTGACCCAGGGCGGTCAAACCAGGGTAATCTATGTGTCTCAGTTATTGATAGTCTGACTATGCCACCTGTGGATTGCGGTTATTGGTAACCGCCGCTGCAGGGCAGTCCGCTGAAGCTGGTGGTATGCGCAGCAAGGTAGTGTAACTCCTCACAGGAAGACTGTAGCTTCAGGGCAGCGTGTATGGATGATGGTGGTGATAGTGCCTGGATCAGTAATAATAACACGGAGTCTTTGCAGTGCAGTCCTAGGGTCTTTACTGGTGGTAATTATATAGGCCCCAACTGGACTACTTGCCAGGGATGAGGGCCTGGTCAGTCTGGGAGCAATCCTAGAATCCCCTGGCCAAGTGGAGTTGTAGGCCTGCCGTTCCGACTGTACTCTTTTGGCTATCCAACTTATAGTCGTGTTGTAGCCCACGTCCCTGAGTGTAACGTGCTGCTCACCCGTATGGCTGGCGACTCGGATCCCATGTATTCCTCGCTCCTCTGTGGTGGTACTGGTCCTTTCGTGTGGCTGAGCCTCCGGGCTTCTGTCAGCCAGGAGACCTGCAATCTCCTGCCTTGCGGTTTCTGCTGCTGGATATACAATCCTCACAGCCTCGGACTCCGGTGTCAGGTCTTCTGTATCCACTGGCCAGGACGAGCTCTGCACAGCTCCAGTCCTCAGCTCCTTGCTCCTTAGTCCTAACTGACTCCTGACACTGAACTAGACTCTCACTAGACTGACTAACCCCGCCTCCAGATCCAGTTATATAGGGCAGGATCCTCTCCTTTTCTGGTCTGGAGCAGGAGGTGTTGCATGTAGTGTGTTCCCTGACCAGGAAACTCCTGTTTTGCTCCCAGACATGGTATTACTACCACTGTGGCAACCAGACCCTCTGGGGTGCCACATTCCACCCTAGTAAATTTCAGTACTCCGGGACTGAACATATTTTGCAAAAATACAACAGGTAACAATACATTAACATATTTACAACCATTAGAGTCTTTAAAGGTCACGATATCATCCGCAACCAGGTGTCCATTTCACTGAAACAAGGTGCAATCAGAGGGACCTGTCCCAAACCCTCAACATAGGCCCTAGGGTGGCTACAGGGCATTGATGATCCGGAGTTGGACCACATCTTCAGCCACCTCCATGGGTTTTTGTTCTGTGGTCTGGCACCAAAGGGGCACTTTACAGGTGCACTATTTACAGGCAGAGTTTTTGGTTATTCATTGTCCATTACCTGAAAGTCTTTTTGGACCCTGTAGGGTAACTGGAAAAACATATTCAATACACACACAAAACAATTCAACATTACAGTTATAGTTACATTTAAATTTTCCAACGAGCAGGAATTTGACCTCTGGTGATTCTGGTGGACCTGCGTAACACACTGTCTGTCTGTGTTCCACTCTGGTCCCTTTTCCCTACCCCTGGTGTGGTGGGCACTGTGTGACCTGCACTACTGGTATTTTGAGGTGTCACTGGTAGGTTGGGCAGCTTCCTACGGATCCTTTGGCTTACCGTGGGTACGACAGGCTCGCTACTAGCAGAGGGTAGATTCTCCTGGTCTGCTGATGAGGAATCTTCTGTCTCCGGGGCCATTGGTTCTTCCAACTCTACTGAGACTTCTGTAGGTGCTTGAGGTGCTGGTTGGAGAAATGTAAGGACAGGCACAACAATGGCATTATTCACTTGTGTCCATGACCGGGGAAATTCTCCGAGTACCGTGCTGACCATTTCTTACACTTCCTCTGCGGGTTGAGGGATATCTTGGCCTTCTTCAGCATGCTGTAGCTGCTCGGGACATTTCTTCAGGTGGTCTCTGGAAACTGGAAACTGTTGCTGTTGTCTCACCTCCGTCCTTACTTATGAGGCACACCTTGGTATTATCATGACTTGATGGTAGAATGGTGTACGGCTCTTTTTCCCACTGGTCATCCAACTTGTGGAGTCGCCTCTTCCTCTTTAGGACTTGCTCTCCAGGTGACAAGGGGGCAGCAGGTGCATGTTGATTGTAAGTCCTCTCTTGCCTTTCTCTTGCTTGGAACAGACTTCTTTCAACACTTTCCTGTACCTTGCGGTATTGCTGTTGCCACTCAGTGTCCCAATCTGCGTCTGGTGAGGCGTCCTCTGGTGTCAGAACTCCCATATCCAGATCGATGGGCAGCTTACCAGGTCTCGCTCTCATCAGGTAAGCTGGTGTGCAGTTGGTGGAATTCACTGGGATATGATTGTAGAGGTCCACTAGGTCTAGCAACTTTTCTGGCCACAGACTGCGTTCCTCCAGGGGCAATGTCTTCAGTAGGTCTATCACCACCTGGTTCATCTTTTCACACATCCTGTTGGTCTGGGGGTGATAAGGCGTTGTCCTGATCTTCTTGCAGCCGTACAGGTTGCAGAACTCTTGGAATACCTCCGCTTCGAAGGCCGGACCTTGGTCAGTTAGCATAGGTTCTGGGTAACCATGCGGGTGGCAGAAGTGCTGTTGGGAAGCTCTGGCTGCTGTCTGAGCTGTTTGGTCCTTGACTGGCACTACTACCAGAAACCGGGAGTAGTGGTCTACGATGGTGAGAGCGTAGACATAGCCTGACCTGCTTGGGGACAGCTTCACATGGTCTAGGGCTACCAGTTCGAGCGGCTGCTTGGTGATGATGGGCTGCAGGGGAGCCCTCTGGCTGTCACGGTCTTTCCTTCTCAGGTTGCACGGTCCGCAGTCTCGACACCACCTCTCGATTGCTCCTCTCATGCCGACCCAATAGAACCATTCACGCAGCAGGACTTCCAGCTTTTTCCATCCGAAGTGTTCTGCTCCATCGTGGTACACTTCCAAGACCATAGACGCGTCCCGCCTCGGGACTACCACCTGCCAGACCAGCTCATGCGTCTGGGAGTTGACAGTTCTTCGACACAGCTTCCCTTCATAGATGAACAGCTTACTCTTCTCTTTCCACAGCTGTTTAGTCTCCTCTGGAGCATCTGGGTCAGGGTATGAGTCGGCTCGTGTCAGCAACTCTTTGACTAGGTGGACGGCCGGGTCACTGTCTTGTGTTTCTGCCCAGCCGTGGTGGGGCAAGGGATTGAACGTGGCCTGTTTGGTGGAAGAGTACCTGTCTTTCACACAGTGGGAGCACTGAGTTATCCCATGACGGTGGAAAGCGGGGATTTCTATCTCTTCCAGTTCTTCTGGGTCTTCTCCCCCATCTGGCAAGTTAGGCATCCTGGACAGTGCATCTGCATTGGCATTCTTGCGCCCAGCCAGGTACTTGATGGTGAACTCATAATTGGAGAGTCGGGCCATCCATCTCTGCTCCAGAGCACCAAGTTTCGCAGTGTCCAGGTGTGTCAGCGGGTTTTTGTCTGTGAATACGGTGAACTTGGAAGAGGCGAGGTAATGTTTAAAGCGCTTTGTCACTGCCCATACCACTGCGAGGAACTCTAGCTTGAAGGAGCTGTAATTTTCAGGGTTCCTTTCTGAGGGCCGGAGCTTCCTGCTGGCATAAGTGATTACCCGTTCTCTGCCCTGCTGGATCTGGGACAGCACCGCTCCCAGTCCCACGTTGCTCGCGTCCGTGTGGAGGATGAAGGGCTGGCCATAATCAGGGTAAGCCAGGATCTCGTCCCCCGTGAGGGCCATTTTCAGCTGGTGGAAGGATTCATCTTTCAGCTTGTCCCATTTGAATGGCGGCTTCTGGTTTTTGGCCTTCCTGGACTGGCCTATCAGGAGGTCCAGCATGGGTGCTGCCATCTTGGTGAGGCCTGGAATAAATCTTCGGTAGTAGCCTACCAACCCGAGGAACTGCCGCACTTCCTTTACGGTGGAGGGTCTTGGCCAGTCCTTGATTACTGTGATTTTATCGGGATCTGGAGCTACACTGTCAGCGCTCACCCCGTGCCTCAGGTACTGTACCTTGGGCTTCAGCAGATGACATTTTGAGGGCTTCACCTTTAGACCAAAGCCAGCCAGTGAGTCAAACACTTCCGCCAGGTGCTTCAGATGGTTCTCATACGTCTGGGAGTATACAATGACGTCATCCAGGTACAGCAGGACTGTCTCGAAATTCTTATGTCCCAGATAGCACTCCATCAACCGCTGGAAGGTTCCTGGGGCGTTGCAGAGCCAGAATGGCATGCAGTTGAACTCGCTGAGGCCCATCAGGGAGGTGAATGCGGTCTTTTCCTTATCCACCTCTGCTACAGGAACCTGCCAATACCCACTAGTAAGAGCCAAAGTGGAGAAATAGTTAGCAGACTTTAATGAAGCTAGTGATTCCTCTATTCTGGGTAACGGGTATGCATCTTTGTGTGTTATGTGGTTGATTTTCCTGTAGTCTACACACATTCTCATAGCGCCATCCTTTTTCTTTACAAGAACTAATGGAGCTGCCCAGGGGCTACAACTGTCTCTTATTACCCCAGCCTCCTTCATTTCTCGCAACATCCCTTAGGCATTTTGGTAGTGTGCAGGGGGTACAGGCCGGTACCTTTCTTTAATGGGTGGATGGTCTCCCGTGGGGATATGGTGTTGAACCCCTTTTACCTGCCCGAAGTCAAGTGGATGTTTACAGAAGACCCTTTCGTATTCCTGTACCACCCGGTACACTCCTTGTTTTCAGTGTGGAGAGGTGGAGTCAGTGCCCACATGCAGCTTCTGGCACCAGTCCTCCATTTATTCCTTGGAGCCGTTATCCTCTGCCTGTTGGGATGGAGGCAAGGGTTCCACTGTCTTTATAGAATTCTGGTTGACAGTGAACTGTTTGGCTAGAGTGGCATACCGGGGCAAATGGACTTCTCTCTCCCCAATGTTTAGGATGCGGACGGGTACCCTCCCATGGCGGACATCAACCACCCCCCGGGCTGTCAAAATGGTGGGCCTACTGTCAGAGTAGACTGGCTCTACCATGGCCTGGTAATCTCTACCCCTTAGACCAATAGATGCCCGGCACCATATCATAATTTCACTTCTTAGGGGCATGGCAATAGGGAATGGGTCACTCATCCTGACACTGCCAATTTCACCACCAGACAGTTCTACCTGTTGTCTTTTCATCAGGGCTCTGATCTCTCTTTGTAGAACCGGCTGCTGGCTGGATCTGGCGGTCTCCGCAACCTGCTGTAACAAGACAATTATCTCTGCAAGACAATTTTCAATGACATTAGTGCCCATGGTTATTATGGGATGACTTTCTCGGCGATCAATGTCGACAATAATCAGTCCTTGTGCTGGCAGTTCCACTTTGCCAACTTTATGGTCACTTCTTTGAACCCCACCTGAGGTACGGGTTGACCATTGCTGGCATAAATGCTAAATGTTCATCTGGATGGCGGGTGATATCAGAGTCAGTACAGTAAAGAATGTAGGGGATGGTGGTCACTTGGGATCCAGTGTCCAGCAACGCGCTCATTGGAAAGCCGTCCAGCACAACAGGTAGGACCGGTCGTCCTCCCACATATTTGTCTCGCCAGCTTGATGGGCCTGGTGGTCTTATGCCTGGGGGTTGGCCCTCTGCCCCAGGTTTTGCTCGCTTAAATGACAGTACCTTGCATAATGTCCTGGCTGGTTGCAGCGGCGGCAGATGGGTTGTCCGTCCTGGTCGTAGCGGTCGCTGTTCCTTCCTCTGGATGGTGGAATCCTCTTCTGTTGGCGCCACGGGTTGTCCTCCGGACTGGAAGCCAGCTGGATCTTTCCTTTGGGATACACCTGCAAGGACTGTACAGTTTTGGTTAGTGCTGCTACACTTTTAGTTAGCTCTTGGACCTGATGGTGCACTGTCCAGAGTTTGCGCATCAGCTCCTACAGGCTTCGGGGAAAAGGGTGCCACCTCCTGGTGGTAGGTGATATCTGGGCGGCGGTGAGCTGTAGCGCCACCTGGTGCTGGTTCTCGTAGCACCCAGATGGCCCTGTCCTTAAACTTAGCAAAGTCTAAGTCAGGGTTTTGCAGAGCCACTATGCGCAGCTGGGTTCGGTGGGCGCTGGACAGTAAACCCTCAATAAACTGCTCAGTTAACAGTCTGTTTTCATCACGCACACTGTCAGGGTCTACCTGTTTGATGGCCCTCAGCGCCTCCTGCAGGTTTAAAGCATAGTTCCATACACTGTCCTGTGCCCGTTGTCAGACCATACCCCGTTGAGATGGTTGAGGGAAAAGAGAGGTAACAATGCCAGGGTAACTAGATGGTTCCTAGCTCTTCAGCACTTCAACTTTCATGTAGAGCATAGGCCTGGGAAGTTACATGGGAACGCTGATGCCCTTTCCCGTTTTAGGTCAATTAGGATTACCATAATTTTTAATATTTGCCAAATGCCAGAATAAGGAGAGAGAGAATGTATTAAGGCATTTAAAAAAACGGGAAAGGTTTATTCTGATTTCATGTCAGATATTGAGAAAAAAAATGCATATGTGTCTTTTTATATACTGTATGTAAACTTCTGGTTTCAACTGTACATCTTGGGCCTCTTCCTTGTATAATGTGCTCTATTCTGCGCCCTTTCCTGGTATAATGTTCCCCATCCTGAGCACCTTCCTGGTATAATGCACTACATCATGAGCACCTTCCTGGTATAATGCACTACATCCTTGGCACCTTCCTGGTATAATGTTACCCTTCCTGAGCACCTCCTGGTATAATGCACTACATCCTAAGCACCTTCCTGGTATAATGCACTACATCCTTGGCACCTTTCTGGTATAATGTTACCCTTCCTGAGCACCTCCTGGTATAATGCACTCCATCCTGGGCATCTTCCTGATATAATGTACCCCATTCTGAGCACATTCCTGGTATAATGTACCCCATTCTGAGCACATTCCTGGTATAATGTCCCCCATCCTGTGCACAATCCTGGTATAATGTCCCCCATCCTGGGCCCTTTCCTGGTATAATGTTCCCCATCCTGGGACCCTTCTTGGTATAATGCACTCCATCCTGGGACTCTTCCTGGTATAATGCACTCCATCCTGGGACCCTTCCTGGTATAATGCACTCCATCCTGGGACCCTTCCTGGTATAATGCACTCCATCCTGGGACCCTTCCTGGTATAAGCACCCATCAGCCCAAGGGTGCTTTTAATTAGTGTTGGATTCTACCTGCCCACTTAAATTTGTAGGTTTCTATCCCAAGAGAGGCATGTTTGCCCATTTATATTGTAGGCTTATAGCCCAAGAGAGGCATGTTTAAGAGGTTAGTTAACCATCATGCGGAGGCTACCTTGTCGTGGTTGATGGGCATACATGAATTGGCCAATTTGTGCGCTAAGAGCCTTCATTTTTTGTAAGTACATTTTATTTAGCAATAATGCAGTTTAGCTCTTATGTTCTCAGTGTCTGCATATGTATTGTCCCTTGCAGTGTGTTGCTGAGCTTTCTTATTGTACCCTTCCTGGTATAATGTCCCCCATCCTGTGCCCCTTCCATTAATAGTGTTTGCTGTTCTTCTCCAATACATTTAAAAATAAATAAATTATTCTTCTTCCCTTCCTCCACTCCCACAACTCGCAGCGTATTCTTCTATAGCACTTGAAGGAACTGGCATCTAACTTCGTCTTGCTGGCATGGTGCATGACGTCACGGTCATGTGCCGCCTGTGACTGGCACACCAACGTCAACAGCCGGCCTCTGATTGGCTGGCAGGGTGTATTGCGGTGCAGGGACACAGATGGTCTCGGCGTCTCAATACATTTCAGCTGAATGTGTGTCCTTGCATGCACCTCTAACTGAAATAGGTGCTGGTGGCGGCCGACCCCCCTCCTGCACGGGCCCGGTCGCACCCTCTGTGACCGATGTCGTTCCGCTCCTGGAAGGGATATGCTGATGTTTACTATTGGATTCTATCATGTATGTGAGAATAAAAGGCTTCTTGAGATTGATGACACTGCCATATCTAGCAGTCAAGACTTCTCAATAATAGCGGACAATTGAGGCTGCTGGGATCTAGATCAATCACACAACGACACGTGTACAATGCAATAGTGTTTTTATTAGCAAAATCATAAGAATCATTAGCCTGAATTACATCGTAATTTACTAATAAAGAAGGTCAGCTCCTGATTTTACATAATGATCAGTAATGGCGCCATCATCCCATTCTCTCACACATTTACACTGCTGCACTGCCATCTAGTGATGAAAAATAAAAAGTACAATACCAACACAGTTTATTGTCAAATTGGCCATACAGAGTCACTATTGGTGGGATCATATTATTAACACGGCTCATTATAGACTGCAGGTTATTAACAAGTTAATGACACGGTGGTTGGAACAAAAGATCTCAAATTTCGACTCATCAGACCAAAGCACAGATTTCCACTGGTCTAATGTCCATTCCTTGTGTTCTTTAGCCCAAACAAGTCTCTTCTGCTTGTTGCCTGTCCTTAGCAGTGGTTTCCTAGCAGCTATTTTACCATGAAGGCCTGCTGCACAAAGTCTCCTCTTAACAGTTGTTGAAGAGATGTGTCTGCTGCTAGAACTCTGTGTGGCATTGACCTGGTCTCTAATCTGAGTTGATGTTAACCTGCGATTTCTGCGGCTGGTGACTCGGATAAACTTATCCTCAGAAGCAGAGGTGACTCTTGGTCTTCCTTTCCTGGGGCGGTCCTCATGTGAGCCAGTTTCTTTGTAGCACTTGATGGTTTTTGCAACTGCACTTGGGGACACTTTCAAAGTTTTCCCAATTTTTCGCACTGACTGACCTTCATTTCTTAAAGTAATGATGGCCACTCGTTTTTCTTTACTTAGCTGCTTTTTTCTTGCCATAATACAAATTCTAACAGTCTATTCAGTAGGACTATCAGCTATGTATCCACCAGACTTCTGCACAACACAACTGATGGTCCCACATTTATAAGGCAAGAAATCCCGCTTATTAAACCTGACAGGGCACACCTGTGAAGTGAAAACCATTTCCGGTGACTACCTCTTGAAGCTCATCAAGAGAATGGCAAGAGTGTGCAAAGCAGTCATCAAAGCAAAAGGTGGTTACTTTGAAAAACCTATAATATAAGACATAATTTCAGTTGTTTCACCATTTTTGTTAAGTATATAATTCCACATGTGTTAATTCATAGTTTTGATGCCTTCAGTGTGAATGTACAATTTTCATAGTCATTAAAATACAGAAAAATCTTTAAATGAGAAGGTGTGTCCAAACTTTTGGTATGTACTGTGTATATATATATATATATATATATATATATATATATATATATATACGCGGCTGCTGATGTTGTCGGCTGTCCCCATCAGTCCCATAGACACTGAATGGAGTGTGGCAGTGCGCATGCCTGGCAACGGCTCCATACTATTTCCTCCATAAGAGAGGATAGGGATCCCCACTCTAGTGATTGGTGGGGTTCCCAGTAACTACCATCACCGATCCTGCAGATCCTTTCTTCTGTCATTAGGTTTTTTATGTTTTACATGGTCCAATAGAGAGATCAGAGGTGCGATATAGTGAACTAACACATGCAAAGCCTAAATTATATAAAATGTGAAACCACCAGACTGTGACCGTAGCCAAACATCTTCTAACCTTCCTTACAATTCCTAAAGTTGTTGACCAATGTTTTACTTTAAAGGGGTTCTCCAACCATAGACACTTATGACATATACTAGATGGTGGCCCGATTCGAACGCATCGGGTATTCTAGAATAGGTAAGCGGCCGACGGGGCGCAATTAGCAGAGAGGCGTTTAAATTTGGTGCCCAAATCGCTGATTGGTCGCGTTAGGCAACCGCGACCAATCAGCAAAGCGGTGTTTAAATTTGGCAGCAATATCGGTGATTGGTCGCGGACGGCGGCCGAGACCAATCTGCGAACCGTGGTAGTGAGGACTGGAGAGCGTGTTTAAATTTAAATTAGCCGCGTCCAATCAGCAGAGCGGTGTTTAAATTTGGCGCCAATACTGCTGATTGGTCGCGGCCGCCGACCGCGACCAATCAGCAGAGCGATACAGAGCGGGGTTTAAATTTGGCACCAAAATCGCTGATTGGTCGCGACCGCGACCAATCAGCAAAGAGGTGTTTAAATTTGGCGACAATACTGCTGATTCTTCGCGGCCGGCGACCGCGACCAATCAGCAAAGCGATGCAGAGCGGGGTTTAAATTTGGCGCCAAAATCGCTGATTGGTCGCCGGCCGGGACCAATCATCAGAGCGGTGTTTAAATTCGGCGCCAAAATCGCTGATTAGTCGCGGCTGACGGCTGCGACCAATCAGCAGAGCGTTGTTTAAATTTTGCGCCAATACTGCTGATTGATCTCGGCCAGCGACCGTGATCAATCAGCAGAGCGTTGTTTAAATTTGGCGCCAATCTCGCTGATTGGACCCGTCTGGTGTCCGCTACCAATCAGCAGAGCGTTGTTTAAATTTGGCGCCAAGCTCGCTGATTGGTCGCGGCTGGCGTCCGCGACCAATTAGAACAGCAGTGTTTAAATGTGGCGGCAAGATCAGTGATTGGTCGCGGCCGCTATTTAAATGTGGCGCCCAAATCGGTGATTGGTCGCGGGCAGTGGCCGCGACCTATCAGCAGAGCGGTGTTTAACTTTAGCGCCAAGATCACTGATTGGTCGCGTGCGGAGAGCGCGACCAATCAGCGAATCGTATTGGTGAGGAGCAGGGAGCGGAATCGTATTAGTGAGGACCGGGGAGCGCCGCTGCCTGTGTGGCTACTTCCGCTACGAGAACCCGGGACATGAGCGACTGCTCGCAGCAGAAGTATCCCGACCCGCAGCGCCGCTCCCCAGTCTTCCCTTCACACCCTAGCCGCTGATCTCCCCACAGTATCCGCATGGTGTTACAAAGGTCCGGACATTTGTGTTAAAAATCGTTGATTGGTCGCTGGCGCTGCCCGCGACCAATCAACGATTTGGACGCCACATTTAAATAGCGGCTGCGACCAATCAGTACAGCGGTGTTTAAATGTGGAGCCAAGATCGGTGATTGGTCGTGGCCGATATTTAAATTTGGCGCCCAAATCGGTGATTGGTCGCGGGCACCGCCAGCGACCAATCAGCGATTTTTAACACAAATGTCCGGATCTTTGTAACACCATGCGGTTACTGTGGGGACATCAGCGGCTAGGGTGTAAAGGGAGGACCGGGGAGCGGCGCTGCTTGTCGGGATACTTCTGCTGCGAGCGCCCGCTCATGTCCCGGGTTCTCGCAGCGGAAGTATCCGCACAGGCAGCGCCGCTGACATCCATGCGGCAAGGGTGTGAAGGGAGGACCGGGGAGCGGCGCTGACATCCAATTGGTCGTGGCCGCTATTTAAATGTGCCGCACAAATCGGTGATTGGTCGCGGTCTTGGCCCGCGACCAATCACTGATCTTGCGATTTAAATTTGACGCCCAAATCGGTGATTGGTCGCGGGCAGCGTCCGCGACCAATCAGCACAGCGGTATTTAACTTTTGCGCTAAGATCAGTGATTGGTCGGGTCCGAAGACCGCGACCAATCATCGAATCGTCTTGGTGAGGACCGGGCAGCGGCGCTGCCTGTGCGGCTACTTCCGCTGCGAGAACCCGGGACATGAGCGGGCGCTCGCAGCAGAAGTATCCCGACCCGCAGCGCCGCTCCCCGGTCCTCCCTTCCGCATGGATGTCAGCGACGCAGGCGGTCCTTCCGCTGCTGCCGGCCGGGACATGAGCGCCTCGCGCCAATCATCTCCCGGCTGCATCTCTGTCCCGCAGATGGGTCCGGCGGTCGGGGTCCTCCTGCTGGTACCGGCCGGGAGATGAGCGCCTCGCGGCGCTCATCTCCCGGCTGCAACGCCGCTGAGCTCCGTCCCGCAGAAGAGCCGCTAACGGCCGCCATCTTTTTTTCTGAAATCCCGCGGCGCTGATTGGCCGCTGCCGGACCAATGAGCAACGCGGGATTTCCTGGACAGACAGACAGACAGATAGACAGACAGACAGACAGACAGACGGGATAAGACAATTATATAGTAGATACTTCGAAAACTCTTACCAACACTTATCAACCATTTGCAGTCCAAAAAGCCCCTCAATGGCCAAGAAAGTAAGGAGAAAGTTTGGCCAGTTTTAATGGCCTGTCTCCAATAGGTGGATGTCCCCAGGTAAATATCATTACTGGCAGATAAACCCTTTTACCACTTTGAAAATCTAACACTCAGAGCAGCGATTCATCCGCAAAACAATTTTATATTACATCCATTTATAATCTACATAATAAATTGAGCAACTTTGTTACTAGATAGAATTGCTTGTCTTGCACTGGCCCTGAGTTATACCTTATTCTCTTCCATATCTCCATTGATCATTCTTAATTTTACTGCATAGCCTGCTTGTTCAGTGTCTGGACAGCAATTATGCTCTTTACTTTATTTGTATTCTTGGCATCATACAGTCATCTGATGTGTTAGAAGGGGCATCATTAAGTCAGTTATTCGGGGAAATAAAATTCAATGCTGGATCCCTGCGGATCCATTGCCATATGGCACCCCTGGATCCCATTGACGCAAGCCGCTGAGTGGTCTTCGAGGTCTGCATTGTTTGGATGGTAGGAATAGCGCTGCATGCTGCACCTTTTTTGCCATGAAAAGCAAATGAATGCATAATGGAGCTACAGACGGAGGGCCGGAGCACAGAACAGGACCCTACAAAAAGCAGTACAGCAGAACTAAGCTGTAGCTAATCATGTGTCACCCCACACCTTTACATTCAGTAGTAATTCAGTGTGAATGCAGCTTTGAGCTATGATACAAGTACAGAATCATTTTTTACAAACTTATGCTACATTTGAAGACGTTCTGAAGATTGATGATCTGGGTAAACGGGTGAAATGGTGTATAAAGGTGAACCTATGCGTTACATGGATCAACAGCTGCAGCTCAATAACTAGCATCTATCTCTAGGCGGACATCTTCAGTGTCACATTGGACCTCCACACTACACTGGGCCTTACTATAATAGCTTTGTACCTGACATCATTACTGATGACTGCACTTTTACTGTGTCGTGTCATAAACAGACTCCCACTGGAGCGACCATGGTCTGCACATAACACAGCTGGCCATGGGAGGAAGCAAAAGAGTATACAGACAGGACACCACAGGATGGCAGCTGATTCTGTGAGGTAAAACATTTCCCTGCCTGTTTAAAAACTTGTTTTACCTCACATAAAGAATCGGCTGTGATCCCCGGCTGTAATGTCTGTATACTCTCTTGCATCCTCCCCGTCCAGGAGATGTGGTATGTTCAGACCATGTTCCTGTATGGTCAGACGTTACACAGTACACAGCAGGGGCATATTTCTAAGATTATCTCAGCACAGGAACATTTTATTTAAACACATCCAATTGTGGAACTTATTATTATTCCAAGATCTATTGATTAAAATGAATTTTGTTTGTGGGAAAATCCTTTTAAATAATTGAAAGAGGGTTACAATTGCTCCTTTGAAACTTGATGCAGGTAATCTTATATGAGAGTAATGGCGTATTCACACATCTGTGTGTCATAGATCGTGATGCACAAGCTGTTTGCGAGTCTCCTGCCCCGAACTTTGACAGCCTCATATACGTCTATTAGGCCACATTGGCAGAAATGGAAGCTGGCACGTTTAGGTGGGCTGCACTGTGGGAATGAAGAGCCTTGGGATTCCCAAACGTTTTTTATTAATATCAATGCGTTTCTGCAATGGACCAGGGCCTTTCTCAAGGTATAAAAAAAAACAAGCTCTTCACTCCCGCAGCACGGCCCACCTAAATGTGCCAGCTTCCATTTTTGCCATTCCACCTCTTGAAGAACCTTTCCTCCAGCCACAGGGCAGCAGCGGCTTTCTACACCATTATAGCTGTGGTGACTGCACACAACACCTCTAGGTGAGCGCTGCCATCAATTATCCCGACCCCTTATCAGACGCTATTGCCCTATTTTGTGTGCGCTCCTGTCCTTCTCCACAGCGTCTCTATTAGGCACCTTCACACGTTCAGTAAGTTTCATCAGTGACGTGTTTCTATTATACTTTTCCTCTAATTGTTCCACTCCTGGTTTTGGCTTCCTAATACTGAGGTAAAATACTGACCAAATTACTGAATGTATGAACATGGCCTTAAGCTCTTAAGTTCGGGTCAAGAGGCCAGCAACTAATCTTTGAATCATTTTGTGCTCAGACCATGACACGCCGTAATGTGTAGAGTCACTTTCATCTTACAACTAAATAAAAACTACGTATTGTTTTAAAGGGGTATGCTACCACTTATCAATTAGGAGAAGGCATCAATATAAGTCAGTAGTATCAGATTGATAGGTGTCCAAATCCTAACACCACCAATCAGCTGTTACCAGCTCCAGCATGGAATCAATGGGGTGGCAGAGTGTTGGAACTCTACCAATCTGATCTTGGTGGTCCATCCTAAGTATAAGTGATCAATATCATAACAGTGAACACCCCTTTTAACTTTTTTTTGCAAATACTTGCTTTTCTCATCCTGAAATGCAGCATGTTTTTGGATCAAATCACATGTGGCATTTTTGTTGCATACATTTTTTCGACTAAAATTCAATTCTTACATTTAAAGGGGTTGTCTTATCCTAAAGAGGACCTGTCACCAAATTTTTCATGTTTTTTTTTCTATTTTATCTTTCATTTGCGGAGATATTAGCAATGAAAGTATCTGGCGCCTAATGAGTTAAAAAAATTAAGTCCAAGTAGATGTTATCAGAGTTTTCACTGGGGGTGCGAAATTCTTCTCCCTGCATGATGCTGACCAATTATAAGCAGACGACAGCACTGAAAAGAAAGATGATCACATCCCCACCATAGCTTAGAGCAGATTTCTCAGTGTCTAAGATGTAAGGATACAGACCTGGTCTCCTGGGCTAACCTCCTTCATGATTAGAGCACACAACTGACTAATACCTTCCAGTTAAGGTCTCTGTGGGTGAAGGGGCAGCACAAGAGAGTTTAGTTGTGCAACATTACAAACCTTTCTAACAGCTCTCCTCCTCTTATAGTACTCTCACCTCTGCTGTACTGCGCCTATCCCACACCGCCTGTCCAGAAATGAGAGCACAGCGTCAGTATCACACTTAGATCCGTTGTGCTCAACTTGTACTGATTCTGCAGTGAGATTAGAGGAGACTGTCATTACATTTCACCATGGAAGTAACCCAGAACACACTGCTCCTGTGTGAGGTGTAATAACAGCCTAATATCACTGCAGAGAGAATACAAGTTGCTTTAGCACAGAAGACATAAGTGTGATACTGGCACACTCCATAATCAGGAGAGTCAATAAAAGGGTTTGTAATGTGACACAGAGAAACTCAGCTGTGCGGCTCCTTCCTTGTCTTAGAGCTGTTACCTCTGCTTTCTAATCATTCAGAAGGTTAGACCAGGAGATCAGGACTCTCCATCATTATACATCTTAGGCTAGGTTCCCACGTTGAGCTTTTGGTGAGTTTTTGATGTTGTAGAATTTCTGCACCCATTAAGATAGGTTACTTGCATTATTTCTAAAATATGCAGCGTAAAAACTCACTAAAAACTCATTGTGAGAACGTAGCTTTATACCCTAAGAAACCCGCTTTGAGCTATGGTGGGGGCGTGTTCTTCTTTTCTTTGAGTGTTGCTGCTTGCTTATGATTGGTCAGCATCATACAGGAGAAATCTGCAGCATATTTAAGGATTTCTCACAAGCCTCATTTGGGTAAATGCAAAAAGGTAAATAAAATTACCAAAATCTCCACAACAAAAGTGTAGCTCTACCTACAGCGTATTCACACCCAGACTATAAGATTATGGCCTGTCTCTGGGTGGGTGTTTTTTTACACAGTAGTCAGAACCTACAACATTGTGGTGCCGTGCATTACATGAGCTATACTAAGGGAGCGCCTGTCAGCATAGAGCGAATACGTCCATATACCGACCAGCAGAAAGTGTAAGAGAAGAACTATAGAAGGATGGACCATAGTGGAGCATTCCGGACTGGTGCAACATAAGGAGTCAGAAGGCTTCCCCCCGGTATTCCATGCTATGTGCTTCTTATAAAGTGACATCTCTCCATAGACCCCTCTGTGAAGACCACCCCCTTATCCAGATGATACATTCTCACTTCCACCATATATAATGCATACTGGCCATTTTTTTTTTTTTTTCAGAAAATCACCAATTTTGGGTCGTCAGCTGTAAAAGAAGAAATGCTTTACACCAGTGCTGGGAACCTATGGCAGCGTGCAGAGGGGGCAGGCAGAGCGGCTGACGGCCAATCAGAGGCCAGCATGACTTCGGCCGGCCAATCAGCGGCTGCCGGCCAATCAGAGGCCAGCATGACTTCGGCCGGCCAATTAGAGGCCAGCGTCTGCTGGCCAATCAACGGGGCATATGATGTTGGCCGGCAGCGTGTACTGCAGCGCGCACGGGCCTGGCTAGTACGTGCGCTGCAATACACTTCAGCTAGATGTGCCGACTACAGCAGAGGACGCTGCGCGGGAGAAGAATGAAGGTGAGGAGCAGGGTTTATTATGTGTTTTTTTTTTTTTTTTAATATGTGATGCACAGTGACTGGGGGGGGGGGAGAGGGAGCATATATACCAGGATTGAGGGGAGGGCCAGCATATATACCAGGATTGAGGGGAGGGCCAGCATATATACCAGGATTGAGGGGAGGGCCAGCATATATACCAGGATTGAGGGAAGGACCAGCATATACACCAGGATTGAGGGGAAGGCCACCATATATACCAGGATTGAGGGGAGGGCCAGCATATATACCAGGATTGAGGGGAAGGCCAGCATATATACCAGGATTGAGGGGAGGGCCACCATATATACCAGGATTGAAGGGAGGGCCAGCATATATACCAGGATTGAGTGGAGGGCCAGCATATATACCAGGATTGAGGGGAGGGCCAGCATATATACCAAGATTGAGGGGAGGGCCAGCAAATATACCAGGATTGAAGGGAGGGCCAGCATATATACTAGGATTGAGGGGAGGGCCAGCATATATACCAGGATTGAGGGGAAGGCCAGCATATATACCAGGATTGAGGGGAGGGCCACCATATATACCAGGATTGAAGGGAGGGCCAGCATATATACCAGGATTGAGGAGAGGGCCAGCATATATACCAAGATTGAGGGGAGGGCCAGCATATATACCAGGATTGAGGGGAGGGCCAGCATATATACTAGGATTGAGGAGAGGGCCAGCATATATACCAGGATTGACGGGAGGACCAGCATATATACCAGGATTGAGGGGAGGGCCAGCATATATACCAGGATTGAGGGGAGGGCCAGCATATATACCAGGATTGAGGGGAGGGCCAGCATATATACCAGAATTGAGGGGAGGGCCAGCATATATACCAGGATTGAGGAGAGGGCCAGCATATATACCAGGATTGAGGGGAGGGCCAGCATATATACCAGGATTGACGGGAGGACCAGCATATATACCAGGATTGAGGAGAGGGTTATTGTGTGTGGCCACCTTAACTTGTGTGTGCAAGTCACAGATGACCACAGGTATTTAGACTCTTTGCAGTGTATGAGCAGCACTGTAGAATTGGTGTCTGGATGCACCATTATGTATTTTACACTTTTTCAGAGAGTGAGAAATATTCTGTATGTAGTATGTGGTAATTGTCTGTATATCCTGTACTCCATGTGTGTATGTGTAAGTAGTAGCTGTGCATAATATAAATATATATGGTTTTATCTTTATTAAAGGCTATGGAGTCCCACATTTCTTCCATGGTATGCATCGCCTTCTCCAGGGAAAACTCCTAATAAGAAAACACAGAAACTTTTCACTAGTAGCAGATTCCTCTTTGTTCCGACAAAGATGGGGGAGCAGCATATATACAAGGATGGGGGGCAGCATATATACAAGGATGGGGGAGCAGCATATATACAAGGATGGGGGAGCAGAATATATACAAGGATGGGGGAGCAACATATATACAAGGATTTGGGGGAGCACATACAAGGATGGGGGAGAAGCATATATACAAGGATGGGGAAGCAGGATATATACAAGGATGGGGGAGCAGCATATAAACAAGGATGGGGAGCAGGATATATACAAGGATGGGGGGTAGCACATACAAGGATGGGGGAGAAGCATATATACAAGGATGGGCAAACATATACCAGGATGGAAGGGGGAGCATATTTTTTCTATCTGCAGTCTCATGCCCCTGCTGCTGTTTGTGGCTGCTTTTGGTTCCCCTCGCCTGCTCTATGTATGAGTTGTTTTTCTAAACTAAAACCTCAGCATTCTGGTTAAATGACCGTGTTGGCACTATGGGATAAATCAGTGGGTTTTTGGTTGCAGTTTGGGCTCTCGGTCTGTAAAAGGTTCGCCATCACCGACCTAGGATATTTTGGAGATATTGTCACTGCAGTATTCAGGTGTCACCATCTAGAGGTCGAAATGCAAATTACTACATGGATTCTTAAATTAAGAAATAGGGAGTCACATAGCAAGAGTGATTTGTATCATACTATCAAAAAATACTGCATCTTTTTGTAAAAGCATCTCATATGCAGTACTGTGCAAAAGTTTTAGGCAGGTGTGGAAAATATGCCGCAGAGTAAAAAGCTTTAAAAATAGAAGTGATAATAGTTTATTTTTAAGAACAGTTATTAGGCTATGTTCACATGCTGCGTTTTTTCAACCCTTTGCATAACTAATAATCTTTATAATAATAATAATCTTTTTATTTATATAGCGCCAACATATTCTGCAGCTCTTTACAATTCAGACAATTTACAGACATTCTGGGCGCTGTCCCCATTAGGGCTCACAATCTACATTCCCTATCAGTATGTCTGATACAAATGGAAGCAAGGGGACCCTCTGGGTTCTGTTATAGGACGGAAAATAATACTCCAATATTTGCAGTGGGTTTTTCTGCTGCAATTACTGAACATGTGCACATACCCTTATGACGTTTCTTTATATTTTAGTGGTTAAAAAAAAATTCAGACCCTTAAATTGTTTGTTCCTCCATATTCTGAGACCTGCATCTTTTCGCTCATGGAGCTGAGTGAGGTCTTGGTTATTTTTCGCTGGGAGCTGATGCTTTGAACCCCTTCACCACCTTGGGTTTTTCCATTTTTGCGTTTTCGTTTTTTGCTCCCCTTCTTCCCAGAGCCATAACTTTTTTTTTCCTTCTTCATGTTTAACATATTGTCTGAATAATTTAATATTTCGATAGATCGGACTTTTTAGTCATGACTAGTGTTGAGCATTCCGATACTGAAATATCGGGTATCGGCCGATATTCGCGGTATCGGAATTCCGATACTTAATTCCGATACTTTTACAATATCGAATACCGGAATCGGAAGTTCCCATAATGCCTGAGCTCTGCAGTGTCTGTGAAGGATGACAAGTTGGATGGCAGCGCGATCCAGCCTGTCATCAGAATGCCATCCCAGCGGGGGAGAATTCTCCTGATTGTTTAAAAGCCGGCGCGCGGTAAAAAGTCGCCGGCTTTTAAACAATCACACAGCCCCATACTGCTTCCCCGCAGCCTCCCACCCCGATCCTCCGCTCCCCTCGCCACCTCCCATCCCAATCGTAAATTAGGACCGGGCGGGGAGCGCAGCACCAAGGAGCGAAGGACCCGGGCGGGGAAGCCGGCAGTGAAAAGACTTCACCGCCGGCTTTCCCGTTCTGTGCTGCGCTTTCCCGCCGGTTATTTCAAATGAACAGCTGAGGTATCAGGTGATGCTGATCAGCTGTTCATTTGAAGTCGCCGCGGTGCCCTCAGAGGGTTCATGTGAGTTCATGCTTGACTGCATTGCATGAACTCACATGAACTTTCCCACGGCCGCACAGGTCAGCCTCACCTCCCAGACCATCAGACCGGTCATGATTAGTGTGTGTGCGGGTGTCTGTGCGTGTGTGTGCGGGTGTCTGTGCGATGTCTGCGAGTGTGTGCGGGGTGTCTGTGCGATGTTTGTGCGGGTGTGCGCGGTGTCTGTGTGTGCAGGCAGACATAGGCCGATGTGACACTACTACTCCCATCGGCCTATGTCTGTCCCCGGTCCACTCGTGCTAGCAGGATCAGCTGGATGGGAGCAGTAGTTCCCATCAGCCTGATCCTGCTATTTAAATTGCCCTACTGTGTACCCAATAAATTTTAAATACATGTCATTGGTGGCCAGTGGTTACCTACAATAAATTAGTTCATACATTACCTGTCCCCGCCGATCGCCACCTAAAATAAAGTAAAAAATAAAAAACTACACCTATACTCACCTAGACACCTAATTCCCCGAAGCCATCGATCTCCTGTAATAAAATATAAAATAATAAACCACAACCTTATCCTTACCCCTCCGTAGTAGTCCACGAGTGTCCCACGAAGATCTCCAGTTTAGAGCAGCCACATAGAATGTGACCGCTCTGAACCGCCGCCGCCGCTAGAATGACGGGGCCGTAAGGGTTCACCGGAGTTCAGGCAGCGCTGCTCCGGTTAGCTCCTTTACGGCCCTGCTGTATCGTGAGAAATTCCCACGGTACAGCACTGCCGTAAAGGAGGTCTCCGGAGCAGCGCTGACTGAATGCACTCCGGTGACCTCAGTCAGGGGCTCCCGCTGCCGGGAGCGGACGTGTTCGCGGCAGCGTGAGCTTACAGCAGCCATGCACAGCTGTCACCATCTCCAGATGTGACAGCTGTGCATGGGAGATCAGCACAGGAACGTGGACAGGTAACTATTATTTTTAGTAAACTAAGAATTAAATAAAATGGTCTGTTTTATTTCAAATAAATTATTTTTTTCTGGGTGTAGTGTGTGTTTTCTTTTTAACACTTTGTAGGTTAGTAATGGGGGTGTCTTATAGACGCCCATCATTACTAACCTGGGCTTCATGGCAGCTGGCGCTGACATGAACCCCAACCCTATTACCCCCTGCCACCGCACCAGGGCAGCGTGGAAGAGCGAGGCTAAGTGCCAGAATTGGCGCAACCTATGGATGCGCCATTTCTGGGGCGGCTGACGGCTGGTGTTTCTAGCCTGGGAGGGGGCCAATATTCATGGCACCCTTCCTGGGCTATTAATATCAGCCCCCAGCTGTCTGCCTAGCCTTTGCTAGCTATTAAAATAGGGGGAACCCCACGTCATTTTTTTGGGGGGGGTCCCCCATTTTAATAGCTAGTAAAGGCTAGGTATTCAGCAGGGGGCTGATATTAGTAGCCTGGGAAGCTCCGTGGGTTTTACCCCCTTCCCAGGCTTCAAACATCTGCCCCAGCCATCTGCTTAACCTCCGCTAGAGACTAAAATTATGGGGGATCCCACGCCATTTCTTTTTTAAATAAATCCTTTATTTTAACACTAAATGACATTTGAGGAGTTAATAAAGATGCAGTCCCTAAATTATTATTTATTTTTTAATTAATTTTTCCTAAAACTTTTGACGTGGGCTTCGCCATATTTTTGTATGCCAGCCAGGTACAGCATCCAGCTTCTATGAACGCGCCATTTTCCGGGGCGGCTGCAGACTGCAATTTTCAGCGGGGGGGGGCAGAAAGCTTGGGCCTCCCTGCGCTGCAGATTCCATCCCCCAGCTGCCTAGTTGTACCTGGCTGGGCACAAAAATAGGGCGAAGCCCCACGTATTTTTTTTTTAAATTATTTCATGAAATTCATGGAATAATTAAGAAAAAAGGGGCTTCCCTATATTGTTGTGTCCGGCCAGGTACAAATAGGCAGCTGGTGGTTGGGGGCAGCCCGTTCCTGCCTGCTGTACCTGGCTGGACACAAATATAGTGCAAAGCCCCACGTCAATTTTTTTTTAATTATTTCAGGAAATTCATGAAATAATTAAAAAAAATTTATGTGGGGCTTCGCCCTATATTTGTGTCCAGCCAGGTACAGCAGGCAGGAACGGGCTGCCCCCAACCACCAGCTGCCTATTTGTACCTGGCCGGACACAACAATATAGGGAAGCCCTTTTTTTCTTAATTATTCCATGAATTTCATGAAATAATTTAAAAAAAACAATACGTGGGGCTTCGCCCTATTTTTGTGCCCAGCCAGGTACAACTAGGCAGCTGGGGGCTGGAATCCGCAGCGCAGGGAGACCCAAGCTTTCTGGGCCACCCCCGCTGCAAATTGCAGTCCGCAGCCGCCCCAGAAAATGGCTCGTTCATAGAAGCGCCATCTTCTGGCGCTGTACCCAACTCATCCAGGGCCCTGGTGCGGTGGCTCACTGGGTAATAAAGGGGTTAAGGCCAGCTTGGCATTATCAGCTGGCCCTAAGCCCGAAATTCATGGGGTCACGCCAATATTAGACATGACCACCATGAATTTCTAGTAAAGTATTTAAAAAAACACAACACCCAGAATAAAGTCCTTTAATTGAAATAAACACACAATTCTTTATTGTTCTAAATTAAACCATACTTACCGTCACGCCCATTCCAGCTGAAGCCAACGATGTCCTGCAATATAAGAAAAATAATAAAGCAACCTCATCCTTACCTTTCCATGGTTCCCACGACAGCTTCAGCTCTGCTACATCGAGATGACAGGCTGGACCTGCAGAACGCTGCCATCCAGCCTGTCATCCCGCGGACACTGAGAAGCGCAGGCATGCTTGCGCTCCACAGTGTCTCTCTGTGAGGGCATCCAGACGAGCCGAGGTCATGTCCAATGAACTCAGCTCACCTCATGCACGTCACTGACAGCGTGGGAAAATTCTCCTGCACTCAGCGCTTCAGCGTGAGAATTTTCCCACGCTGTCAGTGACGTGCATGAGGTGAGCCGAGTTCATTGGACATGACCTCGGCTCATCTTTATGCCGTCACAGCCAGACACTAAGGAGCGCAAGCATGCCTGCGCTTCTCAGTGTCTGCGGGATGACAGGCCGGATGGCAGCGTTCTGCTGCGGTCCAGCCTGTCATCTCGATGTAGCAGAGCTGAAGCTGTCGTGGGAACCATGGAAAGGTAAGGATGATGTTGCTTTATTATTTTTCTTTTATTGCAGGAGATCGTTGGCTTCAGCTGGAATGGGCGTGATGGTAAGTATGGTTTAATTTAGAACAATAAAGAATTGTGTGTTTATTTCAATTAAAGGACTTTATTCTGGGTGTTTGTGTTTTTCTTTAACTTTGACTATGGGGTTAGTAATGGGGGTGTCTTATAGACGCCTCTCCATTACTAATCTGGGCTTGATGTCAGCTGGCATTATAAGCTGACATCAACCCCAGCCCTATTACCCCACTGCCACCGCTACAGGGCAGTGGGAAGAGCGAGGCTAAGTGCCAGAATTGGCGCATCCTATAGATGCGCCATTTCTGGGGCGGCTTACGGCTGGTGTTTCTAGCCTGGGAGGGGGCCAATATTCATGGCACCCTTCCTGGGCTATTAATATCAGCCCCAAGCTGTCTGCCGAGCCTTTGCTAGCTATTAAATTAGGGGGGACCCCACGTTATTTTTTTGGGGGGGTTTCCCCATTTTAATAGCTAGTAAAGGCTAGGTATTCAGCTGGGGGCTGATATTAGTAGCCTGGGAAGCTCCGTGGGTATTACCCCCTTCCCAGGCTTCAAACATCCGCCCCAGCCGTCTGCTTAACCTCCGCTAGAGACTAAAATTAAGGGGAACCCCACGCCAATTTTTTTTTTAAATAAATCCTTTATTTTAACACTAAATGACAAGTACAGTAATCAACACTGTCACTGTACTTCATATATATGTGACTGACATGTTTCTATCTATCTAATCTATGTGTGATTCTCTATTCCTTCTATTCTAAATTGTCGGGTACCGCTGCTGAATTGCCGGCCGGCTTTCTTAAAGAGACGGTGCACGAAAACACTAATATTTTTTTAAATAAATCCTTTACACTAAATGACAAGTACAGTAAGCAACACTGTCACTGTACTTCATATATATGTGACTGACATGTTTCTATCTATCTAATCTATGTGTGAAGCTCTATTCTGTCTGTTATAAATTGTCGGGTACAGATGCTGAATTGCCGGCCGGCTTTCTTAAAGAGACGGTGCATGAAAACACTAATATTTTTTTAAATAAATCCTTTACACTAAATGACAAGTTCTGTAAGCAACACTGTCACTGTACTTCATATATATGTGACTGACATGGTTCTATCTATCTAATCTATGTGTGATGCTCTATTCTTTCTGTTGTAAATTGTCGGGTACAGGTGAATGCCGCTGATGAATTGCCGGCTTTTCGCATAATACATTCTACATTATTCTTAGTTGTTTTACTTCATGTAGAATTAACCTACAAGGAAAGAAAGGGTTAATTTTCATTCCGATATTTGTGTCCCATTGACTTGCATTGGTTTCCGGTATCGGAATCGGCGATATCCGATACTTTTTGGGTATCGGCCGATCCAATCCGATACGATATTTCCTGATATCGGAAGGTATCGCTCAACACTAGTCATGACAATATCAATTTTTTTTTCCATTTTTCCATTTTTGAATGGGGACAAAGGAGGTGCAGTTTTTTATACAGTTTTATTTTTTAAATGGAACCTATCATGTGAAAAAACGCTATCAACCTGCAGATGTGGGGTTACTCTGAACTTGCTCGGTGCCCGCACTTTGAGCCCCGCTGCCAGGAGGAAGCTTTATTCCTCCCGGCATTGGTGTAACCGCACCCCCCGGCATTGATTGACAGCAGCTCAGCAGTACGACCGGACGACAGTCAGTGCTGGAGGCGCCACTCTCTATGTACAGAGCAGTGACTGAACCCGCGCCACCGCACCTATGACTGGAAGCTGACCGCTGCCAGGAGGAATACACATAATTTCCTCCCGGCAGCGGGGCTCTAAGTGCCAGGGCCAGACAGGTTCAGAACGCTATTAACCTGCAGATTAACCCTGTTTTTTCACGTGACAGGTTCCCATTTTTTTATTTCTACTTTTTTTGTACCACTAGGGGATCTCAACCTGCAATTGTTCGATTGCTTACACTATACTTACCGGCTGCCATGGTAATGTGGCGCCCCTGCGGGTCCAGTTGCCACAGAGGTACTGCATCTCACCCAGAGGTGTGGTACTCCACACTCAAGTAAGGACGGAGTACTACCCGGGACCCACACACCCACATCCAATATTCTTCACTACAGTAGGGAAGGGCGAGATTGATCCTAAGGGAGAGCAGTCCCTGGTCCCTAGCTGGAGGTGGAACTAGGTAAAGGAGGTGGGTGGAGGAAGAAGTTCAGGGGAGCACAGACAGAAAGAGTATAAAAGACAAGGGAAACCATCTAGAAGCAGACAGTACAGTGAGGAGCTCAGTTGGGAGTGGGAGCTCAGGAGAGCAAGGAAGGAGAGAGAGGAGTCGGACCTAGTAAGAGAAGCCCAGGAGGAGAGTGAGAGAAGACGGGAGCAGCGAGAGAAAGGCTCCAGAGACAGAGGGGATCCCAGGGGCACGGTGAGCGCAGGAAGCCACCCGTGCGCCCGAATTCATGCTGACGTGGAGGGATCAGGCCGCAGAGGGGTACCGGCCCCAGACTAGTGGAGAACAACCAGGCTCAGCTAGTCAACCGGAGGCTGCAGCATTTGCAAGGTGTTGCAGCCAATATTCACAATTATATCGCTGAAAAGGTGGCCACATAGGGTACAGGAGATTGCAAGTTGCCCGACAAGGCCCGAGGCCACTGGCTTGGGACACTGATTGTGAGGCGCAGGGTAGGAGGGTGAGAACCAGCACTGTGAGATGACCAGGAAAGGTACATTGAACGGGGTCCCGTCCAAGTGCTCCTGAGGTACCTTAGAGTTTGCTGGATCACTACCCCGGAGGACACAGGGCGACATGGGAAGTTGCACACTGGTGACTGTAACCTGAGGAACTTAACAACTGTGAGTAAAACCTGAAGACTGCACCCCACTGTGTCCTTGAATAATTGCTGCGTCATCACCTGCATTACACCGCACCAACAACATCTACCTTCAAAATTAATCTTATTCTGCCCTGGGGCTAAGCTCTGCCTGTGGAGAGCTGAATCAACTCTGCTGCGTCACCTTCAGCTCCAGTGGATCTGCACCACAGCGGCGGCCCCATATAGCCGCATACCACAGGTGGCGTCACAAACATTATCTCTAAAAAACTTTATTCCCCTTTTACTTTTCCTTTAATTTGACCACCCGGGGCCACGGACCGGGTCACTGCCACCGTGACATCCCCAGCACCAACCGGCCCAGCTACCGAGTACCCCACAGCCCCAGGGGGCGCGTCAGTAACCCATCAGCTCCCTGCAATCGCCATTCAGTGATTGACAAAGGCATTTAGATGGATAAACCTCAGCGATCGGAGCGAGCTCCGGTTGCTGCAGTTACAGGCAGTTTTTGGCTGTGTAGCACAGCCGGCATCTGCTACATATGATGTGAGCTCTACTACTGAGTTGGTTTCATACAGGCCTTAGAGACCTGGGACAAAACTACATCATGGGTTAAAGGGAACCTGTCATGTAAAATAACACTATTAACCTGCAGATATGGGATATGGGGTAAATCTGCAAGTAATAGCATTGTGACACTGTGCGGTGCCTGCACTGAGAGCCCCGCTGCCAGGAGGAAATTAACTTTATGTCACCCAGCAGCCTCTCTCTGTCAGTCACAGGGGCGGCGCCTGCGCGGTTTCAATCATCGCTCTGTGTATAGTGAGCGGCAGCTGTAGAAAACCCAATATCCAAATGCCATTTTATGGGAATCTGAAGTTCTGTATTCTCATCCATTAGTCAGAATGAAAACGACCACCAAACAGCGTTTCCTGCCCTGGAGGACCCAACACTTCCATGATTTCCAGGTACAGCCCAGTGATTACAGAGAATCATGTGTAATACTTCATTTCTCCTTTGGAGGTGCTGTAGGGAAATTCAGCACCTGCTGCCGGGTACTCGCTTACTGCAGAAGGGATCAGTTTGGTCTTTATCCGCAGCACATTGGGGTTTCACCTCTGACCCATATGGAGAAACCTTACATGAGACCGTACGACCCCATCAAGACTCAGGGGCGAAACCCACATTCACTACATGGACGACCGATGGAATAAAGACAAGAACAACGATGTAGAGGGTTAACGAAAGATTTTATTTATAGATGGGGTTATTATATGTTATAGTATCATGTATATGTGTAAATTATTCTTCTATCAGAATAATCCTATTTATGGGCCGCGTTGATCCAGAGGAAGGCGAAAACCCCCTGTTAGGAATAAGCCAATTGTCCTCATATCAGGGGGAAAAATTCCTTCCTGACCCCAAATATGGCGATCAGAATAAATCCCAGGATCAAGGGCTGAGACCGAAAATAAATTAATTTCTAAAAAATGTATTAAACTATTTATCTTTTCCTTATTTAAGTTCAGAGCTACGGTATATATTATACATTATCTGAAAATCTACCTATACTTTAAAATGTTTTTATGTATTTATAATAAGCCATTAATCTGGGAATTACTTATATAGCTGTCAGTTTATATCTATTTAAGGCCGTGTTGATCCAGAAGAAGGTGAAAAATTCCTTCCTGATCCCAAATATGACGATCGGGATGAATCCCAGGATCAAGGGCTCATAGCTAATGTGTGATACGTAAGTGTACATTTTTTATTTAAATATTTAATTATTTTCAATTTTTGGACTAATTTATTTTTATATTTATATTAAATAATTTTTCTTAAACCAAAAAATAAATTATTTTTTTAGATATTTTTTCATTATAAATATAAGAACCTACTTATTTCTTCTATTTTATTAAACCTATCTATGGGCCGTGTTGATCCAGAGGAAGGCGAAAACCCCACGTGAGAAATGGGCCAATTATTCTCATGACGGGGGAAAAATTCCTTCCTGACCCCAAATATGGCGATCAGATTAAATCCCAGGATCAAAGGCTCGTACCTCCCTGTGTGTAGTGGAAGTGAGATTTTTAAAATATATATTTACATTTTTTAATTTAGACTAAAAATGTTTTTGGTTTGTGTAAAATAAACTATTTTTGAATTTTATTTTTTTAAACTTATTTTTTTGCACTACTTATGTGTGAATCTACTTATTGATATATTACTAAACCTATTTAAGGCCGTGTAGATCCAGAGGAAGGCGAAAACCCCCTATGAGGAATGGGCCAATTATCCTCATATTAGGGGGGAAAATTCCTTCCTGACCCCAAATATGGCGATCAGATTAAATCCCAGGATCAAAAGCCGAAATCTCTATCTACGTCCTATCTGTCTATGTGTGTGTGCCTATACCTGTAGTGTAGTGTAGGGTCTACACCTATCATGTACTGTGGATGTGACGGATGATGGGTGCAGTACTTACCCGGCCTGCGCTGAGGTAAGTTCAGGGATAATGGCCTATATTATACTATTGTTCCTGAACTCACCAGATGGAAACTTAGCACAGGCCGCTCCTGGGGCGCAGAAGACCTTCGGGCTGGAGGGATCTCAGATGCCAGCCATGGATTGGAGGAGGCCAAGTCAAGGGCCTGGTGCAGCGACACGATGGCAGTGGTCCGACATGAAGGTGTTAATGAGAGACATGATGTTCTAGGGCAGCCGAGGTGACAAACAGCAGCAGAGACGTGAGGTACGGGTCAGGAGGCAAGAAGTTCTGAGCAGTTGGCACGGGTTCATCCTGCAAGACATAAGGAGGAAGACATTTCAATAACTTCTATCTCCTGGATCTTCTGTTATCTTAGAGGAATGGTCATTATAATGAACCATTCCCCTATGTAACATCAGATATAATGTACACATCTAATGATCGGTGTCCTGTGTGTACAGCGGTCACTCACCAGATGGTCGTGGATTCTTTCACAGCCCAGATATTCTCATCCACCTAAGAATGACAGAGACATAGTCATTGACAGAAACAGTGGGAGAAGACAAAGATGGTCATAATGGCCCCAAGGTGAGAAGAACATTTGATGGGATTTATCCTCACAGAGGATGATCTTACCGGGCCCAGCTTGATGACACATAATTGAATCCGGCCACGGGGTTAAAGGCTTTCTTATCCTCCGGCCACTGCAGATGATGGTTCTCCAGAACTGGCCTGAATGGTATAAATGGCGGCTTTGCTCTCCTTTTCTCTAGATCCTCCCAGCCGATGTTGGTAAAGAATGGATGCTCTCTGATGTTCCCGCACACATCCAATCGTTTCTCAGGATTTTTGCACAGCAGCTTCTTGATAAGATCTTTGAAGTCAGCATCAAGCCAAGATGGAATTTCAGGCTCTCCTCTGGTTATCGCTGTGTAAGCCATTTTGCTGACAGAGCCGGTGTAAAATGGGGAGCATCCTGTTGCCATCTTGGACACCACAATCCCCAGGCTCCACCAATCCACTGCTGTGCCATATCCTTTTTTGAGAAGCACCTCAGGAGCCCAGGAAAGTTGGGGGCAATTTTTTGAGCATGTAGAGGGGACAGAGAGAAGGAGGAAAGTTGTGCTTACCGGTGGACGATGTTGTGTCCGTGGAGGAACTGGAGACCACATACAATCTCTGCTGTGTAGAATCTGATGGAGAGAACAGAGTGTAGTATCAATGTCATCGCTGATACCTCCTTCCCTCCTGGGCTACATGACCTGCCAGTCCTCTCCCAGCTACATCTCCACCTCTGCTTTTATTTTCACCCCTCTGCTTTTATTTTCACCCCTCTGCTCTCTTTTTTCGTATATCTTCCTCATACTCACCTTACGCTGTCGATGTTCAGGCAGCCGCACATGTCAATCAAAGCCTCGAGGCTGCCGCCGGACAGATACTCCGTGATGAAATACGCCAGCTTCCGAGACTGCTGTGCGGCATAGAAGTGACATAAGAATGGGCAGTCTCGAGCCGCCAGGAGTATCCGCCGCTCTCTCATAAGGATGTTTTCCTTCACCTTCTTTTTCTTGATCATTTTTACAGCCATAAAGATGTTTCGGCTGGGGACTGATGTCAGGACCACCTAAAGAAAGAAATAGGGAATGCTTAGAAAATGTGTATGGGAGGTGAACAGCTGGTTTATCACTGCACAAGAAACGGGTGGGCTGAGTGGTGTGTGAGTCTGATGGTAATGGGGCGCCCCTGAGGGTTCTGTCGCCACAGGGGTACTGCATCTCTTTAATGAGGTGTGGTATCTCCTCTCCGAGGTAAGGATGGAGCACCTGTCAGGACCCCACCTCTGCATTCAACACTACACCTCTCCCACCTGTAGGGTTCTTATATGCACCAGGGTGCTGCCCCAGCCAGGATAAGAGGAGATGGGCGGAACCAAAGATAGGGGGAACCTAGTAGTGGGTGAGGGTGGAGGACACACCAGGAGGTTACACTTGCTAATACATATTTAATAAACGGCCATCTTAGGTTCAAGGTCTTTTGATTGAGATCTTCATCACTGAACTTGGCTTTCTGCTAGAACCTGCAGCTGTTGAAGATACACGGTCCTCGTACTCTGGCCTTGAGGCGAGGAGCGGGTTAGAGTTAACGACTGTCTCTACCCGGTCAAGGTCCCTACCTAAGAAGGCCTGGAGGGGAGCGGAGGAGTAAAGCTCCACAAGCAAAA
This sequence comes from Phyllobates terribilis, assembly GCF_046119375.1. Classification (NCBI taxonomy): domain Eukaryota; kingdom Metazoa; phylum Chordata; class Amphibia; order Anura; family Dendrobatidae; genus Phyllobates; species Phyllobates terribilis. Next base: position 836,744 of record NW_027363102.1, on the reverse strand, counting down.
GGATCCCAGGGAATTTGGACGGAGCGGTTTACGCCACCTGTACTCTTCATTCTGGCCTAGTCAGAGGGACTCCTGCTGCAAGAGGGGACCGGCCCCCGTTATCTGACTTTGTTACTTCACGTCCTAGTCAGAAAAGCTCCGGAGGCTTGGTGGATCCCACCGGGTAACAGACGGAGCGGAGTCGCCACCCGTACCCTTGTTCTGTGAGTAACCAGAGGGAGACCCAGCCTTACTACACGCACCACACACAAACAGGAGAGGACCTAGTGGGAGTTTCTAGGAACACTCTGGTGCTGGGGTTCCTGATTGATGCACCCGAACTACCCGGAGAGTGCCGAACCCCCTTTCCTGGTGGCCGCAGCGCGCCGTGAGGAGCAAGGAGAAGCCTTGCAGCTGACCATTGACAACATGAGTAAACCTTGGAAGACTGCATCCATTGCCTCCAGTCTTTTATTCTAGCGCGACACCACACCACAACATACAACCCACTACTACTCTCCTGATCCCTCTTCGCTGCCCTGAGGCCCTGCTCCGCCTGTGGGGAGTAGTACCATCTGCTGCTGCCACGACATCCCGCCTCAGAGGACTGCTGCAGCGCTGTTGGCAATCACCGGACACCACAGGTGGCGTAGTCGAGTACGTTTCCATCATCCCTCCTAGCCCGTATTTTTATGTGACAACCCTGGGCACGGAGCGGGCCTAGGTCACGACTGCATCCACCCTACACGGAGGCCCGGCTCCAGTAACCTGGACCTTATAGCTGAGCAAAGCTAATCTATCGGCATAATGCACTATCTGCTCCATGAATGCTCTATGGAGAGGTCTTAAAGGGTATTCCATTATCACCATATGGGAACAAATAGGACAAACACTGGATGGCACTTTGAGCTGGTTGGAGTCAGTATTGGTCTTATATCAATGTGCAACTGATTTAAAGTTTACTGAAACATAGAGGGAAATGTATATATTGTATCCTGATAGGAGCATATATGTGTGGCGCCCCATAGGTACTGCATCTCACCCAGAGGTGTGGTATCCCACTCTCAGGTAAGGATGGAGAACTGCCCGGGACCCACACACTTGCATCCATTACACTCCACTTCAGAGGGAAGGGCGAGATTGCTCCTAAGGGAGAGCACAGTCCCTGGTCTCTAGCTGGAGGGTGGAACCATGTAGTGGGTGTGGGTGGAAGAAGTAGTTTAGGGGAGCACTTCAGTAGGTGTATAAAAAGGGGAGCCATCTTGAGAGAGTGTGGTCAGTCTGAGAGAGAGATAGTTGGGAGCAGGAGCTCTGGAGGAATTCTGCTCAGGAGGAGAGGAGGAAGGAGCGGGCCTAGTCTGGGAGGCCCAGGAGAACAGACTGAGAGAGAGGATGGGAGCAGAGGGAAGGCTCCAAGAGGAACAGAGGGGATCCCAGGGGCACGGGAAGTGCGGATGCCACCCGTGCGCCCGAATTTACCAGGAAGTGGAGGGATCAGGCCGCAGAGGGGACCGGCCCCTAACTAGTGAAGAACTACAAATCTCAGCTAGAAACCAGAGGCTGCTGTACTTGCAAGGTGCAGCTGCCAACCACCACAAATACATCGCCGAAAAGGTGGTCACAGAAGGTCCAGGGGACTGCAGGTCGCCCGACAAGATCCGAGGCTACCGGCTTGGGGCACTGATTGTGAGGCGCAGGGCAGGAGGGTGAGAGCCAGCGCAGGAAGACGACCAAGGAAGGCACATAGAACGGGGTCCCATTTAAGTACTCCTGAAAAAAGAAGGCACATAGAACGGGGTCCCGTTTAAGTACTCCTGAAAAAAGAAGGCACATAGAACGGGGTCCCGTTTAAGTACTCCTGAAAAAGGAAGGCACATAGAACGGGGTCCCGTTTTAGTACTTCGTTTAAGTACTCCTGAAAGAGGGATTGCTGAACCCCTTCCTTGGTGAACGCAGGGCGACGTGGGTGGTTATAAGTTGGCAGTTGTAACCAGGAGCAGCGTGATAACTGAGTAAAATCTGAAGACAGCACCCCACTGTGTCCTTGAATAACCATCACCAGCCCTGCACTACACAGCACCAGCAACATCTACCTCATAAAATCACTATATCCTGCCCTGGAGCATAGCTCTACCTGTGGAGAGCTGAACCAACTCTGCTGCATCACCATTAGCTCCAAGGGATCTGCACCGCAGCGGCGGCTCCATATAGCCACATACCACAGGTTGCGTCATGAACATTAAACTATAAAAACTATAATCGCCTTTTATTGACCGGCCTGGGTCACGGATCGGGTCACTGCCACTGTGACATCCCCTGCACCGACCGGCCCGGCACCGTGCACCCCACGGCCCAGGGGGCGCGTCATATGGACCAGGGCATGGACGGAAATAAACCTTGTCCCCCCAACTCCCCACAGATGTGATCCCAGAGATCAGCTCTTCAATGAATCAGAATACCCATTTATAGAATAGATGAGCTAATATGTGAAATAATCATGGGCTCAGGGGAGCATCTGGATGTTTTTTCAGTCATCCCATAGAAGAGCACTTCAATGAATATATATCTACAGAACAGGGCCAACCCCAGGTTTTCATGGGCACCGGGTGAAAAAGTCTAAGTGGGCCCCTTTAACACATACCACCATTCATGATGCACAGATACGGTAGAGAAATATAGGTATAGTACAATGCCAAAGATTTCACTTACATGAGTGATATCTATTGTAAATTCTACATAACTCAGAAACCGGCGAATCCTCGCAACGCACAGTGCAGACTGGACAGTATAGCACTCCATACAGTATTATAGGCACCACATAGTCCTTCATACAGTATTATGGAACCAACATAGTCCTCCATACAGTATTATGGGCACCACATAGTCCTCCATACAGAATAATGGGACCCACGTAGTCCTCCATACAGTATTATAGGCACCACATAGTCCTCCATACAGTATAATGGCCCCACATAGTCCTCCATACAGTATTATGGGCACCACATAGTCCTCCATACAGAATAATGGGCCCCACGTAGCCCTCATACAGTATTATAGGCACCACATAGTCCTCCATACAGTATAATAGCCCCACATAGTCCTCCATACAGTATTATGGGCACCACATAGTCCTCCATACAGTATTATGGGCACCACATAGTCCTGCATACAGAATGATGGGCCCCATATAATGCTCCATACAGAATAATGGGTACCATATATTGCTCCATACAGTATGGGCCCAATATAATACTCCATATAGAATGGGCACCATGTAATGCTCCATACATAATGGGCCCCATATTTTGCTCCATACATAAAAAAAATCAAATACTCACCTCTCCTCACTGGCCGCTGCTCTGCTTCGGACTCCTCAGTGTTAGCATCTTCTGGGTCTGAGCACTTCTCAGTACAGAGGGTGCTTCTGTAGTGACGTCATCGCTCCCTCTGTCCTATGACAATGTGGCGCCCCTGAGGGTTCGACTGCCACAGGGATACTGCACTTCTTTAATGGAGTGTAGTGTTCCTCCTCTGAGGTAAGAACAGTGTGATGGTCAGGACCCCACCTCCACATCCAACACCACGCTTCTCCCACCAGAGGGGGCTAGAATGCACTAGGTGCTTCCCTCTTGGGTACTCGGGAGACTGGGGAACCAAGAGATAGGGGAACCATTTAGTGGGTGAGGGTGGAAGACTCACATTTTAGTGACAATAATTCATATTTAATACACAGCCATCTTGGTTATTTGTCGTCGTCTTTTGGCAGTCTGTCCTTTGCAATGGTTCTTTGACTGTCCTCTACTGTGATCTCCCACCCTGAGCGTGGATCCTGTGTGGACCTGCAGCTGATGGAGACACAGCTCTCGTACCTTGGCCTTGTGTCGAGGGGCAGGTTGCAGATAATGTATGTCTCAACCCGGTCAAGGACCATGACCAAGAAGGCCCGGAGCTTAAGAGTGTAGCTCCACCGCAAATGGATCCCAGGGAGGATGCAGACGGAGCGGTGTACGCCACCTGTCCTCGCTATGCTGATCTATTCAGAGGGATTCCGGCTGCAAGAGGGGTACCGACACCCGACCTTGCTACTCCACGTCCTGGTCGGGAAAGCCCGGTAGGCCCTGAGGATCCCACCAGGTAATGGAAAGAGCGAAGCTGCCACCCGTACCCTGTTTCTGAGAGGAGTTCAGAGGGAGACCTGGCCTATCTACACACGCAGACAGGAATGGACCCAGTCTGAAGTCTAGGAACACTCTGGTGTGGGGTCCTGATTAAACACTTGTATTACTCGGAGGTGGTTGGACCCTCGTTCCTGGTGACCGCAGAACTCCGCGAGGAGCAGGGAGAAGCATTGCAGCTGTACTCTTCAACATGAGTAAAAACCCTGGAAGTTAACCCCTATGGCCTCCGGACTCTTTATTCTGCACTACTCCGCACTACACGGCACAAGAACTCCTAGACTACTACCCCCTCCATCCTGTCTCTCTGCCCTGAGGCCCTGCTCCACCTGTGGGGAGTAGTAACAACGACGGCTGCCGTAACATCCCGCCTCAGAGGACTGCAGCAGCGCTGGTGGCCTTCACCAGGTGCCACAGGTGGCGTAGTGGAGATCAGCCACTCAACCCGGATAAACCCGTACCATCCCTTTTTAATGTGACGGCCCTGGGCACGGAGCGGGTCCGGGCCACGGCTGCACCCCATCTACAACATAGGATCCTGCTCCAAGTCCCCCATCTCCCAGGGTAGGGCTTTCGTGAGGCGTCACAACATCACAGAGTCAGAAGACGCCGAAGACACCGGAGCTGTGGTGGAACAGGGAGAGGTAAGTATTGCAAGTGCCGGGGCCCTGAGCAAGCGGGGGGGCCCCTCTCACGGGCTTTGGCACCAAACTCCGCTTACTCACAGGCAGGAGTGGGCTGGGCCTGGGGGAAGAGGGGCAAATGCCCCCCGGGCCAGTTCCCCAGCAGAGGCTTTGAGCCGTCGGCTGCCAGGAAGACAGCAGCCAGCACTTTAATTGTATATAAGTGCTGGTCCAGCCATCCCTGTATTGCCGGCTGTGTGACCCTATCTCTTGAACTCAGTAGCACGCCGGCCTGCTGGGTCTTCACCGGAGAGAGGTCAGCAGGGGCCAGGGCAGGAGATCAGGGCTGGATCCTGAGTGTCTTGTGTCAGCGATGCTCTGAGGTCTCATGAGTTATTACTGCAGCTTCATCAGGTCGCGCTGTCTGTAGCCAGATCTGCAGGAAAGTCCCAGAGCCACTGCAGACTGTATACATACTCCAACACTGACTGCTCCTGAGCCTGGATCCAGGACATCATACATTATATATACTGCTATACATGATAATATGTGATGTTCTGTAGCCAGGTCCAGGTGTAATCAGTAAGGGTGTATTCACACTGCGTTCTGGCGCTCGTTCATTGGTCCCGCTGGGGCCTACTTCCGAATCCCCAGCAAAACGTGATTCGGGTGTATGCGCCGACGGGGCTTTTGACTATAATGGTGGCGACAGAAGAGCGAACATGTGCTCTGACAAGGGTCATTTTTGGACATGTGCCTCTACTGGAGACGGACACTCAGAAGCACGTGTTACTGTCTGCCTCCAGTAGGCGTACGAGCCCAAAAATGATGCACGGTGGGGATGTGGGAGGGGGGAGGTTCAGTCATAAGCCCCAAAGGAAACAGCAAACTTGTGCCAGAACACAGTGTGAATGCACCCCACATATAACGCTGTGTATGTGTGCACATAATTTAGGACATCAGTACATATATTAGCATACTAGATGGTGGCACGATTCTAACTCATCGGGTATTCTAGAACATGTATGTGGCTGACCAGGCGCAATCAGAGCAGTGTTCACATTTGGCACCAAAATCGCTGATTGGTCGTGGCCCCGGCCGCGACCAATCAGCAGAGCGGTGTTTAAATATGGCGCCAATATCGCTGATTGGTCGCGACCGCGACCAATCAGCAGAGCGGTGTTTAAACTTGGCGCCAATCCGCAGAGCGGTGTTTAAATTTGGCGCCAATCAGCAGAGCGGTGTTTAGATTTGACGCCGGCTGCGAACAATCAGCGAACCGTATTACTGAGGACCAGGCAGCGGCACTGTCCCTCCCTTCACACTTGCCGTCGGGAGATTAGCGGGCCAAGCTTCTGATCTCCCGACGGTAGCCGCATGGGGGTCAGCGGCGCTGCAGGTCGGGGTACTTACGCTGCTAGCAGCCGTGAGATGAGCTGCTGTATATTATACTATGTGTACAGACATCTGATGGTATATACAGGATAATATGTGACTGCTGTATATTATACCATGTGTACAGACATCAGATGATATATACAGGATAGTATGTGACTGCTGTATATTATACTATGAGTACAGACATCAGATGGTATATACAGGATAGTATGTGACTGCTGTATATTATACTATGAGTACAGACATCTGATGGTATATACAGGATAGCATGTGACTGCTGTATATTATACTATGTGTACAGACATCTGATGGTATATACAGGATAATATGTGACTGCTGTATATTATACTATGTGTACAGACATCTGATGGTATATACAGGATAATATGTGACTGCTGTATATTATACCATGTGTACAGACATCAGATGATATATACAGGATAGTATGTGACTGCTGTATATTATACTATGAGTACAGACATCAGATGGTATATACAGGATAGTATGTGACTGCTGTATATTATACTATGTGTACAGACATCTGATGGTATATACAGGATAATATGTGACTACTGTATATTATACTATGTGTACAGACATCTGATGGTATATACAGGATAGTATGTGACTGCTGTATATTATACTATGTGTACAGACATCTGATGGTATATACAGGATAATATGTGACTGCTGTATATTATACTATGTGTACAGACATCAGATGGTATATACAGGATAATATGTGACTGCTGTGTATTATACTATGTGTACAGACATCTGATGGTATATACAGGATAGTATGTGACTGCTGTATATTATACTATGAGTACAGACATCTGATGGTATATACAGGATAGTATGTGACTGCTGTATATTATACTATGTGTACAGACATCAGATGGTATATACAGGATAGTATGTGACTGCTGTTTATTATACTATCAGATGTCTGTACTCATAGTATAATATACAGCAGTCACATATTATCCTGTATATACCATCAGATGTCTGTACACATAGTATAATATACAGCAGTCACATATTATCCTGTATATACCATCAGATGTCAGTACACATGGTATAATATACAGCAGTCACATATTATCCTGTATATACCATCAGATGTCTGTACACATAGTATAATACACAGCAGTCACATACTATCCTGTATATACCATCAGATGTCTGTACACATAGTATAATATACAGCAGTCACATATTATTCTGTATATACCATCAGATGTCAGTACACATGGCATAATACACAGCAGTCACATACTATCCTGTATATACCATCAGATGTCTGTACACATAGTATAATATACAGCAGTCACATACTATCCTGTATATACCATCAGATGTCTGTACACATAGTATAATATACAGCAGTCACATACTTTCCTGTATATGCCATCAGATGTCTGTACACATAGTATAATATACAGCAGTCACATACTATCCTGTATATACCATCAGATGTCTGTACACATAGTATAATATACAGCAGTCACATACTATCCTGTATATACCATCAGATGTCTGTACACATAGTATAATATACAGCAGTCACATACTATCCTGTATATACCATCAGATGTCTGTACACATAGTATAATATACAGCAGTCACATACTATCCTGTATATACCATCAGATGTCTGTACACATAGTATAATATACAGCAGACACATACTATCCTGTATATACCATCAGATGTCTGTACACATAGTATAATATACAGCAGTCACATACTATTCTGTATATACCATCAGATGTCTGTACACATAGTATAATATACAGCAGTCACATATTATCCTGTATAGGTGGACGGTTTTGTCTATTTTACAATAGAGGCAAGAATATATTAATCCTTTCCTCATAGATTGTAAGCTTGCGAGCAGGGTCCTCTCTTCTCCTGGTATCTGTTGATTTATGTGATCATCGTTATTTTGTATTGTCTTTTATTTTCTGAACAAGTCCCCTCTAAAATGTAAAGTGCTGCGGAATATGTTGGTGCTATAAAAATAAAATATATTATTATTATATTATTAATCAATTCTGAAGACATGATGCAATTTACCAGCTGCATACTTTTGTTTCTAACACACTTTTCAGAGCTCATCTTCCTGTAGTCCCTCTGTCACTGCAGATTGCTGAATCGTGATAGAGCGCTGTGCACACAGTGTCACGATTCCTTCGTATTTCCAGCGTAGTGATCGCAAGTATGAGTTTGCATAGTTATGGTCGCATGCCGATTAGTCTCAGACACCTCTCTGAGCAGCTCACTGATAGAAGTGGATGAGAATCTAGTCGGCATTTGACCACAACTATCCCATCATTTCTCCGGCTTTATGTTTTTAAAGTCTTGTACCTTCTGCTCCCTTTATGAAATAGCCATAGGTAAATACAAAAAAGATGAGCCGCTCCTGTGTGCTTGCCCCCTAGGCCAAAATTTGCCATCCAGCCCCACAGGTCTCACAGTGTGCCAGTGTCCTGACGGTGAGTGTGCTCCCCCGCTTCCTCAGGGCCCTGGCGCTTTCCCGGGTGTGCCGGCTGGTGATGCCTGCCCTACTGCAGAAGACAACGGATGGAGACAACATGGCAAGTATAGGTGATAAAGAAAAATATATAAAAACTTACTTGGCCAAAACTGCCCCTACCCAAGATATCATGGATGGTAAAATTGCTGATGTTAAGCCTGGGGTAGGGGCTGGATGTTCCGGGGTCCCTGCTGCATCCAGGTGTTGGCTGTTCATCCTCCAGTCCATTGCCTTTGGCCTCTCTCCTCTTCTTTGTGATATTCTTGAATCCAGAAGTATCACTGTCCTCTTCTCTCGTCCTCTTGTCTTCTCTCTGCTTCTCGCTTTCTCTGTGTCCAGTAGACGCCATTTGCAGTAATATCTTCCAGTCTGTAGACTTCCGTCCCATCTCTTCAGCCGACAGTTGAAAGTAAACGGCAGTTGGTCGTGTGCAGGCAGCGGCTCATGGCCCGCTCTGCCCGATACACTGATGTGGGCATCATGGGTGACAGTTTAGGGTCCAGAGGAACGGCACAGAACTTCATGGCGGCTTCTAGTGCTGTTTTTTTTTATTTCATAATACATTCTTTTTATTCACATTATACAGAAAGATAATAATAAGTCAAAAATACATTAAAAAACCTAACATACTATAAAATACCAGCTCTTCCCATTACCAATGTAATTCTAGGGTTTCCATATATTTAAAAAAATCATTACTTTTATCTTTCATGTTATAATACTATTTCTCATATATCATGGTTACTAGGGATGATATTTTTAAAATATTTAGAAACCCATGTATCATTTCCATTACACTTCACAAATACTTGGTACTTTGTGTTGTTGTATCACATAAAATCCCAATAAAATACATTTAAGTTTGTGGATGTAACATGGAAAAATATGGAAAAGTTCACAGGGTATGAATACTTTATCAAAGCCATTTTCTGCAATTTAATAATTGTTTTCATTCCATATTTCCTCTGTTACATTGAGTCTTTTCTACTTATTGAGTATTTTTTACTATCCTTGTATGTTTCCTGGGAACCCCTGCTCTTATTTGGAGTATGGGGGGGGTTGTTCTTTCCGTCCATGACTTGGGACATGGATTGGTCATTTTGCACACGTTGATGTGTTTTTTAGATTTTTGTGATCTGTGGATTTGTTCTGCTTTTCTGTTGATAGCGTTGACAATAAAGATATCCTATTATATATTTGGATGTCCGATCCTTTGTTTTTCTTGTTGAGAATATTGTAACTGTGCATTTTTGGCTGCCACTCTGGTCTTTATTTAGGTTGCACCCTCCCAAGAACCAACAAAAATACAACCAATTAACTTAAAGTGAATGTGTCACTGGGTTTTAGCTGCCCCATCTGAGAGCAGCATGATGTAGGGGCTGAGACCCTGATTCCAGTGATATATCACTTAATGGGCTGCTTGCTGCAGTTTTTATGAAATCACAGTTTTCCCTGCAGCAGATCTAGCTGATCTAAAAATGCAGAGCTCTGTATAACCCTGCCCATATCACTGATTGGCACATTTATGTGTACACTGTGCATAGGCAGAAAGCTGCCAATCAGTGGTGGGGGGGCGAGGTTATATAGAGCTCATGAATATGGAGGACTACCTGGCAGCAGGATTAGTAGTCGTCTAGTGATAATTTCCTGTTGAAAAAACAGTGATTTTATCAAAACTATGGCAAGCAGCCCAATAAGTGACACATCACTGCAATCAGAGTCTCTACATTATGCTGCTCTCAGATTCAGTAACAAAAACCTGGTGACAGATTCCCTTTAACCTATTAATAAAAAAAGACTAGACAAGGTTAGTTTGGATAAAGAATAGGTTACTTAAAACATAAATTAATAAGTCAATAAATATTAAAAACCATGGAATAAATTAATCAGTCAGTAATCAAATAAATAATCAACTGTGACTATCAAAAATGGACCTAGTCCTCCCAGCCTTAGCCAACTGATAGGCATCGCAACAAAAAGCGGGTGGGTGGCCAACGCTGGTGACTTGCTGTGCATGGACTACCCCGGACTTTGGTGAAACTGGGCCTTTTATGCAGAAATATTCCCGCGCTAGCATTAGTACTCCCATCAGGATAAAGATGCATCTTCCTGCGCAAACAACAGAATCTTCTATAACTTGCTGGTAGAGGATCACAGCTGAGACAACAGTGACTCTGAAATGATAAGTACCATTGCCGAAAAGAGTAGGAGGAGAAAGAAGAACGGAAAGGGGAGCACAAATACAGCCAAAGTATAGCCAAAATTCTTACCTCCAGAACAAATATTCTACTGGGCCTGTAAAACTATGTGTTCCCCCCGCTAACCTCTCTGGGGGCCTGCCTTGACATTAGTGTCTTACCAGACATTGCTCCTTATCTGAATAATCTGTTCACACTATGTTTTTGCCTATTTGACACTACAGACAAAGGACCACCTATTACCAGGTCCTAGAGGGTCCTGTCCCAACTTCTACTACCTCATCTGAAAGAATCTACTTAATGAGTTGGATTTATACTACTTAAGAAGTTGTCTACTACTTTTACATTGATGCCGTATCCTACAAAACTAGTGGACAACCCCTTTAAATATAAGGACTTCTATATGTGCCTTTTTAATGGACATTAACCCCTTTATGACATAGGGCATATTAGTACGTATCTGTGCCCTGGGACTTATGGACCAGATACGTATTAATACGCCCTGGCGATTTCGCCCGCACACAGGCTGTGCGGGCGCGATCGCCCCCGGGTGACAGCTGATTGTCACAGCTGACACCCGGGGCTATGTGCAGGGAGCGGTCCCGGTCCAGCTCTGAGGTGGCTACGATAGAGGAGAGCATGGCTTCTCTATCCTCATCTCAGTTGCCTCTGGAACCATGTCTTACCCTGCTTCAACATCTGACCTAGTGAATAATATTGGCCTCACTATGTGTACACCTGATATGCCCAAACCAATCCATCACAGCTGTGCCAGGTGCTGTCTAATCCTAGTGTACATGGTATGAGCTGATCAGTCTACTGATTGGCTGCAGCAGTCACATGTGGTACGGTCATGACGCAGTGGCATACTGCTAACAGCAGATAAACGTATGGCTGCTATGAGGCCCATGAATCTGAGGGATCTTGGGTAATCATACTGTTTGTGGACCATCATACTATTTGGAGGGCTAGGTGGGGGCCATCATACTATTTGGAGGGCTATGTGGGGACCATCATACTATTTGGAGGGCTATGTGGGGACCATCATGCTATTTGGAGGGCTATATGGGGGCCGACATACTATTTGGAGGGCTATGTGGGGGCGGTCATACTATCTGGTTGGCTATGTGGGGGCAGTCATACTATTTGAAGGCCATCATGCTATTTGGAATGCTATGTAGAGGCCATCATACAATTTGGAGGACCATCCGTCTCATTTCAGCGACTTTTTGATTATCAATCTACATCATGTGTTGGATTATATATATCTTACTCTAATGGTCTCTTTATTACTAATCTATATCATGTGTTGGATCGGTCCTAGAGTACTTTGTCTTTTTGCCCACCACTAATGTATCTGCGCCATTATGGTTTATATGTAAGTCATTTTTTTAACTTTGGATAATAATAAACTTTGTATTTTTAATATTACTATGTTCTTGTACGTCATTCTCTTTATATGAATCATTATTTGAGACGTTGAACAGACTCTGTTTTTCTGATATGTGACCTATATTGTCAAATTACTTTGCCTCATAAAGACTACAAGGTAGACAGACACGGGGGAAAGTAGCTTAGCTTTAGCCGACTTCGTAGAGATAACGCCAGGCGTCCTCCTACCACCACAGAGGAAGTTAGCAGTGTGAGAGCTGCAAGCATTCACAAGGAAACGTGACTATCACCGGCCCCTCCCTGCTGCAAAGTGAAACTATTTAAACACCCAGGCCAGGGTGTCAATTAGCTGGTGGGAGGTAGCCGATGGGTCTTAGAGGGAAACAGCTAAGAAAGTGTCTGTATTGCCAAACGAAGAGATCTTCTGCAACCAACTGCAGGGCAACTGTCTGTTACATTTGACATACCCATGACACTAGCGCCACCTATTGTAAGTATTAATTTCAAAAGTCAATATCGATTCTTTAAAGGGTATTGTCACATGACTTAGGATAAAAAGGCCAAACCTGAAACTCCATTTTCAGGACACGTGTTTAAGGATGTTTTGTCCCTCATCAGTGCAAGACAGGAGAGAACTTGCTTGTATGGGTGAGTGACCTCTGACAGGGGATCCAAGGGATACATTTTCTCTTTGTGGAGAAGTTACCTACTTTGCTAAGTTAGCTACTTGGCAACCCCTTTTGAATTCCTATGTTTACCCTCAGTTAAAATAACAAAACTTATACTTACCACCGGCGCCGTTCCTACGGTGTCCCTTCCAGTGCTCCCTGCGATCCCTTTGGCCAATCAGCGGTGGCTTCACTTTCCTCTGCTATGGATAGAATTGACATCCAGGGGAAGTGAAAGCAGCAGCAACTCTCACTTACTCCGAATGTCTTGATTTGTATGAAGGAGGGAAAAGTGAAGCAGTGCTGATTGGCTGCAGGGATTGCGTGATATAACAATGTCACACAAGCCCCGGGAGAGCCAGTGCCTACACCGCTGGAACAGCGGCGGCACTGGAAGTGAGTGTTATTATTTTACTGGGAGACACATAGGGATTGAGAAGAGGTTGTCCGAGTAGTGGACAACCCCTTTAAATTCCCAGTGGAGATCTGCATGTGACTTATATTTTTTGATTGCAGCAGTAAATCCCTTTAAGAAGATTATGATTTTACACTGTAAGTTTTCTAATAATTCAGAATGATTCCTAAAATATCTTATGTCCTAGGCGCTGGGTACTATCCATCTGCTGAGCCTTTGTGCTATGACCTAGGACAGTGCTGGCGAACCTATGGCACGCGTGCCAGAGAGGGCACGCAGAGCCCTCCCTAAAGGGCACGAGCGCCATTGCCTCAGCACTAGGACCGGGCCTGGCGGGTAATTACTTGGAGCCCCCCGACTTCAGCTAGATGTGCGTTCTCTGACACACATCTAGCTGAAGTGTATTGCAGTGCACGAACTTGCCAAACCCGTGCGCGGCCATACACTCTGCCAGCAGGCGGCGTCAGCGTACAAGCGACTGGGCGCATGGCAGTGACGTCATGCGCCCCGTCTATAGGACGCTGAAATCAGCTGCCGGCTACAGGAGAGGACGCGGCGTGGGAGAGGAAGGAAGGTGAGTAGGAGAGTTTATTATGTTTGTCTGTTTTTACTATGCGATGAGCAGCTGCGCAAATACAAGGATGGGGGAGCATATTCATGGGTGGGCATGTACCAGGATGAAGGATGGGAGACGACAACATATCTACAAGGATGGGGGGCAGCATATACACAAGGATGGGGGGGGCAGCATATATACAAGGATGGGGGAGAAACATATATACAAGGATGGGGGAGCAGCATATCTACAAGGATGGGGGGCAGCATATATACAAGGATGGGGGAACAACATATCTACAAGGATGGGGGAGCAACATATATACAAGGATGGGGGAGCAACATATATACAAGGATGGGGGAGCAACGTATATACAAGGATAGGGGAGCAGCATATATACAAGGATAGGGGAGCAGCATATATACAAGGATGGGGGAGCAGCATATATACAAGGATGGGGGAGCAGCGTATATACAAGGATGGGGGAGCAGCATATATACAAGGATGGGGGAGCAGCATATCTACAAGGATAGGGGGCAGCATATATACAAGGATGGGGGAACAACATATCTACAAGGATGGGGGAGCAACATATATACAAGGATGGGGGAGCAACATATATACAAGGATGGGGGAGCAACGTATATACAAGGATAGGGGAGCAGCATATATACAAGGATAGGGGAGCAGCATATATACAAGGATGGGGGAGCAGCATATATACAAGGATGGGGGAGCAGCGTATATACAAGGATGGGGGAGCAGCGTATATACAAGGATGGGGGAGCAGCATATATACAAGGATGGGGGAGCAGCATATATACAAGGATGGGGGAACAACATATCTACAAGGATGGGGGAGCAACATATATACAAGGATGAGGGAGCAGCATATATACAAGGATGGGGGAGCAACATATATACAAGGATGGGGGAGCAGCATATATACAAGGATGGGGGAGCAGCATATATACAAGGATGGGGAAGCAGGATATATACAAGGATGGGGGAGCAGCATATATACAAGGATGGGGGAGCAGCATATATACAAGGATGGGGGGGCAGCATATATACAAGGATGGGGGAGAAACATATATACAAGGATGGGGGAGCAGCATATCTACAAGGATGGGGGGCAGCATATATACAAGGATGGGGGAGCAACATATCTACAAGGATGGGGGAGCAACATATATACAAGGATGGGGGAGCAACATATATACAAGGATGGGGGAGCAACGTATATACAAGGATAGGGGAGCAGCATATATACAAGGATAGGGGAGCAGCATATATACAAGGATTGGGGAGCAGCATATATACAAGGATGGGGGAGCAGCGTATATACAAGGATGGGGGAGCAGCATATATACAAGGATGGGGGAGCAGCATATCTACAAGGATGGGGGGCAGCATATCTACAAGGATGGGGGAGCAACATATATACAAGGATGAGGGAGCAGCATATATACAAGGATGGGGGAGCAACATATATACAAGGATGGGGGAGCAGCATATATACAAGGATGGGGGAGCAGCATATATACAAGGATGGGGGAGCAAGATATATACAAGGATGGGGGAGCAGCATATATACAAGGATGGGGGAGAAACATATCTACAAGGATGGGGGAGCAACATATCTACAAGGATGGGGAAGCAGGATATATACAAGGATGGGGGAGCAGCATATATACAAGGATGGGGGAGCAGCATATATACAAGGATGGGGGAGCAGCATATCTACAAGGATGGGGGAGAAATGAGATGGAGGGAGGGAGATGAAAAGGAAGAGAGGGGGGAGGAAACAAAAAATGGAAAAATACATATAAATACATGAGGACACATACAACAAAACAGATAATAACAATGACACCATGATAAATAAACCGATATACTGTTGCAAGTCGCTCCTCCATAAATGGTTGTTCATTTTTTTCTTTTTTGATTTATTTAAGGATTTTTTTTGGAATTTTTTCCTAATGTTCGGATATCAGATGCTTCAGAACTCTCCTAAACAACGATCGATTGAATATTTGTATACGTTATGGAGGAGCGACTTGCAACAGTATATCGGTTTATTTATCATGGCGTCGTTGTTATTATCTGTTTTGTTGTATGTGTGCTCATGTATTTATATGTATTTTTCCATTTTTTGTTTCCTCCCCCCTCTCTTCCTTTTCATCTCCCTCTCATGTCTGTATACTCATTTCTTATCCCTCGTATATGTGGCCGGATCTATTCACATTCCCCTTTATTCTTGTACTGCATGACAGTCTTTATTAGTACGGAGCGGTACTTCTTTAGAGTGCTGTATGGGGAACCGTCCTCGGAGTCGTACTGTGCACGTGTGCGGGGGATTCACTCCCCCTGCTCTCGCGTCGCCCATCTCTATGGCGCCGATGCGCTTCCCGGATGTAGTCTTTTGACACTTCCGGGTCACGCCGACGTCATGATGGGCGGTGCGGGACCTCGGGGGGCGTTGACTCTCCCAGTGTACGCGCCGCTCGTACCTCTCCGCTGACGGTCATCCTGAACTGTCACATGACCACACATGTGATATATTGAAGGGGCGGAGTTATACATTTAAAAAGGTCCTTGTACCCTTGTTATCTACGCCTCTTGATAAAGCACCCGCGAAACGCGCGTCGAGGCAGCCTCTCTTGACAGACACTGGCCCTCGCTTGTCTCTAGTCACGTGTGATACCTTGGGGTGAGTTTACTTTTACCATGTACTTGATATTTATTGGAATAATGATGCAACTGTGCAGGACTATGGTATATGTACTCCCCATATAATAAGTGTCACACTCTTTGAGGCAGCCCTTTTCTGGTAGATATTGGCCCTCATCTGTCCCTAGCTAGGTGTGATACTTTGGGCTGAGTTACCCCTATTATGCATTTGATACACACTGCAGCAATAGAAACATTGTGCAGGATTATGGTATTTGTGCCCTCTATACATTAAGTGTCACATTATTATTTTTTATTTTGCTCTATCTCACGACTTATTATTTTTGCTTCTTGGATCTGTTTGTCAGCACCTTACTGTCTTATTTATATATGGACTTTAAATATGAAATTATAATAAACTTTTGTATGCCATTATACTTGTGTTTCTCCTGGTTTATTATTTTAATCCAATGTATATGGGGACTGAATCTTTACTTTAAAGCTTTGCTTTTCTATTTTCTCACATAGACACTAATACAAATGGCGCCTGACCCAATACTTTAATGACATTTTTATCATATTGTGCATTTTCGCTTTAGCTTTTTCTTCCTGTCCAAAGACGAAATGCTAGAAATTCTCTCTGAGACTAAAGATCCTCTGCGGTTCCAACCACATCTAAAGAAGGGCTTTGAAGGCATCGCAAAGCTGGAGTTCCTTCCTAACCTGGACATCAAAGCCATGTACAGCACCGAGGGGGAACGCGTAGAGCTCATCCAGACCATCTCCACCTCCGAGGCTCGGGGGGCCGTGGAGAAGTGGCTCATCCAAGGGGAAGATGTCATGTTAAGGAGCATGCATGATGTTATTGCTCGGTCACGAATGGTACGGATCTACCTACAGACCAAAAGCATTAATTGGAACTAATCTAGTACTTTTATATTTGTATAAGATTATTTGGCAGCAGTGAATGATTTGTGGATGATGTATCTCATTGCTATAGAGCCAGGTAGCAGATCTTCTACCTGCAATCGGTAGAAATGAATTTGCTAGATAATACTAGTAAGGTTGTCCCTCTCTTAAATGCTTCTGTCAACGTAATTTAACTTTGTTTTTTAAAAGGCATACCCTGAGACTGCAAGAAAAGACTGGGTGAGGGAATGGCCAGGACAGGTCGTGCTCTGTGTGTCTCAGATGTTCTGGACAAGTGAAGTGCATGAAGCTATCGGCAGTGGCCCAGAGGTACGGCATAAGCTCCTTTACTGATCAAGGTTGCTTCACTATAAACAGTCATGGCCGGAAGTGTTGGCACCCTTGAAGTTGTTCCAGAAAATGAAGTATTTTTCCATGAAATTATTGCAATTGCATGTGTATTTTTGGTTATACACATGTTTATTTCCTTTGTGTGTATTGGAACAACACAAAAAAAAACAGAGATAAAAAAGGCAAATTGGATATAATTTCACACAAAACCCCAAAAATGAGCCGGACAAAATTGTTGGCATCTTTCCAAAATTGTGGGTAAACAATTTTGTTTCAAGCATGTGATGCTCTTTCAAACTCACCTGTGGCAAGTAAAAGGTGTGGGCAATATGAAAATCACACCTGAAACCCGATACAAAGGGGAAAAGTTGACTCAATCTTTGTGTTGTTACATGCCACACTAAGCAGGGAGAACAGAAAGAGGAGAAGAGAACTGTCTGAGGACTTGAGAACCAAAATTGTTGACCAATATCTTCTTTTTGTGTTGTTCCAATACACACAAATGAAATAAACATGTGAACAACAAGATGTGTAATTGTAATAATTTTCTGGGAGAAATACATATATACATTCATAGACAGACTTCATGAGTTCTCCTGCTAATAGACTGTCATACCTAGGGACGCAGCTTATAGGAGTTTCCAGGGGCGGATATACCACTGGTGCAACAGAGGTAAGGGGACCCACATTCACATCAAAAGATGCAAGTAGCTTCTTTCACAGTACGTTGTTAGACTGCGAAGAGCCCATGTACTGTTCTTGCCCAGGGGTCTTCTCCTGGGGGTTGCAGTTGTACAGCGGCTCAATATCTTGAAGGTACCCAAAAGGCTCCATAGTATTGTTGGGATTTTGCATTGATTCATGCATCTTGTCTAGAGATGAGCAACTAAATTTGCAGGACCTTGGTCTAAGAGAGCAGGTTAGTAGTCTGTGGCTGTTGGATGGGAGCCTTGCTAACCGCCTCTTACATGCCGGCATCCCTGGCTCCTCTTTTGATTAGCCGGCCAGGCGTGATGTCATTTGTGCCTCACATCACAGCTATGACATCGACATCAAAAGAGGAGCCGGAGATGCCGGTTCATGGAGCTCCAGTCCTGCGGCCGTGGAATACTGACCCGACTGTTGGACCAGAGTCCTGCAAATCCATTCGCTCATCTCTACTCTCGTCATATCTACCAATAAGGGAAGACATTGTATGGGATTTCCCATAATACCAGCATAAAATGAATCCATCTGCATTGAGTTTTCCATGCTGTTTGTGGCAGGGTTTTATAGAGGTACATCTGGGTATTTGGAGCTCTGGGTTCAATCCAGATCTCCAACTTCTATAAAGATATGTTGTAAAATTGTTGTGTACATTATAAAGTGCCTGCATATTGTGGAGTTCTCAATCTAGTCTGCAGCTTATAATCTGTATAGATTTCAGCGCCCTTGCAATATGTATGTTCTATGAATGTTTCTGCAGATGATTTTGTGGCACCCCAGGGGTCTGGTTTCCACAGTAACGGCAATGTTATGTCTGAGAGCAGGTGGGAGGTCTCTTGGTCAGGAATCCTATGCATGCCACACCTCCTGCCCAGTCCTGGGAGGGGAAGAACTTCCCCTATAAAAACCTGGGGCTGAGGCAGGGTGAGTGAGTAGAGAAGAAGTAGAGACAGAGAAGCAGATATAGGAAAAGAACATCAGGAGCTCTGTGGGAACAGTACTACAAGGAGTCAGGGGCTGGCAGCTGCAGAGCTCGCCCTGACTGAGAAGTTATCACCGGACCCGGAGTCCGAGGCTGTGGGGACTAACTCTTATCCAGCAGCAGAAACCGACCGGCAGGGGATTGCAGGTCCTCTGGCCCAGAAACCCGAAGGCACGCGTGGGACCAGCACCGCCGTCGTGGAGCGGAAGCTACTAGAAAGCCCCGAGTCACCGGCCATATGGGTGAGCACCACACGGTACACTCAGGGACGTGGGCTACTTATACCCGCTTCTAGCAAGGTAGCCAGAAGAGTATCGTTAGTTTGGGAGGCCTACAACTCCGCCTGGCCAAGGGAGATCCCATCTGCTCAAGGACTGACCAGGACCCAATCGCTAGCCAGTACTCCGGGAGGGTCTATCTTTGTCACCAGTAAAGACCCTGAACTACACCGTACCGTCTCCGAGTGGTTCCTGCTACCCCCATCATCCACGTCGGCTGCCCTGAGGCCATACCCCTCCCGTTGGGGGTTATACTATCACGCTGCACAATCCTACCACCGACCTCAGCGGTCTGCCCTGCAGCAGCAGCTCCTTAGCTGTACTCAACGGGTGGCGTAGTCGTCCAACATCTACCGCTAATACAGCGCCACTTAGTCTGACTCCCTGGGCACGGACCGGGTCACCGCCACGAGACTACAACCCTCAACAGATCCGGCTCCGGGTAAGCTCCCGCGTGCGCAACGCTGCGCGACACAGGCCCAGGGGCGCGTCAACTTTTGGCGTAGTCGGGAGGATTTCGTGCCGGCAACCACCGGGTACTGCGTGCCTGAAAAAGACTGTTCAAACTTACCTGTGGTGAAGATTCCCGCTATCCGGCGCCATCTTCCGCTTTCTTCCCGCCATCGGTGGAGTTTTCCCGCCATCCGGCGCCATCTTCGGCCTTCTTCCCGCCATCCGTGGAGTTTTCCCGCCATTGGACGTCATCTTGAGGACGCCGCGTGGGAAGAAGAGGGGCGTGGACTCCGAAAGCGCGCGAGAACTGAAGCCCCGCCTCACGTCCGGACGCTGCGTAAAGTCCTGGAAGGAGCCCAGCAGACGCCGACGTCACAGGAGCGCGACGGAAGGTCCTCAACCCTGACGATCCACTGCGGAGCCGCGGCCTACGGAAGAGGATCATCGCAAGGTAGGCCACAGTCCACTAGGGGGGAGAAGGATGTCGGATACGGAGGAGAGCTTCACCGCTCCAACCCCCGCCAGCGCCACCGCTGTTGCGGTCATGCCTTTCACCATGCCCTATATCCCGGGGGCAGCCTGGCTACCCCAGTACTCAGGGGAGTCACATACCCTGCAGGACTTTAGAGAAAAGCTGGATAGCCTCTTCCAGGTGTACCCCCTCACAGAAGAGCAAAAAGTGAGCATCCTGGTGGCCCAATTAACCGGGGCAGCCCAAAGGGAGGTAAAGTCCTGGCCACCTGGGGGGAGGACTGTCGCAGGGATACTAACCCGGCTGAGGGACACCTTTGATACCCGCACCTCAGCCGAGATCAAGCTTAGATTCTACGGGTGCAAACAGCGGGCACATGAGAGTATAAGGGACTATGCCCTGAACCTACAAGAGGCCCTGAGAGCCGTTAAACAGACCGACCCTGACGGCGTGGGAGACGAGGACAGGCTGTTGACTGAACAATTTATAGAGGGTTTATATTGCAATGCCCACCGAACCCAGTTGCGGGCAATGGCCTTACAGGACCCTCATCTGGGATTTGCACAGTTCAAGGACAGAGCCATCCGGGTGCTCCGAGAACCGGCACCGGGTGGCGTTGTGACCCACAGGCGCCCAGCTATCACTTACCACCAGGAGGCGGCGCCCTTGTCGGCAGGGCCTGTGGGGGCTGATGCGCAGGCTTTGAACAATGACCCGGCTCCAGACCTGCACCATCAGGTCCAAGAGCTAGCTAAAAGCGTTGCTGCGCTAACCCGAACTGTGCAGTCTTTACAGGTTTCCACTCCAGGGAAGATCCAGCTGGCATCCGGACCGGAGGACATCCCGTGGCTTCGACCAAGGAGGACCCCACCGGCCAGAGGAAGACCCAGCGACCGATACAACGAGGACGGACGACCCATCTGCCGCCGCTGCAATCAACCCGGACATATGGCAAGGTACTGTCCTTTAAACTGACACAACCTGGGGTAGAGGGCCAACCCCCAGGAAAAAGATCACCAGGCCCATCGAACTGGCGCGACAAATATGTGGGAGGATGTCCAGTGTTGCCTGTGGTACTGGATGGCATCCCTATGAGTGCCCTACTGGACACCGGGTCACAGGTCACCACCATCCCGTACGTGCTCTTCAAGCAGTACTGGAATGACTCGGATATAACCCGCTACCCTGACGACGACTTGAGTATTATCGCCAGCAATGGTCAACCCGTGCCGCAGATCGGATTTAAAGAGATGACCATCAAAATCGGTAGAGTCGAACTGGCAGCACAGGGACTGATCATTGTAGACATTGACAAACACGAGAGTCACCCAAAGATAACTCTAGGAACTAATGTAATTGAAAATTGTCTTGCAGAGGTGATTTTCCTTTTACAGCAGGTTGCCAAGAACGCCAGCTCCGGCCAGCAGCGAGTGCTCCAGAAAGAGATCCGGGCACTGATGCGACGGCAACAGCTAGAACTCTCCGGTGGTGAGATTGGTAGCGTAAGAATGTGTGACCCTTTCCCTATTGCCATGCCCCCAAAAAGTGAAATGATGATTTGGTGCCGGGCAGCTATTGGTCCGAGAGGTAGAGATTACCAGGCAATGGTAGAACCAGTTTACTCAGACCGTAGGCCCACCATTTTGACAGCACGGGGGGTGGTTAATGTACGCCATGGGAGGGTGCCCGTTCGCCTAATAAATATCGGGAAGAGGGAAGTATACCTACCCCGGTATGCCACGCTAGCCAAATTATATACCATCAACCAAAACTCTATACAGTCTGTGGAACCCTTGCCTCCATCTCACCCGGAGGAAGGTAACGGCTCTAAGAAAGTAATGGAGGATTGGTGTCAGCAACTACACTTGGGAACTGACTCCACTCCCTCCCACCAGAAACAGGGAGTCTACCGGGTGGTTCAAGAGTATGAGAGAGTGTTTAGTAAACACCCGTTAGACTTCGGGCGAGTCAAGGGGGTAGAACACCACATCCTCACGGGAGATCATCCTCCCATAAAAGAGAGGTATCGACCCGTACCCCCTGCACATTACCAACACGCCAAGGGGATGCTTAGAGACATGAAGGAGGCTGGGGTAATCCGGGATAGCTGTAGCCCCTGGGCAGCCCCACTAGTTTTAGTCAAAAAGAAAGACAACACTATGAGGATGTGTGTAGATTACCGGAAAATCAACCGTATCACACACAAGGATGCGTACCCTTTACCAAGGATAGAGGAGTCTTTGGCTGCTTTAAGATCTGCTAACTTCTTCTCTACCTTGGATCTCACTAGCGGGTACTGGCAGGTTCCTGTAGCAGAGGCGGACCGGGAGAAGACCGCATTCACCACCCCGATGGGACTTAGCGAGTTTACCTGCATGCCGTTTGGACTTTGTAACGCACCAGGAACCTTCCAACGATTAATGGAGTGCTGTCTGGGACACAGAAACTTCGAGACGGTCCTGTTGTACCTGGACGATGTCATCGTATATTCCAAGACTTATGAGGACCACCTGAAACATCTGGCGGAAGTGTTCGAAGCCCTGGCAAGTTACGGCCTGAAGGTGAAACCCTCTAAGTGTCACCTCCTGAAGCCAAAGGTGCAGTACCTGGGACACGTGGTGAGCGCTGACGGAGTGGCTCCCGACCCTGATAAGATCACCGCAATTAAGGAATGCCCAAGTCCCTCCAGTGTAAAGGAAGTGCGGCAGTTCCTCGGGTTGGTAGGCTATTACCGCAGATTCATCCCCGGTTTCACCAAAAAGGCAGCTCCTATGCAGGACCTCCTGATAGGCCAGTCCCGGAAGGCCAAGAGCCAGAAGCCGCCCTTCAGATGGCAGAAGTTAGAAGAAGAGTCCTTCCGCCAGCTGAAGATGGCCCTCACGGGGGATGAAATCCTGGCGTACCCTGATTACAGCCAGCCCTTTATCCTCTACACCGACGCAAGTAACATCGGGCTAGGAGCTGTGCTGTCCCAGATCCAGCAGGGGAAAGAACGAGTAATCGCTTACGCCAGCCGAAAACTGCGACCCACCGAGAGAAACCCTGAGAATTACAGCTCATTTAAGCTAGAGTTCCTGGCAGTGGTGTGGGCAGTCACCGAACGCTTTAAGCACTACCTCGCTTCTTCCCGGTTCATTGTGTACACGGATAACAACCCGTTGACACACCTGGACACAGCAAGACTCGGTGCCCTAGAGCAGAGATGGATGGCCCGTCTGTCCAAATACGAGTTCACAATCAAATACCGGGCAGGACGCTCCAATACCAACGCGGACGCCCTGTCCAGGATGCCAAATCTACCGGACGTAGGAGAAGATTCAGAGGGACTGGAAGAAGTCGAACTCCCCGCGGTCCACCGTCATGGGACTATCCAGTATTCCCACCGAGTAAGGAGTAAGCAAGCCGCTACGTTTAATCCCTTGCCTCATTACAACTGGGCGGAAACGCAAGACAGTGACCCTGCCGTCCGGCTGGTAAAGGAGATGCTGACTCGGCCAGAGGCTCGCCTTGACCCAGACGCTCCGGAGGAAGCCAAGCAACTGTGGGCTGAGAAGAGTCGACTGTTCCTTTATAAGGGGAAGTTGTGCCGCCGAATGGTTAACTCCCGGACGCATGAACTAATCTGGCAAGTAGTGGTGCCACGAAGAGACGCAGCCATGGTGATGGAGGCATACCACGACGGGGCTGGACACTTCGGATGGAAGAAGCTGGAGTTCCTGCTGCGCGGGCGGTTCCACTGGGTAGGCATGAGGGGAACCATCGAGAGGTGGTGCAGAGACTGTGGCCCGTGCAACCTAAGAAGGAAGGACCGTGCCAGCCAGAAGACTCCCCTGCAGTCCATCGTCACCTGGCAGCCGTTGGAACTGGTAGCCTTGGATCATGTAAAACTGACCCCAAGCAGAAGTGGCTACGTCTACGCGCTAACCATCGTGGATCATTACTCCCGGTTCTTGGTTGTCGTCCCCGTCAAGGACTTAACGGCTCAAACAGCAGCTAGAGCCTTCCAGCAGCACTTCTGCCGTCCACATGGGTACCCGGACCAAGTGCTGACGGACCAGGGACCTGCCTTTGAAGCGGAGGTCTTCCAGGAATTCTGCAATCTGTATGGCTGCCGGAAGATAAGGACGACACCCTATCATCCGCAAACTAATGGACTTCGTGAGAAAATGAACCAGGTGGTAATGGATCTTCTGAAAACGTTGCCCCTGGAAGAACGCAGTCTGTGGCCTGAGTAGCTGCCCGATCTGGTGGACCTATACAACCACATCCCGGTAGGTTCCACCAACTGTACCCCGGATTACCTAATGAGGGCGAGACCTGGTAAGTTACCTGTTGACCTGGAAATGGGAGTCCTGACACCCGAGGACACTTCACCAGAAGCAGACTGGGACACAGAGAGGCAGCAGCAGTACCAGAAAGTACAGGAGAGTGTGGAGCAAAGTCTCTGTCAAGCTAGGGAAAGACAAGAGAAAACTTACAACCAGTATGCTCCCGCTGTTCCCCTGGTACCCGGAGAGCAGGTCTTGAAGAGGAAAAGACGGCTCCACAAGTTGGACGACCAGTGGGAGAAGGACCCGTACACCGTACTGCCCTCAAGCCACGAGAACCCGAAGGTCTGTACCATCAGTAAAGACGGAGGGGAGACCATAGCCATTGTATCCCGGGATCACCTGAAAAAGTGTCCTGAACAGCTACGGAACCCTGAAGAGGAACAAGAAGACCATCGACCCGTAGAGGAAAGGGAAGATATGGTTAGTACTGTGCTCAGAGACTTCCCTCGGTCTTGGACTCAAGTCAATGGTGCAGTTGTGGTACCCGTACTCACCTTCCTCCAACCATCATCCCAAGCACCTACGGAGCAACAGGTAGAGCTGGAAGAACAGCCGGTCCAGGAGGCAGAAGACCCCACACCAGCAGACCAGGAGGATCAACCCTCTGCTTATAGTGAGCCTGCCATACCTCTAGTGAGCCAAAGGGCCCGTGGACAGCTGCCCAGTTTACCCTTGACAGCTCCTACACCCTGTAGTTCAGGGCCAGACAGTCAGCTCCGTAGGTCCACTAGGGCCACTAGAGGCCAGTTACCCGCACGTTGGAGGATTTGAAGTGTATAAATTGTTTTATTTGTGGTTACTTGTTTATTGTTGCTTGTGTATAATTATGTGTTTCTAGTTATTTTTAGGAGTCCTTGGTGGATTTACCGGGAATCCTTTGTGTATAGTTGGAGCGTAACCCAGGACGGACTAAAGACTGTTAAGGACTCGGGCCAGGACAGACCCCTACCTGGTTACGTCTCCTTGTTTTGGTGAAATGGACACCTTGCTTTTCTTCAAAGACTGCACCCGGTTACGGACACGCCGTGACCATCTTTATGTGTTTTTCTTATTGTATTATTATTGTTATACCTTGTTATGTTTTTCTAGAAATATGTTTAGTCCCGGAGTACTAAATTTCACTAGGGGGGAATGTGGCACCCCAGGGGTCTGGTTTCCACAGTAACGGCAATGTTATGTCTGAGAGCAGGTGGGAGGTCTCTTGGTCAGGAATCCTATGCATGCCACACCTCCTGCCCAGTCCTGGGAGGGGAAGAACTTCCCCTATAAAAACCTGGGGCTGAGGCAGGGTGAGTGAGTAGAGAAGAAGTAGAGACAGAGAAACAGATATAGGAAAAGAACATCAGGAGCTCTGTGGGAACAGTACTACAAGGAGTCAGGGGCTGGCAGCTGCAGAGCTCGCCCTGACTGAGAAGTTATCACCGGACCCGGAGTCCGAGGCTGTGGGGACTAACTCTTATCCAGCAGCAGAAACCGACCGGCAGGGGATTGCAGGTCCTCTGGCCCAGAAACCCGAAGGCACGGTCACACGCGTGGGACCAGCACCGCCGTCGTGGAGCAGAAGCTTCTAGAAGGCCCCGAGTCACCGGCCATACGGGTGAGCACCACACGGTACACTCAGGGACGTGGGCTACTTATACCCGCTTCTAGCAAGGTAGCCAGAAGAGTCTCGTTAGTTTGGGAGGCCTACAACTCCGCCTGGCCAAGGGAGATCCCATCTGCTCAAGGACTGACCAGGCCCCAATCGCTAGCCAGTACTCCGGGAGGGTCTATCTTTGTCACCAGTAAAGACCCTGAACTACACCGTACCGTCTCCGAGTGGTTCCTGCTACCCCCATCATCCACGTCGGCTGCCCTGAGGCCATACCCCTCCCGTTGGGGGTTATACTATCACGCTGCACAATCCTACCACCGGCCTCAGCGGTCTGCCCTGCAGCAGCAGCTCCTTAGCTGTACTCAACGGGTGGCGTAGTCGTCCAACATCTACCGCTAATACAGCGCCACTTAGTCTGACTCCCTGGGCACGGACCGGGTCACCGCCACGAGACTACAACCCTCAACAGATCCGGCTCCGGGTAAGCTCCCGCGTGCGCAACGCTGCGCGACACAGGCCCAGGGGCGCGTCAATTTCACCGTTACATCCTTCTTGTAGGGCCTGAAAAACTCCTATGATAATCTGCAGCTCCAGCTAAATGATATTGTGGAGCTTGTGCGAGGAGGCAAATTGTCCCAGCAGACTCGCACCACATTGGGGGCTCTCGTCACCATAGAAGGGCACGCTCGTGACCTGGTCATGGAAATGATCCAAACAGGTTTGTGCAAACATCATGGCTGGCACCAAACTTTCCAATACCATGTTCTATTTATTATACACTACATGGAGAAAGGTATTGTGCCCCCTCCACATTACACCTACAGGGGCTTTTATGGCCCCCTATTCTAAATCCATATACAGGATGTTAATATGGAGTCTGTCCCTCTACAGATATCACAGCTCAATATGCAGAGCACCTTCATACATTTCACCCCATTCCTATGTTCTTTCCATATCTATGTTATATTCCCCCCTCTTTTCTTTGAGTTTTCATAGGACACAATTGATCTTGTCACAGTAAAGCAATCTTGGGGTGTACTTACAATGACGTCTATGGGGCAGTAGTCATTTATGCATATTGAGATGGTGGTCACTATATAGGAATGTTTTGGCATCTGTAGGTGTCGGCATCCCCTGTATATGACTCATTGCCACAATTGATATTCTTTATAGTCAGTGTTTTGGATGGCCTAGGTGCGGTTTGTAATATTTTCTATCAATGGTGTGTGTGCCCTCCTCTGTGCGGTGTCCTTCCATAACCATGGATGTACTAATAAAGGGTTTTTATGTCAATTCTTTTAATGCCCTTTTGTTCGGTTTCTTTGTAGGTATTATGTAATTCTCTGAATGGTCAGCCATTCTAAGCCTGAGCAGACATATGGCAATGTAATTGATGTGTGACTGACATTGTTCTTCCCTATGTTGCGGTGACATATTTATGCTGCCATTGTGCAGTATTTTTTCTAATTAATCATCCTAAAGGTGTTTAGTGGGGTTGAGGTTGAGAACGTGTGTGAAACAGTTCTGCTCTTCTATTCCCTTAGGGTTGGAAGCTACAATTGTTTAAAATGTCTTGTGCTGAAGCATTAAGATATCTTTTCACTGGAACTAAGGGGCCTAGACCAACCCCTAAAAACAAGGCCATACCCCCACCACCGAACTGTACAGCGGGCACAATGCAGTTAATAGGGTAACGTTCTCCTGGCATTCACCAAATCCAGACTCGTCCATCAGATGCCAGATAGAGAAGTGTGATCCGTCACTGCACAGAACAGGTCTCCTCCAGAGTCCTGTGGTGGCGGCTTCACACCACTCCATCTGACTCTCGGCATCGTGCTTGGTGATGTAAGGCTGCATGCAGCTGCTCGGCCATAAAGCTCCTGGCGGGGACGCAGTGTTTGTGGTGATGTTGTTACCAATGGAGTCAGGAGAGCGTTCTGCCCTCTGCTCCTCAGCACTCAGTGACCCCGCTCTGTAATGTTCCGGGGTCTCCTGAGTTGCTGCAGTTCCTTCTACTCCTTAATAATATCACTCACATGTGATGGGGGAAGATTTAGGAGGGAAGAAATGTAATATCCAGACTTGTTACGCCGGTGGCTCCTATTACAGGACCGCGCTGGCATCAGAGAGCTCTGCACCACCAGCCGTTCTGTCATATGTTAGTAACAGCACACAGCATGGGAGGGCGGATGTTATACACCGGGGGGCGTGGGAATTGATGTTATACACTGGTGGGGGCGAGAGTCTTAATGTTATACAAGGCCGAGGGGCCAGATGTTATACCCTAGGGGTACGAGGGGCTAGATGTTATACATGTCCGAGGGCTGCATGTTATACACTGAGGGGCAAGGGGACGGATATTATACACCAGGGGCGAGGGGACGGATATTATACACCAGGGGCGAGGGGATTGATGTTATACACTGGTGGGGGGCGAGAGTCTTAATGTTATACAACAAGGCCGAGGGGCCAGATGTTATACAGTGAGGGGCGAGGGGACGGATATTATACACCGGGGCGAGGGGACGGATATTATACACCAGGGGCGAGGGGACGGATATTATACACCGGGGCGAGGGGACGGATAATATACACCAGGGGCGAGGGGATGGATATTATACACCAGGGGCGAGGGGATTGATGTTATACACTGGTGGGGGGCGAGAGTCTTAATGTTATACAACAAGGCCGAGGGGCCAGATGTTATACACTGGGGGTACAAGGGGCTAGATGTTATACAAGTCCGAGGGCTGGATGTTATACACTGAGGGGCGAGGGGACGGATATTATACACCAGGGGCGAGGGGACGGATATTATACACCGGGGTGAGGGGACGGATATTATACACCAGGGGCGAGGGGACGGATATTATACACCAGGGGCGAGGGGACGGATATTATACACCGGGGCGAGGGGACGGATATTATACACCAGGGGCGAGGGGACGGATATTATACACCGTGGGCGAGGGGATGGTTGTTATACACTGGGAGCGAGGGGACGGATATTATACACCGGGGGGGGCGAGAGGCCGGATGTTATACACCAGGGGGAGGGAGCGAGGGGACAGATGTTATACACCAGGGCTGGGGGGCCGGATGTTATACCCTGGGGGTCGGATGTTATGCAAAGGAGGGCTTGGGGTTGGATGTTATACAGTGGGGTTGAGGGGATGGATTTTATACACTGGCGGGGGGGCGAGGGGACGGATGTTATACTAAACTAGGGGCGAGGGGCGGATGTTATACATCGGGGGAGGCGAGAGGCCGGATTTTATAAACTGGGGGCTGAGAGTCCGGATGTTATACACCGTGGGCAATGGGACTAAATGAAAAAAGCAGAATTCGGTGACTAGGAGTTTTGTCCTATAATGTATGTGCATTTGCCTTCCCTTTAGAAACTCTCCCTTGTGATTCTGCAGTGTCTTAGAGGTTGACTATCTTTTCCTACATTGCTCAGGAGTTTCTCATGAAACAGACTTCCAGTGGCTTGCCCAACTCCGCTATTACTGGGAGAATGAGAATGCGAGAGTGCGAATCATCAACTGCAATGTGAAGTCCGCCTATGAGTACCTGGGCAACTCCCCACGCCTGGTCATCACTCCGCTCACTGACAGATGCTAGCGGACTCCGCTATGATGTGATGGGCTATGCTCAGAAATCTTTTTGACTTTTGTATGATGCATGAAACTTATTAGAAAGTTTATTGATATTTCATACCAGTTCTTTCATGTTTCATTGGTAGATCGGTGCTTTTTATCTAAATCTTGGTGGAGCTCCAGAAGGTCCGGCCGGCACAGGAAAAACTGAGACCACCAAAGATTTGGCCAAGGCGCTGGCCGTGCAGTGTGTGGTCTTTAACTGCTCTGATGGTTTGGACTACATAGCAATGTGAAAGGTACATACAATGTTAAGCTGCTCCATTGCAGATAATAAACTGACTCCAACCGATGTTCTGCTGACACCTTTTGATTATATAATACAGACCAAAAGTTTGGACACACCTTCTCATTTAAAGATTTTTCCGTATTTTAATGACTAAGAAAATTGTACATTCGCACTGAAGGCATCAAAACTATGAATTAACACATGTGGAATTATACACTTAACAAAAAAGTGTTAAACAACAGAAAATATGTCTTATATTCTAGGTTCTTAAAAGTCGCAGGTTAACAGCAGCTCAGATTAGAGACCAGGTCAATGCCGCACAGAGTTCTATCAGCAGACACATCTCTACAACAACTGTTAAGAGGAGACTTTGTGCAGCAGGCCTTCATGGTAAAATAGCTGCTAGGAAACCACTGCTAAGGACAGGCAACAAGCAGAAGAGACTTGTTTGGGCTAAAGAACACAAGGAATGGACATTAGAGCAGTGGAAATCTGTGCTTTGGTCTGATGAGTCCAAATTTGAGATCTTTGGTTCCAGCCACCGTGTCTTTGTGCGACGCAGAAAAGGTGAACGGATGGACTCTACATGCCTGGTTCCCACAGTGAAGCATGGAGGTGTGATGGTGTAGGGGTGCTTTGCTGGTGACACTGTTTGGGATTTATTCAAAATTGAAGGCATACTGAACCAGCATGGCTACCACAGCATCTTGCAGCGGCATGCTATTCCATCCAGTTTGCATTTAGTTGGACCATCATTTATTTTTCAAAAGGACAATGACCCCAACACACCTCCAGGCTGTGTAAGGGCTATTTGACCAAGAAGGAGAGTGATGGGGTGCTACGCCAGATGACCTGGCCTCCACAGTCACCAGACCTGAACCCAATCGAGATGGTTTGGGGTGAGCTGGACCGCAGAGTGAAGGCAAAAGGGCCAACAAGTGCTAAGCATCTCTGGGAACTCCTTCAAGATTGTTGGAAGACCATTTCAGGTGACTACCTCTTGAAGATCATCAAGAGAATGCCAAGAGTGTGCAAAGCGGTCATCAAAGCGAAAGGTGGCTACTTTGAAGAACCTAGAATATAAAACATATTTTCAGTTGTTTCACACTTTTTTGTTAAGTATATAATTCCACATGTGTTAGTTCATAGTTTTGATGCCTTCAGTGTGAATGTGCAATTTTCATAGTCATGAAAATACAGAAAATCTTTAAATGAGAAGGTGTGTCCAAACTTTTGGTCTGTACTGTATATACTTTTTTTTAGTTTTTCAAAGGGCTGGCATCATCGGGAGCATGGGCGTGTTTTGATGAGTTTAACCGTATTGAGCTGGAGGTGTTGTCCGTGGTGGCCCAACAGATTCTCCGCATCCAGAGAGCCATCCAGACGAAGATGGACATGTTCAACTTCGAAGGAACAGAACTGAAGCTTAACCCAAATTGCTTCGTAGCCATTACCATGAATCCTGGCTACGCCGGACGTTCTGAGCTGCCGGATAACCTCAAGGTAAAGAGTCCCAGTGCTTTGCATCGGGTCCTTCCACAACATTTCTATAGGATTCAGCTCAGGACTATGACTCGGCCATTCCAAAACTTTATGTTTATTCAACCATTCTTTTGTAGAACGACTTGTGTCTTTGGGCCATTGTCTTGCTGCATGACCCACGTTTTCTTGAGATTCAGTACATGAACTGATATCCTGATATTTTCCTTTAGCATTTGCTGATAGATTTTAGAATTCATTGTTCCATCAATGATGGCAGCCGTCCTTGGCCAAGTGCAGCAAAACAGGCCCAAAGCATGTTACGATTACCATCTTTGTGTTTCATAGATGATAGGAGGTTCTTATGCTGTAATGCAGTATTTTCTTTCTGCAAACATATATCTTTTCACTTAAAATCTCTATCTTGGCCTCATCCTTCCACAAAGCATTATTCCAGTTACCTATTGATGTGCCCAGGTGAGTTTTAGCAGTGACATTTTAAATCGCATTGCCGTTCTCATTGCAATCCTGCCATGCTCGCCATTGTTGTTCATTGTCCTTCTGATGGTGGACTCATGAACAATTACATTAGCTAATGTGAGGAGAGGCCTTTAGTTGCTTAGAGGTTACCTTGAGTTCCTTTGTGACCTCACAGACTGATGTAGCTTTAACCACTTCGCTCCAGAGCCTGTTTTTGCCTTCGTGACCGGGCCAATTTTTTCAATTCTGACCACTGTCACTTTATGAGGTAATTACTCTGGAACGCTTCAACGGATTCCCCTGATTCTGAGACTGTTTTTTCGTGACATATTGTACTTCATGATAGTGGTAAAATTTCTTCGATATCACTTGCGTTTATTTGTGAAAAAATCGGAAATTTGGTGAAAATTTTGAAAATTTTGCAATTTTCAAACTTTGAATTTTCATGCCCTTAAATCAGAGAGATATGTCACACAAAATAGTTAATAAATAACATTTCCCACATGTCTACTTTACATCAGCACAATTTTGGAACGAAAATTTTTTTTTGTTAGGGAGCTATAACGGTTAAAATTTGACCAGCGATTTCTCATTTTTCCAGCAAAATTTACAAAAACATTTTTTTATGGACCACATCATATTTGAAGTCACTTTGAGGGGTCTTTATGACAGAAAATACCCAAAAGTGACACCATTCTAAAAACTGCACCCCTCAAGTTGCTCAAGACCACATTGAAGAACTTTATTAACCCTTCAGGTGCTTCACAGGAATTTTTGGAATGTGGAAGAAAAAAATTAACATTTAACTTTTTTCACAAAAATGTTACTTTAGACCCAATTTTTTTTATTTTCGCAGGGGTAACAGGAAAAAATGAACCCCAACATTTTTTGTGCAATTTCTCTTGAGCGCGTTGATACCCCACCAGTTTGTAAACTAGACCCCTCAGGGAACTTATCTAGATGTGTGGTGAGCACCTTGAACCCCCAGGTGCTTCACAGAAGTATGGAACATTGAGCCGTAAATATAAAATTTTCACATTTTTGCAACAAAAATGTTTTTCAGCCTCCAATTTTGCATTTTCATAAGGGTAACAGGAGAAATTGCTCCATGCAATTGTTTGTGCAATTCCTCCTGAGCACGCTGATACCCCATATGTGGGGGAAAACCACTGTTTGGGCGCACGGCAGGGCTCGGAAGGGAAGGCGTGCCATTTGACTTTTTGAATGTAAAATTTGCTTGAATAATTAACAGACACCATGTTGCTTTTGGAGAGCCCCTAATGCGCCTAAACAGTGGAAACCCCCCACAACTGACCCCATTTTTGAAACTAGACCCCTTAGGGAACTTATCTAGATGTGTGGTGAGCACCTTGCACCCTCAGGTGCTTCACAGAAGTTTATAATATTGAGCCGTAAAAATAAAATTTTCACATTTTTCCCACAAAAAATGTTTTTCATCCCCTAATTTTGCATTATCATAAGGGTAACAGGAGAAATTGCACCATTAAATTTGCTGTGCAATTTCTCCTGAGTATGTCGATACCCCATATGTGGGGGAAAACCACTATTTGGGTACACTGCAGGGTTCGGAAGGGAAGGAGCACCATTTGACTTTTTGAATGTAAAATTTGTTTGAATAATTAGCGGACACCATGTTGCATTTGGAGAGCTCCTGATGTGCCTAAACAGTGGAAACCCCCCACAAGTGATACCATTATGTAAACTAGACCCCTTAGGGAACTTATCTAGATGTGTGGTGAGCACATTGGGAGACATAATAAACAAATCAGTAGCAGGTGAAGAATTGGTTTTATTTTTTACGCCGTTCCTCGTGCGGTATAAGTGATGAGATTACTTTATTCTTTGGGTCGGTGCGATTACAGAGATACCAGATTTATATCGGGTTTTTATGATTGACAGCTGTCACACACTAAGAGACGCTTTTTTTTTGCAAAATCTAGTTTTTGCATCGCCATATTTTGAGAGCTATAATTTTTCCATATTTCGGCTGACAGAGTCATGTGACGGCTTGTTTTTTGCGGGACGAGTTGACATTTTTATTGTTACCATTTTTGGGTACGTGACATTTTTTGATCGCTTTCTATTCCATTTTTTGGGAGGTAAAATTAACAAAAACCAACAATTCATTGTTTTTTGAGGTTTTTTTTTATGCCGTTCTGCGTGTGGTAAAAGTGATAAGGCAGCATTATTCTTCGGGTCAGTACGTTTACAGCGATACTACACGTACTGTATATTTTTTTTATGTTTTGGCGCTTTTACACAATAAAACAATTTTATAGAAAAAATATTTTTTTTGCATCACTTTATTCTGAGCGCTATAACATTTTTATTTTTCGGCTAATGGAGCTGTATGGCGGCTTTTTTTTTGTGGAACAAGATGACGTTTTCAGCGGTACCATTTTTATTTCCATTTTGCTTTTTGATCGCATTTTTTTCCACTTTTTGTTTGGCGATATGAGGAAAAAGCATAGTTTTTTGCTCCGTTTTTTATTTATTTTTAATTACGGTGTGCACAGAAGGAGTTAATTAGTGTGACAGTTTTATAGCTCGGGTTGTTTCGGACGCGGCAATACCAAATATGTGTACTTTTTTTGTTTTTGCATAAATATACGGATTTATCGGTTTAATATTTTCTTTATTTATTTTTATTTATTTTGTGAATTTTTTTTTAACAATTTCAAAACATTTTTTTTACTTTTTTTTTACATTTTTACTTAGTACCTGTATGGGAAATTAATTGTTATATTTCTGATCACTGATCTCATGTAATGTAATAGACATATATTACATTACATGAGATCTTTGCTGACTGTTTCACAGTCAGAGTCTCCTGCCAGGCTTCTGCTGCAGGCTGAGCCAGGCAGGACACCATATATGGCAGATCTGGAGGCGGTCATGTGACCTCCAGCTGCCATAGCAATGTCAGGTCCTGGAAGTATCAGGGGTCTTCGGAGAGGTAAGTATACGACCCCCTCTCCTCCTGCTGTCTTCTATATGCCGCGATCACTATAGATCGCGGCATATAGAAGACAGCAAAGGGTTAACATCACTGGGACCTGATCCAATCAGGTCCCGATGATGTTCCCTGTCAGAGCTATCGCTCTGCACCGCTCCCCCAGAACTTGCAGGACCCTCGGGGTCCTGAGCGCTGCGGGACCACTCACCGTTTTTAAACGTCGGCGCTGCACAGAGCCCAGGCAGCGCCGACGTTTATCTACAGTGGGCCGTCGCGAAGCGGTTAAGTCAAACTTATGCAGTAATACAGAAATTTTTGAGGGGTTCACAAACTTTCAAGTAAATACTAGGTTTACAAAAGAAACATAAGATTTCATCAAAGGGATTATTCTCCCCCAAACCTCTATGAGATTGTACAATCACAACACCTGATGCCCTCATTTCTGCAAGCTCCTTAATATTGATGTCCCATTCTCCTATTTTCCAAAATGGACACAGTAGAGGTGTGGAGAGAGATTTGGAAAGTGTTAAAGGAGCATTCCCATCTCCAAGATTCTATCCCAAATATGTAATAGGTGTAATAATAATATTAATAGCAAATACCTCCAATTGGAAATGTAGTATAGTTCTTCTGATTAGCTATGTTGCTTAACCCATGTGCAGGGCATAGCAGTAGCTTAGGTATCCATGGTTACGACCACTAGCAAGTAACTAACTGTTACTATGAGTGGTCGTAACCATGGATACCTAAGCTACTGCAATGTCCTGCACATGGGGGTAAGAAACATAGCTAATCAGAAGAACTATACTACATTTCTAATTGGAGATATTTGCAAACATTAATATTATTATACCTATTACATATTGGGACAGGATCTTGGAGATGGGAATACCCCTTTAACCACACTTTGACTGACTTTCCTCTGATGTGGAATAGACACATCACTTTTAGGTCTGGGGTGGAGGATAGTGTAAATGGACATAATGGGTTCCCCGGCTCTATGCCTGGTTTACAGTAATTTAGTTTCATTTGTTGACTGACCCATCTGGTTTGCGCATTTCAGGTTCTTTTCCGGACTGTAGCAATGATGGCCCCCAACTATGCTCTGATTGTGGAGATCTGCCTTTATTCTTACGGTTTTCTGCACGCTAAACCTCTAAACATTTACAAACTCCCCGTCAGCCAGCAAAAACGAGTTCACTGACAGTATCTCACTTAACTCATTCTGCAGCCGGCAATTAACAGTGCAACACAGAGGCCACATGTATTCCCTATGGAAAAACAATTCTGCAGCATATTTTAGTGCAACTCAGCAGCGTTCCATTCCTCTTTTATCATTCCTGGAAATGTAGGAATTAATTGAAATCTGTCAATAACGAGTACCCTACACAGTCTGACAATGTCACCACTGTTTGGGCACAGTCAGATTGTATAGGGTTGTCCCCTATATAGATTATATATATGACGCGCCCCCTGGGCCATGTTCAGGGGATACCCGGAGCCGGATCTGGATAGGGGTAGTAGTCCTTGTGGCGGTGACCCGGTCCGTGCCCAGGGTGTCAAACTAGGAGGCAGTATATTAGCAGTAGATGTAGGACGACTACGCCACCCGTTGAATGCAGCTATGGAGCTGCCGCTGCAGGGCAGACCGCTGAGGCCGGTGGAAGGATGGTGCAGCGTGGATGGTATAACCCCCAACGGGAGGGGTATGGCCTCAGGGCAGCCGACGTGGATGATGGGGGTAGCAGGAACCACTCAGAGACGATGCGGTGTAGTTCAGGGTCTTTACTGGTGACAAAGATAGACCCTCCCGGAGTACTTGCTAGCAATCGGGGCCTGGTCAGTCCTTGAGCAGATGGGATTTCCCCTGGCCAGGCGGAGTTGTAGGCCTTCCCAACTAACTGTACTCTTCTGGCTACCTTGCTAGAGGCGGGTAAAAGTAGCCCACGTCCCTGAGTGTACCGTGTGGTGCTCACCCGTATGGCCGGTGACTCGGGGCCTTCTAATGGCTTCCGCTCCACGACGGCGGTGCTGGTCCCACGCGTGTGACCGTGCCTTCGGGTTTCTGGGCCAGAGGACCTGCAATCCCCTGCCGGTCGGTTTCTGCTGCTGGGTAAAGATTAGTCCCCACAGCCTCGGACTCCGGGTCCGGTGATAACTTCTCAGTCAGGGCGAGCTCTGCAGCTGCCAGCCCCTGACTCCTTGTAGCACTGCTCCCACAGAGCTCCTGTTGTTTCTTCCTATGGCTGCTTCTCTTCTCTCTACTCTAGTCTCTAACCCTGCCTCAGCCCCAGGTTTATATAGGGGAAGTTCTTCCCCTCCCAGGACTGGGCAGGAGGTGTGGCATGCATAGGATTCCTGACCAAGAGACCTCCCACCTGCTCTCAGACATAATATTGCTATTATTGTGGAGACCAAACCCCTGGGGTGCCACATTCCCCCCTAGTGAAATTTAGTACTCCGGGACTAAACATATTTTTGTATACATAACAGGGTATAACAACAACAATAAAATACATTAAATGGTCACGGCGTGTCCGCAACCGGGTGCAGTCTTTGAAGAAAACAAAGGTGTCCATTTCACCAAAACAGGGAGACGTAACCAGGTAGGGGTCTGTCCTGCCCCGAGTCCTTAACAGTCTTTAGTCCGTCCTGGGTTACGCTCCAACTATACACAAAGGATTCCCGGTAAATCCACCAAAGACTCCTATAAATAACTAGAAACACAAAATTATACACAAGCAACAATAAACAGGTAAACATTAATAAAACAGCTTAAACACTTAGATCCTCCACCGTACGGGCAACTGGCCTCTAGTGACCCTAGTGGACCTACGGAGCTGGCTGACTGGTCCTGAGCTACAGGGTATAGGAGCTGTCAAGGGTAAACTGGGCAGCCGTCTACGGACTCTTTGGGTCACTAGGGGTATGGCAGGCTCACTATAAGCAGAGGGTTGATCCTCCTGATCTGCTTGTGTGGAGTCTTCTGCCTCCTGGACCGGCTGTTCTTCCAGCTCTACCGGTTGCTCCGTAAGTACTTGGGATGCTGGTTGGAGGAACGTGAGGACGGGTACCACAACTGCACCATTGACTTGAGTCCAGGACCGAGGGAAGTCTCCGAGCACAGTACTAACCATATCTTCCCTTTCCTCTACGGGTCGAGGGTCTTCTTGTTCCTCTTCAGGGTTCCGTAGCTGTTCGGGACACTTCTTCAGGTGATCCCGGGATACAATGGCTGTGGTTTCCCCTCCGTCTTTGCTGATGGTACAGACCTTCGGGTTGTCGTGGCTTGAGGGCAGTACGGTGTACGGGTCCTTCTCCCACTGGTCGTCCAACTTGTGGAGCCGTCTTTTCCTCTTCAAGACCTGCTCTCCGGGCACCAGGGGAACAGCGGGAGCATACTGGTTGTAAGTTTTCTCTTGTCTTTCCCTAGCTTGACAGAGACTACGCTCCACGCTCTCCTGTACTTTCCGGTACTGCTGCTGCCTCTCTGTATCCCAGTCTGCTTCTGGTGAAGTGTCCTCGGGTGTCAGGACTCCCATCTCCAGGTCAACAGGTAGCTTACCAGGTCTTGCCCTCATCAGGTAAGCCGGGGTACAGTTGGTGGAACCTACCGGGATGTGGTTGTATAGGTCCACTAGGTCGGGCAGCCTCTCGGGCCACAGACTGCGTTCTTCCAGGGGCAATGTTTTCAGAAGATCTATCACCACCTGGTTCATTTTCTCACAAAGTCCATTAATTTGCGGATGATAGGGTGTCGTCCTTATCTTCCGGCAGCCATACAGAGTGCAGAATTCTTGGAAGACCTCCGCTTCAAAGGCAGGTCCCTGATCCGTCAACACTTGGTCCGGGTACCCGTGTGGACGGCAGAAATGCTGCTGGAAGGCTCTAGCTGCTGTTCGAGCTGTTAAGTCCTTGACGGGGACGACAACCAAGAACCGGGAGTAGTGATCCACGATGGTTAGCGCGTAGACGTAGCCACTTCTGCTTGGGGTCAGTTTTACATGATCCAAGGCTACCAGTTCCAACGGCTGCCGGGTGACGATGGACTGCAGGGGAGTCTTCTGGCTGGCACGGTCCTTCCTTCTTAGGTTGCACGGGCCACAGTCTCTGCACCACCTCTCGATGGTTCCCCTCATGCCTACCCAATGGAACCGCCCGCGCAGCAGGAACTCCAGCTTCTTCCATCCGAAGTGCCCAGCTCCGTCGTGGTATGCCTCCATCACCATAGCTGCGTCTCTTCTTGGCACCACTACTTGCCAGATTAGTTCATGCGTCCGGGAGTTAACCATTCTGCGGCACAACTTCCCCTTGTAAAGGAACAGTCGACTCTTCTCAGCCCACAGTTGCTTGGCTTCCTCCGGAGCGTCTGGGTCAAGGCGTGCATCTGGCCGAGTCAGCATCTCCTTTACCAGTCGGACGGGAGGGTCACTGTCTTGCGTCTCCGCCCAGTTGTAATGAGGTAAAGGGTTGAACGTAGCGGATTTACTCCTTACACGGTGGGAATACTGGATAGTCCCATGACGGTGGAATGCGGGGAGTTCAACTTCTTCCAGTCCCTCTGAATCTTCCCCTACGTCCGGTAGATTTGGCATCCTGGACAGGGCGTCCGCGTTGGTATTGGAGCGTCCTGCCCGGTACTTGATTGTGAACTCATAGTTGGACAAGCGGGCCATCCATCTCTGCTCTAGGGCACCGAGTCTTGCAGTGTCCAGGTGTGTCAACGGGTTGTTATCCGTGTACACGGTGAACCGGGAAGAAGCGAGGTAGTGCTTAAAGCGTTCGGTGACTGCCCACACCACTGCCAGGAACTCTAGCTTAAATGAGCTGTAATTTTCAGGGTTTCTTTCGGTGGGTCGCAGTTTTCGGCTGGCGTAAGCAATTACCCGTTCTTTCCCCTGCTGGATCTGGGACAGTACGGCTCCTAGCCCGATGTTACTGGCGTCGGTGTAGATGATAAAGGGCTGGCTATAATCAGGGTATGCCAGGATTTCATCCCCCGTGAGGGCCATCTTCAGCTGGCGGAAGGACTCTTCTTCTAGCTTCTCCCATCTGAAGGGTGGCTTCTGGTTCTTGGCCTTCCTGGACTGGCCTATCAGGAGGTCCTGCATAGGAGCTGCCTTTTTGGTGAAACCGGGAATAAACCTTCGGTAGTAGCCTACCAACCCGAGGAACTGCCTCACTTCATTTACGCTGGAGGGGCTTGGCCATTCCTTAATTGCGGTGATCTTATCAGGGTCGGGAGCCACTCCGTCAGCACTCACCACGTGTCCCAGGTACTGCACCTTTGGCTTCAGGAGGTGACACTTAGAGGGTTTCACCTTCAGGCCGTAACTTGCCAGGGCTTCGAACACTTCCGCCAGGTGTTTCAGGTGGTCCTCATAAGTCTTGGAATATACGATGACATCGTCCAGGTACAACAGGACCGTCTCGAAGTTTCTGTGTCCCAGACAGCACTTCATTAATCGTTGGAAGGTTCCTGGTGCATTGCAGAGTCCGAACGGCATACAAGTAAACTCGCTGAGTCCCATCGGGGTGGTGAATGCGGTTTTCTCCCGGTCCGCCTCTGCTACAGGAACCTGCCAGTACCCGCTAGTGAGATCCAAGGTAGAGAAGAAGTTAGCAGATCTTAAAGCAGCCAAAGACTCCTCTATCCTTGGTAAGGGGTACGCATCCTTGTGTGTGATACGGTTGATTTTCCGGTAATCTACACACATCCTCATGGTGTTGTCTTTCTTTTTGACTAAGACTAGTGGGGCTGCCCAGGGGCTACAGCTATCCCTGATTACCCCAACCTCCTTCATGTCTCTAAGCATCCCCTTGGCGTGTTGGTAGTGTGCAGGGGGTTCGGGTCGATACCTCTCTTTTATGGGAGGATGGTCTCCCGTGGGGATGTGGTGTTCTACCCCCTTGACTCGCCCGAAGTCTAACGGGTGTTTACTAAACACTCTCTCGTACTCTTGAACCACCCGGTAGACTCCCTGTTTCTGGTGGGAGGGAGTGGAGTCAGTACCCAAATGTAGTTGCTGACACCAATCCTCCATTATTTTCTTAGAGCCGTTACCTTCCTCCGGGTGAGATGGAGGCAAGGGTTCCACAGACTCTATAGAGTTTTGGTTGATGGTATATAATTTGGCTAGCGTGGCATACCGGGGCAGGTATACTTCCCTTTTCCCGATATTTATTATGCGAACGGGCACCCTCCCATGGCGTACATCAACTACCCCCCGGGCTGTCAAAATGGTGGGCCTACTGTCTGAATAGACTGGTTCTACCATTGCCTGGTAATCTCTACCTCTCAGACCAATAGCTGCCCGGCACCAAATCATCATTTCACTTTTCGGGAGCATAGCAATAGGGAAAGGGTCACACATTCTTACGCTACCAATCTCACCGCCGGAGAGTTCCACCTGTTGCCGTCGCATCAGTGCCCGGATCTCTTTCTGGAGCACTCGCTGCTGGCCGGAGCTGGCGTTCTTGGCAACCTGCTGTAAAATGAAAATCACCTCTGCAAGACAATTTTCAATCACATTAGTTCCTAAAGTTATCTTTGGGTGACTCTCGCGCTTGTCAATGTCTACAATGATCAGTCCCTGTGCTGCCAGTTCGACTCTACCGATTTTAATGGTCATCTCTTTAAATCCGATCTGCGGCACGGGTTGACCATTGCTGGCGATGATACTCAAGTCGTCGTCAGGGTAGCGGGTTATATCCGAGTCATTCCAGTACTGCTTGAAGAGCACGTACGGGATGGTGGTGACCTGTGACCCGGTGTCCAGTAGGGCACTCATAGGAATGCCATCCAGTACCACAGGCAAGACTGGACGTCCTCCTACATATTTGTCGTGCCAGTTCGATGGGCCTGGTGATCTTTTTAGTGGGGGTTGGCCCTCTACCCCAGGTTGTGCCAGTTTAAAGGACAGTACCTTGCCATATGTCCGGGTTGATTGCAGCGGCGGCAGATGGGTTGTCTGTCCTCGTTGTACCGGTCGCTGGGTCTTCCTCTGGCCGGTGGGGTCCTCTTTGGTCGACGCCACGGGATGTCCTCCGGTCCGGATGCCAGCTGGATCTTCCCTGGAGTGGAAACCTGTAAAGACTGCACAGTTCGGGTTAGCGCAGCAACGCTTTTAGCTAGCTCTTGGACCTGATGGTGCAGGTCTGGAGCCGGGTCATTGTTCAAAGCCTGCGCATCAGCTCCCACTGGCCCTGCCGACAAGGGTGTCGCCTCCTGGTGGTAAGCGGTAGCAGGGCGCCTGTGGGCCACAACGCCACCCGGTGCCGGTTCTCGGAGCACCCGGATGGCTCTGTCCTTGAACTGTGCAAAGTCCAGATGAGGATCCTGTAAGGCTATGGCCCGCAACTGGGTTCGGTAGACATTGCAATATAGTCCCTCTATAAATTGTTCGGTCAACAGCCTGTCCTCGTTTCCCACGCTGTCAGGGTCGGTCTGCTTAATGGCTCTCAGGGCCTCTTGTAGGTTGAGTGCATAGTCCCTTATACTCTCATGTGCTCGCTGCTTGCACCCATAGAATCTAAGCTTAATCTCGGCTGAGGTGCGGGTATCAAAGGTGTCCCTCAGCCGGGTTAGTATCCCTGCGACAGTCCTCCTCCCAGGTGGCCAGGACTTTACCTCCCTTTGGGCTGCCCCGGTTAGTTGGGCCACCAGGATGCTCACTTTTTGCTCTTCTGTGAGGGGGTACACCTGGAAGAGGCTATCCAGCTTCTCTCTAAAGTCATTCAGGGTATGTGACTCCCCTGAGTATTGGGGTAGCCAGGCTGCTCCCGGGATATAGGGCATGGTGAAAGGCATGACTGCAGCAGCGCTGGCGCTGGCGGGGGTTGAGGCAGTGAAGCTCTCCTCCGTATCCGACATCTTCCTCCCCCCTAGTGGACCGTGGCCTACCTTGCGATGATCCTCTTCCGTAGGCCGCGGTTCCGCAGTGGATCGTCAGGGTTGAGGACCTTCCGTCGCGCTCCTGTGACGTCAGCGTCTGCTGGGCTCCTTCCAGGACCTTACGCGACGTCCGGACGTGAGGCGGGGCTTCAGTTCTCGCGCGCTTTCGGAGTCCACGCCCCTCTTCTTCCCGCGCGGCATCTTCAAGATGGCGTCCAACGGCGGGAAAACTCCACGGATAGCGGGAAGAAGGCTGAAGATGGCGCCGGATGGCGGGAAAACTTCACGGATGGCGGGAAGAAGGCTGAAAATGGCGCCGGATGGCGGGAATCTTCACCGATGGCGGGAAGAAGGCTGAAGATGGCGCCGGATGGCGGGAATCTTTACCACAGGTAAGTTTTAAAAGTCTCTTTTTCAGGCACGCAGTACCCGGTGGTTGCGGGCACGAAATCCTGCCGACTACGCCAAAAGTTGACGCGCCCCCTGGGCCATGTTCAGGGGATACCCGGAGCCGGATCTGGATAGGGGTAGTAGTCCTTGTGGCGGTGACCCGGTCCGTGCCCAGGGTGTCAAACTAGGAGGCAGTATATTAGCAGTAGATGTAGGACGACTACGCCACCCGTTGAATGCAGCTATGGAGCTGCCGCTGCAGGGCAGACCGCTGAGGCCGGTGGAAGGATGGTGCAGCGTGGATGGTATAACCCCCAACGGGAGGGGTATGGCCTCAGGGCAGCCGACATGGATGATGGGGGTAGCAGGAACCACTCAGAGACGATGCGGTGTAGTTCAGGGTCTTTACTGGTGACAAAGATAGACCCTCCCGGAGTACTTGCTAGCGATCGGGGCCTGGTCAGTCCTTGAGCAGATGGGATTTCCCCTGGCCAGGCGGAGTTGTAGGCCTTCCCAACTAACTGTACTCTTCTGGCTACCTTGCTAGAGGCGGGTAAAAGTAGCCCACGTCCCTGAGTGTACCGTGTGGTGCTCACCCGTATGGCCGGTGACTCGGGGCCTTCTAATGGCTTCCGCTCCACGATGGCGGTGCTGGTCCCAC
The DNA here is from genome assembly GCF_046119375.1 of Phyllobates terribilis. Lineage (NCBI taxonomy): Eukaryota > Metazoa > Chordata > Amphibia > Anura > Dendrobatidae > Phyllobates > Phyllobates terribilis. The sequence continues at coordinate 792,284 of NW_027363102.1, read as the reverse complement.
GCGTGTGACCGTGCCTTCGGGTTTCTGGGCCAGAGGACCTGCAATCCCCTGCCGGTCGTTTTCTGCTGCTGGGTAAAGATTAGTCCCCACAGCCTCGGACTCCGGGTCCGGTGATAACTTCTCAGTCAGGGCGAGCTCTGCAGCTGCCAGCCCCTGACTCCTTGTAGCACTGCTCCCACAGAGCTCCTGTTGTTTCTTCCTATGGCTGCTTCTCTTCTCTCTACTCTAGTCTCTAACCCTGCCTCAGCCCCAGGTTTATATAGGGGAAGTTCTTCCCCTCCCAGGACTGGGCAGGAGGTGTGGCATGCATAGGATTCCTGACCAAGAGACCTCCCACCTGCTCTCAGACATAATATTGCTATTATTGTGGAGACCAGACCCCTGGGGTGCCACATATACATTATATATCATTTACACATACATTTCCAGGAGGTATAACAGAGGGACGATACAATGTAGCGTTTTAGGAAAAGAGGTTTCATACTTATTTTTTGGAGAATACTATTCTTTACTAATACAGACATACCACAAGAACTGACTGCTCCTTTGTAATGGGGTTCTTCACTTTTAATATTGTTTCATGTCATATTGTATATGAATTATTTTATCATTTAATCCTTTTTCATTCTATTTAGCTCTTGCGGTCAATTAAGGATGTAAACGAACCCAAATTTTTGTCTCATGATATTCCTCTGTTCAATGGGATTACCAGTGACCTGTTCCCTGGCATTCAACTTCCGGAAGCCGACTATAAGGTATTAAAATATAATAGTGTCTTAAAGGGGTTTTCCAAGACTTAAAGAGGACTTGTCCCTCGCCATAAATATGTAAATGCCGCTGTTCTCCTGACTCCGGCATTGTTTTTCTTTTCTTCCTGCTCCTCTCCGTTCCTGACATCTGTCACTCTCCTCTAGCCCTTTAAGCCAACTGGGCAAGGCCTTCCTGAAGACTCCCACAGAGAGGACTTGATGACCACGCCCACTTGGCTATTAAAATTATGAACTAGATTTCTATAAAGCGGCTATATCTCAGGAATGGAGAGACGCAGGAGCAAAAGAAAAACAACACCGAATTCAGGAGAACAGCGGCATTTACACCAGGTAATAAAATTGCATATTAATGGCAAGTGATAGGTCCTATATAGCGGGCCAGCTATCATTAGGATGACAGTTATCTTTCCCGGCTCCCCCATATTCAGGAATGCTCATTCCTGTTTTCTCTAAGACAGAGTCGCTGCCAGAATCTTATGTCAGCTGCTAATTTCAGGGTCAGAAAGTAAGGATTGGGTGATTAAATTCCAACCGCCCGATTTTTATGTCCCCCAACATAATCTGTCATGAGGCCCCCATACACAGTAGAGGGTAGACCAATCCCATTGAAATCACCCAATCCTGGTCCACTGCTTTGGAATTGTGTTACATGACCTTGTCACTCATCGTCCGGTCCCATTAGTGCAACCTGGGCAGCTGCACAGGGGCACCAGAGGTAAGGGGGCTCACGTATACCTCCAATGCAGGATGATCTGATGTAGAAAAAAAATGGTTAAAACATCTGTGAGTGATTTATCGCTAGTTTAGTTGTAGGTTATGGAGACATTTTTTTTTAGATGAATGAATCGATTCGCAGGAGACTGATCCAATGGCCAGGTGTCATGGGTGCGTCAGATGTGACAGACAGTCGCCCTGCAGTTGGTTGCAGGAGATCCCTTCGTTTGGCATTACGGACATCTTCTTAGCGGTCTCACTGTAGGACCCAGCGGCTACCTCCCTCCTGTTCTAATTGACAATCAGGCCTGGGTGTTTAAATATTTCCAGGTTGCTACACAGAGGTGCCAGTGATATTCACATGACCCCTTGTGAAGGCTTGGAGCAAGTGCAGTTCTTACTTCCTCTCTGGTGCTAAGAGGATGTGTGTGCCATCTCTCTGAAGTCGACTCAAGCTAAGCTACTTCCCCTGTGTCTGTCTCCCCTTGCTGTCTTTAGTTGTCAGTGGGGATCGACTAGTGCTCACCCCCCTTCCCTATCCAGGGTCAAGCGCTAAGGAAATACAGGGATAGGTTCCTGTGCGGCAATTGGTGAGGAACCAATATAGAGTCGGTAGGGGAGACAGGGTGATTGCAGATCAGCCTAGGAGGTCTCCATTTCCCCCTTTCCCTAGTATCTGGGCTCCCTTCCCCTCATCCCTTTGTGTCGCACTTTGTCTTTCCTACACTGTGCGTGACATCAGGTCAGTGGTGGGCACTGAATGAGACCCCTGAGAGCCACCTTATTTCTTCCTGCCCCCCGTCTCTTCTTCAGATTAGCCGGCCTGGCATGACAGTATGGTTGCAGCATGATGTACACCAGGCCATATAATCAGAAGAGGAGCCGGGGATGCCGGCAGCTAAGAGGCGGCTCTCATGGGTCCTGTCCAGCGGCCACAGAATACTGATCTGGGTCCTGAAAATGTATTCTCCCACCTCTAATTGGATCCACTGTAAACAGACTGATGAAATATTTTACCTTCCTTTTGCTCAGGATTTACTGGAATGCGCACAGGAGAGCTGTGCTGGACACAACATCCAGCCCGAGAAGGTCTTCCTGGAGGAAATGATCCAGACGTATGAGATGATGATTGTCAGAAACGGGTAAGCTGTAACTACAGAAGTCCATGGGACGGGGGATTTATTCTTCGCTGTTTCCATTTTATACAATGGACCATGCTGCATTTTGTTTATCCCGTACAGTTTTATGTTGGTTGGAGAGCCGTTCTCTGGAAAAACGAAGGTCCTCCACGTCCTCGCTGATACGCTGTCTCTTATGAATGAGCGAGGGTGCGAAGAAGAAAAAGTGATTTACCGGACAGTGAACCCTAAAGCCATCACCATGGGGCAGCTGTTCGGGCAGTTTGATCCAGTGTCACATGAGGTTTGTCTATGATTGGAATTATTGTTTACTAGATGGTGGCCCGATTCTAACGCATTGTGTATTCTAGAATATGACAAAATCCGACAAACAAGCAAAATGAACAAAAAGCATTGAATTCAATTCTTTCTGATTTTAGAAACTGCATTAAAGAAGGGGTGCACCGGTCCTGGAGATACTGCAATACCAGGTCAATGCGTGGAGTGGACAGAGCAAGCTCTTTTTCCATCTCCCTGTTCTAAAAATCCATTTAATATATGGTCCCCAGATAGGGGACGTATCAGATATTAAACTGATAAGAACAGATTTTTTTTTTTTTTTTTTTTTTTTTATACTATTCAGTAAAATTTTTCAAGCAACAATCAATAGTATAAAAACTCACACTACGTTGCCCAGTCTTACATCATAATGGTACTTTCTTTATTTCATATTTATAACTTTATACTGAAACAGTTGTAAGACCTTTTGAATGGACAAAAACTATAAAAACATACCATTGTCATAAAAAATGACAGATCACAACACTTAAACAAGGACTTACTGGTACTTTACCAGTGACCTCCATTTTTTGACTTTCCAAAAACCTTGTGAATCAGAGCCACCACCGCCACGGCTATCCCATAAATAAACTATGTATAACCTTGACAAAACCATCCTAACACAATTATTAACTGAGATTATTTTCCTTTTAAATAAACACAAATTCCTAACGTCCCACAGACTTTCTATTACACATGCCATTATCAACCACAACAATCTCTCTTTCACCCGGCTACTTGCACCCATCCCAAACATTACCACTCTCCAATTTATAAAATTCACGCCCGCTAGTTCCTTGCATAAACCACCCACTCCCTTCCAAACACTCTGAGCATAATCACAATTCCAAACCAAATGCATAACAGTTTCACTCGCCCCACATCCATCCCTCGGACATACCTCTGTTCTAATCAGATCCCTCCTCTTCTGTACCTCTCTCACAGGCAAAATCTCATGCAAACTCATCCATACGATATCACGCTGCCTATTCGATATTCCTTTTATACTCAGGTTCCTCCATACACACAACGCTTCACTCGATCTCAAGCCCCTAATGTTACATTCAAACTCTCTAACTCGCATCCTTCTCCTTACATTCCTTATCACTTTGAAATCACCCATAGGAACATCCAACAAATCATGCTTGACAACAAATTTTTCAACAAACTCATACCACACTGGACATTTAAACGAAACAGGCACTCTTGCATCCCTTCTCATCCATTTCAACCCAAACAACATCCATCCAGCCATATATTTAATCATATAAGCCGTCTTGTTATCCCTACCTAACAGAACAACCACTGTTTTAATAAAATTTAAACCAAGACAAATTTCAAAATTTGGGAAATCCATTCCCCCATGTTCACGTAACTTACACAAATATTCCCTTTTAAGTTTTTCCATCTTACTTCCCCAATAAAACGTAAAAATTAGCTTCTCAATCCGCCTAAAACCCCTATAAGGGGCTGGAAAAACCACTGACACAAAAAGTAACATAGGAAGAATCACTGACTTAATAATAAGGACTTTGCCTGACAATGTCAAGTCCCGCAACCTCCAAAAATTTAACTTCTGTTCAATCCTCTTACCGCATTCATCCCATCTCTCATTCCCTTTCAGATCTTTGTTAAACCACACCCCCAAAACCTTAATAGCACCTTCTTCACATATCACACCATCCATCCTAACACTCGAATCCCCGAAACACTTAAAGCTACACTTCCCCCAATTCACCCTAAAACCAGATGCACCACAAAAGAAATCTAAAAGCAACCTTGCTCGATTCATAGCAGCCATATTATCACTCACCACAACAACATCGTCCATATACCCCATTACCTTTACAGTCTTTCCACCACTCCCTGGGATCAGAAGACCATTCATCACTTTCTCTTTCCGAATCATGCACAACAGGGGCTCAATCACACTTATAAACAGGACAGGGGACAACGGACACCCCTGCCTGACCCCTGATTTTATGCACACCTTCTCACTCAAACATCCATTCACTAACACTTCACTCACCACACCATCATACAAACACCTTATGGCATTCACAAAAACACTAGGAAAACCCATCCTAACTAACACCTCAAACATAAACGCATGCGACACTCTATCAAAAGCTTTCTCAAAATCCACACAAAAAACCATACATTTCCCCTTCCTAAACATACAATCTCCAATTACGTCCCTCAACAACAAGAGGTTATCAGTCATACACCTACCTGGCACCGCGCACACTTGATCATCACCAACCACACTTCCAATCACCCCACGCATACGGTTAGCCAGAATTTTGCTAAAGACTTTATAATCTGCATTGAGTAATGTAATCGGCCTCCAATTACGCAAATTCTTTTTCTCACCCTTCTTATATAGTAAAACAACTACTCCTTCTTTCATGGAATTACAAAGTACACCATTCATCCACATATATTGACATACCTCCACAAAATCAACACCAATCACATCCCATGCTTTTACATAAAACTCCACAGGCAACCCATCTTTCCCAGGTGTTTTATTCTTTTTCGCACCATCCACCGCCTTTTTAACCTCATCAAAAACAATATCTTCACTCAAACACTCATGTTCCCCTGATTCAAGCTGACTCTCCAACATACCTAACACATGCTTTTTCAAACCCCCATCCACCCATTTAGACTCAAATAAACTACTATAGAAACTATGTACCTCATCCAACACTTCCCTTCCAACCACAGTCATACCATTATCATTTACAACCTCATCCAACTCATCTTTTTTACTGCACATTTTTTTAAAAAAGTACCTCGTACACTTCTCATCCATATCCAAATGCTCAACTCTCGTCCTAAAAATAATTTCCTTCCCACGCTTTTCCAAAACACGCTTCATCTCATCTCTCGCTCCTCTGAGTTGATCACTAACATCAATTCCTTTCATACTCATTTTATGTAACCACTCAATCCTCATATTTAAATCTTTAAATCTGCCTCTTTCAATTGCTGCTTTTTTATAACCCCACCTCCTAAAAAAAATCTTAATTTCCACTTTCACCCAATCCCACCATACAGTCACATCCACAAAATTATTTTTCCTAGACCTCCACCATTCATACTTACTTTCGAAGTCTCTCATAACCCTAACATCCTCTAACAACCTAACATTTAGCTTCCATACCCCAACACCATGCACCATTTTTTTATCACCTTCAAACATACCCCACAAACATTCATGGTCTGTGAAAGAAAAAACATGCTGTTTAAAAAATTTACACACCAAACCTCTATTTGTATACAGCATGCGGTCAATCCTGGACACTATTCCTCCCCTATCAGCTCTATATGTGGCCGGTGGTGGCTTACTCAAAAATTCCGCTGCATCTAAAAAAGAAAAATCAGATGTAATTTGATTAAGGACCTTACCCGTGACATCAATTTCCCCTTCAGAAACACAATTGAAATCACCAACTAATAATATTGGAATCCTTCCAGGCAAAAATAAACGTATTTTCTCTAATAGTGCTAACCTATCCCCTTTGTTAATTGGACAATACACGTTAACAATTTTCACCCTCCACCCTCTCCCCTTAACCACTGCCATTATACAACGACCTGGCTCCACCACCATATAATTTTCAAAACTTAAATCCCTATTCCCCAACAAAATCCCCACACCATCATTTTTGTTTGTCATTGAACCTGACCAAATGCTATACCCATATACCCAGTCCTTTTCAGGAGGTGACTCTTCAATTCCGCACTCTTGCAGACAGTAAATATTTGCTCCAAGATTTTTTAGTTCTTCCAGTATAGCCAATCTTCTAGGCTTAGATTTTATAAGCCTTACATTTATTGACAGTACACTACAGCCCACGTTGGAGCCCATTTTTTAACCATATTCGGTAAAAAAGAACATACCCCCCACCGAAGAGTCAACCTTTCTCGTCTTGAAACTCGATTCCTGATGTTAAGCAGAGAATGCTGGCCCCCTCCTCCAAAAAAGACCTCCTAGGAGAGGCACTGTAGCTCTCGGGATAGCTCCTATCACTTAAGGGGCTGATGCTCCCAATACTGGCAGGTGAAAAATCTGGCCGGAACTTCTTTGCAGAAGACACATCAGAGTCCTCATCAGGGGGCCTCACCACAGCCCCGGTGAAGTCACCCTGGCCACCACCACCTTCATGAATTGCCTCTGAGCTTTCCAAAGCCAACACCGGCGTTGTGGAGAGTGAACCGCTCACTTCTCCCTCACCACTCACATCAAGCAGAATTGACATATCTGCAGGCTCTATCTCAACAGCGCTTCCACCAGCAGGATCGGGTGCTTGCTCCATCTCTTCCATGAAGTCCCTTACTGCCTCGATCGCCTCACCAATAGTGGCGGCAGTAGTAGGACGTGGGGACACGGCCTCTGCATATGACCTGGAACGATGGGGACAGTCCTTGAAAGCGTGTCCCTCCTCGCCACATGCATTACAAACCATGGAGTTAGTACACTCCATTGCCAGATGACCCTCTTTATTGCATTTCCCACAAAACTTCTCCACCGTGCAGTCCTCTTGGTAGTGTCCAAAGGATTTACACTTCCTGCAAAAACGCGGAGCACCAGGAAAATACATATACCCTCTATCCCTCCCGATGGCAAAACTGAGGGGAGGGTAGTGGATACCCCCAGGTCCCTGGGGGTCCTCCTGGAACCGTACAAAAAATTTGTGTTTGCCAGTCCACAAGCCCACCTCATTCCTCACCTTGTGTGAGTAGGACACATAGCTGCAATGACGGTTCAGGAATCTAGTAATGTCCTCCACATCCACAAGGGGGTTGTGCATAAACACAATAACTGGCACTTCCCCCTTAGTATACAATACCGTGAATGTAAGCCCATCAAGAGCCGGATGATCCAAGGCTTGCTGATCCTTTAGAGTCTTGAAAAGATTCTGGCAAGCTGCCATACGATCAAGGACTAAAACGTACCGGCCATTCTTTGGGAACTCCTGTAGGCAAATGATGTCTCCACGACCAACATTCAAAATCTTGAAGATGACGACTTCCACCAAGAACCGCAGGTTAAAGAAATTCCTCCTCGACTCCTCAATATCAATGCGAAAAGCATTTTTGACCCGAATATCATCGGTCCCGGCATAGCGAATCTTGACGCCCATTATCACCTCTCGTTTCCTCTGGACCCCCCCCAATAGCAGCAGGCAGCTTAAGCCACCTAAGTGGCGATGCTGCAAGGCCGAGGGGGAGACACTATAGGATCCTTCTGACCAGATACAAGATCTAAGCCAAAAGGCCGAGAAGCGATAACCAGAATTGGTTTCGGACTACGGTGCCACCCAAGGATCCTGAAAAGTCCATTTGTGGAGATGGCCACCTGGACTCCCGTTAAGAAGACATGCTGTCAACCTCTAGATCCCTCACATGCCTGCACTTTTCAGCTTGCTGCTGCTGCAATCCACGCGTTTTAGATCTGCATAACTCCACCTCTTTTAGCACAGCACCCTCACCCCCGGCTGTTCCCACCCGCCTCAACACCGTTGGAAGGGAGGAGAACCAATTAAGGCGGGGGGGGGGGTGGAACGAGCAGCTGTCTACCCTTAGCAGGAGGGTTGCTGATTACTTACCTTTCCTGCTGCTGCTGCTGGCTGTCCAGCAGCAGACTGAAGGTGGCTGCTGCTGTGCGCAGGTATATAAAGGCTCAGAGCCTATTATGACATGCGCAGCCAGCGTTCCATTGCCACATTCCATCTACTGCAGGCGGGATACCTGGATGGCTGAATGTCACTGAGAAGCTCACAGAGACCGCCATAAGCAACAGTTTAAAAGAATGCCACAGACTAATCAACCAAACTTTTTGGGTTGGTTTCTCTTTTATAGTCTGCAGGCATTAAATGAAAGAAGTCAGTGTTCCAGCAGAGGGAGACAACGTTTCACAAAAGGCATTGTAGCAAACCAAAAAAGAAATTTTAAGCGCAGCAGAGTAACCAGCTCACATACCTGTTAGCTCAGGTGAGTTTAAAAGGCTGCTGTTGATAACAAGGGCATTTGCTAAATAGATGGTGTGTGTGCAACAATATACTGAAAGGTCAATTATATTGTGCAGCTTATCTCACCACCTGTAGTTATTTAGGTGAAAGCTCCAAAATGCTTGCCTAATATGTCTGTTTATCCAAAAGGAAGTAAAGAGGGAGAGCTAGATAGATAGCATTGCATTACATTACATGGCAATGCAATGCACAGTTGCTGAAGTTGAACCAAAATGAGCTTGTCATCTGGCATCTGCAACTTTTAACATGAAAAATCCAATGAGGAGAAGAAAAGCAAAGCCAAAGAGTCCATCCCAAAATCCGACAAACAAGCAAAATGAACAAAAAGCATTGAATTCAATTCTTTCTGATTTCAGAAACTGCATTAAAGAAGGGGTGCACCGGTCCTGGAGATACTGCAATACCAGGTCAATGCGTGGAGTGGACAGAGCAAGCTCTTTTTCCATCTCCCTGTTCTAAAAATCCATTTAATATATGGTCCCCAGATAGGGGACGTATCAGATATTAAACTGATAAGAACAGATACTACACTTGATCTTAGCCAAAAGGCCGAGAAGCGATAACCAGAATTGGTTTCGGACTACGGTGCCACCCAAGGATCCTGAAAAGTCCATTTGTGGAGATGGCCACCTGGACTCCCGTTAAGAAGACATGTTGTCAACCTCTAGATCCCTTACATGCCTGCACTTTTCGGCTTGCTGCTGCTGCAATCCACGCGTTTTAGATCTGCATAACTCCACCTCTTTAAACACAGCACCCTCACCCCCTGCTGTTCCCACCCGCCTCAACACCGTTGGAAGGGAGGAGAACCAATTAAGGCGGGGGGTGGGGTGGAACGAGCAGCTGTCTACCCTTAGCAGGAGGGCTGCTGATTACTTACCTCTCCTGCTGCTGCTGGCTGTCCAGCAGCAGACTGAAGGTGGCTGCTGCTATGCGCAGGTATATAAAGGCTCAGAGCCTATTATGACACGCGCAGCCAGCGTTCCATTGCCACATTCCATCTACTGCAGGCAGGATACCTGGCTGGCTGAATGTCGCTGAGAAGCTCACAGAGACCGCCATAAGCAACAGTTTAACAGAATGCCACAGACTAATCAACCAAACTTTTTGGGTTGGGTTCTCTTTTATAGTCTGCAGGCATTAATTGAAAGAAGTCAGTGTTCCAGCAGAGGGAGACAACGTTTCAGAAAAGGCATTGTAGCAAACCAAAAAAGAAATTTTAAGCGCAGCAGAGTAACCAGCGCACATACCTGTTAGCTCAGGTGAGTTTAAAAGGCTGCTGTTGATAACAAGGGCATTTGCTAAATAGATGGTGTGTGTGCAACAATATACTGAAAGGTCAATTATATTGTGCAGCTTATCTCACCACCTGTAGTTATTTAGGTGAAAGCTCCAAAATGCTTGCCTAATATGTCTGTTTATCCAAAAGGAAGTAAAGAGGGAGAGCTAGAAAGATAGCATTGCGTTACATTACATGGCAATGCAATGCACAGTTGCTGAAGTTGAACCAAAATGAGCTTGTAATCTGGCTTCTGCAACTTTGAACATGAAAAATCCAATGAGGAGAAGAAAAGCAAAGCCAAAGAGTCCATCCCAAAATTCGACAAACAAGCAAAATGAACAAAAAACATTGAATTCAATACTTTCTGATTTTAGAAACTGCATTAAAGAAGGGGTGCACCGGTCCTGGAGATACTGCAATACCAGGTCAATGCGTGGAGTGGACAGAGCAAGCTCTTTTTCCATCTCCCTGTTCTAAAAATCCATTTAATATATGGTCCCCAGATAGGGGACGTATCAGATATTAAACTGATAAGAACAGATTTTTTTTTTTTTTTTTTTTCCAAACACTCAGAAATTAAGTTTTATAATCTTAAATCATATATCACCAAACTCAAGATTTTAGTTCCATCATCGTGTTTAGATATTATATTTATATTTTTTCATTTGAATTAATATATATAAAGTTAAACATAACAATTCGTTTGCAGTTTCAACAGTTTCCAAACAAATCACAACTGACATTACTTCACCCGGTTTCCCAAACTAAATATCCCCTTTTTCTCTTTTACTTTCCTCCCAACAAAACCCCTTAACTTCTTTTCTTCCTCCTCATGCTCTAACCGCATCTGTTCCCAATCATACTCTTCCTCATCATCTCTGAAAGTCACCACCTTCTCCAACACTTTACCCTTTTCCTCTTTTACTTCTTTCTTTTCACCAGATACTTTCCTTGATCCACAATTTTCCTGTACCGTTACCTTTTTCTTCAATTTCACCTTTAAACTTTCAACTTCTTTTCCCTGCTTATTCTCCTCTATAATTATCGCATCAACTTCCTTCTTCATTTTATCACCAATATCTTCCTTTTGTCCTCCAAAGTTCTTTTCAAAAGTTCCTTTGCTGCTTTCCATGTAACAATACCCAGAACTCCCGTTTACCATAATCCTCCCATTATGCAAATTTTCTTCTCCTGTTGTCCACACCAAAAAACGTCTCTTTCCGTTCCAAATACCAACTTTGTTCCTGTATAATTTCTGAAACTTTACCATCTTACATTTAGATTCCAAAAAAACCATTATCTCCTCTATTTCCACAAACGGATTGTCCATGTAAATTATCACACTCTTCGGTTTCCCCATGAATGATGCACTTACTCCAATTTTCCCAGAATCCTCTTCACTCCAGCCTTTGAAAAAATGAATGCACTTTTCCTCAGAAACTAGAGTCACATCACAAACTTTACCTTGCTTTATTTCTTGCATACAGTAGATATCCTTCTCCAAAACTTCATATTTCCTCAAAATTTCCAGAATCCATTTTTCTTCCAAAAAAGTTTCTTCCGTCTCCCGTTTCACAAAAAAACGTAAGCATCTCTTCTTTTTCCAAAACTCCATCTCAACGATCCGTTTTCCTTCCGTTTTTTCCTTTTAATCCTCCAAATGTTGCCACCACAGCTATGTGTGGCGACAGTTGCCCCCCACAGCTATGTGTGGTGACAAGGTGATCGCCTCTCGTTGCCCAGGGACTAATCCGACTCCCTAATAGCAGCAGGGGGGTTTAGCTCCACCGATAAGTGTAGCGATCCCCCCAGGCCAAGGAGCCGGGTACCCCAAGCGCCTCCCAGCCAAGACCAAGGCAGAAACCGCTAGATCACTGCACTTGATCTTAGCCAAAAGGCCGAGAAGCGATAACCAGAATTGGTTTCGAACTACGGAGCCACCCAAGGATCCTGAAGAGTCCATTTGTGGAGATGAGCTCCTGGACTCCCGTTAAGAAGACATGTTGTCAACCTCTAGATCCCTTACATGCCTGCACTTTTCGGCTTGCTGCTGCTGCAATCCACGCGTTTTAGATCTGCATAACTCCACCTCTTTAAACACAGCACCCTCACCCCCTGCTGTTCCCACCCGCCTCAACACCATTGGAAGGGAGGAGAACCAATTAAGGCGGGGGGTGGGGTGGAACGAGCAGCTGTCTACCCTTAGCAGGAGGGCTGCTGATTACTTACCTCTCCTGCTGCTGCTGGCTGTCCAGCAGCAGACTGAAGGTGGCTGCTGCTGAGCGCAGGTATATAAAGGCTCAGAGCCTATTATGACACGCGCAGCCAGCGTTCCATTGCCACATTCCATCTACTGCAGGCAGGATACCTGGCTGGCTGAATGTCGCTGAGAAGCTCATAGAGACCGCCATAAGCAACAGTTTAACAGAATGCCACAGACTAATCAACCAAACTTTTTGGGTTGGGTTCTCTTTTATAGTCTGCAGGCATTAATTGAAAGAAGTCAGTGTTCCAGCAGAGGGAGACAACGTTTCAGAAAAGGCATTGTAGCAAACCAAAAAGGAAATTTTAAGCGCAGCAGAGTAACCAGCGCACATACCTGTTAGCTCAGGTGAGTTTAAAAGGCTGCTGTTGATAACAAGGGCATTTGCTAAATAGATGGTGTGTGTGCAACAATATACTGAAAGGTCAATTATATTGTGCAGCTTATCTCACCACCTGTAGTTATTTAGGTGAAAGCTCCAAAATGCTTGCCTAATATGTCTGTTTATCCAAAAGGAAGTAAAGAGGGAGAGCTAGAAAGATAGCATTGCGTTACATTACATGGCAATGCAATGCACAGTTGCTGAAGTTGAACCAAAATGAGCTTGTCATCTGGCTTCTGCAACTTTGAACATGAAAAATCCAATGAGGAGAAGAAAAGCAAAGCCAAAGAGTCCATCCCAAAATCCGACAAACAAGCAAAATGAACAAAAAACATTGAATTCAATACTTTCTGATTTTAGAAACTGCATTAAAGAAGGGGTGCACCGGTCCTGGAGATACTGCAATACCAGGTCAATGCGTGGAGTGGACAGAGCAAGCTCTTTTTCCATCTCCCTGTTCTAAAAATCCATTTAATATATGGTCCCCAGATAGGGGACGTATCAGATATTAAACTGATAAGAACAGATTTTTTTTTTTTTTTTTTTTTTTTTTCCAAACACTCAGAAATTAAGTTTTATAATCTTAAATCATATATCACCAAACTCAAGATTTTAGTTCCATCATCGTGTTTAGATATTATATTTATATTTTTTCATTTGAATTAATATATATAAAGTTAAACATAACAATTCGTTTGCAGTTTCAACAGTTTCCAAACAAATCACAACTGACATTACTTCACCCGGTTTCCCAAACTAAATATCCCCTTTTTCTCTTTTACTTTCCTCCCAACAAAACCCCTTAACTTCTTTTCTTCCTCCTCATGCTCTAACCGCATCTGTTCCCAATCATACTCTTCCTCATCATCTCTGAAAGTCACCACCTTCTCCAACACTTTACCCTTTTCCTCTTTTACTTCTTTCTTTTCACCAGATACTTTCCTTGATCCACAATTTTCCTGTACCGTTACCTTTTTCTTCAATTTCACCTTTAAACTTTCAACTTCTTTTCCCTGCTTATTCTCCTCTATAATTATCGCATCAACTTCCTTCTTCATTTTATCACCAATATCTTCCTTTTGTCCTCCAAAGTTCTTTTCAAAAGTTCCTTTGCTGCTTTCCATGTAACAATACCCAGAACTCCCGTTTACCATAATCCTCCCATTATGCAAATTTTCTTCTCCTGTTGTCCACACCAAAAAACGTCTCTTTCCGTTCCAAATACCAACTTTGTTCCTGTATAATTTCTGAAACTTTACCATCTTACATTTAGATTCCAAAAAAACCATTATCTCCTCTATTTCCACAAACGGATTGTCCATGTAAATTATCACACTCTTCGGTTTCCCCATGAATGATGCACTTACTCCAATTTTCCCAGAATCCTCTTCACTCCAGCCTTTGAAAAAATGAATGCACTTTTCCTCAGAAACTAGAGTCACATCACAAACTTTACCTTGCTTTATTTCTTGCATACAGTAGATATCCTTCTCCAAAACTTCATATTTCCTCAAAATTTCCAGAATCCATTTTTCTTCCAAAAAAGTTTCTTCCGTCTCCCGTTTCACAAAAAAACGTAAGCATCTCTTCTTTTTCCAAAACTCCATCTCAACGATCCGTTTTCCTTCCGTTTTTTCCTTTTAATCCTCCAAATGTTGCCACCACAGCTATGTGTGGCGACAGTTGCCCCCCACAGCTATGTGTGGTGACAAGGTGATCGCCTCTCGTTGCCCAGGGACTAATCCGACTCCCTAATAGCAGCAGGGGGGTTTAGCTCCACCGATAAGTGTAGCGATCCCCCCAGGCCAAGGAGCCGGGTACCCCAAGCGCCTCCCAGCCAAGACCAAGGCAGAAACCGCTAGATCACTGCACTTGATCTTAGCCAAAAGGCCGAGAAGCGATAACCAGAATTGGTTTCGAACTACGGAGCCACCCAAGGATCCTGAAGAGTCCATTTGTGGAGATGAGCTCCTGGACTCCCGTTAAGAAGACATGTTGTCAACCTCTAGATCCCTTACATGCCTGCACTTTTCGGCTTGCTGCTGCTGCAATCCACGCGTTTTAGATCTGCATAACTCCACCTCTTTAAACACAGCACCCTCACCCCCTGCTGTTCCCACCCGCCTCAACACCATTGGAAGGGAGGAGAACCAATTAAGGCGGGGGGTGGGGTGGAACGAGCAGCTGTCTACCCTTAGCAGGAGGGCTGCTGATTACTTACCTCTCCTGCTGCTGCTGGCTGTCCAGCAGCAGACTGAAGGTGGCTGCTGCTGAGCGCAGGTATATAAAGGCTCAGAGCCTATTATGACACGCGCAGCCAGCGTTCCATTGCCACATTCCATCTACTGCAGGCAGGATACCTGGCTGGCTGAATGTCGCTGAGAAGCTCATAGAGACCGCCATAAGCAACAGTTTAACAGAATGCCACAGACTAATCAACCAAACTTTTTGGGTTGGGTTCTCTTTTATAGTCTGCAGGCATTAAATGAAAGAAGTCAGTGTTCCAGCAGAGGGAGACAACGTTTCAGAAAAGGCATTGTAGCAAACCAAAAAGGAAATTTTAAGCGCAGCAGAGTAACCAGCGCACATACCTGTTAGCTCAGGTGAGTTTAAAAGGCTGCTGTTGATAACAAGGGCATTTGCTAAATAGATGGTGTGTGTGCAACAATATACTGAAAGGTCAATTATATTGTGCAGCTTATCTCACCACCTGTAGTTATTTAGGTGAAAGCTCCAAAATGCTTGCCTAATATGTCTGTTTATCCAAAAGGAAGTAAAGAGGGAGAGCTAGAAAGATAGCATTGCGTTACATTACATGGCAATGCAATGCACAGTTGCTGAAGTTGAACCAAAATGAGCTTGTAATCTGGCTTCTGCAACTTTGAACATGAAAAATCCAATGAGGAGAAGAAAAGCAAAGCCAAAGAGTCCATCCCAAAATCCGACAAACAAGCAAAATGAACAAAAAACATTGAATTCAATACTTTCTGATTTTAGAAACTGCATTAAAGAAGGGGTGCACCGGTCCTGGAGATACTGCAATACCAGGTCAATGCGTGGAGTGGACAGAGCAAGCTCTTTTTCCATCTCCCTGTTCTAAAAATCCATTTAATATATGGTCCCCAGATAGGGGACGTATCAGATATTAAACTGATAAGAACAGATTTTTTTTTTTTTTTTTTTTTTTTTTTTTTTAACCACTCAGGTTTAGATATAAGCAAACAGTTAACCAGACTTCGTCATAAGTTATACTGCCACTTCATAAACATCATTGTGGTTTCTTTATTAAAGTATTATTCAACAAAAATACAAACAAGTAATCCTATGCCAGAGACATTTCCAGAAAAAATATCAACGGTATTTAACCATATCCTGCCACTTAAGGTATTTCCACACACCTTCAGAATCTGTTCCACCACCACCACCTTCTCTTGTATCCCACAAATAGATTACATATAGTTTTGCTAAGATCAACCTAATGCAATCATTTACTGTTAAATTTACCTTTTTAAACACACACAAATTTCTCACATCCCATAAGCTCTCCTGCACACACACCATAATAAACCACATCATCCTTTCTTGGCCACGACGACTAGCACCAAAACCAAACATAGCCACTCTCCAATCAATAAACTTCACACCAGCAATCCCTTTACACAGTCCACCCACACCTTTCCACACATCATACGCAAAATTACAATCCCACATAAGGTGCCTCACCGTCTCATTCGCTCCACAACCATCCCTTGGACATACTGCAGATCTTATGAGATCTCTTTTCTTCTGAAAATCCCTCACTGGCAAAATATTATGAAGGCCCATCCAAACTATATCTCGCTGTCTATTCGACACACCTTGAATGCTTAACTTCTTCCATACCCGCGCAACTTCCATAGAACGCAATCCCACCACATTACTCTCACACTCATTCACACACATCTTCCCCATCACCTTCTTAACAAACGTAAAGTCTTTCATTGCAACTGCTAACAAATCATTCTTCCTCACAAACTTCTCAATCAAACCATACCACTCAGGACACTTAAAAGCAACAGGCACATTCTTATCACGCTTCACCCAATTCAGACCATACAGCATCCATCCAGCCAAATACTTACACATAAATGCCCCTTTATTATTCTTCCCAATCAAAATGACCGTAGTCTTAATAAAATGCAATGTTAGAAACACTTCAATATTCGGAAACTTCAGTCCCCCATACAAATATTGCTTAAACAAAATCTCTCTCTTAAGTCTTTCCATCCTACTGCCCCAAAAAAACACAAAAATTAGTTTCTCCACTTTTTTAATTTTCCTATAGGGCACTGGAAAAATACAAGAAACATAAAGCAAAATAGGGAGAATAACAGCCTTAATAATAAGAACCTTCCCTACCAAAGACAAAGAACGTAACTTCCAAAAATTCATCTTCCGCACAATCCGCTCACCACATTCATCCCAACTCTCATAACCTTTCAAATCATCATTAAAAAAAACTCCCAACACTTTAATTGCACCATCCACACCAGCCACACCATCCATCTTAATCCTATTGTCACCAAAACATTTAAACATGCATTTGTTCCAATTCACACGAAACGCTGACGCGCCACAAAAAAAATTCAACAACAATTTTACTCTCTCCATAGAGGCCACACTCTCACTCACCACTACTACATCATCCATATATCCTAAGACTTTCACAGTCATTCCACCACTCCCTGGCACTAACAAACCACGCACCACTTTCTCTTTCCGAATCATACACAGCAGTGGCTCAATCACACACACAAATAATACCGGCGACATGGGACAACCTTGCCTCACACCAGACCTAATACACACTTTCTCACTCAAAAACCCATTCACCAGAAATTCACTCACCACCTCCCCATACAATCCTCTCACGGCACGCACAAATTTCTCCGGAAAACCCATTCTACGCAAAACCTCAAATAGAAACACATGAGACACGCGATCAAACGCCTTTTCAAAGTCAACAGCCATCACCATACACTTCTGCTTTCTTACTTTACAATCCCACAACACATCTCTTAAAAGACACAGATTATCCGTCATACATCTACCAGGCACTGCACACACTTGATCTTTACCAATCACATCAGCTATAACCACACGCATCCGACACGCCAAAATTTTACTGAATACCTTGTAATCGGCGTTCAGAAGCGTAATTGGCCTCCAATTACTCAAACACCTTTTATCCCCTTTCTTATGGATTAAGACCACCACTCCCTCCTTCATTGAACCCGCAAGCATCCCATTCTCCCACATAAACTGACACACTTCCACTAAATCCATACCCATCACTTCCCACATCATAACATATAGCTCCACAGGCAAACCATCCTTCCCAGGCGTCACATTTTTCCTTGCACCAAACACCGCTTTCTTAACTTCCTCCTCAATCACTGCCTCACATAGACCAGAACATCCATCCTTATCCACCTTACAATCCAAAGTCTTAAGCACTTCTTCTTTCAAACTCTCATCCACCCACTTCCTGCCAAACAACTCAGCATAAAACGTGACCACTTCCTTCATTACATCCTCCCCACTCACACAAACACCATCCACATCAAAAATCTCCTCCATACCCTCCTTCTTACCATTTATTTTTTTAAAGAAATATCTTGAACACTTTTCATCTTTATCAAGATGGACCACCTTTGACCTAAAAATTATTTCCCTTCCCTTCCTCTCCAAAGTCCTCTTCAAATCCTCTCTCGCACTTCTTAACAAATCATCCACATCCACACCACACATCCTCATTTTCTCCAGCCATTCCACCCTCATCATTAAATCTTTATATTGACTCCTAACCATGGCAACCTTTTTATAGCCCCATCGACGAAAAAACTTTTGCACTTCATGCTTCATCCAATCCCACCACACCAACACACTTTCAAACTTACTCTTTTGAGATTTACACCAACTATATTTTTTCTTAAAATCATTCACAATTCTCTCATCCTCAAGCAAACTCACATTCAATTTCCACACACCTCTCCCATGCACCCGCCTTAAATCCCCTCTAAACTCACCTTTCAGGCACACATGGTCCGAAAAAGGAACTGAAAATTGAGAAAAACCATCACATATTATATTTTTAGAAAAAAACATCCTATCAATCCTAGATGTTATCCCACCCCTGTCAGCTTTATAGGTTGGTGGTGGTGGCTTCCCCAAATAAACCTCAGCAGCATCAAAAAAGAAAAAATCAGAAATAATGTTTGCCAATTTTTTTCCTGAGGCATCAACTTTCCCCTCAGTTACACAGTTAAAATCACCTGTTACTATCACAGGGATCCTACCAGGTAATTCTAAACATAATTTATCTAATAAACTTAACCTGTCTTCTTTTTTTGTAGGACCATAAATATTTATAATTTTAACTTTCCACCCCCTCCCACACACAACTGCAGAGATGCAACGACCCACCTCTATTACCTTATAATATTCAAAAACAAAATTTCTATTATTTAATACTATCCCAACTCCATCATTTTTATTCCCACTAGAGCCAGACCAGATATGCTGGCCATATGGCCAATCAGCGTCTTCCAGGGGTTCTTCTATACCACACTCCTGTAGACACATAATATCAAAAGAATGGTTATGTAAGAAGTCCAGAATCACAGATCTTCTAACTCTAGACTTTAAAAGTCTTACATTAAGGGACGCAATGTCCCAATTTGGTTTAGAGACCATTCTTTGGCTCAAAAACCAGAAACACCAGTCTCAGCAAAAAAACATGCCTTCCTTATCCTTTGTCATCCGGCGAACTCCCACTTAGCTGAAAGATAGTGGACTCCAAATTCTCCTCCAGGTAAGCCGTTGACGCAGGAGAAAGAGAAACCACTGGGTAATCCCGCTCACTCACTGGACTTGCCACGCATTGGCTACTTGATGGTTCAGACAACCGGGCCCTTTTATTCTTAGCGCGGTCCGGTTCCTCAGAAGACCTCACCCCAGTCTCAGTGAAGTCTCCTTGACCTCCAGCTCCCTCTTCATCCATACTTTCACTGCTCCAACTGAGAGCCGGGTCCCCTGGGATTTCCAAGGCTCCCTCACGTTCTTCACAAAAGGAGTCAATGAAACCCCCCTGATAGGAAGAAATGTCCATCTCAGCTGCCAGAACCTCTTCCACTCTCCCGGGCTCCACCAGTAGGTCAGCAGACGCCCTCACTGGAGCAGTCTCCACACGCTGTTCCACTACCTTCACCCTGGAAGAAACTGCGGCCTCAGGTGCCACACTCTTAGGCCTCGGAGAGTTCGAGACCACCTCAGAGTATGCCCTTGCCTTGCCCTCGTTCGCACGACGAGTACAATCCTTAAAGGCATGCCCCTCCATACCACAAGCATTGCAAACAATTGGATTGGTACAGTCCTTAGCAACATGCCCACTTTGGTTGCACTTGGAGCAAACAGGCACAGCAGTACAAACCTCTTGTAAGTGTCCGTACTTCTTACATTTCCTGCAAAAAACTGGGGCCTCAGGAAAGAAGAGAATACCCCTATCTCTCCCGATAGAGAAACTTTGGGGAGGGTAATGAACACCTCCAGGCTCCGAAGAACTTTCCCCAAATCTGACAAAATATCTGTATTTGCCAGTCCATAAGTTCTCCTCGTTCATGATTTTGTGACTGTTGCTCACAAAGTCACAATGCCTCTTAAGAAAAGTCGCAATGTCATGTTCGTGCACAAAGGGATTATACATAAATATGACTAGGGGAACATCACCTTTGGAGTACAAGACTGTAAAAGTCAAACCATGCAAGGTTGGATTCTTCTCCTGCTCCCTCAACTTCTTATACAGGTTCCGGCAAGCCGCCATAGATTGTAGCACCAAGACATACCGTCCTTCTTTCCGGGATTCCTGCAGGCAGACGATGTTTTCTCTTGTCACTTCCAGGATTTTGAAGATCACCTCGTGCACCATATACGACAGATTGAAACGCTCTCTGACAGCAGCATCAACTTCAATGCGGAATGCATTGCGAACCCGATTGTCATCGGTCCCAGCATAGCGTATCTTCACGCCCATTATGATCACTCTCTCGTTCCTCCTCGTTCTCCCCCTAAAGCAGCAACCGGCTTAAGCCATCAAGATGGCGATGCCGGAAGGCCAAGGGAAAACACTCAAGGACCCCAGACAAGACACTTGGTCTTAGCCAAAAGGCCGAGAAGCGATAACCAGAATTGGTTTCAAACTACGGAGCCACCCAAGGATCCTGAAAAGTCCATTTGTGGAGATGAGCTCCTGGACTCCCGTTAAGAAGACATGTTGTCAACCTCTAGATCCCTTACATGCCTGCACTTTTCGGCTTGCTGCTGCTGCAATCCACGCGTTTTAGATCTGCATAACTCCACCTCTTTAAACACAGCACCTTCACCCCCTGCTGTTCCCACCCGCCTCAACACCGTTGGAAGGGAGGAGAACCAATTAAGGCGGGGGGTGGGGTGGAACGAGCAGCTGTCTACCCTTAGCAGGAGGGCTCCTGATTACATACCTCTCCTGCTGCTGCTGCTGCTGGCTGTCCAGCAGCAGACTGAAGGTGGCTGCTGCTGTGCACAGGTATATAAAGGCTCAGAGCCTATTATGACACGCGCAGCCAGCGTTCCATTGCCACATTCCATCTACTGCAGGCAGGATACCTGGCTGGCTGAATGTCGCTGAGAAGCTCACAGAGACCGCCATAAGCAACAGTTTAACAGAATGCCACAGACTAATCAACCAAACTTTTTGGGTTGGGTTCTCTTTTATAGTCTGCAGGCATTAAATGAAAGAAGTCAGTGTTCCAGCAGAAGGAGACAACGTTTCAGAAAAGGCATTGTAGCAAACCAAAAAATAAATTTTAAGCGCAGCAGAGTAACCAGCGCACATACCTGTTAGCTCAGGTGAGTTTAAAAGGCTGCTGTTGATAACAAGGGCATTTGCTAAATAGATGGTGTGTGTGCAACAATATACTGAAAGGTCAATTATATTGTGCAGCTTATCTCACCACCTGTAGTTATTTAGGTGAAAGCTCCAAAATGCTTGCCTAATATGTCTGTTTATCCAAAAGGAAGTAAAAAGGGAGAGCTAGAAAGATAGCATTGCATCACATTACATGGCAATGCAATGCACAGTTGCTGAAGTTGAACCAAAATGAGCTTGTAATCTGGCTTCTGCAACTTTGAACATGAAAAATCCAATGAGGAGAAGAAAAGCAAAGCCAAAGAGTCCATCCCCAAATCCGACAAACAAGCAAAATGAACAAAAAACATTGAATTCAATTCTTTCTGATTTTAGAAACTGCATTAAAGAAGGGGTGCACCGGTCCTGGAGATACTGCAATACCAGGTCAATGCGTGGAGTGGACAGAGCAAGCTCTTTTTCCATCTCCCTGTTCTAAAAATCCATTTAATATATGGTCCCCAGATAGGGGACGTATCAGATATTAAACTGATAAGAACAGATTTTTTTTTTTTTTTTTTTTTTTATACCATTCAGTAAAATTTTTCAAGCAACAATCAATAGTATAAAAACTCATACTACGTTGCCCAGTCTTACATCATAATGGTACTTTCTTTATTTCATATTTATAACTTTATACTGAAACAGTTGTAATACCTTTTGAATGGACAAAAAACTATAAAACATACCATTATCATAAAAAAGACAGATCACAACACTTAAACAAGGACTTACTGGTACTTTACCAGTGACCTCCATTTTTTGACTTTCCAAAAACCTTCTGAATCAGAGCCACCACCGCCACGGCTGTCCCATAAATAAACTATGTATAACCTTGACAAAACCATCCTAACACAATTATTAACTGAGATTATTTTCCTTTTAAATAAACACAAATTCCTAACGTCCCACAGACTTTCTATTACACATGCCATTATCAACCACAACAATCTCTCTTTCACCCGGCTACTTGCACCCATCCCAAACATTACCACTCTCCAATTTATAAAATTCACGCCCGCTAGTTCCTTGCATAAACCACCCACTCCCTTCCAAACACTCTGAGCATAATCACAATTCCAAACCAAATGCATAACAGTTTCACTCGCCCCACATCCATCCCTCGGACATACCTCTGTTCTAATCAGATCCCTCCTCTTCTGTACCTCTCTCACAGGCAAAATCTCATGCAAACTCATCCATACGATATCACGCTGCCTATTCGATATTCCTTTTATACTCAGGTTCCTCCATACACACAACGCTTCACTCGATCTCAAGCCCCTAATGTTACATTCAAACTCTCTAACACGCATCCTTCTCCTTACATTCCTTATCACTTTGAAATCACCCATAGGAACATCCAACAAATCATGCTTGACAACAAATTTTTCAACAAACTCATACCACACTGGACATTTAAACGAAACAGGCACTCTTGCATCCCTTCTCATCCATTTCAACCCAAACAACATCCATCCAGCCATATATTTAATCATAAAAGCCGTCTTGTTATCCCTACCTAACAGAACAACCACCGTTTTAATATAATTTAAACCAAGACAAAATTCAAAATTTGGGAAATCCATTCCCCCATGTTCACGTAACTTACACAAATATTCCCTTTTAAGTTTTTCCATCTTACTTCCCCAATAAAACGTAAAAATTAGCTTCTCAATCCGCCTAAAACCCCTATAAGGGGCTGGAAAAACCACTGACACAAAAAGTAACATAGGAAGAATCACTGACTTAATAATAAGGACTTTGCCTGACAATGTCAAGTCCCGTAACCTCCAAAAATTTAACTTCTGTTCAATCCTCTTACCGCATTCATCCCAACTCTCATTCCCTTTCAGATCTTTGTTAAACCACACCCCCAAAACCTTAATAGCACCTTCTTCACATATCACACCATCCATCCTAACACTCGAATCCCCGAAACACTTAAAGCTACACTTCCCCCAATTCACCCTAAAACCAGATGCACCACAAAAGAAATCTAAAAGCAACCTTGCTCGATTCATAGCAGCCATATTATCACTCACCACAACAACATCGTCCATATACCCCATTACCTTTACAGTCTTTCCACCACTCCCTGGGATCAGAAGACCATTCATCACTTTCTCTTTCCGAATCATGCACAACAGGGGCTCAATCACACTTATAAACAGGACAGGGGACAACGGACACCCCTGCCTGACCCCTGATTTTATGCACACCTTCTCACTCAAACATCCATTCACTAACACTTCACTCACCACACCATCATACAAACACCTTATGGCATTCACAAAAACACTAGGAAAACCCATCCTAACTAACACCTCAAACATAAACGCATGCGACACTCTATCAAAAGCTTTCTCAAAATCCACACAAAAAACCATACATTTCCCCTTCCTAAACATACAATCTCCAATTACGTCCCTCAACAACAAGAGGTTATCAGTCATACACCTACCTGGCACCGCGCACACTTGATCATCACCAACCACACTTCCAATCACCCCACGCATACGGTTAGCCAGAATTTTGCTAAAGACTTTATAATCTGCATTGAGTAATGTAATCGGCCTCCAATTACGCAAATTCTTTTTCTCACCCTTCTTATATAGTAAAACAACTACTCCTTCTTTCATGGAATTACAAAGTACACCATTCATCCACATATATTGACATACCTCCACAAAATCAACACCAATCACATCCCATGCTTTTACATAAAACTCCACAGGCAACCCATCTTTCCCAGGTGTTTTATTCTTTTTCGCACCATCCACCGCCTTTTTAACCTCATCAAAAACAATATCCTCACTCAAACACTCACGTTCCCCTGATTCAAGCTGACTCTCCAACATACCTAACACATGCTCTTTCAAACCCCCATCCACCCATTTAGACTCAAATAAACTACTATAGAAACTATGTACCTCATCCAACACTTCCCTTCCAACCACAGTCATACCATTATCATTTACAACCTCATCCAACTCATCTTTTTTACTGCACATTTTTTTAAAAAAGTACCTCGTACACTTCTCATCCATATCCAAATGCTCAACTCTCGTCCTAAAAATAATTTCCTTCCCACGCTTTTCCAAAACACGCTTCATCTCATCTCTCGCTCCTCTGAGTTGATCACTAACATCAATTCCTTTCATACTCATTTTATGTAACCACTCAATCCTCATATTTAAATCTTTAAATCTGCCTCTTTCAATTGCTGCTTTTTTATAACCCCACCTCCTAAAAAAATTCTTAATTTCCACTTTCACCCAATCCCACCATACAGTCACATCCACAAAATTATTTTTCCTAGACCTCCACCATTCATACTTACTTTCGAAGTCTCTCATAACCCTAACATCCTCTAACAACCTAACATTTAGCTTCCATACCCCAACACCATGCACCATTTTTTTATCACCTTCAAACATACCCCACAAACATTCATGGTCTGTGAAAGAAAAAACATGCTGTTTAAAAAATTTACACACCAAACCTCTATTTGTATACAGCATGCGGTCAATCCTGGACACTATTCCTCCCCTATCAGCTCTATATGTGGCCGGTGGTGGCTTACTCAAAAATTCCGCTGCATCTAAAAAAGAAAAATCAGAAGTAATTTGATTAAGGACCTTACCCGTGACATCAATTTCCCCTTCAGAAACACAATTGAAATCACCAACTAATAATATTGGAATCCTTCCAGGCAAAAATAAACGTATTTTCTCTAATAGTGCTAACCTATCCCCTTTGTTAATTGGACAATACACGTTAACAATTTTCACCCTCCACCCTCTCCCCTTAACCACTGCCATTATACAACGACCTGGCTCCACCACCATATAATTTTCAAAACTTAAATCCCTATTCCCCAACAAAATCCCCACACCATCATTTTTGTTTGTCATTGAACCTGACCAAATACTATGCCCATATACCCAGTCCTTTTCAGGAGGTGACTCTTCAATTCCGCACTCTTGCAGACAGTAAATATTTGCTCCAAGATTTTTTAGTTCTTCCAGTATAGCCAATCTTCTAGGCTTAGATTTTATAAGCCTTACATTTATTGACAGTACACTACAGCCCACGTTGGAGCCCATTTTTTAACCATATTCGGTAAAAAAGAACATACCCCCCACCGAAGAGTCAACCTTTCTCGTCTTGAAACTCGATTCCTGATGTTAAGCAGAGAATGCTGGCCCCCTCCTCCAAAAAAGACCTCCTAGGAGAGGCACTGTAGCTCTCGGGATAGCTCCTATCACTTAAGGGGCTGATGCTCCCAATACTGGCAGGTGAAAAATCTGGCCGGAACTTCTTTGCAGAAGACACATCAGAGTCCTCATCAGGTGGCCTCACCACAGCCCCGGTGAAGTCACCCTGGCCACCACCACCTTCATGAATTGCCTCTGAACTTTCCAAAGCCAACACCGGCGTTGTGGAGAGTGAACCGCTCACTTCTCCCTCACCACTCACATCAAGCAGAATTGACATATCTGCAGGCTCTATCTCAACAGCGCTTCCACCAGCAGGATCGGGTGCTTGCTCCATCTCTTCCATGAAGTCCCTTACTGCCTCGATCGCCTCACCAATAGTGGCGGCAGTAGTAGGACGTGGGGACACGGCCTCTGCATATGACCTGGAACGATGGGGACAGTCCTTGAAAGCGTGTCCCTCCTCGCCACATGCATTACAAACCATGGAGTTAGTACACTCCATTGCCAGATGACCCTCTTTATTGCATTTCCCACAAAACTTCTCCACCGTGCAGTCCTCTTGGTAGTGTCCAAAGGATTTACACTTCCTGCAAAAACGCGGAGCACCAGGAAAATACATATACCCTCTATCCCTCCCGATGGCAAAACTGAGGGGAGGGTAGTGGATACCCCCAGGTCCCTGGGGGTCCTCCTGGAACCGAACAAAAAACTTGTGTTTGCCAGTCCACAAGCCCACCTCATTCCTCACCTTGTGTGAGTAGGACACATAGCTGCAATGACGGTTCAGGAATCTAGTAATGTCCTCCACATCCACAAGGGGGTTGTGCATAAACACAACAACTGGCACTTCCCCCTTAGTATACAATACCGTGAATGTAAGCCCATCAAGAGCCGGATGATCCAAGGCTTGCTGATCCTTTAGAGTCTTGAAAAGATTCTGGCAAGCTGCCATACGATCAAGGACTAAAACGTACCGGCCATTCTTTGGGAACTCCTGTAGGCAAATGATGTCTCCACGACCAACATTCAAAATCTTGAAGATGACGACTTCCACCAAGAACCGCAGGTTAAAGAAATTCCTCCTCGACTCCTCAATATCAATGCGAAAAGCATTTTTGACCCGAATATCATCGGTCCCGGCATAGCGAATCTTGACGCCCATTATCACCTCTCGTTTCCTCTGGACCCCCCCCCAATAGCAGCAGGCAGCTTAAGCCACCTAAGTGGCGATGCTGCAAGGCCGAGGGGGAGACACTATAGGATCCTTCTGACCAGATACAAGATCTAAGCCAAAAGGCCGAGAAGCGATAACCAGAATTGGTTTCAAACTACGGAGCCACCCAAGGATCCTGAAAAGTCCATTTGTGGAGATGAGCTCCTGGACTCCCGTTAAGAAGACATGTTGTCAACCTCTAGATCCCTTACATGCCTGCACTTTTCGGCTTGCTGCTGCTGCAATCCACGCGTTTTAGATCTGCATAACTCCACCTCTTTAAACACAGCACCTTCACCCCCTGCTGTTCCCACCCGCCTCAACACCGTTGGAAGGGAGGAGAACCAATTAAGGCGGGGGGTGGGGTGGAACGAGCAGCTGTCTACCCTTAGCAGGAGGGCTCCTGATTACATACCTCTCCTGCTGCTGCTGCTGCTGGCTGTCCAGCAGCAGACTGAAGGTGGCTGCTGCTGTGCACAGGTATATAAAGGCTCAGAGCCTATTATGACACGCGCAGCCAGCGTTCCATTGCCACATTCCATCTACTGCAGGCAGGATACCTGGCTGGCTGAATGTCGCTGAGAAGCTCACAGAGACCGCCATAAGCAACAGTTTAACAGAATGCCACAGACTAATCAACCAAACTTTTTGGGTTGGGTTCTCTTTTATAGTCTGCAGGCATTAAATGAAAGAAGTCAGTGTTCCAGCAGAAGGAGACAACGTTTCAGAAAAGGCATTGTAGCAAACCAAAAAAGAAATTTTAAGCGCAGCAGAGTAACCAGCGCACATACCTGTTAGCTCAGGTGAGTTTAAAAGGCTGCTGTTGATAACAAGGGCATTTGCTAAATAGATGGTGTGTGTGCAACAATATACTGAAAGGTCAATTATATTGTGCAGCTTATCTCACCACCTGTAGTTATTTAGGTGAAAGCTCCAAAATGCTTGCCTAATATGTCTGTTTATCCAAAAGGAAGTAAAAAGGGAGAGCTAGAAAGATAGCATTGCATCACATTACATGGCAATGCAATGCACAGTTGCTGAAGTTGAACCAAAATGAGCTTGTAATCTGGCTTCTGCAACTTTGAACATGAAAAATCCAATGAGGAGAAGAAAAGCCAAGCCAAAGAGTCCATCCCAAAATCCGACAAACAAGCAAAATGAACAAAAAACATTGAATTCAATTCTTTCTGATTTTAGAAACTGCATTAAAGAAGGGGTGCACCGGTCCTGGAGATACTGCAATACCAGGTCAATGCGTGGAGTGGACAGAGCAAGCTCTTTTTCCATCTCCCTGTTCTAAAAATCCATTTAATATATGGTCCCCAGATAGGGGACGTATCAGATATTAAACTGATAAGAACAGATACTACACTTGATCTTAGCCAAAAGGCCGAGAAGCGATAACCAGAATTGGTTTCAAACTACGGAGCCACCCAAGGATCCTGAAAAGTCCATTTGTGGAGATGAGCTCCTGGACTCCCGTTAAGAAGACATGTTGTCAACCTCTAGATCCCTTACATGCCTGCACTTTTCGGCTTGCTGCTGCTGCAATCCACGCGTTTTAGATCTGCATAACTCCAACTCTTTAAACACAGCACCTTCACCCCCTGCTGTTCCCACCCGCCTCAACACCGTTGGAAGGGAGGAGAACCAATTAAGGCGGGGGGTGGGGTGGAACGAGCAGCTGTCTACCCTTAGCAGGAGGGCTCCTGATTACATACCTCTCCTGCTGCTGCTGCTGCTGGCTGTCCAGCAGCAGACTGAAGGTGGCTGCTGCTGTGCACAGGTATATAAAGGCTCAGAGCCTATTATGACACGCGCAGCCAGCGTTCCATTGCCACATTCCATCTACTGCAGGCAGGATACCTGGCTGGCTGAATGTCGCTGAGAAGCTCACAGAGACCGCCATAAGCAACAGTTTAACAGAATGCCACAGACTAATCAACCAAACTTTTTGGGTTGGGTTCTCTTTTATAGTCTGCAGGCATTAAATGAAAGAAATCAGTGTTCCAGCAGAAGGAGACAACGTTTCAGAAAAGGCATTGTAGCAAACCAAAAAAGAAATTTTAAGCGCAGCAGAGTAACCAGCGCACATACCTGTTAGCTCAGGTGAGTTTAAAAGGCTGCTGTTGATAACAAGGGCATTTGCTAAATAGATGGTGTGTGTGCAACAATATACTGAAAGGTCAATTATATTGTGCAGCTTATCTCACCACCTGTAGTTATTTAGGTGAAAGCTCCAAAATGCTTGCCTAATATGTCTGTTTATCCAAAAGGAAGTAAAAAGGGAGAGCTAGAAAGATAGCATTGCATCACATTACATGGCAATGCAATGCACAGTTGCTGAAGTTGAACCAAAATGAGCTTGTAATCTGGCTTCTGCAACTTTGAAGATGAAAAATCCAATGAGGAGAGGAAAAGCAAAGCCAAAGAGTCCATCCCAAAATCCGACAAACAAGCAAAATGAACAAAAAACATTGAATTCAATTCTTTCTGATTTTAGAAACTGCATTAAAGAAGGGGTGCACCGGTCCTGGAGATACTGCAATACCAGGTCAATGCGTGGAGTGGACAGAGCAAGCTCTTTTTCCATCTCCCTGTTCTAAAAATCCATTTAATATATGGTCCCCAGATAGGGGACGCATCAGATATTAAACTGATAAGAACAGATACTACACTTGATCTTAGCCAAAAGGCCGAGAAGCTATAACCAGAATTGGTTTCAAACTACGGAGCCACCCAAGGATCCTGAAAAGTCCATTTGTGGAGATGAGCTCCTGGACTCCCGTTAAGAAGACATGTTGTCAACCTCTAGATCCCTTACATGCCTGCACTTTTCGGCTTGCTGCTGCTGCAATCCACGCGTTTTAGATCTGCATAACTCCACCTCTTTAAACACAGCACCTTCACCCCCTGCTGTTCCCACCCGCCTCAACACCGTTGGAAGGGAGGAGAACCAATTAAGGCGGGGGGTGGGGTGGAACGAGCAGCTGTCTACCCTTAGCAGGAGGGCTCCTGATTACATACCTCTCCTGCTGCTGCTGCTGCTGCTGGCTGTCCAGCAGCAGACTGAAGGTGGCTGCTGCTGTGCACAGGTATATAAAGGCTCAGAGCCTATTATGACACGCGCAGCCAGCGTTCCATTGCCACATTCCATCTACTGCAGGCAGGATACCTGGCTGGCTGAATGTCGCTGAGAAGCTCACAGAGACCGCCATAAGCAACAGTTTAACAGAATGCCACAGACTAATCAACCAAACTTTTTGGGTTGGGTTCTCTTTTATAGTCTGCAGGCATTAAATGAAAGAAGTCAGTGTTCCAGCAGAAGGAGACAACGTTTCAGAAAAGGCATTGTAGCAAACCAAAAAAGAAATTTTAAGCGCAGCAGAGTAACCAGCGCACATACCTGTTAGCTCAGGTGAGTTTAAAAGGCTGCTGTTGATAACAAGGGCATTTGCTAAATAGATGGTGTGTGTGCAACAATATACTGAAAGGTCAATTATATTGTGCAGCTTATCTCACCACCTGTAGTTATTTAGGTGAAAGCTCCAAAATGCTTGCCTAATATGTCTGTTTATCCAAAAGGAAGTAAAAAGGGAGAGCTAGAAAGATAGCATTGCATCACATTACATGGCAATGCAATGCACAGTTGCTGAAGTTGAACCAAAATGAGCTTGTAATCTGGCTTCTGCAACTTTGAACATGAAAAATCCAATGAGGAGAGGAAAAGCAAAGCCAAAGAGTCCATCCCAAAATCCGACAAACAAGCAAAATGAACAAAAAACATTGAATTCAATTCTTTCTGATTTTAGAAACTGCATTAAAGAAGGGGTGCACCGGTCCTGGATATACTGCAATACCAGGTCAATGCGTGGAGTGGACAGAGCAAGCTCTTTTTCCATCTCCCTGTTCTAAAAATCCATTTAATATATGGTCCCCAGATAGGGGACGTATCAGATATTAAACTGATAAGAACAGATACTACACTTGATCTTAGCCAAAAGGCCGAGAAGCGATAACCAGAATTGGTTTCAAACTACGGAGCCACCCAAGGATCCTGAAAAGTCCATTTGTGGAGATGAGCTCCTGGACTCCCGTTAAGAAGACATGTTGTCAACCTCTAGATCCCTTACATGCCTGCACTTTTCGGCTTGCTGCTGCTGCAATCCACGCGTTTTAGATCTGCATAACTCCACCTCTTTAAACACAGCACCTTCACCCCCTGCTGTTCCCACCCGCCTCAACACCGTTGGAAGGGAGGAGAACCAATTAAGGCGGGGGGGTGGGGTGGAACGAGCAGCTGTCTACCCTTAGCAGGAGGGCTCCTGATTACATACCTCTCCTGCTGCTGCTGCTGCTGGCTGTCCAGCAGCAGACTGAAGGTGGCTGCTGCTGTGCACAGGTATATAAAGGCTCAGAGCCTATTATGACACGCGCAGCCAGCGTTCCATTGCCACATTCCATCTACTGCAGGCAGGATACCTGGCTGGCTGAATGTCGCTGAGAAGCTCACAGAGACCGCCATAAGCAACAGTTTAACAGAATGCCACAGACTAATCAACCAAACTTTTTGGGTTGGGTTCTCTTTTATAGTCTGCAGGCATTAAATGAAAGAAGTCAGTGTTCCAGCAGAAGGAGACAACGTTTCAGAAAAGGCATTGTAGCAAACCAAAAAAGAAATTTTAAGCGCAGCAGAGTAACCAGCGCACATACCTGTTAGCTCAGGTGAGTTTAAAAGGCTGCTGTTGATAACAAGGGCATTTGCTAAATAGATGGTGTGTGTGCAACAATATACTGAAAGGTCAATTATATTGTGCAGCTTATCTCACCACCTGTAGTTATTTAGGTGAAAGCTCCAAAATGCTTGCCTAATATGTCTGTTTATCCAAAAGGAAGTAAAAAGGGAGAGCTAGAAAGATAGCATTGCATCACATTACATGGCAAAGCAATGCACAGTTGCTGAAGTTGAACCAAAATGAGCTTGTAATCTGGCTTCTGCAACTTTGAACATGAAAAATCCAATGAGGAGAAGAAAAGCAAAGCCAAAGAGTCCATCCCAAAATCCGACAAACAAGCAAAATGAACAAAAAACATTGAATTCAATTCTTTCTGATTTTAGAAACTGCATTAAAGAAGGGGTGCACCGGTCCTGGAGATACTGCAATACCAGGTCAATGCGTGGAGTGGACAGAGCAAGCTCTTTTTCCATCTCCCTGTTCTAAAAATCCATTTAATATATGGTCCCCAGATAGGGGACGTATCAGATATTAAACTGATAAGAACAGATACTACACTTGATCTTAGCCAAAAGGCCGAGAAGCGATAACCAGAATTGGTTTCAAACTACGGAGCCACCCAAGGATCCTGAAAAGTCCATTTGTGGAGATGAGCTCCTGGACTCCCGTTAAGAAGACATGTTGTCAACCTCTAGATCCCTTACATGCCTGCACTTTTCGGCTTGCTGCTGCTGCAATCCACGCGTTTTAGATCTGCATAACTCCACCTCTTTAAACACAGCACCTTCACCCCCTGCTGTTCCCACCCGCCTCAACACCGTTGGAAGGGAGGAGAACCAATTAAGGCGGGGGGTGGGGTGGAACGAGCAGCTGTCTACCCTTAGCAGGAGGGCTCCTGATTACATACCTCTCCTGCTGCTGCTGCTGCTGGCTGTCCAGCAGCAGACTGAAGGTGGCTGCTGCTGTGCACAGGTATATAAAGGCTCAGAGCCTATTATGACACGCGCAGCCAGCGTTCCATTGCCACATTCCATCTACTGCAGGCAGGATACCTGGCTGGCTGAATGTCGCTGAGAAGCTCACAGAGACCGCCATAAGCAACAGTTTAACAGAATGCCACAGACTAATCAACCAAACTTTTTGGGTTGGGTTCTCTTTTATAGTCTGCAGGCATTAAATGAAAGAAGTCAGTGTTCCAGCAGAAGGAGACAACGTTTCAGAAAAGGCATTGTAGCAAACCAAAAAAGAAATTTTAAGCGCAGCAGAGTAACCAGCGCACATACCTGTTAGTTCAGGTGAGTTTAAAAGGCTGCTGTTGATAACAAGGGCATTTGCTAAATAGATGGTGTGTGTGCAACAATATACTGAAAGGTCAATTATATTGTGCAGCTTATCTCACCACCTGTAGTTATTTAGGTGAAAGCTCCAAAATGCTTGCCTAATATGTCTGTTTATCCAAAAGGAAGTAAAAAGGGAGAGCTAGAAAGATAGCATTGCATCACATTACATGGCAATGCAATGCACAGTTGCTGAAGTTGAACCAAAATGAGCTTGTAATCTGGCTTCTGCAACTTTGAACATGAAAAATCCAATGAGGAGAAGAAAAGCAAAGCCAAAGAGTCCATCCCAAAATCCGACAAACAAGCAAAATGAACAAAAAACATTGAATTCAATTCTTTCTGATTTTAGAAACTGCATTAAAGAAGGGGTGCACCGGTCCTGGAGATACTGCAATTCCAGGTCAATGCGTGGAGTGGACAGAGCAAGCTTTTTTTCCATCTCCCTGTTCTAAAAATCCATTTAATATATGGTCCCCAGATAGGGGACGTATCAGATATTAAACTGATAAGAACAGATTTTTTTTTTTTTTTGAAAGCCCGAATTCGTGTACAAAACCCGAGTGCGCTTAAAAAAGTGACAAGTGCCACAAAAAAAGTGCACTAGGATGCTGGTCTTCTTGAAACCCTCTCCAAAAGGAGAAGGGTCCCCCAAACCATTCCCTGTCCCTCCGAGCCAAAAGGCCACAGCGAGGAACAGGGACAAAAAGCCACCTCCAGCCGAAGCCAGAGGCGACCCAATCTTACCCCCAGCACCTGCCCGAGTTCTCACCCGAGCAAGGCACTGGGAGCCAAAGACTGTGCTCCCCTCCCGGAAGAGGGGAGCCAACAACGCTCTCCTCCCGAAAGAGGAGAGCCAGGGGGGTTCAGGGGGGAGCGGAACCTGATGGCCACACACTCCCCCCCTAGACCTGCCAAGAGAGGAACCCGTAAGGGAACCGCATCCCGACAAAATCCTAGTAGGACGTGACACACGTGAATAAGTGGACACACAGTGACAAAGAAATTAAATAAATAGTGAAGGTTTCACAGTATAATACTGCCCGGACCTTCGACCGGGAATTGAAAAATTCCCCATCCTAAGGCCAGAAGGCCCGGAATAAGGGTGTGTGCGAAGAAAGAAAATTTGAAGTGCTTGTGCAAATGTGCCATAAACTCAAGTGGGGTTCCCAATCCCAGTGAGTTAAGGCACCCCAGGGTCACCACTCCTGGGGCACTTCACACTTCGGGCTTTCGATCTTCCCCGGCCCAATGGCGTCGATCCTGTGTGGCCATGCTTTCCACCAGATGACTATATTAGCCACCTGGCGTACTAACAAGCGCCTAAACCCCAGTGTGCATAATGTATCAATCTACTAGGCCGGCCAACATCCAAAACCGCCTTTTCGAAAGATACTACACTTGATCTTAGCCAAAAGGCCGAGAAGCGATAACCAGAATTGGTTTCAAACTACGGAGCCACCCAAGGATCCTGAAAAGTCCATTTGTGGAGATGAGCTCCTGGACTCCCGTTAAGAAGACATGTTGTCAACCTCTAGATCCCTTACATGCCTGCACTTTTCGGCTTGCTGCTGCTGCAATCCACGCGTTTTAGATCTGCATAACTCCACCTCTTTAAACACAGCACCTTCACCCCCTGCTGTTCCCACCCGCCTCAACACCGTTGGAAGGGAGGAGAACCAATTAAGGCGGGGGGTGGGGTGGAACGAGCAGCTGTCTACCCTTAGCAGGAGGGCTCCTGATTACATACCTCTCCTGCTGCTGCTGCTGGCTGTCCAGCAGCAGACTGAAGGTGGCTGCTGCTGTGCACAGGTATATAAAGGCTCAGAGCCTATTATGACACGCGCAGCCAGCGTTCCATTGCCACATTCCATCTACTGCAGGCAGGATACCTGGCTGGCTGAATGTCGCTGAGAAGCTCACAGAGACCGCCATAAGCAACAGTTTAACAGAATGCCACAGACTAATCAACCAAACTTTTTGGGTTGGGTTCTCTTTTATAGTCTGCAGGCATTAAATGAAAGAAGTCAGTGTTCCAGCAGAAGGAGACAACGTTTCAGAAAAGGCATTGTAGCAAACCAAAAAAGAAATTTTAAGCGCAGCAGAGTAACCAGCGCACATACCTGTTAGCTCAGGTGAGTTTAAAAGGCTGCTGTTGATAACAAGGGCATTTGCTAAATAGATGGTGTGTGTGCAACAATATACTGAAAGGTCAATTATATTGTGCAGCTTATCTCACCACCTGTAGTTATTTAGGTGAAAGCTCCAAAATGCTTGCCTAATATGTCTGTTTATCCAAAAGGAAGTAAAAAGGGAGAGCTAGAAAGATAGCATTGCATCACATTACATGGCAATGCAATGCACAGTTGCTGAAGTTGAACCAAAATGAGCTTGTAATCTGGCTTCTGCAACTTTGAACATGAAAAATCCAATGAGGAGAAGAAAAGCAAAGCCAAAGAGTCCATCCCAAAATCCGACAAACAAGCAAAATGAACAAAAAACATTGAATTCAATTCTTTCTGATTTTAGAAACTGCATTAAAGAAGGGGTGCACCGGTCCTGGAGATACTGCAATACCAGGTCAATGCGTGGAGTGGACAGAGCAAGCTCTTTTTCCATCTCCCTGTTCTAAAAATCCATTTAATATATGGTCCCCAGATAGGGGACGTATCAGATATTAAACTGATAAGAACAGATTTTTTTTTTTTTTTTTTTTTTTTTTTTTTTTCTCCTCAGACGAGGAAATTCCACAGTCTATGGAAACCAGACAAAGGAAAATTCCATCAAAACAGCTGCGTCAAATCCAATACGCAATTTGCTGTCCCCATCATCATCGGAAATATTTATTTCATATTTCAAAACAACAATAACAAAAATCAAGAGGTACTAACAATATATCTCCACTTTTTAACTTTCCATATTCCCTCCGCATCCACTTCCCCTCTCCTCTTTTTGTCCCATAGGAAACACACATACATCTTCCCCAAAATCACCTTCACACTATCCTTTACAGCAATTTCCTTCCTTTTAAACACATACACATTCCTCACATCCCATAACACTTCCTTTATACATGCAAGCATCAACCACAAGACTCTTTCCTTCGTCCCATCACATATTCCCAAACCAAACATAAACAACTCAAAAGACAACAAATTCACACCACACAATTCTTTACACAAAGGCCCCATTCTCCCAATCACATCTCTAGCATACTGGCAATTCCAAAAAACATGCAACACACTTTCCCTTCCACCACAGCCATTTCTTGGACACATTTCACTCCTCACCAAACCTCTATTCCTCTGAAACTCTCTCACAGGTAATACTCCATGTAAAGACTGCCACACAACTTCACTCTGTTTGTTGGTCATACCACTCATCCGCACTTTCTTCCAAACCTTCTGCACATCACCACCCCTAACCATATTTATTCCACATTCTACCTCTCTACATTCAATCATCCTATACACAGCCTTCTTATTCTCCAGCAATCTCACATCTGCATCACACAGTTCATACCTCACCAAAAACTTATAAACCCACACATACCATACAGGCACCTCAAAAGCAATCGGACATCGCAAATCCCTTTCTTGCCACTTTAAACGAAACAAATACGCTCCAAATAAATACCTACACATAGATGAAAACTTTCCATCCGCCCTAATCACTTTCAAAACAAACACAACGATATTCACACCAAAAAACACGTCCAAATTCGGAAAACCCAAACCACCTTTTTCCACTCTTTTAACCAAAATTTCTCTCCTAGCTCTCTCCATTTTCGAGTTCCACAAAAAAACAAATAAAATTCTATTCAAGCTTCTCATACACATATATCCTGGTGGAAATACTACCGCAATATATAAAAATATTGGCAACACCACACTCTTAACAATTAAAATCTTCCCAAAAAAGGATGAACTCCTCAATTTCCAAAAATTCAACTTCTGCTCAACTTTTCCTTTCGCATCATCCCAACTTTCTTTCCCATCCAAACTCTCTGAAAACTTCACACCCAAAACTTTAATAGGTCCATTCACTACATTCACACCTACATCCCTACTTAAACTTCCGCCTCCAAAACCCTTACACTCACTCTTTTCCCAATTCACTTTAAACGAAGATGCACCACAAAAAATAGACACTAACAACTTCACCCGCCTCACCGAACATTCAGAATCACATAATACACACACGTCATCCATATAACCACTCACTTTCCATTCTTTTCCTCCACCTCCCGGCACTTGCACACCACGAATTACCTTATCTTTCCTCAGCATACACAACAATGGCTCAATTGCACAAATAAATGCTACAGGGGACAAAGGACACCCCTGTCGCACACCCGAAAACACATTCACTTTCCTACCCACATACCCATTCATTAAAACACAGCTATAAACACCCGCATACAAACTTCTCACTCGCCCAACAAAATCAGCCGGAAAACCCATTTTTAACAACACTCTGAACAAAAAACCATGCGACAACCTATCATAAGCCTTTTCAAAATCCAAACTTAACAAAAATACACTCTTCTTACGACCCATGCAATCCCATAGACAATCTCTTAACATACACACACACTCATGAATCCGCCTCCCAGGTACCGCACAACACTGCTCATCCCCAATCACACTCTCTATCACATCACGCATCCTATTAGCCATAAGTTTTGCATAGATTTTATAATCACAATTAAGTAACGTTATTGGCCTCCAATTCCTCAGACTTTTCAAATCCCCTTTCTTAGGAATTAACACAACCATACCTGCACGCATACTCTCAGCCACCTCCATGTTTCCCCACATATACTTACATACATCCACAAAGTCCTTACCAATCACACCCCACATCACACGATAAAATTCTACTGGGAGGCCATCCTCCCCCGGCGTCTTATTCAAAGCCATACTACACATAACCTTCCATACCTCATCACCAGTCACCTCACCCATCACTCTCTCTCTTTCTGCTTCACTCAACTTACTCTCTAACACACTCAAAACATCATTCTCCAAACATTCATCCCTCTGTTTCACTGCATACAGATCCTCATAAAACTTAGCCACCTCTTCACACATATCCTCTCCACTCACCTCACTTCCATCTGCTCCATACACCACGCTCATACTCTGTTTCTTTCCAAAAACTTTTTTAAAGAAAAACCGAGAACATTTCTCATCCTGCTCCATCTTATCAATCTTTGCCCTAAACACTATGCTTCTCCCTCTCTCCAACAAAAACTCACTAATCTCCTTTTTTACCTCTAAAATATCCTCCTCCACCTCAACTCCTCCTTCCCTTAACTTATACAAAACGCTCAACCGCGCGTTCAGTTTAACAAAACTCTCTCTTTTAATTGCTGCATACTTGTATCCTAAATTTTTAAAGAACATTTTTGTTTGTTTCTTCACCCAGTCCCACCACTCACAAACATTCCCAAACTCATTTTTATGCTTACACCATTCTTCATACCGCCTTTCATACTCCTTTCTCACATCTTCATTCTCTAACAGTTTAACATTTAACTTCCACAATCCTCTCCCAAACACTCCATCAACTTTTATATCCAACTCACACAACATACACACATGATCTGAAAAAAGAACGTTTTCCTGCCTATAATTAACAGAAACCATATTTTTAGAAATAAAACAATAATCCAATCTGGATTGTACCCTACCACTCTCAGAAAAGAAAGTGTTCAACAAAGGATTCATGTTACACACGCGCTGCATATCACACAACCCAAAATCATTCACTAACTCCAATAATGCTTTCCCAGACACATCCACATTCACTCTCCCCACATCACAGTTCATATCACCCACAATTACCACAGGTATTCTTCCTGGAACAAAAAGCTTAATTTTTTCAAATAAATTTTTGCGCTCATTTTTTTCAACTGGCGCATAAACATTAATAACACAAAACTTTACATTCTTGTATACAAAATTAGCAAGGATACATCTCCCCACCTCAATAACCAAATAATCACTCAAAACAACCTCCCTTCCTTTAACCAAAATACCCACACCATCATTCTTATTACATGCACTCCCCGACCACACAGACGCTCCATAAGACCATTCATCCCCTTTCACACCATCCACTACCCCACATTCTTGTAAACAAAAAATAGATGCATTTTGCATAGCTAAAAACTCAAAAATAGCAGCTCTTCTTACTTTACTTTTAAACACTCTTACGTTTTGGGACACTATGGTAAATCCCATAATACTTCTACTCCTTCACCAATTACACAAAGAAATAGCCTTTGGCCTAAACCAAAGCTCACAAGAGGACAAAAAGAAAAAACATTTACAATATTATATGGTGACACTATCCAGCACCACCACTATCCTCCTCCGCCATCAGAACAGAACAGCTGGTTTCCGACCCGCTGGCTTCACCAGCCACACTCCTCATTCTGGCAGTTCTGATCTTCCTCTGAGGCTCACTAAAAACTGCATCATCACTGCCCCCACCATCCTCCCTACGACTCTTCTTTGCACCCCTATCATCCTCCGAAGAAAAATCTTCAATGTTTTCAGGACCCGAAGGGTGTTCAGGACTGTCGGGTTCCGAGATTTGCACTTCACATCCTGTTGCATCCATTGCCTCTCCAAAAGTCATCATCTCAGGCAGCTCTGCTTCCACCACTTTCCTAGATATTCTCGCAGACACTGCCTTTTTCTCCACCTTTGCCACTTCCCTCCAGAACTCCTTTTCTTCCCTCCGCTTCTTCCTCATTTCTTCAGCAGAAGAAGAACATGGTCTCAGGGACACCTCCTCTGGCGCCGTAGAGGGAGAGGCTCTACCAGTTTCCTGCCTCCTTCCCTCTCTCTCCTCCCTCTCCAATCTTTCCAGCACTTTCAGTGCGCTTGCCATCTGCCTCCTCTCCAGCTCCTCCTCCTTCTGTTCTTTATCAGAACGTCTAGGTGCACTCATAGGACAGTCCTTATACATGTGATCACTACTCCCACAGACATCACAGGACTTGGCCTCTGGACACTGGTTGGCCATATGCCCCTCCTTTCTGCAATTTCGGCAACACTGCCCTTTAAGGCATGTTACCATGGTATGTCCGAAAGAAAAGCATCTACGGCAAAACATGGGCTGGCCTGGGTAAAAGAGGAAACCTCTATGGCCTGCAACGGAAAAATTTGATGGAGGGTGTCTAAAGCCCCCCACACTGTCAGGATCCCTTTTCAATT
Organism: Phyllobates terribilis; assembly: GCF_046119375.1. Taxonomy (NCBI): domain Eukaryota; kingdom Metazoa; phylum Chordata; class Amphibia; order Anura; family Dendrobatidae; genus Phyllobates; species Phyllobates terribilis. Next base: position 751,654 of record NW_027363102.1, on the reverse strand, counting down.
TCACACGGAATTTATACTGACAGTTAAAGATTCCTAGACAATTGACTTGCTTCACTCCCTTCCGCACATATTCACAGTAGCGAGAGAGGAAGCACTCCAGCAGCTCAGGGTCTGTAAAAGGGTTATAGACAGTCACAGTCACCTCCTTTTCTTGCAGACCAAACAAAGGTTCCCATCTAACTCCTTCCAAGCAGGGGTCACTAGAGTGACCACGGAGCCATTCAAAGACATTAAGGCAAACATCCTGGTCCATAAAGGTAACGTCATAATTACCTTGACGTGAAAATTCGTTGACACTGAAGATCTCAGAACGTCTTGCTCCAGCTTTGCCTTCAACGATGTCTTGGACAATGAAAACCACGTTGTTCTTGTTCTGGTCAGATGGATCCACGGACAACGGATGGTGTTCTTCACAAAAGACATCTTGGATTCTGTCGGTATGGAATACCACAGGAAAAAGCAGAAAATCCTCCACAAAAGGGTCCGGATTCCTCCAGGAGACTCGCACCAATCAAGGTACAGTCATACGATCGCAGCCAAAAGGCCGAGAAGCGATAACCAGAATTGGTTTCAAACTACGGAGCCACCCAAGGATCCTGAAAAGTCCATTTGTGGAGATGAGCTCCTGGACTCCCGTTAAGAAGACATGTTGTCAACCTCTAGATCCCTTACATGCCTGCACTTTTCGGCTTGCTGCTGCTGCAATCCACGCGTTTTAGATCTGCATAACTCCACCTCTTTAAACACAGCACCTTCACCCCCTGCTGTTCCCACCCGCCTCAACACCGTTGGAAGGGAGGAGAACCAATTAAGGCGGGGGGTGGGGTGGAACGAGCAGCTGTCTACCCTTAGCAGGAGGGCTCCTGATTACATACCTCTCCTGCTGCTGCTGCTGCTGGCTGTCCAGCAGCAGACTGAAGGTGGCTGCTGCTGTGCACAGGTATATAAAGGCTCAGAGCCTATTATGACACGCGCAGCCAGCGTTCCATTGCCACATTCCATCTACTGCAGGCAGGATACCTGGCTGGCTGAATGTCGCTGAGAAGCTCACAGAGACCGCCATAAGCAACAGTTTAACAGAATGCCACAGACTAATCAACCAAACTTTTTGGGTTGGGTTCTCTTTTATAGTCTGCAGGCATTAAATGAAAGAAGTCAGTGTTCCAGCAGAAGGAGACAACGTTTCAGAAAAGGCATTGTAGCAAACCAAAAAAGAAATTTTAAGCGCAGCAGAGTAACCAGCGCACATACCTGTTAGCTCAGGTGAGTTTAAAAGGCTGCTGTTGATAACAAGGGCATTTGCTAAATAGATGGTGTGTGTGCAACAATATACTGAAAGGTCAATTATATTGTGCAGCTTATCTCACCACCTGTAGTTATTTAGGTGAAAGCTCCAAAATGCTTGCCTAATATGTCTGTTTATCCAAAAGGAAGTAAAAAGGGAGAGCTAGAAAGATAGCATTGCATCACATTACATGGCAATGCAATGCACAGTTGCTGAAGTTGAACCAAAATGAGCTTGTAATCTGGCTTCTGCAACTTTGAACATGAAAAATCCAATGAGGAGAAGAAAAGCAAAGCCAAAGAGTCCATCCCAAAATCCGACAAACAAGCAAAATGAACAAAAAACATTGAATTCAATTCTTTCTGATTTTAGAAACTGCATTAAAGAAGGGGTGCACCGGTCCTGGAGATACTGCAATACCAGGTCAATGCGTGGAGTGGACAGAGCAAGCTCTTTTTCCATCTCCCTGTTCTAAAAATCCATTTAATATATGGTCCCCAGATAGGGGACGTATCAGATATTAAACTGATAAGAACAGATACTACACTTGATCTTAGCCAAAAGGCCGAGAAGCGATAACCAGAATTGGTTTCAAACTACGGAGCCACCCAAGGATCCTGAAAAGTCCATTTGTGGAGATGAGCTCCTGGACTCCCGTTAAGAAGACATGTTGTCAACCTCTAGATCCCTTACATGCCTGCACTTTTCGGCTTGCTGCTGCTGCAATCCACGCGTTTTAGATCTGCATAACTCCACCTCTTTAAACACAGCACCTTCACCCCCTGCTGTTCCCACCCGCCTCAACACCGTTGGAAGGGAGGAGAACCAATTAAGGCGGGGGGTGGGGTGGAACGAGCAGCTGTCTACCCTTAGCAGGAGGGCTCCTGATTACATACCTCTCCTGCTGCTGCTGCTGCTGGCTGTCCAGCAGCAGACTGAAGGTGGCTGCTGCTGTGCACAGGTATATAAAGGCTCAGAGCCTATTATGACACGCGCAGCCAGCGTTCCATTGCCACATTCCATCTACTGCAGGCAGGATACCTGGCTGGCTGAATGTCGCTGAGAAGCTCACAGAGACCGCCATAAGCAACAGTTTAACAGAATGCCACAGACTAATCAACCAAACTTTTTGGGTTGGGTTCTCTTTTATAGTCTGCAGGCATTAAATGAAAGAAGTCAGTGTTCCAGCAGAAGGAGACAACGTTTCAGAAAAGGCATTGTAGCAAACCAAAAAAGAAATTTTAAGCGCAGCAGAGTAACCAGCGCACATACCTGTTAGCTCAGGTGAGTTTAAAAGGCTGCTGTTGATAACAAGGGCATTTGCTAAATAGATGGTGTGTGTGCAACAATATACTGAAAGGTCAATTATATTGTGCAGCTTATCTCACCACCTGTAGTTATTTAGGTGAAAGCTCCAAAATGCTTGCCTAATATGTCTGTTTATCCAAAAGGAAGTAAAAAGGGAGAGCTAGAAAGATAGCATTGCATCACATTACATGGCAATGCAATGCACAGTTGCTGAAGTTGAACCAAAATGAGCTTGTAATCTGGCTTCTGCAACTTTGAACATGAAAAATCCAATGAGGAGAAGAAAAGCAAAGCCAAAGAGTCCATTCCCAAATCCGACAAACAAGCAAAATGAACAAAAAACATTGAATTCAATTCTTTCTGATTTTAGAAACTGCATTAAAGAAGGGGTGCACCGGTCCTGGAGATACTGCAATACCAGGTCAATGCGTGGAGTGGACAGAGCAAGCTCTTTTTCCATCTCCCTGTTCTAAAAATCCATTTAATATATGGTCCCCAGATAGGGGACGTATCAGATATTAAACTGATAAGAACAGATACTACACTTGATCTTAGCCAAAAGGCCGAGAAGCGATAACCAGAATTGGTTTCAAACTACGGAGCCACCCAAGGATCCTGAAAAGTCCATTTGTGGAGATGAGCTCCTGGACTCCCGTTAAGAAGACATGTTGTCAACCTCTAGATCCCTTACATGCCTGCACTTTTCGGCTTGCTGCTGCTGCAATCCACGCGTTTTAGATCTGCATAACTCCACCTCTTTAAACACAGCACCTTCACCCCCTGCTGTTCCCACCCGCCTCAACACCGTTGGAAGGGAGGAGAACCAATTAAGGCGGGGGGTGGGGTGGAACGAGCAGCTGTCTACCCTTAGCAGGAGGGCTCCTGATTACATACCTCTCCTGCTGCTGCTGCTGCTGGCTGTCCAGCAGCAGACTGAAGGTGGCTGCTGCTGTGCACAGGTATATAAAGGCTCAGAGCCTATTATGACACGCACAGCCAGCGTTCCATTGCCACATTCCATCTACTGCAGGCAGGATACCTGGCTGGCTGAATGTCGCTGAGAAGCTCACAGAGACCGCCATAAGCAACAGTTTAACAGAATGCCACAGACTAATCAACCAAACTTTTTGGGTTGGGTTCTCTTTTATAGTCTGCAGGCATTAAATGAAAGAAGTCAGTGTTCCAGCAGAAGGAGACAACGTTTCAGAAAAGGCATTGTAGCAAACCAAAAAAGAAATTTTAAGCGCAGCAGAGTAACCAGCGCACATACCTGTTAGCTCAGGTGAGTTTAAAAGGCTGCTGTTGATAACAAGGGCATTTGCTAAATAGATGGTGTGTGTGCAACAATATACTGAAAGGTCAATTATATTGTGCAGCTTATCTCACCACCTGTAGTTATTTAGGTGAAAGCTCCAAAATGCTTGCCTAATATGTCTGTTTATCCAAAAGGAAGTAAAAAGGGAGAGCTAGAAAGATAGCATTGCATCACATTACATGGCAATGCAATGCACAGTTGCTGAAGTTGAACCAAAATGAGCTTGTAATCTGGCTTCTGCAACTTTGAACATGAAAAATCCAATGAGGAGAAGAAAAGCAAAGCCAAAGAGTCCATCCCCAAATCCGACAAACAAGCAAAATGAACAAAAAACATTGAATTCAATTCTTTCTGATTTTAGAAACTGCATTAAAGAAGGGGTGCACCGGTCCTGGAGATACTGCAATACCAGGTCAATGCGTGGAGTGGACAGAGCAAGCTCTTTTTCCATCTCCCTGTTCTAAAAATCCATTTAATATATGGTCCCCAGATAGGGGACGTATCAGATATTAAACTGATAAGAACAGATACTACACTTGATCTTAGCCAAAAGGCCGAGAAGCGATAACCAGAATTGGTTTCAAACTACGGAGCCACCCAAGGATCCTGAAAAGTCCATTTGTGGAGATGAGCTCCTGGACTCCCGTTAAGAAGACATGTTGTCAACCTCTAGATCCCTTACATGCCTGCACTTTTCGGCTTGCTGCTGCTGCAATCCACGCGTTTTAGATCTGCATAACTCCACCTCTTTAAACACAGCACCTTCACCCCCTGCTGTTCCCACCCGCCTCAACACCGTTGGAAGGGAGGAGAACCAATTAAGGCGGGGGGTGGGGTGGAACGAGCAGCTGTCTACCCTTAGCAGGAGGGCTCCTGATTACATACCTCTCCTGCTGCTGCTGCTGCTGGCTGTCCAGCAGCAGACTGAAGGTGGCTGCTGCTGTGCACAGGTATATAAAGGCTCAGAGCCTATTATGACACGCGCAGCCAGCGTTCCATTGCCACATTCCATCTACTGCAGGCAGGATACCTGGCTGGCTGAATGTCGCTGAGAAGCTCACAGAGACCGCCATAAGCAACAGTTTAACAGAATGCCACAGACTAATCAACCAAACTTTTTGGGTTGGGTTCTCTTTTATAGTCTGCAGGCATTAAATGAAAGAAGTCAGTGTTCCAGCAGAAGGAGACAACGTTTCAGAAAAGGCATTGTAGCAAACCAAAAAAGAAATTTTAAGCGCAGCAGAGTAACCAGCGCACATACCTGTTAGCTCAGGTGAGTTTAAAAGGCTGCTGTTGATAACAAGGGCATTTGCTAAATAGATGGTGTGTGTGCAACAATATACTGAAAGGTCAATTATATTGTGCAGCTTATCTCACCACCTGTAGTTATTTAGGTGAAAGCTCCAAAATGCTTGCCTAATATGTCTGTTTATCCAAAAGGAAGTAAAAAGGGAGAGCTAGAAAGATAGCATTGCATCACATTACATGGCAATGCAATGCACAGTTGCTGAAGTTGAACCAAAATGAGCTTGTAATCTGGCTTCTGCAACTTTGAACATGAAAAATCCAATGAGGAGAAGAAAAGCAAAGCCAAAGAGTCCATCCCCAAATCCGACAAACAAGCAAAATGAACAAAAAACATTGAATTCAATTCTTTCTGATTTTAGAAACTGCATTAAAGAAGGGGTGCACCGGTCCTGGAGATACTGCAATACCAGGTCAATGCGTGGAGTGGACAGAGCAAGCTCTTTTTCCATCTCCCTGTTCTAAAAATCCATTTAATATATGGTCCCCAGATAGGGGACGTATCAGATATTAAACTGATAAGAACAGATACTACACTTGATCTTAGCCAAAAGGCCGAGAAGCGATAACCAGAATTGGTTTCAAACTACGGAGCCACCCAAGGATCCTGAAAAGTCCATTTGTGGAGATGAGCTCCTGGACTCCCGTTAAGAAGACATGTTGTCAACCTCTAGATCCCTTACATGCCTGCACTTTTCGGCTTGCTGCTGCTGCAATCCACGCGTTTTAGATCTGCATAACTCCACCTCTTTAAACACAGCACCTTCACCCCCTGCTGTTCCCACCCGCCTCAACACCGTTGGAAGGGAGGAGAACCAATTAAGGCGGGGGGTGGGGTGGAACGAGCAGCTGTCTACCCTTAGCAGGAGGGCTCCTGATTACATACCTCTCCTGCTGCTGCTGCTGCTGGCTGTCCAGCAGCAGACTGAAGGTGGCTGCTGCTGTGCACAGGTATATAAAGGCTCAGAGCCTATTATGACACGCGCAGCCAGCGTTCCATTGCCACATTCCATCTACTGCAGGCAGGATACCTGGCTGGCTGAATGTCGCTGAGAAGCTCACAGAGACCGCCATAAGCAACAGTTTAACAGAATGCCACAGACTAATCAACCAAACTTTTTGGGTTGGGTTCTCTTTTATAGTCTGCAGGCATTAAATGAAAGAAGTCAGTGTTCCAGCAGAAGGAGACAACGTTTCAGAAAAGGCATTGTAGCAAACCAAAAAAGAAATTTTAAGCGCAGCAGAGTAACCAGCGCACATACCTGTTAGCTCAGGTGAGTTTAAAAGGCTGCTGTTGATAACAAGGGCATTTGCTAAATAGATGGTGTGTGTGCAACAATATACTGAAAGGTCAATTATATTGTGCAGCTTATCTCACCACCTGTAGTTATTTAGGTGAAAGCTCCAAAATGCTTGCCTAATATGTCTGTTTATCCAAAAGGAAGTAAAAAGGGAGAGCTAGAAAGATAGCATTGCATCACATTACATGGCAATGCAATGCACAGTTGCTGAAGTTGAACCAAAATGAGCTTGTAATCTGGCTTCTGCAACTTTGAACATGAAAAATCCAATGAGGAGAAGAAAAGCAAAGCCAAAGAGTCCATCCCCAAATCCGACAAACAAGCAAAATGAACAAAAAACATTGAATTCAATTCTTTCTGATTTTAGAAACTGCATTAAAGAAGGGGTGCACCGGTCCTGGAGATACTGCAATACCAGGTCAATGCGTGGAGTGGACAGAGCAAGCTCTTTTTCCATCTCCCTGTTCTAAAAATCCATTTAATATATGGTCCCCAGATAGGGGACGTATCAGATATTAAACTGATAAGAACAGATACTACACTTGATCTTAGCCAAAAGGCCGAGAAGCGATAACCAGAATTGGTTTCAAACTACGGAGCCACCCAAGGATCCTGAAAAGTCCATTTGTGGAGATGAGCTCCTGGACTCCCGTTAAGAAGACATGTTGTCAACCTCTAGATCCCTTACATGCCTGCACTTTTCGGCTTGCTGCTGCTGCAATCCACGCGTTTTAGATCTGCATAACTCCACCTCTTTAAACACAGCACCTTCACCCCCTGCTGTTCCCACCCGCCTCAACACCGTTGGAAGGGAGGAGAACCAATTAAGGCGGGGGGTGGGGTGGAACGAGCAGCTGTCTACCCTTAGCAGGAGGGCTCCTGATTACATACCTCTCCTGCTGCTGCTGCTGCTGGCTGTCCAGCAGCAGACTGAAGGTGGCTGCTGCTGTGCACAGGTATATAAAGGCTCAGAGCCTATTATGACACGCGCAGCCAGCGTTCCATTGCCACATTCCATCTACTGCAGGCAGGATACCTGGCTGGCTGAATGTCGCTGAGAAGCTCACAGAGACCGCCATAAGCAACAGTTTAACAGAATGCCACAGACTAATCAACCAAACTTTTTGGGTTGGGTTCTCTTTTATAGTCTGCAGGCATTAAATGAAAGAAGTCAGTGTTCCAGCAGAAGGAGACAACGTTTCAGAAAAGGCATTGTAGCAAACCAAAAAAGAAATTTTAAGTGCAGCAGAGTAACCAGCGCACATACCTGTTAGCTCAGGTGAGTTTAAAAGGCTGCTGTTGATAACAAGGGCATTTGCTAAATAGATGGTGTGTGTGCAACAATATACTGAAAGGTCAATTATATTGTGCAGCTTATCTCACCACCTGTAGTTATTTAGGTGAAAGCTCCAAAATGCTTGCCTAATATGTCTGTTTATCCAAAAGGAAGTAAAAAGGGAGAGCTAGAAAGATAGCATTGCATCACATTACATGGCAATGCAATGCACAGTTGCTGAAGTTGAACCAAAATGAGCTTGTAATCTGGCTTCTGCAACTTTGAACATGAAAAATCCAATGAGGAGAAGAAAAGCAAAGCCAAAGAGTATATCCCCAAATCCGACAAACAAGCAAAATGAACAAAAAACATTGAATTCAATTCTTTCTGATTTTAGAAACTGCATTAAAGAAGGGGTGCACCGGTCCTGGAGATACTGCAATACCAGGTCAATGCGTGGAGTGGACAGAGCAAGCTCTTTTTCCATCTCCCTGTTCTAAAAATCCATTTAATATATGGTCCCCAGATAGGGGACGTATCAGATATTAAACTGATAAGAACAGATTTTTTTTTTTTTTTTTTATCGAAAGCCCGAATTCGTGTACAAAACCCGAGTGCGCTTAAAAAAGTGACAAGTGCCACAAAAAAAAGTGCACTAGGATGCTGGTCTTCTTGAAACCCTCTCCAAAAGGAGAAGGGTCCCCCAAACCATTCCCCGTCCCTCCGAGCCAGAAGGCCACAGCGAGGCACAGGGACAAATAGCCACCTCCAGCCGGAGCCAGAGGCGACCCAATCTTACCCTCAATACCTGCCCGAGTTCTCACCCGAGCAAGGCACTGGGAGCCAAAGACTGTGCTCCCCTCCCGGAAGAGGGGAGCCAACAACGCTCTCCTCCCGAAAGAGGAGAGCCAGGGGGGTTCAGGGGGGAGCGGAACGTGATGGCCACACACTCCCCCCCTAGACCTGCCAAGAGAGGAACCCGTAAGGGAACCGCATCCCGACAAAATCCTAGTAAGGACGTGGACACACGTGAAAAAGTGGACACACAGTGACAAAAAAAAATTAAATAAATAGTGAAGGTTTCACAGTATAATACTGCCCGGACCTTCGACCGGGAATTGAAAAATTCCCCATCCTAAGGCCAGAAGGCCCGGAATAAGGGTGTGTGTGAAGAAAGAAATATTGAAGTGCTAGTGCAAATGTGCCATAAACTCAAGTGGGGTTCCCAATCCCAGTGAGTTAAGGCACCCCAGGGTCACCACTCCTGGGGCACTTCACACTTCGGGCTTTCGATCTTCCCCGGCCCAATGGCGTCGATCCTGGGGGGCCATGCTTTCCACCAGATGACTATATTAGCCACCTGGCGTACTAACAAGCGCCTAAACCCCAGTGTGCATAATGTATCAATCTACTAGGGCGGCCAACATCCAAAACCGCCTTTTCGAAAGATACTACACTTGATCTTAGCCAAAAGGCCGAGAAGCGATAACCAGAATTGGTTTCAAACTACGGAGCCACCCAAGGATCCTGAAAAGTCCATTTGTGGAGATGAGCTCCTGGACTCCCGTTAAGAAGACATGTTGTCAACCTCTAGATCCCTTACATGCCTGCACTTTTCGGCTTGCTGCTGCTGCAATCCACGCGTTTTAGATCTGCATAACTCCACCTCTTTAAACACAGCACCTTCACCCCCTGCTGTTCCCACCCGCCTCAACACCGTTGGAAGGGAGGAGAACCAATTAAGGCGGGGGGTGGGGTGGAACGAGCAGCTGTCTACCCTTAGCAGGAGGGCTCCTGATTACATACCTCTCCTGCTGCTGCTGCTGCTGGCTGTCCAGCAGCAGACTGAAGGTGGCTGCTGCTGTGCACAGGTATATAAAGGCTCAGAGCCTATTATGACACGCGCAGCCAGCGTTCCATTGCCACATTCCATCTACTGCAGGCAGGATACCTGGCTGGCTGAATGTCGCTGAGAAGCTCACAGAGACCGCCATAAGCAACAGTTTAACAGAATGCCACAGACTAATCAACCAAACTTTTTGGGTTGGGTTCTCTTTTATAGTCTGCAGGCATTAAATGAAAGAAGTCAGTGTTCCAGCAGAAGGAGACAACGTTTCAGAAAAGGCATTGTAGCAAACCAAAAAAGAAATTTTAAGCGCAGCAGAGTAACCAGCGCACATACCTGTTAGCTCAGGTGAGTTTAAAAGGCTGCTGTTGATAACAAGGGCATTTGCTAAATAGATGGTGTGTGTGCAACAATATACTGAAAGGTCAATTATATTGTGCAGCTTATCTCACCACCTGTAGTTATTTAGGTGAAAGCTCCAAAATGCTTGCCTAATATGTCTGTTTATCCAAAAGGAAGTAAAAAGGGAGAGCTAGAAAGATAGCATTGCATCACATTACATGGCAATGCAATGCACAGTTGCTGAAGTTGAACCAAAATGAGCTTGTAATCTGGCTTCTGCAACTTTGAACATGAAAAATCCAATGAGGAGAAGAAAAGCAAAGCCAAAGAGTCCATCCCAAAATCCGACAAACAAGCAAAATGAACAAAAAACATTGAATTCAATTCTTTCTGATTTTAGAAACTGCATTAAAGAAGGGGTGCACCGGTCCTGGAGATACTGCAATACCAGGTCAATGCGTGGAGTGGACAGAGCAAGCTCTTTTTCCATCTCCCTGTTCTAAAAATCCATTTAATATATGGTCCCCAGATAGGGGACGTATCAGATATTAAACTGATAAGAACAGATACTACACTTGATCTTAGCCAAAAGGCCGAGAAGCGATAACCAGAATTGGTTTCAAACTACGGAGCCACCCAAGGATCCTGAAAAGTCCATTTGTGGAGATGAGCTCCTGGACTCCCGTTAAGAAGACATGTTGTCAACCTCTAGATCCCTTACATGCCTGCACTTTTCGGCTTGCTGCTGCTGCAATCCACGCGTTTTAGATCTGCATAACTCCACCTCTTTAAACACAGCACCTTCACCCCCTGCTGTTCCCACCCGCCTCAACACCGTTGGAAGGGAGGAGAACCAATTAAGGCGGGGGGTGGGGTGGAACGAGCAGCTGTCTACCCTTAGCAGGAGGGCTCCTGATTACATACCTCTCCTGCTGCTGCTGCTGGCTGTCCAGCAGCAGACTGAAGGTGGCTGCTGCTGTGCACAGGTATATAAAGGCTCAGAGCCTATTATGACACGCGCAGCCAGCGTTCCATTGCCACATTCCATCTACTGCAGGCAGGATACCTGGCTGGCTGAATGTCGCTGAGAAGCTCACAGAGACCGCCATAAGCAACAGTTTAACAGAATGCCACAGACTAATCAACCAAACTTTTTGGGTTGGGTTCTCTTTTATAGTCTGCAGGCATTAAATGAAAGAAGTCAGTGTTCCAGCAGAAGGAGACAACGTTTCAGAAAAGGCATTGTAGCAAACCAAAAAAGAAATTTTAAGCGCAGCAGAGTAACCAGCGCACATACCTGTTAGCTCAGGTGAGTTTAAAAGGCTGCTGTTGATAACAAGGGCATTTGCTAAATAGATGGTGTGTGTGCAACAATATACTGAAAGGTCAATTATATTGTGCAGCTTATCTCACCACCTGTAGTTATTTAGGTGAAAGCTCCAAAATGCTTGCCTAATATGTCTGTTTATCCAAAAGGAAGTAAAAAGGGAGAGCTAGAAAGATAGCATTGCATCACATTACATGGCAATGCAATGCACAGTTGCTGAAGTTGAACCAAAATGAGCTTGTAATCTGGCTTCTGCAACTTTGAACATGAAAAATCCAATGAGGAGAAGAAAAGCAAAGCCAAAGAGTCCATCCCCAAATCCGACAAACAAGCAAAATGAACAAAAAACATTGAATTCAATTCTTTCTGATTTTAGAAACTGCATTAAAGAAGGGGTGCACCGGTCCTGGAGATACTGCAATACCAGGTCAATGCGTGGAGTGGACAGAGCAAGCTCTTTTTCCATCTCCCTGTTCTAAAAATCCATTTAATATATGGTCCCCAGATAGGGGACGTATCAGATATTAAACTGATAAGAACAGATACTACACTTGATCTTAGCCAAAAGGCCGAGAAGCGATAACCAGAATTGGTTTCAAACTACGGAGCCACCCAAGGATCCTGAAAAGTCCATTTGTGGAGATGAGCTCCTGGACTCCCGTTAAGAAGACATGTTGTCAACCTCTAGATCCCTTACATGCCTGCACTTTTCGGCTTGCTGCTGCTGCAATCCACGCGTTTTAGATCTGCATAACTCCACCTCTTTAAACACAGCACCTTCACCCCCTGCTGTTCCCACCCGCCTCAACACCGTTGGAAGGGAGGAGAACCAATTAAGGCGGGGGGTGGGGTGGAACGAGCAGCTGTCTACCCTTAGCAGGAGGGCTCCTGATTACATACCTCTCCTGCTGCTGCTGCTGCTGGCTGTCCAGCAGCAGACTGAAGGTGGCTGCTGCTGTGCACAGGTATATAAAGGCTCAGAGCCTATTATGACACGCGCAGCCAGCGTTCCATTGCCACATTCCATCTACTGCAGGCAGGATACCTGGCTGGCTGAATGTCGCTGAGAAGCTCACAGAGACCGCCATAAGCAACAGTTTAACAGAATGCCACAGACTAATCAACCAAACTTTTTGGGTTGGGTTCTCTTTTATAGTCTGCAGGCATTAAATGAAAGAAGTCAGTGTTCCAGCAGAAGGAGACAACGTTTCAGAAAAGGCATTGTAGCAAACCAAAAAAGAAATTTTATGCGCAGCAGAGTAACCAGCGCACATACCTGTTAGCTCAGGTGAGTTTAAAAGGCTGCTGTTGATAACAAGGGCATTTGCTAAATAGATGGTGTGTGTGCAACAATATACTGAAAGGTCAATTATATTGTGCAGCTTATCTCACCACCTGTAGTTATTTAGGTGAAAGCTCCAAAATGCTTGCCTAATATGTCTGTTTATCCAAAAGGAAGTAAAAAGGGAGAGCTAGAAAGATAGCATTGCATCACATTACATGGCAATGCAATGCACAGTTGCTGAAGTTGAACCAAAATGAGCTTGTAATCTGGCTTCTGCAACTTTGAACATGAAAAATCCAATGAGGAGAAGAAAAGCAAAGCCAAAGAGTCCATCCCCAAATCCGACAAACAAGCAAAATGAACAAAAAACATTGAATTCAATTCTTTCTGATTTTAGAAACTGCATTAAAGAAGGGGTGCACCGGTCCTGGAGATACTGCAATACCAGGTCAATGCGTGGAGTGGACAGAGCAAGCTCTTTTTCCATCTCCCTGTTCTAAAAATCCATTTAATATATGGTCCCCAGATAGGGGACGTATCAGATATTAAACTGATAAGAACAGATACTACACTTGATCTTAGCCAAAAGGCCGAGAAGCGATAACCAGAATTGGTTTCAAACTACGGAGCCACCCAAGGATCCTGAAAAGTCCATTTGTGGAGATGAGCTCCTGGACTCCCGTTAAGAAGACATGTTGTCAACCTCTAGATCCCTTACATGCCTGCACTTTTCGGCTTGCTGCTGCTGCAATCCACGCGTTTTAGATCTGCATAACTCCACCTCTTTAAACACAGCACCTTCACCCCCTGCTGTTCCCACCCGCCTCAACACCGTTGGAAGGGAGGAGAACCAATTAAGGCGGGGGGTGGGGTGGAACGAGCAGCTGTCTACCCTTAGCAGGAGGGCTCCTGATTACATACCTCTCCTGCTGCTGCTGCTGCTGGCTGTCCAGCAGCAGACTGAAGGTGGCTGCTGCTGTGCACAGGTATATAAAGGCTCAGAGCCTATTATGACACGCGCAGCCAGCGTTCCATTGCCACATTCCATCTACTGCAGGCAGGATACCTGGCTGGCTGAATGTCGCTGAGAAGCTCACAGAGACCGCCATAAGCAACAGTTTAACAGAATGCCACAGACTAATCAACCAAACTTTTTGGGTTGGGTTCTCTTTTATAGTCTGCAGGCATTAAATGAAAGAAGTCAGTGTTCCAGCAGAAGGAGACAACGTTTCAGAAAAGGCATTGTAGCAAACCAAAAAAGAAATTTTAAGCGCAGCAGAGTAACCAGCGCACATACCTGTTAGCTCAGGTGAGTTTAAAAGGCTGCTGTTGATAACAAGGGCATTTGCTAAATAGATGGTGTGTGTGCAACAATATACTGAAAGGTCAATTATATTGTGCAGCTTATCTCACCACCTGTAGTTATTTAGGTGAAAGCTCCAAAATGCTTGCCTAATATGTCTGTTTATCCAAAAGGAAGTAAAAAGGGAGAGCTAGAAAGATAGCATTGCATCACATTACATGGCAATGCAATGCACAGTTGCTGAAGTTGAACCAAAATGAGCTTGTAATCTGGCTTCTGCAACTTTGAACATGAAAAATCCAATGAGGAGAAGAAAAGCAAAGCCAAAGAGTCCATCCCCAAATCCGACAAACAAGCAAAATGAACAAAAAACATTGAATTCAATTCTTTCTGATTTTAGAAACTGCATTAAAGAAGGGGTGCACCGGTCCTGGAGATACTGCAATACCAGGTCAATGCGTGGAGTGGACAGAGCAAGCTCTTTTTCCATCTCCCTGTTCTAAAAATCCATTTAATATATGGTCCCCAGATAGGGGACGTATCAGATATTAAACTGATAAGAACAGATACTACACTTGATCTTAGCCAAAAGGCCGAGAAGCGATAACCAGAATTGGTTTCAAACTACGGAGCCACCCAAGGATCCTGAAAAGTCCATTTGTGGAGATGAGCTCCTGGACTCCCGTTAAGAAGACATGTTGTCAACCTCTAGATCCCTTACATGCCTGCACTTTTCGGCTTGCTGCTGCTGCAATCCACGCGTTTTAGATCTGCATAACTCCACCTCTTTAAACACAGCACCTTCACCCCCTGCTGTTCCCACCCGCCTCAACACCGTTGGAAGGGAGGAGAACCAATTAAGGCGGGGGGTGGGGTGGAACGAGCAGCTGTCTACCCTTAGCAGGAGGGCTCCTGATTACATACCTCTCCTGCTGCTGCTGCTGCTGGCTGTCCAGCAGCAGACTGAAGGTGGCTGCTGCTGTGCACAGGTATATAAAGGCTCAGAGCCTATTATGACACGCGCAGCCAGCGTTCCATTGCCACATTCCATCTACTGCAGGCAGGATACCTGGCTGGCTGAATGTCGCTGAGAAGCTCACAGAGACCGCCATAAGCAACAGTTTAACAGAATGCCACAGACTAATCAACCAAACTTTTTGGGTTGGGTTCTCTTTTATAGTCTGCAGGCATTAAATGAAAGAAGTCAGTGTTCCAGCAGAAGGAGACAACGTTTCAGAAAAGGCATTGTAGCAAACCAAAAAAGAAATTTTAAGCGCAGCAGAGTAACCAGCGCACATACCTGTTAGCTCAGGTGAGTTTAAAAGGCTGCTGTTGATAACAAGGGCATTTGCTAAATAGATGGTGTGTGTGCAACAATATACTGAAAGGTCAATTATATTGTGCAGCTTATCTCACCACCTGTAGTTATTTAGGTGAAAGCTCCAAAATGCTTGCCTAATATGTCTGTTTATCCAAAAGGAAGTAAAAAGGGAGAGCTAGAAAGATAGCATTGCATCACATTACATGGCAATGCAATGCACAGTTGCTGAAGTTGAACCAAAATGAGCTTGTAATCTGGCTTCTGCAACTTTGAACATGAAAAATCCAATGAGGAGAAGAAAAGCAAAGCCAAAGAGTCCATCCCCAAATCCGACAAACAAGCAAAATGAACAAAAAACATTGAATTCAATTCTTTCTGATTTTAGAAACTGCATTAAAGAAGGGGTGCACCGGTCCTGGAGATACTGCAATACCAGGTCAATGCGTGGAGTGGACAGAGCAAGCTCTTTTTCCATCTCCCTGTTCTAAAAATCCATTTAATATATGGTCCCCAGATAGGGGACGTATCAGATATTAAACTGATAAGAACAGATACTACACTTGATCTTAGCCAAAAGGCCGAGAAGCGATAACCAGAATTGGTTTCAAACTACGGAGCCACCCAAGGATCCTGAAAAGTCCATTTGTGGAGATGAGCTCCTGGACTCCCGTTAAGAAGACATGTTGTCAACCTCTAGATCCCTTACATGCCTGCACTTTTCGGCTTGCTGCTGCTGCAATCCACGCGTTTTAGATCTGCATAACTCCACCTCTTTAAACACAGCACCTTCACCCCCTGCTGTTCCCACACGCCTCAACACCGTTGGAAGGGAGGAGAACCAATTAAGGCGGGGGGTGGGGTGGAACGAGCAGCTGTCTACCCTTAGCAGGAGGACTCCTGATTACATACCTCTCCTGCTGCTGCTGCTGCTGGCTGTCCAGCAGCAGACTGAAGGTGGCTGCTGCTGTGCACAGGTATATAAAGGCTCAGAGCCTATTATGACACGCGCAGCCAGCGTTCCATTGCCACATTCCATCTACTGCAGGCAGGATACCTGGCTGGCTGAATGTCGCTGAGAAGCTCACAGAGACCGCCATAAGCAACAGTTTAACAGAATGCCACAGACTAATCAACCAAACTTTTTGGGTTGGGTTCTCTTTTATAGTCTGCAGGCATTAAATGAAAGAAGTCAGTGTTCCAGCAGAAGGAGACAACGTTTCAGAAAAGGCATTGTAGCAAACCAAAAAAGAAATTTTAAGCGCAGCAGAGTAACCAGCGCACATACCTGTTAGCTCAGGTGAGTTTAAAAGGCTGCTGTTGATAACAAGGGCATTTGCTAAATAGATGGTGTGTGTGCAACAATATACTGAAAGGTCAATTATATTGTGCAGCTTATCTCACCACCTGTAGTTATTTAGGTGAAAGCTCCAAAATGCTTGCCTAATATGTCTGTTTATCCAAAAGGAAGTAAAAAGGGAGAGCTAGAAAGATAGCATTGCATCACATTACATGGCAATGCAATGCACAGTTGCTGAAGTTGAACCAAAATGAGCTTGTAATCTGGCTTCTGCAACTTTGAACATGAAAAATCCAATGAGGAGAAGAAAAGCAAAGCCAAAGAGTCCATCCCCAAATCCGACAAACAAGCAAAATGAACAAAAAACATTGAATTCAATTCTTTCTGATTTTAGAAACTGCATTAAAGAAGGGGTGCACCGGTCCTGGAGATACTGCAATACCAGGTCAATGCGTGGAGTGGACAGAGCAAGCTCTTTTTCCATCTCCCTGTTCTAAAAATCCATTTAATATATGGTCCCCAGATAGGGGACGTATCAGATATTAAACTGATAAGAACAGATACTACACTTGATCTTAGCCAAAAGGCCGAGAAGCGATAACCAGAATTGGTTTCAAACTACGGAGCCACCCAAGGATCCTGAAAAGTCCATTTGTGGAGATGAGCTCCTGGACTCCCGTTAAGAAGACATGTTGTCAACCTCTAGATCCCTTACATGCCTGCACTTTTCGGCTTGCTGCTGCTGCAATCCACGCGTTTTAGATCTGCATAACTCCACCTCTTTAAACACAGCACCTTCACCCCCTGCTGTTCCCACCCGCCTCAACACCGTTGGAAGGGAGGAGAACCAATTAAGGCGGGGGGTGGGGTGGAACGAGCAGCTGTCTACCCTTAGCAGGAGGGCTCCTGATTACATACCTCTCCTGCTGCTGCTGCTGCTGGCTGTCCAGCAGCAGACTGAAGGTGGCTGCTGCTGTGCACAGGTATATAAAGGCTCAGAGCCTATTATGACACGCGCAGCCAGCGTTCCATTGCCACATTCCATCTACTGCAGGCAGGATACCTGGCTGGCTGAATGTCGCTGAGAAGCTCACAGAGACCGCCATAAGCAACAGTTTAACAGAATGCCACAGACTAATCAACCAAACTTTTTGGGTTGGGTTCTCTTTTATAGTCTGCAGGCATTAAATGAAAGAAGTCAGTGTTCCAGCAGAAGGAGACAACGTTTCAGAAAAGGCATTGTAGCAAACCAAAAAAGAAATTTTAAGCGCAGCAGAGTAACCAGCGCACATACCTGTTAGCTCAGGTGAGTTTAAAAGGCTGCTGTTGATAACAAGGGCATTTGCTAAATAGATGGTGTGTGTGCAACAATATACTGAAAGGTCAATTATATTGTGCAGCTTATCTCACCACCTGTAGTTATTTAGGTGAAAGCTCCAAAATGCTTGCCTAATATGTCTGTTTATCCAAAAGGAAGTAAAAAGGGAGAGCTAGAAAGATAGCATTGCATCACATTACATGGCAATGCAATGCACAGTTGCTGAAGTTGAACCAAAATGAGCTTGTAATCTGGCTTCTGCAACTTTGAACATGAAAAATCCAATGAGGAGAAGAAAAGCAAAGCCAAAGAGTCCATCCCCAAATCCGACAAACAAGCAAAATGAACAAAAAACATTGAATTCAATTCTTTCTGATTTTAGAAACTGCATTAAAGAAGGGGTGCACCGGTCCTGGAGATACTGCAATACCAGGTCAATGCGTGGAGTGGACAGAGCAAGCTCTTTTTCCATCTCCCTGTTCTAAAAATCCATTTAATATATGGTCCCCAGATAGGGGACGTATCAGATATTAAACTGATAAGAACAGATACTACACTTGATCTTAGCCAAAAGGCCGAGAAGCGATAACCAGAATTGGTTTCAAACTACGGAGCCACCCAAGGATCCTGAAAAGTCCATTTGTGGAGATGAGCTCCTGGACTCCCGTTAAGAAGACATGTTGTCAACCTCTAGATCCCTTACATGCCTGCACTTTTCGGCTTGCTGCTGCTGCAATCCACGCGTTTTAGATCTGCATAACTCCACCTCTTTAACACTAGAACTACTGATGGAGTCATTTTGACTCCTTTCGTTTTTTATTTCTCTTCTGTGACTACATTTTTCAGAATTCCGGCTTGAAACTCGGTGACTTTTCCTCAAATATGATGTGAAAAAAGATTTTGTGAGAATAAATAATTTTGGTGAAAAATTTGCGCGTTTTTTTCAAAATTTACCAAGAACTTCTGAAGGGAGTCATTTTGACTCCCTACTATATTTTGAGGTCCTTTTGTCACTAAATGTTGCTATAAAGTTTTGTGCATAATTTTTTCACTCTGTCTTATTTACCCTGATGTTCATATAGATGTAGTTCAATTTACATGTCAACTTTTCACATTTTCCATGTGTTTTACCTGCTTGTATTACTGTGTAATGCTGAACAAAATAGCTTGTTTACTCTCGGCTCTTATCTTATGCTAATGAAGGGTGGTGTTTTTCTAAGGTCCTAGCAGGAGACAGTATTCTGGATAGTATCTTAACTTTCAGTTCAGCTGAAGAGACAAAGAGAACAGACACAGACATACGAGCTCTGAAGACTCATACAGGTATGAATTGTTATGAAATAGTTTAGCTGTCTGTCAACTGATTCAGCCCACCTACTTTTGAAGGTGGCAGAACAGTTATTATTTCTTTTAGTTTTCATTTCATTTCTATTTTTCAGCAGGGAACTATATAGAATTATGGAATTTGTGAGGAATATGGAGAGAAGACGTTTGATAAAGCCTCAGGATATTCTGGCTACTTTGCAATCCATACCGGAGGATGAATCGGAATCCGAATTGCAGGAACATGTATTTGATTCTGACAGTGATGAAGATTTCATTCCTCAGAACATATCAAGTGAATCTGAAGACTCAGAAGGAACAAATCCAGAAGGTAAGTAGTTATGTGTATTTATTTGTTCTTCCACACACTGAGTTAGGGCCTGTGCACACTAGCAGAATTCTGGCTGAATAGCCATCTGGATATTCTTGCCGCAATACAGGCCGTACCTGCCCGCTCATGCCTGAAGCTCCGCTCCGAACCCCGGGCTGGAGCCGCTGTCAGGGACAGAGCAGCGCTTGCTTACGCGCGAGCACGGCTCCGTCCCAGACAGCGGCTCCAGCCCAGGGTTCGGAGCGGAGCTTCAGGTATGAAACTCCGCTCTGTACCTGAGCGGGCAGGTACGGGCCGGATTGTGGTGAGAATATCCGGTCGGATATTCCGCCGCTAATCCAGCCAGTGTGCACGGACCCTTACAAAACAAAAATTCTAAATATTCATCAACTTTTTTCCAGATATTCCAAGCACATCAACTGGGGATCGGGCTCATGCAGTTATGTTGCCTCGTGACCATCCTCCTGGTCGTGGACAGAAAAAATCAGCAAAACGTCCCAGAAATGAAAGAACAACAGATAACGATGGCGGCGAAGGTAATGCAACAACAAACACCAGAGAAGGCGAATCTGAAGGAATACTAGTTTCAGCGGATGGTATTCAATGGAAACCTGTTGAAATTGGAGAACACTTGCCTGGTAGGCGTGACAGCCAAAATATTCTTCGAGAAGCACCTGGCCCTACAGGATACGCCAGAAGAAATATCATTATCGATAGTCCTTTGAGCGCATGGCGTTTATTTTTTGATTCATATATATTGACACATATAAAGAACTGTACGCTTGCAGAAGCATGCAGGAACAATAATTTACAGTTTACTCTATCTGATGAGGAGCTAGATGCATTCATTGCGATATTCTATGCTCGTGTAATATCTGGCACGAACCGTCACTCGATTAGCAGTATTTGGTGTAATGACTGGGGAATACCGTTTTGCAAAGCGACAATGTCTAGGGACCGCTTTGTTGAAATTATGAGGTTTCTCAGATTTGATGAGAAATCTACTCGATCGGAGAGACTGCAAACGGACAAGTTTGCTCTATTTTCTACTGTGTGGGACAGGTTTATTGAAAATTGTATTGCGTGTTACAAACCTGGCCCATACATAACGGTGGATGAGCAACTTTTCCCAAGCAAAACTAGGTGTCCATTCACGCAGTACATGCCTTCCAAACCAGATAAATAAGGCCACAAATATTGGCTAGCTGTTGATAAGAGGAGCAAATATCTGGCAAATGGCTTCCCTTATCTAGGCAAAGATGACACACGCCGTGCTGAGGACCGTTTAGCTGATCATGTGGTAATGAAGTTATTGGACCCGTTTTTGAAAAAAGGTCGCAATGTTACAACCGATAATTATTTTACTTCAGTAAAATTAGCTAAACAGCTAAAAAGCAAAGGAACAACCATCGTGAGAACACTGAACAAGATAAGGCGAGAAGTGCCTAAAGAAATAAAATCCATGAAAGAGGAATTGTACAACACTAAAGTGTTTAGAAATGAAGACAATTTTACACTTACAGTATATCAAGGAAAGCCCAACAAAAATGTTGTCATTTTGAGTTCCGTCCATCCAGATGTTGTTGTTGCGTCTGATTCCGCTAAAAAAACTCCAGAAATGGTAAAGTTTTACAATGAAACAAAATATGGAGTAGATGTAGTGGATCAGATGGCACGAAAATATACCACACGAACATGCACAAGGAGATGGCCTGTTCATGCATTTGAAAATGCCTTAGACTTTGCGGGTATAAATGCATGGATAATATTCAAGGAGATTACCCACCAAAAAATGTCACGCAAGGCATTTTTGCAAACGCTTGTGAGAGAGTTGAGTGGTCCTTATGTCACAGATAGGGAAAAGGGTTCCACGTCCCAAGTTTCTACATGCTCAGAAGTGATGGTTCAAACAAAATTTTGCCAGATCAAAGAAAAGTGCAAGAAAAATAGATCTGTCGGAAATTGTAAGACTTGTGGTAAGTCTTTGTGTGGGCAATGTACTGCCATAAATCAAAGGCAATGCCTAAAATGCGAAACACCAAATGTTTAGAAGGTGAATTCTGCGCCATATTTTCATTTTTATGCTCCTCCACCTACATTTTCTCTGCTTTTTGTTCTTCAGTTGTTGTTTATATGTGTGCACTTGAATAAAAAAAAATGTTTGAAAAACGTCTATTATAATTATTGTTATTTTCTGTAGAAAAATAAGAAAAGCAGAAAAAAAACAATCAAAAGCATTACTGTTGGATCTCACAATAATAATACATTACAAAAAATATAATTATTAATAAATAACCACAAATGAAACTCTAAAAATAAACGAAAACAAGCAAGGAGTCAAAATGACTCCTTTCAGTAGTTCTAGGCGGGGTCACGAGTCCAGTAGTCCTAGTGTTAATTCATCTTGGTGTTCCATGCTCTTGCTGATTGCTTAAGACCATAGAGAGATTTTTGTAGTTTGCAAACAAGATTCTCTTCACCTCCTTTTACATAACCTTCAGGTTGAGTCATGTATAAGTCCTCCTCAATGTCACCATTTAAAAAGGCAGTTTTTATATCCAAATGTCTGACATACATCTTTTGTACAGCAGCTACAGCTAACAAAGCTCTGAACGTGGTCTGTTTAGCGACTGGAGCAAATGTAGCATCGTAATCTTCGCCATACTTTTGAGAATATCCTTTTGCGACCAACCTTGCTTTGAATCTGTGGACTTTACCTTCAGAGTCATATTTGGTTTTGAAGACCCACTTGCACTTGATTGCCTTTTTGCCCTGTGGTAGCTTGGTGAGTTTCCAAGTTTGGAGTTGATGAAGCGATTTGATTTCCTCATTAGCGGCATCGATCCACTTTGTTCTTTCATGGACAGGTAGTGCTTGCATTTCATCCCATGACTGCGGCTCTGATTCAGGTAGTGTCTTGACAATGTAGGATAGACGTTTAGCTGGTATACCTTTGTTTGATCTTGACGATCTCCTGATTTCAGATTCACCTGATTTTTCTGTTGTTCCTTCATTAGTTGAAGAATCCAGCCAGACCTCTACATCCTCTTTGTTGCTGTCTTGTAATTGTGACTTCAGCTGGACTACTGGCGTGTTGTCACAAAACTTAGGTGATACAAAGTTTTCATCAATCACTACATCTCTACTTATTGTGACCTTGTTTGTTTCTGGGTGTAGAATCCTATAACCTTTCTGGGTTTCGCTGTAGCCTACCAGGATACCTTCCTTAGCGTGAGATTCCCACTTAGTTCGCTTTTCTTTGGGAACATGTACAAATGCTTTACTTCCGAATATTCTTATGTGATGTAGTTTTGGCTTTCTGCTATTCCATTGCTCAAATGGAGTTTTCTCTGTAGCTTTACCTGGTAGTCTGTTCTGAAGATAGCAAGCTGTCATGATTGCTTCACCCCAATATGCTGTGGGCAGATTTGCATCAAATAACATGCTTCTTCCACTTTCACATAGTGTTCGGTTCCTTCTTTCCGCGACACCATTTTGCTCTGGGTTGTACAGTACAGTGGTCTGAAATAGGATTCCATTTTTCTTGAAAATGCTCTGTGTCTCATTACTTGTATATTCAGTCCCATTATCTGCACGTAGAATCTTTGGCATTCTTCCAAATTTATTATATACTTCAGCTAGGTATATTTCAAGTTTCTCTGGAACTTCCTTCTTGCTGTGAAGCAGGTGGACAACTGTATATCTTGAATGATCATCAATAAATGTGAGAAAATATCTCTTCTTCCCTGGAGTCAGAGTGCTCATTGGACCACAGACATCTGTGTGTATTAAATCTAGTGGCTGTGCTGTTGTTGTACTAATTCTCTTAGGAAAAGCTTTCCTAGACATTTTCCCTTTGATGCAGCTAGTACACTTCATTGTCTGGTTACATAGATCAATTGTAATATCCTCAGCTAGTTGCTTTTGGACTAACTTTCTTATTGCTTCTGGGTCTCTGTGTGCCAGACGCCTATGCCACACATGTATACAGTTTTTATGCTCTTCTTGTTGCGCTGTATACACACACTCTTTGCATTTCAGCTGATAAAGTTCATCTGTGATGTTTCCCTCTGCTAGTGAGTGGCCTTCCTTTGAGATGATGCAGTTATCATGCTTAAATGTAACTTCATTTCCTTGTTTTGTGAGTTTCTTCACAGATAGTAGATTACTTTCAAGACTAGGCACATACAGCACATCCTTTACTGGGATCTTCCTGCTTTGTGTTGGTGAGATTTGACAATCAATATAACCATCTCCTATGCCTTCTGAAGTCATGTACTGACCATTAGCCATAATCACTTTCTCTGATTTACTTTGGTCAAGCTTAGAAAAGAAGTCTCTGTTATTAGTCATGTGACTAGTTGCTCCAGAGTCTATACACCATGCATGCTTTGATGTATTTGCACTGACAGTAAATGCAGTTTCAGTATTCACAGAACCATTTTCTCCAGATACAGCACTTTTAACCCTTTGATGACTGCTTTGCTTTTTCAGCTGATTCATTCTAGCTTTCCAGACTCTGCAGTCAGCTTTCAAATGTCCTGATTTCTTGCAAACAAAACATTCACGTGTTTCTTTTGTGTGCTTCCTGTTATCAGTTAGGTTTTGTGTCTGTAAAGCAGATTCTGTGCTGCATATCCTACTGTTTATACCTTCTGCCTTTCGCTTATATTCATCTATGAGCTTCCTCCTGACATACTCCAGTGTAAGTGACGCGCCCCTGGGCCTGTGTCGCGCTGCGTTGCGCACGCGGGAGCTTACCCGGAGCCGGATCTGTTTAGGGTTGTAGTCTCGTGGCGGTGACCCGGTCCGTGCCCAGGGAGTCAAACTGGATGGCAGTCTGTTAGCGGTAGAAAATGGTTGATGACTACGCCACCCGTTGAATGCAGCCAGGGGGCTGCTGCTGCAGGGCAGACCGCTGAGGCCGGTGGAAGGATGGTGCAGCGTGATAGTATAACCCCCAACGGGAGGGGTATGGCCTCAGGGCAGCCGACGTGGATGATGGGGGTAGCAGGAACCACTCAGAGACGGTATGGTAGCGTTCAGGGTCTTTACTGGTAACAACGATAGACCCTCCCGGAGTACTTGCTAGCGAACGGGGCCTGGTCAGTCCTTGAGCAGATGGGATCTCCCCTGGCCAGGCGTAGTTGTAGGCCTCCCAAGCTGACTGTACTCTTCTGGCTACCTTGCTAGAAGCTGATGTAAGTAGCCCACGTCCCTGAGTGTACCGTGTGGTGCTCACCCGTATGGCCGGTGACTCGGGGCCTTCTAATGGCTTCCGCTCCACGATGGCAGTGCTGGTCCCACGCGTGTGACCGGGCCTTCGGGCTTCTGGGCCAGGGGACCTGAAATCCCCTGCCTGACGGATTCTGCTGCTGGGTAGAAGTTAGTCCCCACAGCCTCGGACTCCGGGTCCGGTAAAGAATCTTCTTAGTCAGGGCGAGCTCTTTAGCTGCCAGCCCCTGACTCCTTGTGACTCTGCTGCTTCCTATGCTGCTCTTGTCTCTACTCTTCCTGGACTCACTAACCCTGTCTCAGCCCCGGGTTTATACAGGGGAAGTTCTTCCCCTCCCAAGGCTGGGCAGGAGGTGTGGCATGCACAGGATCCCTGACCAAAGGACCTCCCACCTGCTCTCAGACGTAATATCTCTATCACTGTGACAACCAGACCCCTGGGGTGTCACACTCCCCCCTAGTGAAATTTAGTACTCCGGGACTAAACACTTTTTAGAAAAATATAACAAGGTATATCAAAGAACAATAAAATACAATAAGGAAACACAATAAGATGGTCACGGATGTCCGCAACCGGGTGCAGTCTTTGAAGAAAAGCAAAGGTGTCCATTTCACCAACACAGGGAGACGTAACCAGGTAGGGGTCTGTCCTACCCCGAGTCCTTAACAGTCTCTAGTCCATCCTGGGTTACGCTCCAACTATATACAAAGGATTCCCGGCAAATCCACCGAAGACTCCTAAAAACAACTAGAAACACAAAATTACACACAAGCAACAATAAACAGGTAAACATTGTAAAACAACTTAAACATTTAGATCCTCCAACGTGCGGGTAACTGGCCTCTAGTGGCCCTAGTGGACCTACGGAGCTGACTGTCTGGCCCTGAACTACAGGGTGTAGGAGCTGTCAAGGGTAAACTGGGCAGCTGTCTACCGGCTCTTTGTCTCACTAGGGGTACGGCAGGCTCACTATAAGCAGAGGGTGGATTCTCCTGTTCCGCTTGGGTGGAGTCTTCTGCCTCCTGGACCGGCTGCTCTTCCAGCTCTACCCGTTGCTCCGTAGGTTCTTGGGATGATGGTTGGAGGAAGGTGAGTACGGGTACCACAACTGCACCATTGACTTGAGTCCAAGACCGAGGGAAGTCCCCGAGCACGGTACTAACCATATCTTCCCTTTCTTCCACGGGTCGATGGTCTTCCTGTTCCTCCTCAGGGTTCCTCAGTTGTTCGGGGCACTTCTTCAGGTGGTCCCGGGATACAATGGCTGTGGTTTCCCCTCCGTCTTTACTGATGGTACAGACCTTCGGGTTCTCGTGGCTTGAGGGCAGTACGGTGTACGGGTCCTTCTCCCACTGGTCGTCCAACTTGTGGAGCCGTCTCTTCCTCTTCAAGACCTGCTCTCCGGGTACCAGGGGAACAGCGGGAGCATACTGGTTGTAAGTCTTCTCTTGTCTTTCCCTAGCCTGACAGAGACTTCGCTCCACGCTCTCCTGTACTTTCCGGTACTGCTGCTGCCTCTCTGTGTCCCAGTCTGTTTCTGGTGAAGTGTCCTCGGGCGTCAGGACTCCCATTTCCAGGTCAACAGGTAACTTACCAGGTCTTGCCCTCATTAGGTAAGCCGGGGTACAGTTGGTGGAACCTACCGGGATGTGGTTGTATAGGTCCACCAGATCGGGCAACTTCTCAGGCCACAGACTGCGTTCTTCCAGGGGCAACGTTTTTAGAAGATCCATTACCACCTGGTTCATTTTCTCACAAAGTCCATTAGTTTGCGGATGGTAGGGTGTCGTCCTTATCTTCCGGCAGCCATACAGATTGCAGAATTCCTGGAAGACCTCCGCTTCAAAGGCAGGTCCCTGGTCCGTCAGCACTTGGTCCGGGTACCCGTGTGGACGGCAAAAGTGCTGCTGGAAGGCTCTAGCTGCTGTTCGAGCCGTTAAGTCCTTGACGGGGACGACAACCAGAAACCGGGAGTAATGATCCACGATGGTTAACGCGTAGACGTAGCCACTTCTGCTGGGGGTCAGTTTTACATGATCCAAGGCTACCAGTTCCAACGGTTGCCGGGTGACGATGGACTGCAGGGGAGTCTTCTGGCTGGCCCGGTCCTTCCTTCTCAGATTGCACGGGCCACAGTCTCTGCACCACTTCTCGATGGTTCCCCTCATGCCTACCCAGTGGAACCGCTCGCGCAGCAGGAACTCCAGCTTTTTCCACCCGAAGTGTCCAGCTCCGTCGTGGTATGCCTCCATCACCATGGCTGCGTCTCTTCGTGGCACCACTACTTGCCAGAGTAGTTCATGCGTCCTGGAGTTAACCATTCTGCGGCACAACTTCCCCTTGTAAAGGAACAGTCGACTCTTCTCTGCCCATAGTTGTTTGGCTTCCTCTGGAGCGTCTGATTCCAGGCTAGCCTCCGGGCGAGTCAGCATCTCCTTCACCAGTCGGACGGCAGGGTCGCTGTCTTGCGTTTCCGCCCAGTTGTAGTGAGGTAAGGGGTTCAACGTAGCAGCCTGCTTACTCCTTACCCGGTGGGAATACTGGATAGTCCCATGACGGTGGAACGCAGGGAGTTCAACTTCTTCCAGTCCCTCCGGATCTTCTCCTCCGTCCGGCAGGTTGGGCATCCTGGACAGGGCGTCCGCGTTGGTATTGGAGCGCCCTGCCCGGTATTTAATTGTGAACTCGTAGTTGGACAGACGGGCCATCCACCTCTGCTCCAGGGCACCGAGTCTTGCCGTGTCCAGGTGTGTCAGCGGGTTGTTATCCGTGTATACGGTGAACCGGGAAGAAGCGAGGTAATGCTTAAAGCGCTCGGTGACTGCCCATACCACGGCCAGGAACTCTAGCTTAAATGAGCTATAATTCTCGGGATTCCTTTCGGTGGGTCGCAGTTTTCGGCTGGCATAGGCGATTACTCGCTCTTTCCCCTGCTGAATCTGGGACAGTACGGCTCCTAGCCCGACGTTACTGGCGTCGGTGTAGAGGATGAAGGGCTGGCTATAGTCCGGATACGCCAAGATTTCATCCCCCGTGAGGGCCATCTTCAGCTGGCGGAAGGACTCTTCCTCTAGCTCTTCCCATTTGAAGGGCGGCTTCTGGTTCTTGGCCTTCCGGGACTGGCCTATCAGGAGGTCCTGCATAGGCGCCGCCTTTTTGGTGAAACCGGGAATAAACCTTCGGTAGTAGCCTACCAACCCTAGGAACTGCCGCACTTCTTTTACGCTGGAAGGGCTTGGCCATCCTTTGATTGCGGTGATCTTATCGGGGTCGGGAGCCACTCCGTCAGCGCTCACCACGTGTCCCAGGTATTGCACCTTTGGTTTCAGGAGGTGACACTTGGAGGGTTTCACCTTTAGGCCGTAACTCGCCAGAGCTTCGAACACCTCCGCCAGGTGTTTCAGGTGGTCCTCATAAGTTTTGGAGTATACGATGACATCGTCCAGGTACAACAGGACCGTCTCGAAGTTTCTGTGGCCCAGACAGCACTCCATTAATCGTTGGAAGGTTCCTGGGGCGTTGCAGAGTCCGAACGGCATGCAGGTGAACTCGCTAAGTCCCATCGGGGTGGTGAATGCGGTCTTCTCCCGGTCCGCCTCTGCTACAGGAACCTGCCAGTACCCGCTAGTGAGATCCAAGGTAGAGAAGAAGTTAGCAGATCTTAAAGCAGCCAATGACTCCTCTATCCTTGGTAAGGGGTACGCATCCTTGTGTGTGATACGGTTGATTTTCCGGTAATCTACACACATCCTCATGGTGTTGTCTTTCTTTTTGACTAAAACTAGTGGGGCTGCCCAGGGGCTACAGCTATCCCGGATTACCCCAGCCTCCTTCATGTCTCTAAGCATCCCCTTGGCGTGTTGGTAATGTGCAGGGGGTACGGGTCGATACCTCTCTTTTATGGGAGGATGATCTCCCGTGGGGATGCGGTGTTCTACCCCCTTGACTCGCCCGAAGTCTAACGGGTGTTTACTAAACACTCTCTCATACTCTTGAACCACCCGATAGACTCCTTGTTTCTGGTGTGAGGGAGTGGAGTCAGTACCCAGATGTAGTTGCTGACACCAGTCCTCCATGTCTTTCTTAGAGCCGTTACCTTCCTCCGGGTGAGATGGAGGCAAGGGTTCCACAGATTGTATAGAATTTTGATTAGTGGTATATAATTTGGCTAGCGTGGCATACCGGGGCAGGTACACTTCCCTCTCCCCGATATTTATTATGCGAACGGGCACCCTCCCATGGCGTACATTGACCACCCCCCGTGCTGTCAAAATGGTGGGCCTACTGTCTGAGTAAACTGGTTCTACCATTGCCTGGTAATCTCTACCTCTCAGACCAATAGCTGCCCGGCACCAAATCATCATTTCACTTTTTGGGGGCATGGCAATAGGAAAAGGGTCACACATTCTTACGCTACCAATCTCACCGCCGGAGAGTTCCACTTGTTGCCGTTGCATCAGTGCCCGGATCTCTTTCTGGAGCACCCGCTGCTCGCCGGAGCTGGCATTCTTGGCAACCTGCTGTAAAAGGAAAATCACCTCTGCAAGACAATTTTCAATTACATTAGTTCCTAGAGTTATTTTTGGGTGACTCTCATGTTTGTCAATATCTACAATGATCAGTCCCTGTGCGGCCAGTTCGACTCTACCAATTTTGATGGTCACCTCTTTAAATCCGATCTGTGGCACGGGCTGACCATTGCTGGCGATGATACTCAAGTCGTCGTCAGGGTAGCGGGTAATATCCGAGTCATTCCAGTACTGCTTGAAGAGCACGTACGGGATGGTGGTGACCTGTGACCCGGTGTCCAGTAGGGCACTCATGGGAATGCCATCCAGTACCACAGGCAAGACTGGACGTCCTCCCACATATCTGTCGCGCCAGTTCGATGGGCCTGGTGATCTTTTTCCTGGGGGTTGGCCCTCTACCCCAGGTTGTGCCCGTTTAAAGAACAGTACCTTTCCATATGTCCGGGTTGATTGCAGCGGCGGCAGATGGGTCGTCCGTCCTCGCTGTATCGGTCACTGGGTCTTCCTCTGGCCGGTGGGGTCCTCCTTGGTCGACGCCACGGGATGTCCTCCGGTCCGGATGCCAGCTGGATCTTCCCTGGAGTGGAAACCTGTAAAGACTGCACAGTTCGGGTTAGCGCAGCAACGCTTTTAGCTAGCTCTTGGACCTGATGGTGTAGGTCTGGAGCCGGGTCATTGTCCAAAGCCTGCGCATCAGCTCCCACAGGCCCTGCTGACAAGGGCGCCGCCTCCTGGTAGTAAGTGGTAGTGGGGCGTCTGTGGGTCACAACGCCACCTGGTGCCGGTTCTCGGAGCACCCGGATGGCTCTGTCCTTGAACTGTGCAAATTCTAGATGAGGGTCCTGTAAGGCCATTGCCCGCAACTGGGTGCGGTGGGCATTGCAATATAAACCCTCTATAAATTGTTCGGTCAACAGCCTGTCCTCGTTTCCCACTCCATTAGGGTCGGTCTGCTTAATGGCCCTCAGGGCCTCTTGTAGGTTGAGTGCATAGTCCCTTATACTCTCATGCGCTCGCTGCTTGCACCCGTAGAATCTAAGTTTAATCTCGGCTGAGGTGCGGGTATCAAAAGTGTCCTTCAGCCGGGTTAGTATCCCTGCGACAGTCTTCCTCCCAGGTGGCCAGGATTTTACTTCCCTTTTGGCTGCCCCAGTTAGTTGGGCCACCAGGATGCTCACTTTTTGCTCTTCTGTGAGGGGGTACACCTGGAAGAGGCTATCCAGCTTTTCTCTAAAGTCATGCAGGGTATGTGACTCCCCTGAGTACTGGGGTAGCCAAGCTGCTCCCGGGATATAGGGCATGGTGAAGGGCATAACTGCAACAGCGGTAGCGCTGGCGGGGGTTGAGGCAGTGGAGCTCTCCTCCGTATCCGACATCTTCCTCCCCCCTAGTGGACCGTGGCCTACCTTGCGATGATCCTGTTCCGTAGGCCGCGGCTCCGCAGTGGATCGTCAGGGTTGAGGACCTTCCATCGCGCTCCTGTGACGTCGGCGTCTGCTGGGCTCCTTCCAGGACCTTACGCAACGTCCGGACGTGAGGCGGGGCTTCAGTTCTCGCGCGCTTTCGGAGTCCACGCCCCTCTTCTTCCCGCGCGGCGTCCTCAAGATGGCGTCCAATGGCGGGAAAACTCCACGGATGGCGGGAAGAAGGCTGAAGATGGCGCCGGATGGTGGGAAACTTCACCGATGGCGGGAAGAAGGCTGAAGATGGCGCCGGATGGCTGGAATCTTCACCGATGGCGGGAATCTTCACCACTGGTAAGTTTGAACAGTCTTTGCTTTTCAGGCACGCAGTACCCGGTGGTTGCGGGCACGTGATCCTGCCGACTACGCCAAAGTTGACGCGCCCCTGGGCCTGTGTCGCGCTGCGTTGCGCACGCGGGAGCTTACCCGGAGCCGGATCTGTTTAGGGTTGTAGTCTCGTGGCGGTGACCCGGTCCGTGCCCAGGGAGTCAAACTGGACGGCAGTCTGTTAGCAGTAGAAAATGGTTGATGACTACGCCACCCGTTGAATGCAGCCAGGGGGCTGCTGCTGCAGGGCAGACCGCTGAGGCCGGTGGAAGGATGGTGCAGCGTGATAGTATAACCCCCAACGGGAGGGGTATGGCCTCAGGGCAGCCGACGTGGATGATGGGGGTAGCAGGAACCACTCAGAGACGGTATGGTAGCGTTCAGGGTCTTTACTGGTAACAACGATAGACCCTCCCGGAGTACTTGCTAGCGAACGGGGCCTGGTCAGTCCTTGAGCAGATGGGATCTCCCCTGGCCAGGCGTAGTTGTAGGCCTCCCAAGCTGACTGTACTCTTCTGGCTACCTTGCTAGAAGCTGATGTAAGTAGCCCACGTCCCTGAGTGTACCGTGTGGTGCTCACCCGTATGGCCGGTGACTCGGGGCCTTCTAATGGCTTCCGCTCCACGATGGCAGTGCTGGTCCCACGCGTGTGACCGGGCCTTCGGGCTTCTGGGCCAGGGGACCTGAAATCCCCTGCCTGACGGATTCTGCTGCTGGGTAGAAGTTAGTCCCCACAGCCTCGGACTCCGGGTCCGGTAAAGAATCTTCTTAGTCAGGGCAAGCTCTTTAGCTGCCAGCCCCTGACTCCTTGTGACTCTGCTGCTTCCTATGCTGCTCTTGTCTCTACTCTTCCTGGACTCACTAACCCTGCCTCAGCCCCGGGTTTATACAGGGGAAGTTCTTCCCCTCCCAAGGCTGGGCAGGAGGTGTGGCATGCACAGGATCCCTGACCAAAGGACCTCCCACCTGCTCTCAGACGTAATATCTCTATCACTGTGACAACCAGACCCCTGGGGTGTCACATAAGCTCATCATCTGGACGCGCATCTAGTGCGGTTACAAGTGTATCATAGCTCTCTGGAAGGCCACTAAGCAGTAATGCGACCACATGGAAGTCCTTTAGATCTTCCCCAATGCCTCTCAGGCGTTCTACAACTTCCAGAACACTTCTTATGTAATCCTGCATATCATGGCCTTTCTGTAACTTAGACTGGTACAGCTTTCTCATGAGATAGAGCTTATTGCTTTAATTTATCCTCTCATGTACCTTTTGCAACTGCTCCCACATTTCCTTTGCAGTATTACATTTACACACATGCACAATCTGGTCATCATCTATACTGAGTGATATGGTACTTTGTGCTTTCTGATCCATCTCTGTCCACTCCTGTGGCACTGGGTCAGGTATAGGCTCCTGTGTGTATTTCCACGTACCTTCTCTTATCAGCAGCATTTTCACTTTGAATTTCCAGGATTGATAATTCTGGTTAGTGAGACTTGGCACTGTAAATTTCATGGAGCTGCTGCTGGTGGCCATCTTTGCTTCTTCTCAGTTTGCTGTCTTTCTTTCTTTTCTTTCCTCTGTGTTCTGGGGATCTGTGACTCTGGGAACTCTGGGGACTTTGGTACATCTGGTACATCTGGGCCCATAACCTGTTAGCAGAGTATTAATCCGCGTGACATCCAGAGTTTAGAACACAGAATGTAGGTTTATTCATATCCAGCATAGGCACAGCATGGAGTCTGGTGATACTGCAGCATGAGGAGAAACAAAACATATATCAACAATACAGGAAGAGAAGGAGGGGGCATCCTGTCTGTGTGAGTTTTTTTTTTTTAAAACACAACTTTGTTAACAACCTCACAATATGCACAACATATGAAACAGCACACAGTAGTTGTTGCAATACACATACAGATTAATATGTATTATTCCAACATTAATGACGGTTTCCTCTTATCTTTACTGCTGGTGAGTAGACAAGCCGGGACTAGGGTATTGGCTAAAAGTGGAAGTCCGGGCAGCCTGGAAGCAAGTAAAGAATCCTCCTTGCCAGGTGAAGTTGGAGGCCTTCCCTTTCCAATAAACTCTTTGGCTCTGCTACTTGTAGCTGTGCGGTGGCCCTCGTCCCTGAGTGCAACGGTTCTGTGCTCACCCGTATGGCAGGCAGCTCGGGCCTTGCTGGTGCGTTGCTCCCACGTGGCGGTGCTGGGCCCTGCAGTGCTGCTGAGCCTCCGGCCGTCTGATGGGGCCAGGAGACCTACAATCTCCTGCCCTCCGGTTTCTGCTGCTGGGCCTTCAGTGCCCCACAGCCTCGGACTCCGGTGTCCGGTTCTTCTGTGCTGGTCCTTCTGGGGTGAGCTGCCGTGCAGCTCCAGTCCCCAGCTCCTCTCTCTTCGACGTCCTGACTTCAACTCCTCACACTAGGTCTCACTAACCCCGCCTCCAGATCCCAGTTGCCAAGTGGAGGAACTCCCCTTGCTGGTCTTGAGCCAGGAAAGTGTTGCATGCTTAGCAAAACCTGATTAGGGGACCCCTGCTTACTTCCAGGCATGGCATAACCTCTTGTGAGGGAGGCAATGCCACTGTGGCAACCGGACCCCTGGGGTGCCACATTCCCCCCTAGTTAACTTCACTACTCCTGGACTGAGGATACCTTTAAAATTAACAATTAACAATTTAAACAGGTTACAACAGTCAAAAATTACAAAAACCCAACAAAATTTGAAAGCAGTCACTACGGCGCTTAGTCTTTACGCCACAATCCTGGTAACTGTAATTTGGCTGGTGGGAACTGCATCAACCCACTTTGTGTGTCGTCCCTGGGCATGGCTTCGGGGCACTCTTTCGTTGGGCCTGGTCTTCAGCCACGCCTGCGGTTTATTTTCTAGGCCTGTTAGTAACTATATCCAACATTGTCCTGACCACACCTAGTCCTGTGGTCCAATTGTCCATAAATTTAACAAATATACTTTTCCATTTTATTTAACGGGTACAACTATATACAACATACACTTTTATTCTCTTACACTTTAGTTTCTGCAGCGGGCATGGAGCTGACCTTTTGAACTTCTGGTCGATGTACGTAGTACGTTAGTTGTCACTACTCTACCCTGGTCCCTAGTGTCTACCCCTGGTGTGGTGGGTTCTGTGTGAACTACCCTACGGGTAGTTTGAGGTAACACAGGTAAGCTGGGTAATCTCCTACGAATTCTTTGGCTCACCCTGGGTACGACAGGTTCACTGCTAGCAGAGGGTAGATTCTCCTGGTCTGCTGATGATGAAACTTCTGTCTCTGGGACCGACTGGTCTTCCAGCTGTTCTGGAACTTCTGCAGCTTCCGGTGAGGCCGCTTGGAGAAAGGTAAGGACCGGTACTATAATTGCACTGTTCACCTGCATCCATGACCGGGGAAGTTTTCCGAGTACTGTTTGGACCACTTCCTCCACTCCTTCTGTGGGCTGAGTGTTGTCTTGATCTTCTTCTGTGTGTTTCAACTGTTCAGGACATATCTTCAAGTGATCTCTTGAGACTGCCGCTGAAGTTTCCCCTCCATCCTTACTGATGAGGCACACTTTGATGTTATCGTAATTGGAGGGTAGGACTGTGTATGGCTCTACCTCCCACTGGTCATCTAATTTGTGGAGTCATCTCTTTCTCTTAAGTACCTGTTCTCCAGGTGACAAGGGAACGGCAGGTGCGTGCTGATTATAAGTTTTCTCTTGCTTCTGTCTCACCTGGAACAAACTTCTCTCAACACACTCTTGCACCTTGCGGTATTGCTGCTGCCACTCGGTATCCCAATCCGCATCTGGTGATGTCGTCTCTGGTGTTAAGACTCCCATGTCTAAGTCGATGGGTAGCTTACCAGGTCTTGCTCTCATCAGGTAAGCGGATGTACAGTTGGTGGAGTTCACCGGGATGTGATTATATAGGTCCACCAAATCTGGCAACTTCTCTGGCCACAGGCTACGTTCTTCAAGGGGCAAAATCTTCAACAGGTCTATCACCACCTGGTTCATCTTTTTACACAACCCGTTAGTCTGGGGATGATACGGCGTCGTTCTGATTTTCTTGCAGCCATACAAGTTACAGAATTCCTGGAACACTTCTGCTTCAAAGGCTGGACCTTGGTCGGTAAGTACCCGTTCAGGGTAACCGTGCGGGCGACAAAAGTGCTGTTGGAACGCTTTGGCTTCCGTCTGAGCCGTCTGGTCTATCACTGGCTCTACTACCAAGAACCGGGAGTAGTGGTCTACTATTGTGAAAGCGTAGACATAGCCTGACCGGCTTGGGGCTAGCTTCACGTGGTCCAAGGCTACCAGTTCAAGTGGCTGTTTGCCGATTATGGGCTGCAGGGGAGCCCTCTTGCTGTCACGGTCTTTTCGTCTCAGGTTGCATGGACCACATTCTCGACACCATCTCTTAATTCCTTTCCTCATGCCAGCCCAGTAGAATCTCTCACGTAGCAGGACTTCCAACTTCTTGCACCCGAAGTGTCCTGCTCCATCGTGGTACGCTTCTACGACCATTAACGCATCCCGCCTCGGGACTACCACCTGCCAGACCAGTTCATGTGTCTGGGAGTTGATGCTTCTTCGACACAGCTTTCCTTCGTAGATGAACAGTTTGCCCTTCTCCTTCCACAACTGTTGGGTCTCCTGTGGAGCATCTGGATCAGGGTGCGAGTCAGCTTGCATCAGCAACTCCGTGACTAG
This sequence comes from Phyllobates terribilis, assembly GCF_046119375.1. NCBI lineage: Eukaryota > Metazoa > Chordata > Amphibia > Anura > Dendrobatidae > Phyllobates > Phyllobates terribilis. The sequence goes on along the minus strand of NW_027363102.1, from coordinate 715,897 downwards.
GCGGACAGCGGGTCGCTATCCTGCGTCTCTGCCCATTCATGGTGGGGCAATGGGTTGAACATGGCCTCTCTGTTGGCGGGGCGCTTGTCCCTCACACAGTGGGAGCACTGGGTCACCCCATGACGATAGAAAGCGGGTATCTCTATCTTCTCCAGCTCTTCTGGGTCTTCTCCCCCATCTGGCAAGTTGGGCATCCTGGACATCGCATCAGCATTTGCATTTTTTTGCCCCGCCCGATACTTGATGGTAAACTCGTAGTTAGACAGTCGGGCCATCCATTGTTGTTCTAGGGCACCAAGCTTCGCAGTCTCCAGGTGCGTCAGCGGGTTGTTATCTGTGAAGACTGTAAATCTGGAGGAGGCGAGATAGTGTTTGAAGCGCTCTGTTACAGCCCAGACTATGGTGAGAAACTCCAACTTGAAGGAACTGTAGTTGTCAGGGTTCCTTTCCGTGGGCCAGAGCTTCCTGCTGGCGTATGCAATCACTCGCTCTCTGCCTTGCTGTACCTGGGACAGCACCGCTCCCAATCCCACGTTGCTGGCATCGGTATGAAATATAAAGGGTTGGCCATAGTCGGGGTAGGCCAGGACTTCATCTCCGGTCAGAGCCATCTTCAGTCGGGTGAAGATTCGTCTTCTGGTTTATCCCATTTGAACGGAGGTTTCGGGTTCTTGGCCTTTTTGGACTGGCCTACCAGGAGGTCCTGCATGGGTGCTGCTATCTTGGTGAAACCCTTGCTAAATCTTCTGTAGTAGCCTACCAGCCCGAGAAACTGCCGCACTTCCTTGATAGTGGAGGGTCTTGGCCAGTCCTTGATTACGGTGACTTTTTCAGGGTCTGGCGCTACACCTTCGGCGCTTACCACATGACCTAGGTACTGCACCTTGGGCTTCAACAGGTGGCATTTGGACGGCTTTACCTTCAGCCCAAAACCAGATAGGGCTTCGAACACCTCGGCCAGGTGCTCCAGGTGGTCTTCATATGTCTTTGAGTAGACAATTACGTCGTCCAGGTAGAGCAGGACAGTTTCGAAGTTCTTGTGTCCTAGGCAGAACTCCATTAACCGCTGGAAGGTTCCTGGGGCGTTGCAGAGCCCGAATGGCATGCAGTTGAACTCGCTGAGGCCCATTGGCGTGGTAAACGCAGTCTTTTCTTTGTCCGCCTCTGCCACAGGAACCTGCCAGTACCCACTGGTGAGATCCAAAGTGGAGAAATAATTAGCAGATCTTAGTGCAGCTAATGACTCCTCAATTCTGGGTAATGGGTAGGCATCATTATGTGTAATGCGGTTAATTTGCCTGTAATCAGCACACATCCTCATGGTACCATCCTTCTTTCTAACGAGAACTAATGGAGCTGCCCAGGGGCTACAACTATCTCTGATCACCCCAGCCTCCTTCATCTCCTGCAACATTCCTTTGGCACATTGATAGTGAGCTGGGGGTACAGGCCAGTACACGAGTCCTCATGAACAGTTGAACAGTTGCATTTAATGAAGCCACATGTGACGCGCCCACTGGGCCTTGGGGTACCCGGTGCCGGGCCGGTAGATGCTGGGGGATGTCACAGTGGCGGAGACCCGGTCCGTGACCCAGGGTGGTCAATAAAAGGGGTTTATTTATAGGGGATTTATAGTGTTTGTATAAAGTTTGTGACGCCACCTGTGGTATGCGGCTACAGGGAGCCGCCGCTGCGGAGCAGGTCCTCTGGAGCTGATGTTAGTGCAGCAGGGATTGTGTGGCTCTCCACGGGTAGAGCTTAGCTCCAGGGCAGTGAGGATGTTATAGGTGGTGCTGGGCATTGTAGTGCAGGGGTTGATGGCACAGCAATAATCAGTCCACAACTTAATGACGGTTTCCTCTTATCTTTACTGATGGTGAGTAGACAAGCCTGGACTAGGGTACTGGCTAGAAGTGGAAGTCCGGGCAGCCTGGAAGCAAGTAAAGAATCCTCCTTGCCAGGTGAAGTTGGAGGCCTTCCCTTTCCACTAAACTCTATGGCCCTGCTGCTTGTAGCTGTGCGGTGGCCCTCGTCCCTGAGTGCAACGGTTCTGTGCTCACCCGTATGGCAGGCAGCTCGGGCCTTGATGGTGCGTCGCTCCCACGTGGCGGTGCTGGGCCCTGTAGTGCTGCTGAGCCTCCGGGCGTCTGATGGGGCCAGGAGACCTGCAATCTCGTGCCCTCCGGTTTCTGCTGCTGGGCCTTCAGTGCCCCACAGCCTCGGACTGTGGTGTCCGGTTCTTCTGTGCCGGTCCTTCTGGGGTGAGCTGCCGCGCAGCTCCAGTCCCCAGCTCCTCTCTCTTCGATGTCCTGACTTCAACTCCTCACACTAAGTCTCACTAACCCCGCCTCCAGATCCCAGGTGCCAAGGGGAGGAGCTCCCCTTGCTGGTCTGGAGCCAGGAACGTGTTGCGTGCTTAGCAAAACCTGATTAGGGGACCCCTACTTACTTCCAGGCATGGCATCACCTCTTGTGAGGGAGGCAATGCCACTGTGGCAACCGGACCCCTGGGGTGCCACACATGGCCAGTGCAATTTAAGTCTCTTGAGCAACAGATTCCAGTAACAAACAGTTTCATCTTAAAGGCACATTAACAAACAGTCTTTCTTACTAGCACAGTACATCACAGATCAAGTCTCTTTAGCAGCACACTTCTATGCCCCATAACAGTAATGATCCCACCAGCAGTCCCCGGTCCACTGTGTCATAGGCTTTAGCCTCTAGTGCAGTGAGGTACGAGTGATGGTTAGAACGCAAGGATGAGTCCGGTCCTCAGATGTGGTGTTCAATCCTTGCTTCTGCTAAACAACAGTTAACTCCTTTCTCCACTACTTTCTCTTGTAGATACCACTAGCAATTAAAAGGCAGTCACAGTGGGAGAGTCCCAGAACCCTCATCAGCCTGGTGAAGAGGTCTGTATCTTTTAAAGGGTTTGTCCACTACTTTCATATTGATGCCTTATCTGTAGAATAGGGCATCAATGTATGATCGTCTGGGGTCCTGCACCCGACACCCCTGCCGATCGGCTGTTATTGGTGGCGGCAGCCGCCGGCAGGAAGTGCTTACCTGGCCATCAAGTTACAGTGGCCAGTGCTTGTTACTGCACATCTGCCTTCTATTCAATTCAATGGGAGGTGGATGTGCAGTATCCCGCGGCGGCCACTACAGATGGACGGCCAAGCACCGCAGGTAAGCATTTCTGGCCGGCGGCGGCACCGATGACAGCTGATCAGCAGGGGTGCCGGGTACGGCATCACGGCCGATCATACATTGATGACCTATCTTTTGGATAGGGCATCAATGTGAAAGTAGTGGACAACTTCTTTAAGCTCGCTCTCCAGCTCAGAACTGACACTACCCAGTCTCACTGGGGCAGTCCTGACCACTCCCCTTAGCTGCACCCTGTTAACCCCCCTAGTTGCTGGATGCTTAAAGCGCACCTGCCAGCAGGATTGTGCTTAGTAAATTACATAGACTAACAGGTGGACTCCGTTACACTGAGTAAAATGATACCTTTCATGATGAAATCCGTCCAGCGGTTCTTTTATAATCTTTATTTTCAGTTCTGCCATAATGATATGCATGTGCTCTGGTGCTCTCATTATGTATTCATGTATTCCTATCTCTGGCCTCTGACAGGTCACTGTGCTTTCAGTGACCTGCCTACTATTTTAAATACTGACTGTGTAATTTCCCTGCCCATGTGAAATTTACATATCCCAAAATGGCCGCCCGATGCCCGTGCAGTAGCATCTTTCGGTTGCCGAGAGATGCTACTGCGCACATGCAGCGCCATATTTCTGCACCCACGCTCTTTTTCCAAAAGCAAAATGGTGCTTGTGCGTGCGCAGTAGTATCTCTTGGCAACCGATAGTTGCTACAGCGCATGCGTGGGTGTTGGGCGGACATTTTGGGATATGTAGATTTCACATGGGCAGAGAAATTACACAGCCAGTATTTAAAATAGTAGGCAGGTCATTGAAAGCACAGAGACTTGTCAGAGGCCAGAGATAGGAATACATGAATACAGAAGCAGAGCACCAGAGCACATGCATATCATTATGGCAGTACTGAAACTAAAGATTGTAAAAGAACCACTGGACGGATTTCATAATCAAAGGTATCATTGGCACCCACCTGACAGTGTATGTAGTTTACTAAGCACAATTCTGCTGACAGGTACGCTTATCAACACCTTATGTAATATCTACCTGTCACACTCTTCCCTCCTTTTTGAATGTCGTCCTCGACGTTTGCCTTCTACCTGGTTACCTTAACCAGCCTCTTGGAGTTGTGGTAGTTCTCCCCTAACTATCCTCAGATAGTGTTCCCCCAATACTGCCTCTTTACTTAAAGGTGAGTTGGTAATTAGGCACTATGGACCCCTTTAAGCAATTTACACATACAGCACACTTACCCTATCTACATCTCTTGTCAATCGGTCTCCTGCAAGAAATACACAGATTTAACCACAATTTTAACCAACAACTATTCTTCAGCTGGAGCTTTTTGCTCGTCTTCAACCGGCTCTCCCTAACTACCACTAAACATTTTTCAAATTCAAGTGCAAAAATGTTAAATATAGCATAGTCTTTGTAAAATATTTGGCATGAAATAGAACACATATATTCAACACAACCCATTTTCTTGAGAGAGTGCGCCACTTTAAGAACACAGTCCTTTGTTTCTTAAGGCACGGGGTCCTCGGTCCTTCTAGGTAAGGACCCTGGAACAGGCAAGGGAGACAGTCCTTTAAAACGGGGGCAGAAACAATGTCCGTTTCTTGTAAACATCTAAGGCACAGTCCATAAAGTGAAATTTGGAAAACAGTTCCTGGACAGGATATGGCACAGTCCATAAGTTGAGAGTGAAGACTCCCCAACTCGCTTGAGGTGCCCGCATATCCAGCAGAAAAGGACACAACAGGTGCAAATGAAAAAAATAAGGCAAAACCAAAAATAAATATCAACTTGTCCAGCTACTACCGTAGTTTTTAATATACCATAGGCCTATCCGGCCTTAACAGGGAAGCAGTAGCGGTCCTTCTACTGTGGTCACAGTCTCTGGTGGCTTTACCAGCCTTCAAGGAAAGAACACATCACATTACCTAGGCAGAGATGAGGAACTATCACTGGAACACGGCGTGCAACCAACACAACTCGGTGATTTTTTTTCTTTTTGAGAGAGAGCAACACTGTCCTAGTCCTTTTTATTCTTTGGTTGGCACCAGTCCACAGTAAATGGACACTGCGCGGCATTGATAGTGGGGAGTTGAACTGATGCTGGGAGGGGTTCCTCTCTTGCCACCCCAGCAGAAGTGGCCCCCTCCTTGGTTGTGGCCTGTGGGACAGGTTTGCTCTCCCAGTTGGGACGAATCCTGAAGCGGGGCCCAGTAGAGATGGGGAAGAATCCTCTCATTTGACACGAAGCTCTTGGTTCTTCTGCATCTGCCCAATCCTCGGGGTGGTACTACTCCATTTCAACTATGCGGGAGACTGAAATGGCGTACCAGCCCCGAGGTCCCCACATCTTTAAGAATCTGACCTTGTCTCCTGGCCAGAGACTCCGGGTCCGTCCTAGGGCATAATCCCTCTCCACCGACCTCCTGTTGACAAATATGTCCAGGCGAAGCCAAATCCCTTTAGCTGATAAAAATTTATGACCGTACCTCTGATCATCCGATCCTCCAGGCAGTCCCTTCCCGGGTACTTTCTCCACTCCTGGGCACACTCCTCCATCCGTCTCTTCTCCTGGATGATCTTTTCTTTCCATGCAGCCAGGCGTTGTTGGAAGTTGTATTCTTTCTGTTCTTCTTTGGAGATGATGGGCACAGGAACAGACCTTTCAGCCTGGCCAGGCTGAGCAACAACATCGGCAGGTGGTAGGATAGGTGCCCCCGGTGGAGTAGGTGGTAGGGTAGGTACTGGTTTCCTGGTGTTGATAGGCAAGGGGAACGCATATGACTCCTGTTTCCTCCAGGCCCCCATCCTTTCACCTCCTCTGGCTATCCAGGCTATATCATGTATTTCCCGGATCCATCCCCTCACTCCCCCATACTTGGGATTCACACAGTAGGCCCTAGGGGGTAAGAATGGACCCCGTGGAGGTGGCAGTTTGGTCATCCACTGCTCTCCAGGTAATGATAACAGAGAGTAATCCAACTCCTCTTCCTCCGCTGGCGGCTTTACGACCGGTCCCTGCTTGGTGGTGACCATCATATGGGTATGGAATGAGGCCGGGGGTTCCCTCACCCTTGCGCTGGGTGAGTGGCGGTCCGAGCGGATCATCACTACTGGTATCAGTTGGAGAGCGGGGGCTAGTGACTCACCGGCAGGAACACAGAGCGCCGCCATCTTCCTTCCGGTCCCGCTGTGCACGCTGGTCCCGACCAGAAGTCCCGTCCCTCTCTCGAGAGCGGAGGTCGGGGCGGACGTCACGGCCCCAGTGGTGGCTTCCAGTGCGGTGGGCCGGGTCACGGTCAGGGTACCTGTGGGCAGCAGGTCCTCCGGTGAGTCCGGTACTGGTCGGAATCGTTCTGGAACGAGCAGCGGTCCTTCAGGTGGGTCCGGTGCTGGGCAGGATTACGCGGTGGCCTGCGGCGGGATGACAGCCGGGGCTCCGGACATCGGCTCACGGTCCACAGTTGGTGGTGGGATGGGCACAGGGTCCGACGGCAGACCTCGGGGTCCCAACTCCTGCCTTCGGGCTGCCTCCGGATTCTGATGAGGCGGTGCGGCCGTGCCCTGGCCTGGCTGGGTATTGCCCGGTACCTCGCGGTTGTGGGTGAGGTGATGAAGGGCTGCGTCCTCCCCTGCTTCTCTTCTTGCTGCAGACTGCTGGGACATAGCACACCTTCCTAGCTCCGACATACTGGCAGGCACTATGACTCGCACTCTCCTCTCCTTTTCACTCCTGACCAGAATGGAGTTCTTCTGGCCAGAAGAGCTCCAGCTCACTCTTACTCCTCCTCCTCTGGGACAGTACCTCACTGGCCATTGGTCCAACATGCTGGTGGTTGGGGTGTCTTTTCTCTGAGGCCAGCCTTCCCCAGCTTGTTCCACTGCAGGAGGTTTGGCCCTGTTTGGCGCTCTTTTATCATATACTCCTACAAGATGGGATGTCCTTCTTCTTCCCCACTGTGCTTTTAACAAAAACAGACACCATTTTAACTGTACAACATGTGTCAAGTCTTGCATTTTGCAGGTGCCTGTTTCTCTGTATTTTATCTCCTTATTTCTTCCCAGTCATCACTGGCTGTCTTCCCTTTTCACTGGTATACCAGGGTTGAATTGAGGTGCTTTGCTGCTATGTTTTTCCAGACACTTTGCCTCTTCTCCCTCCTATACGCTAATTCCCGCTCAGGAATCCCCGTACGGGCCACCAATGTTACGTGCACACCGCTAGGTTTAGATAGCGGAGAGACAGGTTCATGAATTCTTTCGAATCCTGGGCGAACCGTTACTCAGGGTGACCATATACTGCAGTTTCTCTCAGTCATACAGGGGCATTCACCCTCAGGCACAGACATACAGCTGGATTCACTTGCTGACCAGACACATTTGACACGAGTCCTCATGAACAGTCGCATTTAATGAAGCCGCACGGCCAGTGCAATTTAAGTCCCTTGAGCAACAGGCTCCAGTAACAAATAGTTTCTTCTTAAAAGCACATTAATAAACAGTCTTTCTTACTAGTACAGTGCAGCACAGATCAAGTCTCTTTAGTAGCACACTTCTATACTCCCACAACAGCAATGCTCCCACCAGCAGTCCACGGTCCACAGTGTCACAGGCTTTACCTTCTAGTGTTGTGAGGTACGATGGGGCGATTAGAATGGAAGGATGAGTCCAGTCCTCAGATGTGGTGTTCAATCCTTGCTTTTGCTAAACAACAGTTTACTCCTTTCTCCACTACTTTCTACTATAGATACCACTAGCAACTAAATGGCAGTCACAGTGGGAGAGTCCCAGTATCCTCATCAGCCTGATGAAGAGGTCTGCATCCTTAAGGATATGTGCCCACGATGCCCAGCTCACGGTACACTACACCGAAGGACCTGCCGTCACATGACTATGATGTCAGCGCAGGTCCTTCAGTCCACCGCGATCTGCCGGCAAGTGAAGACGATCGCAGCGGGGGCCATCAGAAGGTAAGTATAATATATATTTTATTCTTTCTTTTACAGGTTCTATGGTACCTGGGTCTGGAGGAGAGTCTCCTGTCCTCCAGACCCTGGTACCATCCGCACACTGAAACGTTTGGACTCCGCATCTACAGATGTAGTGATGTGGATTCCATGCGTTCCAATGAAAGTCAGTGGCGGCAAAAACGCTGTGCTTCCGCAAAATATTTGGTAGTGCTGCGTTTTTTCCCACAATGATAACCCGCAGCGGAAATTTCCGCAGCATGTGCAAAGCACATGCGGATTACCATTGGGGAACATGGCAGGCTTTCTACCATGCATTTTTGCAGCGTTTTTGCCGCTGCGGAAACGCTTAAAAAACGCATCGTGGGCACACAGCCTTAAGCTGGCTCTCCAGCTCAGAACTGACACTACCCAGTCTCACTGGGGCAGGCCTGACCACTCACCTTAGCTGCACCCTGTTAACCACCCTAGTTGCTGGATGCTTAACAACATCTTATGTAACATCTACCCATCACAAGTTTACCAGTAATTCAATTTGCGTTGAATACATTTGCCGCAAATCACATTTTCTGGCCGAATTCAAGTGAATTTGTCTCATTGAATTTTAGCAGTTTGACGCATCTCTAGTAGAGAGATAAATAGACACTCAGACATGAAGTACAGACAGATAGATGATAATAGATAGATGGATAGATGGATATTTTCTTTGTTTTTGCAACTACCTTTTAATAGTTTCCTACAACTCTACTGTAGTTCTAATACAGTATAATATCCTCAAAGCCCCCAATACTCAGTATAATGCTCTCTACACCAGGATGTCCGCATAGCTCCCATATCTATATATATAATCGTCTTATCCCGTCTGTCTGTCTGTCTGTCTGTCCAGGAAATCCCGCGTCGCTCATTGGTCCGGCAGCGGCCAATCAGCGCCGGGGGATTTCTAAAAAAGGATGGCGGCCGTTAGCGGCTCATCTGCGGGACAGAGCTGAGCGGCGATGCAGCCGGGAGATGAGCACCGCGAGGCGCTCATCTCCCGACCGGCAACAGCAGAAGGAACCCGACCGCCGGACCCATCTGCGGGACGGAGATGCAGCCGGGAGATGAGCGGCGCGGCCGCTATCAGCGGAAGGACCGCCGGCGCCGCTGACCTCCATGCGGAAGGGAGGACCGGGGAGCGGCGCTGCGGGTCGGGATACTTCTGCTGCGAGCGCCCGCGATGTCCCGGGTTCTCGCAGCGTAAGTAGCCGCACAGGCAGCGCCGCTCCCCGGTCCTCACCAAGACGATTCGATGATTGGTCGCGGTCTTCGGACCCGACCAATCACTGATCTTAGCGCAAAACTTAAACACTGCTGTGCTGATTGGTCGCCGACGCTGGCCGCGACCAATCACCGATTTGGGCGCCAAATTTAAATAGCGTCCGCGACCAATTGGATGTCAGCAACCACCGGCCGCGACCAATCTGCGCTTTTTGTGCCAAATTTAAACACCGCTCTGCTGATTGGTCGCAGCCGGCGACCAATCAGCGATTTTGGCGCCAAATTTAAACCTCGCTCTGCATCGCTCTGCTGATTGGTCGCGGTCGCCGGCCGCTAACAATCAGCGCTATTGTCGCCAAATTTAAACACCTCTTTGCTGATTGGTCGCGGTCGCAACTAATCAGCGATTTTGGTGCCAGATTTAAACACCGCACTGCTGATTGGTCGCGGCCGCCATCCGCGACCAATCAGCGAGATTGGCGCCAAATTTAAACAACGCTCTGCTGATTGGTCGCAGTCGCTGGCCTCGACCAATCAGCGATTTTGGCGCCAAATTTAAACAACACTCTGCTGTTTGGTCGCGGCCGGCGACCAATCAGCGATTTTGGCGCCAAATTTAAACCCCGCTCTGCATCGCTCTGCTGATTGGTCAAATTTAAACAACATTCTGCTGTTCGATCGCGGCCGGCGACCAATCAGCAGTATTGGCGCCAAATTTAAACACCGCTCTCCAGTCCTCACTAACATGGTTTGCTGATTGGTCGCGGCCGCCGCCCGCAACCAATCATCGATATTGTAGCCAAATATAAACACCGCTTTGCTGATTGGTCGCGGTTGCCGAACGCGACCAATCAGCGATTTTGGCCCCAAATTTAAACACAGCTCTGCTGATTGCGCCCGGTCGGCCGCATACTTATTCTAGAATACCCGATGCATTAGAATCGGGCCACCATCTAGTATACACTATAATGGCCCACATCTTCTGTGTACACAGTATAATACTCCTCACACTGTATGATAGCCAACTATACTAGTACTAACATTGTGTACTGCCCACAAAGCCCCCAATTCTAGCCGCAGAAGGCTTATTACGATCTGACTTTACAGGACGCAAAGGAATACGCCAAATTAAAAACCAAAATATTGGCACGCTCAGGAGTGACTATGTCTGTCAGAGCACAAAGGGTCCACCACTGGGCGTATGCTGGCGACAGATCTCCACGCTCATAGATGTTCGACTTGTTACATCTTGTACAAAAATGGCTGCAGCCAGTGTCTTCCTCTCCTGCCCAGATGGTTGAGTGTGTGGTGATGGACAGGTTCATCAATTCCCTAACCAGGCCGATGCAGACCTGGTTTGCCCAAGGTGACCCCCGGACGCAGACAATCTCGTAGGTCTGGTAGAAAGATACCAAGTGGTCGAAAAATCCCTGGGGAAACCCGACATAGCCACCTACCCTTACTGGAGTGCCCAAAAGGGGATAGGTTCACCATGGAAGGAATTCAGAGCTACAACTGATGGCATTCCATTTCCACTGAAGAGACTGCAAGGTCTGTTGTGAAGGATGTGATTTGTTGGCGATGTCGCAGTCCGGGACACGTAGCCGCCCAGTGTCATACATCTGCTGAGCCTAGGCAGATGATGTTCATACTATGCTTACCCAACATGCAGTGTGGACTGTCGACACGGCGAGGGGCCGCAGGGGTGTGCCATGTCCGTTAATGGAGTGATGGGCTGTTGGACTCCAGGAGTCTGGTGACCTTGATCAGGGATAGTGTTCTGGTTCTCATTTCCACTGTCGAAAGTAAGTTCCTGGCCAAGTGGCAGGGCCCATATGAGGTGGTGGAGAAACTCAGTTAAGTGAACTCCGAGTCCACCAGCATGGCTGAAGAAAGCCGCACCAAGTATACCATGTGAACTTGCTCAAGCTGTGGCGGAACCGGGAGCCTGTGGAAACTCCTTGCCTGGGAGCCACTCCCGAAGGCAAGGTGGAAGAGGTCACTATTTCAGAGACTCTATTGCCAGCCCAGAAGCAAGAGTGTCGAGAACTACTATAGTGGAATCGGGAGCTGTTCTCAGAGTTGACGGAGCATACTCAGGTGGTAGAGCATGACGAGTTAACAGAACCACATGTAAGAGTGAATCTGAAGCCGTATCAGGTTCCGGAAGCACGCCGGGAAATGATCTCGGCCGAGGTTAGACCTCGATGTGATAGAGGAGTCAAAGAGTGGGTGGTCGAGCCCAATCGTCCTCGTACCAAAACCCAACGGAGAGTGGAGGTTTTGTAATAACTAGCGCCGGCTGAATGAGGTGTCCAAGTGTGATGCGTACCCGATGCCCCGCGTTGACGAACTCATCGAAAGGCTTGGACCGGCGAGATACATCACCACTCTCGACCTGACGAAGGGCTATCGGCAGATCCCCATGTCCCAGGTGGCCAAGGAGAAGACGGTTTTCTCTACACCCAGATGGGTGCTTTCAATACACTTGGATGCCATTTGGGCTACAGGGGGCCTCAGCCACCTTCCAGAGGGCTATGGATCGGATCATAGCCCCACATAAGAAGTATGCCGCAGCCTACCTTGACGACATTGTAGTTTTTAGCCCAGACTTTAGAACTAAACTACAGCCCATTCTGGATGCTCTAAGGAAGGCGGGATTTGCAATAAATCTGAAAAAATGCACCTTTGGAAAAGAGGAGGCCAAGTACTTGGGCTATGTCGTCGGGAGAGGCGAAATAAAGCCGCAAGTTAATAAAGTGGAGGCAATCCAGACCTGCCCGCAACTGCTCTCCAAGAAGCAAGTGAGAGCATTCCTGGGAATGGTGGGATATTACCGGCAGTTTAACCCAAATTTTGCCATGATGGCTGCACCACTGACGGATCTCCTAAAAGACACCAGGTCAACCATGGGGAAGTGGACGGAGAAAACAGAGACCACGTTCCAACTATTGAAGTCAGCACTGTGTAAACAACCGGTCCTGGTCGCACCAGACTTTAACCCCTTTACGACATAGGGCGTATTAGTACGTATCTGTGCCCTGGGCCTTATGGACCAGATACGTATTAATACGCCCTATCTTTAATGCGGCACCGCGACCGAAGTCGCGGTGATAGCATTAAAATTCCGGTGCCATCTTACCTTAGGTTAGATGGCGCCAGCATCTTAGGGGTGTCGCCGCCCCTTCACACCCACGATCGCTGTGATTGGCTGTTCAATTCTGAACAGCCAATCACAGCATTTCTCACTGTTTCCGGCAATCAGATTGCCGGAAACAGTGATGTGCAGCCTAGGATCGGTGCTCCTAAGAGCACTGATCCTAGGCTGTTGCCTAGTAACCCTGCCTGTCACCTCCCCATGACCCCCTGTGATGTCAAATAAGCCCCAGCCAGGTCTGATTGGAGCGATCGATGATGACATCGATCGCTCCAATCAGAGTACCTGAACACAGGTGACAGGGCGGTCACAGGGCGATGACCGGCTTGTGACCTGCCTGTCACCTCTTTGTGACCCCTTGTGATGCTGCCCAGGCCCCTGCCATCTCTGATTGGTGCGATCGATGTCATCATCGATCGCACCAATCAGAGTACCTGACCGGGAGGTGACCGGGTGGTGACCAGCCGGTGACCTGCCTGTCACCACCCTGTCACCCCCTTGTGACCGCCCTGCAGATCCTCACACTTGGTGAGGATTTCTACAGAGCGGTCACGTCTGATCTGCGCTGTGCTGGGCCTTGTAGTGCCACAGAATCTTCTGTTACACTACAAGACCTTTCTCCTACCTGCTCCAGTCACTGCTGCTGCTCCGGCATCCTGCTGCGGTCTCCAGGGTCCTGGATCTCCTGCTCCGGCATCCTGCTGCTGTCTCCAGGTTGCTGGGTCTCCAGCTTCGGCGTCCTGCTGCTGTCTCCAGGGTCCTGGGTCTCCAGCTCCTTATCCAGCTGCTGCGGATCCTGCTCCAGAGCCTCTTCCAGAACCTGCAGCTGATCCTGCTGAAAGAAGAACAGAGAAGACTTTGGTAAGTCCATCTCTTTTCTCCCCTCATTCACCCCTCTCCCCCCCTCCTCCCCCCCCTCCTTTTACCCCCAATCCTCCTCCCCCCCAGTTTTTTTTTTTACGTGTGTCCTGCAGCGGCCGAGCGCTGAGCAGTGTCTATGTCACTGATCAACGTCCGTGCTCGCTGCTTTTCAGGACTTTTTCTTGCCCCTGTCAATTCTCCCGCCCCACCTTTGCACCACATCCGCGCACACACCCATCAGCTGCCGAGAGTTGATAGGTGACATAGTTCACCGATCCGCACTCGTGCTCGCTGTTTGCACCACCTACGGTAGTTCCTTTTTTTCTCTTTTTTTTTTCAGAAAAAAAAAATTCACACCAAGCACACTGACACACACACACTCTAAATAAAGTACTGACACACACGCACCACATACACGAGAAAAAAAAAATGTCCGGCTCATCCCAAACTTGCTATTCAGCGGAGGAGGCATACGCTATTGTTGCCTCCGACACTGAGACTGACAGCGAGGGCGAGGATCCCACATTTCTTTACTTTTCCGACGCCTCATCTTCCTCCTCTTCCTCCTCTTCTTCCTCCTCTTCCTCCTCAGGTGCTGCTGGACCGCCCCGCAGTCGTCGCAGGAGAGAAGATGTTCCAGCGCCCCCCACTACTGACCCCATATGGACCTCGCCCCCCGAAAATGTTGAGCCACTGATTCCTGATTTCGTGGCGGAATCAGGAATCAAGTTTGACACCACCGGCCTCACAGAAATAGACTTTTTCAAAGTCTTTTTCTCTGAGGATTTTATAAACCTCATGGTGGGCCAAACTAATTTGTATGCTCATCAATTTTTGGAACAAAACCCCTCTTCATCATTTTCTAACTGGTCTCCTGTAGACGCAGAAGAAATGATGAAGTTTTGGGGCCTGGTCCTTCATATGGGGATCCTGAAAAAAACAGAGGTTCGTCAATACTGGAGTGTTGACGTTTTGTATAACACTCCAGTGTTCCGAATGGTCATGACCCAGACACGTTTTGAGGCCATCCGCAAGTTCTTGCATTACCAAGATAATGCAATGTGTCCTGCATGCGATGACCCAAACTTTGATCGTGTTTTCAAAGTTCGGCCGGTCATCGAGCACTTCAACAAGTTTGGTGAAGTGCACGTGCCCCAAAGGGACATCTGCGTGGATGAGTCCTTAATTTCTTTTAAGGGGCGGCTTGGATTCCGGCAGTACCTGCCCAGTAAAAGGTCCAGGTACGGGATCAAGCTGTATAAACTTTGGGGGAGTACCTCAGGGTACACTCACAAGTTTAGAGTTTATGAAGGGAAGGACTCCTGGATTGAACCCGCTGAATGCCCCCCTGTTCTGGGACTGAGTGGGAAAATTGTGTGGGACTTGGTGCACCCACTGCTGGATAAAGGTTATCACCTGTACGTGGATAACTTTTATACAAGTAACCCGCTCTTCAAGTCCCTCTCTGCGCGACATACCGCAGCTTGCGGTACTGTCCGCAAAAATCAGAAAGGCCTCCCAAAGGCGCTAAGTGGGCAGCTGCTCAGAAGGGGTGAGAGCAGAGCCCAATGTAGCGACCACCTGTTGGTGGTCAAGTACAAGGACAAGAGGGATGTCCTTCTCTTGACCACCATACATGGTGATGGCAGCACCCTCAGCACTGTAAGAGGCTCCACTACACAGGTCGCCAAACCAGACTGTGTAGTGGGGTACAACAAGTACATGGGGGGAGTTGATCTCTCCGATCAAGTCCTCCAGCCGTACAGTGCTTTGAGAAAGGCCAAGGTATGGTATAAGAAGCCGGCCGTGCACATTGTTCAGATGGCAATGCACAACGCTTTCCTTCTGTCAAAATGTGCAGGCCAGACTTCTACGTCGTACCTTCACTTCCAGGAGACAGTTATCAAGGCCCTGATATTTGGCAGTGGTGGTGGAGCGGGCCCCTCTACTTCTGGAACTGAAGGACCTAGAATTGTACCTGGCCAGCATTTCCTGGGGCAGATCCCTCACAGCGGAAAAAAAGGTAAGTCACAAAAGAAGTGCCGAGTGTGTTACCGAAGGGGAATACGCAAGGACACCATTTACCAATGTGACACCTGCCCCGACAAACCTGGCCTCTGCATGAAAGACTGCTTCAAAAGGTACCATACTTCCATGGACTATTGAATTAATTTCTGATGTATGACAACCTGACAAACACTACACAGCTGACGTAATGTTCGTCAGGTTGTCATACTTCAGTTGTGTAGTGTTTGTCAGGTTGTCCTACACAACTGGCGCATAACACTACATTATAAAATTGACAAATCAGGTATCTTCCAAAAAGGGGGCACTTGTTGGGCATTTCCACTGTTTAGGCACATCAGGGGCTCTGAGAACGTGACATGACGCCCGCAGACCATTCCATCAAAGTCTGCATTCCAAAGCGTCACTCCTTCCCTTCCGAGCCCTGACATGCGCCCAAACAGTAGTTTTCTCCAATACATGGGGTATCAGCGTACTCAGAAGAAATTGCACAACAACTTTTGGGATCCAATCTCTCCTAGTACCCTTGTGAAAATAAAAATATTGCGGCTAAAAGAGCATTTTTGTGGAAAAAAAAAATATTTTTTTTCACGGCTCTACGTCATAAACCTTTGCCAAACACTTGGGGGTTCAAAGTGCTCACCACACATCTAGATAAGTTCCCTGAGGGGTCTAGTTTCCAAAATGGGGTCACTTGTGGGGGACATCCAATGTTTAGGCACACAGGGGCTCTCCAAACGCGACATGGTGTCCGCTAACAAGTTGAAACCATGTCTCGTTTGGAGAGCCCCTGTGTTCCTAAACATTGGAGTTCCCCCACAAGTGACCCCATTTTGGAAACTAGACCCCCAAGGCACCTATCTAGATGCATATTGAGCACTTGGAACCCCCAGGTGCTTCACAAATTAATCCGTAAAAATAAAAAAGTGTTTTTTTTTCCACTTTTTCATTTTTACGAATCAATTTGTGAAGCACCTGGGTGTTCCAAGTGCTCACTATGCATCTAGATAGGTGCCTTGTGGGGTCTAGTTTCCAAAATGGGTTCACTTATGGGGGAGCCCCAATGTTTAGGCACACAGGGGCTCTCCAAACGCGACATGGCGTCCACTAATTATTCAAGCAAATATTCCAATCAAAAAGTCAAATGGCGCTCCTTCCCTTCCAAGCCCTGCCGTGAGCCCAAACAGTGTTTTTTCCCCACATATGGGGTATCTGCATGCCCAGGGGAAATTGCACAACAAATTTTGGGGTCCATTTTTTCTTGTTACCCCTGCAAAAATATAAAAATTGGGTCTAAACTAACATTTTTGTGAAAAAAGTTAAATGTTCATTTTTTTCTTCCACATTCCAAAAATTCCTGTGAAGCACTTGAAGGGTTAATAAAGTTCTTGAATGTGGTATTGAGCACCTTGAGGGGTGCAGTTTTTAGAATGGTGTCACTTTTGGGTATTTTCTGTCATAAAGACCTCTCAAAGTGACTGCAAATGTGATGTGGTCCCTAAAAAAATGGTTTTGTAAATTTTGTTGGAAAAATGAGAAATCACTGGTCAACTTTTAACCCTTATAGCTCCCTAACAAAAAAAACATTTGGTTCCAAAATTGTGCTGATGTAAAGTAGACATGTGGGAAATGTTACTTATTAACTATTTTGTGTGACACATCTCTCTGATTTAAGGGCATAAAAATTAAAATTTTGAAAATTGCAAAATTTTCAAAATTTTCGCCAAATTTCCATTTTTTTCACAAATAAACGCAAGTGATATCGAATAAATTTTACCACAATCATGAAGTACAATATGTCACGAAAAAAGTGTCTCAGAATCAGGGGGATCCATTTAAGTTTTCCAGAGTAATTACCTCATAAAGTGACAGTGGTCAGAATTGTAAAAATTGGCCTGGTCATTAACGTGCAAATCACCCTCGGGGGTAAAGGGGTTAAGAAAGAGTTTGTGGTCCAGACAGACGCTTCAGAGCTTGGTCTAGGAGCTGTTCTCTCTCAAGAGATAAATGGATAAATGGGGAAGAACATCCCATTCTCTATCTGAGCCGGAAGCTGTCCTCCTGCGAGAAAAACTACGCAATAGTAGAAAAGGAGTGTTTAGCCATAAAGTGGGCCGTAGATACATTAAGATACTACCTACTAGGCCGGAAGTTTAAGTTGGTGTCAGACCATGCCCCGTTGAGATGGTTGAGGGAAAAGAGGGGTAACAATGCCAGGGTAACTAGATGGTTCCTAGCTCTTCAGGACTTCAACTTTCACGTAGAGCATAGGCCTGGGAAGTTACATGGGAACGCTGATGCCCTTTCCCGTTTTAGGTCAATTAGGATTACCATAATTTTTAATATTTGCCAAATGCCAGAATAAGGAGAGAGAGAATGTATTAAGGCATTTAAAAAAACGGGAAAGGTTTATTCTGATTTCATGTCAGATATTGAGAGAAACATGCATATGTGTCTTTTTATATAGTGTATGTAAACTTCTGGTCTCAACTGTACATCTTGGGCCTCTTCCTTGTATAATGTGCTCTATTCTGCGCCCTTTCCTGGTATAATGTTCCCCATCCTGAGCACCTTCCTGGTATAATGCACTACATCATGAGCACCTCCTGGTATAATGCACTCCATCCTGGGCATCTTCCTGGAATAATGTACCCAATTCTCAGCACATTCCTGGTATAATGTACCCCATTCTGAGCACATTCCTGGTATAATGTCCCCCATCATGAACACATTCCTGGTATAATGTCCCCCATCCTGAGCCCTTTCCTGGTATAATGTTCCCCATCCTGGAACCCTTCCTGGTATAATGCACTCCATCCTGGGACCCTTCCTGGTATAAGCACCCATCAGCCCACGGGTGCTTTTAATTAGTGTTGGTTTCTACCTGCCCACTTAAATTTGTAGGTTTCTCTCCTAAGAGAGGCATGTTTGCCCATTTATATTGTAGGCTTATAGCCCAAGAGAGGCATTTTTAAGAGGTTAGTTAACCATCATGCGGAGGCTACCTTGTCGTGGTTGATGGGCATACATGAATTGGCCAATTTGTGCGCTAAGAGCCTTCATTTTTTGTAAGTACATTTTATTTAGCAATAATGCAGTTTAGCTCTTATGTTCTCAGTGTCAGCATATGTATTGTCCCTTGCAGTGTGTTGCTGTGCTTTCTTATTGTACCCTTCCTGGTATAATGTCCCCCATCCTGTGCCCCTTCCATTAATAATGTTTGCTGTTCTTCTCCAATACATTTAAAAATAAATAAATTATTCTTCTTCCCTTCCTCCACTCCCACAACTCGCAGCGTATTCTTCTATAGCACTTGAAGGAACTGGCATCTAACTTCGTCTTGCTGGCATGGTGCATGACGTCACGGTCATGTGCCGCCTGAGACTGGCACACCAACGTCAACAGCCGGCCTCTGATTGGCTGGCAGGGTGTATTGCGGTGCAGGGACACAGATGGTCTCTGCGTCTCAATACATTTCAGCTAAATGTGTGTCCTTGCATGCACCTCTAACTGAAATAGGTGCTGGTGGCGGCCGACCCCCCTCCTGCACGGGCCCGGTCGCACCCTCTGTGACCGATGTCGTTCCGCTACTGGAAGGGATATGCTGATGTTTACTATTGGATTCTATCATGTATGTGAGAATAAAAGGCTTCTTGAGATTAATGACACTGCCATATCTAGCAGCCAAGACTTCTCAATAATAGCGGACAATTGAGGCTGCTGGGATCTAGATCAATCACACAACGACACATGTACAATGCAATAGTGTTTTTATTAGCAAAATCATAAGAATCATTAACCTGAATTACATCGTGATTTACCAATAAAGAAGGTCAGCTCCTGATTTTACATAATGGAACATAATAGCCAAATTGTAAAATCCAGGACCTGGAGCATTTATTCAAGATTAATAGATTATTATTAAGTAAGTAAAATTGTGAAGGCTCCGGCTTATTTACGGATAATAATGGACTTTGAAGTGAAAAAACAAGATATATATGATGTTTAAGTCCTGGAATTCGGACATGTCCACATGTGTAATGGAGGCCTCCACCATCCAGGTGCCTAAACTGTAAACAGGAAAATTATGTGCAAATTAATCAATATGGCAAAAGTCTGAAATATTCTATCTGCTGACAAGAGCGGTTTATCTCCAGTTTACCCAGTACAGAGAAAATGCCGCCAGTGATCAGTAATGGCGCCATCATCCCATTCTCTCACACATTTACACTGCTGCACTGCCATCTAGTGATGAAAAAAAAAGTACTATACCAACACAGTTTATTGTCACTATTGGTGGGATCATATTATTAACACGGCTCATTATAGACTGCAGGTTATTTACAAGTTAATGAACGTTACAGAATATAATAACTAAACTATTGTACATGGCTTTATCAGTGAAGAAGGGTCCTTGTACATACCTCACAAATAAGAAAGAGAGCGAGTGTATATTGCTGGGACCCTAATCTCACCTGCTCCTTTATATGTGCTCACACAGAAATATTCTCCTAATGAAGCCATGCTGGTTCAGTATGCCTTCAATTTTGAATAAATCCCCAACAGTGTCACCAGCAAAGCACCCCCACACCATCACACCTCCTCCTCCATGCTTCACGGTGGTAATCAGGCATGTAGAGTCCATCCGTTCACCTTTTCTGCGTCGCATAAAGACACGGTGGTTGGAACCAAAGATCTCAAATTTAGACTCATCAGACCAAAGCACAGATTTCCACTGGTCTAATGTGCATTCCTTGTGTTCTTTAGCCCAAACAAGTCTCTTCTGCTTGTTGCCTGTCCTTAGCAGTGGTTTCCTAGCATCTATTTTACCATGAAGGCCTGCTGCACAAAGTCTCCTCTTAACAGTTGTTGTAGAGATGTGTCTGCTGCTAGAACTCTGTGTGGCATTGACCTAGTCTCTAATCTGAGCTGCTGTTAACCTGCAATTTCTGTGGCTGGTGACTCGGATAAACTTATCCTCAGAAGCAGAGGTGACTCTTGGTCTTCCTTTCCTGGGACGGTCCTCATGTGAGCCAGTTTCTTTGTAGCACTTGATGGTTTTTGCAACTGCACTTGGGGACACTTTCAAAGTTTTCCCAATTTTTCAAACTGACTGACCTTCATTTATTAAAGTAATGATGGCCACTCGTTTTTTTTTACTTAGCTGCTTTTTTCTTGCCCTAATACAAACTCTAACAGTCTATTCAGTAGGACTATCAGCTGTGTATCCACCAGACTTCTGCACAACACAACTGATGGTCCCAACCCCATTTATAAGGCAAGAAATCCCACTTACTAAACCTGACAGGGCACACCTGTGAAGTGAAAACCATTTCCGGTGACTACCTCTTGAAGCTCATCAAGAGAATGCCAAGAGTGTGCAAAGCAGTCATCAAAGCAAAAGGTGGTTACTATGAAAAACCTATAATATAAGACATAATTTCAGTTGTTTCCCACTTTTTTGTTAAGTATATAATTCCATGTGTTAATTCATAGTTTTGATGCCTTCAGTGTGAATGTACAATTTCCATAGTCATGAAAATACAGAAAAATCTTTAAATGAGAAGGTGTGTCCAAACTTTTGGTCTGTACTGTATATATATCAGCAGCCGCGTATATATATATATATATATATATATATATATATATATATATATATATATATACGCGGCTGCTGATGTTCTCGGCTGTCCCCATCAGTCCCATAGACACTGAATGGAGTGTGGCAGTGCGCATGCCTGGCAACGGCTCCATACTATTTCCTCCATAAGAGAGGATAGGGATCCCCACTCTAGTGATTGGTGGGGTTCCCAGTAACTACCATCACCGATCCTGCAGATCCTTTCTCCTGTCGATAGGTTTTTTATGTTTTACATGGTCCAATAGAGAGATCAGAGGTGCGATATAGTGAACTAACACATGCAAAGCCTAAATTATATAAAATGTGAAACCACCAGACTGTGACCGTAGCCAAACATCTTCTAACCTTCCTTACAATTCCTAAAATTGTTGACCAATGTTTTTCTTTAAAGGGGTTCTCCAACCATAGACACTTATGACATATATACTTCAAAAACTCTTACCAACACTTATCAACCATTTGCAGTCCAAAAAGACCCTCAGTGGCCAAGAAAGTAAGGAGAAAGTTTGGCCAGTTTTAATGGCCTGTCTCCAATAGGTGGATGTCCCCAGGTAAATATCATTACTGGCAGATAAACCCTTTTACCACTTTGAAAACCTAACACTCAGAGCAGCGATTCATCCGCAAAACAATTTTATATTACATCCATTTATAATCTACATAATAAATTGAGCAACTTTGTTACTAGATAGAATTGCTTGTCTTGCACTGGCCCTGAGTTATACCTTATTCTCTTCCACATCTACATTGATCATTCTTAATTTTACTGCATAGCCTGCTTGTTCAGTGTCTGGACAGCAATTATGCTCTTTACTTTATTTGTATTCTTGGCATCATACAGTCATCTGATGTGTTAGAAGGGGCATCATTAAGTCAGTTATTCGGGGAAATAAAATTCAATGCTGGATCCCTGCGGATCCATTGCCATATGGCACCCCTGGATCCCATTGACGCAAGCCGCTGAGTGGTCTTCGAGGTCTGCATTGTTTGGATGGTAGGAATAGCGCTGCATGCTGCACCTTTTTTGCCATGAAAAGCAAATGAATGCATAATGGACCTCCCATGAACACAGCTGGCCATGGGAGGAAGCAAAAGAGTATACAGACAGGACAGCACAGGATGGCAGCTGATTCTGTGAGGTAAAACATTTCCCTGCCTGTTTAAAAACTTGTTTTACCTCACATAAAGAATCGGCTGTGATCCCCTGCTGTAATGTCTGTATACTCTTTTGCATCCTCCTCGTCCAGGAGATGAGGTATGTTCAGACCATGTTCCTGTACGGTCAGACATTACACAGTACACAGCAGGGGCATATTTCTAAGATTATCTCAGCACAGGAACATTTTATTTAAACACATCCAATTGTGGAACTTATTATTATTCCAAGATCTATTGATTAAAATGAATTTTGTTTGTGGGAAAACCCCTTTAAATAATTGAAAGAGGGTTACAATTGCTCCTTTGAAACTTGATGCAGGTAATCTTATATGAGAGTAATGGCGTATTCACACATCTGTGTGTCATAGATCGTGATGCACAAGCTGTTTGCGAGTCTCCTGCCCCGATCTTTGACAGCCTCATATACGTCTATTAGGCCACATTGGCAGAAATGGAAGCTGGCACGTTTAGGTGGGCTGCACTGTGGGAATGAAGAGCCTTGGGATTCCCAAACGTTTTTTATTAATATCAATGCGTTTCTGCAATGGACCAGGGCCTTTCTCAAGGTATAAAAAAAACAAGCTCTTCACTCCCGCAGCACAGCCCACCTAAATGTGCCAGCTTCCATTTTTGCCATTCCACCTCTTGAAGAACCTTTCCTCCAGCCACAGGGCAGCAGCGGCTTTCTACACCATTATAGCTGTGGTGACTGCACACAACACCTCTAGGTGAGCGCTGCCATCAATTATCCCGACCCCTTATCAGACGCTATTGCCCTATTTTGTGAGCGCTCCTGTCCTTCTCCACAGCGTCTCTATTTGGCACCTTCACACGTTCAGTAAGTTTCATCAGTGACGTGTTTCTATTATACTTTTCCTCTAATTGTTCCACTCCTGGTTTTGGCTTCCTAATACTGAGGTAAAATACTGACCAAATTACTGAATGTATGAACATGGCCTTAAGCTCTTAAGTTCGGGTCAAGAGGCCAGCAACTAATCTTAGAATCATTTTGTGCTCAGACCATGACACGCCTTAATGTGTAGAGTCACTTTCATCTTACAACTAAATAAAAACTACGTATTGTTTTAAAGGGGTATGCTACCACTTATCAATTAGGAGAAGGCATCAATATAAGTCAGTAGTATCAGATTGATAGGTGTCAAAATCCTAACACCACCAATCAGCTGTTACCAGCTCCAGCATGGGATCAATGGGGTGGCAGAGTGTTGGAACTCTACCAATCTGATCTTGGTGGTCCATCCTAAGTATAAGTGATCAATATCATAACAGTGAACACCCCTTTTAACTTTTTTTTGCAAATACTTGCTTCTCTCATCCTGAAATGCAGCATGTTTTTGGATCAAATCACATGTGGCATTTTTGTTGCATACATTTTTTCGACTAAAATTCAATTCTTACATTTAAAGGGGTTGTCTCATCCTAAAGAGGACCTGTCACCAAATTTTTCATGTTTTTTTTTTCTATTTTATCTTTCATTTGCGGAGATATTAGCAATGAAAGTATTTGGCGCCAAATGAGTTAAAAAAATTAAGTCATAGAATCATAGAATGGTAGAGTTGGAAGGGACCTCCTGGGTCATCTGGTCCAACCCCCTGCTCAAAGCAGGATTCACTAGATCATCTCAGACAGATGTCTGTCCAGCCTCTGTTTGAAGACGTCCATTGAAGGGGAACTCACCACCTCTCGTGGCAGCCTGTTCCACTCATTAATCACCCTAACTGTCAAAAAGTTTTTTCTAATATCTAATCTGTGTCTCCTCCCATTTAGTTTCATCCCATTGCTTCTAGTCTTTCCTTGTGCAAATGAGAATAAAGATGATCCTTCTACAATGTGACAGCCCTTGACATATTTGTAGACAGCTATTAAGTCCAAGTAGATGTTATCAGAGTTTTCACTGGGGGTGCGAAATTCTTCTCCCTGCATGATGCTGACCAATTATAAGCAGACGACAGCACTGAAAAGAAAGATGATCACATCCCCACCATAGCTTAGAGCAGATTTCTCAGTGTCTAAGATGTAAGGATACAGACCTGGTCTCCTGGGCTAACCTCCTGCATGATTAGAGCACACAACTGACTAATACCTGTCAGTTAAGGTCTCTGTGGGTGAAGGGGCAGCACAAGAGAGTTTAGTTGTGCAACATTACAAACCTTTCTAACAGCTCTCCTCCTCTTATGGCACTCTCACCTCTGCTGTACTGCGCCTATCCCACACTGCCTGTCCAGAAATGAGAGCACAGTGTCAGTGTCACACTTAGATCCGTTGTGCTCAACTTGTACTCATTCTGCAGTGAGATTAGAGCAGACTGTCATTACATTTCACCATAGAAGTAACCCAGAACACACTGCTCCTGTGTGAGGTGTAATAACAGCCTAATATCACTGCAGAGAGAATACAAGTTGCTTTAGCACAGAAGACATAAGTGTGATACTGGTGACGCGCCCCCTGGGACATATTCCTTTTTGAGGGGAATACCCGGCACCGGATCAGATGGGGGGGGTTGTAGTCTCCGAGCGGCTGTGACCCGGTCCCGTGCCCAGGGCGTCAAGCTCAGTGTGATGTGGCAGTTCTACAGATGTTACTAAAGTTCTTTTGTGTCGACTACGCCACCCGTTGTGATGCAGTCACTGTGGCCGCCGCTGCAGCAGGGTCCGCTGAGGCTGATGGTGGGTGCGCAGCTTGGTGGGATAACCCCCAACGGGAGGGGTATAGCCTCAGAGGGGACAGGCGCAGAGGATGGGGGTTGTGGTGGTGTAGTGCAGACGGCAGTGAAGACAGAGTCGGGTTGTGCAGTTAAGGGTGTTTACTTACTGCAGATGTTGTACTGGTCACTCCAGCTGCTAGTGACCACCCGAGCCGTGCTGCGTCCACCAGGTCCTGGATCCAGCCAACCCCCAAACAAGTCCGGAGCGTGGCCCTGAGCTCTCCCTCTGTCCTTTCTTCAGCCGTCCCCACCAGTGATCCACCTAGGTCCAGCTCCCTCGGGCCTTCTGTTGGGACACCCTTGGCCCTGGGTTCCCTGACCCTTCATGTGGTGTGCCTTCGGGGTGAATGTGGTGGGTGACCGTGACAGACACTGCCCACGGTCTCCGGTCTCTGGCTGGGGATTGTTTTTACCCCCACCAGCTTGGGTTCCGGTACCCTGATGCTGACTCCTCACCCGGTGCTCTGATTTGGGTTCTTGGGTCCCTTCTCTTCTGTGCTCTGGGTCTTTCTCTTTTCTCCTCTCTCACTCTGGGTCTTGGTCTTTCTTCTCTCCTCTGCTCCTGACTTGTTCCCTGCAACTGACTGACCCTGATTCTAGTTGGTGCCCACCTTATATATCCCTCTATGTGTGAGCTCAGGTGACCAGCACCCAATGAGCTCCTATCTTTACCCAGGCTGCTCCCCCTATCTGCCCCTACACTACATGGGATGTTCCACCCCCCTCCCACTCCAGCCAGGAACAGACTCGGTCGTACCTGCACATTTCTAAGTGGGAGTACCGTCGGCCTGTTCCTCGGAAATGGGATGTATGTAGTGCATGCAGCCTACCGAGCTCAGTTCCACACTCCATCCTTACCCGGGAGTGGAATATCACACCTCTGGGTTGAGGTGCAATACCCCTGTAGCAGCCGAATCCTCAGGGTGCTACATTCCCCCCTGGTAAATCACAGCACGTCCTCGGGCTGTAAGACAAAAACACCAAAACATACAAAATTTTTTCATATAAACATTCTCGTCGTCTCTGGTTTCAGGTTCCTCCTCCGGACACTGTGCACCGTGTGTCCGGGAAAAGTGCGACAGTCTCTTAGAAAATCTGGTTTTCTATAAAACCGGTAGGGGGCGCTTTAGGAAGCGCAACTATTTACAAGGGAAGTTGGCCGCTCTCAGTCCTCGGCCAGGTAGAGGGAAGGGAATGGCTGCTCACAGTCCTCAGCCTGTGGGATTAAGGGGTTAACGGGTAAACAGTTCACTCAGCTGGTCCCAACGGGGACTATATATATATGTATCAACAGTTTCTTTGGTACCCGGTCGGGTAACTATTTACATCACTTGCTCTGCCGCACTCAACGGCGTCTTCCTCCTGCTCTTTGCTTACAGCTGGTTGTTACTTCAGACCCGTCCGGCCATGTGAGCTGGCTGAACAAGTCCTCCCCCAGGTGTGGCACCCTTGGTTTTACGGGCGCGGGCGCGGTGGTGGTGGCGCCCGGGTTGCCCAGGCCTTGCGGCCAGGCCTGGGGCACCTGGAAGGTGAAGGGCACCGTTAGGACGGCGGCGCCCTGGGCTACTTGGCCTTGCGGCCAGGCCGGAGGCTCCGCGGAGGTAGGGGGCGCTGTTGGTGATTCGGCGCCCGGGGGTACTAGGCCTTGCGACCAGGCTGGTGGTATTTCCTGCTTTGTCACGCTCCGGGTCGAGGCGCGTGACGTCACAGGGGTCGCTGCGGCGGCTTCCGGTCGGGGCCTAGTCCATAGCGGTGACATGGCGGCTACGGGCACAGCAGGGGGACTTTCGGGCTCTGCGACGGGGAGCTGGGGCAGGTTAGCGGTGTCACGGCTTGGGGTATAGGCGTCCCCTTTACCTGCCTCCATGCGTTCGGCTCCCTCCTCGGCGCCGTCTCCGGCCTTGGGTCCTCCCGCGCCATCCTCAGAGGCGGTCTCCTTCCTCATCTCGGCTGGCGTGCTCCGGGTCTTGGTTTCAGCTTGCGTCTTGGTTTCAGCTTGCTGGGCCATCTCCCGGCTCCACTCCGCCAATATCTCGCGCTGTACCCGGGCCATCCTCCGTGCGAGGCCCTCCAGGGCAGTCTGTGCACACTCCCGGTCTCGGGGGAGCTGTGCAGGGACCTCCACTAGGCCTAGTGGGGTCGTGGTGTCTAGCGGGCTCCTGACCAACGGGTCGGTGCTGCTCTGCTCTTCTTCCAGCAGGCTCCTGGCCAGCGGGCCGGTGCTGCTCTGCTCTCCTTCCTCGGTCTTTAGCAGACTCCTGGCCAGCGGGCCGGTGCTGTTCTGCTTTCTCTCCATATCCGGGTAAACTTCTCCGCTACTCCTCGTTAGACTTCTTGCCTCCGGGTGCGCTCGCTCCAGACTGCTCCAAGCGGCACCCATCTTTTCTCTTCTCTTTCGTCTCCTCCCACTTTGAGGGCGGTCCCGGGGCAACTCGGTGACTGTCAGCTCCAGGGGGAGTTCTTTCACGCTGACAGACACCTCCAGCATCACAGTCTCTGTTGGTGGGGGCGGTTTCCACTTTTGGCGCCATTTTCTGTCCTGGCCCACGATGGGAGGTGGCCTCTTGCCCTCCTTTGGCACGCCCATAATGGCGTCCGCTGCTCTTCCAAGGCGGGAAATCTGCGGTTTTGGCGGGAAGCGTCGCCCAGTGGCGGGAAACTCTGCAGATGGCGGGAACAAGTTGGAAATGGCGGACAATCGGCGGGAAACGACTGGTGATGGAGTCCGATGGCGTGGACCCTCCGGAACCGGCGGGAGACTTCTTTCTGAGGTAAACTTGCACTTTTCTTCAGGCACGCAGTACCCGGGTGTTGCGGGCACGTAATCCTGCCGACTACGCCAAAGTTGACGCGCCCCCTGGGACATATTCCTTTTTGAGGGGAATACCCGGCACCGGATCAGATGGGGGGGGTTGTAGTCTCCGAGCGGCTGTGACCCGGTCCCGTGCCCAGGGCGTCAAGCTCAGTGTGATGTGGCAGTTCTACAGATGTTACTAAAGTTCTTTTGTGTCGACTACGCCACCCGTTGTGATGCGGTCACTGTGGCCGCCGCTGCAGCAGGGTCCGCTGAGGCTGATGGTGGGTGCGCAGCTTGGTGGGATAACCCCCAACGGGAGGGGTATAGCCTCAGAGGGGACAGGCGCAGAGGATGGGGGTTGTGGTGGTGTAGTGCAGACGGCAGTGAAGACAGAGTCGGGTTGTGCAGTTAAGGGTGTTTACTTACTGCAGATGTTGTACTGGTCACTCCAGCTGCTAGTGACCACCCGAGCCGTGCTGCGTCCACCAGGTCCTGGATCCAGCCAACCCCCAAACAAGTCCGGAGCGTGGCCCTGAGCTCTCCCTCTGTCCTTTCTTCAGCCGTCCCCACCAGTGATCCACCTAGGTCCAGCTCCCTCGGGCCTTCTGTTGGGACACCCTTGGCCCTGGGTTCCCTGACCCTTCATGTGGTGTGCCTTCGGGGTGAATGTGGTGGGTGACCGTGACAGACACTGCCCACGGTCTCCGGTCTCTGGCTGGGGATTGTTTTTACCCCCACCAGCTTGGGTTCCGGTACCCTGATGCTGACTCCTCACCCGGTGCTCTGATTTGGGTTCTTGGGTCCCTTCTCTTCTGTGCTCTGGGTCTTTCTCTTTTCTCCTCTCTCACTCTGGGTCTTGGTCTTTCTTCTCTCCTCTGCTCCTGACTTGTTCCCTGCAACTGACTGACCCTGATTCTAGTTGGTGCCCACCTTATATATCCCTCTATGTGTGAGCTCAGGTGACCAGCACCCAATGAGCTCCTATCTTTACCCAGGCTGCTCCCCCTATCTGCCCCTACACTACATGGGATGTTCCACCCCCCTCCCACTCCAGCCAGGAACAGACTCGGTCGTACCTGCACATTTCTAAGTGGGAGTACCGTCGGCCTGTTCCTCGGAAATGGGATGTATGTAGTGCATGCAGCCTACGGAGCTCAGTTCCACACTCCATCCTTACCCGGGAGTGGAATATCACACCTCTGGGTTGAGGTGCAATACCCCTGTAGCAGCCGAATCCTCAGGGTGCTACACTGGCACACTCCATAATCAGGAGAGTCAATAAAAGGGTTTGTAATGTGACACAGAGAAACTCAGCTGTGCGGCTCCTTCCTTGTCTTAGAGCTCTTATCTCTGCTTTCTAATCATGCAGAAGGTTAGACCAGGAGATCAGGACTCTCCATCATTATACATCTTAGGCTAGGTTCCCACGTTGAGCTTTTGGTGAGTTTTTGATGTTGTAGAATTTCTGCACCCATTAAGATAGGTTACTTGTATTATTTCTAAAATATGCAGCGAAAAAACTCACTAAAAACTTATTGTGAGAACGTAGCTTTATACCCTAAGAAACCCGCTTTGAGCTATGGTGGGGGCGTGTTCTTCTTTTCTTTGAGTGTTGCTGCTTGGTTATGATTGGTCAGCATCATACAGGAGAAATCTGCAGCATATTTAAGGATTTCTCACAAGCCTCATTCGGGTAAATGCAAAAAGGTAAATAAAATGACCAAAATTTCCACAACAAAAGTGTAGCTCTACCTACAGCGTATTCACACCCAGACTATAAGATTATGGCCGGTCTCTGGGTGGGTGTTTTTTTACACAGTAGTCAGAACCTACAACATTGTGGTGCTGTGCATTACATGGGCTATACTAAGGGAGCGCCTGTCAGCATAGAGCGAATACGTCCATATACCGACCAGCAGAAAGTGTAAGAGAAGAACTATAGAAGGATGGACCATAGTGGAGCATTCCGGACTGGAGCAACATAAGGAGCCAGAAGGCTTCCCCCCGGTATTCCATGCTATGTGCTCCTTATAAAGTGACATCTCTCCATAGACCCCTCTGTGAAGACCACCCCCTTATCCAGATGATACATTCTCACTTCCACCATATATAATGCAGACTGGCCATTTTTTTTTTTTTTTTTTCAGAAAATCACCAATTTTGGGTCGTCAGCTGTAAAAGAAGAAATGCTTTACACCAGTGCTGGGAACCTATGGCAGCGTGCAGAGGGGGCAGCAGAGCCCTCCTGGGGGGCACCATGGCCGCAGCACTAGCGCTACTTGATCGGGCCGGCGGGGGAGAACTCTGAGCCGCCGAGTGCCGGCACCAGCTCCGCTACTGCAGCTAGATGTGCGATCTCTCTCGGACGGAAACACATCGAGCTGAAGTGTATTGAAGCGCAAGTACTAGCCAGGCCCGTGCGCTGCAATACACGCTGCCGGCCAATCAGAATCCAGCGGCGGGCGGCCAATCAGAGGCGAACATGACTTCGGCCGGCCAATCAGCGGCTGCCGGCCAATCAGAGGCCAGCATGACTTCGGCCGGCCAATTAGAGGCCAGCGTCTGCTGGCCAATCGACGGGGCATGTGATGTTGGCCGGCAGCGTGTACTGCAGCGCGCTCGGGCCTGGCTAGTACGTGCGCTGCAATACACTTCAGCTAGATGTGCCGACCACAGGAGAGGACGCTGCGCGGGAGAAGAAGGAAGGTGAGGAGGAGGGTTTATTATGTTTTTTTTTTTGTTTGTTTTTTTTTTATTAATATGTGATGCACAGTGACTGGGGGGGGGGAGAGGGAGCATATATACCAGGATTGAGGGGAGGGCCAGCATATATACCAGGATTGAGGGGAGGGCCACCATATATACCAGGATTGAGGGGAGGGCCAGCATATATACCGGGATTGAGGGGAGGGCCAGCATATATACCAGGATTGAGGGGAGGGCCAGCATATATACCAGGATTGAGGGGAGGGCCAGCTTATATACCAGGATTGAGGGGAGGGCCAGCATATACATCAGGATTGAGGGGAGGGCCAGCATATATACCAGGATTGAGGGGAGGTCCAGCATATATACCAGGATTGAGGGGAGGGCCAGCATATATACCAGGATTGAGGGGAGGGCCAGCATATATACCAGGATTGAGGGGAGGGCCAGCATATATACCAGGATTGAGGGGAGGGCCAGCTTATATACCAGGATTGAGGGAAGGGCCTGCATATATACCAGGATTGAGGGGAGGACCAGCATATATGCCAGGATTGAGGGGAGAGCCAGCATATATACCAGGATTGAGGGGAGGGCCAGCATATATACCAGGATTGAGGGGAGGACCAGCATATATACCAGGATTGAGGGGAGGGCCAGCATATATACCAGGATTGAGGGGAGGGCCAGCATATACACCAGGATTGAGGGGAAGGCCACCATATATACCAGGATTGAGGGGAGGGCCAGCATATATACCAGGATTGAGGGGAAGGCCAGCATATATACCAGGATTGAGGGGAGGGCCACCATATATACCAGGATTGAAGGGAGGGCCAGCATATATACCAGGATTGAGGGGAGGGCCAGCATATATACCAGGATTGAGGGGAGGGCCAGCATATATACCAAGATTGAGGGGAGGGCCAGCATATATACCGGGATTGAGGGGAGGGCCAGCATATATACCGGGATTGAGGGGAGGGCCAGCATATATACCGGGATTGAGGGGAGGGCCAGCATATATACCAGGATTGAGGGGAGGGCCAACATATATACCAGGATTGAGGGGAGGGCCAGCATATATACCGGGATTGAGGGGAGGGCCAGCATATATACCGGGATTGAGGGGAGGGCCAGCATATATACCGGGATTGAGGGAAGGGCCAGCATATATACCAGGATTGAGGGGAGGGCCAGCATATATTCCAGGATTGAGGGGAGGGCCAGCATATATACCAGGATTGAGGGGAGGGCCAGCATATATACCAGGATTGAGGGGAGGGCCAGCATATTTACTAGGATTGAGGGGAGGGCTAGCATATATACCAGGATTGAGGAGAGGGCCAGCATATATACCAGGATTGAGGAGAGGGCCAGCATATATACCAGGATTGAGAGGAGGGCCAGCATATATACCAGGATTGAGGGGAGGGCCAGCATGTATACCAGGATTGAGGAGAGGGCCAGCATATATACCAGGAGTGAGGGGAGAGCAAGCATATATACCAGTATTGAGGGGAGGGCCTGCATATATACCAAGATTGAGGGGAGGGCTAGCATATATACCAGGATTGAGGGGAAGGCCAGCATGTATATCAGGATTGAGGGGAAGACCAGCATATATACCAGGATTGAGGGGAGGGCCAGCATATATACCAGGATTGAGGGGAGGGCCAGCATATATACCAGGATTGAGGGGGGGAGCATATATACCAGGATTGAGGGGAGGGCCAGCATATATACCAGGATTGAGGGGAGGGCCAGCATATATACCAGGATTGAGGGGAGGGCCAGCATATATACCAGGATTGAGGGGAGGACCAGCATATATACCAGGATTGAGGAGAGGGTTATTGTGTGTGGCCACCTTAACTTGTGTGTGCAAGTCACAGATGACCACAGGTATTTAGACTCTTTGCAGTGTATGAGCAGCACTGTAGAATTGGTGTCTGGATGCACCATTATGTATTTTACACTTTTTCAGAGAGTGAGAAATATTCTGTATGTAGTATGTGGTAATTGTATATCCTGTACTCCATGTGTGTATGTGTAAGTAGTAGCTGTGCATAATATAAATATATATGGTTTTATCTTTATTAAAGGCTATGGAGTCCCACATTTCTTCCATGGTATGCATCACCTTCTCCAGGGAAAACTCCTAATAAGAAAACACAGAAACTTTTCACTAGTAGCAGATTCCTCTTTGTTCCGACAAAGATGGGGGAGCAGCATATATACAAGGATGGGGGGCAGCATATCTACAAGGATGGGGGAGCAGCATATATACAAGGATGGGGGAGCAGAATATATACAAGGATGGGGGAGCAACATATATACAAGGATGGGGGAGCAGCATATATACAAGGATGGGGGAGCAGCATATATACAAGGATGGGGGAGCAGCATATATACAAGGATGGGGGAGCAGCATATATACAAGGATTTGGGGGAGCACATACAAGGATGGGGGAGAAGCATATATACAAGGATGGGGAAGCAGGATATATACAAGGATGGGGGAGCAGCATATAAACAAGGATGGGGAGCAGGATATATACAAGGATGGGGGGTAGCACATACAAGGATGGGGGAGAAGCATATATACAAGGATGGGCAAACATATACCAGGATGGAAGGGGGAGCATATTTTTTCTATCTGCAGTCTCATACCCCTGCTGCTGTTTGT
Source organism: Phyllobates terribilis (assembly GCF_046119375.1). Lineage (NCBI taxonomy): Eukaryota > Metazoa > Chordata > Amphibia > Anura > Dendrobatidae > Phyllobates > Phyllobates terribilis. Next base: position 682,735 of record NW_027363102.1, on the reverse strand, counting down.
GGCTGCTTTCGGTTCCCCTCGCCTGCTCTATGTATGAGTTGTTTTTCTAAACTAAAACCTCAGCATTCTGGTTAAATGACCGTGTTGGCACTATGGGATAAATAAGTGGGCTTTGGGTTGCAGTTTGGGCTCTCGGTCTGTAAAAGGTTCGCCATCACTAACCTAGGATATTTTGGAGATATTGTCACTGCAGTATTCAGGTGTCACCATCTAGAGGTCGAAATGCAAATTACTACATGGATTCTTAAATTAAGAAATAGGGAGTCACATAGCAAGAGTGATTTGTATCATACTATCAAAAAATACTGCATCTTTTTGTAAAAGCATCTCATATACAGTACAGTGCAAAAGTTTTAGGCAGGTGTGGAAAATATGCCGCAGAGTAAAAAGCTTTAAAAATAGAAGTGATAATAGTTTATTTTTAAGAACAGTTATTAGGCTATGTTCACATGCTGCGTTTTTTCAACCCTTTGCATAACTAATAATCTTTATAATAATAATAATCTTTTTATTTATATAGCGCCAACATATTCTGCAGCTCTTTACAATTCAGACAATTTACAGCCATTCTGGGCGCTGTCCCCATCAGGGCTCACAATCTACATTCCCTATCAGTATGTCTGATACAAATGGAAGCAAGGGGACCCTCTGGGTTCTGTTATAGGACGGAAAATAATACTCCAATATCATAGAATCATAGAATGGTAGAGTTGGAAGGGACCTCCTGGGTCATCTGGTCCAACCCCCTGCTCAAAGCAGGATTCACTAGATCAGGGGTCTCAAACTCGGCTGGGTATATGGGCCGCAAATGGAAAAAATTTGAATTTGGGGGGCCGCATTTTTTGTTCAATGTGACATTTTTAGTGATACCATTTTTTTTTGTATACACCTTTTGAACATTTTTGCCCTGTTTATTTTTTTATAGCTTGGGTCCTTATGGATGTGGCGATAATAAACGTGTACTTTTTTGTGTTTACTTTAGTTTACATATAAAATAGCATTTTTAGCGCCCAATATTTTTTCATGCTTTATTTTTATTTTTTTGATTTTTACAATTTTGTTTCCCCCAATTGGCCACATACAGTAAAATTGTCTTACAATTAGCATCATATAGTAATAATGGCAAACATCTTGTAGTAATGTCCCCATCTTGTACTAATGTGCCCCAACCAGGTCCCTATCCTGTGGCTATGTGCCCCATCCAGGTCCCCATCCTGTGGCTATGTGCCCCATCCAGGTCCCCATCCTGTGGCAATGTTCCCGATCCAGGTCCCCATCTAGTGGCTCTGTGTCCCATCCAGGTCTCCATCTTGTGGCTATGTGCCCCATCCAGGTCCCCATCCTGTGGCTATGTTCCCCATCCAGGTCCCCATCTTGTGGCTATGTGCCCCATCCAGGTCCCCATCTTTTGGCTATGTGCCCCATCCAGGTCCCCATCTTGTGGCTATGTGCCACATCCAGGTCCCCATCTAGTGGCTATGTGCCCCATCCAGGTCCCCATCTTGTGGCTCTGTGTCCCATCCAGGTCTCCATCTTGTGGCTATGTGCCCCATCCAGGTCCCCATCCTGTGGCTATGTTCCCCATCCAGGTCTCCATCTTGTGGCTATGTGCCACATCCAGGTCCTCATCTAGTGGCTCTGTGCCCCATCCAGGTCCCCATCTTGTGGCTATGTGCCACATCCAGGTCCCCATCTAGTGGCTCTGTGCCCCATCCAGGTCCCCATCTTGTGGCTATGTGCCCCATCCAGGTCCCCATCTTGTGGCTATGTGCCACATCCAGGTCCCCATCTAGTGGCTCTGTGTCCCATCCAGGTCTCCATCTTGTGGCTATGTGCCCCATCCAGGTCCCCATCTTTTGGCTATGTGCCCCATCCAGGTCCCCATCTTGTGGCTATGTGCCACATCCAGGTCCCCATCTAGTGGCTCTGTGCCCCATCCAGGTCCACATCTTGAGGCTATGTGCCCCATCCAGGTCCCCATCTTGTGGCTATGTGCCCCATCCAGGTCCCCATCTTTTGGCTATGTGCCCCATCCAGGTCCCCTCTTGTGGCTATGTGCCCCCTGTGCTGTTCTTCACACACATAAAAAAAAAAAAAGATGATTCTCACCTGTCCTCCGTTCCCTCGGCGTCCTTCCTGCAGATGTGGCCGCAGGCACCACAGAGTCAGACCCTTTGACGATCCCGACCTGGTCCAGGAGGAGCCGCCGACAGCAGCGCTGCATTGCCGCACACAGACTGTCTCCCAGCACAGCATTTCCAATGCCAGCCGCCGGCCAATCAGAGGCCAGCAGCTGACATCAGCGTACGGCAATGACGTCATACTCACTGCGCCGACACGCAGATATCAGCTGCTGGCCTCTGATTGGTCAGCGGCTGTCATTGGAAATGCTGTGCTGGGAAACAGTCTCTGTGTGGCAATTCAGCGCTGCTGTCGGCGGCTCCTCCTGGACCTGCTCAGGATCATCAAGGGGTCTGTGCCTGCGGGCCGCATAAAGCAGCCTCAGGGGCCGCATGCGGCCCGCGGGCCGCGTGTTTGAGACCCCTGCACTAGATCATCTCAGACAGATGTCTGTCCAGCCTCTGTTTGAAGACGTCCATTGAAGGGGAACTCACCACCTCTCGTGGCAGCCTGTTCCACTCATTAATCACCCTAACTGTCAAAAAGTTTTTTTCTAATATCTAATCTGTGTCTCCTCCCATTTAGTTTCATCCCATTGCTTCTAGTCTTTCCTTGTGCAAATGAGAATAAAGATGATCCTTCTACAATGTGACAGCCCTTGACATATTTGTAGACAGCTATTAAGTCTCTTCTCAGTCTTCTTTTTTGCAAGCTAAACATTCCCAAATCCTGCAACCGTTCATCATAGGACATGGTTTGCAGACCAGTCACCATTCTGGTCACTCTTCTCTGAACTTGCTCCAGTTTGTCTATGTCTTTTTTAAAATGTGGTGCCCAAAACTGTACACAGTATTCCAGATGAGGTCTGACCAAAGAGGAGTAAAGACCGATAATGACTTCACGTGATCTAGACTGTATGCTTCTGTTAATACATCCCAGAATTGTATTTGCCTTTTTTGCTGCTGCATCACACTGTTGACTCATGTTCAGTCTATGATCTATTAGTATACCTAAGTCTTTTTCACATGTTGCTTAGCTCTATTCCTCCCATTCTGTATATGCTTTTTTCATTTTTATTGCCCAGATGTAGTACTTTGCATTTTTCCCTGTTAAAAACCATTCTGTTGGTTGCTGCCCACTGCTCCAGTTTATTTAGGTCTTTTTGAATCCTCTCTCTCTCTTCTCTAGTATTAGCTATCCCTCCTAGCTTTGTGTCATCAGCAAATTTAATCAGTTTACCCTCAATTCCTTCATCTAAATCATTGATAAAGATGTTGAACAATACAGGTCCCAGGACGGAGCCCTGTGGTACCCCACTTGAGACATTCATCCAGCTGGATGTGAAGCCATTTACAACCACCCTTTGAGTCCGATCACTAAGCCAGTTATGAATCCACCTAACAGTTGCCTGGTCCATTGCATACTTGGTCATTTTTTCAATAAGGATGGTGTGAGATACTTTGTCAAATGCTTTGCTGAAGTCAAGATATACTATATCTACAGCATTTCCCTGATCCACCCAGTCAGTGATTCTGTCATAGAAGGAAATTAAGTTAGTCTGACATGACTTGTTAGTTAAAAACCCATGCTGACTCTGGTTAATCACTTCATTCTTATCCATGTACTTACATACATGTTGTTTAATAATTTGTTCAAAGATCTTTCCTGGTATAGAAGTCAGACTCACCGGCCTATAGTTCCCTGGGTCCACCTTCTTCCCCTTTTTGAAGATAGGAACAACATTTGCTCTTCTCCAGTCTTCTGGGACTTCTCCTGTTCTCCAAGAATTTTCAAAGATTATGGAGAGTGGTTCTAAAATTTCTTCTACGATCTCCTTCAGTACTCTGGGGTGTAATTCATCTGGACCTGGAGACTTGAACTCATTTATGTTAGCTAAATATTCCCTCACAATCTTTCTGTTTACAGATAACTTGGATTCCTCTATTCCTTTAAAAGGACAGTGAAGATCAGTTGATGTTACATTTTCTTTCTGAGAGAAAACAGATGCAAAATAGGAATTAAAAAGTTCGGCCTTCTCAACATCCTCTCTTACCATTTCTCCATTTTCATCCTGTAAAAATCCTATAGCATCTTTGACTTTTCTTTTACTTTTGACATACCCCCAAAATCCTTTTTTATTGCTTTTGACATCTCTTGCAAGCCTTAATTCATTGTCAGCTTTAGCTACCCTGATACGTGCCCTACAGGATCTGCAGACTGCATTATAATCTTCTTTAGATATGCCTCCCTCTTTCCATTTAATAAACATTTCTTTCTTTCTTTTTAGCATGTGTTTAAGTTCTGTGTTCATCCATCCTGGTTTCCTTAAATGCTTCCCATTCTTCCTACTTTTCGGGATTGTTAACGATTGTGCTTTGAGAATCTCATTTTTAAAAATTTCCCATCCTTCCTGGACATTTTTGTCCTTAAGGACATCCAGCCATTGGATCCCTCCTATTCTCTTTCTGAGTCTCTTAAAATCTGCCTTTCTAAAATCTAACCTTGAAGTTTGAGTCTTCACATGTCTTCCTCCTCTAGTTATCCAAAATTCTATAATAGCATGATCGCTGTCTCCTAGGGTCCCAGCCACCTTTACCTCCTCAACCATTTCCTCCCTGTTTATGAGGATTAGATCCAAAGTAGCAGATCCCCTTGTTTTCTCCCCTACCTTTTGGAAGATAAAGTTGTCAGCAAGAGAGGATAAGAATTTGCTTGACCTGTTAGTTTTACTTGAGAGAGATTCCCAACAAATGTCTGGATAGTTGAAATCTCCCATGACCACTACGTCATATTTTTTGGAGAACTTGGTCATTTGATACATAAAGAGTTCATCCATATCTTCAGCTTGCCCAGGTGGCCTGTAGTAAATGCCTACAATGGTGTCCTTTCCGTTGTTCTCTCCTTGTATTCTTACCCAAACAGTTTCCACAGAACTCCCAGTCTCTGAAGCTTCAATCTCTGTGCAGATATACGCTTTTCTAACATACAATGCAACACCTCCTCTTCGTTTATCAAGTCTGTTTCTTGCAAATAAGTTGTATCCTTTTAGCCTTTTATTCCAATCATGTGTATCGTCCCACCAAGTTTCAGTGATTCCAATGACATCATATTTCTTTTCCTGCATTAGTAGTTCCAATTCTCCTTGTTTGTTGCCCATGCTTTGTGCATTTATATAAAAACATTTTAGTTTCTGATTGGTTTCTCTTCCTCCCATATTTTTATTATTTAAATTGTTTTGTCTTTGTTCTTCCTTTCCACTTCCAGTAGCAGAGATCTCAATAGTATTTGTCAGCTGTATGGCTTTTTCTGGCCTTTTGCTTCCCTTCCCACATTGTTCTAGTTTAAAGCTCTTCTGATGAGTGTAGCAAGGCGACTTCCAAATACATGTTTTCCAGTCTTCGTAAGGTGCACCCCATCTCTAGCAAGTAGTGTTGAGCGATACCTTCCGATATCGGGAAATATCGGATCGGATTGGATCGGACCGATACCGAAAAAGTATCGGATATCGCCGATTCCGATACCGGAAACCAATGCAAGTCAATGGGACATAAATATCGGAATTAAAATAAACCCTTTCTTTCCTTGTAGGTTATTTCTACATGAAGGAAAACAACTAAGAATAATTTAGAATGTATTGGGGGAGGTGGGGGAGACAATAAAGGCATAGAGGTTTAGCCCAGTCAAATGGAATAGCAGGAATTACTATCTTTTTATTATGTTCTGAGTTACGGAAATATTAACTATGTTAAGTATTTTTATATTTTGTCAGATATTTATGTTTCACTACTTCCATGCTCTTCACCTTCTTTTTTACTTCTCCCACACTTTCTCCTTCATCATCCTCAGCATCTTTTTCATCCACTTCTTCTTCACCTTCTTCTTCTTCACCTTCTTCGTATTATTCTTTTTTTTACATTCTTCATATTCTACTTCTTCATCTTCTTCATATTCTTCTTCTTCATCATATTCTTATTTGTGACAGGCATTCCTGTAGTTGTTATCTATAAAAGGTTGGACATTACACCTTTCGTTCTGCCCGTCACAAAAGATTTACAACAGGATTTGTCCGCGTTCAGTTTGGCCTGCAGCAGCAGGTCTTTTCCAGGGGCACCACGAGGAGGAACGGACTCACCCCCATACACTGCTTAGTCATCTTCTGCTTATAATTTAGATATTATCTTTTGCTCTGATTTTTAGTCTTATGCTTAATGTTCTTCCGCTTTTTGTTCTGCAGCTTCTTGTATTTCTGCTTCTTGGTTTTCTGTCTCTTGTTCTTCTGTATCTTGGTGCTTGTCTTCTCTTCTTTGTCTTCTTGGTCAACTTCTTCAGGGTCATCTTCTTGGTCTTCTTCGGGGTGGTCTTCAGGGTCGTCGTCTTCGGGGGTCCTCGTCTTCGGGGTCCTCGTCTTCTTCGGGTTGGTCTTCTGGGTCCTCGTCTTCTTCGGGGTGGTCTTCAGGGTCCTCGTCTTCTTCGGGGTGGTCTTCAGGGTCCTTGTCTTCTTCGGGGTGGTCTTCAGGGTCCTCGTCTTCAGGGTCATTGTCTTCGGGGTCCTCGTCTTCTTAGGGTTGGTCTTCAGGGTCCTCGTCTTCAGGGTCCTCGTCAGGGAGATCCAGAGTGATTACCAAGAACCATTTCAAAAAGCTTGAACTTGGAAATGTAGCAGAAGGTACAAGAAAGCTGAGGAACTACCGAGGACCAGCTGACGGTACTGGAACCCGGATGGGTAGCAGAAGGTACAAGAGCCAATGGAACTACCGAGGACCAGCTGATGTTACTGGAACTCGGTTACTAAGCAGGAGGTACCTGTGCCAGAAAGCACTACCAAGGACCAGCAGACGTTGGTGGAACTTGGATACCGAGAAGGAGGCACCTAATCCAAAGGCACTGCCGAGAACCAGCTGACGGTACTGGAACCCGGATGGGTAGCAGAAGGTACCCATGTAAAAAAAAGTTCAAGGCCGCGAGCCGGCCGCAGTTACCAAAACCCACAGTCCTACAGGGGGTGCTTGTCCTATTGGCACTATGGAACCAGCCTTCATTGCCAGATCCCGCAGCCCACATAGGAGTCACCTAAACTGCAGGCACCATAGAGTCGGCTAACCCGACCGCAACACGACAGGACAACGCATTGGAGGCAAAGTGACGTTGACACTACCCGGAAACAGCTGGCGTGCTGGAACCAGGCTGGGCAGGAGGGAGTACCCGTGCCAAAGACACTGCCGAGAACCAGCTGACGGTACTGGAACCCGGATGGGTAGCAGAAGATACAAGAGCAAATGGAACTACCGAGGACCAGCTGACGGTACTGGAACCCGGATGGGTAGCAGAAGGTACAAGAGCCAATGGAACTGCCGAGAACCAGCTGGCGGTGCTGGAGCCCAGGGTAAATACTAAAAACAGAGGAGCCAGAGGTGTATTTGGAGGAGGTTTTAAATCCGTAGTACAGTGGATGTGGACAAAGCAGGAGAATTTGCCGGACACACAGCTGGGGATCAGCTGACGTTACTGAACCCCAATAACATGGTAGCAAGTGTTGACTGTGCAGACGGCACTTCCGAGCGCCAACTGGCGGTGTTGGAGCTCAGGGATAATACTGAAAACAGAGGAGCCAGAGGTGTATTTGGAGGAGGTTTTAAATCAGTAGTACAGTGGATGTGGACAGAGCAGGAGAAATTGCCGTCCGCACAGCAGGGGAACAGCTGACGTTACTGAACCCCAATAACACGGCAGCAAGTGTTGACTGTGCAGACGGCACTTCCGAGCGCCAACTGGCGGTGTTGGAGCTCAGGGATTACAGTTCAGGTGGTAGAAACATGAACAGAACAGGAGACCTGGATACTGTTGCCAACCAATTATTTATTCTGGAAGAGGACTGGCAAATTCATGAGAGATCCAGGCCTTGTTCATTTTGAGAAAAGTAAGCCGGTCAACGTTATCGGAGGATAGTCGCATGCGACGGTCTGTTAGTACACCACCTGCGGCACTAAAGACGCGTTCCGATAATACACTAGCAGCAGGGCAAGCTAGCACCTCCAGTGCATACTGACTAAGCTCTGGCCATGTATCCAGCTTACAGACCCAAAACTTGAAGGGAGAAGAGCCGTCTGGGAGTACACTAAGAGGGCAAGACATGTAGTCTGTCACCATCTGACGGAAATGTTGCCTCCTGCTGACAGGAGCCGTCTGTGATGGTGTAGACATTTGTGGCGGCGGGGACACAAAACTTTGCCACATTTCGGCCATACTGGTCTTGCCTTGTGCTGAGGCGCTGCTTCTGCTCCCTCTTTGTGCAGAGCTTCCTCCACTGCCTCGACGCACTGAGCTGCTTTGTAAAGCACTAGCAGCACTGCTCTCGGTTGGAATGGAGAACATGATGGAATGCACCAGTGCGTCTTGGTACTCCCGCATTTTACGCTCCCGGTTCAACGGTGTTATGAGGCTTTGTAAGTTGTTCCGGTAGCGAGGATCTAGGAGTGTGGACACCCAATAATCAGCCGTGTTGAGAATGTGGGCGATGCGGCGGTCGTTTCTCAGGCACTGCAGCATGAAATCAACCATGTGCTGCAGACTGCCAACTGGCCAAGAAACGCTGTCCCCTGCTTGAGGCGTGATCTCTGCCTGCTCTGCATCACCCCACCCTCGCTCTAGATACTGACTACTAGAGCATTGTGTACCTCCCTCCTCTGGACAGATGTCTTCCTCATCCATTGACTCCTCCTCATCCTCCTCACAAAGTGTCCCCTGCCTAGGCCTTTGTGAGGAACCACGTTGCGCAGACTGTAGAGAAGCAGATGGCATTTGTGACTCCTCATCCTCCACCTCTTCCAAAACCTCGTCCCTTAGTGCTTGCAGTGTTTTTTCAAGCAGGCAGATAAGGGGGATAGTCATGCTGACTAGTGCATCATCTGCACTCGCCATCCGCGTGGAATAATCGAAGGCACGCAAAACGTGGCAAATGTCCTTCATAGAGGCCCACTCAGTGGTGGTGAAGTGTGAACGGCGCGCACTGCGACTTGTTTGCGCCTGCTGCAGCTGGTACTCCATTACTGCTGCCTGCTGCTCACACAACCTCTCCAACATATGTAACGTTGAATTCCACCTGGTGGGTAGGTCACATATGATGCGATGTTCCGGAAGACATAATCGGCGCTGCAGAGCTGCAATGCGTGATCTTGCATTGCTGGAACGCCGCAAGTGAGCGCACTCTATGCGGACCTTGTGAAGCAGTGCATCAAGATCCGGATAGTCCCTCAAAAAACTCTGCACGACCAAGTTGAGCACATGTGCCAGACATGGGATGTGAGTGAGGTTGCCTAGGCCCAGAGCTGCCACCAGATTTCGGCCATTGTCACACACTACCATGCCTGGCTGGAGATTCGCTGGCACAAACCACACGTCACTCTGCTGCTTGATGGCATTCCAGAGCTCCTGCGCTGTGTGGCTTCGATTCCCCAAAGAAATTAATTTTAATACGGCCTGTTGACGTTTGGCCACGGCTGTGCTCATATCGGTCATCATAACAGGTAACCGTTCACGGGTCGATGTGGAGGTAGACCGTGACGGCTCCTGCAGCGCTGATTCAGAGGAACTGGAGTATGAGGAGGAGTCAATGTGTACAGACTGGATTCCTGCAATCCTTGGAGTTGGCAGAACACATACAGCGCCACTCTCAAGATCTGTACCCGGCTCCACAACATTTACCCAATGGGCAGTGAGGGAAAGGTATCGTCCCTGTCCATGCTTACTGGTCCACGCATCAGTGGTCAGGTGGACCTTGCTACTGACGGCGTTTTGTAGCGCATGTTTAATTTTTCCCTCCACATGATGTTGCAGGGCAGGGACGGCTTGCCTGCTGAAATAAAAGCGGCTGGGCACGTTGTATTGTGGGACTGCCAATGCCATAAAGTTACGGAATGTGTCAGTCTCCACCAGCCTGAATGATAGCATTTCAAGGGCCAGTAGTTTAGCAATGCCAGCATTCAGAGCCTGTGCTCGGGGGTGGTTTGCCGAGTATGGGCGCCTTTTCTCCCATGCCTGTGCTAACGATGGCTGTAGACTGGCCTGGGAGTGTGAGGATGACTGGGAAAGTGGTGCTGTGGGTGGAATTACACTGTGTCTCTGTACAACAGTGCCAGAGATTCTTCCATGGCGATCCTGTGAGGAAGCCGAACCAGCTGTGTGTGAGCTGGAGGAAGAGGCTACAACACGAGCTGAAGAGGTGGTAGGTGGCGCTGTAGGTTGGCCTAGGTCTTCAGTGTGTTTGTGTAACTCCACCACGTGCTTGGTCCGCACATGTTTCCACATATTTGTGGTATTGAGGTTGCTGACACTTTTCCCTCTTTTCACCTTCTGATTACACAGCTTGCATTTGACAAAGCAAATGTCATCTGCAACTGTGTCAAAAAAGGACCAGGCACTGCAAGTCTTGGGAGCGCCCGCTTTGGATTTTGGAAGAGCCATGCTCCTAATGGGTGCCGAAGTAGAGGCTACAGGCAACCAAGTCTGCCCCCTCCCTCTCCCTCCTTTTTGGGCCGTTCGGGGAATCTCTTCCTCAGAGCTGCTCCCACCACCTTCCTGTCCCTCACGCCATGATGGGTCAAGGACCTCATCATCTACACCACCCTCTTCAAACAACTGCTTCTCCTGGGTAGTCTCGACAGCACAGTACGCACCAGAAAGTGGCACCTGAGTCTCATCATCAGATGCGTACTGATGTGTGCTGCTGACCATAGGCACTGGCCCACCCGCCTCTTCAGATTCAGAGAGACAAAACTGTTGCGCATCACTGCATACTACCTCTTCTTCAAATTCTCGAATTCTGCTTGGCTGGCCCCCTCTTTCCAAGCCAAGAGATTCAGAGAACAGAAGTAGAGATGGCTCCTGTCCAGGGCTCTCTGACTGCCTGGGCAATTTGGCAGGTGGTGAAGAGACAGATGGGTGCTCTTCAGTGCTCAGGACCTGAGAGGATCTGGAACTAATTGAAGTCGATGCGTTAGCTGCCATCCATCCGACAACGGCTTCAATTTGGTCCTCGCGCAGCAGTGGGGTACGGCTAGCTCCTACAAAGCTGCGCATAAAGGACTGTTCCCTGGTAAAACTGGGGGATGCTGAGTCACTGGTGCCCGCAGCAGGCACAGAATCCCCACGTCCTCTCCCTGCAGGCACAGAATCCTCACGTCCTCTCCCTGCAGAAACTCCACGCCCACACCCACGACCACATGCCTTACTCCCTGCCTTCTTCATCTTGGTAGACTGATAAAGATAGGCAGAAAAGTACTAAGGGCTTAGTGTGCTTATTCCTGAACAGCTGCTAACAGGTATAAGAAACACTAATTTTATAAAGTGTGGACTAGACTTTCATATGAGCTAATGTGGCCTACACAACTGTAAAGTGGAGTGTTTGGTGAACTTTATTTAGGTTTTTTTTTTGTCACAAAAAGACACTAGATGTGCCTAAAGATGTAATAACGATAGTATCACAAACTTTTTGTAGCTATTACAATGTAGGAAGGTAACCTACAATGCAATAGATGAGGCTGCAAAAAATAGGCTAATACTAATCTGGCTGGGGCTGCAGGGCCCAAGGCTGCAGAAAGGCTCCTCTATCTACTCCTATATAGTGTGTTTGGAATCAATTTAGCTGAATACGGATGGAACCACCACACTAATAGGAGATATCAGGAAAAATTATGAATTGGCAATAAAGGACAATGTATGAGGCAGTGACACACACTGAGTGCACTACAACCAGACGGGGTTGAAGCACACACTACAGGGTGAGCTGCACTCACACACCAGACCTTGCAGACAGCGGTGAACAGTACAGATGCAGAGCACTGTGCACTAGCGCTGCAAGACCAAAAAAATTTCTCTATCTACTCCTATATAGTGTGTTTGGAACCAATTTAGCTGAATACGGATGGAACCACCACACTAATAGGAGATATCAGGAAAAATTATGAATTGGCAAAAAAGGACAATGTATGAGGCAGTGACACACACTGAGTGCACTACAACCAGACGGGGTTGAAGCACACACTACAGGGTGAGCTGCACTCACACACCAGACCTTGCAGACAGCGGTGAACAGTACAGATGCAGAGCACTGTGCACTAGCGCTGCAAGACGGAAAAAAATTTCTCTATCTACTCCTATATAGTGTGTTTGGAACCAATTTAGCTGAATACAGATGGAACCACCACACTAATAGGAGATATCAGGAAAAATTATGAATTGGCAAAAAACGACAATGTATGAGGCAGTGACACACACTGAGTGCACTACAACCAGACGGGGTTGAAGCACACACTACAGGGTGAGCTGCACTCACACACCAGACCTTGCAGACAGCGGTGAACAGTACAGATGCAGAGCACTGTGCACTAGTGCTGCAAGACGGAAAAAAAATTCTCTATCTACTCCTATATAGTGTGTTTGGAACCAATTTAGCTGAATACAGATGGAACCACCACACTAATAGGAGATATCAGGAAAAATTATGAATTGGCAAAAAAGGACAATGTATGAGGCAGTGACACACACTGAGTGCACTACAACCAGACTTGGCTGAAGCACACACTACAGGGTGAGCTGCACTCACACACACAGACCTTGCAGACAGCGGTGAACAGCACAGGGAACTGTGCACTAGCACTGCAAGGCACAGTGATTTAGAAAGTAGCTTGGGTAAAGCAGTATAGAGCAAATAGGTAGCTAAAACTGTCCCTCAGAACAACAGCGTCCTATCCCTAACTGAATTCACAGCAGAGTGAGCTCAAAATGGCGGCGGTGGCTTTTATAGTGCATCATGACATCATTTCAGCAGCCAATCACAGCCATGCCATTAGTTAAGATGCCTACATGCCTAACAGGATGTGCCCACACTTCTTAGGATCCTCATTGGCTGAATAAAATGAAAATGTCTCATTGCATTATGGGAACTTCCGATTCCGGTATACGATATTGCAAAAGTATCGGAATTAAGTATCGGAATTCCGATACCGCGAATATCGGCCGATACCCGATATTTCAGTATCGGAATGCTCAACACTACTAGCAAGTAGTCCATCGTACAGGAAATTCATTCCGTGATCCAGAAATCAAAATCCTTGTTGACGGCACCATCGACGTAGCCAGTTGTTCACCTGTAGAATCTTATTCCACCTCATTGTTCCATGGCCATCCACTGGGAGGATGGATGAGAAGACCACCTGCGCTCCCAATTCTTTCACTTTCTTGCCTAAGTCTTCAAAGTCACTGCAGATGGTTTCCAGGTCCTTTCTTGCGGTGTCATTTGTCCCCACATGTATTAGCAGGAATGGGTAGTGATCTGTAGGTCTGAAGAGTCTTGATATCCTGTCAGACACATCTTTAATTTTTGCTCCTGGAAGACAGCACATTTCTCTTGAGGTTATGTCTGGTCTGCAGATAGCGGCCTCTGTTCCTCTTAACAGGGAATCCCCCATGACCACCACTCTCCGTTTTTTCTTCACAACATTCTTCTTTCTCCATCCAGGAGGATTCTGAGGGCTTACAAGGTTATTCATTGCTGGCAAAGTCTTATTTTGCTGTATTTCTTCATGGTTCTCCTGCGTGAGAGCCTGGTACTGGTTCCTGAGCAGTATGGGTGCTGACTGCCTCTCTATCCTCCTGCTTCTCTGGGTCACATGCTTCCATTCCTCTGTTTCGTCAGGTGCAGTTCAAATTTCTTCTCTTTCTGAATCATGAAGAGATAATTCTGCTCTGTCTAAGAACTCTTCACCTTCCTTAATGATTTTCAAGGTAGTTAACCTCTCTTCTAGATTTCGCAACTTTTCCTCCAACAGGGACACAAGCTTGCATTTCTGGCATGTGAAGTTTGGCTTTTCCACTGGCAAGTCTGTGAACATGTAGCAGGATATGCAGCTCACCAAATGGCTCCTGGACTCTTCCATGTTCTTATTGTTAATGTTCTGAAAACAGTGAAAAAAGCTTAAAAAAAAAAAGCTTCAAAATGCTTTACCGATGTCCTCTTTTCAGCTCCAACAGCCAAAATCCAGTGTTCTTTGAGCTCGCGGAGACTCTTCACTTACCCCAAAATGCAGTGGGAATATGCAAATTATCTCCTCAGGACTCCTCCCCTGGTATTTGCAGTGGGTTTTTCTGCTGCAATTACTGAACATGTGCACATACCCTTATGACGTTTCTTTATATTTTAGTGGTTAAAAAAAAATTCAGAACCTTAAATTGTTTGTTCCTCCATATTCTGAGACCTGCATCTTTTCGCTCATGGAGTGGAGTGAGGTCTTGGTTATTTTTCGCTGGGAGCTGATGCTTTTAACCCCTTCACCACCTTGGGTTTTTCCATTTTTGCGTTTTCGTTTTTTGCTCCCCTTCTTCCCAGAGCCATAACTTTTTTTTCCTTCTTCATGTTTAACATATTGTCTGAATAATTTAATATTTCGATAGATCGGACTTTTTAGTCATGACGATATCAATTTTTTTTTCCATTTTTCCATTTTTGAATGGGGACAAAGGAGGTGCAGTTTTTTATACAGTTTTATTTTTTAAATGGAACCTATCATGTGAAAAACGCTATCAACCTGCAGATGTGGGGTTACTCTGAACTTGCTCGGCGCCCGCACTTTGAGCCCCGCTGCCAGGAGGAAGCTTTATTCCTCCCGGCATTGGTGTAACCGCACCCCCCGGCATTGATTGACAGCAGCTCAGCAGTACGACCGGACGACAGTCAGTGCTGGAGGCGCCACTCTCTATGTACAGAGCAGTGACTGAACCCGCGCCACCGCACCTATGACTGGAAGCTGACCGCTGCCAGGAGGAATACACATAATTTCCTCCCGGCAGCGGGGCTCTAAATGCCAGGGCCAGACAGGTTCAGAACGCTATCAACCTGCAGATGTGGGGTTACTCTGAACTTGCTTTGCGCCAGCACTTTGAGCCCCGCTGCCAGGAGGAAGCTTTATTCCTCCCGGCATTGGTGTAACCGCACCCCCCGGCATTGACTGACTGCAGCGCAGCAGTACGACCGGACGACAGTCAGTGCTGGAGGCGCCACTCTCTATGTACAGAGCAGTGACTGAACCCGCGCCACCGCACCTATGACTGGAAGCTGACCGCTGCCAGGAGGAATACACATAATTTCCTCCCGGCAGCGGGGCTCTAAGTGCCAGGGCCAGACAGGTTCAGAACGCTATTAACCTGCAGATTAACCCTGTTTTTTCACGTGACAGGTTCCCATTTTTTTATTTCTACTTTTCTTGTACCACTAGGGGATCTCAACCTGCAATTGTTCGATTGCTTACACTATACTTACCGGCTGCCATGGTAATGTGGCGCCCCTGCGGGTCCAGTTGCCACAGAGGTACTGCATCTCACCCAGAGGTGTGGTACTCCACACTCAGGTAAGGACGGAGTACTACCCGGGACCCACACACCCACATCCAATATTCTTCACTACAGTAGGGAAGGGCGAGATTGATCCTAAGGGAGAGCAGTCCCTGGTCCCTAGCTGGAGGTGGAACTAGGTACAGGAGGTGGGTGGAGGAAGAAGTTCAGGGGAGCACAGACAGAAAGAGTATAAAAGACAAGGGAAACCATCTAGAAGCGGACAGTACAGAGAGGAGCTCAGTTGGGAGTGGGAGCTCAGGAGAGCAAGGAAGGAGAGAGAGGAGTCGGACCTAGTAAGAGAAGCCCAGGAGGAGAGTGAGAGAAGATGGGAGCAGCGAGAGAAAGGCTCCAGAGACAGAGGGGATCCCAGGGGCACGGTGAGCGCAGGAAGCCACCCGTGCGCCCGAATTCATGCTGACGTGGAGGGATCAGGCCGCAGAGGGGTACCAGCCCCAGACTAGTGGAGAACAACCAGGCTCAGCTAGCCAACCGGAGGCTGCAGCATTTGCAAGGTGTCGCAGCCAATATTCACAATTATATCGCTGAAAAGGTGGCCACATAGGGTACAGGAGATTGCAAGTTGCCCGACAAGGCCCGAGGCCACTGGCTTGGGACACGGATTGTGAGGCGCAGGGTAGGAGGGTGAGAACCAGCGCTGTGAGACGACCAGGAAAGGTACATTGAACGGGGTCCCGTCCAAGTGCTCCTGAGGTACCTTAGAGTTTGCTGGATCACTACCCCGGAGGACACAGGGCGACATGGGAAGTTGCACACTGGTGACTGTAACCTGAGGAACTTAACAACTGTGAGTAAAACCTGAAGACTGCACCCCACTGTGTCCTTGAATAATTGCTGCACCATCACCTGCATTACACCGCACCAACAACATCTACCTTCAAAATTCATCTTATTCTGCCCTGGGGCTAAGCTCTGCCTGTGGAGAGCTGAACCAACTCTGCTGCGTCACCTTCAGCTCCAGTGGATCTGCACCGCAGCGGCGGCCCCATATAGCCGCATACCACAGGTGGCGTCACAAACATTATCTCTAAAAAACTTTATTCCCCTTTTACTTTTCCTTTAATTTGACCACCCGGGGCCACGGACCGGGTCACTGCCACCGTGACATCCCCAGCACCAACCGGCCCAGCTACCGAGTACCCCACAGCCCCAGGGGGCGCGTCAGTAACCCATCAGCTCCCTGCAATCGCCATTCAGTGATTGACAAAGGCATTTAGATGGATAAACCTCAGCGATCGGAGCGAGCTCCGGTTGCTGCAGTTACAGGCAGTTTTTGGCTGTGTAGCACAGCCGGCATCTGCTACATATGATGTGAGCTTTACTACTGAGTTGGTTTCATACAGGCCTTAGAGACCTGGGACAAAACTACATCATGGGTTAAAGGGAACCTGTCATGTAAAATAACACTATTAACCTGCAGATATGGGATATGGGGTAAATCTGCAAGTAATAGCATTGTGACACTGTGCGGTGCCTGCACTGAGAGCCCCGCTGCCAGGAGGAAATTAACTTTATGTCACCCAGCAGCCTCTCTCTGTCAGTCACAGGGGCGGCGCCTGCGCGGTTTCAATCACTGCTCTGTGTATAGTGAGCGGCAGCTGTAGAAAACCCAATATCCAAATGCCATTTTATGGGAATCTGAAGTTCTGTATTCTCATCCATTAGTCAGAATGAAAACGACCACCAAACAGCGTCTCCTGCCCTGGAGGACCCAACACTTCCATGATTTCCAGGTACAGCCCAGTGATTACAGAGAATCACTTGTAATACTTCATTTCTCCTTTGGAGGCGCTGTAGGGAAATTCAGCACCTGCTGCCGGGTACTTGCTTACTGCAGAAGGGATCAGTTTGGTCTTTATCCGCAGCACATTGGGGTTTCACCTCTGACCCATATGGAGAAACCTTACATGAGACCGTACGACCCCATCAAGACTCAGGGGCGAAACCCACATTCACTACATGGACGACCGATGGAATAAAGACAAGAACAACGATGTAGGGGGTAAACGAAAGATTTTATTTATAGATGGGGTTATTATATGTTATAGTATCATGTATATGTGTAAATTATTCTTCTATCAGAATAATCCTATTTATGGGCCGCGTTGATCCAGAGGAAGGCGAAAACCCCCTGTGAGGAATAAGCCAATTGTCCTCATATCAGGGTGGAAAATTCCTTCCTGACCCCAAATATGGCGATCAGAATAAATCCCAGGATCAAGGGCTGAGACCGAAAATAAATTAATTTCTAAAAAATGTATTAAACTATTTATCTTTTCCTTATTTAAGTTCAGAGCTACGGTATATATTATACATTATCTGAAAATCTACCTATACTTTAAAATGTTTTTATGTATTTATAATAAGCCATTAATCTGGGAATTACTTATATAACTGTCAGTTTATATCTATTTAAGGCCGTGTTGATCCAGAAGAAGGTGAAAAATTCCTTCCTGATCCCAAATATGACGATCGGGGTGAATCCCAGGATCAAGGGCTCATAGCTAATGTGTGATACGTAAGTGTACATTTTTTATTTAAATATTTAATTATTTTAAATTTTTGGACTAATTTATTTTTATATTTATATTAAATAATTTTTCTTAAACCAAAAAATAAATTATTTTTTTAGATATTTTTTCATTATAAATATAAGAACCTACTTATTTCTTCTATTTTACTAAACCTATCTATGGGCCGTGTTGATCTAGAGGAAGGCGAAAACCCCACGTGAGAAATGGGCCAATTATTCTCATGACGGGGGAAAAATTCCTTCCTGACCCCAAATATGGCGATCAGATTAAATCCCAGGATCAAAAGCTCGTACCTCCCTGTGTGTAATGGAAGTGAGATTTTTTAAAAATATATTTACATTTTTTAATTGTTATATATTTAGACTAAAAATGTTTTTGGTTTGTGTAAAATAAACTATTTTTGAATTTATTTTTTTAAACTTATTTTTTTGCACTACTTATGTGTGAATCTACTTATTGATATATTACTAAACCTATTTAAGGCCGTGTAGATCCAGAGGAAGGCGAAAACCCCCTATGAGGAATGGGCCAATTATCCTCATATTAGGGGGGAAAATTCCTTCCTGACCCCAAATATGGCGATCAGATTAAATCCCAGGATCAAAAGCCGAAACTTCTATCTACGTCCTATGTGTCTATGTGTGTGTGCCTATACCTGTAGTGTAGTGTAGGGTCTACACCTATCATGTACTGTGGATGTGACGGATGATGGGTGCAGTACTTACCCGGCCTGCGCTGAGGTAAGTTCAGGGATAATGGCCTATATTATACTATTGTTCCTGAACTCACCAGATGGACACTTAGCACAGGCCGCTCCTGGGGCGCAGAAGACCTTCGGGCTGGAGGGATCTCAGATGCCAGCCATGGATTGGAGGAGGCCAAGTCAAGGGCCTGGTGCAGCGACACGATGGCAGTGGTCCGACATGAAGGTGTTAATGAGAGACATGATGTTCTAGGGCAGCCGAGGTGACAAACAGCAGCAGAGACGTGAGGTACGGGTCAGGAGGCAAGAAGTTCTGGGCAGTTGGCACGGGTTCATCCTGCAAGACATAAGGAGGAAGACATTTCAATAACTTCTATCTCCTGGATCTTCTGTTATCTTAGAGGAATGGTCATTATAATGAACCATTCCCCTATGTAACATCAGATATAATGTACACATCTAATGATCGGTGTCCTGTGTGTACAGCGGTCACTCACCAGATGGTCATGGATTCTTTCACAGCCCAGATATTCTCATCCACCTAAGAATGACAGAGACATAGTCATTGACAGAAACAGTGGGAGAAGACAAAGATGGTCATAATGGCCACAAGGTGAGAAGAACATTTGATGGGATTTATCCTCACAGAGGATGATCTTACCGGGCCCAGCTTGATGACACATAATTGAATCCGGCCACGGGGTTAAAGGCTTTCTTATCCTCCGGCCACTGCAGATGATGGTTCTCCAGAACTGGCCTGAATGGTATAAATGGCGGCTTTGCTCTCCTTTTCTCTAGATCCTCCCAGCCGATGTTGGTAAAGAATGGATGCTCTCTGATGTTCCCGCACACATCCAAGCGCTTCTCAGGATTTTTGCACAGCAGCTTCTTGATAAGATCTTTGAAGTCAGCATCAAGCCAAGATGGAATTTCAGGCTCTCCTCTGGTTATCGCTGTGTAAGCCATTTTGCTGACGGAGCCGGTGTAAAATGGGGAGCGTCCTGTTGCCATCTTGGACACCACAATCCCCAGGCTCCACCAATCCACTGCTGTGCCATATCCTTTTTTGAGAAGCACCTCAGGGGCCATGAAGTGGAAAGTGCCCGTCACTCCAGAGATGTTATTGGAGGAGGTGACCCCATCTTGGGCGAGCCCCAGGTCAACTACACGGATGTGGCCATCGGCATCCAACATGATGTTTACTGGCTTAATATCTCTGCAATGAAATAAGAAAACATAATAAGAAATCTGCCCCATGATACAGGAGATGGAAAATGGGTCACTGCAAGATCAGGTGGACTAGGCAGACAGGAGCCCAGGAAAGTTGGGGGCAATTTTTTGAGCATGTAGAGGGGACAGAGAGAAGGAGGAAAGTTGTGCTTACCGGTGGACGATGTTGTGTCTGTGGAGGAACTGGAGACCACATACAATCTCTGCTGTGTAGAATCTGATGGAGAGAACAGAGTGTAGTATCAATGTCATCGCTGATACCTCCTTCCCTCCTGGGCTACATGACCTGCCAGTCCTCTCCCAGCTACATTTCCACCTCTGCTTTTATTTTCACCCCTTTGCTCTCTTTTTCGCATATCTTCCTCATACTCACCTTACGCTGTCGATGTTCAGGCAGCCGCACATGTCAATCAAAGCCTCGAGGCTGCCGCCGGACAGATACTCCGTGATGAAATACGCCAGCTTCCGAGACTGCTGTGCGGCATAGAGGTGACATAAGAATGGGCAGTCTCGGGCCGCCAGGAGTATCCGCCGCTCTCTCATAAGGATGTTTTCCTTCACCTTCTTTTTCTTGATCATTTTTACAGCCATAAAGATGTTTCGGCTGGGGACTGATGTCAGGACCACCTGAAGAAAGAAATAGGGAATGCTTAGAAAATGTGTATGGGAGGTGAACAGCTGGTTTATCACTGCACAAGAAACGGGTGGGCTGAGTGGTGTGTGAGTCTGATGGTAATGGGGCTCCCCTGAGGGTTCTGTCACCACAGGGGTACTGCATCTCTTTAATGAGGTGTGGTATCTCCTCTCTGAGGTAAGGATGGAGCACCTGTCAGGACCCCACCTCTGCATTCAACACTACACCTCTCCCACCTGTAGGGTTCTTATATGCACCAGGGTGCTGCCCCAACCAGGATAAGAGGAGATGGGGGGGAACCAAAGATAGGGGGAACCTAGTAGTGGGTGAGGGTGAAGGACACACCAGGAGGTTACACTTGCTAATACATATTTAATAAACGGCCATCTTAGGTTCAAGGTCTTTTGATTGAGATCTTCATCGCTGAACTTGGCTTTCTGCTAGAACCTGCAGCTGTTGAAGATACACGGTCCTCGTACTCTGGCCTTGAGGCGAGGAGCGGGTTAGAGTTAATGGCTGTCTCTACCCGGTCAAGGTCCCTACCTAAGAAGGCCTGGAGGGGAGCGGAGGAGTAAAGCTCCACAGGCAAAAGGATCCCAGGGAATTCGGACGGAGCGGTTTACGCCACCTGTACTCCTCATTCTGGCCTAGTCAGAGGGACTCCTGCTGCAAGAGGGGACCGGCACCCGTTATCTGACTTTGTTACTTCACGTCCTAGTCAGAAAAGCTCCGGAGGCTTGGTGGATCCCACCGGGTAACAGACGGAGCGGAGTCGCCACCCGTACCCTTGTTCTGTGAGTAACCAGTGGGAGACCCAGCCTTACTACACGCTCCACACACGAACAGGAGAGGACCTAGTGGGAGTTTCTAGGAACACTCTGGTGCTGGGGTTCCTGATTGATGCACCCGAACTACCTGGAGAGTGCCGAACCCCCTTTCCTGGTGGCCGCAGCGCGACGTGAGGAGCAAGGAGAAGCCTTGCAGATGACCATTGACAACGTGAGTAAAGCTTGGAAGACTGCATCCATTGCCTCCAGTCCTTTATTCTAGCGCGACACCACACCACAACATACAACCCACTACTACTCTCCTGATCCCTCTTCGCTGCCCTGAGGCCCTGCTCCGCCTGTGGGGAGTAGTACCATCTGCTGCTGCCACGACATCCCGCCTCAGAGGACTGCTGCAGCGCTGTTGGCAATCACTGGACACCACAGGTGGCGTAGTCGAGTACCTTTCCATCATCCCTCCTAGCCCGTATTTTTATGTGACAACCCTGGGCACGGAGCGGGCCTAGGTCACAACTGCAACCACCCTACACGGAGGCCCGGCTCTGAGTACCCCAACTCTCAGGGTGGGCTAGCGAGCGAGTCCCCGTGAGGGGAGGCGTCACAATAACCTAAACCTTATAGCTGAGCAAAGCTAATCTATCGGCATAATGCATTATCTGCTCCATGAATGCTCTATGGAGAGGTCTTAAAGGGTATTCCATTATCACCATATGGGAACAAATAGGACAAACACTGGATGGCACTTTGAGCTGGTTGGAGTCAGTATTGGTCTTATATCAATGTGCAACTGATTTAAAGTTTACTGAAACATAGAGGGCAAAGTATATATTGTATCCTGATAGGAGCATATATGTGTGGCACCCCATAGGTACTGCATCTCACCCAGAGGTGTGGTATCCCACTCTCAGGTAAGGATGGAGTACTGCCCGGGACCCACACACTTGCATCCATTACACTCCACTTCAGAGGGAAGGGCGAGATTGCTCCTAAGGGAGAGCACAGTCCCTGGTCTCTAGCTGGAGGGTGGAACCATGTAGTGGGTGTGGGTGGAAGAACTAGTTTAGGGGAGCACTTCAGTAGGTGTATAAAAAGGGGAGCCATCTTGAGAGAGTGTGGTCAGTCTGAGAGAGAGATAGTTGGGAGCAGGAGCTCTGGAGGGACTCTGCTCAGGAGGAGAGGAGGAAGGAGCGGGTCTAGTCTGGGAGGCCCAGGAGAACAGACTGAGAGAGAGGATGGGAGCAGAGGGAAGGCTCCAAGAGGAACAGGGGGGATCCCAGGGGCACGGGAAGTGCGGATGCCACCCGTGCACGCGAATTTACCAGGAAGTGGAGGGATCAGGCCGCAGAGGGGGCCGGCCCCTAACTAGTGGAGAACTACAAATCTCAGCTAGAAACCAGAGGCTGCTGTACTTGCAAGGTGCAGCTGCCAACCACCACAATTACATTGCCGAAAAGGTGGTCACAGAAGGTCCAGGGGACTGCAGGTCGCCCGACAAGATCCGAGGCTACCGGCTTGGGGCACTGATTGTGAGGCGCAGGGCAGGAGGGTGAGAGCCAGTGCAGGAAGACGACCGAGGAAGGCACATAGAACGGGGTCCCGTTTAAGTACTCCGTTTAAGTACTCCTGAAAAAGGAAGGCACATAGAACGGGGTCCCGTTTTAGTACTTCGTTTAAGTACTCCTGAAAGAGGGATTGCTGAACCCCTTCCTTGGTGAACGCAGGGCGACGTGGGTGGTTATAAGCTGGCAGTTGTAACCAGGAGCAGCGTGATAACTGAGTAAAATCTGAAGACTGCACCCCACTGTGTCCTTGAATGACCATCACCAGCCCTGCACTACACAGCACCAGCAACATCTACCTCATAAAATCACTATATCCTGCCCTGGAGCATAGCTCTACCTGTGGAGAGCTGAACCAACTCTGCTGCATCACCATTAGCTCCAAGGGATCTGCACCGCAGCGGCGGCTCCATATAGCCGCATACCACAGGTTGCGTCATGAACATTAAACTATAAAAACTATAATCCCCTTTTATTGACCGGCCTGGGTCACGGACCGGGTCACTGCCACTGTGACATCCCCTGCACCGACCGGCCCGGCACCGTGCACCCCACGGCCCAGGGGGGCGCGTCATATGGACCAGGGCATGGACGGAAATAAACCTTGTCCCCACAGATGTGATCCCAGAGATCAGCTCTTTAATGAATCAGAATACCCATTTATAGAATAGATGAGCTAATATGTGAAATAATCATGGGCTCAGGGGAGCGTCTGGATGTTTTTTCAGTCATCCCATAGAAGAGCACTTCAATGAATATATATCTACAGAACAGGGCCAACCCCAGGTTTTCATGGGCACCGGGTGAAAAAGTCTAAGTGGGCCCCTTTAACACATACCACCATTCATGATGCACACATACGGTAGAGAACTATAGGTATAGTACAATGCCAAAGATTTCACTTACATGAGTGATATCTATTGTAAATTCTACAATAACTCAGAAACCGGCGAATCCTCGCAATGCACAGTGCAGACCGGACAGTATAGAACTCCATACAGTATTATAGGCACCACATAGTCCTTCATACGGTATTATGGAACCAACATAGTCCTCCATACAGTATTATGGGCACCACATAGTCCTCCATACAGAATAATGGGCCCTACGTAGTCCTCCATACAGTATTATGGCCCCTCATAGTCCTCCATACAGTATTATGGGCACCACATTGTCCTCCATACAGAATAATGGGCCCCACGTAGTCCTCCATACAGTATTATAGGCACCACATAGTCCTCCATACAGTATAATGGCCTCACATAGTCCTCCATACAGTATTATGGGCACCAGATAGTCCTCCATACAGTATTATGGGCACCAGATAGTCCTCCATACAGAATTATGGGCCCCATATAATGCTCCATACAGAATAATGGGTACCATATATTGCTCCATACAGTATGGGCCCAATATAATACTCCATATAGAATGGGCACCATGTAATGCTCCATACATAATGGGCCCCATATTTTGCTCCTTACATAAAAAAAATCAAATACTCACCTCTCCTCGCTGGCCGCTGCTCTGCTTCGGACTCCTCAGTGTTAGCGTCTTCTGGCTCTGAGCACTTCTCAGTACAGAGGGTGCTTCTGTAGTGACGTCATCGCTCCCTCTGTCCTATGACAATGTGGCGCCCCTGAGGGTTCGACTGCCACAGGGATACTGCACTTCTTTAATGGAGTGTAGTGTTCCTCCTCTGAGGTAAGAACAGTGTGATGGTCAGGACCCCACCTCCACATCCAACACCACACTTCTCCCACCAGAGGGGGCTAGAATGCACTAGGTGCTTCCCTCTTGGGTACTCGGGAGACTGGGGAACCAAGAGATAGGGGAACCATTTAGTGGGTGAGGGTGGAGGACTCACATTTTAGTGACAATAATTCATATTTAATACACAGCCATCTTGGTCATTGGTCGTCGTCTTTTGGCAGTCTGTCCTTTGCAATGGTTCTTTGACTGTCCTCTACTGTGATCTCCCACCCTGAGCGTGGATCCTGTGTGGACCTGCAGCTGATGGACACACAGCTCTCGTACCTTGGCCTTGGGTCGAGGGGCAGGTTGCAGATAATGTATGTCTCAACCCGGTCAAGGACCATGACCAAGAAGGCCCGGAGCTTAAGAGTGTAGCTCCACCGCAAATGGATCCCAGGGAGGATGCAGACGGAGCGGTGTACGCCACCTGTCCTCGCTATGCTGATCTATTCAGAGGGATTCCGGCTGCAAGAGGGGTACCGACACCCGACCTTGCTACTCCACGTCCTGGTCGGGAAAGCCCGGTAGGCCCTGAGGATCCCACCGGGTAATGGAAGGAGCGAAGCTGCCACCCGTACCCTGTTTCTGAGAGGAGTTCAGAGGGAGACCTGGCCTATCTACACACGCAGACAGGAATGGACCCAGTCTGAAGTCTAGGAACACTCTGGTGTGGGGTCCTGATTAAACACTTGTATTACTCGGAGGTGGTTGGACCTTCGTTCCTGGTGACCGCAGAACTCCGCGAGGAGCAGGGAGAAGCATTGCAGCTGTACTCTTCAACGTGAGTAAAAACCCTGGAAGTTAACCCCTATGGCCTCCGGACTCTTTATTCGGCACTACTCCGCACTACACGGCACAAGAACTCCTAGACTACTACCCCCTCCATCCTGTCTCTCTGCCCTGAGGCCCTGCTCCGCCTGTGGGGAGTAGTAACAACGACGGCTGCCGTAACATCCCTCCTCAGAGGACTGCAGCAGCGCTGGTGGCCTTCACCAGGTGCCACAGGTGGCGTAGTGGAGATCAGCCACTCAACCCGGATAAGCCCGTACCATCCCTTTTTAATGTGACGGCCCTGAGCACGGAGCGGGTCCGGGCCACGGCTGCACCCCATCTACAACATAGGACCCCATCTCCCAGGGTAGGGCTTTCGTGAGGCGTCACAACATCACAGAGTCAGAAGACGCCGAAGACACCGGAGCTGTGGTGGAACAGGGAGAGGTAAGTATTGCAAGTACCGGTGCCCTGAGCAAGCGGGGGGGCCCCTCTCACGGGCTTTGGCACCAAACTCCGCTTACTCACAGGCAGGAGTGGGCTGGGCCTGGGGGAAGAGGGGCAAATGCCCCCCGGGCCAGTTCCCCAGCAGAGGCTTTGAGCCGTCGGCTGCCAAGAAGACAGCAGCCAGCACTTTAATTGTATATAAGTGCTGGTCCGGCCATCCCTGTATTGCCGACTGTGTGACCCTATCTCTTGAACTCACTAGCACGCCGGCCTGCTGGGTCTTCACCGGAGAGAGGTCAGCAGGGCCAGGGCAGGAGGTCAGGGCTGGATCCTGAGTGTCTTGTGTCAGCGATGCTCTGAGGTCTCATGAGTTATTACTGCAGCTTCATCAGGTCGCGCTGCCTGTAGCCAGATCTGCAGGAAAGTCCCAGAGCCACTGCAGACTGTATACATACTCCAACACTGACTGCTCCTGAGCCTGGATCCAGGACATCATACATTATATATACTGCTATACATGATAATATGTGATGTTCTGTAGCCAGGTCCAGGTGTAATCAGTAAGGGTATATTCACTCTGGGTTCCGGCGCTCGTTCATTGGTCCCGCTGGGGCCTACTTCCGAATCCCCAGCAAAACGGTATATAATATATATACAGCTGTCATATACTATCCTGTATATACCATCAGATGTCTGTACACATAGTATAATATACAGCAGTCACATACTATCCTGTATATACCATCAGATGTCTGTACACATAGTATAATATGTAGCAGTCACATACTATCCTGTATATACCATCAGATGTCTGTACACATAGTATAATATACAGCAGTCACATACTATCCTGTATATACCATCAGATGTCTGTACACATAGTATAATATACAGCAGTCACATACTATCTTGTATATACCTTCAGATGTCTGTACACATAGTATAATATACAGCAGTCACATACTATCCTGTATATACCATCAGATGTCTGTACACATAGTATAATATACCGCAGTCACATACTATCCTGTATATACCATCAGATGTCTGTACACATAGTATAATATACAGCAGTCACATACTATCCTGTATATACCATCAGATGTCTGTACACATAGTATAATAAACAGCAGTCACATACTATCCTGTATATACCATCTGATGTCTGTACACATAGTATAAAAACAACAGTCACATACTATCCTCTATATACCATCAGATGTCTGTACACATAGTATAATATACAGCCGTCACATACTATCCTGTATATAACATCAGATGTCTGTACACATAGTATAATATACAGCAGTCACATACTATCCTGTATATACCATCAGATGTCTGTACACATAGTATAATATACAGCAGTCACATACTATCCTGTATATACCATCAGATGTCTGTACACATAGTATAATATACAGCAGTCACATACTATCCTGTATATACCATCAGATGTCTGTACACATAGTATAATATAAAGCAGTCACATACTATCCTGTATATACCATCAGATGTCTGTACACATAGTATAATATGTAGCAGTCACATACTATCCTGTATATACCATCAGATGTCTGTACACATAGTATAATATACAGCAGTCACATACTATCTTGTATATACCTTCAGATGTCTGTACACGTAGTATAATATACAGCAGTCACATATTATCCTGTATATACCATCAGATGTCTATACACATAGTATAATATGTAGCAGTCACATACTATCCTGTATATACCATCAGATGTCTGTACACATAGTATAATATACAGCAGTCACATACTATCCTGTATATACCATCAGATGTCTGTACACATAGTATAATATACAGCAGTCACATACTATCTTGTATATACCTTCAGATGTCTGTACACATAGTATAATATACAGCAGTCACATACTATCCTGTATATACCATCTGATGTCTGTACACATAGTATAATATACAGCAGTCACATACTATCCTGTATATACCATCAGATGTCTGTACACATAGTATAATATACAGCAGTCACATACTATCCTGTATATACCATCTGATGTCTGTACACATAGTATAATATGCAGCAGTCACATATTATCCTGTATATACCATCAGATGTCTGTACAAATAGTATAACATACAGCAGTCACATACTATCCTGTATATACCATCTGATGTCTGTACACATAGTATAATATGCAACAGTCACATATTATCCTGTATATACCATCAGATGTCTGTACACATAGTATAATATACAGCAGTCACATATTATCCTGTATATACCATCAGATGTCTGTACACATAGTATAATATACAGCAGTCACATATTATCCTGTATATACCATCAGATGTCTGTACACATAGTATAATATACAGCAGTCACATATTATCCTGTATATACCATCAGATGTCTGTACACATAGTATAATATACAGCAGTCACATACTATCCTGTATATACCATCAGATGTCTGTACACATAGTATAATATACAGCAGTCACATACTATCCTGTATTTACCATCTGATGTCTGTACACATAGTATAATATACAGCAGTCACATATTATCCTGTATATACCATCAGATGTCTGTACACATAGTATAATATACAGCAGTCACATACTATCCTGTATATACCATCAGATGTCTGTACACATAGTATAATATACAGCAGTCACATACTATCCTGTATTTACCATCTGATGTCTGTACACATAGTATAATATACAGCAGTCACATATTATCCTGTATATACCATCTGATGTCTGTACACATACTATCCTGTATATACCATCAGATGTCTGTACACATAGTATAATATACAGCAGTCACATGCTATCCTGTATATACCATCAGATGTCTGTACACATAGTATAATATACAGCAGTCACATATTATCCTGTATAGGTGGACGGTTTTGTCTATTTTACAATAGAGGCAAGAATATTTTAATCCTTTCCTCATAGATTGTAAGCTTGCGAGCAGGGTCCTCTCTTCTCCTGGTATCTGTTGATTTATGTGATCATCGTTATTCTGTAATGTCTTTTATTTTCTGAACAAGTCCCCTCTAAAATGTAAAGTGCTGCGGAATATGTTGGTGCTATAAAATTAAAATATATTATTATTATATTATTAATCAATTCTGAAGTCATGATGCAATTTACCAGCCGCATACTTTTGTTTCTAACACACTTTTCAGAGCTCATCTTCCTGTAGTCCCTCTGTCACTGCAGATTGCTGAATCGTGATAGAGCGCTGTGCACACACTGTCACAATTCCTTTGTATTTCCAGCGTAGTGATTGCAAGTATGAGTTTGCATAGTTATGGTCGCATGCCGATTAGTCTCAGACACCTCTCTGAGCAGCTCACTGATAGAAGTGGATGAGAATCTAGTCGGCATTTGACCACAACTATCCCATCATTTCTCCGGCTTTATGTTTTTAAAGTCTTGTACCTTCTGCTCCCTTTATGAAATAGCCATAGGTAAATGCAAAAAAGATGGGCCGCTGCTCATGAGCCGCTGCTGTGTGCTTGCCCCCTAGGCCAAAATTTGCCATCCAGCCCCACAGGTCCCACAATGTGCCAGTGTCCTGACGGTGAGTGTGCTCCCCCGCTTCCTCAGGGCCCTGGCGCTTTCCCGGGTGTGCCGGCTGGTGATGCCGACCCTGCTGCAGAAGACAACGGATGGAGATAACATGGCAAGTATAGGTGATGAAGAAAAATATATAAAAACTTACTTGGCCAAAACTGCCCCTACCCAAGATATCATGGATGGTAAAATTGCTGATGTTAAGCCTGGGGTAGGGGCTGGATGTTCCGGGGTCCCTGCTGCATCCAGGTGTTGGCTGTTCATCCTCCAGTCCATTGCCTTTGGCCTCTCTCCTCTTCTTTGTGATATTCTTGAATCCAGAAGTATCACTGTCCTCTTCTCTCTTCCTCTTGTCTTCTCTCTGCTTCTCGCTTTCTCTGTGTCCAGTAGACGCCATTTGCAGTAATATCTTCCAGTCTGTAGACTTCCGTCCGATCTCTTCAGCCGACAGTTGAAAGTAACCGGCAGTTGGTCGTGTGCAGGCAGCGGCTCATGGCCCGCTCTGCCCGATACACTGATGTGGGCATCATGGGGGACAGTTTAGGGTCCAGAGGAACGGCACAGAACTTCATGGCGGCTTCTAGTGCTGTTTTTTTTTATTTCATAATACATTCTTTTTATTCACATTATACAGAAAGATAATAATAAGTCAAAAATACATTAAAAAACCTAACATACTATAAAATACCAGCTCTTCCCATTACCAATGTAATTCTAGGGTTTCCATATATTTAAAAAAATCATTACTTTTATCTTCATGTTATAATACTATTTCTCATATATCATGGTTACTAGGGATGATATTTTTAAAATATTGAGAAACCCATGTATCATTTCCATTACACTTCACAAATACTTGGCACTTTGTGTTGTTGTATCACATAAAATCCCAATAAAATACATTTAAGTTTGTGGATGTAACATGGAAAAATATGGAAAAGTTCACAGGGTATGAATACTTTATCAAAGCCATTTTCTGCAATTTAATAATTTTTTTCATTCCATATTTCCTCTGTTACATTGAGTCTTTTCTACTTATTGAGTATTTTTTACTATCCTTGTATGTTTCCTGGGAACCCCTGCTCTTATTTGGAGTATGGGGGGGGTTGTCCTTTCCGTCCATGACTTGGGACATGGATTGGTCATTTTGCACACGTTGATGTGTTTTTTAGATTTTTGTGATCTGTGGATTTGTTCTGCTTTTCTCTTGATAGCGTTGACAATAAAGATATCCTATTATATATTTGGATGTCCGATCCTTTGTTTTTCTTGTTGACAATATTGTAACTGTGCATTTTTGGCTGCCACTCTGGTCTTTATTTAGGTTGCACCCTCCCAAGAACCAACAAAAATACAACCAATTAACTTAAAGTGAATGTGTCACTGGGTTTTTGCTGCCCCATCTGAGAGCAGCATGATGTAGGGGCTGAGACCCTGATTCCAGTGATATATCACTTAATGGGCTTCTTGCTGCAGTTTTTATGAAATCACAGTTTTCCCTGCAGCAGATCTAGCAGATCTAAAAATGCAGAGCTCTGTATAACCCTGCCCACATCACTGATTGGCACATTTCTGTGTACACTGTGCATAGGCAGAAAGCTGCCAATCAGTGGTGGGGGGCGAGGTTATATAGAGCTCATGAATATGGAGGACTACCTGGCAGCAGGATTAGTAGTCGTCTAGTGATAATTTCCTGTTGAAAAAACAGTGATTTTATCAAAACTACAGCAAGCAGCCCAATAAGTGACGCAACACTGCAATCAGAGTCTCTACATTATGCTGCTCTCAGATTCAGTAACAAAAACCTGGTGACAGATTCCCTTTAACCTATTAATAAAAAAAGACTAGACAAGGTTAGTTTGGATAAAGAATAGGTTACTTAAAACATAAATTAATAAGTCAATAAATATTAAAAACCATGGAATAAATTAATCAGTCAGTAATCAAATAAATAATCAACTGTGACTATCAAAAATGGACCTAGTCCTCCCAGCCTTAGCCAACTGATAGGCATCGCAACAAAAAGAGGGTGGGTGGCCAACGCTGGTGACTTGCTGTGCATGGACTACCCCGGACTTTGGTGAAACTGGGCCTTTTATGCAGAAATATTCCCGCGCTAGCATTAGTTCTCCCATCAGGATAAAGATGCATCTTCCTGCGCAAACAACAGAATCTTCTAGAACTTGCTGGTAGAGGATCACAGCTGAGACAACAGTGACTCTGAAATGATAAGTACCATTGCCGAAAAGAGTAGGAGGAGAAATAAGAACGGAAGGGGAGCACAAATACAGCCAAAGTATAGCCAAAATTCTTACCTCCAGAACCAATATTCTACTGGGCCTGTAAAACTATGTGTTCCCCCCGCTAACCTCTCTGGGGGCCCTGCCCTGACATTAGTGTCTTACCAGACATTGCTCCTTATCTGAATAATCTGTTCACACTATATTTTTGCCTATTTGACACTACAGACAAAGGACCACCTATTACCAGGTCCTAGAGGGTCCTGTCCCAACTTCTACTACCTCATCTGAAAGAATCCACTTAATGAGTTGGATTTATACTACTTAAGAAGTTGTCCACTACTTTTACATTGATGCCCTATCCTACAAAACTAGTGGACAACCCCTTTAAATATAAGGACTTCTATATGTGCCTTTTTAATGGACATTAACCCCTTTACGACATAGGGCGTTTTAGTACTTTTCTGTGCCCTGGGACTTATGGACCAGATACTTATTAATACGCCCTGGCGATTTCGCCCGCACACAGGCTGTGCGGGCGCGATCGCCGCCGGGTGTCAGCTGATTGTCACAGCTGACGCCCGGGGCTATGTGCAGGGAGCGGTCCCGGTCCAGCTCTGAGATGGCTACGATAGAGGAGAGCATGGCTTCTCTATCCTCATCTCAGTTGCCTCTGGAACCATGTCTTACCCTGCTTCAACATCTGACCTAGTGAATAATATTGGCCTCACTATGTGTACACCTGATATGCCCAAACCAATCCATCACAGCTGTGCCAGGTGCTGTCTAGTCCTAGTGTACATGGTATGAGCTGATCAGTCAACTGATTGGCTGCAGCAGTCACATGTGATACGGTCATGACGCAGTGGCATACCGCTAACAGCAGATAAACATATGGCTGCTATGAGGCCCATGAATCTGAGGGATCTTGGGTAATCATACTGTTTGTGGGCCATCATACTATTTGGAGGGCTATGTGGGGACCATCATACTATTTGGAGGGCTATATGGGGGCCGACATACTATTTGGAGGGCTATGTGGGGGCGGTCATACTATCTGGAGGGCTATGTGGGGGCCGTCATACTATTTGAAGGCCATCATGCTATTTGGAATGCTATGTAGAGGCCATCATACAATTTGGAGGACTATCCGTCCCATTTCAGCGACTTTTTGATTATCAATCTACATCATGTGTTGGATTATATAGATCTTACTCTAATGTTCTCTTTATTACTAATCTATATCCTGTGTTGGATCGGTCCTAGAGTACTTTGTCTTTTTGCCCACGACTAATGTATCTGCGCCATTATGGTTTATATGTAAGTCATTTTTTTAACTTTGGATAATAATAAACTTTGTATTTTTAATATTACTATGTTCTTGTACGTCATTCTCTTTATATGAATCATTATTTGAGACGTTGAACAGACTCTGTTTTTCTGATATGTGACCTATATGGTCAAATTACTTTGCCTCATAAAGACTACAAGGTAGACAGACACGGGGGAAAGTAGCTTAGCTTTAGCCGACTTCGTAGAGATAACTCCAGGCGTCCTCCTACCACCACAGAGGAAATTAGCAGTCTGAGAGCTGCAAGCATTCACAAGGAAACGTGACTATCACCAGCCCCTCCCTGCTGCAAAGTGAAACTATTTAAACACCCAGGCCAGGGTGTCAATTAGCTGGTGGGAGGTAGCCAATGGGTCCTAGAGGGAAACAGCTAAGAAGGTGTCTGTATTGCCAAACGAAGAGATCTTCTGCAACCAACTGCAGGGCAACTGTCTGTTACATTTGACATACCCATGACACTAGCGCCACCTATTGTAAGTATTAATTTCAAAAGTCAATATCGATTCTTTAAAGGGTATGGTCACATGACTTAGGATAAAAAGGCCAAACCAGAACTAGAGACGGGGGGGGGGGAACCAAGGAAATAGGTGGGATGTGAGGCAAGCAAGGGGGAAGGGGAGAAGTGAATATAATGAGGGTGGAGAGGGGGGTGGGGATAGTACAGTTAGATCGTTAGAGAAGAATAGGATGCTTAATAACCCCAAAGTTTTATCTTGCATGCTGACCAACGCAAGAAGCCTGACCAATAAGGCGGATGAGCTGCGGGCGCTTATATCGGAGGAGAGGTATGACATCGTAGGTATAACAGAGACTTGGCTAGACGATAGCTACGACTGGGCGGTAAATTTATTAGATTATAGTTTATTTAGAAGGGACTGGAAACAGGGGAAAGGCGGAGGAGTCTGCTTATATGTAAAGTCATGTCTAAAACCCAGACTAAGGGAAGATATAGGAGAGGGAGAAGAGGGGGTCGAGTCCATGTGGGTAGAGATAGAGGGGGCAAAAAATAATAATATAATATTACTGGGGGTCTGCTATAAGCCACCAAATATAACAGGAGAATGAGAATCTGCTATTAGGACAAATAGACAAAGTAGCAAAACATAATGAAGTGATTGTAATGGGGGATTTCAACTACCCGGATATTGACTGGGAAACAGAAACCTGTAGATCTCAGAAAGGAAAATGTTCTTGACAAATATTAAGGATAATTATCTCTCCCAACTAGTGCAGGAACCAACGAGAGGGAAGGCCGTGTTGGACTTAATATTGACTAATAGGCCTGATAGAATAACTGAGGTACAGATAGGGGGGCACCTAGGTAATAGCGATCATAATATTATCGACTTCAAAATGCCCTTCAGTAGGGTTATCAATAAGGGAACAACAAAAACATTAAACTTTAGGAGGGCGAAGTTTGATCAGCTGATAGAAAACCTTCAACTTATTGACTGGGACAAAGTTCTTAATCAAAGGAATACGAATAGTAAATGGGAAACCTTCAAAAGAATTCTGAATACTCAGTGCCAGAGATATATACCGTATGGGAATAAAAGGGCCAGAAATAAGAGGAAACCAATATGGTTGAACAAGAACGTAAAAGGGGCGTTAAATAGCAAAAAAGAGGCATTCAAGAGATTAAAACAGGAAAACAGTAAGGAGGCACTAATGTGTTACAAGGAAAAAACGAGAACCTGTAAAATACAAATAAAAATAGCGAAGGAGGAAACAGAGAGACGTATTGCTAGGGAAAGTAGATCAAATCCCAAACTGTTCTTTACGTATATAAATAGTAAAAGGATTAAATCGGATAATATTGGACCGATAAAAAGTGAGGAAGGCAAAATCATAGAGAAAGATGAGGATAAATCTAATCTATTAAATAATTTTTTTTCGACAACTTTCACAAAGGAAATAGAACAAACAGGAGAAATGAGAAGTGACAAACTTAATCCTCCACTAAGTATGCCAAATCTAACCCAAGCTGGGGTACAGAAACGCCTCAGTAACATTAAAATAAACAAATCACCAGGACCTGATGGCATACACCCACGGGTACTAAGGGAACTAAGTAATGTGATAGACAGACCATTATATCTTATATTTAAGGACTCTGTTGAGACTGGGTCTGTACCACTTGATTGGCGACAGGCGAATGTAGTGCCAATATTCAAAAAGGGAGCGAAAAGTGACGCCGGAAACTATCGGCCGGTGAGTCTGACGTCCGTTGTGGGCAAAATTTTTGAAAGCTTCATTAAAGAGGCGATTACGGAGCATCTTGATGCTAATAATCTTTTAATCCCGAACCAACATGGATTCATGAGGAATCGCTCCTGCCAAACAAACCTGATTGACTTCTACGAGGAGGTTAGCTCTCGAGTAGATCAGGGGGAACCAGTGGATGTCGTGTATCTCGACTTCTCAAAAGCGTTCGATAGCGTGCCACATAATAGGTTGGTATACAAAATGAGAATGATGGGGCTGGGGGAAAATGTCTGCAAGTGGGTAGCTAACTGGCTAAGGGATAGAAGGCAGAGGGTGGTTATAAATGGAATATGCTCAGAATGGGTAAGCGTCACTAGTGGGGTACCACAGGGGTCTGTACTAGGCCCAATGTTATTTTATATCTTTATTAACGACATAGTCAACGGGATAAATAGTAAAATATCAATATTTGCAGATGACACAAAGTTATGTAAAACAATTAATACAAAAGAGGACAGTGCAGACCTACAGAGGGACTTGGATAAGCTGGGTAGGTGGAGCATTAAATGGCAAATGAGGTTTAACGAGGAGAAATGTAAGGTCATACATATGGGAAGGAAAAATGGAAGTCACCAGTACTCACTGAATGGGAAATCATTGGGGAATTCAGAGATGGAGAAGGACTTGGGCATCTTGATTGATAGCAAACTAAATTGGAGTGCCCAAAGTCAGGCCGCTGCTGTAAGGGCAAACAGGGTAATGGGATGTATCAGAAGAGGTATAGCTGCAAAGGATGAGAACATTGTTCTTCCACTGTACAAAGCACTGGTCAGACCACACTTGGAATACTGTGCTCAGTTATGGGCCCCAATATATAGAAAGGATATAAATGAGCTTGAAAAGGTACAAAGGAGGGCAACAAAATTAATAAAGGGAATGGAGGGACTGCAATACCCAGAGAGGTTGGCAAAACTAGGACTATTCAGCCTGGAAAAGAGAAGGTTGAGGGGGGACATAATAAATGTGTACAAATATGTTAGGGGACAGTATAGAGACCTTGCCAGGGATTTGTTCAAAAGGAGGGATATTACGGTAACAAGAGGGCATTCACTAAGACTGGAAGAGAAAAGGTTTCAGCACCAGCATAGGAAGGGGTTCTTTACGGTAAGAGCAGTGAGAATATGGAATTCACTGAGTGAGGAGACGGTAATGTCGGATTCACTACACCAGTTCAAGCGGGGACTGGATGCATTTCTAGATACCAGGCAGATTTCAGCATATACTTAAAAATAAAATAAAATAGTAGGTTGATACAGGGATTTATTCTGACTGCTGGTTTCAGAGTCGGGAGGGAATTTTTCCTCAGGTGAAGATTGGCTAAATCATTTGGGGTTTTTGCCCTCCTCTGGATCAACTTTAGCAATTACAGAACTAACAGGTCGAACTTGATGGACGCAAGTCTTTATTCGGCTTTACAAACTATGTTACTATGTTACTATGTAGAAACTCCATTTTCAGGACACGTGTTTAAGGATGTTTGTCCCTCATCAGTGCAAGACAGGAGAGAACTTGCTTGTATGGGTGAGTGACCTCTGACAGGGCATCCAAGGGATACATTTTCTCTTTGTGGAGAAGTTACCTACTTTGCTAAGTTAGCTACTTGGCAACCCCTTTTGAATTCCTATGTTTACCCTCAGTTAAAATAACAAAACTTATACTTACCACCGGCGCCGTTCCTACGGTGTCCCTTCCAGTGCTCCCTGCGATCCCTTCGGTCAATCAGCGGTGGCTTCATTTTCCTCTGCTATGGATAGAATTGACATCCAGGGGAAGTGAAAGAGCAGCAGCAACTCTCACTTACTCCGAATGTCTTGATTTGTATGAAGGAGGGAAAAGTGAAGCAGCGCTGATTGGCTGCAGGGATTGCGTGATATAACAATGTCACACAAGCCCCGGGAGAGCCAGTGTCTACACCGCTGGAACAGCGCCGGCACTGGAAGTGAGTGTTATTATTTTACTGGGAGAACACATAGGGACCGATATACTGTTGCAAGTAGCTCCTCCATAAATGGTTGTTCATTTTTTTCTTTTTTGATTTATTTAAGGATTTTTTTTGGAATTTTTTCCTAATGTTCGGATATCAGATGCATCAGAACTCTCCTAAACAACGATCAATTGAATATTTGTATACGTTATGGAGGAGCGACTTGCAACAGTATATCGGTTTATTTATCATGGTGTCGTTGTTATTATCTGTTTTGTTGTATGTGTCCTCATGTATTTATATGTATTTTTCCATTTTTTGTTTCCTCCCCCCTCTCTTCCATTTCATCTCCCTCCCATGTCTGTATACTCATTTCTTATCCCTCGTATATGTGGCCGGATCTATTCACATTCCCCTTTATTCTTGTACTGCATGACAGTCTTTATTAGTACGGAGCGGTACTTCTTTAGAGTGCTGTATGGGGAACCGTCCTCGGAGTCGTACTGTGCGCGTGCGCGGGCGATTCACTCCCCCTGCTCTCGCGTCGCCCATCTCTATGGCGCCGATGCACTTCCCGGATGTAGTCTTTTGACACTTCCGGGTCACGCCGCCGTCATGATGGGCGGTGCGGGACCTCGGGGGGCGTTGACTCTCCCAGTGTACGCGCCGCTCGTACCTCTCCGCTGACGGTCATCCTGAACTGTCACATGACCACATATGTGATATATTGAAGGGGCGGAGTTATACATTTAAAAAGGTCCTTGTACCCTTGTTATCTACGCCTCTTGATAAAGCACCCGCGAAACGCGCGTCGAGGCAGCCTCTCTTGACAGACACTGGCCCTCCCTTGTCTCTAGTCACGTGTGATACCTTGGGGTGAGTTTACTTTTACCATGTACTTGATGTTATGCACACGCCCGGACTGACTGGCGTGTGCGGGAGTAGTGGTTCCACTGGACCATGAACCGGAGAGTGCCTGGAGGGGCGTGACCAAGTATCTGGCCGATCCGACCAAGGTGGCACGACGGCATACGACGCCAGTGCACCAGGGAGAAACCGGGCAGAGGGACCAGGTGCTACTCCAGGTCAAACTCCGGACACGGGGGTTGACCCACACAGGGATTACTGGAACAGGCAGGTTAGGCTGGCACAGACTGGTGGATATAAGCGAACACGGCAGGTATGCAGACGGGTGGATACAGGCGAGTATGCAGGCGGGGAGGTACTGGCCGAAAGGACGGGCTGGAGCACAGAGAGGACAAGACCCAGTACAGACTGGGTCACAGAAACAGAACCGCAGATGCGGTAGCCAAACACAGCAGAGAGGGAACGCCCGAAGCGGTGGGCAAGAGCAGAGCAGGACGGGACTGCCGGAGCAGCGAGCACAAGCAGAGCAGGACAGGACTGCCGGAGCAGTGAGCAGATGCAGAGCAGGACGGGGCTGCCGGAGCAGCGAGCAGATGCAGAGCAGGACGGGGCTGCCGGAGCAGCGGGCAGATGCAGAGCAGAAACCGCAGGAGCGGCAAGCAGGGCAAGAGCAGAGCGGAAACCGCAGAGCGGTAAACAAGGCAGGAGCAGAGCGGAAACCGCAGAGCGGCTAAGAAGGCAGGAGCAGAGCGGAAACCGCAGAGCGGCAAACAAGGCAGGAGCAGAGCGGAAACCGCAGAGCGGCAAACAAGGTAGGAGCAGAGCGGAAACCGCAGAGCGGCAAACAAGGCAGGAGCAGTGCGGAAACCGCAGAGCGGCAAACAAGGCAGGAGCAGAGCGGAAACCGCAGAGCGGCAAACAAGGCAGGAGCAGAGCAGAAACCGCAGGAGCGGCAAGCAAGGCAAGAGCAGAGCAGAAACCGCAAGA
The DNA here is from genome assembly GCF_046119375.1 of Phyllobates terribilis. NCBI lineage: Eukaryota > Metazoa > Chordata > Amphibia > Anura > Dendrobatidae > Phyllobates > Phyllobates terribilis. Next base: position 643,573 of record NW_027363102.1, on the reverse strand, counting down.
GCGGCAAGCTAAGCAGGAGCAGAGCGGAAACCACAGAGCGGTAAACATGGCAGGAGCAGAGCGGAAACCGCAGAGCGGCTAAGAAGGCAGGAGCAGAGCGGCAAGCAAGGCAGGAGCAGAGCGGAAACCGCCGGAGCGGCAAGCAAGGCAGAGCAGGGGGGACAGGGCTCTGTTCACACGGAACAGACAGGAAGAGAATGGCAGAGCCAGATACCCACAGGGTACTTGCAGTGAAGTAGCGAGTGGACCACAAACTCACAAACGGGAGTACAGAGACAACAAGCAGGAGTTAGGTACGAGTTCAGACTCTGCAGAAAAAGGAAGGGAACGGACATAGAGGCAAAACAGGTAAAGGATAGGAGAGAGTTCAGACTGGAACTGAGTGTACGGAGGAGACCGACACTGCAGCGGGATACAGGAGCGGGTCTGGGAATACGGCCCCCAGAGAGGCGGGACGAACAGGCAAGGAGCGTGTTCAGACAGGACAGACAAGATAGAGGAGCGGGTCTAGGTAATCGGCCCCTAGAAGGTGGGAGGAACAGGCTAGGAGCGTGTTCAGACAGGCCTGGAAATACAGCCTCCAGGATAGGCAGACAAGAGAACACAGACAGGACTCAGTTCAGACACGGGAACTGATACCGCAAGGCAGGAGACATAGACAGGACTCAGTTCAGACACGGGAACTGATACCGCAAGGCAGGAGACAAAGAACGGGACCTGGCACCTTCAGAGTGCAAGCACACACTGAATGAAACACTATGCTCAGGCAGGGATAGATGGGAGCAGCTGAGCTATATACCAGGTGACAGACAGCAATAGGCTGAGAACGCACAAGGGGTGTGACCCACAGTAGGTACAAAAAGCAGGAAGTGATCGGGCGCCGCCCTTAAGCAGCAGAAACAGACACAAACAGACAGCATGGAGGGAAGCCAGAGAGACATTCTGGACTGGAGACCAAGTGCGCACTCTTGCACAGTGGGAGATGGACCACCATGCAAGGACGCCGCCAGGTATGTTACACATGATATTTATTGGAATAATGATGCAACTGTGCAGGACTATGGTATATGTACTCCCCATATAATAAGTGTCACACTCTTTGAGGCAGCCCTTTTCTGGTAGATATTGGCCCTCATCTGTCCCTAGCTAGGTGTGATACTTTGGGCTGAGTTACCCCTATTATGCATTTGATACACACTGCAGCAATAGAAACATTGTGCAGGATTATGGTATTTGTGCCCTCTATACATTAAGTGTCACATTATTATTTTTTATTTTGCTCTATCTCACGACTTATTATTTTTGCTTCTTGGATCTGTTTGTCAGCACCTTACTGTCTTATTTATATATGGACTTTTAATATGAAATTATAATAAACTTTTGTATGCCATTATACTTGTCTTTCTCCTGGTTTATTATTTTAATCCAATGTGTATGGGGACTGAATCTTTACTTTAAAGCTTTGCTTTTCTATTTTCTCACATAGACACTAATACAAATGGCGCCTGACCCAATACTTTATCATATTGTGCATTTTCGCTTTAGCTTTTTCTTCCTGTCCAACGACGAAATGCTAGAAATTCTCTCTGAGACTAAAGATCCTCTGCGGGTCCAACCACATCTAAAGAAGGGCTTTGAAGGCATCGCAAAGCTGGAGTTCCTTCCTAACCTGGACATCAAAGCCATGTACAGCACCGAGGGGGAACGCGTAGAGCTCATCCAGACCATCTCCACCTCCGAGGCTCGGGGGGCCGTGGAGAAGTGGCTCATCCAAGGGGAAGATGTCATGTTAAGGAGCGTGCTTGATGATATTGCTCGGTCACGAATGGTACGGATCTACCTACAGACCAAAAGCATTAATTGGAACTAATCTAGTACTTTTATATTTGTATAAGATTATTTGGCAGCAGTGAATGATTTGTGGATGATGTATCTCTTGCTATAGAGCCAGGTAGCAGATCGTCTACCTGCAATCAGTAGAAATTTGCTAGATAATACTAGTAAGGTTGTCCCTCTCTTAAATGCTTCTGTCAACGTAATTTAACTTTGTTTTTTAAAAGGCATACCCTGAGACTGCAAGAAAAGACTGGGTGAGGGAATGGCCGGGACAGGTCGTGCTCTGTGTGTCTCAGATGTTCTGGACAAGTGAAGTGCATGAAGCTATCGGCAGTGGCCCAGAGGTACGGCATAAGCTCCTTTACTGATCAAGGTTGCTTCACTAGAAACAGTCATGGCTGGAAGTGTTGGCACCCTTGAAGTATTTTTCCATAAAATTATTGCAATTGCATGTGTATTTTTTGTTATACACATGTTTATTTCCTTTGTGTGTATTGGAACAACACAAAAAAAACAGAGATAAAAAAGGCAAATTGGATATAATTTCACACAAAACCCCAAAAATGGGCCGGACAAAATTGTTGGCATCTTTGCAAAATTGTGGGTAAACAATTTTGTTTCAAGCATGTGATGCTCTTTCAAACTCACCTGTGGCAAGTAAAAGGTGTGGGCAATATGAAAATCACACCTGAAACCCGATACAAAGGGGAAAAGTTGTCTCAATCTTTGCGTTGTTACATGCCACACTAAGCAGGGAGAACAGAAAGAGGAGAAGAGAACTGTCTGAGGACTTGAGAACCAAAATTGTTGACCAATATCTTCTTTTTGTGTTGTTCCAATACACACAAATGAAATAAACATGTGAACAACAAGATGTGTAATTGTAATAATTTTCTGGGAGAAATACATATATATACATTCATAGACAGACTTCATGAGTTCTCCTGCTAATAGACTGTCATACCTAGGGACGCAGCTTATAGGAGTTTCCAGGGGCGGATATACCACTGGTGCAACAGAGGTAAGGGGACCCACATTCACATCAAAAAATGCAAGTAGCTTCTTTCACAGTACGTTATTAGACTGCAAAGAGCCCATGTACTGTTCTTGCCCAGGGGTCTTCTCCTGGGGGTTGCAGTTGTACAGCGGCTCAATATCTTGAAGGTACCCAAAAGGCTCCATAGTATTGTTGGGATTTTGCATTGATTCATGCATCTTGTCTAGAGATGAGCAACTAAATTTGCAGGACCTTGGTCTAAGAGAGCAGGTTAGTAGTCTGTGGCTGTTGGATGGGAGCCTTGCTAACCGCCTCTTACATGCCGGCATCCCTGGCTCCTCTTTTGATTAGCCGGCCAGGCGTGATGTCATTTGTGCCTCACACCACAACTATGACATCGACATCAAAAGAGGAGCCAGAGATGCCGGTTCACGGAGCTCCGGTCCTGCGGCCGTGGAATACTGACCCGACTGTTGGACCAGAGTCCTGCAAATCCATTCGCTCATCTCTACTCTCGTCATATCTACCAATAAGGGAAGACATTGTATGGGATTTCCCATAATACCAGCATAAAATAAATCCATCTGCATTGAGTTTTCCATGCTGTTTGTGGCAGGGTTTTATAGAGGTACATCTGGGTATTTGGAGCTCTGGGTTCAATCCAGATCTCCAACTTCTATAAAGATATGTTGTAAAATTGTTGTGTACATTATAAAGTGCCTGCATATTGTGGAGTTCTCAATCTAGTCTGCAGCTTATAATCTGTATAGATTTCAGCCCCCTTGCAATATGTATGTTCTATGAATGTTTCTGCAGATGATTTCACCGTTACATCCTTCTTGTAGGGCCTGAAAAACTCCTATGATAATCTGCAGCTCCAGCTAAATGATATTGTGGAGCTTGTGCGAGGAGGCAAATTGTCCCAGCAGACTCGCAGCACATTGGGGGCTCTCGTCACCATAGAGGGGCACGCTCGTGACGTGGGCATGGAAATGATCCAAACAGGTTTGTGCAAACATCATGGCTGGCACCAAACTTTCCAATACCATGTTCTATTTATCATACACTACATGGAGAAAGGTATTGTGCCCCCTCCACATTACACCTACAGGGGCTTTTATGGCCCCCTATTCTAAATCCATATACAGGATGTTAATATGGAGTCCGTCCCTCTACAGATATCACAGCTCAATATGCAGAGCACCTTCATACATTTCACCCCATTCCTATCTTCTTTCCATATCTATGTTATATCCCCCCCTCTTTTCTTTGAGTTTTCATAGGACACAATTGATCTTGTCACAGTAAAGCAATCTTGGGGTGTACTTACAATGACGTCTATGGGGCAGTAGTCATTTCTGCATATTGAGATGGTGGTCCCTATATAGGAATGTTTTGGCATCTGTAGGTGTCGGCATCCCCTGTATATGACTCATTGCCACAATTGATATTCTTTATAGTCAGTGTTTTGGATGGCCTAGGTGCGGTTTGTAATATTTTCTATCAATGGTGTGTGTGCCCTCCTCTGTGCGGTGTCCTTCCATAACCATGGATGTACTAATAAAGGGTTTTTATGTCAATTCCTTTAATGACCTTTTGTTCGGCTTCTTTGTAGGTATTATGTAATTCTCTGAATGGTCAGCCATTCTAAGCCTGAGCAGACATATGGCAATGTAATTGATGTGTGACTGACATTGTTCTTCCCTATGTTGCGGTGATATATTTATGCTGCCATTGTGCAGTATTTGTTCTAATTAATCATCCTAAAGGTGTTTAGTGGGGTTGAGGTTGAGAACGTGTGTGAAACAGTTCTGCTCTTCTATTCCCTTAGGGTTGGAAGCTACAATTGTTTAAAATGTCTTGTGCTGAAGCATTAAGATATCTTTTCACTGGAACTAAGGGGCCTAGACCAACCCCTAAAAACAAGGCCATACCCCCACCAGCAAACTGTACAGCGGGCACAATGCAGTTAATAGGGTAACGTTCTCCTGGCATTCACCAAATCCAGACTCGTCCATCAGATGCCAGATAGAGAAGTGTGATCCCTCACTGCACAGAACAGGTCTCCTCCAGAGTCCTGTGGTGGCGGCTTCACACCACTCCATCCGACGCTCGGCATCGTCCTTGGTGATGTAAGGCTGCATGCAGCTGCTCAGCCATAAAGCTCCTGGCGGGGACGCAGTGTTTGTGGTGATGTTGTTACCAATGGAGTCAGGAGAGCGTTCTGCCCTCTGCTCCTCAGCACTCAGTGACCCCGCTCTGTAATGTTCCGGGGTCTCCTGAGTTGCTGCAGTTCCTTCCACTCCTTAATAATATCACTCACATGTGATGGGGGAAGATTTAGGAGGGAAGAAATTTAATATCCAGACTTGTTACCCCGGTGGCTCCTATTACAGGACCGCGCTGGTATCAGAGAGCTCTGCACCACCAGCCGTTCTGTCATATGTTAGTAACCGCACACAGCATGGGAGGGCGGATGTTATACACCGGGGGGCGTGGGGATTGATGTTATACACTGGTGGGGGGCGAGAGTCTTAATGTTATACAAGGCCGAGGGGCCAGATGTTATACACTGGGGGTACGAGGGGCTAGATGATATACATGTCCGAGGGCTGGATGTTATACACTGAGGGGCAAGGGGACGGATATTATACACCAGGGGTGAGGGGACGGATATTATACACCAGGGGCGAGGGGACGGATATTATACACCAGGGGCGAGGGGACGGATATTATACACCAGGGGCGAGGGGACGGATATTATACACCAGGGGTGAGGGGACGGATATTATACACCAGGGGCGAGGGGATGGATATTATACACCAGGGGCGAGGGGATTGATGTTATACACTGGTGGGGGGCGAGAGTCTTAATGTTATACAACAAGGCCGAGGGGCCAGTTGTTATACACTGGGGGTACAAGGGGCTAGATGTTATACATGTCCGAGGGCTGGATGTTATACACTGAGGGGCAAGGGGACGGATATTATACACCGGGGCGAGGGGACGGATATTATACACCAGGGGCGAGGGGACGGATATTATACACCAGGGGCGAGGGGACGGATATTATACACCAGGGGTGAGGGGACTGATATTATACACCGGGGCGAGGGGACGGATATTATACACCAGGGGCGAGGGGACGGATATTATACACCAGGGGCGAGGGGATGGATATTATACACCAGGGGCGAGGGGACGGATATTATACACCAGGGGCGAGGGGACGGATATTATACACCGGGGCGAGGGGACGGATATTATACACCGGGGCGAGGGGACGGATATTATACACCGGGGTGAGGGGACGGATATTATACACCAGGGGCGAGGGGACGGATATTATACACCGGGGCGAGGGGACGGATATTATACACCGGGGTGAGGGGACGGATATTATACACCAGGGGCGAGGGGACGGATATTATACACCAGGGGCGAGGGGACGGATATTATACACCGGGGCGAGGGGACGGATATTATACACCGGGGCGAGGGGACAGATACTATACACCGGGGCGAGGGGACGGATATTATACACCGGGGTGAGGGGACGGATATTATACACCAGGGGCGAGGGGACGGATATTATACACCGGGGCGAGGGGACGGATATTATACACCGGGGTGAGGGGACGGATATTATACACCAGGGGCGAGGGGACGGATATTATACACCAGGGGCGAGGGGACGGATATTATACACCGTGGGCGAGGGGATGGTTGTTATACACTGAGAGTGAGGGGACGGATATTATACACCGGGGGGTGAGAGGCCGGATGTTATACACCAGGGGGAGGGAGCGAGGGGACAGATGTTATACACTGGGGCTGGGGGGCGGATGTTATACCCTGGGGGTCGGATGTTATGCAAAGGAGGGCTTGGGGTTGGATGTTATACAGTGGGATTGAGGGGATGGATTTTATACACTGGCGGGGGGGCGAGGGGACGGATGTTATACTAAACTAGGGGCGAGGGGCGGATGTTATACACCGGGGGAGGCGAGAGGCCGGATTTTATAAACTGGGGGCTGAGAGTCCGGATGTTATACACCGTGGGCAATGAGACTAAATGAAAAAAGCAGAATTCGGTGACTAGGAGTTTTGTCCTATAATGTATGTGCATTTGCCTTCCCTTTAGAAACTCTCCCTTGTGATTCTCCAGTGTCTTAGAGGTTGACTATCTTTTCCTACATTGCTCAGGAGTTTCTCATGAACAGACTTCCAGTAGCTTGCCCAACTCCGCTATTACTGGGAGAATGAGAATGCGAGAGTGCGAATCATCAACTGCAATGTGAAGTCCGCCTATGAGTACCTGGACAACTCCCCACGCCTGGTCATCACTCCGCTCACTGACAGATGCTAGCGGACTCTGCTATGATGTGATGGGTTATGCTCAGAAATCTTTTTGACTTTTGTATGATGCATGAAACTTATTAGAAAGTTTATTGATATTTCATACCAGTTCTTTCATGTTTCATTGGTAGATCGGTGCTTTTTATCTAAATCTTGGTGGAGCTCCAGAAGGTCCGGCTGGCACAGGAAAAACTGAGACCACCAAAGATTTGGCCAAGGTGCTGGCCGTGCAGTGTGTGGTCTTTAACTGCTCTGATGGTTTGGACTACATAGCAATGTCAAAGGTACATACAATGTTAAGCTGCTCCATTGCAGATAATAAACTGACTCCAACCGATGTTCTGCTGACATCTTTTGATTATATAGTACAGACCAAAAGTTTGGACACACCTTCTCATTTAAAGATTTTTCTGTATTTTCATGACAATGAAAATTGTACATTCACACTGAAGGCATCAAAACTATGAATTAACACATGTGGAATTATATACTTAACAAAAAAGTGTGAAACAACAGAAAATATGTCTTATATTCTTGGTTCTTAAAAGTCGCAGGTTAACAGCAGCTCAGATTAGAGACCAGGTCAATGCCACACAGAGTTCTAGCAGCAGACACATCTCTACAACAACTGTTAAGAGGACACTTTGTGCAGCAGGCCTTCATGGTAAAATAGCTGCTAGGAAACCACTGCTAAGGACAGGCAACAAGCAGAAGAGACTTGTTTGGGCTAAAGAACACAAGGAATGGACATTCGACCAGTGGAAATCTGTGCTTTGGTCTGATGAGTCCAAATTTGAGATCTTTGGTTCCAACCACCGTGTCTTTGTGCGACGCAGAAAAGGTGAACGGATGGACTCTACATGCCTGGTTCCCACCGTGAAGCATGGAGGAGGAGGTGTAATGGTGTGGGGGTGCTTTGCTGGTGACACTGTTGGGGATTTATTCAAAATTGAACCAGCATGGCTACCACAGCATCTTGCAGCGGCATGCTATTCCATCCGGTTTGCGTTTAGTTGGACCATCATTTATTTTTCAAAAGGACAATGACCCCAACACACCTCCAGGCTGTGTAAGGGCTATTTGACCAAGAAGGAGAGTGATGGGGGGCTACGCCAGATGACCTGGCCTCCACAGTCACCAGACCTGAACCCAATCGAGATGGTTTGGGGTGAGCTGGACCGCAGAGTGAAGGCAAAAGGGCCAACAAGTGCTAAGCATCTGTGGGAACCCCTTCAAGATTGTTGGAAGACCATTTCCGGTGACTACCTCTTGAAGGTCATCAAGAGAATGCCAAGAGTGTGCAAAGCAGTCATCAAAGCAAAATGTGGCTACTTTGAAGAACCTAGAATATAAGACATATTTTCAGTTGTTTCACACTTTTTTGTTACGTATATATTTTTCCACATGTGTTAATTAATAATTTGATGCCCTCAGTGTGAATGTACAGTTCTCATAGTTATGAAAATACAGAAAATCTTTAAATGATAAGGTGTGTCCAAACTTTTGGTCTGTACTGTATATACTTTTTTTTAGTTTTTCCAAGGGCTGGCATCATCGGGAGCATGGGCGTGTTTTGATGAGTTTAACCGTATTGAGCTGGAGGTGTTGTCCGTGGTGGCCCAACAGATTCTCCGCATCCAGAGAGCCATCCAGACGAAGATGGACATGTTCAACTTCAAAGGAACAGAACTGAAGCTTAACCCAAATTACTTCGTAGCCATTACCATGAATCCTGGCTCCGCGGGACGTTCTGAGCTGCCAGATAACCTCAAGGTAAATAGTCCCAGTGCCTTGCATCGGGTCCTTCCACAACATTTCTATAGGATTAAGCTCAGGACTATGACTCGGCCATTCCAAAACTTTGTTTATTCAACCATTCTTTTGTAGAACGACTTGTGTCTTTGGGCCATTGTCTTGCTGCATGACCCACGTTTTCTTGAGATTCAGTACATGAACTTGTAGCGCCCCGAGGGCTCGGCCGCTACAGGGGTATTGCACCTCTGCCAGAGGTGTGGTATTCCACTCCCGGGTAAGGATGGAGTATGGACCAGGGCTCAGTTAGCTGCATACAGCACACTCACCCCTTTTCCGAGGGACAGCTCAACGGTACTCCCATTAGACAGAAATGCAGGTACGACAGACCATGTCCCTGGCTGGAGTGGGGAGGGGGGAGGAATACCCGGTGATGTAGGAGCAGATAGGGGATGGTTCCTGAGCGTAGATAGGAGCTCATTGGTTGCTGGTCACCTGGGCTCATGGCTAGAGGGAGGTATAAAAGGTGGGCACCATCTTAGGTCAGGGTTCAGTCAGTCTGTGCAAAGAGAGGAGACGACTGGGAGTAGAGGCTCTGTAGAAGCTCTGCTCCAGAGTGGGCCTAGGGAGAGGCCGAGGAAGAGAGTGGAGTGGAGAGAGAGAGGAGGTGAAGGGGAGCTGTGGTTTCCTCTCAGCCCAGCTCCACGAGAAAGGGGAAGAAGAAGGAACAGGAAAGAAGAAGAAGAGAGAGATAGAAACAGAAGGGCTCAGGAACAAGAAGGTGGAAGGGACCCTAAGAACCCACGAGAATACAGGGTGAAGGGTCAGGCAGATTAAGGGTGCCGGATCCCAAGTTGGTGGAGGAGAAACAACCCTCAGCCAAAGACCGGAGGCTGTGACCATTTATTGGTGCAGCACCTCATCAAACCTGCTAGGAAAGCACCATAAAGGACAGCGGACAGCGGGATCCACGTTTAACCGCACAAGTCCGCGGCAGCTGGACAAAAGTGGGTCACTGGTGAGACAGGCCAGAGGAAGGATTGAAGGGGGTGCTGAGCCATGCTTCTGAGCTGCCTGGGAGTTGACTGAGCCCCACACCTGGTGGACGCAGCACAGCTTGGGTGGTCACTACCTGTACAGAAGTGACCCGGAACAAATGAACTGTGAGTAAAGACTCTGGACTGTAACTTGTTGTCTGTGTGCTCCTTTGCGCCTCCAGCACTATTGGTACCGGAACTCTCACCACCATCACTCCCACCATCCACTACACTGCCCTGTGGCCGCACTCTTCCCGTGGGGAGTCACACAATCCCAGCTGCATACATCATCAGCCCCAGCGGTCTGCCTTGCAGTGGCGGTCCCTAATAACCGCAATCCACGGGTGGCGTAGTCGGACATCACTTAAAACTTACAAAGAGACTACCACTGGCCTGACCGCCCTGAGCCACGGACCGAGTCGCCACTACTACCCCCATCGTTCCCCTATTGCCCGGCTCCGAGTGCCCCATGGCCCAGGGGGCGAGTCAAACTGATATCCTGATATTTTCCTTTAGCATTTGCTGATAGATTTTAGAATTCATTGTTCCATCAATGATGGCAGCCGTCCTTGGCCAAGTGCAGCAAAACAGGCCCAAAGCATGTTACGACTACCATCTTTGTGTTTCATAGATGATAGGAGGTTCTTATGCTGTAATGCAGTATTTTCTTTCTGCAAACATATAGCTTCTCACTTAAAATCTCTATCTTGGCCTCATCCTTCCACAAAGCATTATTCCAGTTACCTATTGATGTGCCCAGGTGAGTTTTAGCAGTGACATTTTAAATCGCATTGCCGTTCTCATTGCAATCCTGCCATGCTCGCCATTGTTGTTCATTGTCCTTCTGATGGTGGACTCATGAACAATTACATTAGCTAATGTGAGGAGAGGCCTTTAGTTGCTTAGAGGTTACCTTGAGTTCCTTTGTGACCTCACAGACTGATGTAGCTTTAAGTCAAATTTAGCAGTAATACAGAAATTTTTGAGGGGTTCACAAACTTTCAAGTAAATACTAGGTTTACAAAAGAAACATAAGATTTCATCAAAGGGATTATTCTCCCCCAAACCTATATGAGATTGTACATTTCCTATGTATAATCACAACACCTGATGCCCTCATTTCTGCAAGCTCCTTAATATTAATGTTCCATTCTCCTATTTTCCAAAATGGACACAGCAGAGGTGTGGAGAGAGATTTGGAAAGTGTTAAAGGAGTATTCCCATCTCCAAGATTCTATCCCAATATGTAATAGATGTAATAATAATATTAATAGCAAATACCTCCAATTGGAAATGTAGTATAGTTCTTCTGATTAGCTATGTCGCTTAACCCATGTGCAGGGCATAGCAGTAGCTTAGGTATCCATGGTTACGACCACTAGCAAGTAACTAACTGTTACTATGAGTGGTCGTAACCATGGATACCTAAGCTACTGCAATGTCCTGCACATGGGGGTAAGCAACATAGCTAATCAGAAGAACTATACTACATTTCTAATTGGAGATATTTGCAAACATTATTATTATTATACCTATTACATATTTGGACAGGATCTTGGAGATGGGAATACCCCTTTAACCACACTTTGACTGACTTTCCTCTGATGTGGAATAGACACATCACTTTTAGGTCTGGGGTGGAGGATAGTGTAAATGGACATAATGGGTTCCCCGGCTCTCTGCCTAGTTTACAGTAATTTAGTTTCATTTGTTGACTGACCCATCTGGTTTGCGCATTTCAGGTTCTTTTCCGGACTGTAGCAATGATGGTCCCCAACTATGCTCTGATTGCGGAGATCTGCCTTTATTCTTACGGTTTTCTGCACGCTAAACCTCTCTCGGTGAAGATGGTAATGACTTACCGGCTGTGCTCGGAGCCGCTCTCGTCCCAGTTCCATTATGATTATGGGATGCGTGCAGTAAAGGCTGTGCTGATCGCTGCTGGCAATCTGAAGCTGAAATTCCCCCATGAAAATGAAGAGATTCTTGTAAGTTCTGAACTGTTGGTCGCTTTACATCTCGTATAGGATAGCATTACCATCTTACCGAGAAGCATTTGGATCACAAAAATTACAGCTGTATGATTTTATAGTAGCAGACAGAGACTTGCAAATAATTTCTGTACATTACTGTTCCTGGCTTGTTAGATCTCATCTGTGCAAAAATGTCAAAACTATAGTTGTTAAAAACGTAGCTTGTTCATCTTATAGGACAGTTTTGATTTTTAACTTAAACACATGTATTTTAGGCTAAAAATCATTTTAACAATTGGGTTTTATTAAAAATTTTGCATCGCTTGGCTTTCACCGGATTTTTGATTCCCTGCACATTCAATTTTGATGAGGTCTGTGGTCATAAATAAACTGAGAGGAGCTCAGAAAAAGACAGATAAAACATTTACAAACTCCCCGTCAGCCAGCAAAAACGAGTTCACTGACAGTATCTCACTTAACTCATTCTGCAGCCGGCAATTAACAGTGCAACACAGAGGCCACATGTATTCCCTATGGAAAAACAATTCTGCAGCATATTTCAGTGCAACTCAGCAGCGTTCCATTCCTCTTTTATCATTCCTGGAAATGTAGGAATTAATTGAAATCTGTCAATAACGAGTCCCCTACACAGTCTGACAATGTCACCACTGTTTGGGCACAGTCAGAGTGTATAGGGTTGTCCCCTATATAGATTATATATACATTATATATCATTTACACATACATTTCCAGGAGGTATAACAGAGGGACGATACAATGTAGAGTTTTAGGAAAAGAGGTTTCATCCTTATTTTTTGGAGAATACTATTCTTTACTAATACAGACATACCACAAGAACTGACGGCTCCTTTGTAATGGGGTTCTTCACTTTTAATATTGTTTCATGTCATATTGTATATGAATTATTTTATCATTTAATCCTTTTTCATTCTATTTAGCTCTTGTGGTCAATTAAGGATGTAAACGAACCCAAATTTTTGTCTCATGATATTCCTCTGTTCAATGGGATTACCAGCGACCTGTTCCCTGGCATTCAACTTCCGAAAGCCGACTATAAGGTATTAAAATATAATAGTGTCTTAAAGGGGTTTTCCAAGACTTAAAGAGGACTTGTCCCTCGCCATAAATCTGTAAATGCCGCTGTTCTCCTGACTCCGGCATTGTTTTTCTTTTCTTCCTGCTCCTCTCCGTTCCTGACATCTGTCACTCTCCTCTAGCCCTTTAAGCCAACTGGGCAAGGCCTTCCTGAAGAATCCCACAGAGAGGACTTGATGACCACACCCACTTGGCTATTAAAAATTATGAACTAGATTTCTATAAAGAGGCTATATCTCAGGAATGGAGAGGCGCAGGAGCAAAAGAAAACAACACCGGATTCAGGAGAACGGCGGCATTTACACCAGGTAATAAAATTGCATATTAATGGCAAGTGATAGGTCCTATATAGCGGGCCAGCTATCATTTGGATGACAGTTATCTTTCCCGGCTCCCCCATATTCAGGAATGCTCGCTCCTGTTTTCTCTATGACCGAGTCGCTGCCAGAATCTTATGGCAGCTGATAATTTCAGGGTCAGAAAATAAGGATTGGGTGATTAAATTCCAACCGCCCGATTTTTATGTCCCCCAACATAATCTGTCATGAGGCCCCCATACACAGTAGATGGTAGACCAATCCCATTGAAATCACCCGATCCTGATCCACTGCTTTGGAATTGGGTTACATGACCTTGTCACTCATCGTCCGGTCCCATTAGTGCAACCTGGGCAGCTGCACAGGGGCACCAGAGGTAAGGGGGCTCACTTATACCTCCAATGCAAGATGATCTGATGTAGAAAAAAAAATGGTTAAAACATCTGTGAGTGATTTATCACTAGTTTAGTTGTAGGTTATGGAGAATTTTTTTTTAGATGAATGAATTGATTCGCAGGAGACTAATCCAATGGCCAGGTGTCATGGGTGCGTCAGATGTGACAGACAGTCGCCCTGCAGTTGGTTGCAGGAGATTCCTTCGTTTGGCATTCCAGACATCTTCTTAGCGGTCTCACTGTAGGACCCAGCGGCTACCTCCCTCCTGTTCTAACTGACAATCAGGCCTGGGTGTTTAAATACTTCCTGGTTGCTACACAGAGGTGCCAGTGATATTCACATGACCCCTTGTGAAGGCTTGGAGCAAGTGCAGTTCTTACTTCCTCTCTGGTGCTAAGAGGATGTGTGTGCCATCTCTCTGAAGTCGACTCAAGCTAAGCTACTTCCCCTGTGTCTGTCTCCCCTTGCTGTCTTTAGTTGTCAGTGGGGATCGACTAGTGCTCACCCCCCCTTCCCTATCCAGGGCCAAGCGCTAAGGAAATACAGGGATAGGTTCCTGTGCGGCAATTGGTGAGGAACCAATATAGAGTCGGTAGGGGAGACAGGTTGATTGCAGATCAGCCTAGGAGGTCTCCATTTCCCCCTTTCCCTAGTGTCTGGGCTCCCTTCCCCTCATCCCTTTGTGTCGCACTTTGTCTTTCCTACACTGTGCGTGACATCAGGTCAGTGGTGGGCACTGAATGAGACCCCTGAGAGCCACCTTATTTCTTCCTGCCCCCCGGCTCTTCTTCAGATTAGCCGGCCTGGCATGACGTTATGGTTGCAGCATGATGTACACCAGGCCATATAATCAGAAGAGGAGCCGGGGATGCCGGCAGCTAAGAGGCGGCTCTCAGGGGTCCCGTCCAGCGGCCACAGAATACTGATCTGGGTCCTGAAAATGTATTCTCCCACCTCTAATTGGATCCACTGTAAACAGACTGATGAAATATTTTACCTTCCTTTTGCTCAGGATTTACTGGAATGCGCACAGGAGAGCTGTGCTGGACACAACATCCAGCCCGAGAAGGTCTTCCTGGAGAACATGATCCAGACGTATGAGATGATGATTGTCAGACACGGGTAAGCTGGAACTACAGAAGTCCATGGGACGGGGGATTTATTCTTCGCTGTTTCCATTTTATACAATGGACCATGCTGCATTTTGTTTATCCCGTACAGTTTTATGTTGGTTGGAGAGCCGTTCTCTGGAAAAACGAAGGTCCTCCACGTCCTCGCTGATACGCTGTCTCTTATGAATGAGCGAGGGTGCGAAGAAGAAAAAGTGATTTACCGGACAGTGAACCCTAAAGCCATCACCATGGGGCAGCTGTTCGGGCAGTTTGATCCAGTGTCACATGAGGTTCGTCTATGATTGGAATTATTGTTTATAATACTAATATCTTTGCTGAAAATGGGAAAATCTCCCCTTTTATGGCTTATGGACATGGTAGAAGGGGTTCCTTCAGAGACATAGACCCCAGCCATACATTGCCGGGCAATCATATTATTATGACTTACTCCCTGTTTGCACAAAAATTTTATTTTCCTCATCAGACATGGAAGCAACAAATTGTATTATTTATGCCAGAAATTAGCATAAATTTGCATACTTCCAGACACACTCTGACTAGACTGTGTCTGGCCTCACTCAATACACTTGCTTTGAGTGAGGTCACGCACTTCTAGTTGGCATGTGACCGCATATATGCAAATCACTTACTTGCAGTCTCTCCCGGTGCCGGCACGTTCACTTCAATAGGGGCCACATGTAGTCAATACATGTGTATCATCAATATCATAATCCCAGGTATTCCCTTTAATAATCCTTTCAATTG
Organism: Phyllobates terribilis; assembly: GCF_046119375.1. NCBI lineage: Eukaryota > Metazoa > Chordata > Amphibia > Anura > Dendrobatidae > Phyllobates > Phyllobates terribilis. Next base: position 627,912 of record NW_027363102.1, on the reverse strand, counting down.
TGGGATTGTATTTGATTTTATAGGAAGAGCAATTTTATTGATGCCTCTCTTCATTTGCAGTGGAACGATGGGATAGTCGCTAATACTTTCCGGGAGTTTGCATTATCTGAGACCCCGGAAAGAAAATGGGTTATCTTTGATGGACCTATTGATACGCTAGGGATAGAAAGTATGAACACAGTCCTAGATGATAATAAAAAGGTAACTCTCTATTTTACTTTGTGAAAACTTTTTTTTTTTTTATTTAACCGCTTCCCGACCGCCCACTGTACATAAACGTCGGCGCTGCCTGGGCTCTGTGCAGCGCGGACGCTTAAAAACAGTGGGTGGTCCTGCAAGCGCTTCGGGTGCGGTGCAGAGCGATAGCTCTGACAGGGAACATCATCGGGACCTGATTGGATCAGGTCCCAGTGATGTTAACCCTTTGCTGTCTTCTAAATGCCGCGATCTATAGTGATCGCGGCATATAGAAGACAGCAGGAGGAGAGGGGGTCTTCTACTTACCTCTCCGACGACCCCTGATACCTTCCAGGACCTGACGTTGCTATGGCAGCTGGAGGTCACATGACCGCCTCCAGATCTGCCATATATGGTGTCCTGCCAGGCTCAGCCTGCAGCTGAAGCCTGGCAGGAGACACTGACTGTGAAACAGTCAGCAAAGATCTCATGTAATGTAATATATGTCTATTACATTACATGAGATCAGTGATCAGAAAAATAAAAATTAATGTCCCATACAGGTACTAAGTAAAAATGTAAAAAAAATGTTTTCAAACTACTAAAAAAAAAAATCACAAAATAAATAAAAATAAATAAATAAAATATTAAACCGATAAATCCATATATTTATGCAAAAACAAAAAAAGTACACATATTTGGTATCGCCGCATCTGAAACAACCCGAGCTATAAAACTGTCACACTAATTAACTCCTTCTGTGCACACCGTAATAAAAATAAATAAAAAACGGAGCATGACACATGACTTTGTCGGCCGAAATATGGAAAATTATAGCTCTCAAAATATGGCGACGCAAAAACTAGATTTTACAAAAAAAGCGTCTTTTAGTGTGTTACAGCTGTCAGTCATAAAAACCCGATATAAATCTGGTATCTCTGTAATCGCACCGACCCGAAGAATAAAGTAATCTCATCACTTATACCGCACGAGGAACGGCGTAAAAAATAAATAAAACCAATTCTTCACCTGCTACTGATTTGTTTATTATGTCTCCCAATGTGCTCACCACACATCTAGATAAGTTCCCTAAGGGGTCTAGTTTCCAAAATGGTGTCACTTGTGGGGGGTTTCCACTGTTTAGGCACATCAGGGGCTCCCCAAATGCAACATGGCGTCCGCTAATTATTCAAGCAAATTTTACATTCAAAAAGTCTAATGGCGCTCCTTCCCTTCCAAACCCTGCCGTGCGCCCAAACAGTGGTTTTCCCTCACATATGGGGTATCAGCGCGCTCAAGAGAAATTGCACAAAAAATTTTGGGGTTCATTTTTTCCGGTTACCCCTGCAAAAATAAAAAAAAATGGGTCTAAATTAATATTTTTGTGAAAAAAGTTAAATGTTCATTTTTTTCTTCCACATTCCAAAAATTCCTGTGAAGCACCTGAAGGGTTAATAAAGTTCTTGAATGTGGTTTTGAGCACCTTGAGGGGTGCAGTTTTTAGAATGGTGTCACTTTTGGGTATTTTCTGTCATAAAGAGCCCTCAAAGTGACTTCAAATATGATGTGGTCCCTAAAAAAATGTTTTTGTAAATTTTGTTGGAAAAATGAGAAATCGCTGGTCAACTTTTAACCCTTATAGCTCCCTAACAAAAAAAAAATGTTGGTTCCAAAATTGTGCTGATGTAAAGTAGACATGAGGGAAATGTTATTTATTAACTATTTTGTGTGACATATCTCTCTGATTTAAGGGCATGAAAATTCAAAGTTTGAAAATTGCAAAATTTTCGCCAAATTTCCTATTTTTTCACAAATAAACGCAAGTGATATCGAAGAAATTTTACCACTATCATGAAGTACAATATGTCACGAAAAGACATTCTCAGAATCAGGGGAATCCGTTGAAGCGTTCCAGAGTAATTACTTCATAAAGTGACAGTGGTCAGAATTGAAAAAATTGGCCCGGTCACGAAGGCAAAAACAGGCTCTGGCGCAAAGTGGTTAAACAATTCTCGACTGCCCATATGATGATGTCATGTGTTTGGAAGCTTCTAATAGGTTTTTGGGCAACATCTGAGTTAATTAGAGACACACCTGTGGATGTATTTTAATGCACACCTGAAACACACTGCTTCTTTGTGTAGCATCATGGGAAAGTGTAAATAAATCAGCCAAGATATCAGGAAGAGAATTGTGGACTTGCACAAGTCTGGCTCATCCTTGGGTACAATTTCAAGATATCTGAAGGTGCCTCGTTCATCTGTACAAACAATTATATGCAAGTACAAACAAGATTGGAATATCCAGCCATCATACCGCTCAGGAAGGAGACGGGTTCTTTGTCCCAGAGATGAACGTGCTTTGGTCCGACATGTGCATATCAACCCCAGGACAAAAGCAAAGGACCTTGTGAAGAGGATGGCAGAAGCTAGTAAGATTGTCAGAGTGACAATTCACAGTGAAACGAGTACTGTATCAACATGGGATGAAAGACCACTCTTCCAGGAAGAAGCCATTACTCCAAAAGAAACATTAAAAATCCAGATTAATGTTTGCAAATGCACACAGGAACAAAGACCTTAATTTTTGGAGACATGTCCTGTGGTCTGATGAAACTAGAATTGATCTTTTTGTGCATAATGACCATCATTAAGTTTGGAGGAAAAAGGGAGAAGCTTAGAAGCCTAAGAACACCATCCCAACTGGGAAACACGGGGGTGGCATCATCATGTTGTGGGGTTGCTTTGCTGCAAGAGGGACTTGGTGCACATCACAAAATACGTAGATGGCTTCATGAGAAAAGAAGATTATGTGGCAATACTGAAGCAACATCTCAAGACATCAGCCAGGAAGTAAAAGCTTGAGCAGAAATAGGTCCTCCAAATGGACAATGACCCGAAGCATACTGCCAAAATGGTAACAAAGTGGCTTAACCCCTTCGTGACCAAACCAATTTTTTTAAATCTGACCAGTGTCACTTTATGTAGTAATAACTCTGGAATAACATATCCCATAGCTTTTGAGACTGTTTTTTGTGACACATGAGACTTTATAATAATGGTAAATTTAGGCTGATATGGTTTGCGTTTATTTATAAAAATATCAGAAACTTGGCAAAAATGTCTTAAAAATTGCACTTTTCAAACTATGATTATGCCTTTAATCCCAATAGTCAAACCACACAAAAACAGTAATAAATAACATTTCCCTCATGTCTGCTTTACATCAGCACCATTTGTAAAATGTTGTTTTATTTTATTAGCATTTTAGAAGATTTAAAAATGTAGCAGTTATTTTTCATTTTTTTTCAAGGAAATTTACAAAACTTATTTTTATAGGGACCTGTTCAGTTTTGAAGTGACTTTGAGGCTGCGTGCCCACTGTGCGTTTTTCAAGCGTTTTTGCTGTGGAATTTTCGAAGCGAAAACGCTTAAACGCTTGGTAATGCGTGCCCATGGTCCTCAATGATAACCCGCATGTGCTGTGTGTTGGTATATGCAACAGTTGTGGACTTCTTTGTTTGTGTGAAGGAGGACTTTATGCTGATCTGACAGTAGATGGCGATGTTGTGTAAAGTTTCCTTGTTTACTGTATTGTAAATGAAAAAAAGTCTCTCTTGTATTTTCTATTTTGTTCTTACTTCCTGGTGCAGTACTGTGTGACTGTGCGTTTTTTCCTTTACCTCATGTTCTGAGAAGTAAAAGCTTGTTATCCCCTGTAATCTGCTCTGTGAAGTTTTATACTGCAACTGTGGGTATCCAGAAGCTATGCAACACTGTGCACATGCTGCGGAAATTTACGCTGCGGATTATCATTGCGGAAAAATCTGAAGCATATCCATTAATTTTGCGGAAACGCGGCGTAATTGCCGCCATTGACTTCCATTGAATTGCATAATATCTTAATGACTACATGTACACATGTGGATATTAAGTGATTCAATGTGCGGATGGTACCCGGGTCTGGAGAAGAGGAGACTCTCCTCCAGACTCGGGTACCATAGTACCTGTAGTTAAAAAAGAATAAAATAAAAAATAACATTATACTTACCTTCTCATGGCCCCCGGTCTCCTGTATGGTGCGTCCGGTGTCTTCGGTGGCTCGTGGTGGTGTAAAAGGACCTTCCATGACGTTGTTTAGTCATGTGACAGGTCACGTGACCGCTGATGTCGGCGGTCGCTTGACCTGTCACAAGACTAAATGACGTCATGGAAAGTCCTTTTACACCATCGCGAGCCGCCCAAGACACCGGACGCACCGGAGAAGGAGACCGGGGGCCATCGGACGGCGAGTAGAATGTGTTTTTTGTTTACCATTTTTATTCTTTTTTTAACTATTAACTTGTTCACGCTATATAAATCCATGCCGGTTGCATGGATTTATATAGTGTGACCAAGTTGTCAAGCACTTTTCCAAGTGATGCTAAAATCGCTTGGAAAAGCGCTTGACAACCCGCATGCAGAAATGCATGCAAAAACACTTGACAAACGCTTCTACCTGGCAGGAAAAACGCATGTAAAATCCGCATGCATTTTTCCTGCCAGGGAGATACAGAAAAAATCCGGAGCATTTTTGCTTCGTGGGCACTTAGCCTGCGAGTCTTATATGTTGGAAACCACCCAAGAGTGTTACCATTTTAAACACTGCACCCCTCAACGTATTTAAAATTGCTTTCATATAGTTCATTAACCCTTCTGGTTCTTTTCAGGAAGTAATGGAAAGTGGAATGACAAGAATGAAAAAGTTTATTGTTACCATCTAGATTTTGATAACTTCTGAACAGGCAATTATAGCCGGCATACTTTAAAGGTAGTTATTTGGCCATGAGCTGCCAAGGCAAACATCAGGACCACACAATCAAGATATCAAGGTGCCGATAAAGTTAAAAGGAAGCCCCCACACTGTGTTAACTATTTAGATTCTATAATTACTATTGACAACAGAATCAGAGGGGTTAAACGTCCATGGTCTGTGCCAACGCTGATCATGGCTGATGCAGCAAGTAGTCAGCTATAATGTACAGGTGACAGCTACAGGATAGTCACCTGTCGGGGAACGCTAGTCTCTTATATTGCAGATCAGTAAAAAGACGTCTATTGGTCAATAAGGGGTTAAGGATAACAAAGTCAATGTTTTGGAGCGGCCATCACAAAGCCCTGATCTTAGTCCTATTGAAACTGTATGGGCAAAGCTGAAAAGGCCGGTGCGAGCAAGACGACCTACAAACCTGGATCAGTTACACCAGTTGTGTCAGGAGAAATGGGCCCAAATTCCGACCTAAGAGTATGTGCCCACGTAGCGTTTTACAAGCGTATATGCTGCGGACTTTCCTCAGGGTAAACGCTTGTGAAACGCTAGGTAATCTGCCCCCCATGGTCCCCAAGGGGAATCCGCAAGTTCTATGCCCATGCTGCGGATTTTTCCGCAGCGTTTTTGATGCGCGCAATAATCCACAGCATGTCAATTAATTTTGCGTTTCCGCAAACGGAATTGCCTTTGTAATGCAATAAAAAACGCAAGGCAATTCCGCATGTGGAAAACACGCGATAAACGCAGGATAAACGCGCGTGGAATTCCGCATGTGGAAAACACGCGATAAACGCAGGATAAACGCGCGTGGAATTCCGCATGTGTAAAACGCACGATAAACGCAGGATAAACGCGCGTGGAATTCCGCATGTGGAAAACGCACGATAAACGCAGGATAAACGCGCGTGGAATTCCGCATGTGGAAAACGCACGATAAACGCAGGATAAACGCGCGTGGAATTCCGCATGTGGAAAACACACGATAAACGCAGGATAAACGCGCGTGGAATTCCACATGTGGAAAACGCACGATAAACGCAGGATAAACGCGCGTGGAATTCCGCATGTGGAAAACGCGCGATAAACGCAGGATAAACGCGCGTGGAATTCCGCATGCGTTTTTCCGGGAGAGGACATGCGGAAAGCAACGTGGGCACATAGCCTTATATTGTGAGAAGCTTGTGGGAGGAAATCCCAAATGTTTCACCCAAGTCATTCACTTTAAGGACAATGGTACCAAATACTAATGAAATGGATGGAAAGTTTTGACTTTGTTTTAAGCATTTTTATTACTTACTGCATTCTCGCTCTCTCATTATTCTGGCATTTGGCAAATATTAAAAATGATGGTAATCCTAATTGACCTAAAACAGGAAAGGTTTATTCTGATTTCATGTCAGATATGGAGAGAAACATGCATATACTGTGTGTCTTTTTATATAGTGTATGGAAACTTCTGGTTTCAACTGTATATGAGATATTGAAATTTAATTGGTCATATTGTAATTTATTTTGAATGAAGTAAGTAAATTCCCACATTAATTTGACATTATATAATAATGTCTTTATATTTAAATAAATCTCAAGTGATTTCAACAATACAACAGGATGTTATTTTCTTATAATAAAAAAATTAAAATAAAAAATTCTATTGTGGTGTTAATTTTGTAATATTGATTTCTTTATCTGTTTCATTTATGTCTCAGTGTTTGAAAAAGGCCTTTTGCATAAGGCTGAAACGTTACATTGAATTTTGGGATTTCTTTATGCAATAAAGAATTGCATTATCATTATGAATATTTGAGTGCCGAGTATCTATATATACACTGGCATGCCAGGCATGTCAATCTCCACAAGGAGAAAAATGACCCTTTAGATCCCAGTGAGAAGCCTCTCATACAGTCAAATCGGATCTCATGCTTTGTACTGACGAGGAGCAATACCCTGAAACACCGTGGCTGCAAATTGAGATTCTGGTTTGGCTTTTATCCCAAGTCATGTGACAAGGCTCGTTAAAGGGTCGATATTGACTTTTAGGATTGCTACTTCCAATAGACTTGTCACTTATCTCACTTTTAGCAAATCAGAATATACCGTAGATCATATATAATAGAAATAATCATTATCCACTGTCTGTCTTTCCAAAAGTGATAATAGGAAGTGCAGCCATATCGGTTGTGAGCTTTGAATTAATTTCTCAGAAACAGACAGTGAACAGTCATTTTGTCAGGATGTTATATCAATGACTAAGTCATTAGTTTCCAAGAAGCTGCTTTAAAATTGACAAACTACTTCTTCCTATTTTTGCAGCGGTGCAATATTGCCATCTTATTAGAGAAGAGCAGTTATAGAGAATGTGTTATCAAACAATAACCAATTGTTTAAATTACCTTTTTACATGAAATGTATTATTTTTTTTTTACTTTTTTTTCACTATAGTAACCATCTAAACTAAAAAAACACACCCACAGATCCTGCAATTATCACCCTGGCCAAAATTAGTTTCATATTTCCTGTTGTATGCAGAAGATTTTTCAGCAGTTTTATTATCATCAGTGAAAATGACAATGAAAGATGACACCTCTATATAAAGCAGATAAAGTAGCCACCATTCACAAGAAATGATAGTCACAGCTCACCTCCTCACCCTTCCTTCACAATGAGTCTATTCTTAGGACTAGTGGCCAGTGTGAAAATTGTAAGACTTCAGGATTGTTTTTTTTTTATTGTGATGTTAAAAAGTGAAAAGCTAAAAAAAATGACATTTACAGTAAATTTAATGTAATCCCTTCTCACCATGGACAGTTTTAGTTTTTGGGCTTTTTCTTTGTTCCTCTCCTTCTTTCTCCCCTTTCGTGTGACATAGCTGTATGAGGGCTCGTTTTTTTTACCCTACAATATACTGGAAAACTGGAACAAAAATTCCAAGCGAAGTTAAATGGGATTGCGTTTTTCATTGTATTTGGGTTTTGTTTCTAAGGTTTCATTGTGCAGTGAAAATGACCTGTGAACATGATTCTTCATGTCGAGCAAACTTGAAAAACCAGATATCAAACTTGTATAGTTTTATTTTGATGGTGAAAATATTTCAGAGATTCGGTCGATAGAGCTTTATGAGGGCTTGTTAATTGCTGAGGTTTTCATTAATAACATTTTTTGGGTTATATACGATGTTTCAATCACACTTTTTCATGTACCAACATGGCAGCCATGGGGGCGGTCAGCAGGCTCATGGTTGCCACTGAAATCCATAAGCAGCACTTTCACTTAGTGAAGGGGGGTGGAAGGCAACATCCCATGGGCATCCAAAATGGTGAACCTCTGGGACATCGCACCTTAACTACCACGGTCAGGGATTTACTGCAGCATCTAAGGGGTTAACAGCAGCAACCAGAGCTGCTCTAATAGCGGCTTTTACAGACAAATACCGGCAGTATAACACAGCTGGAATCTGCAGGTATATTGCGGGTGGAGTTGCAGAGTCCACTCCACACACTCGCACCCAACATGCACTATACATGTAGGGCAGATAGGGGTTAAACAACAGAGGACACGTTCCTTTTAAGCACTTAAGAATTTATTTATTTTTTACTTTGCAGATAGTATACTGGCATATGCTTTGTACTTAAAAGGAATGTCTGCATTAGTTAATGTCTTTTTGTTAGAAGGGCCCCAATATGCTGACTAAAGGATGATCTGTTGCTGGCAATCTCAGCGATAAGCCATTTGTTGAAAAATCTGGCAACAAGCATTTAATTCTCCTGCACTGCCACCAAAGGAAACAGGAGGTACTGCACAGTATCCAGTGAAATCAATAAGCTGACTATGTAATGAATGAAGTACTGGGACCTTCAAAGTGGGAATGACTCCATGTAACTGCTCTCTAGTCTGCATAAAATGGGTTCAGGTTTACAACGGAGAATCCCCACTATTAACCTGTATAGTGCCCCAAGTATGTGCAAGTGGTTTCTAAACCAGACAACCTCATTAAGTCTCATAACACCTTTGTCAATAAACAGGTATTCTCAAGTTACTAAGTTGCTTTAATTAGTTAAACAGCATGAAAATACACAAGTTTGCCACTGACTTGCTTTTTCTATCTGCTGTCATTCTCCTGCAATGAGAGCTTTTATCTTACATAGTGTAAAGCTCATTTCCTTGGAGTTCAGCCACTAGTAGACCTTGGTAGAGAGTGTGCAGTAGTCACATTCCAGGAGAAAAGTTAATTCCTAACATACCGTTATCTCTGTCCAGCCCATTCATTTCTATACACCAGTTAGCTGCTCCCTGCCTTCTCCCTTTAGGCTTTTGACGAGATGCTCTTATCCATCCTGTAGAATCACAATTCCTGCACCCAGTATCTAGGCTCTCACTGTCCGTGGCTGTGTGCTTGCTCATCAGAGCTATCACTCTGGGAGAAGAGCCCGTCCTGCCAGAAATCAGGAAGTAAGGAGACTGCACAGCTCTGAGCTGCTCAAGAGATCACTTATGAAAACTCCTTTTAGGCATCAAACATTTCCTTTGTTCAAATAGAAAGAATATAGATCTACATATTTTAGAATGTGTATGAACTACATGTCTGAAATAAAAATAAATGATTCTAAATAATATATATATATATATATATATATATATATATATATATATATATATATATATACAGTACAGACCAAAAGTTTGGACACACCTCATTTAAAGATTGTTCTGTATTTTCATGACTATGAAAATTGTACATTCACACTGAAGGCATCAAAACTATGAATTAACACAGGTGGAATTATATACTTAACACAAAAAATTTGGGAAACAACTGAAAATATGTCTTATATTCTAGGTTCTTCAAAGTAGCCACCTTTAGCTTTGATAACTGATTTGCACACTTTTGGCATTCTCTTGATGAGCTTCAAGAGGTAGTCACTGGAAATGGTCTTCCAACAATCTTGAAGGAGTTCCAAGAGATGCTTAGCACTTGTTGGCCCTTTTGCCTTCACTCTGCAGTCCAGCTCACCCCAAACCATCTCGATTGGGTTCAGGTCTGGTGACTGTGGAGGCCAGGTCATCTGGCGTAGCACCCCATCACTCTCAGTTTGGTCAAATAGCCCTTACACAGCCTGGAGGTGTGTTTGGGGTCATTGTCTTGTTCAAAAATAAATGATGGTCCAACTGAACGCAAACCGGATGGAATAGCATGCCGCTGCAAGATGCTGTGGTAGCCATGCTGGTTCAGTATGCCTTCAGTTTTGAATAAATCCCCAACAGTGTCACCAGCAAAGCACCCCCACACCATCACACCTCCTCCTCCATGCTTCACGGTGGGAACCAGGCATGTAGAGTCCATCCGTTCACCTTTTCTGCGTCGCACAAAGACACGGTGGTTGGAACCAAAGATCTCAAATTTGGACTCATCAGACCAAAGCACAGATTTCCACTGGTCTAATGTCCATTCCTTGTGTTCTTTAGCCCAAACAAGTCTCTTCTGCTTGTTGCCTGTCCTTAGCAGTGGTTTCCTAGCAGCTATTTTACCATGAAGGCCTGCTGCACAAAGTCTCCTCTTAACAGTTGTTGTAGAGATGTTTCTGCTGCTAGAACTCTGAGGAAGCCATACGGCGAGAGCGTGGGTTCGGGGATAGGCTGACGACCTGGTGCGGGCTGCACACACATGGGTATGCATTGTTTCTGACTGTTTCTCTGACTCTCTACTTTTTGGGGAAGCTCCTCTTATATTCATGCTTTTATGGCATGCCTAATACATTCTTTACTGAGGGCTCCCATGTATAGGTATCTCACCTGTCATTAGTGGCACATTATTGCAGGGACTGTGATTATACAATCTACTGGGTAATCTATTGCATAGAGCTTTTGCATGGAACATTGAATGGATTACTACTATTATTATTTATTTTTCTTTGCGCAAGACACCTGCACTTTATGATTCATTGGGGAGATTATTACATGGACCTCTGCACGTAATATTGTATGGACTACCAATATATGTTTAACCCCCCCCCCTTCCCCTTTTTTTTCTCTCTGCAAAGTGCCTGGTATAAGTACCGCCCCATTTTTGTCCAATAAATGCAGCTGATCTCTGCGACCTGTGTATGTGCTGTGTGACTGGGCACTTCAGCCCTCACTGGGTACCCATCTTTACATCTTAAACTGTATGTTAAATTATGTATGCAAGTTTTTAAGAAATTGAATTAATAAAAATTATGTTTTTTATCGCTAAACTCAATGTCCTCCTCTCTTTCTGCTAGAACTCTGTGTGGCATTGACCTGGTCTCTAATCTGAGCTGCTGTTAACCTGCGATTTCTGAGGCTGGTGACTCGGATAAACTTATCCTCAGAAGCAGAGGTGACTCTTGGTCTTCCTTTCTTGGGGCGGTCCTCATGTGAGACAGTTTCTTTGTAGCGCTTGATGGTTTTTGCAACTTCACTTGGGGACACTTTCAAAGTTTGCCCAATTTTTCGGACTGACTGACATTTATTTCTTAAAGTAATGATGGCCACTCGTTTTTCTTTAATTAGCTGCTTTTTTCTTGCCATAATACAAATTCTAACAGTCTATTCAGTAGGACTCTCAGCTGTGTATCCACCTGACTTCTGCACAACTGATGCTCCCAACCTAATTTATAAGGCAAGAAATCCCACTTATTAAACCTGACAGGGCACACCTGTGAAGTGAAAACCATTTCCGGTGACTACTTCTTAAAGCTCATCAAGAGAATGCCAAGAGTGTGCAAAGCAGTCATCAAAGCAAAAAGTGGCTACTTTGAAGAACCTAGAATATAAGACATATTTTCAGTTGTTTCACACTTTTTTGTTAAGTATATAATCCTACATGTGTTAATTCATAGTTTTGATGCCTTCAGTCCAAAATTTATCCAAAATTAATGGGTATGCTTCAGATTTTTCCGCAATGATAATCCGCAGCGTAAATTTCCGCAGCATGTGCACAGTGTTGCACAGCTTCTGGATACCCACAGTTGCAGTATAAAACTTCACAAAGCAGATTACATGGGATAACAAGCTTTTACTTCTCAGAACATGAGGTAAAGGAAAAAACGCACAGTCACACAGTACTGCATCAGGAAGTAAGAACAAAATAGAAAATACAAGAGAGACTTTTTTTCTTTCACAATACAGTAAACAAGGAAACTTTACACAACATCGCCATCTACTGTCAGATCAGCATAAAGTCCTCCTTCACACAAACAAAGAAGTCCACAACTGTTGCATATACCAACACACAGCACATGCGGGTTATCAGTGAGGACCATGGGGCACGCATTACCAAGCGTTTAAGCGTTTTCGCTTCGAAAATTCCGCAGCAAAAACGCTTGAAAAACGCACAGTGGGCACGCAGCCTCAAAGTCACTTCAAAACTGAACAGGTCCCTATAAAAATAAGTTTTGTAAATTTCCTTGAAAAAAATGAAAAATAACTGCTACATTTTTAAATCTTCTAAAATGCTAACAAAATAAAACAACATTTTACAAATGGTGCTGATGTAAAGCAGACATGAGGGAAATGTTATTTAGTACTGTTTTTGTGTGGTATGACTATTGGGATTAAAGGCATAATCAATCAAAGTTTGAAAAGTGCAATTTTTAAAACATTTTTGCCAAGTTTCTGATATTTTTATAAATAAACGCAAACCATATCAGCCTAAATTTACCATTGTTCTTTGTGATGCATGATACTTTATAATAGTCTCGAAAGCTATGGGATATGTTGAAGCATTCCAGAGTTATTACTATATAAAGTGACACTGGTCAGATTTAAAAAAAATTGGTTTTGTCATGAAGGGGTTAAGCCACTTTGTTACCATTTTGGCAGTATGCTTCGGGTCATTGTCCATTTGGAGGACCTATTTCTGCTCAAGCTTTAACTTCCTGGCTGATATCTTGAGATGTTCCTTCAGTATTGCCACATAATCTTTGTAACGGGTCCGGGAGGCGGAACCTCTGAGCTACTATACAAGGGGGCGGCCCTTGTAAGGGAGCGGGTGGCAGTCTCTGGGTGAACGGACAGGGAGTTACGGCAAGTGATCAGGGCAGTCTCTGGGTAAGGGGTAGGTACGACCTGTGATGGCAGAGCCTCCGGGTAGGCTAGCAGGCAGATGGTAGATGTGTGCTCCCAGGTGAGCAAGCGAGAGTCTCTGGAATAGCAGGTGGTCACGGCACGTGACGGCGGAACCTCCGGGCTGGCAGGCAGGTAGGTAACGGAGAAGCGCTCCCAGGTGAGCGGGCAAGAGTCTCTGGAATAGCTGGTGGTCACCGCACGTGACAACGGGACCTCCGGGCTGGCAAGCAGGCAGGTAACGGAGATGCGCTCCCAGGTGAGCGGGCAAGAGTCTCTGAGATAGCTGGTGGTCACAGCACGTGACAACGGAGCCTCCGGGCTGGCAAGCAGGCAGATAACGGAGAAGCGCTCCCAGGTGAGCGGGCAAGCTGGTCCATAGACAGACTGACCGGAGTAGTAAGGCAGACCGTCGGACCTCAGGCAAGCAGGCAGGTAGCTGATATGCGCTCCCAGGTGAGCGGGCAGGCTGGTCCTTTAGACAGACTGACAGGAGTAGTAAGGCAGACCGTCGGACCTCAGACTGGCAGACAGGTAACAAGTATTCAGGCAGGAATCAGGCAGGTAACTGGCAGGTAACTGGCAGGAAACTGGCAGGAAACTGGCAACGGGACCTGAGGGCTGAAGCACAGGTGAGACACAGGTGCAAACAACATTGCTCGGGCACCTCCATTTTGGAGGAGGTGCCTTATATATGATGAAGTCCTCCGGCCATTGGCCGGGGACTCTTTAGGGCGGCGCGCGCGGCCCCTTTAAGAGGAGGGGAGCGCGCGCGCGCGCGCCCTAAGCACAGGGGCCGGGAAGGAGCGCGCGCTGAGAGCAGAGCAGGAGGAGGACGCCGGGACGGAGCGCGCGCTGACAGCAGAGCGGGGGGAGGATGCCGGGCACGGAGCAGAGCGGTGAGGGGAGCAGCGTCCCTGCCTAGCAGAGGGCAGGGACGCCGGCACTACAGTACCCCCCCCTTTAGGCCCCCCCTTTTTTAGGCCAGACAGAAATTTAGCTAGGATGAGAGGGGCATGGATGTTCTCCCGGGGCTCCCACGTTCTCTCCTCAGGACCAAACCCCTTCCAATCTACCAGGAAAAAGGTCTTTCCTCTTACCCTTTTGGTGGCAAGAATGTTCTCTACCTCAAACTCGTCCTCAGCAGAAACCGGAGCAGGAGGCGTACCTGTAGACTTGGAAAAAGAGTTAAGCACCACAGGTTTGAGGAGAGACACATGGAAGGAGTTAGGGATCCGTAAGTTGGCCGGGAGTTTCAATTTATAGGCCACCGGGTTGATCTGACTGATGACCTCCAGTGGGCCGATGAACCGAGGCCCTAACTTATAGGAAGGGATCTTGAGCCGGACATATTTGGACGAAAGCCAGACTTTATCCCCAGGGCGGAATTGAGGAGGGTCCAGACGTTTTTTGTCAGCGTGTCTTTTCATACGCTCGGATGACAGAAGGAGTGCGGACCGGGTACTCTCCCATATGGAGGAAAATTTGTTAACAAGAGATTCCGCAGCCGGATTGTCCGCCGAGGTGGAGACGGGAAACGGGATCCGAGGATGCTGACCGTAGACTACAAAAAACGGGGATTTGGAGGAAGACTCGCTCTCGTGATTGTTGTACGAGAATTCGGCCCATGGCAGGAGATCCACCCAGTCAGAATGGTGGGCATTAACGAAGTGCCGAAGGTAACTGGTCAGGTTCTGATTGATCCGCTCCACTTGACCATTAGACTGTGGGTGGTAAGCGGAGGAGAAGTCCAGGGTGACGTCCAGCAATTTACAAGTGGCTCTCCAGAAACGGGAAGTGAACTGTACCCCACGATCTGACACGATGTGACGGGGCAGGCCATGAAGACGGAAGATGTGGCGGATAAAGTCTTTAGCCAGCTCGGGTGCAGACGGAAGACCTGGCAGTGGAATGAAGTGAGCCATCTTGGAGAAGCGGTCAGCGACCACCCAAATGACCGTACAACCGGCAGAGACGGGCAGATCAGTAATGAAGTCCATCGCTATATGCTGCCAGGGGGAAGCAGGTACTGGCAGAGGTAGGAGGCGGCCGGCCGGCAGGTGTCTCGGAACTTTGTTGCGGGCGCAGGACACACAGGCAGAAACAAAGTCTATTACATCCTTGTGCAGGTTAGGCCACCAGTAGTGCCGGGTAATAAGCTGAAGGGTCTTTTTCTGACCGGCGTGGCCAGCTAGTTTAGACGAATGACCCCAGTGTAGGATCTTCTCCCGATCAGGTACTGGTACGAACGTCTTACCAGGAGGAAGACGATTTAGACTCACGGGAGCCACCTGCATTACTCTGGCGGGATCGATGATATGTTTCGGATCCTCCTCGAGATCAGACACCAGAAAGGATCGAGACAAGGCGTCCGCCTTGACGTTTTTGTCAGCCGGGCGAAAATGAAGGACAAAATCAAAACGAGCAAAAAACAAGGACCACCGGGCTTGGCGCGGGTTAAGTCTCTGGGCATGCTGGAGGTAAGCCAAGTTCTTGTGGTCAGTGTAAATTATTACCGGGTGAAGAGCCCCCTCGAGCAGGTAACGCCACTCCTCCAATGCCAGTTTTATGGCCAATAACTCTCGGTCTCCTATGGAATAGTTGCGCTCAGAGGAGGAGAAGAGTTTAGAGAAGAAGCCACAAGTTACCATCCTCCCGGAAGATGATTTTTGAGTAAGTACCGCTCCGGCTCCAGAGGAGGAGGCGTCAACTTCCAGGAAGAACTGCTTGTTGCCATCTGGGCGATGCAGCACCGGGGCGGAAGAGAAGGCCTGTTTAAGGGAAAGAAAGGCCTCCTCTGCTTCGGGTGGCCACTCTTTGGGATTAGTACCTTTACGGGTGAGCGCAGAAATTGGGGCCGTCCGGGAAGAGAAGTGTGGTATGAAGAGGCGGTAGTAGTTGGCGAAGCCCAGGAATCGCTGAATGGCCTTCAACCCCTCCGGTCGGGGCCATATCTCGATGGCAGACAGTTTCTCAGGATCCATTTGTAGGCCGGTCTGAGAGATAATGTAGCCCAGAAACGGAAGCGAGGTCTGCTCAAAGAGGCACTTCTCAAATTTAGCGTAGAGATGGTTCTGCCTTAGCCTGAGCAGGACCTGACGAACGTCCCTCCGGTGAGTCTGGAGATCCGGAGAGAAGACCAAGATGTCGTCCAGGTACACCACTACGCAGGAGTAGAGAAGGTCCCGGAAGATGTCATTGACCAACTCTTGAAAGACGGCAGGAGCGTTACAGAGACCAAAGGGCATTACCAGGTATTCATAGTGGCCGTCCCGGGTGTTGAATGCCGTCTTCCATTCATCCCCCTGACGAATACGAACCAGGTTGTACGCCCCACGAAGGTCCAGTTTGGTGAAGATCCTAGCCCCCCTCAGACGATCAAATAATTCTGGAATGAGCGGAAGGGGGTACTTATTCTTCACCGTGATCAGGTTTAGGCCTCTATAGTCTATACAGGGACGGAGAGAGCCGTCCTTCTTTTTGACGAAAAAGAAGCCTGCTCCCGCCGGGGAGGTAGATTTCCGGATGAATCCTCTGGCCAGATTCTCCTCAATATATTCGGACATTGACCGGGTCTCAGCAGCGGATAAAGGATAGATACGCCCACGGGGAGGAGTAGTACCGGGTAGCAGATCGATGGGACAGTCGTATGGTCTATGTGGTGGTAATGTCTCTGCCTCCTTTTTATTAAAGACATCTGCATAAGACCAATAAGGAATCGGAAGTCCAGGTAGATTAGCTGGGGTAGGAGAGGGACGGACGGGATGGACGGGAACCAGGCAGGTTTTATGACAGTCTTGTCCCCAGCGAAGGACCTCTCCGGTTTGCCAGTCTAGCACGGGTGCATGTCTCTGGAGCCAGGGCAGACCTAGCAAGAGGGCGTGAGAGAGTCCAGGCAGAACATGAAAGGAGATACTTTCAGAATGCAGCATTCCCACCTGCAGGGTAATGGATTCGGTGATGAGTTGAATGGGGCGAGGTAAGAGGCCCCCATCCACGGCAGCGACAGACAAGGGTACAGCCAGAGGTTTGGTGGGGATGCGGTATTTCTCAACCAGGGACTGTGAAATAAGGTTCCCGGCTGCTCCAGAGTCAAGTTGGGCTAGTTCGAAATAACGGTTCTCCCCGTAGATGATCGAAACTGACAACAGCAGGGATGGAGAGGATTTATTCTTGTCTAGGTGGACCTCTCTGAGCGAACCTAGACACAGGCGTTTCCCGACCTCTCCGGGCAGGCACGGATCCGGTGCTCCTTACTGCCACAGTAGAAGCAGCTCCCCTCGGCACGGCGTGAGTCCTGACGGGTTTTGACCATCTTGGTCTGGTCGACCTGCATAGGCTCAGGAGAGTGTACCTGGGGAGAGATGGAGGGAATGACGGGTTTCTGGAAAGTAGGAGCTAAACGTGGAATCCTTCTCTCACGGGTGACCTCTTTGGCACGCTCCTGGAACCGTAGGTCAATCCGGGTGGCAAGGGTTATTAGATCATCGAGAGAGGTAGGAATGTCCCGACCAGCAAGTTCATCTTTAATACGACCGGACAGACCCTCCCAGAAGACGGATACCAGAGCGTCGTTATCCCAGGCCAGCTCCGAGGCAAGGGTGTGGAACCGTATGGCATATTGGCCCACGGTGAGACCCTCCTGACGGAGGCGTAGCAGAGAGGATGCGGATGAGGTCTTCCGTCCGGGTTCGTCGAAGACTTTCCGGAAAGCCGAGAGAAAAGCAGGCAAGTTGGACACCAGGGGGTCTCCTCTCTCCCATAGAGGATTTAGCCAGGCCAGGGCCTCCCCGGTGAGATGGGACATGATAAAGGCAATTTTGGCCCGGTCGGAATTAAACTGATGGGACAAAAGTTCAAAGTGCAGGGTGCACTGATTTATGAAGCCCCGAGCCTGGACGGAGTCGCCTCCGAAGCGAGGAGGTGCAGACAGCCGGGGACCGGGATAGGTTACCATGGTATTAGTGGGTAGCGGAGCTGCCGGGTTGCGAGTCATGGTACTGGCAGTGGCTGCAGGTGGTGCAGTCAGAGTGTCCAGGCGAGTATTGACATTCCGCAGGTGACCCAGGATGGACTCCTGTTGGGACCTTTGACGGGACAGTTCATGACACAGGTCCGTGAGCGAGGGAGCTTGGGTGCCACCGGGTTCCATGGCCCGAGCAAACTGTAACGGGTCCGGGAGGCGGAACCTCTGAGCTACTATACAAGGGGGCGGCCCTTGTAAGGGAGCGGGTGGCAGTCTCTGGGTGAACGGACAGGGAGTTACGGCAAGTGATCAGGGCAGTCTCTGGGTAAGGGGTAGGTACGACCTGTGATGGCAGAGCCTCCGGGTAGGCTAGCAGGCAGATGGTAGATGTGTGCTCCCAGGTGAGCAAGCGAGAGTCTCTGGAATAGCAGGTGGTCACGGCACGTGACGGCGGAACCTCCGGGCTGGCAGGCAGGTAGGTAACGGAGAAGCGCTCCCAGGTGAGCGGGCAAGAGTCTCTGGAATAGCTGGTGGTCACTGCACGTGACAACGGGACCTCCGGGCTGGCAAGCAGGCAGGTAACGGAGATGCGCTCCCAGGTGAGCGGGCAAGAGTCTCTGAGATAGCTGGTGGTCACAGCACGTGACAACGGAGCCTCCGGGCTGGCAAGCAGGCAGATAACGGAGAAGCGCTCCCAGGTGAGCGGGCAAGCTGGTCCATAGACAGACTGACCGGAGTAGTAAGGCAGACCGTCGGACCTCAGGCAAGCAGGCAGGTAGCTGATATGCGCTCCCAGGTGAGCGGGCAGGCTGGTCCTTTAGACAGACTGACAGGAGTAGTAAGGCAGACCGTCGGACCTCAGACTGGCAGACAGGTAACAAGTATTCAGGCAGGAATCAGGCAGGTAACTGGCAGGTAACTGGCAGGAAACTGGCAGGAAACTGGCAACGGGACCTGAGGGCTGAAGCACAGGTGAGACACAGGTGCAAACAACATTGCTCGGGCACCTCCATTTTGGAGGAGGTGCCTTATATATGATGAAGTCCTCCGGCCATTGGCCGGGGACTCTTTAGGGCGGCGCGCGCGGCCCCTTTAAGAGGAGGGGAGCGCGCGCGCGCGCGCCCTAAGCACAGGGGCCGGGAAGGAGTGCGCGCTGAGAGCAGAGCAGGAGGAGGACGCCGGGACGGAGCGCGCGCTGACAGCAGAGCGGGGGGAGGATGCCGGGCACGGAGCAGAGCGGTGAGGGGAGCAGCGTCCCTGCCTAGCAGAGGGCAGGGACGCCGGCACTACAATCTTCTTTTCTCATGAAGCCATCTATTTTGTGATGTGCACCAAGTCCCTCTTGCAGCAAAGCAACCCCACAACATGATGCTGCCGCCCCCGTGTTTCACAGTTGGAATGGTGTTCTTAGGCTTCTAAGCTTCTCCCTTTTTCCTCTAAACTTAACGATGGTCATTATGCACAAAAAGTTAAATTCTAGTTTCATCAGACCACAGGACATGTCTCCAAAAATTAAGGTCTGAGTTCCTGTGTGCATTTGCAAACATTAATCTGGCTTTTTTATGTTTCTTTTGGAGTAATGGCTTCTTCCTGGCAGAGTGGTCTTTCAGCCCATGTTGATACAGTACTCGTTTCACTGTGAATTGTCACTCTGACAATCTTACTAGCTTCTGCCATCCTCTTCACAAGGTCTTTTGCTTTTGTCCTGGGGTTGATATGCACATGTCGGACCAAAGCACGTTCATCTCTGGGACACAGAACCCATCTCTTTCCTGAGTGGTATGATGGCTGCACATTCCAATCTTGTTTGAACTTGCATATAATTGTTTGTACAGATGAACGAGGCACCTTCAGATATCTTGAAATTGTACCTAAAGATAAGCCAGACTTGTGCAAGTCTACAATTCTCTTCCTGATATCTTGGCTGATTTCTTTACACTTTCCCATGATGCTACACATAGAAGCAGTGTGTTTCAGGTGTGCATTAAAATACATCCACAGGTGTGTCTCTAATTGACTCAGATGTTGCCCAAAAAACTATTCGAAGCTTCCAAACACATGGCATCATAATATGGGCAGTCCAGAATTGTTTAAATACATAGTAATCTTAGTGTATGTAAACTTTTGACTTTGCAGTAAGTAATAAAAATGCCTTAAAACATCATCTCTCTCATTATTCTGGCATTTGGCAAATATTAAAAATGATGGTAATCCTAATTGACCTAAAACGGGAAAGGTTTATACTTATTTCATGTCAGATATTGAGAAAAACATGCATATGTGTCTTTTTATATAGTGTATGTAAACTTCTGGTTTCAACTGTATATATGTATATATGTGCACATCTCATTGCTATAGCAAATCAGTGGGAGTCATCAACAGTGATAAAGTAATAGAAAAAAGGAAGAAAATTGAATCCTTAGAGGAAAAGTAAGATAATTTGTCTAAAAAATGCCAGTGTAAGGAGGCTCATAAGCTCCCCGGGGAGCCATTGCATGGTTTATAAGCCTCCTTACTCTGGCATTTCACTCTCCTCACTGGGATCTAAGGGGTAAAGTTTTTCCTTCTGAAGTCTCTCACACAGCTAAATCAGATCTCATGCTTTGCACTGCTGAGGGGCAACACCCCGAAACACCATGGCTGCAAATTGAGATTCTAGTTTGCCATTTATCCTAAATCATGTGGCAAGGCTTGTTAAAAGGTTGATATTGACTTTTAGGATTGCTACTTCTAATAGGTTGCACTGGAAGAGACAGTTTGCAAGTTTTAGGTGGAATTTCTGTTCAATAAAAATACTTTTTGATTACACCAGTGTTTTTTTCCTTTCTCTACAGACTGGACCAGTCATTGGGGAAGCCCTCACTGTTTCTTTCTGGATAGATTCCACTTCCTACCACTATGAAATGGAATAAATGCTATGTTTTAGAGAAATTAACAATAGTAATGGTAGTAATCTGACACCATATGATGGCAAATCCAAGCAATACGCCGTCATTTGTAACGATGGGAAAGCCTTTTTTTAAGAGGTTGTCCAGAATAAGGATGCCATATTTCATCGCTTTGTGGAAAAATAGGTAAATCGTTTCTCATGTTATATTCTCTGAACTGTAAATCGTAAACGGTTTCACAAATTTGGTTGAATGCCAGTAGACCCAAAAAATGCTAATTTCTAATAGTAAATTTAAAAATGACTTTTTTTTACTTTTATTTATTTCCAGATAAAGTGAAAGATCGAGGCTCTAATACAATTGGGTCAAGATTGAACCGTGTCGAGGACAAGGTAAGAAAATAAGATAAAACCATATATATTTATATTATGCACAGCTACTACTTACACATACACACATGGAGTACAGGATATACAGACAATTACCACATACTACATACAGAATATTCCTCACTCTCTGAAAAAGTGTAAAATACATAATGGTGCATCCAGACACCAATTCTACAGCGCTGCTCACACACTGCAAAGAGTCTAAATACCTGTGGTCATCTGTGACTTCAACACACAAGTTAAGGTGGCCACACAATAACTGAAAGGTGATTGCTGGTTCAGCCGTCCACTACCTCTCCCAACTCTCATACACGAGAAGGTTTGGCTTGGTTAAATGTTCATGTGTTTTCAAAGTGGAGAACTGTGAAAATCACTGCCAAACGGCTCTGGCAGCAGCTTATCACCTGAATAACAAAAGGGTCGGGCATTAAGGGTCAGGCAGTTTGAATTTTACCTCCTCTGACCTCATCTGTCAGGGAAGAGTCTGGATGTCCCCTTAGACTATTAGCTTAGTCTATTGTGTATGGAGGCTTAAAGGGGTTTTCCATTACTCAGACAACTACATCTCAATCCATATGTGTGTCCCCCAGTAAAATAATAACACCTATACTCACCTCCAGTGCCAGCACTATTCCAGCGGTGTCTGCACTGGCTCTCCTGGGGATTGCATGTGTCATGGGTGTGTCAGAAGTGACAGACAGTCATCCTGCAGTTGGTTGCAGGAGATCTCTTCATTTGGCCTTACAGACAACTTCTTAGAATATGTATCTCTAGGACCCAGGGGCTAGCTTCCTCTGGCTAATTAACACCCTGGCCTGGATGTATAAATACCTGTTGTGAGCCAGAGGGAGGTGCCAGCGATATTCATTGCCCCTTGTGAAGGCTTGAGCAAGAGCAGTACTTCTTCCTCTCTGGTGCTAGAGAACGTGTGCGCATTTGTCTGGAGTCGAGTAAAGCTAAGCGATTTTCCCTTGTTTGTCCCCCATTGTTGTCTTTAGTGTTCAGTGGGGATCAACTAGTGCTCATCCTTTCTGTTCCCTAGTCTGAGCCTAATGCCAGGGATAGACAGGCTGAGGTACGCGTGCGGCGATTGGTGAAGAACCAATAAAGGGACATTAGTGGAGACAGGGTGACACTAGATCAGCCTAGGAGTTCTCCACTCCCCACTTTCCCTAGTCTGGGTTCCCTTTCCCTTTTCCCTTTGTGTTGCACTTAGTCTTTCCCACACCTTACGTGACAGCATGACATTATGTCTCATGATTCCTAGGGGCAATCAGTGCTGACTTTACTCTCCCCGCCTTTGGCCAACTTGCATACATCCAGAGGAAGTGAGAGATGTTGCTGGTCTTACTTCCTCCGGATGTACAGGCATGTGATATAACTGGAGGCAGGAAGAGTGAAGCCAGCGCTGATTGGCAGCAGGGATCACTTGACATAACAATGTCACGTGATTCCAAGGAGAGCCAATGCCGACATGGCTGGAACACTGGAGGGGAGTATAGGTGTTATTATTTTACTGAGGGCAAAAATATATATATGGAGGAGATGTTCGAGTAGTAGAAAACCCCTTTAAGTGTTGGCTACTACTTTCATGGATGTTGACAGAAAGCTCTTTCTGAGTTCATTAAGTAGTTCAATCTGACAAAGGTTTCCAATAGAGTTGGTGCGAGTCAATTCGCAGGACCCAGTCCATCAGCCACATCCATAATCTGTGACCGCTGCATCGGAGCCCTGAGAACCACCTCCTACATCCCGGCATCCACAGCTGTTCTACTGATTAGCCGGCCTGATGCAATGTCACATATGCATCATGCTGTAACCATAAAGATGCAGCTAATCAGAAGAGAAGCAGGGAATCTTGGAAGGTAGAAGGCAGGTCTTGAGGCTCCTGTCCAGCATCCAAAGATTACTGACGTGGCCGATGGACCGAGTGCTGCGAAACGAATCGCACCAACTATAGTTTTCAATTAAAACAACAATGTCTAAATGGCTAACCAATATTGCATTAAGGGATCTATCTACTTTATTTCTCCCCAAAACTGTGCCTCTCTTGTCCATGGGGTGTGTCTGGTATTGCAACTCAGCGCCCCATTGATTTGGTTAGGGATAAGCTACAATATCAGGCAGCGCTCATGGGTAGTGTGAAATGTGTATGGAGTGTGGTCTGTATCTATGCTATTCTCTTTGTTTGAAGTTTTTTTTTATACATTTGTAGGTAACTCAAATGGATCATAAACTCAATCTCATAACCGATATGATTCACCACCTGATAGCAAACCAACAAAGCGGTCAGTCTACCAACAGAACACCGCACCGGAGCAACTCTCTGAACGACGGGAGCAGCCTCTCCAGTACTCTGCTACCTACCAACAGTTAACAGTGCCAAGACGAGACCAAGATAATGCATCTTGATGAACAAACACAAACTCGTTCTTCTACTGTCCTCAATGCAGATATTCATTATTTTAATGAATGCATTTATAAGCAGAAAGTAAAATGAATGATGAAATTAGACTGAGTATGGAGTAAGTGTGTAACACTGTAAAGGACGTCTTGTCTATTCTCTGTAGATCCTATCAGGGCTCATTGAAGGTTTCTTAGAGGAAGGGACATGGAACATATGTGTATTGCTCCATGTAGAAACATGCAAGAAAGCATCTGATACATTGATGAATCCTTTCTCAGGAAGATTGTAGCTCATCGGCCTGTGGGATCGTAAATCGCTACGGGTCGTGCTGTAAAACTGGCAATACAACTGAACAATTACCCTGATTTTTTTTATTGTATTAAAATACACTTTTTACATTGATTTTCAATTTTTGGGGGGCCTAAAATGAAAATTCTTTTGAGAAAAATAGAAATAAATATTGTACTGTAGAAAATTACACTTCTTTTTTTTTACAATGTATTTTTGGTAAAAATGGTATTAAAGAGTTAATTTTTCTTTATGATTTCTGATCACAATTTTTTTTTTCTGGAATATTTTTTGACATCTGATCAAATGTATTGTATTTTCTCAAAAATGTTGATATTTGCACATTGATTGGTTTAAAGCAGTGATGGCGAATCTTTTAGAGACCGAGTGCCCAAACTGCAATCCAAAACCCACTAATTTATCACCAAGTGCCAACACGGCAATTTATCCTAAATATTGAGGTTTTACTGATACAAACAACTGATACAAAGAGCAGACGAGGGCAGCATAGAGCAGCCACAGACAGGAGCAGGGGTAAGAGACTGCAGAAATAAAGAATGTGCTCACCCACATCCTGGTATATATGCTGGCCCTACCCTCAATCCTGGTATATATGCTGGCACTCCCCTCAATCCTGGTATATATGCTGGCCCTCCCCTCAATCCTGGTATATATGCTGGCCCTCCCCTCAATCCTGGTATATATGCTGGCACTCCCCTCAATCCTGGTATATATGCTGGCACTCCCCTCAATCCTGGTATATATGCTGGCACTCCCCTCAATCCTGGTATATATGCTGGCCCTCCCCTCAATCCTGGTATATATGCTGGCCCTCCCCTCAATCATGGTATATATGCTGGCCCTCCCCTCAATCATGGTATATATGCTGGCCCTCCCCTCAATCCTGGCATATATGCTGGCCCTCCTCTCAATCCTGGTATATATGCTGGCCCTCCCCTCAATCCTGGTATATATGCTGGCCCTCCCCTCAATCCTGGTATATATGCTGGCCCTCCCCTCAATCCTGGTATATATGCTGGCCCCCCCCTCAATCCTGGTATATATGCTGCCCCTCCCCTCAATCCTGGTATATATGCTGGCCCTCCCCTCAGTCCTGGTATATATGCTGGCCCTCCCCTCAGTCCTGGTATATATGCTGGCCCTCCCCTCAGTCCTGGTATATATGCTGGCCCTCCCCTCAATCCTGGTATATATGCTGGCCCTCCCCTCAATCCTGGTATATATGCTGGCCCTCCCCTCAATCCTGGTATATATGTTGCCCTCCCCTCAATCCTCGTATACATGCTCCCTCCCCCCCCCAGCCACTGTGCATCCCATATTAAAAAAAAAAAAAAAACACATAATAAACCCTCCTCCTCACCTTCCTTCTTCTGCCGCGCAGCGTCCTCTCCTGTAGTCGGCACATCTAGCTGAAGTGTATTGCAGCGCACGTACTAGCCAGGCCCGTGCGCGCTGCAGTACACGCTGCCGGCCAATCAGAGGCCAGCGGCCGCTGGCCTCTGATTGGCCAGCCGATGTCATGCTGGCCTCTGATTGGCCGGCAGCCGCTTCTGATTGTCCTGAAGCCGCTAGCCTCTGATTGTCCGGCCGAATTCATGCTGGCCTCTGATTGACCGGAAGCCGCTGGCCTCTGATTGACCGGCCGACGTCATGCTGGCCTCTGATTGGCCGGCAGCCGCTGGCCTCTGATTGGCCGGCAGCGTGTATTGCAGCTCACGGGCCTGGCAAGTTCGTGCGCTGCAATACACTTCAGCTAGATGCGTTTCCGTCCGAGAGAGATCGCACATCTAGCTGCAGTAGCGGAGCTGGTGCCGGCACTCGGCGGCTCAGAGTTCTCCCCCGCCGGCCCGATCCAGTAGCGCTAGTGCTGCGGCCATGGTGCCCACCAGGAGGGCTCTGCTGCCCCCTCTGCACGCTGCCATAGGTTCCCAGCACTGGTGTAAAGCATTTCTTCTTTTACAGCTGACGACCCAAAATTGGTGATTTTCTGAAAAAAAAAAAAAAAATGGCCAGTATGCATTATATATGGTGGAAGTGAGAATCTATCATCTGGATAAGGGGGTGGTCTTCACAGAGGGGTCTATGGAGAGATGTCACTTTATAAGGAGCACATAGCATGGAATACCGGGGGGAAGCCTTTTGGCTCCTTATGTTGCTCCAGTCCGGAATGCTCCACTATGGTCCATCCTTCTATAGTTCTTCTCTTACACTTTCTGCTGGTCGGTATATGGACGTATTCGCTCTATGCTGACAGGCACTCCCTTAGTATAGCCCATGTAATGCACGGCACCACAATGTTGTAGGTTCTGACTACTGTGTAAAAAAAACAACCACCCAGAGACAGGCCATAATCTTATAGTCTGGGTGTGAATACGCTGTAGGTATAGCTACACTTTTGTTGTGGAAATTTTGGTCATTTTATTTACCTTTTTGCATTTACCCAAATGAGGCTTGTGAGAAATCCTTAAATATGCTGCAGATTTCTCCTGTATGATGCTGACCAATCATAAGCAAGCAGCAACACTCAAAGAAAAGAAGAACACGCCCCCACCATAGCTCAAAGCGGGTTTCTTAGGGTATAAAGCTACGTTCTCACAATGAGTTTTTAGTGAGTTTTTACGCTGCATATTTTAGAAATAATGCAAGTAACCTATCTTAATGGGTGCAGAAATTCTACAACATCAAAAACTCACCAAAAGCTCATCGTGGGAACCTAGCCTAAGATGTATAATGATGGAGAGTCCTGATCTCCTGGTCTAACCTTCTGCATGATTAGAAAGCAGAGGTAACAGCTCTAAGACAAGGAAGGGGCCGCACAGCTGAGTTTCTCTGTGTCACATTACAAACCCTTTTATTGACTCCTGATTATGGAGTGTGCCAGTATCACACATGTCTTCTGTGCTAAAGCAACTTGTATTCTTTCTGCAGTGATATTAGGCTGTTATTACACCTCACACAGGAGCAGTGTGTTCTGGGTTACTTCTATGGTGAAATGTAATGACAGTCTGCTCTAATCTCACTGCAGAATGAGTACAAGTTGAGCACAACGGATCTAAGTGTGATACTGACACTGTGCTCTCATTTCTGGACAGGCAGTTTGGGATAGGCGCAGTACAGCAGAGGTGAGAGTGCCATAAGAGGAGGAAAGCTGTTAGAAAGGTTTGTAATGTTGCACAACTAAACTCTCTTGTGCTGCCCCTTCACCCACAGAGACCTTAACTGAAAGGTATTATTCAGTTGTGTGCGCTAATCATGCAGGAGGTTAGCCCAGGAGACCAGGTCTGTATCCTTACATCTTAGACACTGAGAAATCTGCTCTAAGCTATGGTGGGGATGTGATCATCTTTCTTTTCAGTGTTGTCGTCTGCTTATAATTGGTCAGCATCATGCAGGGAGAAGAATTTCGCACCCCCAGTGAAAACTCTGATAACATCTACTTGGACTTAATTTTTTTTAACTCATTAGGCGCCAAATACTTTCATTGCTACTATCTCCGCAAATGAAAGATAAAATAGAAAAAAAAAACATGAAAAATTTGGTGACAGGTCCTCTTTAGGATAAGACAACCCCTTTAAATGTAAGAATTGAATTTTAGTCGAAAAAATGTATGCAACAAAAATGCCACATGTGATTTGATCCAAAAACATGCTGCATTTCAGGATGAGAGAAGCAAGTATTTGCAAAAAAAAGTTAAAAGGGGTGTTGACTGTTATGATATTGATCACTTATACTTAGGATGGACCACCAAGATCAGATTGGTAGAGTTCCAACACTCTGCCACCCCATTGATTCCATGCTGGAGCTGGTAACAGCTGATTGGTGGTGTTAGGATTTGGACACCTATCAATCTGATACTACTGACTTATATTGATGCCTTCTCCTAATTGATAAGTGGTAGCATACCCCTTTAAAACAATACGTAGTTTTTATTTAGTTGTAAGATGAAAGTGACTCTACACATTAAGGCGTGTCATGGTCTGAGCACAAAATGATTCTAAGATTAGTTGCTGGCCTCTTGACCCGAACTTAAGAGCTTAAGGCCATGTTCATACATTCAGTAATTTGGTCAGTATTTTACCTCAGTATTAGGAAGCCAAAACCAGGAGTGGAACAATTAGAGGAAAAGTATAATAGAAACCCGTCACTGATGAAACTTACTGAACGTGTGAAGGTGCCTAATAGAGACGCTGTGGAGAAGGACAGGAGCGCACACAAAATAGGGCAATAGCGTCTGATAAGGGGTCGGGATAATTGATGGCAGCGCTCACCTAGAGGTGTTGTGTGCAGTCACCACAGCTATAATGGTGTAGAAAGCCGCTGCTGCCCTGTGGCTGGAGGAAAGGTTCTTCAAGAGGTGGAATGGCAAAAATGGAAGCTGGCACATTTAGGTGGGCCGTGCTGCGGGAGTGAAGAGCTTGTTTTTTTTTATACCTTGAGAAAGGCCCTGGTCCATTGCAGAAACGCATTGATATTAATAAAAAACGTTTGGGAATCCCAAGGCTCTTCATTCCCACAGTGCAGCCCACCTAAACGTGCCAGCTTCCATTTCTGCCAATGTGGCCTAATAGACGTATATGAGGCTGTCAAAGATCGGGACAGGAGACTCGCAAACAGCTTGTGCATCACGATCTATGACACACAGATGTGTGAATACGCCATTACTCTCATATAAGATTACCTGCATCAAGTTTCAAAGGAGCAATTGTAACCCTCTTTCAATTATTTAAAGGGATTTTCCCACAAACAAAATTCATTTTAATCAATAGATCTTGGAATAATAATAAGTTCCACAATTGGATGTGTTTAAATAAAATGTTCCTGTGCTGAGATAATCTTAGAAATATGCCCCTGCTGTGTACTGTGTAATGTCTGACCATACAGGAACATGGTCTGAACATACCACATCTCCTGGACGGGGAGGATGCAAGAGAGTATACAGACATTACAGCAGGGGATCACAGCCGATTCTTTATGTGAGGTAAAACAAGTTTTTAAACAGGCAGGGAAATGTTTTACCTCACAGAATCAGCTGCCATCCTGTGGTGTCCTGTCTGTATACTCTTTTGCTTCCTCCCATGGCCAGCTGTGTTATGTGCAGACCATGTTCGCTCCAGTGGGAGTCTGTTTATGACACGACACAGTAAAAGTGCAGTCATCAGTAATGATGTCAGGTACAAAGCTATTATAGTAAGGCCCAGTGTAGTGTGGAAGTCCAATGTGACACTGAAGATGTCCGCCTAGAGATAGATGCTAGTTATTGAGCTGCAGCTGTTGATCCATGTAACGCATAGGTTCACCTTTATACACCATTTCACCCGTTTACCCAGATCATCAATCTTCAGAACGTCTTCAAATGTAGCATAAGTTTGTAAAAAATGATTCTGTACTTGTATCATAGCTGAAAGCTGCATTCACACTGAATTACTACTGAATGTAAAGGTGTGGGATGACACATGATTAGCTACAGCTTAGTTCTGATGTACTGCTTTTTGTAGGGTCCTGTCCTGTGCTCCGGCCCTCCGTCTGTAGCTCCATTATGCATTCATTTGCTTTTCATGGCAAAAAAGGTGCAGCATGCAGCGCTATTCCTACCATCCAAACAATGCAGACCTCGAAGACCACTCAGCGGCTTGCGTCAATGGGATCCAGGGGTGCCATATGGCAATGGATCCGCAGGGATCCAGCATTGAATTTTATTTCCCCTAATTGCTGACTTAATGATGCCCCTTCTAACACATCAGATGACTGTATGATGCCAAGAATACAAATAAAGTGAAGAGCATAATTGCTGTCCAGACACTGAACAAGCAGGCTATGCAGTAAAATTAAGAATGATCAATGTAGATGTGGCAGAGAATAAGGTATAACTCAGGGCCAGTGCAAGACAAGCAATTCTATCTAGTAACAAAGTTGCTCAATTTATTATGTAGATTATAAATGGATGTAATATAAAATTGTTTTGCGGATGAATCGCTGCTCTTAGTGTTAGATTTTCAAAGTGGTAAAAGGGTTTATCTGCCAGTAATGATATTTACCTGGGGACATCCACCTATTGGAGACAGGCCATTAAAACTGGCCAAACTTTCTCCTTACTTTCTTGGCCACTGAGGGGCTTTTTGGACTGCAAATGATTGATAAGTGTTGGTAAGAGTTTTTGAAGTATATATGTCATAAGTGTCTATGGCTGGAGAAACCCTTTAAAGAAAAACATTGGTCAACAATTTTAGGAATTGTAAGGAAGGTTAGAAGATGTTTGGCTACGGTCACAGTCTGGTGGTTTCACATTTTATATAATTTAGGCTTTGCATGTGTTAGTTCACTATATCGCACCTCTGATCTCTCTATTGGACCATGTAAAACATAAAAAACCTATTGACAGGAGAAAGGATCTGCAGGATCGGTGATGGTAGTTACTGGGAACCCCACCAATCACTAGAGTGGGGATCCCTATCCTCTCTTATGGAGGAAATAGTATGGAGCCGTTGCCAGGCATGCGCACTGCCACACTCCATTCAGTGTCTATGGGACTGATGGGGACAGCCGAGAACATCAGCAGCCGCGTATGTGTATATATATATATATATATATATATATATATACATACATACACACCAAAAGTTTGGACACACCTTCTCATTTAAAGATTTTTCTGTATTTTCATGACTATGAAAATTGTACATTCACACTGAAGGCATCAAAACTATGAATTAACACATGTGGAATTATATACTTAACAAAAAAGTGTGAAACAACTGAAATTATGTCTTATATTATAGGTTTTTCAAAGTAACCACCTTTTGCTTTGATGACTGCTTTGCATACTCTTGGCATTCTCTTGATGAGCTTCAAGAGGTAGTCACCGGAAATGGTTTTCACTTCACAGGTGTGCCCTGTCAGGTTTAATAAGTGGGATTTCTTGCCTTATAAATGGGGTTGGGACCATCAGTTGTGTTGTGCAGAAGTCTGGTGGATACATAGCTGATAGTCCTACTGAATAGGCTGTTAGAATTTGTATTATGGCAAGAAAAAAGCAGCTAAGTAAAGAAAAACGAGTGGCCATCATTACTTTAAGAAATGAAGGTCAGTCAGTCCGAAAAATTGGGAAAACTTTGAAAGTGTCCCCAAGTGCAGTTGCAAAAACCATCAAGTGCTACAAAGAAACTGGCTCACATGAGGACCGCCCCAGGAAAGGAAGACCAAGAGTCACCTCTGCTTCTGAGGATAAGTTTATCCGAGTCACCAGCCTCAGAAATCACAGGTTAACATCAACTCAGATTAGAGACCAGGTCAATGCCACACAGAGTTCTAGCAGCAGACACATCTCTTCAACAACTGTTAAGAGGAGACTTTGTGCAGCAGGCCTTCATGGTAAAATAGCTGCTAGGAAACCACTGCTAAGGACAGGCAACAAGCAGAAGAAACTTGTTTGGGCTAAAGAACACAAGGAATGGACATTAGACCAGTGGAAATCTGTGCTTTGGTCTGATGAGTCGAAATTTGAGATCTTTGGTTCCAACCACCGTGTCATTAACTTGTTAATAACCTGCAGTCTATAATGAGCCGTGTTAATAATATGATCCCACCAATAGTGACTCTGTATGGCCAATTTGACAATAAACTGTGTTGGTATTGTACTTTTTATTTTTCATCACTAGATGGCAGTGCAGCAGTGTAAATGTGTGAGAGAATGGGATGATGGCGCCATTACTGATCATTATGTAAAATCAGGAGCTGACCTTCTTTATTGGTAAATCACGATGTAATTCAGGTTAATGATTCTTATGATTTTGCTAATAAAAACACTATTGCATTGTACACGTGTCGTTGTGTGATTGATCTAGATCCCAGCAGCCTCAATTGTCCGCTATTATTGAGAAGTCTTGGCTGCTAGATATGGCAGTGTCATCAATCTCAAGAAGCCTTTTATTCTCACATACATGATAGAATCCAATAGTAAACATCAGCATATCCCTTCCAGGAGCGGAACGACATCGGTCACAGAGGGTGCGACCGGGCCCGTGCAGGAGGGGGGTCGGCCGCCACCAGCACCTATTTCAGTTAGAGGTGCATGCAAGGACACACATTCAGCTGAAATGTATTGAGACGCAGAGACCATCTGTGTCCCTGCACCGCAATACACCCTGCCAGCCAATCAGAGGCCGGCTGTTGACGTTGGTGTGCCAGTCGCAGGCGGCACATGACCGTGACGTCATGCACCATGCCAGCAAGACGAAGTTAGATGCCAGTTCCTTCAAGTGCTATAGAAGAATATGCTGCGAGTTGTGGGAGTGGAGGAAGGGAAGAAGAATAATTTATTTATTTTTAAATGTATTGGAGAAGAACAGCAAACATTATTAATGGAAGGGGCACAGGATGGGGGACATTATACCAGGAAGGGTACAATAAGAAAGCACAGCAACACACTGCAAGGGCCAATACATATGGAGACACTGAGAACATAAGAGCTAAACTGCATTATTGCTAAATAAAATGTACTTACAAAAAATGAAGGCTCTTAGCGCACAAATTGGCCAATTCATGTATGCCCATCAACCACGACAAGGTAGCCTCCGCATGATGGTTAACTAACCTCTTAAACATGCCGCTCTTGGGCTATAAGGCTACAATATAAATGGGCAAACATGCCTCTCTTGGGATAGAAACCTACAAATTTAAGTGGGCAGGTAGAAACCAACACTAATTAAAAGCACCCTTGGGCTGATGGGTGCTTATACCAGGAAGGGTCCCAGGATGGAGTGCATTATACCAGGAAGGGTCCCAGGATGGAGTGCATTATACCAGGAAGGGTCCCAGGATGGAGTGCATTATACCAAGAAGGGTCCCAGGATGGGGAACATTATACCAGGAAAGGGCTCAGGATGAGGGACATTATACCAGGAATGTGCTCAGAATGGGGTACATTATACCAGGATGATGCCCAGGATGGAGTGCATTATACCAGGAAAGGGCTCAGGATGAGGGACATTATACCAGGAATGTGCTCAGGATGGGGGACATTATACCAGGAATGTGCTCAGAATGGGGTACAATATACCAGGAATGTGCTCAGAATGGGGTACATTATACCAGGATGATGCCCAGGATGGAGTGCATTATACCAGGAAAGGGCTCAGGATGAGGGACATTATACCAGGAATGTGCTCAGGATGGGGGACATTATACCAGGAATGTGCTCAGAATGGGGTACAATATACCAGGAATGTGCTCAGAATGGGGTACATTATACCAGGATGATGCCCAGGATGTAGTGCATTATACCAGGAAGGTGCTCAGGATGTAGTGTATTATACCAGGAAGGTGCTCAGGATGGGGAACATACAGTTATATGAAAAAGTTTGGGGAACCCCTATTAATCTTAAGCTTAATGTTTTCTTAAAATTGGTGTTTTTGCAACAGCTATTTCAGTTTGATATATGTAATAACTGTTGGACACAGTAATGTTTCTGCCTTGAAATGAGGTTTATTGTACTAACAGAAAATGTGCAATCTGCATTCAAACAAAATTTGACAGGTGCATAAGTATGGGCACCTCACCAGAAAAGTGACATTAATATTTAGTAGATCCTCCTTTTGCAAAAATAACAGCCTCTAGTCGCTTCCTGTAGCTTTTAATGAGTTCCTGGATCCTGGATGAAGGTATTTTTGACCATTCCTCTTTACAAAACATTTCCAGTTCAGTTAGGTTTGATGGTCGCCGAGCATGGACAGCCCTCTTCAAATGATCCCACAGATGTTCAATGATATTCAGGTCTGGGGACTGGGATGGCCATTCCAGAACATTGTAATTGTTCCTCTGCATGAATGCCTGAGTGGATTTGGAGCGGTGTTTAGGATCATTGTCTTGCTGAAAGATCCATCCCCTGCGTAACTTCAACTTTATCACTGATTCTTGAACATTATTGTCAAGAATCTGCTGATACTGAGTGGAATCCATGCGTCCCTCAACTTTAACAAGATTCCCGGTGCCGGCATTGGCCACACAGCCCCAAAGCAAGATGGAACCTCCACCAAATTTTACTGTGGGTAGCAAGTGTTTTTCTTGGAATGCTGTGTTTTTTTGCCGCCATGCATAACGCCTTTTTGTATGACCAAACAACTCAATCTTGGTTTCCTCAGTCCACAAGACCTTCTTCCAAAAAGAAATTGGCTTCTCCAAATGTGCTTTTGCATACCTCAGCTGACTCTGTTTGTGGCGTGCTTGCAGAAACGGCTTCTTTCGCATCACTCTCCCATACAGCTTCTCCTTGTGCAAAGTGCGTTGTATAGTTGACCGATGCACAGTGTCACCATCTGCAGCAAGTTGATGCTGCAGCTCTCTGGAGGTGGTCTGAGGATTGTCCTTGACTGATCTAACCATTCTTCTTCTCTGCCTTTCTGGCCTGCCACTTCTGGCCTTAACAAGAACTGTCCCTGTGTTCTTCCATTTCCTTACTATGTTCCTCACAGTGGAAACTGACAGGTTAAATCTCTGAGACAGCTTTTTGTATCCTTCCCCTGAACAACTATGTTGAATAATCTTTGTTTTCAGATCATTTGACAGTGGTTTTGAGGAGCCCATGATGCCACTCTTCAGAGGAGATTCAAACAGGAGAACAACTTGCAAGTGGCCACTTTAAGTAGCTTTTCTCATGATTTTATACACCTGGCTATGAAGTTCAAAGCTCAATGAGGTTACAAAACCAAAAAAAGTGCTTTAGTAAGTCAGTAAAAAGTAGGTAGGAGTATTTAAAACAAGAAAATGATAAGGGTCCCATACTTATGCACCTGTCAAATTTTGTTTGAATGCAGATTGCACATTTTCTGTTGGTACAATAAACTTCATTTCAAGGCAGAAACATTACTGTGTCCAACAGTTATTACATATATCAAACTGAAATAGCTGTTGCAAAAACACCAATTTTAAGAAAACATTAAGCTTAAGATTAATAGGGGTGCCCAAACTTTTTCATATAACTGTAATACCAGGAAAGGGCACAGAATAGAGCACATTATACAAGGAAGAGGCCCAAGATGTACAGTTGAAACCAGAAGTTTACATACAGTATATAAAAAGACACATATGCATGTTTTTCTCAATATCTGACATGAAATCAGAATAAACCTTTCCCGTTTTTTTAAATGCCTTAATACATTCTCTCTCTCCTTATTCTGGCATTTGGCAGATATTAAAAATTATGGTAATCCTAATTGACCTAAAACGGGAAAGGGCATCAGCGTTCCCATGTAACTTCCCAGGCCTATGCTCTACGTGAAAGTTGAAGTCCTGAAGAGCTAGGAACCATCTAGTTACCCTGGCATTGTTACCCCTCTTTTCCCTCAACCATCTCAACGGGGCATGGTCTGACAACGGGCACAGGACAGTGTACGGAACTATGCTTTAAACCTGCAGGAGGCGCTGAGGGCCATCAAACAGGTAGACCCTGACAGTGTGCGTGATGAAAACAGACTGTTAACTGAGCAGTTTATTGAGGGTTTACTGTCCAGCGCCCACCGAACCCAGCTGCGCATAGTGGCTCTGCAAAACCCTGACTTAGACTTTGCTAAGTTTAAGGACAGGGCCATCCGGGTGCTACGAGAACCAGCACCAGGTGGCGCTACAGCTCACCGCCGCCCAGATATCACCTACCACCAGGAGGTGGCACCCTTTTCCCCGAAGCCTGTAGGAGCTGATGCGCAAACTCTGGACAGTGCCCCGTCAACAGACCTGCACCATCAGGTCCAAGAGCTAACTAAAAGTGTAGCAGCACTAACCAAAACTGTACAGTCCTTGCAGGTGTATCCCAAAGGAAAGATCCAGCTGGCTTCCAGTCCGGAGGACATCCCGTGGCGCCAACAGAAGAGGATTCCACCATCCAGAGGGAGGAACAGCGATCGCTACGACCAGGACGGACAACCCATCTGCCGCCGCTGCAATCAGCCAGGACATTATGCAAGGTACTGTCATTTAAACGAGCAAAACCTGGGGCAGAGGGCCAACCCCCAGGCATAAGACCACCAGGCCCATCAAGCTGGCGAGACAAATATGTGGGAGGACGACCGGTCCTACCTGTCGTGCTGGACGGCTTTCCAATGAGCGCGTTGCTGTACACTGGATCCCAAGTGACCACCATCCCCTACATTCTTTTCAAACGGTACTGGACTGACTCTGATATTACCCGCCATCCAGATGAACATTTGAGTATTTATGCCAGCAATGGTCAACCAGTACCTCAGGTGGGGTTCAAAGAAGTGACCATAAAGTTGGCAAAGTGGAACTGCCAGCACAAGGACTGATTATTGTCGACATTGATCGCTGAGAAAGTCATCCCATGATAACCTTGGGCACTAATGTCATTGAAAATTGTCTTGCAGAGATAATTGTCTTGTTACAGCAGGTTGCGGAGACCGCCAGATCCAGCCAGCAGCCGGTTCTACAAAGAGAGATCAGAGCCCTGATGAAAAGACAACAGGTAGAACTGTCTGGTGATGAAATTGGCAGTGTCAGGATGAGTGACCCATTTCCTATTGCCATGCCCCCAAGAAGTGAAATTATGATATGGTGCCGGGCAGCTATTGGTCTAAGGGGTAGAGATTACCAGGCCATGGTAGAGCCCGTCTACTCTGACAGTAGGCCCACCATTTTGACAGCCCAGAGGGTGGTTGATGTCGGCCATGGGAGGGTACCCGTCCGCATCCTAAATATTGGGGAGAGAGAAGTCCATTTGCCCCGGTATGCCACTCTAGCCAAACAGTTCACTGTCAACCAGAATTCTATAAAGACAGTGGAACACTTGTCTCCATCCCAACAGGCAGAGGATAACGGCTCCAAGGAACAAATGGAGGACTGGTGCCAGAAGCTGCATGTGGGCACTGACTCCACCTCTCCACACCGAAAACAAGGAGTGTACCGGGTGGTACTGGAATACGAAAGGGTCTTCAGTAAACATCCACTTGACTTCGGGCAGGTAAAAGGGGTTCAACACCATATCCCCACGGGAGACCATCCATCCATTAAAGAAAGGTACTGGCCTGTACCCCCTGCACACTACCAAAATGCCAAAGGGATGTTGCGAGAAATGAAGGAGGCTGGGGTAATAAGAGACAGTTGTAGCCCCTGGGCAGCTCCATTAGTTCTTGTAAAGAAAAAGGATGGCACTATGAGAATGTGTGTAGACTACAGTAAAATCAACCGCATAATACACAAAGATGCATACCCGTTACCCAGAATAGAGGAATCACTAGCTGCATTAAAGTCTGCTAACTATTTCTCCACTTTGGATCTTACTAGTGGGTATTGGCAGGTTCCTGTAGCAGAGGCGGATAAGGAAAAGACCGCATTCACCTCCCTGATGGGCCTCAGCGAGTTCAACTGCATGCCATTCTGGCTCTGCAACGCCCCAGGAACCTTCCAGCGGTTGATGGAGTGCTGTCTGGGACATAAGAATTTCGAGACAGTCCTGCTGTACCTGGATGACGTCATTGTATACTCCCAGACGTATGAGGACCATCTGAAGCACCTGGCGGAAGTGTTTGACTCCCTGGCTGGCTTTGGTCTAAAGGTGAAGCCCTCAAAATGTCATCTGCTGAAGCCCAAGGTACAGTACCTGAGGCACGGGGTGAGCGCTGACGGTGTAGCTCCAGATCCCGATAAAATCACAGTAATCAAGGACTGGCCAAGACCCTCCACCGTAAAGGAAGTGCGGCAGTTCCTCGGGTTGGTAGGCTACTACCGAAGATTTATTCCAGGCCTCACCAAGATGGCGGCACCCATGCTGGACCTCCTGATAGGCCAGTCCAGGAAGGCCAAAAACCAGAAGCCGCCATTCAAATGGGACAAGCTGGAAGATGAGTCCTTCCACCAGCTGAAAATGGCCCTCACGGGGGACGAGATCCTGGCTTACCCTGATTATGGCCAGCCCTTCATCCTCCACACGGACGCGGGCAACGTGGGACTGGGAGCGGTGCTGTCCCAGATCCAGCAGGGCAGAGAACGGGTAATCGCTTATGCCAGCAGGAAGCTCCGGCCCACAGAAAGGAACCCTGAAAATTACAGCTCCTTCAAGCTAGAGTTCCTCGCAGTGGTATGGGCAGTGACAAAGCGCTTTAAACATTACCTCGCCTCTTCAAGTTCACTGTATTCACAGACAAAAACATTCTGACACGCCTGGACACTGCGAAACTTGGTGCCCTGGAGCAGAGATGGATGGCCCGACTCTCCAATTATGAGTTCACCATCAAGTACCGGGCTGGGCGCAAGAATGCCAATGCAGATGTACTGTCCAGGATGCCTAACTTGCCAGATGGGGGAGAAGACCCAGAAGAACTGGAAGAGATAGAAATCCCCGCTTTCCACCGTCATGGGATAACTCAGTGCTCCCACTGTGTGAAAGACAGGTACTCTTCCACCAAATAGGCCACGTTCAATCCCTTGCCCCACCAAGGCTGGGCAGAAACACAAGACAGTGACCCGGCCGTCCACCTAGTCAAAGAGTTGCTGACACGAGCTGACTCATACCCTGACCCAGATGCTCCAGAGGAGACCAAACAGCTGTGGAAAGAGAAGAGTAAGCTGTTCATCTATGAAGGGAAGCTGTGTCGAAGAACTGTCAACTCCCGGACGCATGAGCTGGTCTGGTAGGTGGTAATCCCGAGGCGGGACGCGTCTATGGTCTTGGAAGCGTACCACGATGGAGCAGGACACTTCGGATGGAAAAAGCTGGAAGTCCTGCTGCGTGAACGGTTCTATTGGGTCGGCATGAGAGGAGCAATGGAGAGGTGGTGTCGAGACTGCGGACCGTGCAACCTGAGAAGG
Organism: Phyllobates terribilis; assembly: GCF_046119375.1. NCBI lineage: Eukaryota > Metazoa > Chordata > Amphibia > Anura > Dendrobatidae > Phyllobates > Phyllobates terribilis. Next base: position 589,076 of record NW_027363102.1, on the reverse strand, counting down.
AAAGACCGTGACAGCCAGAGGGCTCCCCTGCAGCCCATTATCACCAAGCAGCCGCTCAAACTGGTAGCCCTAGACCATGTGAAGCTGTCCCCAAGCAGGTCAGGCTATGTCTACGCTCTCACCATCGTAGACCACTACTCCCGGTTTCTGGTAGTAGTGCCAGTCAAGGACCAAACAGCTCAGACAGCAGCCAGAGCTTTCCAACAGCACTTCTGCCACCCGCATGGTTACCCAGAACGTGTGCTAACTGACCAAGGTCCGGCCTTCGAAGCGGAGGTATTCCAGGAGTTCTGCAACCTATACGGCAAGAAGATCAGGACAACGCCTTATCACCCCCAGACCAACAGGATGTGTGAAAAGATGAACCAGGTGGTGATAGACCTACTGAAGACATTTCCCCTGGAGGAACGCAGTCTGTGGCCAGAAAAGTTGCCAGACCTAGTGGACCTCTACAATCATATCCCAGTGAATTCCACCAACTGCACACCAGCTTACCTGATGAGAGCGAGACCTGGTAAGCTGCCCATCGATCTGGATATGGGAGTTCTGACACCAGAGGACGCCTCACCAGACACAGATTGGGACACTGAGCGGCAACAGCAATACCGCAAGGTACAGGAAAGTGTTGAAAGAAGTCTGTTCCAAGCAAGAGAAAGGCAAGAGAGGACTTACAATCAACATGCACCTGTTGCCCCCTTGTCACCTGGAGAGCAATTCCTAAAGAGGAAGAGGCGACTCCACAAGTTGGATGACCAGTGGGAAAAAGAGCCGTACACCATTCTACCATCAAGTCATGATAACACCAAGGTGTGCCTCATAAGTAAGGACGGAGGTGAGACAACAGCAACAGTTTCCAGAGACCACCTGAAGAAATGTCCCGAGCAGCTACAGCACGCCGAAGAAGGCCAAGATATCCCTCAACCCGCAGAGGAAGTGGAAGAATTGGTCAGCACGGTACTCGGAGAATTTCCCCGGTCATGGACACAAGTGAATAATGCCATTGTTGTGCCTGTCCTTACATTTCTCCAACCAGCCCCTCAAGCACCTACAGAAGTCTCAGTAGAGTTGGAAGAACCATTGGCCCCGGAGACAGAAGATTCCTCATCAGCAGACCAGGAGAATCTACCCTCTGCTAGTAGCGAGCCTGTCGTACCCACAGTAAGCCAAAGGATCCGTAGGCTGCCCAACCTACCAGTGACACCTCAAAATACCAGTAGTGCAGGTCAAACAGTGCCCACCACACCAGGGGTAGGGAAAGGGGACCAGAGTGGAACACAGACAGACAGTGTGTTACGCAGGTCCACCAGAATCACCAGAGGTCAAATTCCTGCTCGTTGGAAAATTTAAATGTAACTATAACTATAACTGTAATGTTGAATTGTTTTGTGTGTGTAATGAATATGTTTTTCCAGTTACCCTACAGGGTCCAAAAAGACTTTCTGGTTATGGACAATGAATAACCAAAAACTCTGCCTGTAAATAGTTGCACCTGTAAAGTGCCCCTTTTGTGCCAGACCACAGAACAAAAACCCGTGGAGGTGGCTGAAGATGTGGTCCAACTCCGGATCATCAATGCCCTGTAGCCACCCTAGGGCCTACGTTGAGGGTTTGGGACGGGTCCCTCAGATTGCACCTTGTTTCAGTGAAATGGACACCTGGTTGCGGATGATACCGTGACCTTTAAAGACTCTAATGGTTGTAAATATGTTAATGTATTGTTACTTGTTGTATTTTTGCAAAATATGTTCAGTCCCGGAGTACTGAAATTTACTAGGGTGGAATGTGGCACCCCAGAGGGTCTGGTTGCCACAGTGGTAGTAATACCATGTCTGGGAGCAAAACAGGAAATTCCTGGTCAGGGAACACACTACAAGCAACACCTCCTGCTCCAGACCAGAAAAGGGGAGGATCCTGCCCTATATAACTGGATCTGGAGGCGGGGTTAGTCAGTCTAGTGAGAGTCTAGTTCAGTGTCAGGAGTCAGTTAGGACTAAGGAGCAAGGAGCTGAGGACTGGAGCTGTGCAGAGCTCGTCCTGGCCAGTGGATACAGAAGACCTGACACCGGAGTCCGAGGCTGTGAGGATTGTATATCCAGCAGCAGAAACCGCAAGGCAGGAGATTGCAGGTCTCCTGGCTCACAGAAGCCCGGAGGCTCAGCCACACGAAAGGACCAGTACCGCCACAGAGGAGCAAGGAATACACGGGATCCGAGTCGCCAGCCATACGGGTGAGCAGCACGTTACACTCAGGGACGTGGGCTACAACACGACTATAAGCGGGATAGCCAAAAGAGTACAGTCGGAACGGCAGGCCTACAACTTCACCTGGCCAGGGGATTCTAGGATTGCTCCCAGACTGACCAGGCCCTCATCCCTAGCAAGTACTCCCGTTGGGGCCTATATAATTACCACCAGTAAAGACCCTAGGACTGCACTGCAAAGACTCCGTGTTATTATTACTGATCCAGGCACTATTACCACCATCATCCATACACGCTGCCCTGAAGCTACACTCTTCCTGTGAGGAGTTACACTACCTTGCTGCGCATACCACCAGCTTCAGCGGACTGCCCTGCAGCGGCAGTTACCAATAACCGCAATCCACAGGTGGCATAGTCTGACTATCAATAACTGAGACACATAGACTACCCTGGTTTGACCGCCCTGGGTCACGGACCGGGTCGCTGCCACAGTGACTACAACCCCCAGCATCTACAGGCCCGGCTCCGGGTCTCCCCACGGCCCAGGGGGCGCGTCATTTATGTCACTTAATTGTGTGCCAGGCAGTGGAGCTGCTGAGGCCAAGCAGACATGCTGCACAGATCGGAGCAGTGGGGGAACGGGGAGAGGTGAGTATTGTATTTATTTTTTTACATCATTGAGAACATGGTGGTCACAAGGCTGGAGGGCTATGGGGGGTGCATTATAGTATATGTACTCTATGGGGCAGCATTATACTCTATGGGGGCTGCATTGTACTGTATTGAGGACTATGGGGAGTGCATTGTACTATATGAGGGCTGCATTATACAGTATTGAGAACTATGGAGAGTACATTATACTCTATGGAGGATTATGGGGCACATTATACTATATGGAGGACTATGGGGCATATTGTACTTAAGGAGCACAATGCTGCCTATTCATCGAGTGATTGGATTGTTTATGCCAAAACAAAGCTCATTGTTCTCAGCAGCACATCGCCCAGTGAAAACTGCAGATGTACTGCTAATAAAATGATACTGTAGGGCAGGGGTCTCAAACACGCGGCCCGCGGGCCGCATGTGGCCCCTGAGGCTGCTTTATGCGGCCCGCAGGCACAGACCCCTTGATGATCCCGACCTGGTCCAGGAGGAGCCGCCGACAGCAGCGCTGAATTGCCACACAGAGACTGTTTCCCAGCACTGCATTTCCAATGCCAGCCGCTGGCCAATCAGAGGCCAGCAGCTGATATCTGCGTGTCGGCGCAGCGAGTATGATGTCATTGCCATATGCAGATGTCAGCTGCTGGCCTCTGATTGGCCGGCGGCTGACATTGAAAATGCTGTGCTGGGAGACAGTCTCTGTGCGGCAATGCAGCGCTGCTGTCGGCGGCTCCTCCTGGACCAGGTCGGGATCGTCAAGGGGTCGGACTCTGTGGTGCCTGCGGGCCACATCTGCAGGAAGGCCGCCGAGGGAACGGAGGACAGGTGAGAATCATCTTTTTTTTTTTTCTATTTTATATGTGTGAAGAACAGCACAGGGGGCACAGAGCCACAACATGGGGACCGGGATGGGGCACAGAGCCACAAGAGGGGACCTGGGTGGGGCACATAGCCACAAGAGGGGACCTGGATGGGGCACATAGCCACAGGATGGGGACCTGGATGGGGCACATAGCCTCAAGATGTGGACCTGGATGGGGCACATAATGGGGACCTGGATGGGGCACAGAGCCACAAGATGGGGACCAGAGCCACAAGATGGGGACCAGAGCCACAAGATGGGGACCTGGATGGGGAACATTGCCACAGGATGGGGACCTGGATGGGGCACATAGCCCCAAGATGGGGACCTGGATGAGGCACATTAGTACAAGATGGGCGCCAGGATGGGGAACGTTGCCACAGGATGGGGACCTGGATGGGGCACATAGCCACAAGATGGGGACCTGGATGGGGCACAGAGCCACAAGATGGGGACCTGGATGGGGCACAGAGCCACAAGATGGGGACCAGAGCCACAAGATGGGGACCTGGATGGGGAACATTGCCACAGGATGTGGACCTGGATGGGGCACATAGGCCTAAGATGGGGACCTGGATGAGGCACATTAGTACAAGATGGGCGCCAGGATGGGGAACGTTGCCACAGGATGGGGACCTGGATGGGGCACATAGCCACAGGATGGGGACCTGGATGGGGCACATAGCCCCAAGATGGGGACCTGGATGAGGCACATTAGTACAAGATGGGCGCCAGGATGGGGAACGTTGCCACAGGATGGGGACCTGGATGGGGCACATAGCCACAAGATGGGGACCTGGATGGGGCACAGAGCCACAAGATGGGGACCTGGATGGGGCACAGAGCCACAAGATGGGGACCAGAGCCACAAGATGGGGACCAGAGCCACAAGATGGGGACCTGGATGGGGAACATTGCCACAGGATGGGGACCTGGATGGGGCACATAGCCCCAAGATGGGGACCTGGATGAAGCACATTAGTACAAGATGGGCGCCAGGATGGGGAACGTTGCCACAGGATGGGGACCTGGATGGGGCACATAGCCACAGGATGGGGACCTGGATGGGGACCTGGATGGGGCACATTAGTACAAGATGGGGACTTGGATGGGGAACATTACTACAAGATGTTTTCCATTATTACTATATGATGCTAATTGTAAGACAATATTACTGTATGTGGCCAATTGGGGGAAATAAAATTGTAAAAAAATAAAAAATAAAATAAAGCATGAAAAAATATTGGGCACTAAAAATGCTGTTTTATATGTAAACTAAAGTAAACACAAAAAAGTGCACGTTTATTATCGCCACATCCGTAACGACCCAAGCCATAAAAAAATAAACACGGCAAAAATGTTCAAAAGGTGTATACAAAAAAAATGGTATCACTAAAAATGTCACATTGAACAAAGAATGCGGCCCCCCAAATTCAAATTTTTTCCATGTGCGGCCCATATACCCAGCCGAGTTTGAGACCCCTGCTGTAGGGGGACAGATTGATCTACTAGTGACTGTTCTGTCCCCATCATTCTTCCTCAGCCGGTGTAAAGAAGCCGGGAAACAAGCGTCGAATGACTTCAATATTGTCGATCGCGGACGTTTAATGGCCTGAACTCAGCGCATGTAAATACAACCAAAATATTTCTGTGTGATGGTGCAATATGTTAGCATTTGGGGCCCCACTATCTCTAAAACAGGCCCTGAGTACAACCAAAGCTAGTCCATACATAGCCCATTCAAAAAGTGTGAAAATATATGTATATGTGGCACCCCAGGGGGTCTGGTTACTACAGTGGAAATACCATATCTGAGAGCGAGCATGGGTTTTCCTGGTCAGGAGCACATTTGCATGCAACGCTTCCTGCCCCAGTCCAGGGAGGGGAGGAACCTGCCATTTATAAACTGGAACTGGGGCGGGGTTAGTTAGTTAGTTCCAGAGAGAGGGACAGAGCAGCAAGGAGCCCTGTAGGAGACAGGAGCTGAGAGCCAGGGACTGGAACAGCAGAGCTCGTCCTGGCAGAAGACGCAGAGAACCGGACACCGGAGTCCGAGGCTGTGAGGATATTCACATCCAGCAGCAGAAACCACCTGGCAGGGGATTTCAGGTCCTCTAGCCGTAGAAAGTCCGGAGGCTCAGTCACACGCAAGGGACCGGCACCGCCATCGAGGAGCGGAAGAAACCAAAGGCCCCAAGTCACCAGCCATACTGGTGAGCACCACACGGTACACTCAGGGACGTGGGCTACTACACGACTACAGCAAGGTAGCCAGGAAGAGTGCAGTCATACGGGAAGGCCTACACCTCCAACTGGCCAGGGGGATTCTTGTTCGCTCACAGACTGACCAGGCCTCTAATGTTAGCCAGTACTCCCAGCAGGGTCTCCTTCATCACCAACAGTAAAGACCCTGAACTACACTGCACGGACTTTGAGTCATTTCTGCTGCACCTATGCACCACAACCCTCACCATCTACACACGCTGCCCTGAGGCTATACTCCTCCCGTGGGGAGTTATACTACCCCCTGCTGCGCACACAACATCAGCCTCAGCGGTCTGCCCCGCAGCGGCGGTTCTCAGTGACCGCAATCCACGGGTGGCGTAGTCGGACATTTCAACATTAAAAACCAAGTAAACAGATCCACCACTGGTTTGACCACCCTGAGCCACGGTACCGGCTCGCCGCCATGGAGACTACAACCCCTGACATCACACAGAAACCCGGCTCTGGGTATTCCCACACACACGGCCCAGGGGGCGCATCAACTTTGGCGTAGTCGGCAGGATTTCGTGCCCGCAACCACCGGGTACTGCGTGCCTGAAGAAAGACTGTGATACTTACCGTGGTGAAGTTTCCCGCCATCCGCAGATGTTTTCCCGCCATCCGCAGCCATTTTCCCGCTATTGGGCGCCATTTTTGGGACGCCGCGTGGGAAGAAGAGGGGCGTGGACGCCAAAAGCGCGAAAGAGCTGAAGCCCCGCCTTACGTCCTGACACTGCGCAAGGTCCTGGAAGGAGCCCAGCGGACGCCGACGTCACCAACGCGCGACGCAAGGTCCTCGACCCCGACGATCGCCTGCGGAGCCGCGGCCTATGAGAAGAAGCAATGGAAGGTAGGCCACGGTTAACTAGGGGGGAGGAAGACACCAGGAATGGAGGGAGCTCCCACCGCCAGCGCGGCTGCTGCCGCAGTGATGCCGTTCACGATGCCGTATATCCCTGGAGCGTCATGGTTACCCCAGTACTCAGGGGAGTCGCATACCCTGAGCAACTTTAAAGAAAGACTGTATAGCCTATTCAAAGTATACCCCCCTGTCCGAGGAACATAAAGTGAGCATCCTGATAGGTCAGTTAATTGGAGCAGCCCAAAGAGAAGTGAAGTCCTGGTCAGCCAGGGAAAAGGGGACTGTAAAGGAAATACTGGCCCGTCTAAAGGACACTTTTGATACCCGCACCTCAGCAGAGATCAAGCTAAAATTTTATGGATGCAAACAGCGGGCACAAGACAGTATACGGGACTATGCTATGAATTTGCAGGAGGCCCTGAGAGCCATTAAGTAGGCAGACCCTGACAGCGTGCGCAATGAGGATAAGCTGTTGACTGAACAGTTCATTGAGGGTCTACTGTCCAGCGCCCACCGAACCCAGTTGCGTGTAATGGCCTTGCAGAACCTTGATTTGGACTTTGCGCTGTAACCCACAGGCGCCCTGCTATCACCTATCACCAGGAGGCGGCGCCCTTGCCTGCAGAGCCTGTGGGAGCTGATGCACAGGCTTTGGACAAAGCCCCGGCTGTAGACCTGCACCATTAGGTCCAAGAACTGACCAAAAGCGTTGCCGCGCTAACCAGAACTGTGCAGTCTTTACAGGTGTCTTCCCCAGGAAAGATCCAGCTGGCTTCCAGTCCGGAGGATGTCCCTTGGAGCCAACGGAGGAGGATCCCATCGTCCAGAGGAAGGCCCAGCGACCGCTATGACCAGGACTGACAACCCATCTGCCGCCACTGCAACCAACCAGGACATATGGCAAGGTACTGTCATTTAAATGGGCCCGACCTGGGGCAGAGGGCCGATCCCCAGGCATAAGATCATCAGGCCCATCGAGCTGGCATGATAAGTACATAGGGGGATGACCGGTCTTGCCTGTGGTGCTGGATGGCATTCCTATGAGTGCACTACTGGACACCGGGTCACAGGTAACCACCATCCCCTATGTGCTCTTTAAGCGGTACTGGAATGACTCAGATATTACCCGCTACCCAGATGACGATTTGAGCATCATCGCAAGCCATGGTCAGCCCGTGCCGCAGGTGGGATTCAAGGAGGTGACCATAAAGATTGGTAAAGTTGAACTGCCAGCGCAAGGACTGATTATTGTGGACATTGACCGTCGTGAAAGCCACCCTAAGATAACCTTGGGTACTAATGTTATTGAAAATTGTCTTGCAGAGATAATTCTCATATTACAGCAGGTTGCGGTGAACGCCAGCTCCAGCCAGTAGCGTGTCCCACAAAAAGAGATCAGAGCCCTGATGAAAAGGCAGCAGGTAGAACTGTCTGGTGGTGAGATTGGTAGTGTAAGGATGAGTGACCTGTTCCCTATCGCCATGCCCCCAAAGAGTGAGATGATGATCTGGTGCCGGACTGCAATCGGGTTAAGAGGAAGGGACTACCAAGCCATGGTAGAACCCGTCTACTCAGACAGTAGGCCCACCATTTTGACGGCACGGGGGGTGGTCGATGTACGCCATGGGAGGGTACCCATCCGCATCCTAAACATTGGGGAAAGAGAAGTATACTTGCCCCGGTATGCCACTCTAGCCAAATTGTTCACCGTTAACCAAAACTCCATAAAGGCCGTGAAACCCTTGCCTCCATCTCAACTAGAGGAGGGTAACGGCTCCAAGAAACGAATGGAGGACTGGTGTCAGAAGCTGCATGTGGGCACCGACTCCACTCCCTCACACCAAAAACAGGGAATCTACCGGGTGGTGCAGGAGTACGAAAGAGTCTTTAGCAAACACGCGCTAGACTTTGGGCAAGTAAAGGGGGGTAGAACACCACATCCCCACAGGAGACCATCCACCCATAAAGGAAAGATACCGACCTGTACCCCCTGCACACTATCAGAATGCCAAGGGGATGTTGCGAGACATGAAGGAGGCTGGGGTAATCAGGGACAGCTGTAGCCCCTGGGCAGCTCCACTAGTTCTTGTGAAAAAGAAAGATGGCACCATGAGAATTTGTGTAGATTACAGAAAGGTCAACCATATCACACACAAAGATGCGTACCCGTTACCTAGGATAGAGGAATCTTTAGCTGCATTAAAGTCTGCTAACTTCTTCTCCACTTTGGATCTTACTAGCGGGTACTGGCAGGTTCTTGTAGCAGAGGCAGACAAGGAGAAGACCGCGTTCACCACCCCGATGGTTCTCAGCGAATTCAACTGTATGCCGTTCGGGCTCTGCAACGCACCAGGAACCTTCCAGCGGTTGATGGAGTGCTGCCTGGGGCACAGGAATTTCGAGACGGTCCTGCTATACCTGGACGATGTCATCGTGTATTCCAAAACATATGAGGACCATCTGAAACACCTGGCAGAGGTGTTTGACGCCCTGGCAGGCTACGGCCTAAAGGTGAAACCCTCCATGTGTCATCTACTGAAACCAAAAGTACAGTACCTGGGACACGTGGTGAGTGCTGACGGAGTAGCTCCAGACCCTGATAAAATTACAGTGATTAAGGACTGGCCAAGACCCTCCAGCATAAAGGAAGTGCGGCAGTTCCTCGGGTTGGTAGGCTACTACCGAAGATTCATCCCCGGGTTCACCAAAATGGCAGCCCCTATGCAAAACCTCTTGTTGGGTCAGTCAAAGACCAAGAATCAGAAGCCACCCTTCAAATGGGACAAGCTGGAGGATGAGTCTTTCCGCCAGCTGAAGATGGCCCTCACGGGGGATGAGGTCCTGGCTTACCCTGATTACGGCCAGCCTTTCATCCTCCACACGGACACGAGCAACATCGGGCTAGGGGCGGTGCTGTCCCAGATCCAACAGGGCAGAGAACGGGTAATCGCTTATGCCAGCAGGAAACTCCGGCCAACAGAGAGAAACCCCGAAAATTATAGCTCCTTCAAGCTAGAGTTCCTGGCAGTGGTGTGGGCAGTTACAGAACGCTTTAAACATTACCTTGCCTCTTCCAAGTTCACCGTGTACACCGACAACAACCCGTTGACACACCTGGATACTGCGAAACTTGGTGCCCTGGAGCAGAGATGGATGGCCCGCCTATCCAACTATGAATTTACCATCAAATACCAGGCGGGACGCACAAATGCCAATGCAGACACCCTGTCCAGGATGCCGAACTTGCCGGACGGAGGGGAAGATCCAGAAGAACTGGAAGAGATTGAACTCCCTGCGTTCCACCGTCACGAGATTACCCAGTGTTCCCACTGTGTAAGGGACAAGCACTCTGTTCAATCCCTTACCCCACTACAGCTGGGCGGAGACGCAAGACAGTGACCCAGCCGTCCGCCTGGTAAAAGAGATGCTGACACAGGCTGATGCCCGCCTTGACCCAGACGCTCCGGAAGAGACCAAACAGCTGTGGAAGGAGAAGAGTAAACTGTTTCTCAACAAGGGGAAGCTGTGCTGGAGAATTGTTAACTCCCAGACACATGAGCTGACCTGGCAGGTAGGGGTCCCGAGACGAGACGCGGCTATGGTCCTGGAGGCATACCACGACGGAGCAGGGCACTTTGGATGGAAGAAGTTGGAGTTCCTGTTGCGTGAACGGTTCTTCTGGGTAGGCATGAGAGGGGCCATTGAGAGATGGTGCAGAGACTACAGCCCGTGCAACCTGAGAAGAAAGGACCGTGCCAGCCAGAAGACTCCCCTGCAGCCCATCATCACCAAGCAGCCACTAGAACTGGTAGCCCTGGACCATGTGAAGCTGGCTCCAAGTATGTCCGGGTACGTCTACGCCCTCACCATCGTAGACCACTACTCCCAGTTCCTGGTGGTGGTCCCTGTCAAGGACTTAACAGCTCAGACAGCAGCTAGAGCCTTCCAGCAGCACTTCTGCCATCCACACGGGTATCCGGAGCAAGTGTTGACTGACCAAGGTCCAGCCTTCGAAGCGGAGGTCTTCCAGGAGTTCTGCAACCTCTATGGCTGCAAGAAGATAAGGACAATGCCCTATCACCCCCAAACCAACGAATTGTGCGAGAAGATGAACCAGGTGGTGATAGACTTGCTGAAAATGTTGCCCCTGGAAGAACGCAGTCTGTGGCCTGAAAAACTGCCTGATCTGGTGGACTTGTATAACCACATCCCAGTAAATTCCACCAACTGCACCCCGGCTTACCTAATGAGAGCAAGACCTGGTAAGCTGCCTATTGACCTGGATATGGGAGTTCTGAGACCCGAGGACACCTCGCCAGAGGCAGACTGGGATACAGAATGGCAGCAGCAGTACCGGAAAGTGCAGGAGAGTGTTGAGAGAAGTTTGTCTCAAGCAAGAGAAAGGCAAGAGAGGACTTACAACCAGCATGCTCCCTCTGTTCCCCTGGCACCTGGAGAGCAGGTCTTGAAGAGGAAGAGGCGGCTCCATAAGTTGGATGACCAGTGGGAGAAAGACCCGTACACAGTACTGCCCTCAAGTCATGAAAACCCGAAAGTATGTGTTATCAGTAAGGATGGAGGAGAGAACACAGCCACTGTCTCTAGAGACCACCTGAAGAAGTGTCCCGAGCAGCTGCAAAGCACTGAATAAGACTAAGATAGCCCTCAACCCGCAGAGGAAAGGGAAGAAATGGTCAGTACAGTACTCGGAGAATTTCCCCGGTACTGGACACAAATTAACAACGCTATTGTGGTACCCGTCCTTACCTTTCTCCAGCCAGCCCCTCAAGGGCCTACAGAAGAGCAAGTAGTGTTGGAAGAGCAACTGGCCCCGGAGGCAGAGGATTCCATACCAGCAGCCCAGGAGAATCAACCCTCTGCTAGTAGTGAGCCTGCCGTGCCCGTGGTAAGCCAAAGAGTACGCAGAAAGCTGCCCAACCGACCCTAACATCTCCAAACACCTGTACTGCAGACACTAGCGAGCCCACTACATAAGGGGTGGAAACAGGGGACCCAGAAAGAACACCACCAGATAGTGTGTTACGTAGGTCCACAAGGAGCACTAGAGGTCAGAAGCCAGCTCGCTGGAGAATCTAGGAGAAATGATATATACCTGTATATTGCAAATGTTGTAATGTTTTATGTTTGTTACCTGAATACTGATTATGTTTCTCAAGTTACCCGACAGTGTCTATGGACGGACAGGTTATGGACAATGAATAACCGGAACTGTACCTTGTAAATAGTTGCACCTGTTAAGTGCCCCTTTTGTGCCAGACCACAGAACAAAAACCCGTGGAGGTGGCTGAAGACGTGGTCCAACACCGGATCATCGATGCCCTGTAGCCACCCCAGGGCCTACGTGGAGGGTTTGGGACGGGTCCCTCAAAATGCATCTTGGGTGACATGGACACCTGGTTACGGAAGCGCCGTGACCTATCAAGACTGAACTCCTTGTACATATATTGTTGTGTTATTGTTTATACCCTGTTATGTGTGTTTTCAAAAAAAAAAAGGTGTTTAGTCCCGGAGTACTAAAGTTTACTAGGGGGGAATGTGGCACCCCAGGGGGTCTGGTTGCCACAGTGGTAGAAATACCATGTCTGAGAGCGATCATGGGTTTTCCTGGTCAGGAGCACATTTGCATGCAACGCCTCCTGCCCCAGTCCAGGGAGGGGAGGAACCTGCCCTTTATAAACTGGATCTGGGGCGAGGTTAGTTAGTTAGTTCCAGAGAGAGGGATAGAGCAGCAAGGAGCCCTGTAGGAGACTGGAGCTGAGAGCCAGGGACTGGAGCAGCAGAGCTCGTCCTGGCAGAAGACGCAGAGAACCTGACACCGGAGTGCGAGGCTGTGAGGATATTCACATCCAGCAGCAGTAACCACCTGGCAGGGGATTTCAGGTCCTCTGGCCGTAGAAAGCCCGGAGGCTCAGTCACACGCAAGGGACCGGCACCGCCATCGAGGAGCGGAAGGAACCAAAGGCCGCAAGTCACCAGCCATACGGGTGAGCACCACACGGTACACTCAGGGATGTGGGCTACTACACGACTACAGCAAGGTAGCCAGGAAGAGTGCAGTCAGATGGGAAGGCCTACACCTCCACCTGGCCAGGGGGATTCTTGTTCGCTCACAGACTGACCAGACCTCTAATGTTAGCCAGTACTCCCAGCAGGGTCTCCTTCATCACCAACAGTAAAGACCCTGAACTGCACTGCACGGACTTTGAGTCATTTCTGCTGCGCCTATGCACCACAACCCTCACCATCTACACATGCTGCCCTGAGGCTATACTCCTCCCGTGGGGAGTTATACTACCCCCTGCTGCGCACACAATATCAGCCTCAGCGGTCTGCCCCGCAGCGGCGGTTCTCAGTGACCGCAATCCACGGGTGGCGTAGTCGGACATTTCAACATTAAAAACCAAGTAAACAGATCCGCCACTGGTTTGACCACCCTGAGCCACGGGACCGGGTCGCCGCCACGGAGAATACAACCCCTGACATCACACAGAGACCCGGCTCCGGGTATTCCCACACACACGGCCCAGGGGGCGCGTCATATATAAAGGCATATACGACTAGTAATGCTAACTGTAGAATACCATGCTACAAACATAACAAATGCTAATAAATGTACAGAAAAAGTAATGGATGATGCATCAAGCTCATGTGTAGAAATGAACCCTACCTAGTGATGTCCGGAGCCTCTCCATAGACTTCAATAGGCAGCTTCTATTGTATTCCTCACTGAGTTATCAGTCTGTCTTGTCTTTAGCTTGATGGATTTTACCTATTCTTCAGAGGACGCTACATTCACAAATCCTTGTCTATTTCTATATCCTTGTAAAACAGAACCTTTTTCTCCCATGTGTCTCCGCATTGTCTCCATTTTATATCCGTGTTGTATAGATATATTTTTTCCTCATACATTTGTAAAAACTGAAGCAGGTAGACTGTCTGAACTTTTATTTATCCATTGACTATTAATGGATCTATTAAAAATGGATGAAACACTGATGGAGCACTAAAGGAAAAGAAAAGTCTTCAGTGCTTCATCCGTTGTACATGGATTTCCTTAGACTTTAATGGCTGAGTCTGATCTGCAAAATGAATGAGAATAGAACCTGCTCTGAGTCTCACGGATTAGACACGGAACTGTTATTAAAAAACAGACGGCACATGGACTAGTGCAATAAATGTCATGCCACGTTCACACATTCAGTATTTGGTCAGTATTTTACATCAGTATGTGTAAGGCAAAACCAGGAGTGGGTGATAACTGCAGAAATGGTGACGTGTTTCTATTATACTTTTCCTCTGATTGTTCCTCACCTGGTTTGGGCTTAGAAATACTGAGGTAAAATACTGACTAAATATTGAACGTGTGAATATGGCCTGAAAGTGGTGGTCTGATATTTCATTAAATTAACCTGGTGTCTACAGCTCTGACTAGTGATGTACAGGTGAATGAATCTCACTTTGCATTCCTATGAGAGTCACATCAAGGCTCATTATATAGAGAAATTGTCTTCCACATCGCGTATAAGATCCTGTAGGATTCTGAGAGTCAGAAGTAACGTGGGACGACCGAAAGACCAGAATGGAGTGGACAGCTCCCCAACAAAGCGATTGATAAAACTGATTTCCCCTATGAGCAAAGGAGCATTGCTTTAATCACATTTTTATTTTTTCTCTTCTGCACAAAAAAGCCTTTAAATTTGACAAGTCAATGATTTCCATTGTACTGACTGCAATAGTGTATGGCACTATTCCTGCAAGAGGATCCAAACTGAACCACCAGTGCAGGCCCGGGACAAGGGGTGGGCACCCGCCTAGGACGCTACCTCTCTGAGGTGGGAGCAGTTTAAGAAAAAAAATTGTCATTATTGAACGCCTGCAGTCAACTGGCACCTTCCTCCTGCCGCAAACATTCAGCATGCTGACAGCCGGTACACAGGAACAAAGGTGAGCGGAGTCAGTGGGTCACTAACACCGCTCAACGCCTGCGCCCCTGTTCTCATTCCCTCTCTGCATTGAAATGCATTTGTGTCTTTAAGACAATGTGAACGCTGCCCCCAGGACAGGAGCAGAGGAGCTGTAATCAGGTTGATGTTCTGGCGGTAATTCCCGCAATACGCAGGGTATGGACAGTCTGCCCCCTGTTAGAGGATGGCGCCACACAGGAATACGGCAGTAGAACAACCATCGGTTTTGTTACAAGCTGCATCTATTGTATCTCATTAATTGAAACCAAACGGCCCCCATTATAATTAAGCTATATTAGTTTCCATGACTATTCTTGGGTCTGACATTGTAAAGGAAGTGGTCATCAGAGCTTGTTACCTGATGGATCAGACGAGGAAGTTAGAGGTCCAGTTACCATAGTTTCTCACCTATTCCTTTTCTTGGGGGGGGAGCCATTTGCGTCATCTGCCTAAGGCAGCAAAATACCTTATCATGATATTAATAAAAATACCAAAAAGCATGTCAGTAATATAACCAAAAGCAACATAGATGTTTTATATATTTATTTTTATGCATAAAAGTTGTTAATATTATGCAAATATATAAAAAGAAAGTGTGTAGATATAGTCACTTTCTGTGGAAAGGAGCAGATGATGATGATTCCGCTCCTCAGGCCTCGGCTTACACTTCTGCCGCTTTTGGACATCCAGGTCTGGATCACACATGAGAGAGGAGAAGAGCAGGAATGTGTGACTTGTGATCTGTATAGTTGGAGTTTTCCTGGATTCCTTCAGCATCGTGATTAGCCATATGGCCTTCTGTCTGACCATGGTCAGGAACGTGAAGGAGCAGCCGCTTCCTTCTTTCTGACCATGGCCTGGTAGAGGAAGGAGCAGCCGCTTCCTTCTGTCTGACCATGGCCTGGTAGAGGAAGGAGCAGCCGCTTCCTTCTGTCTGACCATGGCCTGGTAGATGAAGGAGCAGCCGCTTCCTTCTTTCTGCACAAGACCAAGTAGGAGAAGGAGCAGCCGCCTCCTTTGTCTGTACATGGCCAAGTAGGAGAAGGAGCAGCCGCTTCCTTCTGTCTGACCATGGCCTGGTAGAGGAAGGAGCAGCCGCTTCCTTCTGTCTGTACATGGCCAAGTAGGAGAAGGAGCAGCCGCTTCCTTCTTTATGTCCATATCTTGTAGTCGTCTCCTTACCACCACATTGTAGATGAGTCGTCCAGATGGTGACATAACAAGTATGGCTGAAAGAAATCCTTCAATTTCAGCCCTTAATTACTTGCTATGTTGATCCAGAGGAAGGCGAAAAATAACCCTGAGGACTCGTTGTTGGATCATCCTCATATCAAGGGAAAAAATTCCTTCCTGACCCCAAATATGGCGATCGGAATAAATCCCTGGATGTGTGGTCTCAAATCTACTTGGATGTTATGTGGTGGAAGCTCGGTAGGTTTGTCACAGTCCGGTAAATAAGAAAGTCCAGTGTAATTGTCTCATCCGATTAATGTAAATCTTCATTCCTGGATGTTACTGGAATGGGGCTGATTTTTATCAGCCTAATACTCCTGCTGGAAGAAGAGAAATATACACGTCTGAGAATCAGCCCCTCACATACAGCATATACAGTACTAGGGGGATATAGCGATAAGGTGTATAGTGGGTAAGTGTGTTACTGGGTAGTGATAACACTTTGGATGTCTGTATGTGCTGTACTTACATAGTAATATGGGAATGGTGGGTCGGATCTGCGGGACTCCACATCGCTCCAGTCTATAGAATAGAAAAACGGATGTGATCTGATGGACGATGTAATGGCAGATCGGGCAGATGGAGTTTTGCAGAGAAGCTAGAAAATGAAAACAAAGCATTAGTCATTATATTATGTATTATTACTGATAAATTATTACACAATGTCTATGGACTGTACATATCTTATCTTCTATATCTTCTTGTAATCCCCTATTATCATTGTCCATCTGATCTTACTCACCCGTTTTATGATATCCATGGTATGACAGCAGATCCCAGGTGGAAAAGAAGGGATGTCGTCATACAGAGACTGGTGGTATTCGTCCATTGTGCCTCTGGTATAGAATGGCCAATCACCTACAGTCATCATATATAAGATGACGCCAAAGGAAAAGGAGTCTGCCAGATGGTTGTATCCTTCACCGTCCATTACCTATGGGAACATGAGATTGGAGAGAATCTGAATATACCGGGAAGGGGATTTACACACAGAGACTATGAGGACCGGTCTGTGATTAGATATGAGCAGAATACATTGGGATCAGATTATCCCTCAATCCTACTATCGACATCAATCACACAGAGATGTTCCTTACCTCGGGCGCTATGTAACCCTTAGTGCCAGCAGTATATTCCACTATGTCACCCTCAAATACATACATGGCTGCTAAGCCAAAGTCTGAGATTTTGATGTGTCCGGTGTCTTGAAGGAGGATGTTCTCTGGCTTCAGGTCACTGCAGGGAGAAGGATCAGATACCGATTGTGAGGACAATTCATGGAAAGAACTTTCTACAATAGATATGTAAGGAGACAACAAAGAGTCACAGGTGACAGATTTATAAAGGTGAAATGATTACCGATGTATGACGCCGCGTTCATGCAGGAACTGGAGTCCGCACACCATCTCTGCCGCAAAGAGTCTGTGGAGTAGAAAGGATGGATCAGTGGTTACATGCACAATCATACAGAGAACATGAGGAGATCACACACGTGTCCTTTTCACATCATTAGTTTCTCCTGTTGTCGTTGTCCATTGATCTAAGACTACAATGTGCCGGCAGCGGATTACTAACATTCAGTACAAGACATTTACCTTATTGTCTTTGTGTTAAACATCATTGAATCTTTCATGTGGCCAAACAGGTCTCCGCCGACCATATAGTCCATGGCTATTTCATACTCCGTAGGTGTTTCCCTAAACGCCCGCATAGTCATTAGGTAGGGGCATCCGGCAGCCATTCTCAGGACTTCTAGCTCTGTAGAGATTAAGTCCTCACAAGAACTTTTGTCCATGATTTTGATGGCCAGCAGTCCTTCACTGACTGGATCTGATGCCAAGACAACCTGGAGAAAAATCACAACAGATCAGACCAAACTCTCATCTTCTACTGTGTAGTAGTTCACTAGTTTATCCCAATTATCATTACATATGAGTATCCTGTAATGAATATGTACATCTCTCCTGTGTATCTGGTGCAGGATACATTGGGGAACACGGACAAATATAAATTGACACTTACTTTTCCATAGTTTCCTTTTCCAAGAACTTTCCAGAACTCGAGATTGGAAAAGTCTATAGGTTGGACTGTGTGGACCAGTTCTCTTTGGTCAGAAATCTGGAAACTGGCATCATCAAGGCCTTGTGCCGGCATGTCCGTTGTGTCATAGGGCGCCTTATCGATTCCATCTGCTGAGATGATATAAAAAATTTGAACCCCTTAGTGAACACATTATTGGAAATGACTACCTGAGCCTGCAGAAAGCCCCTGTCTTTTCCTCCTCCTGTTAAGACCAGCCTGGCTTAATTTCATATGAGATTTTTAATTTAGCTATATACAGTTCTGTCACAGTGTCTAGTAGAAGCGATCAAAAAATCGCAGGTTCAAGTCCCCAAAGGAGACTAAAGAAATGGAGTAACAAAAAAAAGTTAAAAAAATAATAAAATGTAAAAAAAATACTTCCCCATTAATAATAATAATAATAATAATAATAATAATAGTAATAATTTGAATATCTAGTATAACCACATCCGGAACATTAATTAACCCAAACAGTAAACACTGAAATGAGAAAATAAATGTAAAGACCAGAATAGTGTTTTTGTGAGGGCGCAGTATACATCTAATAAATTGTAATAAAAGATATCACAATGTCTTGTCTACCCGAGAAAGTTATCTATAAAAGCTACAACTTGTCACGCAAAAAAAACTAAATCAAGTCCTCGCACAGCTCCATCCAGCTATCAAAATCCAAAGATATAATGTCTCAGAATATAGGGACACAAACCAATTTATTTTTTTTATAAAATTCCTAATTTTCTTCTACCAGTTCAGTGAATTATAACCCCTATGCCTGTTCAGCATTATCATAGTTGTAACTGACATGGAGAATCATTCTGTCAGGTCATTTTTACCACTCAATGAACACAGTAAAAAAAAACAATGGCGGAATCACTTTTTTTCCACAATTTTACCACATTTTGAATTTTTTCCCCATTTTCCAGAACATTGAATAGTAAAATAAATAATGTTCAAAACTACAGCTCGTCCACTAAAAAATCAAGTCCACATACAGCTACATTGGGAGACAAATTAAAGAATAAATAGTTATGGGTTTTCGAAGGAGGAGGGAAAAAACAACGAAAGGTTACCCGGTCAAGAAGGGGTTAACAAATATAGCTAAAAGAAAATATTATAATTTTAAATAGAATTATGTAAATGAGCAGGAAATGTCTAATATTTGGGCTCTCATTTATCAAAACTGTCCAATAGCAAAACTGTCCCTGTTGCCCATAGCAACAAATCACAGCATAGATTCCATCTCTTAACATTCTATGGAACAATGAAAGCTGCATTGTGATTGGTTGC
Organism: Phyllobates terribilis; assembly: GCF_046119375.1. Classification (NCBI taxonomy): domain Eukaryota; kingdom Metazoa; phylum Chordata; class Amphibia; order Anura; family Dendrobatidae; genus Phyllobates; species Phyllobates terribilis. The sequence continues at coordinate 569,636 of NW_027363102.1, read as the reverse complement.
TATGGGCAACAAGGACAGTTTTTCTGCACTTTTGATAATTGATGCCAGTACATAATATTAGGAGCATAATCCTCCTCACCCCCAGTCTTATTACACTGAGCAGATCCATCTTACCTGGTCCATCTGTATCCAGTGATGTGTTTGGTGGAGAAACACTCAGCTGTTTGTTCTCTGGGATGGAGATGTTTTCAGCTGATGACCTCGACCTCCGTAATGCACCATTCCCATTTATAATGGATTTAGCGTAGATGAGACGTCTTCTACATTGGACAACCCAGTCTCTGCTGTTCCTGATCCTCTTCTGGGCTGCCACTCTTTGTAGTTTCGGTGCCTCCAGACTTTCAGATCTGGAGGATGTCACTTGTCTCGGTGTCTCTTGGAGAACCTCTTCCAGCTCTAACTCTGCGCTGATGTTTCTCCTCTTATTGAGGATGGCATCTTTGTTTCTCCTCCGTATTTCAGGGACCAGATCTCCGAGTTTTTTCAAGGAGATAAGAATGGCCTTCTGAAGCTCAGCGGAGGCTGCAGAGTGAGACTCCGTGAGGGTCTCCATTTTCCTTCTCTCTGTAAGGATCTCACGTCTTTTGGTCTTTCTCATTTTGTCTAGAATTTGACGTTTAGACGCCATTTTTGAGGCGTCAGTGTCAATGTCCGGTAGGATAAAGTCTTTTCGCCCTAAAGTGAACAATAGTACCTGCTCTTCATTTATTCCTCTCTTCTCTCTGAGAACCCGATCTCTTTGGGCTCTTCTGTAATTATCCATTTTAAAATCAAGTTTTGCTTCGTTTGTCACGAAAAACAAAAGGGGCTGCCTCACCCTTGGGAGTCTGTAAGGCAGTGGTTTCCCTTAGGACGGAACACTGGGATATAGAATGCGGTGATGTCATCACATCACTTGTGACATCAATTTTATTCTAATGTCACAATGATAGATAGATAGATAGATAGATAGATAGATAGATAGATAGATAGATAGATAGATAGATATCAAATTTGAAGGATGGGGAACCAAACTTTTGCAGATGTATACATACAATATACAGATATACACGGGGTGCACAATTTGTATTTTTAATGATTCATTTTATTATTGAACAACTACAGTGCTGCTGGTTAATCATAAAGGTTAATAAAATCCAAAACCTGAATATTTACAAAAATAAAAGTGAGGTTTTGTCTTTCTTAGGCCACATTCACACATTCGGTATTTGGTCAGTATTTTGCATCAGTATTTGTAAGCCAAAACCAGGAGTGGAAGAATCAAAGTTAAAGTATAATAGAAACACGTGACTACTTCTGTATTTATCACCCACTCCTGGTTTTAACTTACAAATACTGATGTAAAATACTGACCAAATACTGAATGTGTGAATGTGGCCTCAGGGAAATATCTCTGTGTGCAGAACTGTTAATCAAAGAAATCAAAATGTTAAAAAATACATTTCTGACATTTAACAAAATATATCTGTGATCATGACGGTGTATGGCACAAATCGTTCTCCTGAAACCATCCCTCATATTAATTATTTTCTTTCTCCCCAAGCAGTGTCTCATACCACTTAACTTATAATAAATGATACACAGGAGACTTTCTTTTTTGGATATAATTTGCCATATCGGCCATTTATTGACAAACAACAATAAACAATGAAAGAATTGGCGGAGGTCCTTGGGGCTACAAGATCCGGCACATGTAGAACAAAGCATTTTTCCATAGAATTATTTTACCCTCAGCCGTAACCCCAAGCTCGAGGGCACCACACCACAATCAGTGGTAAAGGAAACACCACCACTGGCTCCAAGAGTACACCCCAGTCCAGAGCCCCACTAAGTGCCAGATCAGCCAATTAGTAATTCCATCCTGAAGGGAACCATCGCTGTAAATTCCCACCCATAAAAAATTCCACCAACCCCAAAGACCCCCCCCTACTGCCCCAGCCACTGTGACTCACAGTAAAAATTTATAACCTTCATCATAAGCCCGAGCCATAAAACATAACAATATACAGCACAGACCAAGAGTTTGGACACACCTTCTCATTTAAAGATTTTTCTGTATTTTCATGACTATGAAAGTTGTACATTCACACTGAAGGCATCAAAACTATGAATTAACACATGTGGAATTATATACTTAGCAAAAAAGTGTGGAACAACTGAAAATATGTCTTATATTCTAGGTTCTTCAAAGTAGCCACCTTTTGCTTTGATGACTGCTTTGCACACTCTTGGCATTCTCTTGATGAGCTTCAAGAGGTACTCACTGGAAATAGTCTTCCAACAATCTTGAAGGAGATCCCAGAGATGCTTAGCACTTGTTGGCCCTTTTGCCTTCACTCTGCGGTCCAGCTCACCCCAAATCATCTCGATTGGGTACAGGCCTGGTGACTGCGGAGGCCAGGTCATCTGGCGTAGCACCCCATCACTCTCCTTCTTGGTCAAATAGCCCTTACACAGCCTGGAGGTGTGTTTGGGGTCATTGTCCTGTTGAAAAATAAATGATGGTCCAACTAAACGCAAACCGGATGGAATAGCATGCCGCTGCAAGACGCTGTGGTAGCCATGCTGGTTCAGTATGCCTTCAATTTTGAATAAATCCCCAACAGTGTCACCAACAAAGCACCCCCACACCATCACACCTCCTCCTCCATGCTTCACGGTGGGAACCAGGCATGTAGAGTCCATCCGTTCACCTTTCCACTGGTCTAATGTCCATTCCTTGTGTTCTTTAGCCCAAACAAGTCTCTTCTGCTTGTTGCCTGTCCTTAGCAGGGGTTTCCTAGCAGCTATTTTACCATGAAGGCCTGCTGTACAAAGTCTCCTCTTAACAGTTGTTGTAGAGATGTGTCTGCTGCTAGAACTCTGTATGGCATTGACCTGGTCTCTAATCTGAGCTGCTGTTAACCTGAGATTTCTGAGGCTGGTGACTCGGATAAACTTATCCTCAGAAGCAGAGGTGACCCTTGGTCTTCCTTTCCTGGGGCGGTCCTCATGTGAGCTAGTTTCTTTGTAGCCCTTGATGGTTATTGCAACTGCACTTGGGGACACTTTCAGAGTTTTCCCAATTTTTCGCACTGACTGACCTTCATTTCTTAAAGTAATGATGGCCACTCATTTTTCTTTACTTAGCTGCTTTTTTCTTGCCATAATACAAATTCTTACAGTCTATTCAGTAGGACTATCAGCTGTGTCTCCACCTGACTTCTGCACAACACAACTGATGGTCCCAACCCCATTTACAAGGCAAGAAATCCCACTTATTAAACCTGACAGGGCACACCTGTGAAGTGAAAACCATTTCCGGTGACTACCTCTTGAAGCTCATCAAGAGAATGCCAAGAGTATGCAAAGCAGTCATCAAAGCAAAAGGTGGCTACTTTGAAGAACCTAGAATATAAGACATATTTTCAGTTGTTTCACACTTTTTTGTTAAGTATATAATTCCACATGTGTTATTTCATAGTTTTGATGTCTTCAGTGTGAATGTACAATTTTCATCGTCATGAAAATACAGTAAAATCTTTAAATGAGAAGGTGTGTCCAAACTTTTGGTCTGTACTGTATATATTTCCATTAGACATCTCTAAATTCCCTGAAAAAAGAGGGTATGCAGGTGAGACTTTTCCCATTGCTCTCCCCACAGGAATGGCCCCTTTTCCCACACTTTTCCTTTTATACTCCCTTTTACTATCCCCTCCCACTCCCTATTGATCCAATCCCATAGACCCCATTCAAACTTTATTTTCCTCTCCTGGCCCAATCACCGTCATGTGGGCCTCTGCTGATAAGTATGGCTCTGGCCCCTTTAATATAGCCGCCCTTCTGTTCACTTCCAGTCATAAGCCGCCCATCCATGAAGTCTGTTGCAATCATCCTTTTCGGTAACACCAACCACAGCCTCCCAGACCCCGGCATTGGATGCATTGATACATAATGATTTAAAGATTCACAATTGGATTCAGGTCTGGGCATGAGTGGACACAGACAATTCCACCTGTTTTGGAAGTGGTAGTGGCCACTCTTACCTTTTGGACCCCTGTGTAGCTACACAAGTTGTACCAGATTTGCACCTGGGTCTGGGGAAAGTGAGTTCATCAATGTTTTCATCATCCAGGAACTGCCTTCCCAGTATGGCACATGAGGAAGGGTATTGTCCTGCACTAGGAGGAACCAAGGGTCCACTGCACCACGGTAAGTTCTGACATTGGCTCTAAGGATTTCATCCGTGTACCTAACAGCAGTCAGGTTGCCGTTGGCTATCACATGGTGCCCATCATGCTGGGTGGCGGTGCAGACTGAATAACATTCACCACGGCGTCTCCAGACTTTCACATCTATCACTTGCTCAATGTGAACCTGCTGTCACCTGTACAGAGAACGTAGGACCTGATAATTCTGGTGTTCTCAGGTGTATGCCAATTGAGATGCAAGGTGCTGAGCTGTGAGTAAGGTCCTATTACAGAACGTCGGGCCCTCATACCGCCCTCATGGAGTCTGTTTCTGACAATTTTGGGTGTAACGTGCTTCTGGTTATGTTGTAGGGCCTTTGCAGTCCTCCTGTTCATCCTTACACAAAGGAGCAGATATTGGTCCTGATGTTCGGTTGATGCTCTTCTACAGTTCTGCTCCATAAATTTAGAAGCTGCTTAAGGAGTGCACGTGTGTGGGGTGCATGTGTGGCGCCCCTGAGGGTTCGGTCGCCACAGAGGTACATGCTGCCGGCCAATCAGAGGCCAGCGGCGGCTGGCTAATCAGAAGCCAGCGGCGGCCGGCCAATGAGAGGCCAGAGGCTGCCGGCCAATCAGAGGCGAGCTTGACTTCGGCCGGCCAATCAGCGGCTGCCGGCCAATCAGAGGCCAACATGACGTCGGCCGGCCAATTAGAGGCCAGCGGCTGCCGGCCAATCAGAGACCAGCGGCTTCCGGCCAATCAGAGGCCAGCATGACGTCGGACGGCCAATCAGAGGCCAGCGGCTTCCGGCCAATCAGAACCCAGAATGACGTTGGCCAGCCAATCAGAGGCCTGGGGCTGCCGGCCAATCAAAGGCCAGCATGACGTCAGCCGGCCAATCAGAAGCCAGCGGCTTCCGGCCAATCAGAAGCCAGCATGACGTCGGCTGGCCAACAGAGACCTGCGGCTTCTGGCCAATCAGAGACCAGCATGACGTTGGCCGGCCAATCAGAGGCTAGCGGATTTCGGTCAATCAGAGGCCAGCATGACGTCGGCCGACCCTCAGAGGCCAGCAGCCGCTGGCCTCTGATTGGCCGGCAGCGTGTATTGCAGCGCACGGGTCTGGCAAGTTCGTGCGCTGCAATACACTTCAGCTAGATGTGTTTCCATCCGAGAGAGATCGCACATCTAGTTGCAGTAGCGAAGCTGGTGTCGGCACTCAGCGGGCTCAGAGTTCTCCCGCGCCGGGCCCGATCCAGTAGCGCTAATGCTGTGGCCATGGCGCGCGTGCCCACCAGGAGGGCTCTGCCTGCCCCCTCTGCATGCGTGCCATAGGTTCGCCAGCACTGGTTTAAAGCATTTCTTCTTGTACAGCTGACGACCCAAAATTGGGGATTTTCTGAAAAAAAAAAATGGCCAGTCTGCATTATATATGGTGGAAGTGAGAATGTATCATCTGGATAAGGGGGTGGTCTTCACAGAGGGGTCTATGGAGAGATGTCACTTTATAAGAAGCACATAGCATGGAATACCGGGGGGAAGCCTTTTGGCTCCTTATGTTGTACCAATCCGGAATGCTCCACTATGGTCCATCCTTCTATAGTTCTTCTCTTACACTTTCTGCTGGTCGGTATATGGACGTATTCGCTCTATGCTGACAGGCGCTCCCTTAGTATAGCTCATGTAATGCACGGCACCACAATGTTGTAGGTTCTGACTACTGTGTAAAAAAACACCCACCCAGAGACCGGCCATAATCTTATAGTCTGGGTGTGAATACGCTGTAGGTATAGCTACACTTTTGTTGTGGAAATTTTGGTAATTTTATTTACCTTTTTGCATTTACCCGAATGAGGCTTGTGAGAAATCCTTAAATATGCTGCAGATTTCTCCTGTATGATGCTGACCAATCATAAGCAAGCAGCAACACTCAAAGAAAAGAAGAACACGCCCCCACCATAGCTCAAAGCGGGTTTCTTAGGGTATAAAGCTACGTTCTCACAATGAGTTTTTAGTGAGTTTTTACGCTGCATATTTTAGAAATAATGTAAGTAACCTATCTTAATGGGTGCAGAAATTCTGCAACATCAAAAACTCACCAAAAGCTCATCGTGGGAACCTAGCCTAAGATGTATAATGATGGCGAGTCCTGATCTCCTGGTCTAACCTTCTGCATGATTAGAAAGCAGAGATAACAGCTCTTAGACAAGGAAGGAGCCGCACAGCTGAGTTTCTCTGTGTCACATTACAAACCCTTTTATTGACTCTCCTGATTATGGAGTGTGTCAGTATCACACTTATGTCTTCTGTGCTCAAGCAACTTGTATTCTCTCTGCAGTGATATTAGGCTGTTATTACACCTCACACAGGAGCAGTGTGTTCTGGGTTACTTCTATGGTGAAATGTAATGACAGTCTCCTCTAATCTCACTGCAGAATGAGTACAAGTTGAGCACAACGGATCTAAGTGTGATACTGACGCTGTGCTCTCATTTCTGGACAGGTAGTATGGGAGAGGCGCAGTACAGCAGAGGTGAGAGTGCCATAAGAGGAGGAGAGCTGTTAGAAAGGTTTGTAATGTTGCACAACTAAACTCTCTTGTGCTGCCCCTTCACCCACAGAGACCTTAACTGAAAGGTATTAGTCAGTTGTGTGCTCTACTCATGCAGGAGGTTAGCCCAGGAGATCAGGTCTGTATCCTTACATCTCAGACACTGAGAAATCTGCTCTAAGCTATGGTGGGGATGTGATCATCTTTCTTTTCAGTGTTGTCGTCTGCTTATAATTGGTCAGCATCATGCAGGGAGAAGAATTTCGCACCCCCAGTGAAAACTCTGATAACATCTACTTGGACTTAATTTTTTTTAACTCATTAGGTGCCAAATACTTTCATTGCTAATATCTCCGCAAATGAAAGATAAAATAGAAAAAAAAACATGAAAAATTTGGTGACAGGTCCTCTTTAGGATAAGACAACCCCTTTAAATGTAAGAATTGAATTTTAGTCGAAAAAATGTATGCAACAAAAATGCCACATGTGATTTGATCCAAAAACATGCTGCATTTCAGGATGAGAGAAGCAAGTATTTGCAAAAAAAAGTTAAAAGGGGTGTTGACTGTTATGATATTGATCACTTATACTTAGGATGGACCACCAAGATCAGGTTGGTAGAGTTCCAACACTCTGCCACCCCATTGATTCCATGCTGGAGCTGGTAACAGCTGATTGGTGGTGTTAGGATTTGGACACCTATCAATCTGATACTACTGACTTATATTGATGCCTTCTCCTAATTGATAAGTGGTAGCATACCCCTTTAAAACAATACGTAGTTTTTATTTAGTTGTAAGATGAAAGTGACTCTACACATTAAGGCGTGTCATGGTCTGAGCACAAAATGATTCTAAGATTAGTTGCTGGCCTCTTGACCCGAACTTAAGAGCTTAAGGCCATGTTCATACATTCAGTAATTTGGTCAGTATTTTACCTCAGTATTAGGAAGCCAAAACCAGGAGTGGAACAATTAGAGGAAAAGTATAATAGAAACCCGTCACTGATGAAACTTACTGAACGTGTGAAGGTGCCTAATAGAGACGCTGTGGAGAAGGACAGGAGCGCACACAAAATAGGGCAATAGCGTCTGATAAGGGGTCGGGATAATTGATGGCAGCGCTCACCTAGAGGTGTTGTGTGCAGTCACCACAGCTATAATGGTGTAGAAAGCCGCTGCTGCCCTGTGGCTGGAGGAAAGGTTCTTCAAGAGGTGGAATGGCAAAAATGGAAGCTGGCACATTTAGGTGGGCTGTGCTGCGGGAGTGAAGAGCTTGCTTTTTTTTATACCTTGAGAAAGGCCCTGGTCCATTGCAGAAACGCATTCATATTAATCAAAAACGTTTGGGAATCCCAAGGCTCTTCATTCCCACAGTGCAGCCCACCTAAACGTGCCAGCTTCCATTTCTGCCAATGTGGCCTAATAGACGTATATGAGGCTGTCAAAGATCGGGGCAGGAGACTCGCAAACAGCTTGTGCATCACGATCTATGACACACAGCTGTGTGAATACGCCATTACTCTCATATAAGATTACCTGCATCAAGTTTCAAAGGAGCAATTGTAACCCTCTTTCAATTATTTAAAGGGATTTTCCCACAAACAAAATTCATTTTAATCAATAGATCTTGGAATAATAATAAGTTCCACAATTGGATGTGTTTAAATAAAATGTTCCTGTGCTGAGATAATCTTAGAAATATGCCCCCGCTGTGTACTGTGTAATGTCTGACCATACAGGAACATGGTCTGAACATACCTCATCTCCTGGACGGGGAGGATGCAAGAGAGTATACAGACATTACAGCAGGGGATCACAGCCGATTCTTTATGTGAGGTAAAACAAGTTTTTAAACAGGCAGGGAAATGTTTTACCTCACAGAATCAGCTGCCATCCTGTGGTGTCCTGTCTGTATACTCTTTCGCTTCCTCCCATGGCCAGCTGTGTTATGTGCAGACCATGTTCGCTCCACTGGGAGTCTGTTTATGACACGACACAGTAAAAGTGCAGTCATCAGTAATGATGTCAGGTACAAAGCTATTATAGTAAGGCCCAGTGTAGTGTGGAGGTCCAATGTGACACTGAAGATGTCCGCCTAGAGATAGATGCTAGTTATTGAGCTGCAGCTGTTGATCCATGTAACGCATAGGTTCACCTTTATACACCATTTCACCCGTTTACCCAGATCATCAATCTTCAGAACGTCTTCAAATGTAGCATAAGTTTGTAAAAAATGATTCTGTACTTGTATCATAGCTCAAAGCTGCATTCACACTGAATTACTACTGAATGTAAAGGTGTGGGGTGACACATGATTAGCTACAGCTTAGTTCTGCTGTACTGCTTTTTGTAGGGTCCTGTCCTGTGCTCCGGCCCTCCGTCTGTAGCTCCATTATGCATTCATTTGCTTTTCATGGCAAAAAAGGTGCAGCATGCAGCGCTATTCCTACCATCCAAACAATGCAGACCTCGAAGACCACTCAGCGGCTTGCGGCAATGGGATCCAGGGGTGCCATATGGCAATGGATCCGCAGGGATCCAGCATTGAATTTTATTTCCCCGAATAACTGACTTAATGATGCCCCTTCTAACACATCAGATGACTGTATGATGCCAAGAATACAAATAAAATAAAGAGCATAATTGCTGTCCAGACACTGAACAAGCAGGCTATGCAGTAAAATTAAGAATGATCAATGGAGATATGGAAGAGAATAAGGTATAACTCAGGGCCAGTGCAAGACAAGCAATTCTATCTAGTAACAAAGTTGCTCAATTTATTATGTAAATTATAAATGGATGTAATATAAAATTGTTTTGCGGATGAATCGCTGCTCTGAGTGTTAGATTTTCAAAGTGGTAAAAAGGTTTATCTGCCAGTAATGATATTTACCTGGGGACATCCACCTATTGGAGACAGGCCATTAAAACTGGCCAAACTTTCTCCTTACTTTCTTGGCCACTGAGGGGCTTTTTGGACTGCAAATGGTTGATAAGTGTTGGTAAGAGTTTTCGAAGTATCTACTATATAATTGTCTTATCCCGTCTGTCTGTCTGTCTGTCTGTCTGTCTGTCTTTCTGTCTGTCTGTCTGTCTGTCTGTCCAGGAAATCCCGCGTCGCTCATTGGTCCGGCAGCGGCCAATCAGCGCCGCGGGATTTCCGAAAAAACATGACGGCCGTTAGCGGCTCCTCTGCGGGACGGAGCTCAGCGGCGTTGCAGCCGGGAGATGAGCGCCGCGAGGCGCTCATCTCCAGGCCGGTATCAGCAGGAGGACCCCGACCGCCGGACCCATCTGCAGGACAGAGATGCAGCCGGGAGATGAGCGGCGCGAGGCGCTCATGTCCCGGCCGGCAGCAGCGGAAGGACCGCCGGCGTCGCTGACATCCATGCGGAAGGGAGGACCGGGGAGCGGCGCTGCGGGTCGGGATACTTCTGCTGCGAGCGCCCGCTCATGTCCCGGGTTCTCGCAGCAGAAGTAGTCGCACAGGCAGCGCCGCTGCCCGGTCCTCACCAAGACGATTCAATGATTGGTCGCGGTCTTCGGACCCGACCAATCACTGATCTTAGCGCAAAAGTTAAATACCGCTGTGCTGATTGGTCGCGGACGCTGCCCGCGACCAATCACCGATTTGGGCGCCAAATTTAAATATCGGCCGCGACCAATCAGCACAGTAGTAGTTAACTTTAGCCGCAAGATCAGTGATTGGTCGCGGGCCAAGACCGCGACCAATCACCGATTTGTGCGGCACATTTAAATAGCGGCCGCGACCAATTGGATGTCAGCGCCGCTCCCCGGTCCTCCCTTCACACCCTTGCCGCATGGATGTCAGCGGCGCTGCCTGTGCGGATACTTCCGCTGCGAGAACCCGGGACATGAGCGGGCGCTCGCAGCAGAAGTATCCCGACGCGCAGCGCCGCTCCCCGGTCCTCCCTTCACACCCTAGCCGCTGATGTCCCCACAGTATCCGCATGGTGTTACAAAGATCCGGACATTTGTGTTAAAAATCGCTGATTGTTCGCGGGCGGTGCCCGCGACCAATCACCGATTTGGGCGCCAAATTTAAATATCGGCCGCGACCAATCACCGATCTTGGCTCCACATTTAAACACCACTGTACTGATTGGTCGCAGCCACTATTTAAATGTGGCGCCCAAATCGGTGATTGGTCGCGGGCAGCGGCCGCGACCAATCAGCAGAGCGGTGTTTAACTTTAGCGCCAAGATCACTGATTGGTCGCGTGAGGAGAGCGCGACCAATCAGCGAATCGTATTGGTGAGGAGCGGGGAGCGGAATCGTATTAGTGAGCACCGGGGAGCGCCGCTGCCCGTGCGGATACTTCCACTGCGAGAAGCCTGGAGATGAGCGACTGCTCGCAGCAGAAGTATCCCGACGCGCAGCGCCGCTCCCCGGTCCTCCCTTCACACCCTAGCCGCTGATGTCCCCACAGTATCCGCATGGTGTTACAAAGATCCGGACATTTGTGTTAAAAATCGCTGATTGTTCGCGGGCGGTGCCCGCGACCAATCACCGATTTGGGCACCAAATTTAAATATCGGCCGCGACCAATCACCGATCTTGGCTCCACATTTAAACACCACTGTGCTGATTGGTCGCCGATGCTGGGCGCGACCAATCACCGATTTTGGCGCACATTTAAATAGCGTCCGCGACCAATCAGTACAGCGGTGTTTAAATGTGGAGCCAATATCGGTGATTGGTCGCGGCCGATATTTAAATTTGGCGCCCAAAACATAAAAAACCTAATGACAGAAGAAAGGATCTGCAGGATCGGTGATGGTAGTTACTGGGAACCCCACCAATCACTAGAGTGGGGATCCCTATCCTCTCTTATGGATGAAATAGTATGGAGCCGTTGCCAGGCATGCGCACTGCCACACTCCATTCAGTGTCTATGGGACTGATGGGGACAGCCGAGAACATCAGCAGCCGCGTATATATATATATATATATATATATACACAGTACAGACCAAAAGTTTGGACACATCTTCTCATTTAAAGATTTTTCTGTATTTTAATGACTATGAAAATTGTACATTCACACTGAAGGCATCAAAACTATGAATTAACACATGTGGAATTATATACTTAACAAAAATGGTGAAACAACTGAAATTATGTCTTATATTATAGGTTTTTCAAAGTAACCACCTTTTGCTTTGATGACTGCTTTGCACACTCTTGGCATTCTCTTGATGAGCTTCAAGAGGTAGTCACCGGAAATGGTTTTCACTTCACAGGTGTGCCCTGTCAGGTTTAATAAGCGGGATTTCTTGCCTTATAAATGTGGGACCATCAGTTGTGTTGTGCAGAAGTCTGGTGGATACATAGCTGATAGTCCTACTGAATAGACTGTTAGAATTTGTATTATGGCAAGAAAAAAGCAGCTAAGTAAAGAAAAACAAGTGGCCATCATTACTTTAAGAAATGAAGGTCAGACAGTGCGAAAAATTGGGAAAACTTTGAAAGTGTCCCCAAGTGCAGTTGCAAAAACCATCAAGTGCTACAAAGAAACTGGCTCACATGAGGACCGCCCCAGGAAAGGAAGACCAAGAGTCACCTCTGCTTCTGAGGATAAGTTTATCCGAGTCACCAGCCTCAGAAATCGCAGGTTAACATCAACTCAGATTAGAGACCAGGTCAATGCCACACAGAGTTCTAGCAGCAGACACATCTCTACAACAACTGTTAAGAGGAGACTTTGTGCAGCAGGCCTTCATGGTAAAATAGCTGCTAGGAAACCATTGCTAAGGACAGGCAACAAGCAGAAGAGACTTGTTTGGGCTAAAGAACACAAGGAATGGACATTAGATCAGTGGAAATCTGTGCTTTGGTCTGATGAGTCGAAATTTGAGATCTTTTGTTCCAACCACCGTGTCATTAACTTGTTAATAACCTGCATTCTATAATGAGCCGTGTTAATAATATGATCCCACCAATAGTGACTCTGTATGGCCAATTTGACAATAAACAGTGTTGGTATTGTACTTTTTATCTTTCATCACTAGATGGCAGTGCAGCAGTGTAAATGTGTGAGAGAATGGGATGATGGCGCCATTACCGATCATTATGTAAAATCAGGAGCTGACCTTCTTTATTAGTAAATTACGATGTAATTCAGGTTAATGATTCTTATGATTTTGCTAATAAAAACACTATTGCATTGTACACGTGTCGTTGTGTGATTGATCTAGATCCCAGCAGCCTCAATTGTCCGCTATTATTGAGAAGTCTTGGCTGCTAGATATGGCAGTGTCATCAATCTCAAGAAGCCTTTTATTCTCACATACATGATAGAATCCAATAGTAAACATCAGCATATCCCTTCCAGGAGCGGAACGACATCGGTCACAGAGGGTGCGACCGGGCCCGTGCAGGAGGGGGGTCGGCCGCCACCAGCACCTATTTCAGTTAGAGGTGCATGCAAGGACACACATTCAGCTGAAATGTATTGAGACGCAGAGACCATCTGTGTCCCTGCACCGCAATACACCCTGCCAGCCAATCAGAGGCCGGCTGTTGACGTTGGTGTGCCAGTCGCAGGCGGCACATGACCGTGACGTCATGCACCATGCCAGCAAGACGAAGCTAGATGCCAGTTCCTTCAATTGCTATAGACGAATATGCTGCGAGTTGTGGGAGTGGAGTAAGGGAAGAAGAATAATTTATTTATTTTTAAATGTATTGGAGAAGAACAGGAAACATTATTAATGGAAGGGGCACAGGATGGGGGACATTATACCAGGAAGGGTACAATAAGAAAGCACAGCAACACACTGCAAGGGACAATACATATGCAGACACTGAGAACATAAGAGCTAAACTGCATTATTGCTAAATAAAATGTACTTACAAAAAATGAAGGTTCTTAGCGCACAAATTGGCCAATTCATGTATGCCCATCAACCACGACAAGGTAGCCTCCGCATGATGGTTAACTAACCTCTTAAACATGCCTCTCTTGGGCTATAAGCCTACAATATAAATGGGCAAACATGCCTCTCTTGGGATAGAAACCTACAAATTTAAGTGGGCAGGTAGAATCCAACACTAATTAAAAGCACCCTTGGGCTGATGGGTGCTTATACCAGGAAGGGTCCCAGGATGGAGTGCATTATACCAGGAAGGGTCCCAGGATGGAGTGCCTTATACCAAGAAGGGTCCCAGGATGGGGAACATTATACCAGGAAAGGGCCCAGGATGGGGGACATTATACCAGGAATGTGCTCAGGATGGGGGACATTATACCAGGAATGTTCTCAGAATGGGGTACATTATACCAGGAAGATGCCCAGGATGGAGTGCATTATACCAGGAGGTGCTCAGGAAGGGTAACATTATACCAGGAAGGTGCCAAGGATGTAGTGCATTATACCAGGAAGGTGCTCATGATGTAGTGCATTATATCAGGAAGGTGCTCAGGATGGGGAACATAATACCAGGAAAGGGCGCAGAATAGAGCACATTATACAAGGAAGAGGCCCAAGATGTACAGTTGAAACCAGAAGTTTACATACACTATATAAAAAGACACATATGCATGTTTTTCTCAATATCTGACATGAAATCAGAATAAACCTTTCCCGTTTTTTTAAATGCCTTAATACATTCTCTCTCTCCTTATTCTGGCATTTGGCAAATATTAAAAATTATGGTAATCCTAATTGACCTAAAACGGGAAAGGGCATCAGCGTTCCCATGTAACTTCCCAGGCCTATGCTCTACGTGAAAGTTGAAGTCCTGAAGAGCTAGGAACCATCTAGTTACCCTGGCATTGTTACCCCTCTTTTCCCTCAACCATCTCAACGGGGCATGGTCTGACAACGGGCACAGGACAGTGTATGGAACTATGCTTTAAACCTGCAGGAGGCGCTGAGGGCCATCAAACAGGTAGACCCTGACAGTGTGCGTGATGAAAACAGACTGTTAACTGAGCAGTTTATTGAGGGTTTACTGTCCAGCGCCCACCGAACCCAGCTGCGCATAGTGGCTCTGCAAAACCCTGACTTAGACTTTGCTAAGTTTAAGGACAGGGCCATCTGGGTGCTACGAGAACCAGCACCAGGTGGCGCTACAGCTCACCGCCGCCCAGATATCACCTACCACCAGGAGGTGGCACCCTTTTCCCCGAAGCCTGTAGGAGCTGATGCGCAAACTCTGGACAGTGCACCATCAGGTCCAAGAGCTAACTAAAAGTGTAGCAGAACTAACCAAAACTGTACAGTCCTTGCAGGTGTATCCCAAAGGAAAGAGCCAGTTGGCTTCCAGTCCGGAGGACATCCCGTGGCGCCAACAGAAGAGGATTCCAACATCCAGAGGAAGGAACAGCGACCGCTACGACCAGGACGGCCAACCCATCTGCCGCCGCTGCAACCAGCCAGGACATTATGCAAGGTACTGTCATTTAAACGAGCAAAACCTGGGGCAGAGGGCCAACCCCTAGGCATAAGACCACCAGGCCCATCAAGCTGGCGAGACAAATGTAGCACCCTGAGGATTCGGCTGCTACAGGGGTATTGCACCTCAAGCCAGAGGTGTGATATTCCACTCCCGGGTAAGGATGGAGTGTGGAACTGAGCTCAGTTAGCTGCATGCACTACATACATCCCATTTCCGGAGGACAGACCGATGGTACTCCCACTAGAGAAATGTGCAGGTACGACAGTGTCTGTTCCTGGCTGGAGTGGGAGGGGGGTGGAACATCCCAGTAGTGTAGGGGCAGATAGGGGGAGCAGCCTGGGTAAAGCTAGGAGCTCATTGGGTGCTGGTCACCTGAGCTCACGCATAGAGGGAGTATATAAGGTGGGAACCATCTTAGATCAGGGTCAGTCAGTGAGACGTCAGTCTTTTGCAGAGTGAGGTCAGTCTGTCAGAGTTGAGCAGAGGAGAAGAGCAGCTCCAAGGCCAAGAGAGAGAGAGAGGAGAAAGAAAGACCCAGAGGGGGAGAAAGAAGGAACTCCAAGAGCCCAAATTAGACCAGAGGGTGAAGAGTTGGCAACAGGGTACCGGATCCCAAGCTGGCAGAGGCTACAGCACACCTTAGCCAGAGACCGGAGGTCGTGGGCAGGATCTGCCACGACCACCCACCAAATCCACCCGGAAGGCAGACCAGGAATAGGGTCAGGGAACCCAGAGACAAGGGTTTACCACAAAGAGGCCCGAGGGAGCCGGACATAGGTGGATCCCTGGTGGGGAAGGCCAGAGAAGAGGACAGGACAGAAAGGGAGCTCAGAACCACGCTCCGGAACTACTTGGGGGTTGGCCGAGTCCAGGACCTGGTGGACGCAGCACGGCTCGGGTGGTCACTCAAGGCCGGAGTGACCGGTACAAAAACAGCAGTAAGTAAAAACCCTGAACTGCAACCACCCGACTCTGACTCTCATTACCATCTTCACTGCACTTCCACAACCACCATCCTCTGCACCTGACCCCCTGAGGCCATACCCCTCCCGTTGGGGGTTATACTACCGAAGCTGCACAAACACCATCAGCCTCAGCGGACCCTGCTGCAGCGGCGGCCGTAGTGACCGCAATTCAACGGGTGGCGTAGTCGACATAAAGAACATCCAGTAACATCATAGGACTGCCACACACTGAGCTTGACACCCTGGGCACGGACCGGGTCACCGCCACTCGGAGACTACAACCCCCATCTGATCCGGCTCCGGGTATCCCCCAAACAGCACTGGCCCAGGGGGCGCGTCACAAATATGTGGGAGGACGACCGGTCCTACCTGTCGTGCTGGACGGCTTTCCAATGAGCGCGTTGCTGGACACTGGATCCCAAGTGACCACCATCCCCTACATTCTTTACTGTACTGACTCTGATATTACCCGCCATCCAGATGAACATTTGAGCATTTATGCCAGCAATGGTCAACCCGTACCTCAGGTGGGGTTCAAAGAAGTGACCATAAAGTTGGCAAAGTGGAACTGCCAGCACAAGGACTGATTATTGTCGACATTGATCGCTGAGAAAGTCATCCCATGATAACCATGGGCACTAATGTCATTGAAAATTGTCTTGCAGAGATAATTGTCTTGTTACAGCAGGTTGCGGAGACCGCCAGATCCAGCCAGCAGCCGGTTCTACAAAGAGAGATCAGAGCCCTGATGAAAAGACAACAGGTAGAACTGTCTGGTGGTGAAATTGGCAGTGTCAGGATGTGTGACCCATTCCCTATTGCCATGCCCCTAAGAAGTGAAATTATGATATGGTGCCGGGCAGCTATTGGTCTAAGGGGTAGAGATTACCAGGCCATGGTAGAGCCCGTCTACTCTGACAGTAGGCCCACAATTTTGACAGCCCGGGGGGTGGTTGATGTCCGCCATTGGAGGGTACCCGTCCGCATCATTGGGGAGAGAGAAGTCCATTTGCCCCGGTATGCCACTCTAGCCAAACAGTTCACTGTCAACCAGAATTCTATAAAGACAGTGGAACCCTTGCCTCCATCCCAACAGGCAGAGGATAACAGCTACAAGGAACAAATGGAGGACTGGTGCCAGAAGCTGCATGTGGGCACTGACTCCACCTCTCCACACTGAAAACAAGGAGTGTACCGGGTGGTACAGGAATACAAAAGGGTCTTCCGTAAACATCCACTTGACTTCGGGCAGGTAAAAGGGGTTCAACACCATATCCCCACGGGAGACCATCCTCCCATTAAAGAAAGGCACCGGCCTGTACCCCCTGCACACTACCAAAATGCCAAAGGGATGTTGCGAGAAATGAAGGAGGCTGGGGTAATAAGAGACAGTTGTAGCCCCTGGGCAGCTCCATTAGTTCTTGTAAAGAAAAAGGATGGCGCTATGAGAATGTGTGTAGACTACAGGAAAATCAACCGCATAACACACAAAGATGCATACCCATTACCCAGAATAGAGGAATCACTAGCTGCATTAAAGTCTGCTAACTATTTCTCCACTTTGGCTCTTACTAGTGGGTATTGGCAGGTTCCTGTAGCAGAGGTGGATAAGGAAAAGACCGCATTCACCTCCCTGATGGGCCTCAGCGAGTTCAACTGCATGCCATTCTGGCTCTGTAGCGCCCCAGGAACCTTCCAGCGGTTGATGGAGTGCTATCTGGGACATAAGAATTTCGAGACAGTCCTGCTGTACCTAGATGACGTCATTGTATACTCCCAGACGTATGAGAACCATCTGAAGCACCTGGCGGAAGTGTTTGACTCACTGGCTGGCTTTGGTCTAAAGGTGAAGCCCTCAAAATGTCATCTGCTGAAGCCCAAGGTACAGTACCTGAGGCACGGGGTGAGCGCTGACGGTGTAGCTCCAGATCCCGATAAAATCACAGTAATCAAGGACTGGCCAAGACCCTCCACCGTATAGGAAGTGCGGCAGTTCCTCGGATTGGTAGGCTACTACCGAAGATTTATTCCAGGCCTCACCAAGATGGCAGCACCCATGCTGGACCTCCTGATAGGCCAGTCCAGGAAGGCCAAAAACCAGAAGCCGCCATTCAAATGGGACAAGCTGGAAGATGAGTCCTTCCACCAGCTGAAAATGGCCCTCACGGGGGACGAGATCCTGGCTTACCCTGATTATGGCCAGCCCTTCATCCTCCACACGGACGCGAGTGTGACACCCCAGGGGTCTGGTTGCCACAGTAATAGAGATATTATGTCTGAGAGCAAGTGGGAGGTTTCTCTGGTCAGGAGCCCTAAGCATGCAACACTGCCCGCCCAGACCTGGGAGGGGAGGAATCTGCCCTTATAAACTGGGTCTGGGGCGGGATTAAGTTAGTCAGAGCCTGGAGAGGGAAAGTGCTACTAATTATGTTTCTCAGTTACCCTGCAGATTTATTTGGACTAACAGGTTATGGACACTGGATAACCGGAACAATCTTGTAGATAGTTGCACCATTTGTGCCTCTTGCGAAGACGGCCGCGGAAGAGAAAACCTGTCTGGCGTGGCCTACTTGCGGCCCAAAGTAGCTAGCTCCAGCCTTGCAGCCACACCCAGGGCCAACGCAAGGGGTTTGCTTTGGACAGGTCCCCTACTTCGCTTAAAACTTCACCTTGGGTGATATGGACACCCGGTTGCGGACACGCCGTGATCTTTAAAGAACTAAAGCTTCTTGTAAATATGTTATTGTATTATTGTTATACCCTGCATTTATGTTTCTTTAAAAATATGTTTAGTCCCGGAGTACTAAAATTTACTAGGGGGGAATGTGACACCCCAGGGGTCTGGTTGCCACAGTAATAGAGATATTATGTCTGAGAGCAAGTGGGAGGTTTCTCTGGTCAGGAGCCCTAAGCATGCAACACTGCCCGCCCAGACCTGGGAGGGGAGGAATCTGCCCTTATAAACTGGGTCTGAGGCGGGATTAAGTTAGTCAGAGCCTGGAGAGGGAAAGTGACAACAGGAGCTCTGTAGGAGCAGGAGCGAGTGCCAGAGGCTGGAAGCTAGAGAGCTCGCCTTGGCTGAAGACACTAATACCGGACACGGAGTCCGAGGCTGTGGGGACATCCAGGTCCAGCAGCAGAATCCAACCGGCAGGGGATTCCATGTCCTCTGGCCTTAGAAACCCGAAGGCACGGTCACAAGCAAGGGACCAGCACCGCCATCGTGAAGCGAAGGCTGACGGAAGGCCCCAAGTCACCGGCCATACGGGTGAGCACCACACGGTATACTCAGGGACGTGGGCTACTTCTACCCGCATAGAGCAAGGTAGCCAGGAAAGAGTGCAGATAGTCGGGGAGGCCTACAACTCCACCTGGCCAGGGGAGATCCTGCTTGCTCACAGACTGACCAGGCCCCTACTGCTAACCAGTACTCCCGGGAGGGTCTGCTTTATACCATCAGTAAAGGCCCTGTACTGCACCACACGTCTCTGTTATTCCTTGCCGCACCAGCACCATTACTACTGGAACGCTCACACCATCACTCCCATCATCCACCTTAGCTGCCCTGAGGCAATACTTCTCCCGTGGGGAGTTATCCCATACTCGGCTGCGCAAACAACATCAGCCTCAGCGGTCGGCAGCGCAGCGGCGGTCCTCACTGACCGCAATCCACGGGTGGCGTAGTCAGACATTGTTCTTACCTATAGACTGCCACTGGTTTGACCGCCCTGGGCACGGACCGGGTCACCGCCACGGAGGACTACAACCCCCAGCGATCCGGCTCCGGGTATCCCCCTGGACCACACAGGCCCAGGGGGCGCGTCAATTTTGGCGTAGTCGGCAGGATTTTGTGCCCACAACCACCAGGTACTGCGTGCCTGAAAAAGAGACTTTTAAACTTACCTGTGGTGAAGTTTCCCGCCGTCCGGAGTCGTTTCCCGCCATCCGGAGCCGATTCCCGCCATCAGACGCCATCTTGGACCGTTTCCCGCCGTCTTCTGCCTTCTTCCCGCCATCCGCAGCTGCTTCCCGCCTTCGGACGCCATCTTCGGGACGCCGCACGGGAAGAAGAGGGGCGTGGACGCCGAAAGCGCGCAAGATCCGAAGCTCCGCCCCACGCTCCGCCCCACGCTCTGACGCTGCGTAAGGTCCTGGAAGGAAGGAAGAGCGACGCTGACGTCATCGGAGCGCGACGCCAGGTCCTCAACCCCGACGATCGACTGCGGAGCCGCGGCCTACGGAAGAAGAGCATCGCAAGGTAGGCCACGGTCCACTAGGGGGGAAGGAGGATGTCGGACACCGAGGGGAGCTCCACTGCCACAGCCACCGCCAGCGCAACCGCTGCAGCAGTCATGCCATTCACCATGCCCTATATCCCGGGGGCAACCTGGCTGCCCCAGTACTCAGGAGAGTCACATACCCTGAGTGACTTTAGGGAAAGACTTGATAGCCTCTTCCAGGTATACCCCCTCACAGAAGAGCAAAAAGTGAGCATTCTGGTGGCCCAGTTAATCGGGGCAGCCCAAAGGGAGGTAAAGTCCTGGTCACCTGGGAAGACGAGGACTGTCAGAGAGATACTAGCCCGGCTGAAAGACACGTTTGACACCCGCACCTCAGCCGAGATAAAACTAAGATTTTATGGGTGCAAACAACGGGCACATGAAAGTATAAGAGACTATGCTCTAAACCTACAAGAGGCCCTGAGAGCCATTAAGCAGGCAGACCCTGACAGCGTGGGAAATGAAGACAAGCTATTGACTGAACAATTTATTGAGGGTCTACTGTGCAATGCCCACCGAACCCAGTTGCGAGCAAAGGCCTTACAGGACCCTGACCTGGACTTTGCACAGTTCAAGGACACAGCCATCCGGGTGCTCCAAGAACCGGCACCAGGTGGAGCTGTGACCCACAGGCGCCCTGCTATCACTTATCACCAGGACGCGGCGTCCTTGTCTGCAGGGCCTGTGGGAGCTGATGCGCAGGCTTTGAACAATGACCCGGCTACAGACCTGCACCATCAGGTCCAAGAGCTGACTAAGAGCGTTGCCGCGCTAACCAGAACTGTGCAGTCTTTATGACTCGCCCCCTGGGCCGTGGGGCACTCGGATCCGGGCAATAGGGGGAACGATGGGAGTAGTAGTGGCAACCCGATTCCGTGGCTCAGGGTGGTCAGACTAGTGGTAGTCTGTTATGTGCTATTGATTATGTCCGACTACGCCACCCGTGGATTTGCGGTCATTAGGTACCGCCGCTGCAAGGCAGACCGCTGGGGCTGATGAGGTGTGCAGCTGGGATGGTGTGACTCCCCATGGGAAGAGTGCAGCCCCAGGGCAGTGTAGTGGATGGTGGGAGTGATGGTGGTGAGAGTCCCAGTACCAGTAGTGCTGGAGGCGCGAAGGAGCACACAGACAATAGGTTGCAGTCCAGGGTCTTTACTGAAACAGGTAAACTGACCCATAAACAGTCCCAGCTAGGAGGGGACCTGGATGTCTGAGAGCAACGGGAAATTGGCCCTGGTCAGGGTGAGGGTGTAGGCCTACCGTGCTTTCTGCGCTTCTTCTGGCTATCTCCTCGTTATAGGGTAACAGCCCACGTTTCCGAGCTTTCCGTGTATTCTCGCCTGTATGGCCTGCGACGTGGGTTCCTTTCTGCTCCCAGCCTTGTACGGCTCTGCTGGTCCCTTCTGTTGTGGCAGAGCCTCCAGGCTTCTTAGGCCAAGGAATATACAGTCCCTTGCGGACTGGTTCTCTGCTGGGGGATGTAGAATCCTCCCAGCCTCAGACACCAAAGTCTGGTAAAGTAAGTCTTTTCTCTGCCAAGACAGGCTCTCTTCGCCTCTTGTCTCTTGTTTGTGGCTCTCCTGCTGCCACACTTCCTCTTAGGTTACAATGCAACTGTCTGTCCCTGCTCTGCTGAGACACGTCTCAGTCCTGAGACAGGTCATCTGGTTCTCTCTAACCCTGCTCCCAGTACCAGCTTTTATAGGGGCAGCCAGCTCCCCCTACTGGCCTGAGACAGGAGGCATTGCATGCTAATGTTCCCCTGACTAGAGAACCTCCCCCTTGCTCTCAGACACAGCTTTAATTACACTTGTGGCATCCAGGCCAGGGTGACACATTCCCCCCTAGTGAAATTTAGTACTCCGGGACTAAACAATAAACAAAGACAATATGCATAACAATAAAACATTAATAGACAGACGACGCACAAATTGAGTTCTTAAGGTCACAGTGCGGCCTGTGACCGGGTGTCCATATCACCAATACAACGGGGAGCCTTAACCAGGTGGGGGTCTGTCCTACCCCAAGTCCTTCACAGTCTTAGTTCATTCCCGGGTTAGGCTCTGAACGCAGTCCATACAAGGTCCCGGTTATAAAAAGTCCTTAACCTTTGAGTCCTTACGGTAGCTGCAAGAAACTGAAACACAGAATTACCAAACATGCATGTAACTTGGCAAACAATTCAACATTTAGCAACAGGATTATTTACAATTTTAGTACACTCTATATTTTCCAGCGAGCAGGTATCTGCCCCTTTGTGCTCCTGGTTGATCTGCGTAGCCCACTGTCTGGTGGTGGACCAACCTGGCTTTCCCCACTAGCGTTAGGGGTACAGCTACCAGCTGGGTGTACAGGTAGGGCAGGCAGCTGTCTGCGGGTCCTTTGGCTTACCGCAGGCATGGCAGGCTCACTGTCAGCAGAGGGTTGACTCTCCTGGGCTGCTGGTACAGGCTCTTCTGCCTCTGGAACCGCTTGCTCCTCTTCACCTTCCGGCTCTGGTGTTGGTTGTTGCTGTGCCGGTTGCAGGAAATGCAGGACGGGTACCACTATGGCATCATTTATGCGAGTCCAGGACTGAGGGAACTCTCCGAGAATGGTGCTGATCATTTCTTCCTTGTCCTCTGCGGGTTCAAGGTCACTCTGATCCTCTTCTGCACTACGGAGTTGCTCGGGGCACCTTTCTCTGGAGACGACACTAGTGGTTTCTCCTCCGTCCTTGGTGATTACGCACACCTTTGGGTTGTCGTGATCAGACTGCAGTACGGTGTAGGGTTCCCTTTCCCACTGGTCGTCCAACTTATGTAGCCTTCTTTTCCGCTTCAGGACTTGCTCACCAGGTTCTAGGGGACCAGCAGGGGCGTGTTGGTTGAAGAGTTTTTCTTGCCTCTCTCTCGCCTGGGCCAGGCTCTTCTCCACACTTTCCTGTACCTTCTTGTACTGCAGTTGCCTTTCCGTATCCCAGTCCGCATCCGGGGAGGTGTCCTCAGGTATTATGACTCTCATCTCCAGGTCTACGGGCAGCTTACCTGGTCTAGCTCGCATCAGGTAAGCCGGGGTGCAGTTTGTAGCATTCACCGGGATATTGTTGTATAGGTCTATCAGGTCCGGCAGTTTTTCTGGCCACAGGCTGCGTTCCTCCAGGGGCAACGTCTTCAGGAGATCAATGACTATATTGTTCATCTTCTCACACATCCCGTTGGTTTGTGGATGGTAAGGCGTTGTCCGAATCTTCTTACAGCCATAGAGGTTGCAGAACTCCTGGAAGATTTCAGCCTCGAACGCTGGACCCTGGTCTGTCAGGACCTGTTCCGGATACCCGTGTGGACGGCAGAAATATTGCTGGAAGGCTCTGGCCGCTGTTTGGGCTGTCAAGTCCTTTACCGGGACCACCACTAGGAAACGGGAATAGTGGTCCACGATTGTCAGGGCATAGATGTATCCAGACCGGCTTGGAGCCAATTTGACGTGGTCCAGAGCTACCAGCTCAAGAGGCTGCGTGGTGACGATGGGCCTCAAGGGTGTCTTCTGGCTGGCACGGTCCTTCCTCCTTAGGTGACAAGGGCCACAGTCTCTGCACCATTTTTCTACAGCTCCTCTCATGCCGACCCAAAAGAATCTTCCTCTTAGTAGGAACTCCAGTTTCTTCCAACCGAAGTGTCCCGCTCTGTCATGGTAAGCCCCCAGGACCATAGCTGCATCCCGCCTTGGGACCACGACTTGCCAGGTCAGCTCGTGCGTCCGGTGGTTGACAATCCTTCTGCACAACTTGCCTTCGTAGAGGAACAGCTTGCTCTTCTCCTTCCATAGCTGCTTGGCTTCCTCTGGGGCATCTGGATCTAAGCGGGCGTCTTCCCGGGTCAGCAGATCTTTCACCAGGCGGACTGCAGGGTCACTATCTTGGGTCTCAGCCCAGCTGTGGTGAGGTAGGGTATTGATCATCACAGTTGTTAGATCCTCCTCCTTCACGCGGTGAGAGTATTGAGCGGCTCCATACCGGTGAAACGCGGGGAGTTCTACCTCCTCCAGCTCTTCTGGGTCTTCGTCACCTTCAGGTAAGTGAGGCATCCTCGATAGGGCGTCAGTGTTGGCATTGGTTTTGCCGGCCCGGTACTTGATCACAAAGTCATAGTTGGAGAGACGGGCCATCCACCGCTGTTCTAGGGCACCCAGTCTTGCATTGTCCAGGTGTGTCAACGGGTTGTTGTCCGTGTACACGGTGAACTTTGCGGAGGCCAGGTAATGCTTGAAGCGTTCTGTCACGGCCCACACCACCGCCAAGAATTCTAGCTTGAAGGAGCTGTAATTCTCCGGGTTCCTCTCGGTGGGTCTCAGCTTCCGACTGGCGTACGCGATCACCCTTTCTCTGCCCTGTTGGTTTTGGGACAGTACGGCTCCCAGTCCCACATTACTGGCATCTGTGTGGAGAATGAAAGGCTGGCCATAATCAGGGTAGGCCAGGATCTCGTCCCCTGTGAGGGCCATCTTTAGCTGGCGGAAGGACTCCTCTTCCGGTTTATCCCACTTGAAGGGCGGCTTTTGGCTCCTGGACTTAGACTGTTCGATCAGGAGGTCCTGCATAGGAGCTGCCATCTTAGTGAACCCGGGGATGAACCTTCGGTAGTAGCCTACCAACCAGAGAAACTGTCTCACCTCTTTGATGTTCGAGGGGCTTGGCCAGCTCTTGATTGCCGTGACCTTGTCAGGGTCGGGGGCCACTCCTTCCGCGCTTACCACGTGCCCTAGGTACTGGACCTTTGGTTTCAGCAGGTGACACTTCGATGGTTTCACCTTCAGGCCGTAGCCTGCCAGGGCTTCGAACACCTCGGCCAGGTGCTTTAGATGGTCCTCGTAGGTTTTCGAATAGACGATCACGTCGTCCAGGTAAAGGAGGACCGTCTCGAAGTTTCGGTGCCCTAGACAGCATTCCATCAGCCGCTGGAAGGTCCCTGGTGCGTTGCAGAGCCCGAAAGGCATACAGTTGAACTCACTCAGTCCCATCGGGGTGGTGAAGGCGGTCTTCTCCTTGTCAGCCTCTGCCACAGGAACCTGCCAGTACCCGCTAGTAAGGTCCAAAGTAGAAAAGAAGTTAGCTGATTTTAGTGCGGCTAAAGACTCCTCTATTCTAGGCAGCGGATATGCGTCTTTGTGAGTGATATGGTTGATTTGTCTATAGTCGACGCACATTCTCATGGTGCCGTCTTTCTTTTTGACCAGAACCAAGGGGGCTGCCCAGGGGCTACAGCTGTCTCTAATGACTCCAGCTTCTTTCATCTCTCTTAGCATGCCCTTTGCGTTCTGATAATGTGCAGGGGGTACAGGCCTGTGTCTCTCTTTTATTGGTGGGTGGCTTCCTGTGGGGATGTGGTGTTCTATCCCCTTTACTCTGCCGAAGTCTAGCGGGTGCTTACTAAAGACTCTCTCGTACTCCTGTACCACCCGGTAGACTCCTTGTTTTTGGTGCAGGGGAGTGGAGTCAGCACCCACATGGAGTTTCTGGCACCAGTCCTCCTTTTGTTTCTGGGAGCCATTACCCTCCGCCTGTGGAGATGGAGGCAAGGGTTCCACGGCCCTGATAGCTTGGTGTTCGACAACAAACAGTTTGGCGAGTGTAGCATACCTGGGTAAGTGTACTTCCCTCTCCCCAATGTTGAGGATGCGGACGGGCACCCTCCCATGACGGACATCAACCAACCCCCCGGGCTGTCAAAATGGTGGGCCTGCTGTCTGAGTACACGGGTTCTACCATGGCTTGGTAGTCTCTACCTCTCAACCCGATTGCAGTCCGACACCAGATCATCATTTCACTTTTGGGAGGCATGGAAATGGGGAACGGGTCACTCAGTCTTACGCTACTGATCTCACCACCAGACAGTTCTACCTGCTGCCGTCTCATCAGGGCTTTTATCTCCTTGTTGAGGACTCTCTGTTGGCTGGAACTAGCATTCACCGCCACCTGTTGTAAGATTACAATTACCTCTGAAAGACAATTTTCAATTACGTTAGTACCCACAGTTATTTTAGGGTGACTTTCACGACGGTCGATGTCCACAATAATCACTCCCTGTGCCAGCAGTTCAACTTTACCAATTTTAATGGTCATCTCCTTGAACCCCATTTGCGGCACGGGTAAGCCATTACTGGCGATGATGCTCAAGTTACTGTCTGGATACCGTGTGATATCAGCATCAGTCCA
The DNA here is from genome assembly GCF_046119375.1 of Phyllobates terribilis. Taxonomy (NCBI): domain Eukaryota; kingdom Metazoa; phylum Chordata; class Amphibia; order Anura; family Dendrobatidae; genus Phyllobates; species Phyllobates terribilis. The sequence goes on along the minus strand of NW_027363102.1, from coordinate 543,054 downwards.
ATACTGCTTAAAAAGTACATAAGGGATAGTGGTTACTTGTGACCCAGTATCCAGCAAGGCGCTCATGGGGATACCGTCCAGCACCACGGGTAAAACCGGGCGCCCCCCAACGTACTTATTACGCCAATTGTAAGGGCCTGGTGATCTTATGCCTGGGGGTTGGCCCTCTGCCCCAGGTTGGACCCGTTTAAATTACAGTACCTGGAAATGTGTCCGGGCTGGTTGCATCGACGGCAAATGGGCTGTCCATCCTCTGCGTAGCGGTCTGTGGGCCTCCCTCGGAACGACGGGATCCTCCTCTGTCGACGCCACGGGACATCCTCCGGACTTGAAGCCAGCTCGATGGGTCTTGACGGGTCCACTTGCAACGCCTGGACGGTCCTGGTCAACGCCGCGATGCTCCTGGTCAGCTCCTGGACTTGGTGGTGCAGGTCTTTCGACGGGGCTTGGTTCAGGGCCTGTGCATCAGCCCCCACGGGATCCATAGAGGAGGGCGCCGCCTCCTGGTGGTTGGTGAGAGCAGGGCGCCGGGGGTTTATAGCGCCACTGGTTGCAGATTCACGGAGCACCCTTATGGCCCTGTCCTTAAATTGGGCAAAGGTCAGGTCGGGGTTCTGAAAGAACATGAGGCGCAGTTGGGCCCTGTGGGCGCTAGACAGCAGACCTTCTATGAATTGTTCTGTTAGCAGCTTATTCGTTTCCTGCACACTGCCAGAGTCAGTTTGTTGAATAACCCTCAGGGCTTCCTGCAGATTTAGGGCATAGTCTCTGATGCTGTCCTGTGCCCGCTGCTTACATCCATAGAACCTCATTTTAATTTCAGCGGAGGTACGTGTGTCAAAGGTACCCCGCAGCCGGGCCAGAATACCCTTCACAGTCCTTTTCTCCTCAGTGGGCCATGATTTTACCTCCCTCTGGGCTGCGCCAGTTAACTGCCCTGTTAATATGCTGACCTTCTGTTCCTCTGTCAGGGGGTAAACCTGGAACAAACTGTACAGCCTTTCCTTAAAGTCAGTTAGGGCATGGGGCTCCCCTGAGTACTTGGGCAGCCAGGCCGCTCCAGGGATGTAGGGCAGGGAAAAGGGCATCACCGCTGCTGCAGCTGCGTTGGTGGTAGTGGGGGCCTCTGTGTCCGACATCTTCCTCCCCCCTAGTCAAGCGTGGCCTACCTTCCGACGATCCTCTTCTGTAGGCCGCGGCTCCGCTGCTGCTGCTCTGGACGAGGACCTTGCGTCGCGTCCTGATGACGTCAGCGTCGCTCTCTCTCCCTTCCAGGACCTTGCGCAGCGTCGGTGCGTGGGGCGGAGCTTCGGATCTCGCGCGGTTTTGACGTCCACGCCCCTCTTCTTCCCGCGCGGCGTCCTGAAGATGGTGTCCGATGGCGGGAAGCAGCTGCAGATGGTGGGAAGACGGCGGGAAACGGTTCAAGATGGCGTCTGATGGCGGGAATCGGCTCCGGATGGCGGGAAACGACTCCGGACGCCGGGAAACTTCGCCACAGGTAAGTTACAAAAGTCTTTTTCAGGCACGCAGTACCCGGTGGTTGCGGGCATGAAATCCTGCCGACTACGCCAAAGCTGACTCGCCCCCTGGGCCGTGGGGCACTCGGATCCGGGCAATAGGGGGAACGATGGGAGTAGTAGTGGCAACCCGATTCCGTGGCTCAGGGTGGTCAGACCAGTGGTAGTCTGTTATGTGCTATTGTTTATGTCCGACTACGCCACCCGTGGATTTGCGGTCATTAGGTACCGCCGCTGCAAGGCAGACCGCTGGGGCTGATGAGGTGTGCAGCTGGGATGGTGTGACTCCCCACGGGAAGAGTGCAGCCCCAGGGCAGTGTAGTGGATGGTAGGAGTGATGGTGGTGAGAGTCCCAGTACCGGTAGTGCTGGAGGCGCGAAGGAGCACACAGACAATAGGTTGCAGTCCAGGGTCTTTACTGAAACAGGTAAACTGACCCATAAACAGTCCCAGCTAGAAGGGGACCTGGATGTCTGAGAGCAACGGGGAAATTGGCCCTGGTCAGCGTGAGGGTGTAGGCCTACCGTGCTTTCTGCGCTCCTTCTGTCTATCTCCTCGTTACAGGGTAACAGCCCACGTTTCTGAGCTTTCCGTGTATTCTCGCCTGTATGGCCTGCGACGTGGGTTCCTTTCTGCTCCCAGCCTTGTACGGCTCTGCTGGTCCCTTCTGTTGTGGCAGAGCCTCCAGGCTTCTTAGGCCAAGGAATATACAGTCCCTTGCGGACTGGTTCTCTGCTGGGGGATGTAGAATCCTCCCAGCCTCAGACACCAAAGTCTGGTAAAGTAAGTCTTTTCTCTGCCAAGACAGGCTCTCTTCGCCTCTTGTCTCTGGTTTGTGGCTCTACTGCTGCCACACTTCCTCTTAGGTTACAATGCAACTGTCTGTCCCTGCTCTGCTGAGACACGTCTCAGTCCTGAGACAGGTCATCTGGTTCTCTCTAACCCTGCTCCCAGTACCAGCTTTTATAGGGGCAGCCAGCTCCCCCTACTGGCCTGAGACAGGAGGCATTGCATGCTAATGTTCCCCTGACTAGAGAACCTCCCCCTTGCTCTCAGACACAGCTTTAATTACACTTGTGGCATCCAGGCCAGGGTGACACATTTACAGGTCACTTCTCCAGAAAAGATCCAGCTGGCATCCGGACCGGAGGACGTCCCGTGGCGCCGACTGAGGAGGACCCTACCGGCCAGAGGAAGTCCCCAGCAACAGATACAACGAGGACGGACGACCCATCTGCCGCCGCTACAATCAACCCGGACATATGGCAAGGTACTGTCATTTAAACGGGCACAACCTGGGGTAGAGGGCCAATCCCCAGGCTTAAGATCATCAGGCCCATCGAACTGGCGTGACAAATACATAGGGGGACGTCCAGTCTTGCCTGTGGTACTGGATGGCATTCCTATGAGTGCCCTACTAGACACCGGGTCACAGGTCACCACCATCCCGTACGTGCTCTTCAAGCAGTACTGGAATGACTCGGACATAACCCGCTACCCAGATGACGACCTGAGCATTATAGCCAGCAATAGTCAGCCCGTGCCACAGATAGGATTTAAAGAGGTGACCATCAAGGTCGGTAAAGTTGAACTGCCGGCACAAGGACTTATCATTGTGGACATTGACCGTCGCGAGAGTCACCCAAAAATAACCCTAGGTACTAATGTAATCGAAAACTGTCTTGCAGAGGTGATTCTTATTTTGCAACAGGTTGCCAAGAACACCAGTTCCAGCCAGCAGCGTGTGCTCCAAAAAGAGATCCGGGCACTGATGAAGCGGCAACAGGTGGAACTATCTGGTGGTGAGATAGGTAGCGTGAGAATGTGTGACCCGTTCCCTATTGCCATTCCCCCAAAAAGTGAGATGATGATTTGGTGCCGGGCAGCTATTGGTCTAAGAGGTAGAGACTACCAAGCAATGGTAGAACCCGTCTACTCAGACAGTAGGCCCACCATTTTGACAGCACGGGGGGTGGTCGATGTACGCCATGGGAGGGTGCCCGTCCGCATCATCAATATCGGAGACAGAGAAGTATACCTGCCCCGGTATGCCACGCTAGCCAAATTGTTCACCATCAACCAGAACTCTGTACAGGCCGTGGAACCCTTGCCTCCATCTCAACCAGAGGAAGGTAACGGCTCTAAGAAACCAATGGAGGACTGGTGTCAGCAACTGCATTTGGGTACTGACTCCACTCCCTCACACCAAAAACAGGGAGTCTATCGGGTGGTTCAAGAGTATGAGAGAGTGTTTAGTAAACACCCGCTAGACTTTGGGCGAGTAATGGGGGTAGAACATCACATCCCAACGGGAGACCATCCTCCCATAAAGGAGAGATATCGACCCGTACCCCCTGCACACTATCAACACGCCAAGGGGATGCTAAAAGACATGAAGGAGGCTGGGGTAATTAGGGACAGCTGTAGCCCCTGGGCAGCTCCACTAGTCTTAGTGAAAAAGAAAGACAACACCATGAGAATGTGTGTAGACTACAGGAAGGTCAACCGTATCACACACAAAGATGCGTACCCGTTACCAAGGATAGAAGAGTCCTTAGCTGCATTAAAATCTGCTAACTTCTTCTCTACTTTGGATCTCACTAGCGGGTACTGGCAGGTTCCTGTAGCAGAGGCGGACAGGGAGAAGACCGCATTCACCACCCCGATGGGACTCAGCGAATTTAACTGTATGCCATTCGGGCTCTGCAACGCACCAGGAACCTTCCAACGGTTGATGGAATGCTGTCTGGGACACCGGAACTTCGAGACGGTCCTATTATACCTGGACGACGTCATCGTCTATTCCAAGACCTATGAGGATCATCTGGAACACCTGGCAGAAGTGTTTGAAGCCCTGGCGAACTATGGCCTAAAGGTAAAACCCTCAAAGTGTCATCTCCTGAAGCCAAAGGTACAATACCTGGGACACGTGGTGAGTGATGACGGAGTGGCTCCCGACCCTGATAAGATCACCGTGATTAAGGACTGGCAAGACCATCCAGCATAAAGGAAGTGCGGCAGTTCCTCGGGTTGGTAGGCTACTACCGAAGATTCATTCCCGGTTTTACCAAGAAGGCAGCTCCTATGCAGGACCTCCTGATAGGCCAGTCCAGGAAGGCCAAAAACCAGAAGCCACCCTTCAAATGGGAAAAGCTGGAAGAGGAGTCCTTCCGCCAGCTGAAGATGGCCCTCACGGGGGATGAAATCCTGGCGTACCCTGATTACAGCCAGCCCTTTATCCTCTACACGGACGCAAGCAACATCGGGCTAGGAGCCGTACTGTCCCAGATCCAGCAGGGGAGAGAACGGGTAATTGCTTACACCAGCCGAAAACTGCGACCCACGGAAAGAAACCCTGAGAATTACAGCTCGTTCAAGCTAAAGTTCCTGGCAGTGGTGTGGGCAGTAAAAGAACGTTTCAAGCATTACCTTGCCTCTTCCAGGTTCACCGTGTACACGGACAACAACCCGTTGACACACCTGGACACTGCAAGACTGGGTGCCCTGGAGCAGAGATGGATGGCCCGCCTGTCCAATTTTGAGTTCACAATCAAATACCGGGCAGGACGCTCCAATACCAACGCGGACGCCCTGTCCAGAATGCCAAACTTACTGGACGAAGGGGAGGATCCGGAAGAATTGGAAGAGATCGAACTCCCTGCATTTCACCGTCATAGGATTACCCAGTATTCCCACCGTGTGAGGGGCCAGCGATCCGCTACGTTCAACCCCTTATCCCACTACAACTGGGTGGAGACGCAAGACAGTGACCCCGCAGTCAGTCTGGTGAAGGAGATGCTGACCCAGGCTGACGCCTGCCTAGACCCAGATGCTCCGGAAGAGACCAAGCAACTGTGGACGGAGAAGAGCAGACTGTTCCTCTACAAGGAGAAGTTGTGCCGCAGAATCGTCAATTCCCGGACACATGAGCTGATCTGGCAGGTGGTGGTACCGAGACGGGACGCAGCTATGGTGCTGGAGGCCTACCACAATGGGGCAGGGCACTTTGGATGGAAGAAGCTGGAGTTCCTGCTGCGTGAACGGTTCTACTGGATAGGCATGAGAGGAGCCATTGAGAGGTGGTGTAGAGACTGTGGCCCGTGCAATCTAAGAAGAAGGGACCGTGCCAGCCAGAGGACTCCACTGCAGCCCATCATCACCAGGCAGCCGCTGGAACTGGTCGCTCTGGACCATGTTAAACTGGCTCCAAGCAGAAGCGGGTATGTCTACGCCCTAACCATCGTGGATCACTACTCCCGATTCCTAGTGGTGGTCCCCGTCAAAGACTTAACAGCACAAACAGCAGCTAGAGCCTTCCAGCTGCACTTCTGACGCCCACACGGGTACCCGGACCAAGTGCTGACGGACCAAGGACCAGCCTTCGAAGCGGAGGTCTTCCAGGAGTTCTGCAACCTGTATGGCTGCAAGAAGATAAGAACAACGCCCTATCACCCCAAACCAATGGACTCTGCGAGAAGATGAACCAGGTGGTGATAGATCTGCTAAAAACATTGCCCCTGGAAGAACGCAGTCTGTGGCCTGAGAAACTGCCCGATCTGGTGGACCTGTATAGCCACATCCCGGTAGGTTCCACCAACTGTACCCCGGCTTACCTAATGCGAGCAAGACCTGGTAAGCTGCCTGTTGACCTGGATATGGGAGTCCTGATACCCGAGGACACCTCACCAGAGACAGACTGGGATACAGAATGGCAGCAGCAGTACCGGAAAGTACAAGAGAGCGTCGAGCGAAGTCTCTGTCAATCAAGAGAAAGGCAGGAGAGGACTTATAACCAACATGCTCCCGTTGTTCCCCTGGTACCTGGAGAGCAGGTCTTGAAAAGAAAAAGGCGACTCCATAAATTGGACGATCAGTGGGAAAAGGACCCGTACACCGTACTGCCCTCAAGCCACCATAATCCAAAGGTGTACGTCATCAGCAAGGATGGAGGAGAGACCACAGCCACTGTCTCCAGAGACCACCTGAAAAAGTGCCCCGAGAAGTTGCAAAGCACGGATGAAGATCAGGAAGACCCTCAACCTGTAGAGGAAAAGGAGGAAATGATCACCACCGTACTCGGAGACTTTCCCCGGTCCTGGACACAAGTAAACAACGCTATCGTGGTGCCCGTCCTCACCTTTCTCCAGCCAGCCCCTCAAGTGCCTACAGAAGACCAGGTAGAGCTGGAAGAGCAGCCGGCCCAGGAGGCAGAAGAGTCCACACCAGCAGTACAGGAGAATCAACCCTCTGCTAGTAGTGAGCCTGCCGTGCCCCTAGTGAGCCAAAGAGTGCGCAGACAGCTGCCCAGCTTACCCATAACACCTCCTACACCCTGTAGTGCAGGACCAGTTAGTGAGCTCCGTAGGTCCACTAGAGTCACTAGAGGTCAAATGCCCGCTCGCTGGAGAATCTAAACTAATGCACTGTAAATTTACCTGTTTCTTGAAAATGTTTACGGTTTGTGTTGTTGCCTGTTACTAATTATGTTTCTCAGTTACCCTGCAGATTTATTTGGACTAACAGGTTATGGACACTGGATAACCGGAACAATCTTGTAGATAGTTGCACCATTTGTGCCTCTTGCGAAGACGGCCGCGGAAGAGAAAACCTGTCTGGCGTGGCCTACTTGCGGCCCAAAGTAGCTAGCTCCAGCCTTGCAGCCACGCCCAGGGCCAAAGCAAGGGGTTTGCTTTGGACAGGTCCCCTACTTCGCTTAAAAGTTCACCTTGGGTGATATGGACACCCGGTTTCGGACACGCCGTGACCTTTAAAGAACTAAAGCTTCTTGTAAATATGTTATTGTATTATTGTTATACCCTGCATTTATGTTTCTTTAAAAATATGTTTAGTCCCGGAGTACTAAAATTTACTAGGGGGAAATGTGACACCCCAGGGGTCTGGTTGCCACAGTAATAGAGATATTATGTCTGAGAGCAAGTGGGAGGTTTCTCTGGTCAGGAGCCCTAAGCATGCAACACTGCCCGCCCAGACCTGGGAGGGGAGGAATCTGCCCTTATAAATTGGGTCTGGGGCGGGATTAAGTTAGTCAGAGCCTGGAGAGGGAAAGTGACAACAGGAGCTCTGTAGGAGCAGGAGCGAGTGCCAGAGGCTGGAAGCTAGAGAGCTCGCCTTGGCTGAAGACACTAATACCGGACACGGAGTCCGAGGCTGTGGGGACATCCAGGTCCAGCAGCAGAATCCAACCGGCAGGGGATTCCATGTCCTCTGGCCTTAGAAACCCGAAGGCACGGTCACAAGCAAGGGACCAGCACCGCCATCGTGAAGCGAAGGCTGACGGAAGGCCCCAAGTCACCGGCCATACGGGTGAGCACCACACGGTATACTCAGGGACGTGGACTACTTCTACCCGCATACAGCAAGGTAGCCAGGAAAGAGTGCAGATAGTCGGGGAGGCCTACAACTCCACCTGGCCAGGGGAGATCCTGCTTGCTCACAGACTGACCAGGCCCCTACTGCTAACCAGTACTCCCGGGAGGGTCTGCTTTATACCATCAGTAAAGGCCCTGAACTGCACCACACGTCTCTGTGCTTCCTTGCACCAGCACCATTACTACTGGGACGCTCACACCATCACTCCCATCATCCACCTTAGCTGCCCTGAGGCAATACTTCTCCCGTGGGGAGTTATCCCATACTCGGCTGCGCAAACAACATCAGCCTCAGCGGTCGGCAGCGCAGCGGCGGTCCCCACTGACATTGTTCTTACCTATAGACTGCCACTGGTTTGACCGCCCTGGGCACGGACCGGGTCACCGCCATGGAGGACTACAACCCCCAGCGATCCGGCTCCGGGTATCCCCCTGCACCACACAGGCCCAGGGGGCGCGTCACGAGCAACGTGGGACTGGGAGCGGTGCTGTCCCAGATCCAGCAGGGCAGAGAACGGGTAATCACTTATGCCAGCAGGAAGCTCCGGCCCTCAGAAAGGAACCCTGAAAATTACAGCTCCTTCAAGCTAGAGTTCCTCGCAGTGGTATGGGCAGTGACAAAGCGCTTTAAACATTACCTCGCCTCTTCCAAGTTCACCGTATTCACAGACAAAAACCCGCTGACACACCTGGACACTGCGAAACTTGGTGCCCTGGAGCAGAGATGGATGGCCCGACTCTCCAATTATGAGTTCACCATCAAGTACCGGGCTGGGCGCAAGAATGCCAATGCAGATGCACTGTCCAGGATGCCTAACTTGCCAGATGGGGGAGAAGACCCAGAAGAACTGGAAGAGATAGAAATCCCCGCTTTCCACCGTCATGGGATAACTCAGTGCTCCCACTGTGTGAAAGACAGGTACTCTTCCACTAAAGAGGCCACATTCAATCCCTTGCCCCACCACGGCTGGGCAGAAACACAAGACAGTGACCCGGCCGTCCACCTAGTCAAAGAGTTGCTGACACGAGCCGACTCATACCCTGACCCAGATGCTCCAGAGGAGACCAAACAGCTGTGGAAAGAGAAGAGTAAGCTGTTCATTTATGAAGGGAAGCTGTGTCGAAGAACTGTCAACTCCCAGACGCATGAGCTGGTCTGGCAGGTGGTAGTCCCGAGGTGGGACGCGTCTATGGTCTTGGAAGTGTACCACGATGGAGCAGGACACTTCGGATGGAAAAAGCTGGAAGTCCTGCTGCGTGAACGGTTCTATTGGGTCGGCATGAGAGGAGCAATCGAGAGGTGGTGTCGAGACTGCGGACCGTGCAACCTGAGAAGGAAAGACCGTGACAGCCAGAGGGCTCCCCTGCAGCCCATCATCACCAAGCAGCCGCTCGAACTGGTAGCCCTAGACCATTTGAAGCTGTCCCCAAGCAGGTCAGGCTATGTCTACGCTCTCACCATCGTAGACCACTACTCCCGGTTTCTGGTAGTAGTGCCAGTCAAGGACCAAACAGCTCAGACAGCAGCCAGAGCTTTCCAACAGCACTTCTGCCGCCCGCATGGTTACCCAGAACGTGTGCTAACTGACCAAGGTCCGGCCTTCGAAGCGGAGGTATTCCAGGAGTTCTGCAACCTGTACGGCTGCAAGAAGATCAGGACAACGCCTTATCACCCCCAGACCAACAGGATGTGTGAAAAGATGAACCAGGTGGTGATAGACCTACTGAAGACATTGCCCCTGGAGGAACGCAGTCTGTGGCCAGAAAAGTTGCTAGACCTAGTGGACCTCTACAATCATATCCCAGTGAATTCCACCTACTGCACACCAGCTTACCTGATGAGAGCGAGACCTGGTAAGCTGCCCATCGATCTGGATATGGGAGTTCTGACACCAGAGGACGCCTCACCAGACGCAGATTGGGACACTGAGCGGCAACAGCAATACCGCAAGGTACAGGAAAGTGTTGAAAGAAGTCTGTTCCAAGCAAGAGAAAGGCAAGAGAGGACTTACAATCAACATGCACCTGCTGCCCCCTTGTCACCTGGAGAGCAAGTCCTAAAGAGGAAGAGGCGACTCCACAAGTTGGATGACCAGTGGGAAAAAGAGCCGTACACCATTCTACCATCAAGTCATGATAATACCAAGGTGTGCCTCATAAGTAAGGACGGAGGTGAGACAACAGCAACAGTTTCCAGAGACCACCTGAAGAAATGTCCCGAGCAGCTACAGCATGCTGAAGAAGGCCAAGATATCCCTCAACCCGCAGAGGAAGTGTAAGAAATGGTCAGCACGGTACTCAGAGAATTTCCCCGGTCATGGACACAAGTGAATAATGCCATTGTTGTGCCTGTCCTTACATTTCTCCAACCAGCACCTCAAGCACCTACAGAAGTCTCAGTAGAGTTGGAAGAACCATTGGCCCCGGAGACAGAAGATTCCTCATCAGCAGACCAGGAGAATCTACCCTCTGCTAGTAGCGAGCCTGTCGTACCCACGGTAAGCCAAAGGATCCGTATGAAGCTGCCCAACCTACCAGTGACACCTCAAAATACCAGTAGTGCAGGTCACACAGTGCCCACCACACCAGGGGTAGGGAAAGGGGACCAGAGTGGAACACAGACAGACAGTGTGCTACGCAGGTCCACCAGAATCACCAGAGGTCAAATTCCTGCTCGTTGGAAAATTTAAATGTAACTATAACTGTAATGTTGAATTGTTTTGTGTGTGTATTGAATATGTTTTTCCAGTTACCCTACAGGGTCCAAAAAGACTTTCAGGTTATGGACAATGAATAACCAAAAACTCTGCCTGTAAATAGTTGCACCTGTAAAGTGCCCCTTTGGTGCCAGACCACAGAACAAAAACCGGTGGAGGTGGCTGAAGATGTGGTCCAACTCCGGATCATTAATGCCCTGTAGCCACCCTAGGGCCTACGTTGAGGGTTTGGGACGGGTCCCTCAGATTGCACCTTGTTTCAGTGAAATGGACACCTGGTTGCGGATGATACCGTGACCTTTAAAGACTCTAATGGTTGTAAATATGTTAATGTATTGTTACCTGTTGTATTTTTGCAAAATATGTTCAGTCCCGGAGTACTGAAATTTACTAGGGTGGAATGTGGCACCCCAGAGGGTCTGGTTGCCACAGTGGTAGTAATACCATGTCTGGAAGCAAAACAGGAGTTTCCTGGTCAGGGAACACACTACAAGCAACACCTCCTGCTCCAGACCAGAAAAGGGGAGGATCCTGACCTATATAACTGGATCTGGAGGCGGGGTTAGTCAGTCTAGTGAGAGTCTAGTTCAGTGTCAGGAGTCAGTTAGGACTAAGGAGCAAGGAGCTGAGGACTGGAGCTGTGCAGAGCTCGTCCTGGCCAGTGGATACAGAAGACCTGACACCGGAGTCCGAGGCTGTGAAGATTGTATATCCAGCAGCAGAAACCGCAAGGCAGGAGATTGCAGGTCTCCTGGCTGACAGAAGCCCGGAGGCTCAGCCACACGAAAGGACTAGTACCACCACAGAGGAGCGAGGAATACACAGGATCAAAGTCGACAGCCATACGGGTGAGCAGCAGGTTACACTCAGGGACGTGGGCTACAACACGACTATAAGCGGGATAGCCAAAAGAGTACAGTCGGAACGGCAGGCCTACAACTCCACCTGGCCAGGGGATTCTAGGATTGCTCCCAGACTGACCAGGTCCTCATCCCTAGCAAGTACTCCCGTTGGGGCCTATATAATTACCACCAGTAAAGACCCTAGGACTGCACTGCAAAGACTCCGTGTTATTATTACTGATCCAAGCACTATCACCACCATCATCCATACACGCTGCCCTGAAGCTACACTCTTCCTGTGAGGAGTTACACTACCTTGCTGCGCATACCACTAGCTTCAACGGACTGCCCTGCAGCGGCGGTTTCCAATAACCGCAATCCACAGGTGGCACAGTCAGACTATCAATAACTGAGACACATAGATTACCCTGGTTTGACCGCCCTGGGTCACGGACCGGGTCGCTGCCACAGTGACTACAACCCCCAGCATCTACAGGCCCGGCTCCGGGTCTCCCCACGGCCCAGGGGGCGCGTCATTTATATCACTTAATTGTGTGCCAGGCAGTAGAGCTGCTGAGGCCAAGCAGACATGCTGCACAGACCGGAGCAGTGGGGGAACGGGGAGAGGTGAGTATTGTATTTATTTTTTTACATCATTGAGAACATGGTGGTCACAAGGCTGGAGGGCTATGGTGGGTGCATTATAGTATATGTACTCTATGGGGCAGCATTATACTCTATGGGGGCTGCATTGTACTGTATTGAGGACTATGGGGAGTGCATTGTACTATATGAGGGCTGCATTATACAGTATTGAGAACTATGGAGAGTACATTATACTGTATGGAGGATTATGGGGCACATTATACTATATGGAGGACTATGGGGCATATTGTACTTAAGGAGCACAATGCTGCCTATTCATGGAGTGATTGGATTGTTTATGCCAAAACAAAGCTCATTGTTCTCAGCAGCACATCGTTTGGTGTAATCTGCAGATATACTGCTAATAAAATGATACTGTAAGGGGACAGATTGATCTACTAGTGACTGTTCTGTCCCCATCATTCTTCCTCAGCCGGTGTAAAGAACCCGGGAAACAAGCGTCGAATGACTTCAATATTGTCGATCGCGCTCGTTTAATGGCCTGAACTCAGCGCATGTAAATACAACCAAAATATTTCTGTGTGATGGTGCAATTTGTGAGCATTTGGGGCCCCACTATCTCTAAAACAGGCCCTGAGTACAACCAAAGCTAGTCCATACATAGCCCATTCAAAAAGTGTGAAAATATATGTATATGTGGCACCCCAGGGGGTCTGGTTGCCACAGTGGTAGAAATACCATATCTGAGAGCGAGCATGGGTTTTCCTGGTCAGGAGCACATTTGCATGCAACGCTTCCTGCCCCAGTCCAGGGAGGGGAGGAACCTGCCATTTATAAACTGGATCTGGGGCGGGGTTAGTTAGTTAGTTCCAGAGAGAGGGACAGAGCAGCAAGGAGCCCTGTAGGAGACAGGAGCTGAGAGCCAGGGACTGGAGCAGCAGAGCTCGTCCTGGCAAAAGACGCAGAGAACCGGACACCGGAGTCCGAGGCTGTGAGGATATTCACATCCAGCAGCAGAAACCACCTGGCAGGGGATTTCAGGACCTCTGGCCGTAGAAAGCCCAGAGGCTCAGTCACACGCAAGAGACCGGCACCGCCATCGAGGAGCGGAAGGAACCAAAGGCCCCAAGTCACCAGCCATACGGGTGAGCACCACATGGTACACTCAGGGACGTGGGCTACTACACGACTACAGCAAGGTAGCCAGGAAGAGTGCAGTCAGACGGGAAGGCCTACACCTCCACCTGGCCAGGGGGATTCTTGTTCACTCACAGACTGACCAGGCCTCTAATGTTAGCCAGTACTCCCAGCAGGGTCTCCTTCATCACCAACAGTAAAGACCCTGAACTGCACTGCACGGACTTTGAGTCATTTCTGCTGCGCCTATGCACCACAATCCTCACCATCTACACACGCTGCCCTGAGGCTATACTCCTCCCGTGGGGAGTTATACTACCCCCTGCTGCGCACACAACATAAGCCTCAGCGGTCTGCCCCGCAGCGGCGGTTCTCAGTGACCGCAATCCACGGGTGGCATAGTCGGACATTTCAACATTAAAAACCTAGTAAACAGATCCGCCACTGGTTTGACCACCCTGAGCCACGGGACCGGGTCGCCGCCGCGGAGACTACAACCCCTGACATCACACAGAGACTCGGCTCCGGGTATTCCCACACATACGGCCCAGGGGGCGCATCAACTTTGGCGTAGTCGGCAGGATCTCGTGCCCGCAACCACCGGGTACTGCATGCCTGAAGAAAGACTGTGATACTTACCGTGGTGAAGTTTCCCGCCATCCGCAGATGTTTTTCCGCCATCCGCAGCCATTTTCCCGCTATTGGGCGCCATTTTTGGGACACCGCGCGGGAAGAAGAGGGGCGTGGACGCCAAAAGCGCGCAAGAGCTGAAGCCCCGCCTTACGTACTGACACTGCGCAAGGTCCTGGAAGGAGCCCAGCGGACGCAGACGTCACCAGCGTGCGACGCAAGGTCCTCGACCCCGACGATCGCCTGCGGAGCCGTGGCCTACGAGAAGAAGCAATGGAAGGTAGGCCACGGTTAATTAGGGGGGAGGAAGACACCAGGAATGGAGGGAGCTCCTACCGCTAGCGCGGCTGCTGCCGCAGTGATGCCGTTCACAATGCCATATGTCCCTGGAGCGGCATGGTTACCCCAGTACTCAGGGGAGTCGCATACCCTGAGCAACTTTAAAGAAAGACTGTATAGCCTATTCAAAGTATACCCCCTGTCCAAGGAACATAAAGTGAGCATCCTGATAGGTCAGTTAATTGGAGCAGCCAAAAGAGAAGTGAAGTCCTGGTCAGCCAGGGAAAAGGGGACTGTAAAGGAAATACTGGCACTTTTGATACCCGCACCTCAGCAGAGATCAAGCTAAAATTTTATGAATGCAAACAGCGGGCACAAGACAGTATACGGTACTATGCTTTGAATTTGCAGGAGGCCCTGAGAGCCATTAAGTAGGCAGACCCTGACAGCGTGCGGAATGAGGATAAGCTGTTGACTGAACAGTTCATTGAGGGTCTACTGTCCAGCGCCCACCGAACCCAGTTGCGTGTAATGTCCTTGTAGAACCTTGATTTGGACTTTGCGCAGTTTAATGACAGAGCCATCCGGGTGCTCCGAGAACCGGCACCAGGTGGCGCTGTAACCCACAGGCGCCCTGCTATCACCTATCACCAGGAGGCGGCACCCTTGCCTGCAGAGCCTGTGGGAGCTGATGCACAGGCTTTGGACAAAGCCCCGGCTGTAGACCTGCACCATCAGGTCCAAGATCTGACCAAAAGCGTTGCCGCGCTAGCAAGAACTGTGCAGTCTTTACAGGTGTCTTCCCCAGGAAAGATCCAGCTGGCTTCCAGTCCGGAGGACGTCCCTTGGAGCCAACGGAGGAGGATCCCATCGTTCAGAGGAAGGCCCAGCGACCGCTATGACCAGGACGGACAACCCATCTGCCGCCGCTGCAACCAACCAGGACATATGGCAAGGTACTGTCATTTAAATGGGCCCGACCTGGGGCAGAGGACCGACCCCCAGGCATAAGATCATCAGGCCCATCGAGCTGGCATGATAAGTACGTAGGGGGACGACCGGTCTTGCCTGTGGTGCTGGATGGCATTCCTATGAGTGCACTACTGAACACCGGGTCACAGGTAACCACCATCCCCTATGTGCTCTTTAAGCGGTACTGGAATGACTCAGATATTACCCGCTACCCAGATGACGATTTGAGCATCATCGCAAGCCATGGTCAGCCCGTGCCGCAGGTGGGATTCAAGGAGGTGACCATAAAGATTGGTAAAGTTGAACTGCCAGCGCAAGGACTGATTATTGTGGACATTGACCGTCGTGAAAGCCACCCTAAGATAACCTTGGGTACTAATGTTATTGAAAATTGTCTTGCAGAGATAATTGTCATATTACAGCAGGTTGCGGTGAACGCCAGCTCCAGCCAGTAGCATGTCCCACAAAAAGAGATCAGAGCCCTGATGAAAAGGCAGCAGGTAGAACTGTCTGGTGGTGAGATTGGTAGTGTAAGGATGAGTGACCCGTTCCCTATCGTCATGCCCCCAAAGAGTGAGATGATGATCTGGTGCCGGACTGCAATCGGGTTAAGAGGAAGGGACTACCAAGCCATGGTAGAACCCGTCTACTCAGACAGTAGGCCCACCATTTTGACGGCACGGGGGGTGGTCGATGTATGCCATGGGAGGGTACCCGTCCGCATCCTAAACATTGGGGAAAGAGAAGTATACTTGCCCCGGTATGCCACTCTAGCCAAATTGTTCACCGTTAACCAAAACTCCATAAAGGCCGTGGAACCCTTGCCTCCATCTCAACTAGAGGAGGGTAACAGCTCCAAGAAACGAATGGAGGACTGGTGTCAGAAGCTGCATGTGGGCACAGACTCCACTCCCTCACACCAAAAACAGGGAGTCTACCTGGTGGTGCAGGAGTACGAAAGAGTCTTTAGCAAACACCCGCTAGACTTTGGGCAAGTAAAGGGGGTAGAACACCACATCCCCACAGGAGACCATCCACCCATAAAGGAAAGATACCCACCTGTACCCCCTGCACACTATCAGAATACCAAGGGGATGTTGCGAGACATGAAGGAGGCTGGGGTAATCAGGGACAGCTGTAGCCCCTGGGCAGCTCCACTAGTTCTTGTGAAAAAGAAAGATGGCACCATGAGAATGTGTGTAGATTACAGAAAGGTCAACCGTATCACACACAAAGATGCGTACCCGTTACCTAGGATAGAGGAATCTTTAGCTGCATTAAAGTCTGCTAACTTCTTCTCCACTTTGGATCTTACTAGCGGGTACTGGCAGGTTCCTGTAGCAGAGGCAGACAAGGAGAAGACCGCGTTCACCACCCCGATGGTTCTCAGCGAATTCAACTGTATGCCATTCGGGCTCTGCAACGCACCAGGAACCTTCCAGCGGTTGATGGAGTGCTGCCTGGGGCACAGGAATTTCGAGACGGTCCTGCTATACCTGGACGATGTCATCGTGTATTCCAAAACATATGAGGACCATCTGAAACACCTGGCAGAGGTGTTTGACGCCCTGGCAGGCTACGGCCTAAAGGTGAAACCCTCCAAGTGTCATCTACTGAAACCAAAAGTACAGTACCTGGGACACATGGTGAGTGCTGATGGAGTAGCTCCAGACCCTGATAAAATTACAGTGATTAAGGACTGGCCAAGACCCTCCAGCATAAAGGAAGTGCGGCAGTTCCTCGGGTTGGTAGGCTACTACCGAAGATTCATCCCCGGGTTCACCAAAATGGCAGCCCCTATGCAAAACCTCCTGTTGGGTCAGTCAAAGACCAAGAATCAGAAGCCACCCTTCAAATGGGACAAGCTTGAGGATGAGTCTTTCCGCCAGCTGAAGATGGCCCTCACGGGGGATGAGGTCCTGGCTTACCCAGATTACGGCCAGCCTTTCATCCACCACACGGACGCGAGCAACATTGGGCTAGGGGCGGTGCTGTCCCAGATTCAACAGGGCAGAGAACGGGTAATTGCTTATGCCAGCAGGAAGCTCCGGGCTACAGAGAGAAACCCCGAAAATTATAGCTCCTTCAAGCTAGAGTTCCTGGCAGTGGTGTGGGCAGTTACAGAACGCTTTAAACATTACCTTGTCTCTTCCAAGTTCACCGTGTACACGGACAACAACCCGTTGACACACCTGGACACTGCGAAACTTGGTGCCCTGGAGCAGAGATGGATGTAACGCCTATCCAACTATGAATTTACAATCAAATACCAGGCGGGACGCACAAATGCCAACGCAGACGCCCTGTCCAGGATGCCGAACTTGCCGGACGGAGGGGAAGATCCAGAAGAACTGGAAGAGATTGAACTCCCTGCGTTCCACCGTCATGAGATTACCCAGTGTTCCCACTGTGTAAGGGACAAGCTCTCTGCCACGTTCAATCCCTTACCCCACTACAGCTGGGCGGAGACGCAAGACAGTGACCCAGCCGTCCGCCTGGTAAAAGAGATGCTGACACAGGATGATGCCCGCCTTGACCCAGACGCTCCGGAAGAGACCAAACAGCTGTGGAAGGAGAAGAGTAAACTGCTTCTCTACAAGGGGAAGCTGTGCCGGAGAATTGTTAACTCCCGGACACATGAGCTGACCTGGCAGGTAGTGGTCCCGAGATGAGACGCGGCTATGGTCCCGGAGGCATACCACGGCGGAGCAGGACACTTTGCATGGAAGAAGTTGGAGTTCCTGTTGCGTGAACGGTTCTTCTGGGTAGGCATGAGAGGGGCCATTGAGAGATGGTGCAGAGACTGCGGCCCGTGCAACCTGAGAAGAAAGGACCGTGCCAGCCAGAAGACTGCCCTGCAACCCATCATCACCAAGGAGCCACTAGAACTGGTAGCCTTGGACCATGTGAAGCTGGCTCCAAGTAGGTCCGGGTACGTCTACGCTCTCACCATCGTAGACCACTACTCCCAGTTCCTGGTGGTTGTCCCTGTCAAGGACTTAACAGCTCAGACAGCAGCTAGAGCCTTCCAGCAGCACTTCTGCCATCCACACGGGTATCCAGAGCAAGTGTTGACTGACCAAGGTCCAGCCTTCGAAGCGGAGGTCTTCCAGGAGTTCTGCAACCTCTATGGCTGCAAGAAGATAAGGACAATGCCCTATCACCCCCAAATCAACGAATTGTGTGAGAAGATGAACCAGGTGGTGATAGACTTGCTGAAAACGTTGCCCCTGGAAGAACGCAGTCTGTGTCCTGAAAAACTGCCTGATCTGGTGGACTTGTATAACCACATCCCAGTAAATTCCACCAACTGCACCCCGGCTTACCTAATGAGAGCAAGACCTGGTAAGCTGCTTATTGACCTGGATATGGGAGTCCTGACACCCAAGGATACCTCGCCACAGGCAGACTGGGATACAGAACGGCAGCAGCAGTACCGGAAAGTGCAGGAGAGTGTTGAGAGAAGTTTGTCTCAAGCAAGAGAAAGGCAAGAGAGGACTTACAACCAGCATGCTCCCGCTGTTCCCCTGGCACCTGGAGAGCAGGTCTTGAAGAGGAAGAGGCAGCTCCATAAGTTGGATGACCAGTGGGAGAAAGACCCGTACACAGTACTGCCCTCAAGTCATGAAAACCCGAAAGTATGCGTTATCAGTAAGGATGGAGGAGAGACCACAGCCACTGTCTCTAGAGACCACCTGAAGAAGTGTCCCGAGCAGCTGCAAAGCACTGATGAAGACCAAGATAGCCCTCAACCCGCAGAGGAAAGGGAAGAAATGGTCAGTACAGTACTCGGAGAATTTCCCCGGTCCTGGACACAAATTAACAACGCTATTGTGGTACCCGTCCTTACCTTTCTCCAGCCAGCCCCTCAAGGGCCTACAGAAGATCAAGTAGTATTGGAAGAGCAACCGGCCCCGGAGGCAGAGGATTCCATACCAGCAGCCCAGGAGAATCAACCCTCTGCTAGTAGTGAGCCTGCCGTGCCCGTGGTAAGCCAAAGAGTACGCAGAAAGCTGCCCAAACGACCCGTAACATCTCCAAACACCTGTAGTGCAGACACTAGCGAGCCCACTACACAAGGGGTGGAAACAGGGGACCCAGAAAGAACACCATCAGATAGTGTGTTACGTAGGTCAACAAGGAGCACTAGAGGTCAGAAGCCCGCTCGCTGGAGAATCTAGGAGAAATGATATATACCTGTATATTGCAAATGTTGTAATGTTTTATGTTTGTTACCTCAATACTGATTATGTTTCTCAAGTTACCCGACAGGGTCTATGGACGGACAGGTTATGGACAATGAATAACCGGAACTGTACCTTGTAAATAGTTGCACCTGTTAAGTGCCCCTTTTGGGCCAGACCACAGAACAAAAACCCGTGGATGTGGCTGAAGACGTGGTCCAACGCCGGATCATCGATGCCCTGTAGCCACCCCAGGGCCTACGTGGAGGGTTGGGACGGGTCCCTCAAAATGCATCTTGGGTGACATGGACACCTGGTTACGGAAGCGCCGTGACCTATCAAGACTGAACTCCTTGTACATATATTGTTGTGTTATTGTTTATACCCTGTTATGTGTGTTTTCAAAAAAAAAAAGTTTTTAGTCCCAGAGTACTAAAGTTTACTAGGGGGGAATGTGGCACCCCAGGGGGTCTGGTTGCCACAGTGGTCGAAATACCATGTCTGAGAGCGAGCATGGGTTTTCCTGGTCAGGAGCACATTTGCATGCAACGCCTCCTGCCCCAGTCCAGGGAGGGGAGCAACCTACCCTTTATAAACTGGATCTGGGGCGAGGTTAGCTAGTTAGTTCCAGAGAGAGGGATAGAGCAGCAAGGAGCCCTGTAGGAGACAGGAGCTGAGAGCCAGGGACTGGAGCAGCAGAGCTCGTCCTGGCAGAAGACGCAGAGAACCGGACACCGGAGTCCGAGGCTGTGAGGATATTCACATCCAGCAGCAGAAACCACCTGGCAGGGGATTTCAGGTCCTCTGGCCGTAGAAAGCCCGGAGGCTCAGTCACACGCAAGGGACCAGGCCTCTAATGTTAGCCAGTACTCCCAGCAGGGTCTCCTTCATCACCAACAGTAAAGACCCTGAACTGCACTGCATGGACTTTGAGTCATTTCTGCTGCGCCTATGCACCACAACCCTCACCATCTACACATGCTGCCCTGAGGCTATACTCCTCCCGTGGGGAGTTATACTACCCCCTGCTGCGCACACAACATAAGCCTCAGCGGTCTGCCCCGCAGCGGCGGTTCTCAGTGACCGCAATCCACGGGTGGCATAGTCGGACATTTCAACATTAAAAACCTAGTAAACAGATCCGCCACTGGTTTGACCACCCTGAGCCACGGGACCGGGTCGCCGCCACGGAGACTACAACCCCTGACATCACACAGAGACCCGGCTCCGGGTATTCCCACACACAAGGCCCAGGGGGCGCATCATATATAAAGGCATATACGACTAGTAATGCTAACTGTAGAATACCATGCTACAAACATAACAAATGCTAATAAATGTACAGAAAAAGTAATGGATGATACATCAAGCTCATGTGTAGAAATGAAGCCTACCTAGTGATGTCCGGAGCCTCTCCATAGACTTCAATAGGCAGCTTCTATTGTATTCCTCACTGAGTTATCAGTCTGTCTTGTCTTAAGCTTGATGGATTTTACCTATTCTTCAGAGGACGCTACATTCACAAATCCTTGTCTATTTCTATATCCTTGTAAAACAGAACCTTTTTCTCCCATGTGTCTCCGCATTGTCTCCATTTTATATCTGTGTTGTATAGATATATTTTTTCCTCATACATTTGTAAAAACTGAAGCAGGTAGACAGTCTGAACTTTTATTTATCCATTGACTATTAATGGATCTATTAAAAATGGATGAAACACTGATGGAGCACTAAAGGAAAAGAAAAGTCTTCAGTGCTTCATGCGTTGTACATGGATTTCCTTAGACTTTAATGGCTGAGTCTGATCTGCAAAATGAATGAGAATAGAACCTGCTCTGAGCCTCACGGATTAGACACGGAACTGTTATTAAAAAACAGACGGCACATGGACTAGTGCAATAAATGTCATGCCACATTCACACATTCAGTATTTGGTCAGTATTTTACATCAGTATGTGTAAGGCAAAACCAGGAGTGGGTGATAAATGCAGAAATGGTGACGTGTTTCTATTATACTTTTCCTCTGATTGTTCCTCACCTGGTTTGGGCTTAGAAATACTGAGGTAAAATACTGACCAAACACTGAAGGTGTGAATATGGCCTGAAAGTGGTGGTCTGATATTTCATTAAATTAACCTGGTGTCTACAGCTCTGACTAGTGATGTAGAGGTGAATGAATCTCACTTTGCATTCCTATGAGAGTCACATCAAGGCTCATTATATAGAGAAATTGTCTTCCACACCGCGTATAAGATCCTGTAGGATTCTGAGAGTCAGAAGTAACGTGGGACGACCGAAAGACCAGAATGGAGTGGACAGCTCCCCAACAAAGCGATTGATAAAACTGATTTCCCCTATGAGCAAAGGAGCATTGCTTTAATCACAGCTATGGTTGAAAAAACCCAGTAAACAGTCTTCATTTTTCTCTTCTTCGCAAAAAAGCCTTTAAATTTGACAAGTCAATGATTTCCATTGTACTGACTGCAATAGTGTATGGCACTATTCCTGCAAGAGGATCCAAGCTGAACCACCAGTGCAGGGCCGGGAGAAGGGGTAGGCACCCGCCTAGGACGCTACCTCTCTGAGGGGGGAGCAGTTTAAGAAAAAAAATTGACATTATTGAACGCCTGCAGTCAACTGGCACCTTCCTCCTGCCGCAAACATTCAGCATGCTGACAGCCGGTACACAGGAACAAAGGTGAGCGGAGTCAGTGGGTCACTAACACCGCTCAACGCCTGCGCCCTGGTTCTCATTCCCTCTCTGCATTGAAATGCATTTGTGTCTTTAAGACAATGTGAACGCTGCCCCCAGGACAGGAGCAGAGGAGCTGTAATCAGGTCGATGTTCTGGCGGTAATTCCCGTAATACGCAGGGTATGGACAGTCTGCCCCCTGTTAGAGGATGGCGCCACACAGGAATACGGCAGTAGAACAACCATCGGTTTTGTTACAAGCTGCATCTATTGTATCTCATTAATTGAAACCAAACGGCCCCCATTATAATTAAGCTATATTAGTTTCCATGACTATTCTTGGGTCTGACATTGTAAAGGAAGTGGTCATCAGAGCTTGTTACCTGATGGATCAGACGAGGAAGTTAGAGGTCCAGTTACCATAGTTTCTCACCTATTCCTTTTCTTGGGGGGGAAGCCATTTGCGTCATCTGCCTAAGGCAGCAAAATACCTTATCATGATATTAATAAAAATACCAAAAAGCATGTCTGTAATATAACCAAAAGGTCTGGTGACTGCGGAGGCCAGGTCATCTGGCGTAGCACCCCATCACTCTCCTTCTTGGTCAAATAGCCCTTACACAGCCTGGAGGTGTGTTTGGGGTCATTGTCCTGTTGAAAAATAAATGATGGTCCAACTAAACGCAAACCGGATGGAATAGCATGCCGCTGCAAGACGCTGTGGTAGTCATGCTGGTTCAGTATGCCTTCAATTTTGAATAAATCCCCAACAGTGTCACCAACAAAGCACCCCCACACCATCACACCTCCTCCTCCATGCTTCACGGTGGGAACCAGGCATGTAGAGTCCATCCGTTCACCTTTCCACTGGTCTAATGTCCATTCCTTGTGTTCTTTAGCCCAAACAAGTCTCTTCTGCTTGTTGCCTGTCCTTAGCAGTGGTTTCCTAGCAGCTATTTTACCATGAAGGCCTGCTGCACAAAGTCTCCTCTTAACAGTTGTTGTAGAGATGTGTCTGCTGCTAGAACTCTGTATGGCATTGACCTGGTCTCTAATCTGAGCTGCTGATATTAATAAAAATACCAAAAAGCATATCTGTAATATAACCAAAAGCAACATAGATGTTTTATATATTTATTTTTATGCATAAAAGTTGTTAATATTATGCAAATATATAAAAAGAAAGTGTGTAGATATAGTCACTTTCTGTGGAAAGGAGCAGATGATGATGATTCCGCTCCTCAAGCCTCGGCCACTTCTATCGCTTTTGAACATCCAGGTCTGGATCACACATGAGAGAGGAGAAGAGCAGGAATGTGTGACTTGTGATCTGTGTAGTTGGAGTTTTCCTGGATTCCTTCAGCATCGCGATCAGCCAAATGGCCTTCTGTCTGACCATGGTCAGGAAGGTGAAGGAGCAGTCGCTTCCTTCTGTCTGACCATGGCCTGGTAGAGGAAGGAGCAGCCGCTTCCTTCTGTCTGACCATGGCCTGGTAGAGGAAGGAGCAGCCGCTTCCTTTGTCTGTACATGGCCAAGTAGGAGAAGGAGCAGCCGCTTCCTTCTGTCTGTACATGGCCAAGTAGGAGAAGGAGCAGCCGCTTCCTTCTTTATGTCCATATCTTGTAGTCGTCTCCTTACCACCACATTGTAGATGAGTCGTCCAGATGGTAACATAACAAGTATGGCTGAAAGAAGTCCTTCAATTCCAGCCTTTAATTACTTGCTATGTTGATCCAGAGGAAGGAGAAAAATAACCCTGAGGACTCGTTGTTGCATCATCCTCATATCAAGGGAAAAAAATTCCTTCCTGACCCCAAATATGGCGATCGGAATAAATCCCTGGATGTTTGGTGCTCAAATCTACTTGGATGTTATGTGGTGGAAGCTTGGTAGGTTTGTCACAGTCCGGTAAATAAGAAAGTCCAGTGTAATTGTCTCATCCGATTAATGTAAATCTTCATTCCTGGATGTTACTGGAATGGGGCTGATTTTTATCAGCCTAATACTCCTGCTGGAAGAAGAGAAATATACACGTCTGAGAATCAGCCCCTCACATACAGTATATACAGTACTAGGGGGATATAGCGATAAGGTGTATAGTGGGTAAGTGTGTTACTGGGTAGTGATAACACTTTGGATGTCTGTATGTGCTGTACTTACATAGTAATATGGGAATGGTGGGTCGGCTCTGCCGGACTCCACATCGCTCCAGTCTATAGAATAGAAAAACGGATGCGATCTGATGGATGATGTAATGGCAGATCGGGCAGATGGAGTTTTGCAGAGGAGCTAGAAAATGAAAACAAAGCATTAGTCATTATATTATGTATTATTACTGATAAATTATTACACAATGTCTATGGACTGTCCATATCTTATCTTCTATATCTTCTTGTAATCCCCCATTATCATTGTCCATCTGATCTTACTCACCCGTTTTATGATATCAGTGGTATGACAGCAGATCCCAGGTGGAAAAGAAGGGATGTCGTCATACAGAGACTGGTGGTATTCGTCCATTGTGCCTCTGGTATAGAATGGCCAGTCACCTACAGTCATCATATATAAGATGACGCCAAAGGAAAAGGAGTCTGCCAGATGGTTGTATCCTTCACCGTCCATTACCTATGGGAACATGAGATTGGAGAGAATCTGAATATACCGGGAAGGGGATTTACACACAGAGACTATGAGGACCGGTCTGTGATTAGATATGAGCAGAATACATTGGGATCAGATTATCCCTCAATCCTACTATCGACATCAATCACACAGAGATGTTCCTTACCTCGGGCGCTATGTAACCCTTAGTGCCAGCAGTATATTCCACTATGTCACCCTCAAATACATTCATGGCTACTAAGCCAAAGTCTGAGATTTTGATGTGTCCGGTGTCTTGGAGGAGGATGTTCTCTGGCTTCAGGTCACTGCAGGGAGAAGGAGCAGACACTGATTGTGAGGACAATTCATGGAAAGAACTTTCTACAATAGATATGTAAGGAGACAACAGAGAGTCACAGGTGACAGATTTATGAAGGTGAAATGATTACCTATGTATGACGCCGCGTTCATGCAGGAACTGGAGTCCGCACACCATCTCTGCCGCAAAGAGTCTGTGGAGTAGAAAGGATGGATCAGTGGTTACATGCACAATCATACAGAGAACATGAGGAGATCACACACGTGTCCTTTTCACATCATTAGTTTCTCCTGTTGTCGTTGTCCATTGATCTAAGACTACAATGTGCCGGAAGAGGATTATTCACATTCAGTACCGGACATTTACCTTATTGTCTTTGTGTTAAACATCATTGAATCTTTCATGTGGCCAAACAGGTCTCCTCCGACCATATAGTCCATGGCTATTTCATACTCCGTAGGTGTTTCCCTAAACGCCCGCATAGTCATTAGGTAGGGGCACCCGGCAGCCATTCTCAGGACTTCTAGCTCTGTAGAGATTAAGTCCTCACAAGAACTTTTGTCCATGATTTTGATGGCCAGCAGTCCTTCACTGACTGGATCTGATGCCAAGACAACCTGGAGAAAAATCACAACAGATCAGACCAAACTCTCATCTATTACTGTGTAGTAGTTCACTAGTTAATCCCAATTATCATTACATATGAGCATCCTGTAATAAATATGTACATCTCTCCTGTGTATCTGGTGCAGGATACATTGGGGAACACGGACAATATAAATTGACACTTACTTTTCCATAGTTTCCTTTTCCAAGAACTTTCCAGAACTCGAGATTGGAAAAGTCTATAGGTTGGTCTGTGTGGACCAGTTCTCTTGGGTCAGAAATCTGGAAACTGGCATCATCAAGGCATTGTGCCGGTATGTCCGTTGTGTCGTAGGGCGTCTTATCGATTCCATCTGCTGAGATGATATAAAAAATTTGAACCCCTTAGTGAACACATTATTGGAAATGACTACCTCAGCCTGCTGAAAGCCCCTGTCTTTTCCTCTTCCTGTTAAGACCAGCCTGGCTTTCATATGAGATTTTTAATTTAGCTATATACAGTTCTATCACAGTATCTAGTAGAAGCGATCAGAATATCGCAGGTTCAAGTCCCCAAAGGAGAATAAAGAAAAGAAGTAACAAAAAAAAGTAAAAAAAATAATAAAATGTAAAAAAAATACTTCCCCATTAATAATAATAATAATAATAGTAATAATTTGAATATCTAGTATAACCACATCCGGAACATTAATTAACCCAAACAGTAAACACTGAAATGAGAAAATAAATGTAAAGACCAGAATAGTGTTTTTGTGAGGGCGCAGTATACATCTAATAAATTGTAATAAAAGATATCACAATGTCTTGTCTACCCGAGAAAGTTATCTATAAAAGCTACAACTTGTCACGCAAAAAAAAACAAATCAAGTCCTCGCACAGCTCCATCCAGCTATCAAAATCCAAAAGATATAATGTCTCAGAATATAGGGACACAAACCAATTTATTTTTTATAAAATTCCTAATTTTCTTCTACCAGTTCAGTGAATTATAACCCCTATGCCTGTTCAGCATTATCATAGTTGTAACTGACATGGAGAATCATTCTGTCAGGTCATTTTTACCACTCAATGAACATCTAGAAAAAAACAATGGCGGAATCACTTTTTTTCCACAATTTTACCACATTTTGAATCTTTTTCCCCATTTTCCAGAACATTGAATAGTAAATTAAATAATGTTCAAAACTACAGCTCGTCCACTAAAAAATCAAGTCCACATACAGCTACATTGGGAGACAAATTAAAAAATAAATAGTTATGGGTTTTCGAAGGAGGAAGGAAAAAACAACGAAAGGTTACCCGGTCAAGAAGGGGTTAACAAATATAGCTAAAAGAAAATATTATAATTTTAAATAGAATTATATAAATGAGCAGGAAATGTCTAATATTTGGGCTCTCATTTATCAAAACTGTCCAATAATAAAAATGTCCCTATTGTCCATAGCAACGAATCACAGCATAGATTCCATCTCTTAACATTCTATGGAACAATGAAAGCTGCATTGTGATTGGTTGCTATGGGCAACAAGGACAGTTTTTCTGCACTTTTGATAATTGATGCCAGTACATAATATTAGGAGTATAATCCTCCTCACCCCCAGTCTTATTACACTGAGCAGATCCATCTTACCTGGTCCATCTGTATCCAGTGATGTGTTTGGTGGAGAAACACTCAGCTGTTTGTTCTCTGGGATGGAGATGTTTTCAGCTGATGACCTCGACCTCCGTAATGCTCCATTCCCATTTATAATGGATTTAGCGTAGATGAGACGTCTTCTACATTGGACAACCCAGTCTCTGCTGTTCCTGATCCTCTTCTGGGCTGCCGCTCTTTGTAGTTTCGGTGCCTCCAGACTTTCAGATCTGGAGGATGTGACTTGTCTCGGTGTCTCTTGGAGAACCTCTTCCAGCTCTAACTCTGCGTTGATGTTTCTCCTCTTATTGAGGATGGCTTCTTTGTTTCTTCTCCGTATTTCAGGGACCAGATCTCCGAGTTTTTTCAAGGAGATAAGTATGGCCCTCTGAAGCTCAGCGGAGGCTGCAGAGTGAGACTCCGTGAGGGTCTCCATTTTCCTTCTCTCTGTAAGGATCTCATGTCTTTTGGTCTTTCTCATTTTGTCTAGAATTTGACGTTTGGACGCCATTTTTGAGGCGTCAGTGTCAATGTCCGGTAGTATAAAGTCTTTTCGCCCAATAGCGAACAATAGTACCTGCTCTTCATTTAATCCTCTCCTCTCACTGAGAACCCGATCTCTATGGGCTCTTCTTCTCTCTTTATCCATTTTATAATCAATTTTTGCTTCGTTCGTGACGAAAAACAAAAGGGGCTGCCTCACCCTTGGGAGTCTGTAAGGCAGTGGTTTCCCTTAGGACGGAACACTGGGATATAGAATGTGGTGATGTCATCACATCACTTGTGACATCATTTTTATTCTAATGTCACAATGATAGATAGATAGATAGATAGATAGATAGATAGATAGATAGATAGATAGATAGATATCAAATTTGAAGGATGGGGAACCAAACTTTTGCAGATGTATACATACAGTATACAGATATACACGGGGTGCACAATTTGTATTTTTAATGATTAATTTTAGTATTGAACAACTACAGTGCTGCTGGTTAATCATAAAGGTTAATAAAATCCAAAACCTGAATATTTACAAAAATAAAAGTGAGATATTGTCTTTCTTAGGCCACATTCACACATTCGGTATTTGGTCAGTATTTTGCATCAGTATCTGTAAGCCAAAACCAGGAGTGGAAGAATCAGAGTTAAAGTATAATAGAAACACGTGACTACTTCTGTATTTATCACCCACTCCTGGTTTTAACTTACAAATAGTGTTGAGCATTCCGATACTGAAATATCGGGTATCGGCCGATATTCGCGGTATCGGAATTCCGATACTTAATTCCGATACTATTGCAATATCGTATACCGGAATCGGAAGTTCCCATAATGCAATGAGACATTTTCATTTTATTCAGCCAATGAGGATCCTAAGAAGTGTGGGCACATCCTGTTAGGCATGTAGGCATCTTAACTAATGGCATGGCTGTGATTGGCTGCTGAAATGATGTCATGATGCACTATAAAAGCCACCGCCGCCATTTTGAGCTCACTCTGCTGTGAATTCAGTTAGGGATAGGACGCTGTTGTTCTGAGGGACAGTTTTAGCTACCTATTTGCTCTATACTGCTTTACCCAAGCTACTTTCTAAATCACTGTGCCTTGCAGTGCTAGTGCACAGTTCCCTGTGCTGTTCACCGCTATCTGCAAGGTCTGTGTGTGTGAGTGCAGCTCACCCTGTAGTGTGTGCTTCAGCCAAGTCTGGTTGTAGTGCACTCAGTGTGTGTCACTGCCTCATACATTGTCCTTTTTTGCCAATTCATAATTTTTCCTGATATCTCCTATTAGTGTGGTGGTTCCATCTGTATTCAGCTAAATTGGTTCCAAACACACTATATAGGAGTAGATAGAGAATTTTTTTTCCGTCTTGCAGCACTAGTGCACAGTGCTCTGCATCTGTACTGTTCACCGCTGTCTGCAAGGTCTGGTGTGTGAGTGCAGCTCACCCTGTAGTGTGTGCTTCAACCCCGTCTGGTTGTAGTGCACTCAGTGTGTGTCACTGCCTCATACATTGTCCTTTATTGCCAATTCATAATTTTTCCTGATATCTCCTATTAGTGTGGTGGTTCCATCCATATTCAGCTAAATTGATTCCAAACACACTATATAGGAGTAGATAGAGGAGCCTTTCTGCAGCATTGGGCCCTGCAGCCCCAGCCAGATTAGTATTAGCCTATTTTTTGCAGCCTCATCTATTGCATTGTAGGTTACCTTCCTACATTGTAATAGCTACAAAAAGTTTGTGATACTATCGTTATTACATCTTTAGGCACATCCAGTGTCTTTTTGTGACAAAAAAAACCTAAATAAAGTTCACCAAACACTCCACTTTACAGTTGTGTAGGCCACATTAGCTCATATTAAAGTCTAGTCCACACTTTATAAAATTAGTGTTTCTTATACCTGTTAGCAGCTGTTCAGGAATAAGCACACTAAACCCTTAGTACTTTTCTGCCTATCTTTATCAGTCTACCAAGATGAAGAAGGCAGGGAGTAAGGCATGTGGTCGTGGTCGTGGGCGTGGGCGTGGAGTTTCTGCAGGGAGAGGACGTGAGGATTCTGTGCCTGCAGGGAGAGGACGTGGGGATTCTGTGCCTGCTGCGGGCACCAGTGACTCAGCATCCCCCAGTTTTACCAGGGAACAGTCCTTTATGCGCAGCTTTGTAGGAGCTAGCCGTACCCCACTGCTGCGCGAGGACCAAATTGAAGCCGTTGTCGGATGGATGGCAGCTAACGCATCGACTTCAATTAGTTCCAGATCCTCTCAGGTCCTGAGCACTGAAGAGCACCCATCTGTCTCTTCACCACCTGCCAAATTGCCCAGGCAGTCAGAGAGCCCTGGACAGGAGCCATCTCTACTTCTGTTCTCTGAATCTCTTGGCTTGGAAAGAGGGGGCCAGCCAAGCAGAATTCGAGAATTTGAAGAAGAGGTAGTATGCAGTGATGCGCAACCGTTTTGTCTCTCTGAATCTGAAGAGGCGGGTGGGCCAGTGCCTATGGTCAGCAGCACACCTCAGTACGCATCTGATGATGAGACTCAGGTGCCACTTTCTGGTGCGTACTGTGCTGTCGAGACTACCCAGGAGAAGCAGTTGTTTGAAGAGGGTGGTGTAGATGATGAGGTCCTTGACCCATCATGGCGTGAGGGACAGGAAGGTGGTGGGAGCAGCTCTGAGGAAGAGATTCCCCGAACGGCCCAAAAAGGAGGGAGAGGGAGGGGGCAGACTTGGTTGCCTGTAGCCTCCACTTCGGCACCCATTAGGAGCATGGCTCTTCCAAAATCCAAAGCGGGCGCTCCCAAGACTTGCAGTGCCTGGTCCTTTTTTGACACAGTTGCAGATGACATTTGCTTTGTCAAATGCAAGCTGTGTAATCAGAAGGTGAAAAGAGGGAAAAGTGTCAGCAACCTCAATACCACAAATATGTGGAAACATGTGCGGACCAAGCACGTGGTGGAGTTACACAAACACACTGAAGACCTAGGCCAACCTACAGCGCCACCTACCACCTCTTCAGCTCGTGTTGTAGCCTCTTCCTCCAGCTCACACACAGCTGGTTCGGCTTCCTCACAGGATCGCCATGGAAGAATCTCTGGCACTGTTGTACAGAGACACAGTGTAATTCCACCCACAGCACCACTTTCCCAGTCATCCTCACACTCCCAGGCCAGTCTACAGCCATCGTTAGCACAGGCATGGGAGAAAAGGCGCCCATACTCGGCAAACCACCCCCGAGCACAGGCTCTGAATGCTGGCATTGCTAAACTACTGGCCCTTGAAATGCTATCATTCAGGCTGGTGGAGACTGACACATTCCGTAACTTTATGGCATTGGCAGTCCCACAATACAACGTGCCCAGCCGCTTTTATTTCAGCAGGCAAGCCGTCCCTGCCCTGCAACATCATGTGGAGGGAAAAATTAAACATGCGCTACAAAACGCCGTCAGTAGCAAGGTCCACCTGACCACTGATGCGTGGACCAGTAAGCATGGACAGGGACGATACCTTTCCCTCACTGCCCATTGGGTAAATGTTGTGGAGCCGGGTACAGATCTTGAGAGTGGCGCTGTACGTGTTCTGCCAACTCCAAGGATTGCAGGAATCCAGTCTGTACACATTGACTCCTCCTCATACTCCAGTTCCTCTGAATCAGCGCTGCAGGAGCCGTCACGGTCTACCTCCACATCGACCCGTGAACGGTTACCTGTTATGATGACCGATATGAGCACAGCCGTGGCCAAACGTCAACAGGCCGTATTAAAATTAATTTCTTTGGGGAATCGAAGCCACACAGCGCAGGAGCTCTGGAATGCCATCAAGCAGCAGAGTGACGTGTGGTTTGTGCCAGCGAATCTCCAGCCAGGCATGGTAGTGTGTGACAATGGCCGAAATCTGGTGGCAGCTCTGGGCCTAGGCAACCTCACTCACATCCCATGTCTGGCACATGTGCTCAACTTGGTCGTGCAGAGTTTTTTGAGGGACTATCCGGATCTTGATGCACTGCTTCACAAGGTCCGCATAGAGTGCGCTCACTTGCGGCGTTCCAGCAATGCAAGATCACGCATTGCAGCTCTGCAGCGCCGATTATGTCTTCCGGAACATCGCATCATATGTGACCTACCCACCAGGTGGAATTCAACGTTACATATGTTGGAGAGGTTGTGTGAGCAGCAGGCAGCAGTAATGGAGTACCAGCTGCAGCAGGCGCAAACAAGTCGCAGTGCGCGCCGTTCACACTTCACCACCACTGAGTGGGCCTCTATGAAGGACATTTGCCACGTTTTGCGTGCCTTCGATTATTCCACGCGGATGGCGAGTGCAGATGATGCACTAGTCAGCATGACTATCCCCCTTATCTGCCTGCTTGAAAAAACACTGCAAGCACTAAGGGACGAGGTTTTGGAAGAGGTGGAGGATGAGGAGTCACAAATGCCATCTGCTTCTCTACAGTCTGCGCAATGTGGTTCCTCACAAAGGCCTAGGCAGGGGACACTTTGTGAGGAGGATGAGGAGGAGTCAATGGATGAGGAAGACATCTGTCCAGAGGAGGGAGGTACACAATGCTCTAGTAGTCAGTATCTAGAGCGAGGGTGGGGTGATGCAGAGCAGGCAGAGATCACGCCTCAAGCAGGGGACAGCGTTTCTTGGCCAGTTGGCAGTCTGCAGCACATGGTTGATTTCATGCTGCAGTGCCTCAGAAACGACCGCCGCATCGCCCACATTCTCAACACGGCTGATTATTGGGTGTCCACCCTCCTAGATCCTCGCTACCGGGACAACTTACAAAGCCTCATAACACCATTGAACCGGGAGCGTAAAATGCGGGAGTACCAAGACGCACTGGTGCATTCCATCATGTTCTCCATTCCAACCGAGAGCAGTGCTGCTAGTGCTTTACAAAGCAGCTCAGTGCGTCGAGGCAGTGGAGGAAGCTCTGCACAAAGAGGGAGCAGAAGCAGCGCCTCAGCACAAGGCAAGACCAGTATGGCCGAAATGTGGCAAAGTTTTGTGTCCCCGCCGCCACAAATGTCTACACCATCACAGACAGCTCCAGTCAGCAGGAGGCAACGTTTCCGTCAGATGGTGACAGACTACATGTCTTGCCCTCTTAGTGTACTCCCAGACGGCTCTTCTCCCTTCAAGTTTTGGGTCTGTAAGCTGGATACATGGCCAGAGCTTAGTCAGTATGCACTGGAGGTGCTAGCTTGCCCTGCTGCTAGTGTATTATCGGAACGCGTCTTTAGTGCCGCAGGTGGTGTACTAACAGACCGTCGCATGCGACTATCCTCCGATAACGTTGACCGGCTTACTTTTCTCAAAATGAACAAGGCCTGGATCTCTCATGAATTTGCCAGTCCTCTTCCAGAATAAATAATTGGTTGGCAACAGTATCCAGGTCTCCTGTTCTGTTCATGTTTCTACCACCTGAACTGTAATCCCTGAGCTCCAACACCGCCAGTTGGCGCTCGGAAGTGCCGTCTGCACAGTCAACACTTGCTGCCGTGTTATTGGGGTTCAGTAACGTCAGCTGTTCTCCTGCTGTGCGGACGGCAATTTCTCCTGATTTGTCCACATCCACTGTACTACACATTTTAAAGTTGCTCCAATTACTCCTCTGGCTCCTCTGTTTTCATTCTTATCCCTGGGCTCCAGCACCGCCAGTTGGCGCTCGGAAGTGCTGTCTGCACAGTCAACACTTGCTACCATGTTATTGGGGTTCAGTAACGTCAGCTGTTCCCCTGCTGTGCGGACGGCAATTTCTCCTGCTTTGTCCACATCCACTGTACTACACATTTTAAAGTTGCTCGAATTACACCTCTGGCTCCTCTGTTTTCATTCTTATCCCTGGGCTCCAGCACCGCCAGTTGGCGCTCGGAAGTGCCGTCTGCACAGTCAACACTTGCTACCATGTTATTGGGGTTCAGTAACGTCAGCTGTTCCCCTGCTGTGTTCACGGCAATTTCTCCTGCTCTGTCCATATTCACTGTGCTACTTATTTAAAACTTGCTCCAATTACACCTCTGGCTCCTCCGTTTTTAGTATTTACCCTGGGCTCCAACACCGCCAGTTGGCGCTCGGAAGTGCTGTCTGCACAGTCAACACTTGCTGCCGTGTTATTGGGGTTCAGTAACGTCAGCTGTTCTCCTGCTGTGCGGACGGCAATTTCTCCTGCTTTGTCCAAATCCACTGTACTACACATTTTAAAGTTGCTCGAATTACACCTCTGGCTCCTCTGTTTTCATTCTTATCCCTGGGCTCCAGCACCGCCAGTTGGCGCTCGGAAGTGCCGTCTGCACAGTCAACACTTGCTGCCGTGTTATTGGGGTTCAGTAACGTCAGCTGTTCCCCTGCTGTGCGGACGGCAATTTCTCCTGCTCTGTCCACATTCTCACTACTACAGATTTTAAAGTTGCTCCAATTACACCTCTGGCTCCTCTGTTTTCATTCTTATCCCTGGGCTCCAGCACCGCCAGTTGGCGCTCGGAAGTGCTGTCTGCACAGTCAACACTTGCTACCATGTTATTGGGGTTCAGTAACGTCAGCTGTTCCCCTGCTGTGCGGACGGCAATTTCTCCTGCTCTGTCCACATTCTCACTACTACAGATTTTAAAGTTGCTCCAATTACACCTCTGGCTCCTCTGTTTTCATTCTTATCCCTGGGCTCCAGCACCGCCAGTTGGCGCTCGGAAGTGCTGTCTGCACAGTCAACACTTGCTACCATGTTATTGGGGTTCAGTAACGTCAGCTGTTCCCCTGCTGTGCGGACGGCAATTTCTCCTGCTCTGTCCACATTCTCACTACTACAGATTTTAAAGTTGCTCCAATTACACCTCTGGCTCCTCTGTTTTCATTCTTATCCCTGGGCTCCAGCACCGCCAGTTGGCGCTCGGAAGTGCCGTCTGCACAGTCAACACTTGCTGCCGTGTTATTGGGGTTCAGTAACGTCAGCTGTTCTCCTGCTGTGCGGACGGCAATTTCTCCTGATTTGTCCACATCCACTGTACTACACATTTTAAAGTTGCTCCAATTACTCCTCTGGCTCCTCTGTTTTCATTCTTATCCCTGGGCTCCAGCACCGCCAGTTGGCGCTCGGAAGTGCCGTCTGCACAGTCAACACTTGCTGCCGTGTTATTGGGGTTCAGTAACGTCAGCTGTTCTCCTGCTGTGCGGACGGCAATTTCTCCTGATTTGTCCACATCCACTGTACTACACATTTTAAAGTTGCTCCAATTACTCCTCTGGCTCCTCTGTTTTCATTCTTATCCCTGGGCTCCAGCACCGCCAGTTGGCGCTCGGAAGTGCCGTCTGCACAGTCAACACTTGCTGCCGTGTTATTGGGGTTCAGTAACGTCAGCTGTTCCCCTGCTGTGCGGACGGCAATTTCTCCTGCTCTGTCCACATTCTCACTACTACAGATTTTAAAGTTGCTCCAATTACACCTCTGGCTCCTCTGTTTTCATTCTTATCCCTGGGCTCCAGCACCGCCAGTTGGCGCTCGGAAGTGCTGTCTGCACAGTCAACACTTGCTACCATGTTATTGGGGTTCAGTAACGTCAGCTGTTCCCCTGCTGTGCGGACGGCAATTTCTCCTGCTCTGTCCACATTCTCACTACTACAGATTTTAAAGTTGCTCCAATTACACCTCTGGCTCCTCTGTTTTCATTCTTATCCCTGGGCTCCAGCACCGCCAGTTGGCGCTCGGAAGTGCCGTCTGCACAGTCAACACTTGCTGCCGTGTTATTGGGGTTCAGTAACGTCAGCTGTTCCCCTGCTGTGCGGACGGCAATTTCTCCTGCTCTGTCCACATTCTCACTACTACAGATTTTAAAGTTGCTCCAATTACACCTCTGGCTCCTCTGTTTTCAGTATTATCCCTGAGCTCCAACACCGCCAGTTGGCGCACGGAAGTGCCGTCTGCACAGTCAACACTTGCTGCCGTGTTATTGGGGTTCAGTAACGTCAGCTGTTCTCCTGCTGTGCGGACGGCAATTTCTCCTGCTTTGTCCAAATCCACTGTACTACACATTTTAAAGTTGCTCGAATTACACCTCTGGCTCCTCTGTTTTCATTCTTATCCCTGGGCTCCAGCACCGCCAGTTGGCGCTCGGAAGTGCCGTCTGCACAGTCAACACTTGCTGCGGTGTTATTGGGGTTCGGTAACGTCAGCTGTTCCCCTGCTGTGTTCACGGCAATTTCTCCTGCTCTGTCCATATTCACTGTGCTACTTATTTAAAACTTGCTCCAATTACACCTCTGGCTCCTCCGTTTTTAGTATTTACCCTGGGCTCCAATACCGCTAGTTGCTGCTCAGAAGTGCCGTCTGCACAGTCAACGCTTGCTCCAGTGTTATTGGGATTCAGTAACGTCAGCTGATCCCCAGCTGTGTGTCCGGCAAATTCTCCTGCTTTGTCCACATCCACTGTAGTACGGATTTAAAACCTCCTCCAAATACACCTCTGGCTCTTCTGTTTTTAGTATTTACCCTGGGCTCCAGCACCGCCAGCTGGTTCTCGGCAGTTCCATTGGCTCTTGTACCTTCTGCTACCCATCCGGGTTCCAGTACCGTCAGCTGGTTCTCGGCAGTGTCTTTGGCACGGGTACTCCCTCCTGCCCAGCCTGGTTCCAGCACGCCAGCTGTTTCCGGGTAGTGTCAACGTCACTTTGCCTCCAATGCGTTGTCCTGTCGTGTTGCGGTCGGGTTAGCCGACTCTATGGTGCCTGCAGTTTAGGTGACTCCTATGTGGGCTGCGGGATCTGGCAATGAAGGCTGGTTCCATAGTGCCAATAGGACAAGCACCCTCTGTAGGACTGTGGGTTTTGGTAACTGCGGCCGGCTCGCGGCCTTGAACTTTTTTTTTACATGGGTACCTTCTGCTACCCATCCGGGTTCCAGTACCGTCAGCTGGTCCTCGGTAGTTCCATTTGCTCTTGTATCTTCTGCTACCCATCCGGGTTCCAGTACCGTCAGCTGGTTCTCGGCAGTGTCTTTGGCACGGGTACTCCCTCCTGCCCAGCCTGGTTCCAGCACGCCAGCTGTTTCCGGGTAGTGTCAACGTCACTTTGCCTCCAATGCGTTGTCCTGTCGTGTTGCGGTCGGGTTAGCCGACTCTATGGTGCCTGCAGTTTAGGTGACTCCTATGTGGGCTGCGGGATCTGGCAATGAAGGCTGGTTCCATAGTGCCAATAGGACAAGCACCCCCTGTAGGACTGTGGGTTTTGGTAACTGCGGCCGGCTCGCGGCCTTGAACTTTTTTTTTACATGGGTACCTTCTGCTACCCATCCGGGTTCCAGTACCGTCAGCTGGTTCTCGGCAGTGCCTTTGGATTAGGTGCCTCCTTCTCGGTATCCAAGTTCCACCAACGTCTGCTGGTCCTTGGTAGTGCTTTCTGGCACAGGTACCTCCTGCTTAGTAACCGAGTTCCAGTAACATCAGCTGGTCCTCGGTAGTTCCATTGGCTCTTGTACCTTCTGCTATCCATCCGGGTTCCAGTACCGTCAGCTGGTCCTCGGTAGTTCCTCAGCTTTCTTGTACCTTCTGCTACATTTCCAAGTTCAAGCTTTTTGAAATGGTTCTTGGTAATCACTCTGGATCTCCCTGACGAGGACCCTGAAGACGAGGACCCTGAAGACCAACCCTAAGAAGACGAGGACCCCGAAGACAATGACCCTGAAGACGAGGACCCTGAAGACCACCCCGAAGAAGACGAGGACCCTGAAGACCACCCCGAAGAAGACGAGGACCCTGAAGACCACCCCGAAGAAGACGAGGACCCCGAAGACGAGGACCCAGAAGACCAACCCGAAGAAGACGAGGACCCCGAAGACGAGGACCCCCGAAGACGACGACCCTGAAGACCACCCCGAAGAAGACCAAGAAGATGACCCTGAAGAAGTTGACCAAGAAGACAAAGAAGAGAAGACAAGCACCAAGATACAGAAAAACAAGAGACAGAAAACCAAGAAGCAGAAATACAAGAAGCTGCAGAACAAAAAGCGGAAGAACATTAAGCATAAGACTAAAAATCAGAGCAAAAGATAATATCTAAATTATAAGCAGAAGATGACTAAGCAGTGTATGGGGGTGAGTCCGTTCCTCCTCGTGGTGCCCCTGGAAAAGACCTGCTGCTGCAGGCCAAACTGAACGCGGACAAATCCTGTTGTAAATCTTTTGTGACGGGCAGAACGAAAGGTGTAATGTCCAACCTTTTATAGATAACAACTACAGGAATGCCTGTCACAAATAAGAATATGATGAAGAAGAAGAATATGAAGAAGATGAAGAAGTAGAATATGAAGAATGTAAAAAAAAGAATAATACGAAGAAGGTGAAGAAGAAGAAGGTGAAGAAGAAGTGGATGAAAAAGATGCTGAGGATGATGAAGGAGAAAGTGTGGGAGAAGTAAAAAAGAAGGTGAAGAGCATGGAAGTAGTGAAACATAAATATCTGACAAAATATAAAAATACTTAACATAGTTAATATTTCCGTAACTCAGAACATAATAAAAAAATATTAATTCCTGCTATTCCATTTGACTGGGCTAAACCTCTATGCCTTTATTGTCTCCCCCACCTCCCCCAATACATTCTACATTATTCTTAGTTGTTTTCCTTCATGTAGAAATAACCTACAAGGAAAGAAAGGGTTTATTTTAATTCCGATATTTATGTCCCATTGACTTGCATTGGTTTCCGGTATCGGAATCGGCGATATCCGATACTTTTTCGGTATCGGTCAGATCCAATCCGATCCGATATTTCCCGATATCGGAAGGTATCGCTCAACACTACTTACAAATACTGATGTAAAATACTGACCAAATACTGAATGTGTGAATGTGGCCTCAGGGGAATATCTCTGTGTGCAGAACTGTTAATCAAAGAAATCAAAATGTTAAAAAATACATTTCTGACATTTAAAAAAATATATCTGTGATCATGACGGTGTATGGCACAAATCGTTCTCCTGAAACCATCCCTCATATTAATTATTTTCTTTCTCCCCAACCAGTGTCTCATACCACTTAACTTATAATAAATGATACACAGGAGACTTTTTTTTTTGGATATAATTTGCCATATCGGCCATTTATTAACAAACAACAATAACCAATGAAAGAATTGGCGGAGGTCCTTGGGGCTACAAGATCCAGCACATGTAGAACAAGGCATTTTTCCATAGAATTATTTTACTCTCAGCCATAACCCCAAGCTCAAGGGCACCACACCACAATCAGTGGTAAAGGAAACACCACCACTGGCTCCAAGAGTACACCCCTGTCCAGAGCCCCACTAAGTGCCAGATCAGCCAATTAGTAATTCCATCCTGAAGGGAACCATCTCTGTAAATTCCCACCCATAAAAAATTCCACCAACCCCAAAGACCCCCCCTACTGCCCCAGCCACTGTGACTCGCAGTAACAATTTATAACCTTCATCATAAGCCCGAGCCATAAAACATAACAATATACAGTACAGACCAAAAGTTTGGACACACCTTCTCATTTAAAGATTTTTCTGTATTTTCATGACTGTGAAAATTGTACATTCACACTGAAGGCATCAAAACTATGAATTAACACATGTGGAATTAAATAGTTAACAAAAAAGTGTGGAACAACTGAAAATATATCTTATATTCTAGGTTCTTCAAAGTAGCCACCTTTTGCTTTGATGACTGCTTTGCACACTCTTGGCATTCTCTTGATGAGCTTCAAGAGGTAGTCACCGGAAATGGTCTTCCAACAATCTTGAAGGAGTTCCCAGAGATGCTTAGCACTTGTTGGCCCTTTTGCCTTCACTCTGCGGTCCAGCTCACCCCAAATCATCTCGATTGGGTACAGGTCTGGTGACTGCGGAGGCCAGGTCATCTGGCGTAGCACCCCATCACTCTCCTTCTTGGTCAAATAGCCCTTACACAGCCTGGAGGTGTGTTTGGGGTCATTGTCCTGTTGAAAAATAAATGATGGTCCAACTAAACGCAAACCGGATGGAATAGCATGCCACTGCAAGACGCTGTGGTAGCCATGCTGGTTCACTATGCCTTCAATTTTGAATAAATCCCCAACAGTGTCACCAATAAAGCACCCCCACACCATCACACATCCTCCTCCATGCTTCACGGTGGGAACCAGGCATGTAGAGTCCATCCGTTCACCTTTCCACTGGTCTAATGTCCATTCCTTGTGTTCTTTAGCCCAAACAAGTCTCTTCTGCTTGTTGCCTGTCCTTAGCAGTGGTTTCCTAGCAGCTATTTTACCATGGAGGCCTGCTGTACAAAGTCTCCTCTTAACAGTTGTTGTAGAGATGTGTCTGCTGCTAGAACTCTGTATGGCATTGACCTGGTCTCTAATCTGAGCTGCTGTTAACCGGAGATTTCTGAGGCTGGTGACTCGGATAAACTTATCCTCAGAAGCAGAGGTGACTCTTGGTCTTCCTTTCCTGGGGCGGTCGTCATGTGAGCCAGTTTCTTTGTAGCGCTTGATGGTTACTGCAACTGCACTTGGGGACACTTTCTAAGTTTTCCCAATTTTTCGCACTGACTGACCTTCATTTTTTAAAGTAATGATGGCCACTCGTTTTTCTTTACTTAGCTGCTTTTTTCTTGCCATAATACAAATTCTTACAGTCTATTCAGTAGGACTATCAGCTGTGTCTCCACCTGATTTCTGCACAACACAACTGATGGTCCCAATCCCATTTATAAGGCAAGAAATCCCACTTATTAAACCTGACAGGGGACATCTGTGAAGTGAAAACCATTTCCAGTGACTACCTCTTGAAGCTCATCAAGAGAATGCCAAGAGTATGCAAAGCAGTCATCAAAGCAAAAGGTGGCTACTTTGAAGAACCTAGAATATAAGACATATTTTCAGTTGTTTCACACTTTTTTGTTAAGTATATAATTCCACATGTGTTATTTCATAGTTTTGATGTCTTCAGTGTGAATGTACAATTTTCATCGTCATGAAAATACAGTAAAATCTTTAAATGAGAAGGTGTGTCCAAACTTTTGGTCTGTACTATATATTTCCATTAGATATCTCTAAATTCCCTGAAAAAAGAGGGTGTGCAGGTGAGACTTTTCCCATTGCTGTCCCCACAGGAATGGCCCCTTTTCCCACACTTTTCCTTTTATACCCCTTTTACTATCCCCTCCCACTCCCTATTGATCCAATCCCATAGACCCCATTCAAACTTTATTTTTCTCTCCTGGCCCAATCACCGTCATGTGGGCCTCTGCTTATAAGTACGGCTCTGGCCCCTTTAATATAGCCGCCCTTCTGTTCACTACCTGTCATAAGCCGCCCATCCATGGAGTCTGTTGCAATCATCCTTTTCGGTAACACCAACCACAGACTCCCAGACCCCGGCATTGGATGCATTGATACATAATGATTTAAAGATTCACAATTGGATTCAGGTCTGGGCATGAGTGGACACAGACAATTCCACCTGTTTTGGAAGTGGTAGTGGCCCCTCTTACCTTTTGGACCCCTGTGTAGCTACACAAGTTGTACCAGGTTTGCACCTGGGTCTGGGGAAAGTGAGCTCATCAATGCTTTCATCATCCAGGAACTGCCTTCCCAGTATGGCACATGAGGAAGGGTATGGTCCTGCACTAGGAGGAACCAACGGTCCACTGCACCACGGTAAGGTCTGACATTGGCTCTAAGGATTTCATCCGTGTACCTAACAGCAGTCAGGTTGCCTTTGGCTATCACATGGTGCCCATCATGCTGGGTGACGGTGCAGACTGAATAACATTCACCACGGCGTCTCCAGACTTTCACATCTATCACTTGCTCAATGTGAACCTGCT
The DNA here is from genome assembly GCF_046119375.1 of Phyllobates terribilis. Lineage (NCBI taxonomy): Eukaryota > Metazoa > Chordata > Amphibia > Anura > Dendrobatidae > Phyllobates > Phyllobates terribilis. Next base: position 501,599 of record NW_027363102.1, on the reverse strand, counting down.
ATCACCTGTACAGAGAACGTAGGGCCTGACAATTCTGGTGTTCTCAGGTGTATGCCAATTGAGTTGCAAGGTGCTGAGCTGTGAGTAAGGTCCTATTACAGGACGTCGGGCCCTCATACCGCCCTCATGGAGTCTGTTTCTGACAATTTTGGGTGTAACGTGCTTCTGGTTATGTTGTAGGGCCTTTGCAGTCCTCCTGTTCATCCTTACACAAAGGAGCAGATATTGGTCCTGATGTTCAGTTGATGCTCTTCTACAGTTCTGCTCCATAAATTTAGAAGCTGCTTAAGGGGTGCACGTGTGTGGGGTGCATGTGTAGCGCCCCTCAGGGTTCGGTCGCCACAGAGGTACTGCATCTCACCCAGAAGTGTGGTATCTCACCCTCAGGCAAGGAAGGAGTACAGCTCAGGACCCTAACACCTGCATTCATTACACCACACTTCAGAGGGCAGGGCGAGATTGCTCCTACAGGAGAGCACAATCCCTGGACCCTGGCTGGAGTGGGGGGGGTGCCTAGTAAGGGGGAACCATGTAGTGGGTGTGGGTGGAGGACGTAGTTAAGGGAAGCACATAGAAGAAAGATATAAAATAGTGAAGCCATCTTAGAAAGTCAGTTCAGTCAGAGGAGGAGAGTGGAAGGTGCAGGGGCTCTGTAGGAGCTCTGCTCCAGAGACGGGCCTAAACAGTGAGGCCCAAGGTTGAGGAGAAGAAGAGAAGAGAGTAGATGGAGCAGATAGGCTCCAGGAACAGAAGAGAGGACCCCAGGGGTACGGGCAATGCGAGAAGCCACCCGTGCGCCCGAATCTACCGGGAGGTGGAGGGGTCAGGCTGCACACAGGGAACCGGTCCCTCAACTAGTAGAAGATTGCACATCTCAGCTAGAAACCGGAGGCTGCAGAACTTTATGTCCTGTAGCCAACATTCCATACCAGTCTCACCAGGAAGGTAGCTATATAGGACCCAGGGGATGGAGCAGACGTTGCCCGCCAAGGCCTGCAGGTACTAGACTGGAACACTTGGTATGAGGTTCAGGGAGACAGCCAGAGAGAAGACACAGAAGGGGGTCCTGCTGTGTACTCCGGAGCTATCTGAGGGTGGACTGAGCCCCTCACTGAGTAAGCGCAGCACGACGAGGGAGATTGCTTTGGCGCCTGTAATCTGGACTGCAACAACTGTGAGTAAAGACCATGGGACTGCACTATCTTGTCTCTGTGTTTCTTGCTGCGCCATCAACCCCTGCACTTCAACGCCCAGCACAACCTGCAACATCATCTACACTGCCCTGGAGCTAGCTCTTCCTGTGGAGAGCCACACCATCCCTGCTGCAGTAACATCAGCTTCAGAGGACTGCTCTGCAGCGGCGGCTCCCGTTAGACGCATTCCACAGGTGGCATCATGAACTCTATAAAAACTCTATAAATCCCCTATACATAACCCCTTTTATTGACCGCTCTGGGTCACGGACCGGGTCACCGCCACTGAGATATTCCCCCAGCATCTACCGGCCCGGCACCGGGTACCCCACGACCCAGGGGGCGCGTCACATGCACGTGTCTTGCGCTGAATGTCATCGGCGCCAAGTGTGGGCAGTTATTACATTTGGCAGTTAGTCATTGCAGGAGTCAGGTAACCACACTTTTTACCCTCTTTAACTATGCACTGAAAGATAGTACACATTCACAATAAGCAATGTTTCTATGTGTTTTCACTCTCTCCCCTATAGTCCTCTACTTTTTACTAACCCCCCTAATACCTACACCTCGTAATGAACTGTTCATCTCTCCCCCCATCCTACCCCTTCAATTCACCTCCTCTTCAGAATTCTTCTTTAATATTCAATCCTCTGTCTCCAAACACAGACAGCCACTTCATGCTCTCTCATGCTCCCACCTACTAACATTTTCTCTTCTCCTCTTCACTGCTGGCGATATCTCTCCAAATCCTGGCTTTCCTCACCACATCCCCACAGTCACTTCTACCTCCTACCCACAACCTACTACAAATTTCCATAACCTCTCTAACCTTATACCCATCCGTTCAGCCCCCGCTTCCCCAGTACCACTAACAGGAGCTCTCTGGACGCTCGCTCTGTCTGCTACAAACTTTCCTACATCCATGATCTTTTCATTACTAACAAACTCTCCTTCCTCGGCATCACAGAAACCTGGCTCACCCCCTCTGACACAGGTTCTCCAGCTGCACTTTCCTATGGTGGATCCCATCTTTCCCACACTCCAGCGGCAAGCATGGCGGAGGAATTGGTATCCTCCTGTCAGATAACTGCTCCTTCTCCCCAATTCCACTGTCGCCCTCTGTTACTTTCCCCTCTTTCGAGGCGCACTGTTTACACATCTACTCCCCCTCCAACCTCCAACTGGCTGTCATTTCCAGGGCCAGACACCAATTTCTTCGACCACTTCACCATCTGGCTGCTTCACTTCCTTTCCGCTGACAGCCCCACTATCATCATGGGTGAATTCAACATCCCCATTGACACTTCCCACTCATCTGTCTCTAAGCTTCTATCCCTCACTTCCTCCTTCCTCCTCAATGGTCTTCCGCAGCCACCCAAAAAGATGGCCACAAACTGAACCTCATCTTCATCCGCCTCTGTTCCTTATCTAACCTCTCCAACTCACCTCTCCCTCTATCTGACCACAACCTACTAACATTCTCTTCCCTCTCCTCTCCAGGTGCACAATCCCCACTTGACAAACTTGCATACCCTTGCTTAAATCTCAAACACCTTGACCTACACTCACTCTCTTAATCCCTTCTCCCTCTTACAGACTTAAGTTCCTTACACAATGCAGATGCTGCTGCTGCTTCATATAGCACCACAACAGCTACAGCTCTAAATTCGGTCACCCCCCTTACATATAACAAAGCTCGCACAATCATCAGGCAACCCTGGCACACCAGCCTGAAAAGAACTGAGACTGACCTCCAGGGTTGCTGAGCAGAAATGGGAAAAGTCCCACTCCAACGAGCACTCTATCGCATTCAAACAGTCCTTCACTACTTTCAAGTCCACACTCACTGCAGCAAAACAAACCTACTTCTCATGTCTCATAACTTCCCTGTCACACAACCCTAAACAGCTATTCAACACTTTCAATTCTCTCCTCCGCCCCCCATCGCCTCCTCCCTCTACTTTCATCTCAGCCGAGGACTTTGCCTCATTCTTCAAGCAGAAGATTGATACCATCAGACAAAGCTTTTTCCTAAAGTCCCCACAGCCCCTCCTCATATCTACTCAATCCTCCTCCTCCAAAACCAGCTTCTCCGCCTGTTCGGAAGATCAACTTTCCTCCTTACTCTCTAAGTCACACCTCACCACCTGTGAACTTGACCCTATCCCATTCCACCTCATCCCTAACCTTACAGTCTTCATCCCAACTCTAACCCACCTCTTCAACCTGTCACTAACAACTGGTGTCTTCCCCTCATGTTTCAAACATGCCTCCATCACACCCATCCTCAAAAAACCCTCCCTTGACCCATCCTCTCTGACTAGCTATCGCCCCATATCACTTCTCCCCTATGCCTCAAAACTACTGGAACAACACGTCCATTTTGAACTGTCCTCCCACCTCTCCTCCTGCTCCCTCTTTGACCGCTTACAATCTGGCTTCCAACCGCACTATTCTACTGAAACTACCCTGACTAAAGTCACCAACGACCTACTAACCGCCAAATCCAAGCGACACTATTCTGTCCTTCTCCTCCTGGAACTGTCATCTGCCCTTGACACAGTGGACCATTCCCTATTACTACAGACTCTCTCATCTCTTGGTATCAAAGACTTGGCCCTATCTTGGATCTAGTCATACTTAACAGACAGAACCTTCAGTGTTTCTCACTCACACACCACCTCCTCATCTCGCACCCTATCTGTCGGTGTTCCCCAAGGTTCAGTCATAGGACCCCTGCTCTTCTCCATCTACACCCTCGGCCTGGGACAGCTCATAGAGTCCCACAGCTTTCAGTATCATCTCTATGCTAACGACACACAGATGTACCTCTCTGGACCTGGTATCACCTCCTTACTAACCAGAACCCCACAATGTCTGTTCGCTATCTCATCCTTCTTCTCTGCTAGATTTCTAAAACTTAACATGGATAAAACAGAATTCATCATCTTTCCCCCATTTCACTCAGCCCCCCCCATCTGACTTTGGTGCCACAGACCCATATGGGTGCATGGATGGACTTCTCCACAAGAGGCCCTCCACACCTCCACCTTCCACCTCATACCAGCAGAGAGAGCCCTGATAGGGACATATAAAGGGAAGGTGGAGCCAGGCAGCTCAGTTGGTTAGTCAGAGTTAGTTAGTCAGAGTCAGTCTGAGTTTAGTCAGTGCTCAGAGCAGAACAGAGCAGTCAGACAGAGAGAGTCTGAGAGCGTGCCAATGCTCAGAGAGCGGTGAAGACGCAGCACGTCAGCTGCCGAGTAGTGACGTCCCCGAGTGTGGCCGACGGCGAGGAGGAAAGGAGAGTGGAACCAAGGGGGCAGAGGAGCATAGTAAGCTCACCCCGTTATACATACCGGACTCCGGGTCCGTGCCTACAGGGACCCTTTACACCCAGTAGGGTCAACCGGAATCCCAGGAGGACTACAAGTCCCTGGCAAAACTTGAAAGCTAGACACACACAGGACCAGTAACCACGAAGGCCCCGACGTCCAGGGAAAGTGGTTACCAACCGGAGGTCCTACTTCTGAGCAACAGGTGAAGTAACACATAATCTAGGCCCAGTTGCAGGCTGGCCAGGAGCATACACAGAGGCAAACACGGATCAGGAGGCCGCCTTATACCCGCTCACTGGGGCGAAGTCCTGAAGTGCACCTATCTTATGGAGTACCCTGGACCATACCTAAAAATTGCATGAGTAAAGGTAACGAAGCAAATTCCCTGTCTCTGTCCGTTACTCCTACTGCGCCATCGTTCCCCCTGCACCACAACGCCCAGCGCAACCTGCATCGTTTACACTGCCCTGAGGCCTGCTCCACCTGTGGGGAGCCGTTCCATCTCTAGCTGCCCTAACATCTGCCTCAGAGGACTGTTGCAGTGCTGGTGATCCTCACCAGGTACCACAGGTGGCATTGTGGCGCCCCTGAGGGTTCGGTCGCCACAGAGATACTGCACCTCACCCAGAGGTGTGGTGTCTTCCTTCTCTCAGGTAAGATAGGTGTGCTGCACGGAACCCCAAACACCCACATCCAACACTACACCACTCCAGGCCAGCAGGAGGAGCAAGACGCAATGTAGTTTCTGCTGAGCCCCGACCCTGGCTGGAGTAGGGGGGAATCCAAAGGTAGGGGGAACCAGTAGTGGGTGTGGGTGGAGGAAGCAGATACAGGAAGCACTTATACAGTAGGTATATAATAGGAAGCCATATTTGGAGTTGAGAGTGGGCAGCGTAGGGCAGCGGTGAGAAGGACCAAGTGTAAAGATGGTCAAAGTAGGAACACGAGAAAGTTGGGTTCTGCCAGGCACTCCTAAGCTGCTTGAGGAAGGACTGAACCCCTGCCTGGTGAACGCAGCGCGACGCAGGAGGCCTTCACCTGTAAAGTTCACTTGTGAATTGCCTAAGAACTGTAAGTAAGACCTTGGACGACTGCATCGAACATCCTCTGTCTGTTTCTTCACCGGCGCCATTTTCCATCACCGCACTACAACGCCCAGTGCACCATTCATCTATTTACACTGCCCTGAGGCCCGCTCCGCCTCTGGGGAGCTGTACCATCTTTAGCTGCCTTGACATCTGTCTCAGAGGACCTTCACCAGACACCACAGGTGGCGTCACGAACTCTCTGAACTTCTACTAATAATTGATACCCCTTTGAGCACTGACCGCCCTGGGCCAGCCACCGTGATAACCCTGGCGATCAGCTGCAGGCCCCCGGGGGCGAGTCAGCGTCACAAAATGTCCCTAACAATTATATCCCCTTTTTGCACTGACCGCCCTGGGTCACGTACCGGGCCAGCCACCGTGATATCCCCCCTGCAAGCAGCCATAAGGCCCGGCTGCCGAGTACCCCATGGCCCTGGGGGCGAGTCATATCCATCAAAATCAATGGCTGTCCACTTTCCCCAGTCCCATAAGCTCGCTGCCTCAGGGTAACCCTGGACTCTAACCTCTCCTTCAATCCACATATCAAAGCCCTTTCCTCTTCCTGCCGACTCCAACTCAAAAACATCTCCCGGATCCGCATATTCCTCAACCATGAATCTGCAAAAACACTAGTGCACGCCATCATCATCTCCTGCCTCGACTACTACAAAATCCTGCTCTGTGGCCTCCCCGCTAACACTCCCGTACCCCTCCAATCTATCCTAAACTCTGCTGCCCGACTAATCCACCTGCCTCCCGCCTACTCCCCAGCCTCTCCTCTCTGTCAAATGCTTCACTGACTCCTCATTGCCCAGAGACTCCAGTTCAAAACCCTAACCGTGGCATACAAAGTCATCCACAACCTTTCTCCTCCATACTTCTGTGACCTAGTCTCCCGGTACACACCTACACGCAACGCAACCTACGATCCTCACAAGATCTCCTTCTCTACTCCCCTCTTATCTTTTCTTCTCACAATCGCATACAAGATTTCTCCCGTGTATCCCCCCTACTCTGGAACTCTCTACCCCAAAGCATCAGACTCTTGCCTACTGAGGAAACCTTCTAAAGGAACCTGAAAACCCACCTCTTCCGAAAAGCCTACAACCTGCAGTAATCATTGCTCCACCACACCGCTGCATGACCAGCTCTACCCTCACCTACTGTATCCTCACCCATCCCTTGAAGATTGTGAGACATCGCAGGTAGGGTCCTCTCTCCTCCAGTACCAGTTTGCCATTGCATTTTTGTTCAAGATTTTTGCAATTGTGTTTGCTATGTATACCCCCTTTTTCACATGAAAAGTGCCAAATAATAATAATAATAATGTGCCACAGACAGTGTCCTGGAATCTCCTCCATGCTCTGGAGACTGTGCTGAAAGACATGGCAAACCTCTTTGTTATCCTTTAGGCACTGGACAACCTGTGCAACCTGAATGGGCTGCAGATACCGCCTTATGATAGCAGTATTTACAAGAACTCATGCAAAATGCAAAACTAGATACTATAATACCATTCCCTTTTTGGGGGCTGTCTTATTTTTGTCTCTCTGCTTCAAATTTCACAAAAAATTGGATTTTCCAGAACCCAAATTTTTGCAATTCAATGCTCATTAGGCATCAAGAGACATCATGACATCACTGGGTGACGCTCAACAGGACGTCATTTAAGTCCCAGTGAGCACTGGAGGTTCTGAAGAGTGAAGTCAGATGGGAGAAAGGGAGTAAGCGAGCCAGCGGAGGACTGGGCAGAGACAGGAGAGGTGCAACATAAGTATATTGTACTTCTTTTATAACCTGTCTGTTTATTGTGCCCTGCATTCTGGAGAGACCTCAGAGAGAAATAGAAAGATTTTGTTACATGCACACCGCTAGGTTTAGATAGGGGCGAGACAGGTTTCATGAATTCTTTGGAATCCTTGGGGAACTGTTTACTCAGGGCGACCATAGACCATGTGCTGCAGCTTCTCTCAGTCATACAGGGGTACTTGCCTTCATGCACAGACATGTAACTGGATTCACTTGCTGACCAGACACATTTGACACGAGTCCTCATGAACAGTTAAACAGTTGCATTTAATGAAGCCGCATGTGACGCGCCCTCTGGGCCTTGGGGTACCCGGTGCCGGGCCGGTAGATGCTGGGGGATGTCACAGTGGTGGTGACTCGGTCCGTGACCCAGGGTGGTCAATAAAAGGGGTTTATTTATAGGGGATTTATAGTGTTTGTATAAAGTTTGTGACGCCACCTGTGGTAAGCGGCTACAGGGAGCCGCCGCTGCGGAGCAGGTCCTCTGGAGCTGATGTTAGTGCAGCAGGGATGGTGTGGCTCTCCACGGGTAGAGCTTAGCTCCAGGGCAGTGTGGATGTTATAGGTGGTGCTGGGCATTGTAGTGCAGGGGTTGATGGCACAGCAATAATCAGTCCACAACTTAATGACGGTTTCCTCTTATCTTTACTGGTGGTGAGTAGACAAGCCTGGACTAGGGTACTGGCTAGAAGTGGAAGTCTGGGCAGCCTGGAAGCAAGTAAAGAATCCTCCTTGCCAGGTGAAGTTGGAGGCCTTCCCTTTCCACTAAACTCTATGGCCCTGCTGCTTGTAGCTGTGCGGTGGCCCTCGTCCCTGAGTGCAACGGTTCTGTGCTCACCCGTATGGCAGGCAGCTCGGGCCTTGATGGTGCGTCGCTCCCATGTGGCGGTGCTGGGCCCTGTAGTGCTGCTGAGCCTCCGGGCAGGGCCGGCGTCAGCACCCGGCGCACCCGGGCAAATGCCGGGGCCCTGAGCAGGCAGAGGGGCCCACTGGCGGTCGCGCACCCCGCTGGGCTATGGGCGGAGGAGAGCGGTGTCAGCGCCCGCCCTTCCCCCAGCTTGCTCAGGGCCCCGGCAGCTGGATACTTACCTCTCCCCGTGCCTCCGCAGATCAGCCGTCTTCCTGCTCTGCGCTCCCTGTGACGTGTGAGGTCAGAGGGCGCGGTGACGTCTTTACACCGCGCCCTCCCCTGAGCCGTCACAGGGAGCGCTGAGCGGGAAGATGCCGACAACGCTGGAGTTCGGACCCGAGCAGCGGGCAGCGGGCAGCGGGCAGCAGGCAGCAGGTGAGGAGAAGGGAGGTGAGTATTTGATTTTTTTTTTTAATGTATGGAGGCATGGGGCAGTATAAAGAGAAGGGGGGGGGCATCCTGCATGGGGCATTATAAAGAGGAGGGGTGACAGCCTGCATGGGGCATTATAAAGAGAGGGGGGGACATCCTGCATGGGGCATTATAAAGAGAGGGGGGGACATCCTGCATGGGGCATTATAAAGAGAGGGGGGGGGCATCCTGCATGGGGCATTATAAAGAGAGGGGGGGGCATCCTGCATGGGGTATTATAAGGAGAGGGGGGGACATCCTGCATGGGGCATTATAAAGAGAGGGGGGGGGACATCCTGCATGGGGCATTATAAAGAGGGGGGGACATCCTGCATGGGGCATTATAAGGTGGGGAACAGCCTGCATGGGGCATTATAAAGGGGGGGGGGCAGACTGCATAGTGCACTATGTGGGGGGGAACAGCCTGCATGGAGCATTATAAGGGGGGGCTGTATGGGGCATTATGTGGGGGGGTAACAGCCTGCATGGAGCATTATAAGGGGGGGACAGCCTGTATGGGGCATTATGTGGGGGGTAACAGCCTGCATGGAGCATTATAAGGGGGGGACAGCCTGTATGGGGCATTATGTGGGGGGTAACAGCCTGCATGCAGCATTATATGGGGACCAGTATCCTGTATGGAGCGTTATATGGGGGCCAGTATCCTGTATGGAGCCTTATATGGGGGCCAGTATTCCGTATGGAGCCTTATATGGGGGCCAGTATTCCGTATGGAGCCTTATATGGGGGCCAGTATTCCGTATGGAGCCTTATATGGGGGCCAGTATTCCGTATGGAGCCTTATATGGGGGCCAGTATTCCGTATGGAGCCTTATATGGGGGCCAGTATTCCGTATGGAGCCTTATATGGGGGCCAGTATTCCGTATGGAGCCTTATATGGGGGCCAGTATTCTGTGTGGAGCGATTCACCGGTTTCTGAGCTATTGTGGAATTTACAATAGATATCACTCATGTAATGTAAGAAGTGAAATCTTTGCATTGTACTATATATATATATATATATATATATATATATATATATATATATATATTTCTCCGCTGTATCTCTGCATCATGAATCGTGGTATGTGTTAAAGGGGCCACTGAGACTCTTTCGCCCGGGGCCCAGAAAAACCTGGAGCCGGCCCTGCCTCCGGGTGTCTGATGGGGCCAGGAGACCTGCAATCTCCTGCCCTCCGGTTTCTGCTGCTGGGCCTTCAGTGCCCCACAGCCTCGGACTCTGGTGTCCGGTTCTTCTGTGCCGGTCCTTCTGGGGTGAGCTGCCGCGCAGCTCCAGTCCCCAGCTCCTCTCTCTTCGATGTCCTGACTTCAACTCCTCACACTAAGTCTCACTAACCCCACCTCCAGATCCCAGTTGCCAAGTGGAGGAGCTCCCCTTGCTGGTCTGGAGCCAGGAAAGTGTTGCGTGCTTAGCAAAACCTGATTAGGGGACCCCTACTTACTTCCAGGCATGGCATCATCTCTTGTGAGGGAGGCAATGCCACTGTGGCAACCGGACCCCCGGGGTGCCACACATGGCCAGTGCAATTTAAGTCTCTTGAGCAACAGGCTCCAGTAACAAACAGTTTCATCTTAAAGGCACATTAACAAACAGTCTTTCTTACTAGCACAGTACATCACAGATCAAGTCTCTTTAGCAGCACACTTCTATGCCCCATAACAGTAATGATCCCACCAGCAGTCCCCGGTCCACTGTGTCATAGGCTTTAGCCTCTAGTGCAGTGAGGTACGAGGGATGGTTAGAACGCAAGGATGAGTCCAGTCCTCAGATGTGGTGTTCAATCCTTGCTTCTGCTAAACAGTTAACTCCTTTCTCCACTACTTTCTCTTGTAGATACCACTAGCAATTAAAAGGCAGTCACAGTGGGAGAGTCCCAGAACCCTCATCAGCCTGGTGAAGAGGTCTGTATCTTTCAAAGGGTTTGTCCACTACTTTCATATTGATGCCTTATCTGTAGAATAGGGCATCAATGTATGATCGTCTGGGGTCCTGCACCCGACACCCCTGCAGATCGGCTGTTATTGGTGGCGGCAGCCGCCGGCAGGAAGTGCTTACCTGGCCATCAAGTTACAGTGGCCAGTGCTTGTTACTGCACATCTGCCTCCTATTCAATTCAATGGGAGGTGGATGTGCAGTATCCCGCGGCGGCCACTACAGATGGACGGCCAAGCACCGCAGGTAAGCACTTCTGGCCGGCGGCGGCACCGATGACAGCTGATCAGCAGGGGTGCCAGGTACGGCATCACGGCCGATCATACATTGATGACCTATCTTTTCGATAGGGCATCAATGTGAAAGTAGTGGACAACTTCTTTAAGCTCGCTCTCCAGCTCAGAACTGACACTACCCAGTCTCACTGGGGCAGGCCTGACCACTCCCCTTAGCTGCACCCTGTTAACCCCCCTAGTTGCTGGATGCTTAAAGCGCACCTGCTAGCAGGATTGTGCTTAGTGAATTACATAGACTGACAGGTGGACTCCGTTACACTGAGTAAAATGATACCTTTCATGATGAAATCCGTCCAGCGGTTCTTTTATAATCTTTATTTTCAGTTCTGCCATAATGATATGCATGTGCTCTAGTGCTCTCATTATGTATTCATGTATTCCTATCTCTGGCCTCTGACAGGTCACTGTGCTTTCAGTGACCTGCCTACTATTTTAAATACTGACTGTGTAATTTCCCTGCCCATGTGAAATTTACATATCCCAAAATGGCCGCCCGATGCCCGCGCAGTAGCATCTTTCGGTTGCCGAGAGATGCTACTGTGCACATGCGGCGCCATATTTCTGCACCCACGCTCTTTTTCCAAAAGCAAAATGGTGCTTGTGCGTGCGCAGTAGTATCTCTTGGCAACCGAAAGTTGCTACAGCGAATGCGTGGGTGTTGGGCGGACATTTTGGGATATGTAGATTTCACATGGGCAGAGAAATTACACAGCCAGTATTTAAAATAGTAGGCAGGTCATTGAAAGCACAGAGACTTGTCAGAGGCCAGAGATAGGAATACATGAATACAGAAGCAGAGCACCAGAGCACATGCATATCATTATGGCAGAACTGAAACTAAAGATTATAAAAGAACCACTGGACGGATTTCATAATCAAAGGTATCATTGGCACCCACCTGACAGTGTATGTAGTTTACTAAGCACAATTCTGCTGACAGGTACGCTTATCAACACCTTATGTAATATCTACCTGTCACACTCTTCCCTCCTTTTTGAATGTCGTCCTCGACATTTGCCTTCTACCTGATTACCTTAACCAGCCTCTTGGAGTTGTGGTAGTTCTCCCCTAACTATCCTCAGATAGTGTTCCCCCAATACTGCCTCTTTACTTAAAGGTGAGTTGGTAGTTAGGCACTATGGACCCCTTTAAGCAATTTACACATACAGCACACTTACCCTATCTACATCTCTTGTCAATCGGTCTCCTGCAAGAAATACACAGATTTAACCACAATTTTAACCAACAACTATTCTTCAGCTGGAGCTTTTTGCTCGTCTTCAACTGGCTCTCCCTAACTACCACTAAACATTTTTCAAATTCAAGTGCAAAAATGTTAAATATAGCATAGTCTTTGTAAAATATTTGGCATGAAATAGAACACATATATTCAACACAACCCATTTTCTTGAGAGAGTGTGCCACTTTAAGAACACAGTCCTTTGTTTCTTAAGGCACGGGGTCCTCGGTCCTTCTAGGTAAGGACCCTGGAACAGGCAAGGGAGACAGTCCTTTAAAACGGGGGCAGAAACAATGTCCGTTTCTTGTAAACATCTAAGGCACAGTCCATAAAGTGAAATTTGGAAAACAGTTCCTGGACAGGATACGGCACAGTCCATAAGTTGAGAGTGAAGACTCCCCAACTCGCTTGAGGTGCCCGCATATCCAGCAGAAAAGGACACAACAGGTGCAAATAAAAAAAATAAGGCAAAACCAAAAATAAATATCAACTTGTCCAGCTACTACCGTAGTTTTTATTATACCATAGGCCTATCCGGCCTTAACAGGAAAGCAGTAGCGGTCCTTCTACTGTGGTCACAGTCTCTGGTGGCTTTACCAGCCTTCAAGGAAAGAACACGTCACATTACCTAGGCAGAGATGAGGAACTATCACTGGAACACGGCGTGCAACCAACACAACTCGGTGATTTTTTTTTCTTTTTGAGAGAGAGCAACACTGTCCTAGTCCTTTTTATTCTTTGGTTGGCACCAGTCCACAGTAAATGGACAATGCGCTGCATTGATAGTGGGGAGTTGAACTGATGCTGGGAGGGGTTCCTCTCTTGCCACCCCAGCAGAAGTGGCCCCCTCCTTGGTTGTGGCCTGTGGGACAGGTTTGCTCTCCCAGTTGGGACGAATCCTGAAGCGGGGCCCAGTAGAGATGGGTAAGAATCCTCTCATTTGACACGAAGCTCTTGGTTCTTCTGCATCTGCCCAATCCTCGGGGTGGTACTACTCCATTTCAACTATGCGGGAGACTGAAATGGTGTACCAGCCCCGAGGTCCCCACATCTTTAAGAATCTGACCTTGTCTCCTGGCCAGAGACTCCGGGTCCGTCCTAGGGCATAATCCCTCTCCACCGACCTCCTGTTGACAAATATGTCCAGGCGAAGCCAAATCCCTTTAGCTGATAAAAATTTATGACCGTACCTCTGATCATCCGATCCTCCAGGCAGTCCCTTCCCGGGTACTCTCTCCACTCCTGGGCACACTCCTCCATCCGTCCCTTCTCCTGGATGATCTTTTCTTTCCATGCAGCCAGGCGTTGTTGGAAGTTGTATTCTTCCTGTTCTTCTTTGGAGATGATGGGCACAGGAACAGACCTTTCAGCCTGGCCAGGCTGAGCAATAACATCGGCAGGTGGTGGGATAGGTGCCCCCGGTGGAGTAGGTGGTAGGGTAGGTACTGGTTTCCTGGTGTTGATAGGCAAGGGGAACGCATATGACTCCTGTTTCCTCCAGGCCCCCATCCTTTCACCTCCTCTGGCTATCCAGGCTATCTCATGTATTTCCCGGATCCATCCCCTCACTCCCCCATACTTGGGATTCACACAGTAGGCCCTAGGGGGTGGGAATGGACCCCGTGGAGGTGGCAGTTTGGTCATCAACTGCTCTCCAGGTAATGCTAACAGAGAGTAATCCAACTCCTCTTCCTCCGCTGGCGGCTTTACGACCGGTCCCTGCTTGGTGGTGACCATCATATGGGTATGGAATGAGGCCGGGGGTTCCCTCACCCTTGCGCTGGGTGAGTGGCAGTCCCCGAGCGGATCATCACTACTGGTATCAGTTGGAGAGCGGGGGCTAGTGACTCACCGGCAGGAACACAGAGCGCCGCCATCTTCCTTCCGGTCCCGCTGTGCACGCTGGTCCCGATCAGAAGTCCCATCCCTCTCTCGAGAGCGGAGGTCGGGGCGGACGTCACGGCCCCAGTGGTGGCTTCCAGTGCGGTGGGCCGGGTCACGGTCAGGGTACCTGTGGGCAGCAGGTCCTCCGGTGAGTCCGGTACTGGTCGGAATGGTTCTGGAACGAGCAGCGGTCCTTCAGGTGGGTCCGGTGCTGGGCAGGATTACGCGGTGGCCTGTGGCGGGATGACAGCCGGGGCTCCGGACATCGGCTCACGGTCCACAGTTGGTGGTGGGATGGGCACAGGGTCCAACGGCAGACCTCGGGGTCCCAACTCCTGCCTTCGGGCTGCCTCCGGATTCTGATGAGGTGGTGCGGCCGTGCCCTGGCCTGGCTGGGTATTGCCCGATACCTCGCGGTTGTGGGTGAGGTGATGAAGGGCTGCGTCCTCCCCTGCTTCTCTTCTTGCTGCAGACTGCTGGGACATAGCACACCTTCCTAGCTCCGACATACTGGCAGGCACTATGACTCGCACTCTCCTCTCCTTTTCACTCCTGACCAGAATGGAGTTCTTCTGGCCAGAAGAGCTCCAGCTCACTCTTACTCCTCCTCCTCTGGGACAGTACCTCACTGGCCATTGGTCCAACATGCTGGTGGTTGGGGTGTCTTTTCTCTGAGGCCAGCCTTCCCCAGCTTGTTCCACTGCAGGAGGTTTGGCCCTGTTTGGCACTCTTTTATCATATACTCCTGCAAGATGGGATGTCCTTCTTCTTCCCCACTGTGCTTTTAACAAAAACAGACACCATTTTAACTGTACAACATGTGTCAAGTCTTGCATTTTGCAGGTGCCTGTTTCTCTGTATTTTATCTCCTTATTTCTTCCCAGTCATCACTGGCTGTCTTCCCTTTTCACCGGTATACCAGGGTTGAATTGAGGTGCTTTGCTGCTATGTTTTTCCAGACACTTTGCCTCTTCTTCCTCCTATACGCTAATTCCCGCTCAGGACTCCCCGTACGGGCCACCAATGTTACGTGCACACCGCTAGGTTTAGATAGCGGAGAGACAGGTTCATGAATTCTTTGGAATCCTGGGCGAACCGTTACTCAGGGTGACCATATACTGCAGTTTCTCTCAGTCATACAGGGGCATTGACCCTCAGGCACAGACATATAGCTGGATTCACTTGCTGACCAGACACATTTGACACGAGTCCTCATGAACAGTCGCATTTAATGAAGCCGCACGGCCAGTGCAATTTAAGTCCCTTGAGCAACAGGCTCCAGTAACAAATAGTTTCTTCTTAAAAGCACATTAATAAACAGTCTTTCTTACTAGTACAGTACAGCACAGATCAAGTCTTTTTAGTAGCACACTTCTATACTCCCACAACAGCAATGCTCCCACCAGCAGTCCACGGTCCACAGTGTCACAGGCTTTACCTTCTAGTGCTGTGAGGTACGATGGGGCGATTAGAATGGAAGGATGAGTCCAGTCCTCAGATGTGGTGTTCAATCCTTGCTTTTGCTAAACAACAGTTTACTCCTTTCTCCACTACTTTCTACTATAGATACCACTAGCAACTAAATGGCAGTCACAGTGGGAGAGTCCCAGTATCCTCATCAGCCTGATGAAGAGGTCGGCATCCTTAAGGATATGTGCCCACGATGCCCAGCTCGCGGTACACTACACCGAAGGACCTGCCGTCACATGACTATGATGTCAGCGCAGGTCCTTCAGTCCACCGCGATCTGCCGGCAAGTGAAGACGATCGCAGCGGGGGCCATCAGAAGGTAAGTATAATATATATTTTATTCTTTCTTTTACAGGTTCTATGGTACCTGGGTCTGGAGGAGAGTCTCCTGTCCTCCAGACCCTGGTACCATCCGCACACTGAAACGTTTGGATTCCGCATCTACAGATGTAGTGATGCGGATTCCATGCGTTCCAATGAAAGTCAGTGGCGACAAAAACGCTGTGCTTCCGCAAAATATTTGGTAGTGCTGCGTTTTTTCCCACAATGATAACCCGCAGCGGAAATTTCCGCAGCATGTGCAAAGCACATGCGGATTACCATTGGGGAACATGACAGGCTTTCTACCATGCATTTTTGCAGCGTTTTTGCCGCTGCGGAAACGCTTAAAAAATGCATCGTGGGCACACAGCCTTAAGCTGGCTCTCCAGCTCAGAACTGACACTACCCAGTCTCACTGGGGCAGGCCTGACCACTCACTTTAGCTGCACCCTGTTAACCCCCCTAGTTGCTGGATGCTTAACAACATCTTATGTAACATCTACCCATCACAAGTTTACCAGTAATTCAATTTGCGTTGAATACATTTGCCGCAAATCACATTTTCTGGCCGAATTCAAGTGAATTTGTCTCATTGAATTTTAGCAGTTTGACGCATCTCTAGTAGAGAGATAAATAGACACTCAGACATGAAGTACAGACAGATAGATGATAATAGATAGATGGATATTTTCTTTGTTTTTGCAACTAGCTTTTAATAGTTTCCTACAACTCTACTGTAGTTCTAATACAGTATAATATCCTCAAAGCCCCCAATACTCAGTATAATGCTCTCTACACCAGGATGTCCGCATAGCTCCCATATCTATATATATAATCGTCTTATCCCGTCTGTCTGTCTGTCTGTCCAGGAAATCCCGCGTCGCTCATTGGTCCGGCAGCGGCCAATCAGCGCCGGGGGATTTCTAAAAAAAGATGGCGGCCGTTAGCGGCTCATCTCCCGGCTGGCAACAGCAGAAGGAACCCGACCGCCGGACCCATCTGCGGGACGGAGATGCAGCCGGGAGATGAGCGGCGCGAGGCGCTCATCTCCCGGCCGGTATCAGCGGAAGGACCGCCGGCGCCGCTGACCTCCATGCGGAAGGGAGGACCGGGGAGCGGCGCTGCGGGTCGGGATACTTCTGCTGCGAGCGCCCGCGATGTCCCGGGTTCTCGCAGCGTAAGTAGCCGCACAGGCAGCGCCGCTCCCCGGTCCTCACCAAGATGATTCGATGATTGGTCGCGGTCTTCGGACCCGACCAATCACTGATCTTAGCACAAAACTTAAACACCGCTGTGCTGATTGGTCGCCGACGCTGGCCGCGACCAATCACCGATTTTGGCGCCAAATTTAAATATCGGCCGCGACCAATCACCACAGCGGTGTTTAAATGTGGAGCCAAGATCGGTGATTGGTCGCGGCCGATATTTAAATTTGGCGCCCAAATCGGTGATTGGTCGCGGTCAGCGTCCGCGACCAATCAGCACAATAGTGTTTAACTTTGGCGCCAAGATCAGTCATTGGTCGCGGGCCAAGACAGCGACCAATCACCGATTTGTGCGGCAATTTTAAATAGCGTCCACGACCAATTGGATGTCAGCAACCACCGGCCGCGACCAATCTGCGCTTTTTGTGCCAAATTTAAACACCGCTCTGCTGATTGGTCGCAGCCGGCGACCAATCAGCGATTTTGGCGCCAAATTTAAATCCCGCTCTGCATCGCTCTGCTGATTGGTCGCGGTCGCCGGCCGCGACCAATCAGCACTATTGTCGCCAAATTTAAACACCTCTTTGCTGATTGGTCGCGGTCGTGACTAATCAGCGATTTTGGTGCCAAATTTCAACACCGCACTGCTGATTGGTCACGGCCGCCATCCGCGACCAATCAGCGAGATTGGCGCCAAATTTAAACAACTCTCTGCTGATTGGTCGCGGTCGCTGGCCTCGACCAATCAGCGATTTTGGCGCCAAATTTAAACAACACTCTGCTGTTTGGTCGCGGCCGGCGACCAATCAGCGATTTTGGAGCCAAATTTAAACCCCGCTGTGCATCGCTCTGCTGATTGGTCGCGGTCGGCGGCCGCGACCAGTCAGCAGTATTGGCGCCAAATTTAAACACCGCTCTGCTGATTGGTCTCGACTAATCAGCGATTTTGGTGCCAAATTTAAACACGCTCTCCAGTCCTCACTAACATGGTTCGCTGATTGGTCGCGGCCGCCGCCCGCGACCAATCATCGATATTGCCGCCAAATTTAAACACCGCTTTGCTGATTGGTTGCGGTTGCCGAACGCGACCAATCAGCGATTTTGGCCCCAAATTTAAACACAGCTCTGCTGATTGCGCCCGGTCGGTCGCATACCTATTGTAGAATACCCGATGCATTAGAATCGGGCCACCATCTAGTATACACTATAATGGCCCACATCTCCTGTGTACACAGTATAATACTCCTCACACTGTATGATAGCCAACTATACTAGTGTGACACCCCAGGGGTCTGGTTGCCACAGTGATAGAGATATTACGTCTGAGAGCAGGTGGGAGGTCTCTTGGTCAGGGATCCTATGCATGCCACACCTCCTGCCCAGTCCTGGGAGGGGAAGAACTTCCCCTATATAAACCTAGGGCTGAGGCAGGGTTAGTGTGTAGAGAAGAAGTAGAGACAGAGAAGAGAAGCAGATATAGGAAAAGAACATCAGGAGCTCTGTGGGAGCAGTGCTATAAGGAGTCAGGGGCTGGCAGCTGCAGAGCTCGCCCTGACTGAGAAGCTATCACCGGACCCGGAGTCCGAGGCTGTGGGGACTAATCTTTACCCAGCAGCAGAAACCGCCCGGCAGGGGATTTCAGGTCCTCTGGCCAAGAAACCCGAAGGCACGGTCACACGCGTGGGACCAGCACTGCCGTCGTGGAGCGGACGCCACTAGAAGGCCCCGAGTCACCGGCCATACGGGTGAGCACCACATGGTACACTCAGGGACGTGGGCTACTTATACCCGCCTCTAGCAAGGTAGCCAGAAGAGTACAGTCAGTTTGGGAGGCCTACAACTCCGCCTGGCCAGGGGAGATCCCATCTGCTCAAGGACTGACCAGGCCCCGATCGCTAGCCAGTACTTCGGGAGGGTCTATCTTTATCACCAGTAAAGACCCTGAACTACACCGCATCGTCTCTGAGTGATTCCTGCTACCCCCATCATCCACGTCGGCTGCCCTGAGGCCATACCCCTCCCGCTGGGGGTGATACTATCACGCTGCACAATCCTACCACCGGCCTCAGCGGTCTGCCCTGCAGCGGCAGCTCCTTCGCTGCATTCAACGGGTGGCGTAGTCGTCCAACATCTACTGCTAATACAACGCCACTTAGTCTGACTCCCTGGGCACGGACCGGGTCACCGCCACGAGACTACAACCCTCAACAGATCCGGCTCCGGGTAAGCTCCTGCATGCGCAACGCTGTGCGACACAGGTCCAGGGGTGCGTCAACTTTTGGCGTAGTCGGCAGGATCTCGTGCCCGCAACCACCGGGTACTGCGTGCCTGAAAAAGACTGTTCAAACTTACCAGTGGTGAAGATTCCCGCCATCCGTGGAGGTTTCCCGCCATCCGGCGCCATCTTCTACCTTCTTCCCGCCATCCGCGAAGTTTTCCGGCCATCCGGCGCCATCTTCTGCCTTCTTCCCACCATCCGTGGAGTTTTCCCGCCGTTGGACGCCATCTTGAAGACGCCGCGCGGGAAGAAGAGGGGCGTGGACTCCGAAAGCGCGCGAGAACTGAAGCCCCGCCTCACGTCCGGACGTTGCGTAAGGTCCTGGAAGGAGCCCAGCAGACGCCGACGTCACAGGAGCGCGACGGAAGGTCCTCAACCCTGACGATCCACTGCGGAGCCGCGGCCTACGGAAGAGGATCATCGCAAGGTAGGCCACGGTCCACTAGGGGGGAGGAAGATGTCGGATACGGAGGAGAGCTTCACTGCCTCAACCCCCGCCAGCGCCACCGCTGCTGCAGTCATGCCTTTCACCATGCCCTATATCCCGGGAGCGGCCTGGCTACCCCAGTACTCAGGGGAGTCACATACCCTGCATGACTTTAGAGAAAAGCTGGATAGCCTCTTCCAGGTGTATCCCCTCACAGAAGAGCAAAAAGTGAGCATCCTGGTGGCCCAATTAACCGGGGCAGCCCAAAGGGAGGTAAAGTCCTGGCCACCTGGGGGGAGGACTGTTGCAGGGATACTAACCCGGCTGAGGGACACCTTTGATACCCGCACCTCAGCCGAGATCAAGCTTAGATTCTACGGGTGCAAGCAGCGAGCACACGAGAGTATAAGGGACTATGCCCTGAACCTACAAGAGGCCCTGAGAGCCATTAAGCAGACCGACCCTGACGGCGTGGGAGACGAGGACAGGCTGTTGACTGAACAATTTATAGAGGGTTTATATTGCAATGCCCACCGAACCCAGTTGCGGGCAATGGCCTTACAGGACCCTCATCTGGGATTTGCACAGTTCAAGGACAGAGCCATCCGGGTGCTCCGAGAACCGGCACCAGGTGGCGTTGTGACCCACAGACGCCCCACTACCACTTACCACCAGGAGGCGGCACCCTTGTCGGCAGGGCCTGTGGGAGCTGATGCGCAGGCTTTGAACAATGACCCGGCTCCAGACCTGCACCATCAGGTCCAAGAGCTAGCTAAAAGCGTTGCCGCGCTAACCCGAACTGTGCAGTCTTTACAGGTTTCCACTCCAGGGAAGATCCAGCTGGCATCCGGACCGGAGGACATCCCGTGGCGTCGACCAAGGAGGACCCCACCGGCCAGAGGAAGACCCAGCGACCGATACAACGAGGACGGACAACCCATCTGCCGCCGCTGCAATCAACCCGGACATATGGCAAGGTACTGTCCTTTAAACTGGCACAACCTGGGGTAGAGGGCCAAACCCCAGGAAAAAGATCATCAGGCCCATCGAACTGGCGCGACAAATATGTGGGAGGACGTCCAGTCTTGCCTGTGGTACTGGACGGCATCCCCATGAGTGCCCTACTGGACACCGGGTCACAGGTTACCACTATCCCGTACGTGCTCTTCAAGCAGTACTGGAATGACTCGGATATCACCCGCTACCCTGACGACGACTTGAGTATCATCGCCAGCAATGGTCAGCCCGTGCCACAGATTGGATTTAAAGAGGTGACCATTAAAATCGGTAGAGTCGAATTGGCGGCACAGGGACTGATCATTGTAGACATTGACAAGCACGAGAGTCACCCAAAGATAACTCTAGGAACTAATGTAATTGAAAATTGTCTTGCAGAGGTGATTTTCCTTTTACAGCAGGTTGCCAAGAACGCCAGCTCCGGCCAGCAGCGAGTGCTCCAGAAAGAGATCCGGGCACTGATGCGACGGCAACAGATAGAACTCTCCGGTGGTGAGATTGGTAGCGTAAGAATGTGTGACCCTTTTCCTATTGCCATGCCCCCAAAAAGAGAAATGATGATTTGGTGCCGGGCAGCTATTGGTCTGAGAGGTAGAGATTACCAGGCAATGGTAGAACCAGTTTACTCAGACAGTAGGCCCACCATTTTGACAGCACGGGGGGTGGTCAATGTACGCCATGGGAGGGTGCCCGTTCGCATAATAAATATCGGGAAGAGGGAAGTGTACCTGCCCCGGTATGCCACGCTAGCCAAATTGTATACCATCAATCAAAATTCCATACAGTCCGTAGAACCCTTGCCTCCATCTTCCCCGGAGGAAGGTAACGGCTCTAAGGAAACAATGGAGGACTGGTGTCAGCAACTACATTTGGGTACTGACTCCACTCCCTCACACCAGAGACAGGGAGTCTATCGGGTGGTTCAAGAGTACGAGAGAGTGTTTAGTAAACATCCGTTAGACTTCGGGCGAGTAAAGGGGGTAGAACACCACATCCCCACGGGAGACCATCTTCCCATAAAAGAGAGGTATCGACCCGTACCCCCTGCACACTACCAACACGCCAAGGGGATGCTTAGGGACATGAAGGAGGCTGGGGTGATCAGGGATAGCTGTAGCCCCTGGGCAGCTCCACTAGTCTTAGTCAAAAAGAAAGACAACACCATGAGGATGTGTGTAGATTACCGGAAAATCAACCGTATCACACACAAGGATGCGTACCCCTTACCAAGGATAGAGGAGTCTTTGGCTGCTTTAAGATCTGCTAACTTCTTCTCTACCTTGGATCTCACTAGCGGGTACTGGCAGGTTCCTGTAGCAGAGGCGGACCGGGAGAAGACCGCATTCACCACCCCGATGGGACTTAGCGAGTTTACCTGCATGCCGTTCAGACTCTGTAACGCACCAGGCACCTTTCAAAGATTAATGGAGTGCTGTCTGGGCCACAAAAACTTCGAGACGGTCCTGTTGTACCTGTACGATGTCATCGTATATTCCAAGACTTATGAGGACCACCTGAAACACCTGGCGGAAGTGTTCGAAGCTCTGGCAAACTACGGCCTAAAGGTAAAACCCTCCAAGTGTCACCTCCTAAAACCAAAGGTGCAGTACCTGGGACACGTGGTGAGCGCTGACGGAGTGGCTCCCGACCCTGATAAGATCACCGCAATTAAGGAATGGCCAAGTCCCTCCAGTGTAAAGGAAGTGCGGCAGTTCCTCGGGTTGGTAGGCTATTACCGCAGATTCATCCCCGGTTTCACCAAAAAGGCAGCTCCTATGCAGGACCTCCTGATAGGCCAGTCCCGGAAGGCCAAGAACCAGAAGCCGCCCTTCAAATGGGAGAAGTTAGAAGAAGAGTCCTTCCGCCAGCTGAAGATGGCCCTCACGGGGGATGAAATCCTGGCGTACCCTGATTACAGCCAGCCCTTTATCCTCTACACCGACGCAAGTAACATCGGGCTAGGAGCCGTACTGTCCCAGATCCAGCAGGGGAAAGAACGAGTAATCGCTTACGCCAGTCGAAAAGTGCGACCCACCGAAAGAAACCCTGAGAATTACAGCTCATTTAAGCTAGAGTTCCTGGCAGTGGTGTGGGCAGTCACCGAACGCTTTAAGCACTACCTCGCTTCTTCCCGGTTCACCGTGTACACGGATAACAACCCGTTGACACACCTGGACACGGCAAGACTCGGTGCCCTAGAGCAGAGATGGATGGCCCGTCTGTCCAACTACGAGTTCACAATCAAATACCGGGCAGGACGCTCCAATACCAACGCGGACGCCCTGTCCAGGATGCCAAACCTACCGGACGTAGGAGAAGATCCAGAGGGACTGGAAGAAGTCGAACTCCCCGCGTTCCACCGTCATGGGACTATCCAGTATTCCCATCGGGTAAGGAGTAAGCAAGCCGCTACGGTTAACCCCTTGCCTCACTACAACTGGGAGGAAACGCAAGACAGTGACCCTGCCGTCCGACTGGTGAAGGAGATGCTGACTCGGCCAGAGGCTCGCCTTGACCCAGACGCTCCGGAGGAAGCCAAACAACTGTGGGCTGAGAAGAGTCGACTGTTCCTTTACAAGGGGAAGTTGTGCCGCAGAATGGTTAACTCCCGGACGCATGAACTAATCTGGCAAGTAGTGGTGCCACGAAGAGACGCAGCCATGGTGATGGAGGCATACCACGACGGGGCTGGACACTTCGGATGGAAGAAGCTGGAGTTGGGTAGGCATGAGGGGAACCATCGAGAGGTGGTGCAGAGACTGTGGCCCGTGCAACCTAAGAAGGAAGGACCGTGCCAGCCAGAAGACCCCCCTTCAGTCCATCGTCACCAAGCAGCCGTTGGAACTGGTAGCCTTGGATCATGTAAAACTGACCCCAAGCAGAAGTGGCTACGTCTACGCGTTAACCATTGTGGATCATTACTCCCGGTTCTTGGTTGTCGTCCCCGTTAAGGACTTAACAGCTCAAACAGCAGCTAGAGCCTTCCAGCAGCACTTCTGCCGTCCACACGGGTACCCGGACCAAGTGCTGACGGACCAGGGACCTGCCTTTGAAGCGGAGGTCTTCCAGGAATTCTGCAATCTGTATGGCTGCCGGAAGATAAGGACGACACCCTATCATCCGCAAACTAATGGACTTTGTGAGAAAATGAACCAGGTGGTAATGGATCTTCTGAAAACGTTGCCCCTGGAAGAACGCAGTCTGTGGCCTGAGAAGCTGCCCGACCTGGTGGACCTATACAACTACATCCCTGTAGGTTCCACCAACTGTACCCCGGCTTACCTAATGAGGGCAAGGCCTGGTAAGCTACCTGTTGACCTGGAGATGGGAGTCCTGACACCCGAGGAGAGCGTGGAGCGAAGTCTCTGTCTCGCTAGGGAAAGACAAGAGAAAACTTACAACCAGTATGCTCCCGCTGTTCCCCTGGTACCCGGAGAGCAGGTCTTGAAGAGGAAGAGACGGCTCCACAAGTTGGACGACCAGTGGGAGAAGGACCCGTACACCGTACTGCCCTCAAGCCACGACAACCCAAAGGTCTGTACCATCAGTAAAGACGGAGGGGAAACCACAGCCATTGTATCCCGGGATCACCTGAAGAAGTGTCCCGAACAGCTACGGAACCCAGAAGGAGAGCAAGAAGACCCTCGACCCGTAGAGGAAAGGGAAGATATGGTTAGTACTGTGCTCGGAGACTTCCCTCGGTCCTGGACTCAAGTCAATGGTGCAGTTGTGGTACCCGTCCTCACGTTCCTCCAACCAGCATCCCAAGTGCCTACGGAGCAACAGGTAGAGCTGGAAGAGCAGCCGGTCCAGGAGGCAGCAGACTCCACACAAGCAGAACAGGAGGATCAACCCTCTGCTCATAGTGAGCCTGCCGTACCCCTAGTGAGCCAAAGAGCCCGTAGACAGCTGCCCAGTTTACCGTTGACAGCTCCTACACCCTGTAGTTCAGGGCCAGACAGTCAGCTCCGTAGGTCCACTAGGGCCACTAGAGGCCAGTTACCCGCACGTTGGAGGATTTGAAGTGTTTAAATTGTTTTATTTGTGGTCACCTGTCTGTTACTTGTAAATAATTATGTGTTTCTAGTTATTTTTAGGAGTCCTTGGTGGATTTACCGGGAATCCTTGTACAATTGGTTGGAGCGTAACCTAGGAATGGACTAAAGACTGTTAAGGACTCGGGGCAGGACAGACCCCTACCTGGTTACGTCTCCCTGTTTTGGTGAAATGGACACCTTGCTTTTCTTCAAAACTGCACCCGGTTGCGGACACGCCGTAACCATCTTTATGTGTTTTTCTTATTGTATTATTATTGTTTATACCTTGTTATGTTTTTCTAAAAAATATGTTTAGTCCCGGAGTACTAAATTTCACTAGGGGGAATGTGACACCCCAGGGGTCTGGTTGCCACAGTGATAGAGATATTACGTCTGAGAGCAGGTGGGAGGTCTCTTGGTCAGGGATCCTATGCATGCCACACCTCCTGCCCAGTCCTGGGAGGGGAAGAACTTCCCCTATATAAACCTAGGGCTGAGGCAGGGTTAGTGTGTAGAGAAGAAGTAGAGACAGAGAAGAGAAGCAGATATAGGAAAAGAACATCAGGAGCTCTGTGGGAGCAGTGCTATAAGGAGTCAGGGGCTGGCAGCTGCAGAGCTCGCCCTGACTGAGAAGCTATCACCGGACCCGGAGTCCGAGGCTGTGGGGACTAATCTTTACCCAGCAGCAGAAACCGCCCGGCAGGGGATTTCAGGTCCTCTGGCCAAGAAACCCGAAGGCACGGTCACACGCGTGGGACCAGCACCGCCGTCGTGGAGCGGACGCCACTAGAAGGCCCCGAGTCACCGGCCATACGGGTGAGCACCACATGGTACACTCAGGGACGTGGGCTACTTATACCCGCCTCTAGCAAGGTAGCCAGAAGAGTACAGTCAGTTTGGGAGGCCTACAACTCCGCCTGGCCAGGGGAGATCCCATCTGCTCAAGGACTGACCAGGCCCCGATCGCTAGCCAGTACTCCGGGAGGGTCTATCTTTATCACCAGTAAAGACCCTGAACTACACCGCATCGTCTCTGAGTGATTCCTGCTACCCCCATCATCCACGTCGGCTGCCCTGAGGCCATACCCCTCCCGTTGGGGGTGATACTATCACGCTGCACAATCCTACCACCGGCCTCAGCGGTCTGCCCTGCAGCGGCAGCTCCTTCGCTGCATTCAACGGGTGGCGTAGTCGTCCAACATCTACTGCTAATACAACGCCACTTAGTCTGACTCCCTGGGCACGGACCGGGTCACCGCCACGAGACTACAACCCTCAACAGATCCGGCTCCGGGTAAGCTCCTGCATGCGCAACGCTGTGCGACACAGGTCCAAGGGTGCGTCACTAGTACTAACATTATGTACTGCCCACAAAGCCCCCAATTCTAGCCGCAGAAGGCTTATTATGATCTGACTTTACAGGACGCAAAGGAATACGCCAAATTAAAAACCAAAATATTGGCACGCTCAGGAGTGACTATGTCTGTCAGAGCACAAAGGGTCCACCACTGGGCGTATGCTGGCGACAGATCTCCACGCTCATAGATGTTCGACTTGTTACATCTTGTACAAAAATGGCTGCAGCCAGTGTCTTCCTCTCCTGCCCAGATGGTTGAGCGTGTGGTGATGGACAGGTTCATCCATTCCCTAACCAGGCCGATGCAGACCTGGTTTGCCCAAGGTGACCCTCGGACGCAGACAATCTCGTAGGTCTGGTAGAAAGATACCAAGTGGTCGAAAAATCCCTGGGGAAACCCGACATAGCCACCTACCCTTACTGGAGTGCCCAAAAGGGGATGGGTTCACCATGGAAGGGATTCAGAGCTACAACTGATGGCATTCCATTTCCACTGAAGAGACTGCAAGGTCTGTTGTGAAGGATGTGATTTGTTGGCGATGTCGCAGTCCGGGACACGTAGCCGCCCAGTGTCATACATCTGCTGAGCCTAGGCAGATGATGTTCATACTATGCTTACCCAACATGCAGTGTGGACTGTCGACACGGCGAGGGACCGCAGGGGTGTGCCATGTCCGTTAATGGAGTGATGGGCTGTTGGACTCCAGGAGTCTGGTGACCTTGATCCGGGATAGTGTTCTGGTTCTCATTTCCACTGTCGAAAGTAAGTTCCTGGCCAAGTGGCAGGGCCCATATGAGGTGGTGGAGAAACTCAGTTAAGTGAACTCCGAGTCCACCAGCATGGCTGAAGAAAGCCGCACCAAGTATACCATGTGAACTTGCTCAAGCTGTGGTGGAACCGGGAGCCTGTGGAAACTCCTTGCCTGGGAGCCGCTCCCGAAGGCAAGGTGGAAGAGGTCACTATTTCAGAGACTCTATTGGCAGCCCAGAAGCAAGAGTGTTGAGAACTACTACAGTGGAATCGGGAGCTGTTCTCAGAGTTGCCGGAGCATACTCAGGTGGTAGAGCATGACGAGTTAACAGAACCACATGTAAGAGTGAATCTGAAGCCGTATCGGGTTCCGGAAGCACGCCGGGAAATGATCTCGGCCGAGGTGAAAAGGAGGTTAGACCTCGATGTGATAGAGGAGTCAAAGAGTGGGTGGTCGAGCCCAATCGTCCTCGTACCAAAACCCAACGGAGAGTGGAGGTTTTGTAATGACTAGCGCCGGCTGAATGAGGTGTCCAAGTGTGATGCGTACCCGATGCCCCGCGTTGACGAACTCATCGAAAGGCTTGGACAGGCGAGATACATCACCACTCTCGACCTGACGAAGGGCTATCGGCAGATCCCCATGTCCCAGGTGGCCAAGGAGAAGACGGTTTTCTCTACACCCAGATGGGTGCTTTCAATACACTTGGATGCCATTCGGGTTACAGGGGGCCTCAGCCACCTTCCAGAGGGCTATGGATCGGATCATAGCCCCACATAAGAAGTATGCCGCAGCCTACCTTGACGACATTGTAGTTTTTAGCCCAGACTTTAGACCTTAACTACAGCCCATTCTGGATGCTCTAAGGAAGGCGGGATTTGCAATAAATCTGAAAAAATGCACCTTTGGAAAAGAGGAGGCCAAGTACTTGGGCTATGTCGTCGGGAGAGGCGAAATAAAGCCGCAAGTTAATAAAGTGGAGGCAATCCAGACCTGCCCGCAACTGCTCTCCAAGAAGCAAGTGAGAGCATTCCTGGGAATGGTGGGATATTACCGGCAGTTTAACCCAAATTTTGCCATGATGGCTGCACCACTGACGGATCTCCTAAAAAGCACCAGGTCAACCATGGGGAAGTGGACGGAGAAAACAGAGACCACGTTCCAACTGTTGAAGTCAGCACTGTGTAAACAACCGGTCCTGGTCGCACCAGACTTTAACCCCTTTATGACATAGGGCGTATTAGTACGTATCTGTGCCCTGGGCCTTATGGACCAGATACGTATTAATACGCCCTATCTTTAATGCGGCACCGCGACCGAAGTCGCGGTGATAGCATTAAAATTCCGGTGCCATCTTACCTTAGGGTAGATGGCGCCAGCATCTTAGGGGTGTCGCCGCCCCTTCACACCCACGATCGCTGTGATTGGCTGTTCAATTCTGAACAGCCAATCACAGCATTTCTCACTGTTTCCGGCAATCAGATTGCCAGAAACAGTGATGTGCAGCCTAGGATCGGTGCTCCTAAGAGCACTGATCCTAGGTTGTTGCCTAGTAACCCTGCCTGTCACCTCCCCATGACCCCCTGTGATGTCAAATAAGCCCCAGCCAGGTCTGATTGGAGCGATCGATGATGACATCGATCGCTCCAATCAGAGTACCTGAACACAGGTGACAGGGCGGTCACAGGGCGATGACCGGCTTGTGATCTGCCTGTCACCTCTTTGTGACCCCCTGTGATGCTGCCCAGGCCCCTGCCATCTCTGATTGGTGCGATCGATGTCATCATCGATCGCACCAATCAGAGTACCTGACCGGGAGGTGACCGGGTGGTGACCAGCCGGTGACCTGCCTGTCACCACCCTGTCACCCCCCTGTGACCGCCCAGCAGATCCTCACACTTGGTGAGGATTTCTACAGAGCGGTCACGTCTGATCTGCGCTGTGCTGGGCCTTGTAGTGCCACAGAATCTTCTGTTACACTACAAGACCTTTCTCCTACCTGCTCCAGTCGCTGCTGCTGCTCCGGCATCCTGCTGCGGTCTCCAGGGTCCTGGATCTCCTGCTCCGGCACCCTGCTGCTGTCTCCAGGTTGCTGGGTCTCCAGCTTCGGCGTCCTGCTGCTGTCTCCAGGGTCCTGGGTCTCCAGCTCCTTATCCAGCTGCTGCGGATCCTGCTCCAGAGCCTCTTCCAGAACCTGCTGCTGATCCTGCTGAAAGAAGAACAGAGAAGACTTTGGTAAGTCCATCTCTGTTCTCCCCTCATCCACCCCTCTCCCCCCCCTCCTCCTCTCCCCCCCTCCTTTTACCCCCAATCCTCCTCCCCCCCAGTTTTTTTTTTTACGTGCGTCCTGCAGCGGCCGAGCGCTGAGCAGTGTCTACGTCACTGATCAACATCCGTGCTCGCTGCTTTTCAGGACTTTTTCTTGCCCCTGTCAATTCTCCCCCCCCACCTTTGCACCACATCCGCGCACACACCCAGCAGCTGCCGAGAGTTGATAGGTGACATAGTTCACCGATCCGTTTGCACCACCTACGGTAGTTCCTTTTTTTCTCTTTTTTTTTTCAGAAAAAAAAAATTCACACCAAGCACACTGACACACACACACTCTAAATAAAGTACTGACACACACGCACCACATACACGAGAAAAAAAAAATGTCCGGCTCATCCCAAACTTGCTATTCAGCGGAGGAGGCATACGCTATTGTTGCCTCCGACACTGAGACTGAAAGCGAGGGTGAGGATCCCACATTTCTTTACTTTTCCGACGCCTCATCGTCCTCCTCTTCCTCCTCTTCTTCCTCCTCTTCCTCCTCAGGTGCTGCTGGACCGCCCCGCAGTCGTCGCAGGAGAGAAGATGTTCCAGTGCCCCCCACTATTGACCCCATATGGACCTCGCCCCCCGAAAATGTTGAGCCACTGATTCCTGATTTCGTGGCGGAATCAGGAATCAAGTTTGACACCACCGGCCTGACAGAAATAGACTTTTTCAAAGTCTTTTTCTCTGAGGACTTTATAAACCTCATGGTGGGCCAAACTAATTTGTATGCTCATCAATTTTTGGAACAAAACCCCTCTTCATCATTTTCTAACTGGTCTCCTGTAGACGCAGAAGAAATGATGAAGTTTTGGGGCCTGGTCCTTCATATGGGGATCCTGAAAAAAACAGAGGTTCGGCAATACTGGAGTGTTGACGTTTTGTATAACACTCCAGTGTTCCGAATGGTCATGACCCAGACACGTTTTGAGGCCATCCGCAAGTTCTTGCATTACCAAGATAATGCAATGTGTCCTGCATGCGATGACCCAAACTTTGATCGTCTTTTCAAAGTTCGGCCGGTCATCGAGCACTTCAACAAGTTTGGTGAAGTGCACGTGCCCCAAAGGGACATCTGCGTGGATGAGTCCTTAATTTCTTTTAAGGGGCGGCTTGGATTCCGGCAGTACTTGCCCAGTAAAAGGTCCAGGTACAGGATCAAGCTGTATAAACTTTGGGGGAGTACCTCAGGGTACACTCACAAGTTTAGAGTTTATGAAGGGAAGGACTCCTGGATTGAACCCCCTGAATGCCCCCCTGTTCTGGGAGTGAGTGGGAAAATTGTGTGGGACTTGGTGCACCCACTGCTGGATAAAGGTTATCACCTGTACGTGGATAACTTTTATACAAGTAACCCGCTCTTCAAGTCCCTCTCTGCGCGACATACCGCAGCTTGCGGTACTGTCCGCAAAAATCAGAAAGGCCTCCCAAAGGCGCTAATTGGGCAGCTGCTCAGAAGGGGTGAGAGCAGAGCCCAATGTAGCGACCACCTGTTGGTGGTCAAGTACAAGGACAAGAGGGATGTCCTTCTCTTGACCACCATACATGGTGATGGCAGCACCCTCAGCACTGTAAGAGGTTCCACTACACAGGTCGCCAAACCAGACTGTGTAGTGGGGTACAACAAGTACATGGGGGGAGTTGATCTCTCTGATCAAGTCCTCCAGCCGTACAGTGCTTTGAGAAAGGCCAAGGTATGGTATAAGAAGCCGGCCGTGCACATTGTTCAGATGGCAATGCACAACGCTTTCCTTCTGTCAAAATGTGCAGGCCAGACTTCTACGTCGTACCTTCACTTCCAGGAGACAGTTATCAAGGCCCTGATATTTGGCAGTGGTGGTGGAGCGGGCCCCTCTACTTCTGGAACTGAAGGACCTAGAATTGTACCTGACCAGCATTTCCTGGGGCAGATCCCTCACAGCGGAATAAAAGGTAAGTCACAAAAGAAGTGCCGAGTGTGTTACCGAAGGGGAATACGCAAGGACACCATTTACCAATGTGACACCTGCCCCGACAAACCTGGCCTCTGCATGAAAGACTGCTTCAAAAGGTACCATACTTCCATGGACTATTGAATTAATTTCTGATGTATGACAACCTGACGAACACTACACAGCTGACGTAATGTTCGTCAGATTGTCATACTTCAGTTGTGTAGTGTTTGTCAGGTTGTCCTACACAACTGGCGTATAACACTACATTATAAAATTGACAAATCAGGTATCTGTTCCAAAAAGGGGGCACTTGTTGGGCATTTCCACTGTTTAGGCACATCAGGGGCTCTGAGAACGTGACATGACGCCCGCAGACCATTCCATCAAAGTCTGCATTCCAAAGCATCACTCCTTCCCTTCCAAGCCCTGACATGCGCACAAACAGTAGTTTTCTCCAACACATGGGGTATCAGCGTACTCAGAAGAAATTGCACAACAACTTTTGGGATCCAATCTCTCCTAGTACCCTTGTGAAAATAAAAATATTGCGGCTAAAAGAGCATTTTTGTGGAAAAAAAAATATTTTTTTCACGGCTCTACGTCATAAACCTTTGCAAAACACTTGGGGGTTCAAAGTGCTCACCACACATCTAGATAAGTTCCCTGAGGGGTCTAGTTTCCAAAATGGAGTCACTTGTGGGGGAGATCCAATGTTTAGGCACACAGGGGCTCTCCAAACGCGACATGGTGTCCGCTAACAAGTTGAAACCATGTCGCGTTTGGAGAGCCCCTGTGTGCCTAAACATTGGAGTTCCCCCACAAGTGACCCCATTTTGGAAACTAGACCCCCCAAGGCACCTATATAGATGCATATTGAGCACTTGGAACCCCCAGGTGCTTCACAAATTAATCCGTAAAAATAAAAAAGTGTTTTTTTTTCCACTTTTTCATTTTTACGAATCAATTTGTGAAGCACCTGGGGGTTCCAAGTGCTCACTATGCATCTAGATAGGTGCCTTGTGGGGTCTAGTTTCCAAAATGGGTTCACTTATGGGGGAGCCCCAATGTTTAGGCACACAGGGGCTCTCCAAACGCGACATTGCGTCCGCTAATTATTCAAGCAAATATTCCAATCAAAAAGTCAAATGGCGCTCCTTCCCATCCAAGCCCTGCCGTGCGCCCAAACAGTGTTTTCCCCCACATATGGGGTATCTGCGTGCCCAGGGGAAATTGCACAACAAATTTTGGGGTCCATTTTTTCTTGTTACCCCTGCAAAAATAAAAAAAATTGGGTCTAAACTAACATTTTTGTGAAAAAAGTTAAATGTTCATTTTTTTCTTCCACATTCCAAAAATTCCTGTGAAGCACCTGAAGGCTTAATAAAGTTCTTGAATGTGGTATTGGGAACCTTGAGGGGTGCAGTTTTTAGAATGGTGTCACTTTTGGGTATTTTCTGTCATAAAGACCTCTCAAAGTGACTTCAAATGTGATGTGGTCCCTAAAAAAATGGTTTTGTAAATTTTGTTGGAAAAATGAGAAATCGCTGGTCAACTTTTAACCCTTATAGCTCCCTAACAAAAAAAAAAATTTGGTTCCAAAATTGTGCTGATGTAAAGTAGACATGTGGGAAATGTTACTTATTAACTATTTTGTGTGACACATCTCTCTGATTTAAGGGCATAAAAATAAAAATTTTGAAAATTGCAAAATTTTCAAAATTTTCGCCAAATTTCCATTTTTTTCACAAATAAACGCAAGTGATATCGAAGAAATTTTACCACAATCATGAAGTACAATATGTCACGAAAAAAGAATCTCAGAATCAGGGGGATCCATTTAAGTTTTCCAGAGTAATTACCTCATAAAGTGACAGTGGTCAGAATTGTAAAAATTGGCCTGGTCATTAACGTGCAAATCACCCTCGGGGGTAAAGGGGTTAAGAAAGAGTTTGTGGTCCAGACAGACGCTTCAGAGCTTGGTCTAGGAGCTGTACTCTCTCAAGAGATAAATGGATAAATGGGGAAGAACATCCCATTCTCTATCTGAGCCGGAAGCTGTCCTCCTGCGAGAAAAACTACGCAATAGTAGAAAAGGAGTGTTTAGCCATAAAGTGGGCCGTAGATACATTAAGATACTACCTACTAGGCCGGAAGTTTAAGTTGGTGTCAGACCATGCCCCGTTGAGATGGTTGAGGGAAAAGAGGGGTAACAATGCCAGGGTAACTAGATGGTTCCTAGCTCTTCAGGACTTCAACTTTCATGTAGAGCATAGGCCTGGGAAGTTACATGGGAACGCTGATGCCCTTTCCCGTTTTAGATCAATTAGGATTACCATAATTTTTAATATTTGCCAAATGCCAGAATAAGGAGAGAGAGAATGTATTAAGGCATTTAAAAAAACGGGAAAGGTTTATTCTGATTTCATGTCAGATATTGAGAAAAACATGCATATGTGTCTTTTTATATACTGTATGTAAACTTCTGGTTTCAACTGTACATCTTGGGCCTCTTCCTTGTATAATGTGCTCTATTCTGCGCCCTTTCCTGGTATAATGTTCCCCATCCTGAGCACCTTCCTGGTATAACGCACTACATCATGAGCACCTTCCTGGTATAATGCACTCCATCCTGGGCATCTTCCTGGAATAATGTACCCAATTCTCAGCACATTCCTGGTATAATGTACCCCATTCTGAGCACATTCCTGGTATAATGTCCCCCATCATGAGCACATTCCTGGTATAATGTCCCCCATCCTGAGCCCTTTCCTGGTATAATGTTCCCCATCCTGGGACCCTTCCTGGTATAATGCACTTCATCCTGGGACCCTTCCTGGTATAAGCACCCATCAGCCCACGGGTGCTTTTAATTAGTGTTGGTTTCTACCTGCCCACTTAAATTTGTAGGTTTCTCTCCTAAGAGAGGCATGTTTGCCCATTTATATTGTAGGCTTATAGCCCAAGAGAGGCATGTTTAAGAGGTTAGTTACCCATCATGCGGAGGCTACCTTGTCGTGGTTGATGGGCATACATGAATTGGCCAATTTGTGCGCTAAGAACCTTCATTTTTTGTAAGTACATTTTATTTAGCAATAATGCAGTTTAGCTCTTATGTTCTCAGTGTCTGCATATGTATTGTCCCTTGCAGTGTGTTGCTGTGCTTTCTTATTGTACCCTTCCTGGTATAATGTCCCCCATCCTGTGCCCCTTCCATTAATAATGTTTGCTGTTCTTCTCCAATACATTTAAAAATAAATAAATTATTCTTCTTCCCTTCCTCCACTCCCACAACTCGCAGCGTATTCTTCTATAGCACTTGAAGGAACTGGCATCTAACTTCGTCTTGCTGGCATGGTGCATGACGTCACGGTCATGTGCCGCCTGTGACTGGCACACCAACGTCAACAGCCGGCCTCTGATTGGCTGGCAGGGTGTATTGCGGTGCAGGGACACAGAGGGTCTCTGCGTCTCAATACATTTCAGCTGAATGTGTGTCCTTGCATGCACCTCTAACTGAAATAGGTGCTGGTGGCGGCCGACCCCCCTCCTGCACGGGCCCGGTCGCACCCTCTGTGACCGATGTCGTTCCTCTCCTGGAAGGGATATGCTGATGTTTACTATTGGATTCTATCATGTATGTGAGAATAAAAGGCTTCTTGAGATTGATGACACTGCCATATCTAGCAGCCAAGACTTCTCAATAATAGCGGACAATTGAGGCTGCTGGGATCTAGATCAATCACACAACGACACGTGTACAATGCAATAGTGTTTTTATTAGCAAAATCATAAGAATCATTAACCTGAATTACATCGTGATTTACCAATAAAGAAGGTCAGCTCCAGATTTTACATAATGGAACATAATAGCCAAATTGTAAAATCCAGGATCTGGAGCATTTATTCAAGATTAATAGATTATTATTAAGTAAGTAAAATTGTGAAGGCTCCGGCTTATTTACGGATAATAATGGACTTTGAAGTGAAAAAAACAAGATATATATGATGTGTTTAAGTCCTGGAATTCGGAGATGTCCACATGTGTAATGGAGGCCTCCACCATCCAGGTGCCTAAACTGTAAACAGGAAAATTATGTGCAAATTAATCAATATGGCAAAAGTCTGAAATATTCTATCTGCTGACAAGAGCGGTTTATCTCCAGTTTACCCAATACAGAGAAAATGCCGCCAGTGATCAGTAATGGCGCCATCATCCCATTCTCTCACACATTTACACTGCTGCACTGCCATCTAGTGATGAAAAAAAAAAGTACTATACCAACACAGTTTATTGTCACTATTGGTGGGATCATATTATTAACACGGCTCATTATAGACTGCAGGTTATTTACAAGTTAATGAACGTTACAGAATATAATAACTAAACTATTGTACATGGCTTTATCAGTGAAGAAGGGTCCTTGTACATACCTCACAAATAAGAAAGAGAGCCAGTGTATAGTGCTGGGATCCTAATCTCACCTGCTCCTTTATATGTGCTCACACAGAAATATTCTCCTAATGAAGCCATGCTGGTTCAGTATGCTTTCAATTTTGAATAAATCCCCAACAGTGTCACCAGCAAAGCACCCCCACACCATCACATCTCCTCCTCCATGCTTCACGGTGGGAACCAGGCATGTAGAGTCCATCCGTTCACCTTTCCACTGGTCTAATGTCCATTCCTTGTGTTCTTTAGCCCAAACAAGTCTCTTCTGCTTGT
Source organism: Phyllobates terribilis (assembly GCF_046119375.1). Lineage (NCBI taxonomy): Eukaryota > Metazoa > Chordata > Amphibia > Anura > Dendrobatidae > Phyllobates > Phyllobates terribilis. The sequence goes on along the minus strand of NW_027363102.1, from coordinate 465,641 downwards.
TGCCTGTCCTTAGCAGTGGTTTCCTAGCAGCTATTTTACCATGAAGGCCTGCTGCACAAAGTCTCCTCTTAACAGTTGTTGTAGAGATGTGTCTGCTGCTAGAACTCTGTGTGGCATTGACCTAGTCTCTAATCTGAGCTGCTGTTAACCTGCAATTTCTGTGGCTGGTGACTCGGATAAACTTATCCTCAGAAACAGAGGGGACTCTTGGTCTTCCTTTCCTGGGGCGGTCCTCATGTGAGCCAGTTTCTTTGTAGCGCTTGATGGTTTTTGCAACTGCACTTGGGGACACTTTCAAAGTTTTCCCAATTTTTCAAACTGACTGACCTTCATTTCTTAAAGTAATGATGGCCACTCGTTTTTCTTTACTTAGCTGCTTTTTTCTTGCCATAATACAAATTCTAACAGTCTATTCAGTAGGACTATCAGCTGTGTATCCACCAGACTTCTGCAGACTTCTGCACAACACAACTGATGGTCCCAACCCCATTTATAAGGCAAGAAATCCCACTTACTAAACCTGACAGGGCACACCTGTGAAGTGAAAACCATTTCCGGTGACTACCTCTTGAAGCTCATCAAGAGAATGCCAAGAGTGTGCAAAGCAGTCATCAAAGCAAAAGGTGGTTACTTTGAAGAACCTATAATATAAGACACAATTTCAGTTGTTTCACACTTTTTTGTTAAGTATATAATTCCATGTGTTAATTCATAGTTTTGATGCCTTCAGTGTGAATGTACAATTTTCATAGTCATGAAAATACAGAAAAATCTTTAAATGAGAAGGTGTGTCCAAACTTTTGGTCTGTACTGTATATATATATACGCGGCTGCTGATGTTCTCGGCTGTCCCCATCAGTCCCATAGACACTAAATGGAGTGTGGCAGTGCGCATGCCTGGCAACGGCTCCATACTATTTCCTCCATAAGAGAGGATAGGGATCCCCACTCTAGTGATTGGTGGGGTTCCCAGTAACTACCATCACCGATCCTGCAGATCCTTTCTCCTGTCGATAGGTTTTTTATGTTTTACATGGTCCAATAGAGAGATCAGAGGTGCGATATAGTGAACTAACACATGCAAAGCCTAAATTATATAAAATGTGAAACCACCAGACTGTGACCGTAGCCAAACATCTTCTAACCTTCCTTACAATTCCTAAAATTGTTGACCAATGTTTTTCTTTAAAGGGGTTCTCCAACCATAGACACTTATGACATATATACTTCAAAACCTCTTACCAACACTTATCAACCATTTGCAGTCCAAAAAGACCCTCAGTGGCCAAGAAAGTAAGGAGAAAGTTTGGCCAGTTTTAATGGCCTGTCTCCAATAGGTGGATGTCCCCAGGTAAATATCATTACAGGCAGATAAACCCTTTTACCACTTTGAAAATCTAACACTCAGAGCAGCGATTCATCCGCAAAACAATTTTATATTACATCCATTTATAATCTACATAATAAATTGAGCAACTTTGTTACTAGATAGAATTGCTTGTCTTGCACTGGCCCTGAGTTATACCTTATTCTCTTCCATATCTCCATTGATCATTCTTAATTTTACTGCATAGCCTGCTTGTTCAGTGTCTGGACAGCAATTATGCTCTTTACTTTATTTGTATTCTTGGCATCATACAGTCATCTGATGTGTTAGAAGGGGCATCATTAAGTCAGCTATTAGGGGAAATAAAATTCAATGCTGGATCCCTGCGGATCCATTGCCATATGGCACCCCTGGATCCCATTGACGCAAGGCACTGAGTGGTCTTCGAGGTCTGCATTGTTTGGATGGTAAGGAATAGCGCTGCATGCTGCACCTTTTTTGCCATGAAAAGCAAATGAATGCATAATGGACCTCCCATGAACACAGCTGGCCATGGGAGGAAGCAAAAGAGTATACAGACAGGACAGCACAGGATGGCAGCTGATTCTGTGAGGTAAAACATTTCCCTGCCTGTTTAAAAACTTGTTTTACCTCACATAAAGAATCGGCTGTGATCCCCTGCTGTAATGTCTGTATACTCTTTTGCATCCTCCCCGTCCAGGAGATGAGGTATGTTCAGACCATGTTCCTGTACGGTCAGACATTACACAGTACACAGCAGGGGCATATTTCTAAGATTATCTCAGCACAGGAACATTTTATTTAAACACATCCAATTGTGGAACTTATTATTATTCCAAGATCTATTGATTAAAATGAATTTTGTTTGTGGGAAAATCCCTTTAAATAATTGAAAGAGGGTTACAATTGCTCCTTTGAAACTTGATGCAGGTAATCTTATATGAGAGTAATGGCGTATTCACACATCTGTGTGTCATAGATCGTGATGCACAAGCTGTTTGCGAGTCTCCTGCCCCGAACTTTGACAGCCTCATATACGTCTATTAGGCCACATTGGCAGAAATGGAAGCTGGCACGTTTAGGTGGGCTGCACTGTGGGAATGAAGAGCCTTGGGATTCCCAAACGTTTTTTATTAATATCAATGCGTTTCTGCAATGGACCAGGGCCTTTCTCAAGGTATAAAAAAAAACAAGCTCTTCACTCCCGCAGCACGGCCCACCTAAATGTGCCAGCTTCCATTTTTGCCATTCCACCTCTTGAAGAACCTTTCCTCCAGCCACAGGGCAGCAGCGGCTTTCTACACCATTATAGCTGTGGTGACTGCACACAACACCTCTAGGTGAGCGCTGCCATCAATTATCCCGACCCCTTATCAGACGCTATTGCCCTATTTTGTGTGCGCTCCTGTCCTTCTCCACAGCGTCTCTATTAGGCACCTTCACACGTTCAGTAAGTTTCATCAGTGACGTGTTTCTATTATACTTTTCCTCTAATTGTTCCACTCCTGGTTTTGGCTTCCTAATACTGAGGTAAAATACTGACCAAATTACTGAATGTATGAACATGGCCTTAAGTTTGGTTCAAGAGGCCAGCAACTAATCTTAGAATCATTTTGTGCTCAGACCATGACACGCCTTAATGTGTAGAGTCACTTTCATCTTACAACTAAATAAAAACTACGTATTGTTTTAAAGGGGTATGCTACCACTTATCAATTAGGAGAAGGCATCAATATAAGTCAGTAGTATCAGATTGATAGGTGTCCAAATCCTAACACCACCAATCAGCTGTTACCAGCTCCAGCATGGAATCAATGGGGTGGCAGAGTGTTGGAACTCTACCAATCTGATCTTGGTGGTCCATCCTAAGTATAAGTGATCAATATCATAACAGTGAACACCCCTTTTAACTTTTTTTTGCAAATACTTGCTTCTCTCATCCTGAAATGCAGCATGTTTTTGGATCAAATCACATGTGGCATTTTTGTTGCATACATTTTTTCGACTAAAATTCAATTCTTACATTTAAAGGGGTTGTCTTATCCTAAAGAGGACCTGTCACCAAATTTTTCATGTTTTTTTTTCTATTTTATCTTTCATTTGCGGAGATATTAGCAAAGTATTTGGCGCCTAATGAGTTAAAAAAAATTAAGTCCAAGTAGATGTTATCAGAGTTTTCACTAGGGATGCGAAATTCTTCTCCCTGCATGATGCTGACCAATTATAAGCAGATGACAACACTGAAAAGAAAGATGATCACATCCCCACCATAGCTTAGAGCAGATTTCTCAGTGTCTGAGATGTAAGGATACAGACCTGGTCTCCTGGGCTAACCTCCTGCATGATTAGAGCACACAACTGACTAATACCTTTCAGTTAAGGTCTCTGTGGGTGAAGGGGCATCACAAGAGAGTTTAGTTGTGCAACATTACAAACCTTTCTAACAGCTCTCCTCCTCTTATGGTACTCTCACCTCTGCTGTACTGCGCCTATCCCACACTGCCTGTCCAGAAATGAGAGCACAGTGTCAGTATCACACTTAGATCCGTTGTGCTCAACTTGTACTCATTCTGCAGTGAGATTAGAGCAGACTGTCATTACATTTCACCATAGAAGTAACCCAGAACACACTGCTCCTGTGTGAGGTGTAATAACAGCCTAATATCACTGCAGAAAGAATACAAGTTGCTTGAGCACAAAAGTCATAAGTGTGATACTGGCACACTCCATAATCAGGAGAGTCAATAAAAGGGTTTGTAATGTGACACAGAGAAACTCAGCTGTGCGGCTCCTTCCTTGTCTTAGAGCTGTTATCTCTGCTTTCTAATCATGCAGAAGGTTAGACCAGGAGATCAGGACTCTCCATCATTATACATCTTAGGCTAGGTTCCCACGTTGAGCTTTTGGTGAGTTTTTGATGTTGTAGAATTTCTGCTCCCATTAAGATAGGTTACTTGCATTATTTCTAAAATATGCAGCGTAAAAACTCACTAAAAACTCATTGTGAGAACGTAGCTTTATACCCTAAGAAACCCGCTTTGAGCTATGGTGGGGGCGTGTTCTTCTTTTCTTTGAGTGTTGCTGCTTGCTTATGATTGGTCAGCATCATACAGGAGAAATCTGCAGCATATTTAAGGATTTCTCACAAGCCTCATTCGGGTAAATGCAAAAAGGTAAATAAAATGACCAAAATCTCCACAACAAAAGTGTAGCTATGCCTACAGCGTAATCACACCCAGACTATAAGATTATGGCCGGTCTCTGGGTGGGTGTTTTTTTACACAGTAGTCAGAACCTACAACATTGTGGTGCCGTGCATTACATGGGCTATACTAAGGGAGCGCCTGTCAGCATAGAGCGAATACGTCCATATAGCGACCAGCAGAAAGTGTAAGAGAAGAACTATAGAAGGATGGACCATAGTGGAGCATTCCGGACTGGAGCAACATAAGGAGCCAGAAGGCTTCCCCCGGTATTCCATGCTATGTGCTCCTTATAAAGTGACATCTCTCCATAGACCCCTCTGTGAAGACCACCCCCTTATCCAGATGATACATTCTCACTTCCACCATATATAATGCAGACTGGCCATTTTTTTTTTTTTTTTCAGAAAATCACCAATTTTGGGTCGTCAGCTGTAAAAGAAGAAATGCTTTACACCAGTGCTGGGAACCTATGGCAGCGTGCAGAGGGGGCAGCAGAGCCCTCCTGGGGGGCACCATGGCCGCAGCACTAGCGCTACTGGATCGGGCCGGCGGGGAGAACTCTGAGCCGCCGAGTGCCGGCACCAGCTCCGCTACTGCAGCTAGATGTGCGATCTCTCTCGGACGGAAACACATCGAGCTGAAGTGTATTGCAGCGCACGAACTAGCCAGGCCCGAGCGCTGCAATACACGCTGCCGGCCAATCAGAGGCCAGCGGCTGCCGGCCAATCAGAGGCCAGCATGACGGCCAATCAGAGGCCAGCGGCTGACGGCCAATCAGAGGCCAACATGACGTCGGCTGGCCAACAGAGGCCAGCGGCTGCCGTCCAATCAGGGGCCAGCATGAATTCGGCCGGACAATCAGAGGCTAGCGGCTTCCGGACAATCAGAAGCGGCTGCCGGCCAATCAGAGACCAGCATGAAATCGGCCGGCCATTCAGAGACCAGCAGTTTCCGGCCAATCAGAGGCCAGCATGACGTCGCCGGCCAATCAGAGGCCAGCGGCTGACGGCCAATCAGAGGCCAGCATGACGTTGGCCAGCCAACAGAGGCCAGCGGCTGCCGTCCAATCAGAGGACAACATGAATTCGGCCGGAAAATCAGAGGCCTGCGGCGTCTGGCCTATCAGAGACCAGCATGACGTTGGCCGGCCAATCACAGGCTAACGGCTTCCGGACAATCAGAAGCGGCTGCCGGCCAATCAGAGGCCAGCATGACGTCGGCTGGCCAATCAGAGGCGGAGGCCGGCAGCGTGTACTGCAGCGCGCACGGGCCTGGCTAGTACGTGCGCTGCAATACACTTCAGCTAGATGTGCCGACTACAGGAGAGGACGCTGCGCGGGAGAAGAAGGAAGGTGAGGAGGAGGGTTTATTATGTGTTTTTTTTGTTTGTTTTTTTTTAATATGTGATGCACAGTGACTGGGGGGGGAGAGGGAGCATGTATACCAGGATTGAGGGGAGGGCCAGCATATATACCAGGATTGAGGGGAGGGCCAGCATACATACCAGGATTGAGGGGAGGGCCAGCATTTATACCAGGATTGAGGGGAGGGCCAGCATATATACCAGGATTGAGGGGAGGGCAGCATATATACCAGGATTGAGGGGAGGGCCAGCATTTATACCAGGATTGAGGGGAGGGCCAGCATATATACCAGGATTGAGGGGAGGGCAGCATATATACCAGGATTGAGGGGAGGGCCAGCATATATACCAGGATTGAGGGGAGGGCCAGCATATATACCAGGAGTGAGGGGAGGGCCAGCATATATATAGCAGGATTGAGGGGAAGGCCAGCATATATACCACGATTGAAGGGAGGGCCAGCATATATACCAGGATTGAGGGGAGGGCCAGCATATATACCAGGATTGAGGGGGGGAGCATATATACCAGGATTGAGGGGAGGGCCAGCATATATACCAGGATTGAGGGGAGGGCCAGCATATATACCAGGATTGAGAGGTTGGGCTAGCATATATACCAGGATTGAGGGGAGGGCCAGCATACATACCAGGAGTGAAGGGAGGGCCAGCATATATACCAGGATTGAGGGGAGGGCCAGCATATATACCAGGATTGAGGGGAGGGCCATCATATATACCAGGATTGAGGGGAGGGCCAGCATATATACCAAGATTGAGGGGAGGGCCAGCATATATACCAGGATTGAGGGGAGGGCCAGCATATATACCAGGATTGAGGGGAGGGCCAGCATATATACCAGGATTGAAGGGAGGGCCAGCATATATAGCAGGATTGGGGGGAGGGCCAGCATATATACCAGGATTGAGGGGAGGGCCAGCATATATACCAGGATTGAGGGGAGGGCCAGCATATATACCAGGATTGAAGGGAGGGCAGCATATATGCCAGGATTGAAGGGAAGGCCAGCATATATACCAGGATTGAGGGGAGGGCCAGCATATATACCAGGATTGAGGGGAGGGCCAGCATATATACCAGGATTGAGGGGAGGGCCAGCATATATACCAGGATTGAGGGCAGGGCCAGCATATGTACCAGGATTAAGGGCAGGGCCAGCATATATACCAGGATTGAGGGGAGGGCCAGCATATATACCAGGATTGAGGGGAGGGCAGCATATATACCAGGATTGAGGGGAGGGCCAGCATATATACCAGGATTGAGGGCAGGGCCAGCAAATATACCAGGATTAAGGGCAGGGCCAGCATATATACCAGGATTAAGGGCAGGGCCAGCATATATACCAGGATTAAGGGCAGGGCCAGCATATATACCAGGATTGAGGGGAGGGCAGCATATATACCAGGATTGAGGGGGGGGCCAGCATATATACCAGGATTGAGGGCAGGGCCAGCATATATACCAGGATTAAGGGCAGGACCAGCATATATACCAGGATTGAGGGGAGTACCAGCATATATACCAGGATTGAGGGGAGGGCCAGCATATATACCAGGATTGAGGGGAGGGCAGCATATATACCAGGATTGAGGAGAGGGCCAGCATATATACCAGGATTGAGGGGAGGACCAGCATATATACCAGGATTGAGGGGAGGGCCAGCATATATACCAGGATTGAGGGGAGGGCCAGCATATATACCAGGATTGAGGGGAGGGCAGCAAATATACCAGGATTGAGGGGAGGGCCAGCATATATACCAGGATTGAGGGCAGGGCCAGCATATATACCAGGATTAAGGGCAGGGCCAGCATATATACCAGGATTGAGGGGAGGACCAGCATATATACCAGGATTGAGGGGAGGGCCAGCATATATACCAGGATTGAGGGGAGGGCCAGCATATATACCAGGATTGAGGGGAGGACCAGCATATATACCAGGATTGAGGGGAGGACCAGCATATATACCAGGATTGAGGGGAGGACCAGCATATATACCAGGATTGAGGGGGGGGGCATATATACCACGATTGAGGGGAGGGCCAGCATATATACCAGGATTGAGGAGAGGGCCAGCATATATACCAGGATTGAGAGGGGGGGAGCATATATACCAGGATTGAGAGGGGGGGAGCATATATACCAGGATTGAGGGGAGGGCCAGCATATATACCAGGATTGAGGGGAGGGCCAGCATATATACCAGGATTGAGGGGAGGGCCAGCATATATACCAGGATGTGGGTGAGCACATTCTTTATTTCTGCAGTCTCTTACCCCTGCTCCTGTCTGTGGCTGCTCTATGCTGCCCTCGTCTGCTCTTTGTATCAGTTGTTTGTATCAGTAAAACCTCAATATTTAGGATAAATTGCCGTGTTGGCACTTGCCGATAAATAAGTGGGTTTTGGATTGCAGTTTGGGCACTCGGTCTCTAAAAGATTCGCCATCACTGCTTTAAACCAATCAATGTGCAAATATCAACATTTTTGAGAAAATACAATACATTTGATCAGATGTCAAAAAATATTCCAGAAAAAAAAATTGTGTCAGAAATCATAAAGAAAAATTAACTCTTTAATACCATTTTTACCAAAAATACATTGTAAAAAAAAAGAAGTGTAATTTTCTACAGTACAATATTTATTTCTATTTTTCTCCCCCCAAAAATTGAAAATCAATGTAAAAAGTGTATTTTAATACAGTAAAAAAAATCAGGGTAATTGTTCAGTTGTATTGCCAGTTTTACAGCTCGACCCGTAGCGATTTACGATCCCACAGGCCGATGAGCTACAATCTTCCTGAGAAAGGATTCATCAATGTATCAGATGCTTTCTTGCATGTTTCTACATGGAGCAATACACATATGTTCCATGTCCCTTCCTCTAAGAAACCTTCAATGAACCCTGATAGGATCTACAGAGAATAGACAAGACGTCCTTTACAGTGTTACTCACTTACTCGATACTCAGTCTAATTTCATCATTCATTTTACTTTCTGCTTATAAATGCATTCATTAAAATAATGAATATCTGCATTGAGGACAGTAGAAGAACTAGTTTGTGTTTGTTCATCAAGATGCATTATCTTGGTTTCGTCTTGGCACTGTAACTGTTGGTAGGTAGGCAGAGTACTGGAGAGGTTGCTCCCGTTGTTCAGAGAGTTGCTCCGGTGCGGTGTTCTGTTGGTAGACTGACCGCTTTGTTGGTTTGCTATCAGGTGGTGAATCATATCGGTTATGAGATTGAGTTTATGATCCATTTGAGTTACCTACAAATGTATAAAAAAAAAAATTCAAACAAAGAGAATAGCATAGATACAGACCACACTCCATACACATTTCACACTACCCATGAGTGCTGCCTGATATTGTAGCTTATCCCTAACCAAATCAATGGGGCGCTGAGTTGCAATACCAGACACACCCCATGGACAAGAGAGGCACAGTTTTGGGGAGAAATAAAGTAGATAGATCCCTTAATGCAATATTGGTTAGCCATTTAGACATTGTTGTTTTATTTGAAATCTATAGTTGGTGCGATTCGTTTCGCAGCACTCGGTCCATCGGCCACGTCAGTAATCTTTGGATGCTGGACAGGAGCCTCAAGACCTGCCTTCTACCTTCCAAGATTCCCTGCTTCTCTTCTGATTAGCGGCATCTTTATGGTTACAGCATGATGCATATGTGACATTGCATCAGGCCGGCTAATCAGTAGAACAGCTGTGGATGCCGGGATGTAGGAGGTGGTTCTCAGGGCTCTGATGCAGCGGTCACAGATTATGGATGTGGCTGATGGACTGGGTCCTGCAAATTGACTCGCACCAACTCTATTGGAAACCTTTGTCAGATTGAACTACTTAATGAACTCAGAAAGAGCTTTCTGTCCACATCCATGAAAGTAGTAGCCAACAGTTAAAGGGGTTTTCTACTACTCGGACATCTTTTCCATAAATATATTTTTGCCCTCAGTAAAATAATAACACCTATACTCCCCTCCAGTGTTTCAGCCGTGTCAGCATTGGCTCTCCTTGGGATCACGTGACATTGTTATGTCAAGTGATCCCTGCTGCCAATCAGCGCTGGCTTCACTCTTCCTGCCTCCAGTTATAGCACATACCTGTACATCCGGAGGAAGTAAGAGCAGCAACATCTCTCACTTCCTCTGGATGTATGCAAGTTGGCCAAAGGCGGGGAGAGTAAAGTCAGCACTGATTGCCCCTAGGAATCATGAGACATAATGTCATGCTGTCACGCAAGGTGTGGGAAAGACTAAGTGCAACACAAAGGGAAAAGGGAAAGGGAACCCAGACTAGGGAAAGTGGGGAGTGGAGAACTCCTAGGCTGATCTAGTGTCACCCTGTCTCCACTAATGTCCCTTTATTGGTTCTTCACCAATCGCCGCACGAGTACCTCGGCCTGTCTTTCCCTGCCATTAGGCTCAGGCTAGGGAACAGAAAGGATGAGCACTAGTTGATCCCCACTGAACACTAAAGACAACAAGGGGGGACAAACAAGGGAAAATCGCTTAGCTTTAGTCAACTGCAGACAAATGCGCACACGTTCTCTAGCACCGGAGAGGAAGAAGTACTGCTCTTGCTCAAGCCTTCACAAGGGGTAATGAATATCGCCGGCACCTCCCTCTGGCTCACAACAGGTATTTATACATCCAGGCCAGGGTGTTAATTAGCTAGAAGGAAGCTAGCCGCTGTGTCCTAGAGATACATATTCTAAGAAGTTGTCTGTAAGGCCAAATGAAGAGATCTCCTGCAACCAACTGCAGGATGACTGTCTGTCACTTCTGACACACCCATGACACACGCAATCCCCAGGAGAGCCAGTGCAGACACCGCTGGAATAGTGCTGGCACTGGAGGGGAGTATAGGTGTTATTATTTTACTGGGGGACACACATATGGATTGAGAAGGAGTTGTCTGAGTAATGGAAAACCCCTTTAAGCCTCCATACACAATAGACTAAGCTAATAGTCTAAGGGGACATCCAGACTCTTCCCTGACAGATGAGGTCAGAGGAGGTAAAATTCAAACTGCCTGACCCTTAATGCCCGACCCTTTTGTTATTCAGGTGATAAGCTGCTGCCAGAGCCGTTTGGCAGTGATTTTCACAGTTCTCCACTTTGAAAACACATGAACATTTAACCAAGCCAAACCTTCTCGTGTATGAGAGTTGGGAGAGGTAGTGGACGGCCGAACCAGCAATCAACTTTCAGTTATTGTGTGTGGCCACCTGAACTTGTTGTTTCCCCAATTTTTTGTGTTAAGTATATAATTCCACCTGTGTTAATTCATAGTTTTGATGCCTTCAGTGTTAATGTACAATTTTCATAGTCATGAAAATACAGAAAAATCTTTAAATGAGGTGTGTCCAAACTTTTGGTCTGTACTGTATATACATATATACATACATACACACACACACATATATATATATATATATTATTTAGAATCATTTATTTTTATTTCAGACATGTAGTTCATACACATTCTAAAATATGTAGATCTATATTCTTTCTATTTGAACAAAGGAAATGTTTGATGCCTAAAAGGAGTTTTCATAAGTGATCTCTTGAGCAGCTCAGGATGGATAAGAGCATCTCGTCAAAAGCCTAAAGGGAGAAGGCAGGGAGCAGCTAACTGATGTATAGAAATGAATGGGCTGGACAGAGATAACGGTATGTTAGGAGTTAACTTTTCTCCTGGAATGTGACTACTGCACACTCTCTACCAAGGTCTACTAGTGGCTGAACTCCATGGAAATGATCTTTACACTATGTAAGATAAAGCTCTCATTGCAGGAGAATGACAGCAGATAGAAAAAGCAAGTCCGTTGCAAACTTGTGTATTTTCATGCTGTTTAACTAATTAAAGCAACTTAGTAACTTGAGAATACCTGTTTATTGACAAAGGTGTTATGAGACTTAATGAGGTTGTCTGGTTTAGAAACCACTTGCACATACTTGGGGCACTATACAGGTTAATAGTGGGGATTCTCCGTTGTAAACCTGAACCCATTTTATGCAGACTAGAGAGCAGTTACATGGAGTCATTCCCACTTTGAAGGTCCCAGTACTTCATTCATTACATAGTCAGTTTATTGATTTCACTGGATACTGTGCAGTACCTCCTCTTTCCTTTGGTGGCAGTGCAGGAGAATTAAATGCTTGTTGCCAGATTTTTCAACAAATGGCTTATCGCTGAGATTGCCAGCAACAGATCATCCTTTAGTCAGCATATTGGGGCCCTTCTAACAAAAAGACATTAACTAATGCAGACATTCCTTTTAAGTACAAAGCATATGCCAGTATACTATCTGCAAAGTAAAAAATAAATAAATTCTTAAGTGCTTAAAAGGAACGTGTCCTCTGTTGTTTAACCCCTATCTGCCCTACATGTATAGTGCATGTTGGGTGCGAGTGTGTGGAGTGGACTCTGCAACTCCACCCGCAATATACCTGCAGATTCCAGCTGTGTTATACTGCCGGTATTTGTCTGTAAAAGCCGCTATTAGAGCAGCTCTGGTTGCTGCTGTTAACCCCTTAGATGCTGCAGTAAATCCCTGACCGTGGTAGTTAAGGTGCGATGTCCCAGAGGTTCACCATTTTGGATGCCCATGGGATGTTGCCTTCCACCCCCCTTCACTAAGTGAAAGTGCTGCTTATGGATTTCAGTGGCAACCATGAGCCTGCTGACCGCCCCCATGGCTGCCATGTTGGTACATGAAAAAGTGGGATTGAAACATCGTATATAACCCAAAAAATGTTATTAATGAAAACCTCAGCAATTAACAAGCCCTCATAAAGCTCTATCCACCGAATCTCTGAAATATTTTCACCATCAAAATAAAAACTATACAAGTTTGATATCTGGTTTTTCAAGTTTGCTCGACATGAAGAATCATGTTCACAGGTCATTTTCACTGCACAATGAAACCTTAGAAACAAAACCCAAATACAATGAAAAACGCAATCCCATTTAACTTCGCTTGGAATTTTTGTTCCAGTTTTCCAGTATATTGTAGGGTAAAAAAAAAACAGCCCTCATACAGCTATGTCACACGAAAGGGGAGAAAGAAGGAGAGGAACAAAGAAAAAGCGCAAAAACTAAAACTGTCCATGGTGAGAAGGGATTACATTAAATTTACTGTAAATGTCATTTTTTTAGATTTTCACCTTTTAACATCACAATAAAAAAAACCAATCCTGAAGTCTTACAATTTTCACACTGGCCACTAGTCCTAAGAATAGACTCATTGTGAAGGAAGGGTGAGGAGGTGAGCTGTGACTATCATTTAATGTGAATGGTGGCTACTTTATCTGCTTTATATAGAGGTGTCATCTTTCATTGTCATTTTCAGTCATGATAATAAAACTGCTGAAAAATCTTCTGCATACAACAGGAAATATGAAACTAATTTTGGCCAGGGTGATAATTGCAGGATCTGTGGGTGTGTTTTTTAGTTTAGATGGTTACTATAGTGAAAAAAAAGTAAAAAAAAATAATAAATTTCATGTAAAAAGGTAATTTAAACAATTGGTTATTTTTTGATAACACATTCTCTTTAACTGCTCTTCTCTAATAAGATGGCAATATTGCACCGCTGCAAAAATAGGAAGAAGTAGTTTGTCAATTTTAAAGCAGCTTCTTGGAAACTAATGACTTAGTCATTGATATAACATCCTGACAAAATGACTGTTCACTGTCTGTTTCTGAGAAATTAATTCAAAGGTCACAACCGATATGGCTGCACTTCCTATTATCACTTTTGGAAAGACAGACAGTGGATAATGATTATTTCTATTATATATGATCTACGGTATATTCTGATTTGCTAAAAGTGAGATAAGTGACAAGTCTATTGGAAGTAGCAATCCTAAAAGTCAATATCGACCCTTTAACGAGCCTTGTCACATGACTTGGGAGAAAAGCCAAACCAGAATCTCAATTTGCAGCCACGGTGTTTCAGGGTATTGCTCCTCGTCAGTACAAAGCATGAGATCCGATTTGACTGTATGAGAGGCTTCTCACTGGGATCTAAAGGGTCATTTTTCTCCTTGTGGAGATTGACATGCCTGGCATGCCAGTGTATATATAGATACTCGGCACTCAAATATTCATAATGATAATGCAATTCTTTATTTCATAAAGAAATCCCAAAATTCAATGTAACGTTTCAGCCTTATGCAAAAGGCCTTTTTCAAACACTGAGACATAAATGAAACAGATAAAGAAATCAATATTACAAAATTAACACCACAATAGAATTTTTTATTTTAATTTTTTTATTATAAGAAAATAACATCCTGTTGTATTGTTGAAATCACTTGAGATTTATTTAAATATAAAGACATTATTATATAATGTCAAATTAATGTGGGAATTCACTTACTTCATTCAAAATAAATTACAATATGACCAATTAAATTTCAATATCTCATATACAGTTGAAACCAGAAGTTTCCATACACTATATAAAAAGACACACAGTATATGCATGTTTCTCTCAATATCTGACATGAAATCAGAATAAACCTTTCCTGTTTTAGGTCAATTAGGATTACCATCATTTGTAATATTTGCCAAATGCCAGAATAATGAGAGAGCGAGAATGCAGTAAGTAATAAAAATGCTTAAAACAAAGTCAAAGCTTTCCATCCATTTCATTAGTATTTGGTACCATTGTCCTTAAAGTGAATGACTTGGGTGAAACATTTGGGATTTCCTCCCACAAGCTTCTCACAATATAAGGCTATGTGCCCACGCTGCGGAAATGAAGCAGAAAATTTCTGCTTCATTTCCGCATGTCCTCTCCCGGAAAAACGCATGCGGAATTCCACGCTCGTTTATCCTGCGTTGATCGCGCGTTTTCCACATGCGGAATTCCACACGCGTTTATCCTGCGTTTATCGCGCGTTTTCCACATGCCGAATTGTCTTGCGTTTTTTATTGCACTGCAAAGGCAATTCCGCTTGCGGAAACGCAAAATTAATTGACATGCTGTGGATTATTGCGCGCATCAAAAACGCTGCGGAAAAATCCGCAGCATGGGCATAGAACTTGCGGATTCCCCTTGGGGACCATGGGGGGCAGATTACCTAGCGTTTCACAAGCGTTTACCCTGAGGAAAGTCCGCAGCATATACTCTTGTAAAACGCTACGTGGGCACATACTCTTAGGCCGGAATTTGGGCCCATTTCTCCTGACACAACTGGTGTAACTGATCCAGGTTTGTAGGTCGTCTTGCTCGCACCGGCCTTTTCAGCTTTGCCCATACATTTTCAATAGGACTAAGATCAGGGCTTGGTGATGGCCGCTCCAAAACATTGACTTTGCTATCCTTAACCCCTTATTGACCAATAGACGTCTTTTTACTGATCTGCAATATAAGAGACTAGCGTTCCCCGACAGGTGACTATCCTGTAGCTGTCACCTGTACATTATAGCTGACAACTTGCTGCATCAGCCATGATCAGTGTTGGCACAGACCATGGACGTTTAACCCCTTTGATTCTGTTGTCAATAGTGATTATAGAATCTAAATAGTTAACACAGTGTGGGGGCTTCCTTTTAACTTTATCGGCACCTTGATATCTTGATTGTGTGGTCCTGATGTTTGCCTTGGCAGTTCATGGCCAAATAACTACCTTTAAAGTATGCCGGCTATAATTGCCTGTTCAGAAGTTATCAAAATCTAGATGGTAACAATAAACTTTTTCATTCTTGTCATTCCACTTTCCATTACTTCCTGAAAAGAACCAGAAGGGTTAATGAACTATATGAAAGCAATTTTAAATACGTTGAGGGGTGCAGTGTTTAAAATGGTAACACTCTTGGGTGGTTTCCAACATATAAGACTCGCAGGCTAAGTGCCCACGAAGCAAAAATGCTCCGGATTTTTTCTGTATCTCCCTGGCAGGAAAAATGCATGCGGATTTTACATGCGTTTTTCCCGCCAGGTAGAAGCGTTTGTCAAGTGTTTTTCCATGCATTTCTGCATGCGGGTTGTCAAGCGCTTTTCCAAGCGATTTTAGCATCACTTGGAAAAGTGCTTGACAACTTGGTCACACTATATAAATCCATGCAACCGGCATGGATTTATATAGTGTGACCAAGTTAATAGTTAAAAAAAGAATAAAAATGGTAAACAAAAAAAACATTCTACTCGCCGTCCGATGGCCCCCGGTCTCCTTCTCCGGAGCGTCCGGTGTCTTGGGCGGCTCGCGATGGTGTAAAAGGACTTTCCATGACATCATTTAGTCTTCTGACAGGTCAAGCGACCGCCGACATCAGCGGTCACGTGACCTGTCACATGACTAAACAACGTCATGGAAGGTCCTTTTACACCACCACGAGCCACCGAAGACACCGGACGCACCATACAGGAGACCGGGGGCCATGAGAAGGTAAGTATAATGTTATTTTTTATTTTATTCTTTTTTAACTACAGGTACTATGGTACCCGGGTCTGGAGGAGAGTCTCCTCTTCTCCAGACCCGGGTACCATCCGCACATTGAATCACTTAATATCCACATGTGTACATGTAGTCATTAAGATATTATGCAATTCAATGGAAGTCAATGGCGGCAATTACGCCGCGTTTCCGCAAAATTAATGGATATGTTTCAGATTTTTCTGCAATGATAATCCGCAGCGTAAATTTCCGCAGCATGTGCACAGTGTTGCACAGCTTCTGGATACCCACAGTTGCAGTATAAAACCTCACAGAGCAGATTACAGGGGATAACAAGCTTTTACTTCTCAGAACATGAGGTAAAGGAAAAAACGCACAGTCACACAGTACTGCACCAGGAAGTAAGAACAAAATAGAAAATACAAGAGAGACTTTTTTTCATTTACAATACAGTAAACAAGGAAACTTTACACAACATCGCCATCTACTGTCAGATCAGCATAAAGTCCTCCTTCACACAAACAAAGAAGTCCACAACTGTTGCATATACCAACATACAGCACATGCGGGTTATCATTGAGGACCATGGGGCACGCATTACCAAGCGTTTAAGCGTTTTCGCTTCGAAAATTCCACAGCAAAAACGCTTGAAAAACGCACAGTGGGCACGCAGCCTCAAAGTCACTTCAAAACTGAACAGGTCCCTATAAAAATAAGTTTTGTAAATTTCCTTGAAAAAAATGAAAAATAACTGCTACATTTTTAAATCTTCTAAAATGGTAATAAAATAAAACAACATTTTACAAATGGTGCTGATGTAAAGCAGACATGAGGGAAATGTTATTTATTACTGTTTTTGTGTGGTATGACTATTGGGATTAAAGGCATAATCAATCATAGTTTGAAAAGTGCAATTTTTAAGACATTTTTGCCAAGTTTCTGATATTTTTATAAATAAACGCAAACCATATCAGCCTAAATTTACCATTATTATAAAGTATCATGTGTCACAAAAAACAGTCTCAAAAGCTATGGGATATGTTATTCCAGAGTTATTACTACATAAAGTGACACTGGTCAGATTTAAAAAAATTGGTTTGGTCACGAAGGGGTTAAGCCACTTTGTTACCATTTTGGCAGTATGCTTCGGGTCATTGTCCATTTGGAGGACCTATTTCTGCTCAAGCTTTAACTTCCTGGCTGATGTCTTGAGATGTTGCTTCAGTATTGACAACATAATCTTCTTTTCTCATGAAGCCATCTACGTATTTTGTGATGTGCACCAAGTCCCTCTTGCAGCAAAGCAACCCCACAACATGATGATGCCACCCCCGTGTTTCCCAGTTGGGATGGTGTTCTTAGGCTTCTAAGCTTCTCCCTTTTTCCTCCAAACTTAACGATGGTCATTATGCACAAAAAGTTCAATTCTAGTTTCATCAGACCACAGGACATGTCTCCAAAAATTAAGGTCTTTGTTCCTGTGTGCATTTGCAAACATTAATCTGGATTTTTTATGTTTCTTTTGGAGTAATGGCTTCTTCCTGGCAGAGTGGTCTTTCATCCCATGTTGATACAGTACTCGTTTCACTGTGAATTGTCACGCTGACAATCTTACTAGCTTCTGCCATCCTCTTCACAAGGTCCTTTGCTTTTGTCCTGGGGTTGATATGCACATGTCGGACCAAAGCACGTTCATCTCTGGGACAAAGAACCCGTCTCCTTCCTGAGCGGTATGATGGCTGGATATTCCAATCTTGTTTGTACTTGCATATAATTGTTTGTACAGATGAACGAGGCACCTTCAGATATCTTGAAATTGTACCCAAGGATGAGCCAGACTTGTGCAAGTCCACAATTCTCTTCCTGATATCTTGGCTGATTTATTTACACTTTCCCATGATGCTACACAAAGAAGCAGTGTGTTTCAGGTGTGCATTAAAATACATCCACAGGTGTGTCTCTAATTAACTCAGATGTTGCCAAAAAACCTATTAGAAGCTTCCAAACACATGACATCATCATATGGGCAGTCGAGAATTGTTTAACCACTTCGCGCCAGAGCCGGTTTTTGCCTTCGTGACCGGGCCAATTTTTTCAATTCTGACCACTGTCACTTTATGAAGTAATTACTCTGGAACGCTTCAACGGATTCCCCCGATTCTGAGAATGTCTTTTCATGACATATTGTACTTCATGATAGTGGTAAAATTTCTTCGATATCACTTGCGTTTATTTGTGAAAAAATCGGAAATTTGGCGAAAATTTTGCAATTTTCAAACTTTGAATTTTCATGCTCTTAAATCAGAGAGATATGTCACACAAAATAGTTAATAAATAACATTTTCCACATGTCTACTTTACATCAGCACAATTTTGGAACCAAAATTTTTTTTTGTTAGGGAGCTATAAGAGTTAAAAGTTGACCAGCGATTTCTCATTTTTCCAACAAAATTTACAAAAACATTTTTTTAGGGACCACATCATATTTGAGGGCTCTTTATGACAGAAAATACCCAAAAGTGACACCATTCTAAAAACTGCACCCCTCAAGGTGCTCAAAACCACATTCAAGAACTTTATTAACCCTTCAGGTGCTTCACAGGAATTTTTGGAATGTGGAAGAAAAAAATTAACATTTAACTTTTTTCACAAAAATATTACTTTAGACCCAATTTTTTTTATTTTTGCAGGGGTAACAGGAAAAAATGAACCCCAAAATTTTTTGTGCAATTTCTCTTGAGCGCGCTGATACCCCATATGTGAGGGAAAACCACTGTTTGGGTGCACTGCAGGGTTCGGAAGGGAAGGAGCGCCATTAGACTTTTTGAATGTAAAATTTGCTTGAATAATTAGCGGACGCCATGTTGCATTTGGGGAGCCCCTGATGTGCCTAAACAGTGGAAACCCCCCACAAGTGACACCATTTTGGAAACTAGACCCCTTAGGGAACTTATCTAGATGCATAGTGAGCACATTGGGAGACATAATAAACAAATCAGTAGCAGGTGAAGAATTGGTTTTATTTATTTTTTACGCAGATCCTCGTGCGGTATAAGTGATGAGATTACTTTATTCTTCGGGTCGGTGCGATTACAGAGATACCAGATTTATATCGGGTTTTTATGACTGACAGCTGTAACACACTAAAAGACGCTTTTTTTTCTAAAATCTAGTTTTTGCGTCGCCATATTTTGAGACCTATAATTTTCCATATTTCGGCCGACAAAGTCATGTGTCATGCTCCGTTTTTTATTTATTTTTATTACGGTGTGCACAGAAGGAGTTAATTAGTGTGACAGTTTAATAGCTCGGGTTGTTTCGGATGCAGCGATACCAAATATGTGTACTTTTTTTGTTTTTGCATAAATATACGGATTTATCGGTTTAATATTTTATTTATTTATTTTGTGATTTTTTTTTAGTAGTTTGAAAACATTTTTTTTACTTTTTTTTTACGTTTTTACTTAGTCCCTGTATGGGACATTAATTTTTATTTTTCTGATCACTGATCTCATGTAATGTAATAGACATATATTACATTACATGAGATCTTTGCTGACTGTTTCACAGTCAGAGTCTCCTGCCAGGCTTCAGCTGCAGGCTGAGCCTGGCAGGACACCATATATGGCAGATCTGGAGGCGGTCATGTGACCTCCAGCTGCCATAGCAACGTCAGGTCCTGGAAGGTATCAGGGGTCGTCGGAGAGGTAAGTAGAAGACCCCCTCTCCTCCTGCTGTCTTCTATATGCCGCGATCACTATAGATCGCGGCATATAGAAGACAGCAAAGGGTTAACATCACTGGGACCTGATCCAATCAGGTCCCGATGATGTTCCCTGTCAGAGCTATCGCTCTGCACCGCACCCGTAGCGCTTGCAGGACCACCCACTGTTTTTAAGCGTCCGCGCTGCACAGAGCCCAGGCAGCGCCGACGTTTATGTACAGTGGGCGGTCGGGAAGCGGTTAAATAAAAAAAAAAAAGTTTTCACAAAGTAAAATAGAGAGTTACCTTTTTATTATCATCTAGGACTGTGTTCATACTTTCTATCCCTAGCGTATCAATAGGTCCATCAAAGATAACCCATTTTCTTTCCGGGGTCTCAGATAATGCAAACTCCCGGAAAGTATTAGCGACTATCCCATCTGTCCACTGCAAATGAAGAGAGGCATCAATAAAATTGCTCTTCCCATAAAATCCAATACAATCCCACAATTGAAAGGATTATTAAAGGGAATACCTGGGATTATGATATTGATGATACACATGTATTGACTACATGTGGCCCCTATTGAAGTGAACGTGCCGGCACCGGGAGAGACTGCAAGTAAGTGATTTGCATATATGCGGTCACATGCCAACTAGAAGTGCGTGACCTCACTCAAAGCAAGTGTATTGAGTGAGGCCAGACACAGTCTAGTCAGTGTGTGTCTGGAAGTATGCAAATTTATGCTAATTTCTGGCATAAATAATACAATTTGTTGCTTCCATGTCTGATGAGGAAAATAAAATTTTTGTGCAAACAGGGAGTAAGTCATAATAAAATGATTGCCCGGCAATGTATGGCTGGGGTCTATGTCTCTGAAGGAACCCCTTCTACCATGTCCATAAGCCATAAAAGGGGAGATTTTCCCATTTTCAGCAAAGATATTAGTATTATAAACAATAATTCCAATCATAGACGAACCTCATGTGACACTGGATCAAACTGCCCGAACAGCTGCCCCATGGTGATGGCTTTAGGGTTCACTGTCCGGTAAATCACTTTTTCTTCTTCGCACCCTCGCTCACTCATAAGAGACAGCGTATCAGCGAGGACGTGGAGGACCTTCGTTTTTCCAGAGAACGGCTCTCCAACCAACATAAAACTGTACGGGATAAACAAAATGCAGCATGGTCCATTGTATAAAATGGAAACAGCGAAGAATAAATCCCCCGTCCCATGGACTTCTGTAGTTACAGCTTACCCGTGTCTGACAATCATCATCTCATACGTCTGGATCATGTTCTCCAGGAAGACCTTCTCGGGCTGGATGTTGTGTCCAGCACAGCTCTCCTGTGCGCATTCCAGTAAATCCTGAGCAAAAGGAAGGTAAAATATTTCATCAGTCTGTTTACAGTGGATCCAATTAGAGGTGGGAGAATACATTTTCAGGACCCAGATCAGTATTCTGTGGCCGCTGGACGGGACCCCTGATAGCCGCCTCCTAGCTGCCGGCATCCCCGGCTCCTCTTCTGATTATATGGCCTGGTGTACATCATACTGCAACCATAACGTCATGCCAGGCCGGCTAATCTGAAGAAGAGCCAGGGGGCAGAAAGAAATAAGGTGGCTCTCAGGGGTCTCATTCAGTGCCCACCACTGACCTGATGTCACGCACAGTGTAGGAAAGACAAAGTGCGACACAAAGGGATGAGGGGAAGGGAGCCCAGACACTAGGGAAAGGGGGAAATGGAGACCTCCTAGGCTGATCTGCAATCACCCTGTCTCCCCTACCGACTCTATATTGGTTCCTCACCAATTGCCGCACAGGAACCTATCCCTGTATTTCCTTAGCGCTTGGCCCTGGATAGGGAAGGGGGGGTGAGCACTAGTCGATCCCCACTGACAACTAAAGACAGCAAGGGGAGACAGACACAGGGGAAGTAGCTTAGCTTGAGTCGACTTCAGAGAGATGGCACACACATCCTCTTAGCACCAGAGAGGAAGTAAGAACTGCACTTGCTCCAAGCCTTCACAAGGGGTCATGTGAATATCACTGGCACCTCTGTGTAGCAACCAGGAAGTATTTAAACACCCAGGCCTGATTGTCAGTTAGAACAGGAGGGAGGTAGCCGCTGGGTCCTACAGTGAGACCGCTAAGAAGATGTCTGTAATGCCAAACGAAGGGATCTCCTGCAACCAACTGCAAGGCGACTGTCTGTCACATCTGACGCACCCATGACACCTGGCCATTGGATTAGTCTCCTGCGAATCGATTCATTCATCTAAAAAAAAATTCTCCATAACCTACAACTAAACTAGTGATAAATCACTCACAGATGTTTTAACCATTTTTTTTTCTACATCAGATCATCCTGCATTGGAGGTATAAGTGAGCCCCCTTACCTCTGGTGCCCCTGTGCAGCTGCCCAGGTTGCACTAATGGGACCGGACGATGAGTGACAAGGTCATGTAACCCAATTCCAAAGCAGTGGATCAGGATCGGGTGAATTCAATGGGATTGGTCTACCATCTACTGTGTATGGGGGCCTCATTACAGATTATGTTGGGGGACATAAAAATCGGGCGGTTGGAATTTAATCACCCAATCCTTATTTTCTGACCCTGAAATTAGCAGCTGCCATAAGATTCTGGCAGCGACTCGGTCATAGAGAAAACAGGAGCGAGCATTCCTGAATATGGGGGAGCCGGGAAAGATAACGGTCATCGAAATGATAGCTGGCCAGCTATATAGGACCTATCACTTGCCATTAATATGCAATTTTATTACCTGGTGTAAATGCCGCTGTTCTCCTGAATCCGGTGTTTTCTTTTGCTCCTGCACCTCTCCATTCCTGAGATATAGCCTCTTTATAGAAATCTAGTTCATAATTTTTAATAGCCAAGTGGGCGTGGTCATCAAGTCCTCTCTGTGGGAGTCTTCAGGAAGGCCTTGCCCAGTTGGCTTAAAGGGCTAGAGGAGAGTGACAGATGTCAGGAACGGAGAGGAGCAGGAAGAAAAGAAAAACCATGCCGGAGTCAGGAGAACAGCGGCATTTACATATTTATGGCGAGGGACAAGTTCTCTTTAAGTCTTGGAAAACCCCTTTAAGACACTATTATATTTTAATACCTTATAGTCGGCTTTCGGAAGTTGAATGCCAGGGAACAGGTCGCTGGTAATCCCATTGAACAGAGGAATATCATGACACAAAAATTTGGGTTCGTTTACATCCTTAATTGACCACAAGAGCTAAATAGAATGAAAAAGGATTAAATGATAAAATAATTCATATACAATATGACATGAAACAATATTAAAAGTGAAGAACCCCATTACAAAGGAGCCGTCAGTTCTTGTGGTATGTCTGTATTAGTAAAGAATAGGATTCTCCAAAAAATAAGGATGAAACCTCTTTTCCTAATACTCTACATTGTATCGTCCCTCTGTTATACCTCCTGGAAATGTATGTGTAAATGATATATAATGTATATATAATCTATATAGGGGACAACCCTATACAATCTGACTGTGCCCAAACAGTGGTGACATTGTCAGACTGTGTAGGGTACTCGTTATTGACAGATTTCAATTAATTCCTACATTTCCAGGAATGATAAAAGAGGAATGGAACGCTGCTGAGTTGCACTAAAATATGCTGCAGAATTGTTTTTCCATAGGGAATACATGTGGCCTCTGTGTTACTGTTAATTGCCGGCTGCAGAATGAGTTAAGTGAGATACTGTCAGTGAACTCGTTTTTGCTGGCTGACGGGGAGTTTGTAAATGTTTTATCTGTCTTTTTCTGAGCTCCTCTCAGTTTATTTATGACCACAGACCTTATCAAAATTGAATGTGCAGGGAATCAAAAAGCCGGTGAAAGCCAAGCGATGCAACATTTTTAATAAAACCCAATTGTTAAAATGATTTTTAGCCTAAAATACATGCGATTAAGTTAAAAATCAAAACTGTCCCATAAGATGAACAAGCTACGTGTTTAACAACTATAGTTTTGACACTTTTGCACAGATGAGATCTAACAAGCCAGGAACAGTAATGTACAGAAATTATTTGCAAGTCTCTGTCTGCTACTATAAAATCATACAGCTGTAATTTTTGTGATCCAAATGCTTCTCGGTAAGATGGTAATGCTGTCCTATACGAGATGTAAAGCGACCAACAGTTCAGAACTTACAAGAATATCTTCATTTTCATGGGGGAATTTCAGCTTCAGATTGCCAGCAGCGGTCAGCACAGCCTTTACTGCACGCATCCCATAATCATAATGAAACTGGGACGAGAGCGGCTCCGAGCACAGCCGGTAAGTCATTACCATCTTCACCGAGAGAGGTTTAGCGTGCAGAAAACCATAAGAATAAAGGCAGATCTCCGCAATCAGAGCATAGTTGGGGACCATCATTGCTACAGTCCGGAAAAGAACCTGAAATGCGCAAACCAGATGGGTCAGTCAACAAATGAAACTAAATTACTGTAAACTAGGCATAGAGCCGGGGAACCCATTATGTCCATTTACACTATCCTCCACCCCAGACCTAAAAGTGATGTGTCTATTCCACATCAGAGGAAAGTCAGTCAAAGTGTGGTTAAAGGGGTATTCCCATCTCCAAGATCCTGTCCCAATATGTAATAGGTGTAATAATAATAATGTTTGCAAATATCTCCAATTAGAAATGTAGTATAGTTCTTCTGATTAGCTATGTTGCTTAAACCCATGTGCAGGACATTGCAGTAGCTTAGGTATCCATGGTTACGAGCACTCATAGTAACAGTTAGTTACTTGCTAGTGGTCGTAACCATGGATACCTAAGCTACTGCTATGCCCTGCACATGGGTTAAGCGACATAGCTAATCAGAAGAACTATACTACATTTCCAATTGGAGGTATTTGCTATTAATATTATTATTACACCTATTACATATTGGGATAGAATCTTGGAGATGGGAATACTCCTTTAACACTTTCCAAATCTCTCTCCACACCTCTACTGTGTCCATTTTGGAAAATAGGAGAACGGGACATCAATATTAAGGAGCTTGCAGAAATGAGGGCATCCGGTGTTGTGATTATACATAGGAAATGAACAATCTCATATAGGTTTGGGGGAGAATAATCCCTTTGATGAAATCTTATGTTTCTTTTGTAAACCTAGTATTTACTTGAAAGTTTGTGAACCCCTCAAAAATTTCTGTATTACTGCATAAATTTGACTTAAAGCTACATCAGTCTGTGAGGTCACAAAGGAACTCAAGGTAATCTCTAAGCAACTAAAGGCCTCTCCTCAGATTAGCTAATGTAATTGTTCATGAGTCCACCATCAGAAGGACAATGAACAACAATGGCGAGCATGGCAGGATTGCAAGGAGAAAGGCAATGCGATTTAAAATGTCACTGCTAAAACTCACCTGGGCACATCAATAGGTAACTGGAATAATGCTTTGTGGAAGGATGAGGCCAAGATAGAGATTTTAAGTGAGAAGCTATATGTTTGCAGAAAGAAAATACTGCATTACAGCATAAGAACCTCCTATCATCTATGAAACACAAAGATGGTAATCGTAACATGCTTTGGGCCTGTTTTGCTGCACTTGGCCAAGGACGGCTGCCATCATTGATGGAACAATGAATTCTAAAATCTATCAGCAAATGCTAAAGGAAAATATCAAGATATCAGTTCATGTACTGAATCTCAAGAAAACGTGGGTCATGCAGCAAGACAATGGCCCAAAGACACAAGTCGTTCTACAAAAGAATGGTTGAATAAACATAAAGTTTTGGAATGGCCGAGTCATAGTCCTGAGCTGAATCCTATAGAAATGTTGTGGAAGGGCCCGATGCAAGGCACTGGGACTCTTTACCTTGAGGTTATCCGGCAGCTCAGAAGGTCCCGCGGAGCCAGGATTCATGGTAATGGCTACGAAGCAATTTGGGTTAAACTTCAGTTCGGTTCCTTCGAAGTTGAACATGTCCATCTTCATCTGGATGGCTCTCTGGATGCGGAGAATCTGTTGGGCCACCATGGACAACACCTCCAGCTCAATACGGTTAAACTCATCAAAACACGCCCATGCTCCCGATGATGCCAGCCCTTGGAAAAACTAAAAAAAAGTATATACAGTACAGACCAAAAGTTTGGACACACCTTCTCATTTAAAGATTTTCTGTATTTTCATGACTATGAAAATTGTACATTCACACTGAAGGCATCAAATTATTAATTAACACATGTGGAATTATATACTTAACAAAAAAAGTGTGAAACAACTGAAAATATGTCTTATATTCTAGGTTCTAGAAAGTAGCCACCTTTTGCTTTGATGATTGCTTTGCACACTCTTGGCATTCTCTTGATGAGCTTCAAGGGGTAGTCACCGGAAATGGTCTTCCAACAATCTTGAAGGAGTTCCCAGAGATGCTTAGCACTTGTTGGCCCTTTTGCCTTCACTCTGCGGTCCAGCTCACCCCAAACCATCTCGATTGGGTTCAGGTCTGGTGACTGTGGAGGCAAGGTCATCTGGCGTAGCCCCCCCATCACTCTCCTTCTTGGTCAAATAGCCCTTACACAGCCTGGAGGTGTGTTGGGGTCATTGTCCTTTTGAAAAATAAATGATGGTCCAACTAAACGCAGACCGGATGGAATAGCATGCCGCTGCAAGATGCTGTGGTAGCCATGCTGGTTCAGTATGCCTTCAATTTTGAATAAATCCCAAACAGTGTCACCAGCAAAGCACCCCCACACCATCACACCTCCTCCTCCATGCTTCACGGTGGGAACCAGGCATGTAGAGTCCATCCGTTCACCTTTTCTGCGTCGCACAAAGACACGGTGGCTGGAACCAAAGATCTCAAATTTGGACTCATCAGACCAAAGCACAGATTTCCACTGGTCTAATGTCCATTCCTTGTGTTCTTTAGCCCAAACAAGTCTCTTCTGCTTGTTGCCTGTCCTTAGCAGTGGTTTCCTAGCAGCTATTTTACCATGAAGGCCTGCTGCACAAAGTCTCCTCTTAACAGTTGTTGTAGAGATGTGTCTGCTGCTAGAACTCTGTGTGGCATTGATCTAATCTCTAATCTGAGCTGCTGTTAACCAGCGACTTTTAAGAACCAAGAATATAAGACATATTTTCTGTTTCACACTTTTTGGTTAAGTATATAATTCCACATGTGTTAATTCATAGTTTTGATGCCTTCAGTGCGAATGTACAATTTTCATAGTCATGAAAATACAGAAAAATTTTTAAATGAGAAGGAGTGTCCAAACTTTTGGTCTGTATTATATAATCAAAACATGTCAGCAGAACATCGGTTGGAGTCAGTTTATTATCTGCAATGGAGCAGCTTAACATTGTATGTACCTTTGACATTGCTATGTAGTCCAAACCATCAGAGCAGTTAAAGACCACACACTGCACGGCCAGCGCCTTGGCCAAATCTTTGGTGGTCTCAGTTTTTCCTGTGCCGGCCGGACCTTCTGGAGCTCCACCAAGATTTAGATAAAAAGCACCGATCTACCAATGAAACATGAAAGAACTGGTATGAAATATCAATAAACTTTCTAAGAATTTTCATGCATCATACAAAAGTCAAAAAGATTTCTGAGCATAACCCATCACATCATAGCAGAGTCCGCTAGCATCTGTCAGTGAGCGGAGTGATGACCAGGCGTGGGGAGTCGCCCAGGTACTCATAGGCGGACTTCACATTGCAGTTGATGATTCGCACTCTCGCATTCTCATTCTCCCAGTAATAGCGGAGTTGGGCAAGCCACTGGAAGTCTGTTCATGAGAAACTCCTGAGCAATGTAGGAAAAGATAGTCAACCTCTAAGACACTGCAGAATCACAAGGGAGAGTTTCTAAAGGGAAGGCAAATGCACATACATTATAGGACAAAACTCCTAGTCACCGAATTCTGCGTTTTTCATTTAGTCCCATTGCCCACGGTGTATAACATCCGGACTCTCAGCCCCCAGTTTATAAAATCCGGCCTCTCGCCTCCCCCGGTGTATAACATCCGCCCCTTGCCCCTAGTTTAGTATAACATCCGTCCCCTTGCCCCCCCCGCCAGTGTATAAAATCCATCCCCTCAACCCCACTGTATAACATCCAACCCCAAGCCATCCATTGCATAACATCCGGCCCCCAGGGTATAACATCTGGCCCCCAGCCCCGGTGTATAACATCTGTCCCCTCGCTCCCTCCCCCTGGTGTATAACATCCGGCCTCTCGCCTCCCCCGGTGTATAATATCCGTCCCCTCGCTCCCAGTGTATAACAACCATCCCCTCGCCCACGATGTATAATATCCGTCCCCTCGCTCCCTCCCCCTGGTGTATAACATCCGTCCCCTCGCCCCCCCGCCAGTGTATAAAATCCATCCCCTCAATCCCACTGTATAACATCCAACCCAAAGCCATCCATTGCATAACATCCGGCCCCCAGGGTATAACATCTGGCCCCCAGCCCCGGTGTATAACATCTGTCCCCTCGCTCCCTCCCCCTGGTGTATAACATCCGTCCCCTCGCCCCCCCGCCAGTGTATAAAATCCATCCCCTCAACCCCACTGTATAACATCCAACCCCAAGCCATCCATTGCATAACATCCGGCCCCCAGGGTATAACATCTGGCCCCCAGCCCCGGTGTATAACATCTGTCCCCTCGCTCCCTCCCCCTGGTGTATAACATCCGGCCTCTCGCCTCCCCGCCAGTGTATAAAATCCATCCCCTCAACCCCACTGTATAACATCCAACCCCAAGCCATCCATTGCATAACATCCGGCCCCCAGGGTATAACATCCGGCCCCCAGCCCCGGTGTATAACATCTGTCCCCTGGCTCCCTCCCCCTGGTGTATAACATCTGGCCTCTCGCCTCCTCCGGTGTATAATATCCGTCCCCTCGCTCCTAGTGTATAACAACCATCCCCTCGCCCACGATGTATAATATCCGTCCCCTCGCTCCCTCCCCCTGGTGTATAACATCCGTCCCCTCGCTCCCTCCCCCTGGTGTATAACATCCGTCCCCTCGCCCCCCCGCCAGTGTATAAAATCCATCCCCTCAACCCCACTGTATAACATCCAACCCCAAGCCCTCCTTTGCATAACATCCGGCCCCCAGCCCCGGTGTATAACATCTGCACCCTCGCTCCCTCCCCCTGGTGTATAACATCCGGCCTCTCGCCCCCCGGTGTATAATATCCGTCCCCTCGCCCACGGTGTATAATATCCGTCCCCTCGCCCACGGTGTATAATATCCGTCCCCTCGCCCACGGTGTATAATATCCGTCCCCTCGCCCACGGTGTATAATATCCGTCCCCTCGCCCACGGTGTATAATATCCGTCCCCTCGCCCACGGTGTATAATATCCGTCCCCTCGCCCACGGTGTATAATATCCGTCCCCTCGCCCACGGTGTATAATATCCGTCCCCTCGCCCACGGTGTATAATATCCGTCCCCTCGCCCACGGTGTATAATATCCGTCCCCTCGCCCACGGTGTATAATATCCGTCCCCTCGCCCACGGTGTATAACATCTAGCCCCTCGTACCCCTAGGGTATAACATCTGGCCCCTCGGCCTTGTATAACATTAAGACTCTCGCCCCCCACCAGTGTATAACATCAATCCCCACGCCCCCCGGTGTATAACATCCGCCCTCCCATGCTGTGTGCTGTTACTAACATATGACAGAACGGCTGGTGGTGCAGAGCTCTCTGATACCAGCGCGGTCCTGTAATAGGAGCCACCGGGGTAACAAGTCTGGATATTAAATTTCTTCCCTCCTAAATCTTCCCCCATCACATGTGAGTGATATTATTAAGGAGTAGAAGGAACTGCAGCAACTCAGGAGACCCCGGAACATTACAGAGCGGGGTCACTGAGTGCTGAGGAGCAGAGGGCAGAACGCTCTCCTGACTCCATTGGTAACAACATCACCACAAACACTGCGTTCCCGCCAGGAGCTTCATGGCCGAGCAGCTGCATGCAGCCTTACATCACCAAGCACGATGCCGAGCGTCAGATGGAGTGGTGTGAAGCCGCCACCACAGGACTCTGGAGGAGACCTGTTCTGTGCAGTGACGGATCACACTTCTCTATCTGGCATCTGATGGACGAGTCTGGATTTGGTGAATGCCAGGAGAACGTTACCCTATTAACTGCATTGTGCCCGCTGTACAGTTTGCTGGTGGGGGTATGGCCTTGTTTTTAGGGGTTGGTCTAGGCCCCTTAGATCCAGTGAAAAGATATCTTAATGCTTCAGCACAAGACATTTTAAACAATTGTAGCTTCCAACCCTAAGGGAATAGAAGAGCAGAACTGTTTCACACACGTTCTCAACCTCAACCCCACTAAACACCTTTAGGATGATTAATTAGAAAAAATACTGCACAATGGCAGCATAAATATGTCACCGCAACATAGGGAAGAACAATGTCAGTCACACATCAATTACATTGCCATATGTCTGCTCAGGCTTAGAATGGCTGACCATTCAGAGAATTACATAATACCTACAAAGAAACCGAACAAAAGGTCATTAAAGGAATTGAAATAAAAACCCTTTATTAGTACATCCATGGTTATGGAAGGACACCGCACAGAGGAGGGCACACACACCATTGATAGAAAATATTACAAACCGCACCTAGGCCATCCAAAACACTGACTATAAAGAATATCAACTGTGGCAATGAGTCATATACAGGCGATGCAGACACCTACAGATGCCAAAACATTCATATACAGTTATATGAAAAAGTTTGGGCACCCCTATTAATCTTAAGCTTAATGTTTTATAAAAATTGGTGTTTTTGCAACAGCTATTTCAGTTTGATATATGTAATAACTGTTGGACACAGTAATGTTTCTGCCTTGAAATGAGGTTTATTGTACTAACAGAAAATGTGCAATCTGCATTCAAACAAAATTTGACAGGTGCATAAGTATGGGCACCCTTATCATTTTCTTGTTTTAAATACTCCTACCTACTTTTTACTGACTTACTAAAGCACTTTTTTTGGTTTTGTAACCTCATTGAGCTTTGAAGTTTATAGCCAGGTGTATGCAATCATGAGAAAAGCTACTTAAAGTGGCCACTTGCAAGTTGTTCTCCTGTTTGAATCTCCTCTGAAGAGTGGCATCATGGGCTCCTCAAAACAACTGTCAAATGATCTGAAAACAAAGATTATTCAACATAGCTGTTCAGGGGAAGGATACAAAAAGCTGTCTCAGAGATTTAACCTGTCAGTTTCCACTGTGAGGAACATAGTAAGGAAATGGAAGAACACAGGGACAGTTCTTGTTAAGGCCAGAAGTGGCAGGCCAAGAAAAACATCAGAAAGGCAGAGAAGAAGAATGGTGAGATCAGTCAAGGACAATCCTCAGACCACCTCCAGAGAGCTGCAGCATCAACTTGCTGCAGATGGTGTCACTGTGCATCGGTCAACTATACAACGCACTTTGCACAAGGAGAAGCTGTATGGGAGAGTGATGCGAAAGAAGTCGTTTCTGCAAGCACGCCACAAACAGAGTCGGCTGAGGTATGCAAAAGCACATTTGGAGAAGCCAATTTCCTTTTGGAAGAAGGTCCTGTGGACTGATGAAACCAAGATTGAGTTGTTTGGTCATACAAAAAGGCATTATGCATGGCGGCAAAAAAACACAGCATTCCAAGAAAAACACTTGCTACCCACAGTAAAATTTGGTGGAAGTTCCATCGTGCTTTGGGGCTGTGTGGCCAATGCTGGCACCGGGAATCTTGTTAAAGTCGAAGGACGCATGGATTCCACTCAGTATCAGCAGATTCTTGACAATAATGTTCAAGAATCAGTGACAAAGTTGAAGTTACGCAGGGGATGGATCTTTCAGCAAGACAATGATCCAAAACACCGCTCCAAATCTACTCAGGCATTCATGCAGAGGAACAATTACAATGTTCTGGAATGGCCATCCCAGTCCCCAGACCTGAATATCATTGAACATCTGTGGGATCATTTGAAGAGGGCTGTCCATGCTCGGCGACCATCAAACTAAACTGAACTGGAATTGTTTTGTAAAGAGGAATGGTCAAAAATACCTTCATCCAGGATCCAGGAACTCATTAAAAGCTACAGGAAGCGACTAGAGGCTGTTATTTTTGCAAAAGGAGGATCTACTAAGTATTAATGTCACTTTTCTGGTGAGGTGCCCATACTTATGCACCTGTCAAATTTTGTTTGAATGCAGATTGCACATTTTCTGTTAGTACAATAAACCTCATTTCAAGGCAGAAACATTACTGTGTCCAACAGTTATTACATATATCAAACTGAAATAGCTGTTGCAAAAACACCAATTTTTATAAAACATTAAGCTTAAGATTAATAGGGGTGCCCAAACTTTTTCATATAACTGTATAGTGACCACCATCTCAATATGCATAAATGACTACTGCCCCATAGACGTCATTGTAAGTACACCCCAAGATTGCTTTACTGTGACAAGATCAATTGTGTTCTATGAAAACTCAAAGAAAAGAGGGGGGAATATAACATAGATATGGAAAGAACATAGGAATGGGGTGAAATGTATGAAGGTGCTCTGCATATTGAGCTGTGATATCTGTAGAGGGACGGACTCCATATTAACATCCTGTATATGGATTTAGAATAGGAGGCCATAAAAGCCCCTGTAGGTGTAATGTGGAGGGGGCACAATACCTTTCTCCATGTAGTGTATGATAAATAGAACATGGTATTGGAAAGTTTGGTGCCAGCCATGATGTTTGCACAAACCTGTTTGGATCATTTCCATGCCCACGTCACGAGCGTGCCCCTCTATGGTGACGAGAGCCCCCAATGTGGTGCGAGTCTGCTGGGACAATTTGCCTCCTCGCACAAGCTCCACAATATCATTTAGCTGGAGCTGCAGATTATCATAGGAGTTTTTCAGGCCCTACAAGAAGGATGTAACGGTGAAATCATCTGCAGAAACATTCATAGAACATACATATTGCAAGGGGGCTGAAATCTATACAGATTATAAGCTGCAGACTAGATGGAGAACTCCACAATATGCAGGCACTTTATAATGTACACAACAATTTTACAACATATCTTTATAGAAGTTGGAGATCTGGATTGAACCCAGAGCTCCAAATACCCAGATGTACCTCTATAAAACCCTGCTACAAACAGCATGGAAAACTCAATGCAGATGGATTCATTTTATGCTGGTATTATGGGAAATCCCATACAATGTCTTCCCTTATTGGTAGATATGACGAGAGTAGAGATGAGCGAATGGATTTGCAGGACTCTGGTCCAACAGTCGGGTCAGTATTCCACGGCCGCAGGACCGGAGCTCCATGAACCGGCATCTCCGGCTCCTCTTTTGATGTCGATGTCATAGTTGTGGTGTGAGGCACAAATGACATCACGCCTGGCCGGCTAATCAAAAGAGGAGCCAGGGATGCCGGCATGTAAGAGGCGGTTAGCAAGGCACCCATCCAACAGCCACAGACTACTAACCTGCTCTCTTAGACCAAGGTCCTGCAAATTTAGTTGCTCATCTCTAGACAAGATGCATGAATCAATGCAAAATCCCAACAATACTATGGAGCCTTTTGGGTACCTTCAAGATATTGAGCCGCTGTACAACTGCAACCCCCAGGAGAAGACCCCTGGGCAAGAACAGTACATGGGCTCTTTGCAGTCTAATAACGTGCTGTGAAATAAGCTACTTGCATCTTTTGATGTGAATGTGGGTCCCCTTACCTCTGTTGCACCAATGGTATATCCGCCCCTGGAAACTCCTATAAGCTGCGTCCCTGGGTATGACAGTCTATTAGCAGGAGAACACATGAAGTCTGTCTATGAATGTATATATATGTATTTCTCCCAGAAAATTATTACAATTACACATGTTTTGTTGTTCACATGTTTATTTCATTTGTGTGTATTGGAACAACACAAAAAGAAGATATTGGTCAACAATTTTGGTTCTCAAGTCCTCAGACAGTTCTCTTTTCCTCTTTCTGTTCTCCCTACTTAGTGTGGCACGTAACAACGCAAAGATTGAGTCAACTTTTCCCCTTTGTATCGGGTTTCAGGTGTGATTTTCATATTGCCCATACCTTTTACTTGCCACAGGTGAGTTTGAACAAGCATCACATGCTTGAAACAAAATTGTTTACCCAAAATTTTGGAAAGATGTCAACAATTTTGTCCGGCCCATTTTTGGGGTTTTGTGTGAAATTATATCCAATTTGCCTTTTTTTCTCTGTTTTTTTTTGTGTTGTTCCAATACACACAAAGGAAATAAACATGTGTATAACAAAAAATACACATGCAATTGCAATAATTTTATGGAAAAATACTTCAAGGGTGCCAACACTTCCGGCCATGACTGTTTCTAGTGAAGCAACCTTGATCAGTAAAGGAGCTTATGCCGTACCTCTGGGCCACTGCCGATAGCTTCATGCCCTTCACTTGTCCAGAACATCTGAGACACACAGAGCACGACCTGTCCCGGCCATTCCCTCACCCAGTCTTTTCTTGCAGTCTCAGGGTATGCCTTTTAAAAAACAAAGTTAAATTACGTTGACAGAAGCATTTAAGAGAGGGACAACCTTACTAGTATTATCTAGCAAATTCATTTCTACCGATTGCAGGTAGAAGATCTGCTACCTGGCTGTATTGCAAGAGATACATCATCCACAAATCATTCACTGCTGCCAAATAATCTTATACAAATATAAAAGTACTAGATTAGTTCCAGTTAATGCTTTTGGTCTGTAGGTAGATCCGTACCATTCGTGACCGAGCAATAACATCATGCACGCTCCTTAACATGACATCTTCCCCTTGGATGAGCCACTTCTCCACGGCCCCCCGAGCCTCGGAGGTGGAGATGGTCTGGATGAGCTCTACACGTTCCCCCTCGGTGCTGTACATGGCTTTGATGTCCAGGTTAGGAAGGAACTCCAGCTTTGCGATGCCTTCAAAGCCCTTCTTTAGATGTGGTTGGACCCGCAGAGGATCTTTAGTCTCAGAGAGAATTTCTAGCATTTCGTCGTTGGACAGGAAGAAAAAGCTAAAGCGAAAATGCACAATATGATAAAGTATTGGGTCAGGCGCCATTTGTATTAGTGTCTATGTGAGAAAATAGAAAAGCAAAGCTTTCAAGTAAAGATTCAGTCCCCGTACACATTGGATTAAAATAGTTTAAACCTGACGATTGCAGCAGGACCGGCCTACCCACTGATGTGTATGGGGGTCTCCTGACTATCCCCCGATAGAGGATGTCAGGGCCAGAAGGATCGGGCAGATGGGATTTCAATACCCGGTCTTTTGGTTCTCAGGGGAGATAACCCGCTGCCGGAGGTGTCCAGTACCGACTTTCTCCTCTCTCCCCATTAAAAACACATGACTGTTCAGCAGAATATGTGGTAGTCAGGAGAAGTAGCCAAATAACCATTCAGACCACGGGTATCTCATATCTCATGCGTATGGCTAGCTTAAAGGGGCTATCCAGCTTTGGGAACTTTTTTTATTTAACTGAAATGGGTATTCCCATCTCCAGGATTCTACCCCAATATGTAGTAGGTGTAATAATAATAATATTAGCAAATACCTCCAATTAGAAGTGTAGTATAGTTCTTCTGATTTGCTTTGTCGCTTACCCAATGTGCAGGGCATTGCAGTACCTTAGGTTACGACCACTAGCAAATCACTGTCACTATATGAGTGGTCGTAACCATGGATACCGAAGCAGGGGAAAGCGACATAGCGAATCAGAAGAACTATACTACATTTCTAATTGGAGGTATTTGCTAATATTATTATTATCACTACGCCTACTACATATTGGGATAGGATCTTGGAGATGGGAATACCCATTTAATTGCGAGTATTTGCGACAATTCAGTTTCATTAAAAATGTTGCACCGTTAGGCTTTTTGTTTCCTGCACATTCAGCTTTGATGTGATCTGTGGTCATAAATCGGCTAAGAGGAGCTGAAAAAAGACAGATTAAAAATAAGTCCAATAGCCAGCGCAACACAGAGCCAATAGAAGGCAAACAGTGCAAAATTATTAATGAAATCCAATTACAAAAATGATTTCAATGGTTTAAATAAGAAAAAAAAAATTTCTTTAAGTAGTATATAGAATCATTGCAACAAGTGAAAGGACTATACCGTGGGAAAAAAGCCTCTTCTTCTCCAGATAGGCATTCAGCCCTTTCATGATTTTATCCAGAAGCACATTGCTGTCCTGAAGTTTTTCCAGAAGTCCGGTCAGAGAAGTGGCGCTTAAAACCTAAAACAAAGTAGATAGCCCATAAGTAAGATTCCATTATATAGTTATAGAGACTGAAAAAAGGTCACATTCATTGACTATTGTGCCAATAGTTCATATTAAAAAAAAATTAGAACCTATATGGATAGAAAATAGAAGATGCGGGAGGCTGGAGTCCAGGCAGTGCGGAGCCCCATAACCCAGGATCCTTGTGATGGAAGCA
Organism: Phyllobates terribilis; assembly: GCF_046119375.1. Lineage (NCBI taxonomy): Eukaryota > Metazoa > Chordata > Amphibia > Anura > Dendrobatidae > Phyllobates > Phyllobates terribilis. Next base: position 429,057 of record NW_027363102.1, on the reverse strand, counting down.
TCAGGACACGGACTCTTGGAAAACATCAATCCTGGATGCAAGATGACCGTGCTTTCTTGTATCAGTCCACCATGAAGCATCCATTTACCTTCGGGTCTTTAACGCAATGTTTCATGATCTCTCTCCAGTTTCTGTCCACAGTCTGGAATAAGCGTCCTTCTTCAGGCATTTGCTGCATGATGTCCTCAGAAGAGAAGATGGGGTCTAGATAAAGCCACTGGGCCGGCACCTTCAGCCATTCATCAATGGTTTCCTGGATCCTTATCAGTCGTTCCTCCCATTGCTTAAAGGAGGAGAGCAAAAAGTTAATTACACATAAAATGAAAATGATAGAAAAAAATGCTATCATTTTAGAAGATAAATTATCAATGGATATGAATTCTGAATTGTTGGATATTTGTAGGGAAAGTTTGGTGAGACTCCTTGATACCATCCCCTTTACATGTAAGCTGGAGCCGCATGTAACTTTAGCCTCGGAGATCCTAATGAAACCTTAGCTTCTGCTAATAAGCAAGTGAATATTTTATACCTTGATTTCTTTCTCATAGGGCTTGATGAAAGGCGATCCCCTCATTGTCTGAGTCTTCACAATTTGGTCATCCAGAGTGGTTTGGATTTCATCCACTGCTGATAGAATAGAAACGCCAGATTCTCGATAGGGACTGGTATTAAAGGATATGGAGTCCCACATTTCTCCCATGGTATGCATCGCCTTCTACAGGGAAAACTCCTAATAAGAAAACACAGAAACTTTTCACTAGTAGCAGATTCCTCTTTGTTCCGACAAGGATGGGGGAGAAGCATATGTACAAGGATGGGGGGGAGCACATACAAGGATGGGGGAGAAGCATATATACAAGGATGGGGAAGCTGCATATAGACAAGGCTGGGGGAGCAGCATATACAGTATACAAGGATGGGGGAGCAGCATATATACAAGGATGGGGGGGAGCATATATACAAGGATGGGGGAGCAGCATATATACAAGGATGAGGAAGCAGCATGTATACAAGGATGGGGGAGCAGCATATATACAAGGATGGGGGAGCAGCATATATACAAGGATGGGGGAGCAACATATCTACAAGGATGGGGGAGCAACATATATACAAGGATGGGGGGAGCACATACAAGGATGGGGGAGCAACATATCTACAAGGATGGGGGAGCAGCATATATACAAGGATGGGGGAGAAACATATACAAGGATGGGGGAGCAACATACATACAAGGATGGGGGAGCAACATATCTACAAGGATGGGGGAGCAACATATATACAAGGATGGGGGAGCAACATATCTACAAGGATGGGGGAGCAACATATATACAAGGATGGGGGAGCAGCATATATACAAGGATGAGGGGCAGCATATATACAAGGCTGGGGAAGCAGGATATATACAAGGATGGGGGAGCAGCATATATACAAGGATGGGGGAGCAACATATATACAAGGATGGGGGAGCAACATATATATAAGAATGGGGGAGCAGCATATATACAAGGATAGGGGAACAACATATATACAAGGATCGGTGAGCAGCATATATACAAGGATTTGGAGGAGCATATACAAGGATGGGGGAGAAGCATATATACAAGGATGGTGGAGCAGCATATTTACAAGGATGGGGGAGCAGCATATATACAATGATGGGGGAGCAACATATATACAAGGATGGGGGAGCAACATATATTCAAGAATGGGGGAGCAGCATATATACAAGGATAGGGTAGCAACATATATACAAGGATGGGGGAGCAGCATATATACAAGGATTTGGGGGAGCACATACAAGGATGGGGGAGAAGCATATATACAAGGATGGGGAAGCAGCATATATACAAGGATGGGGAAGCAGGATATATACAAGGATGGGGGAGCAACATATATACAAGGATGGGGGGTGGCATATATACAAGTGACTCGCCCCCTGGGCCGTGGGGCACTCAGAACCGGGCAATAGGGAGACGATGGGGGTAGTAGTGGCGACCCGGTCCCGTGGCTCAGGGTGGTCAGACCAGTGGCAGTCTTTTAGATGTTTTAGATAATGTCCGACTACGCCACCCTTGGATTGCGGTTATTAGGAACCGCCGCTGCAGGGCAGACCGCTGGGGCCGATGATGTACGCAGCTGGGATGGTGTGACTCCCCACGGGAAGAGTGCGGCCCCAGGGCAGTGTAGTGGATGGTGGGAGTGATGGTGGTGAGAGTCCCAGTACCGGTAATGCCGGAGGAGCGAAAAAGCACACAGACAACGTACTGCAGTCCAGGGTCTTTACTCACGGTTAATATCCAAGTCACTTTTGCAGGGAATGACTGCCCGAGCCGTGCTGCGTCCACCAGGTGAGGGGCTCGGTCAACCCCCAGACAGCTCAGGAGTATGGCTCAAGACCCCCTTTTGTCCTTTCTCTGGCCTGCCTCACCAGTGACCCACTTTTGTCCAGACTTGTGCGGTTAAACGTGGGCCCCGTCCTCCGCTGTCCTATATGGTGCCTTCCTAGCAGGTTTGATGAGGTGTCGCACCAATAAATGATCACGACCTCTGGTCTTTGGCTGAGGGTTGTTTCTCCTCCACCAACTTGGGATCCGGTACCCTTAATCTGCCTGACCCTGCACCCTGGATTCTCGTGGGTTCTTAGGGTCCCTTCCACCTTCTTGTTCCTGAGTCCTTCTGTTTCTACCTCTCTTTCTTTGCTGTTCCTTTCTGTTTCTGTTCCTTTCTGTTCTTGTTCCTTTCTGTTTCTGGCCCTCTCCTCAGGCCTGCCTCATGGAGCTGGGCCCAGACTGAGCCACAGCTCCCTGACAGCCCTCTCTGGCCGAACTCCTCTCTCTTCTCCTCCTGCTTGAACTGACCCAGAACTAAGATGGTGCCCACCTTTTATACCTCCCTCTAGAAACATGAGCCCAGGTGACCAGCAACCAATGGGCTCCTTCCTACGCTCAGGAACCAACCCATATCTGCTCCTACAGCACTGGGTGTTCCACCCCCCTCCCCACTCCAGACAGGGACATAGTCGGTCGTGCCTGCACTTCTGTCTAGTGGGAGCACCGTTGAGCTGTCCCTCGGAAATGGGGTGTGTGTGCTGTATGCAGCTAACTGAGCCCTGGTCCATACTCCATCCTTACCCGGGAGTGGAATACCACACCTCTGGCAGAGGTGCAATACCCCTGTAGCGGCCGAGCCCTCGGGGCGCTACATTCCCCCCTGGTAAACCACAGCACGTCCTCGGGCTGGAAAAGAGCAAAAACAATTAATTACAGGACATGCAAACTTTTTCAATAACTTTTTACATCAGAAACGGACGACATTGTTCAATTCCCTTTATGGGAAACACTTTTCTTTGTCATTGTTAATACTACCGGAACTCTTTTATCATATAAAACATCATATAAAACATTTGCATTATCACCTAGCAGAATATAAAACTTTCTCATGTAAAACATTTTCAAATACGGCATATTCTTGTATCCTGGCCGCGGTGCAACTTGCGACCAGATGTTCTTTCTTCTTAAAGGTGCAACAGTCCAGTAAACTTGTCTTGAGGTAGACGTTGCGGTTGTTATATAAAACCAGTAGGGGGCGCTTTAGGAAGCGCAACTATATACAAGGGATTGGCCGTTCCCAGTCCTCGGCCGGTTGAAAAGGGGGAATGGCTGCTCACAGTCCTCAGCCTGTTAAAGGGAAGAGGGATGGCTGCTCTCAGTCCTCAGCCAGGTTACTTGGTTGATAGGGCAACAGTCACACAGTCTTTTATCAGTCCCAACGGGGACCACACTTTATTTTGTGAAACAGTCCCAAACAGTTCCTTTGTACCCCGACGGGTAACTATTTACACTGGTATGCTACTGTTTACTGGTAGCGATACCCTCCAGCCGCTCCTTGCTCCTCATAATCTTCAGGCCCGTCCGGGCCCTCTTGGTACTCAGAGTCCGAGTAGTGCTGTTCCTCCTCCTCTACTACTCTGTGGACGTAGAGGGCGTACCATCCCTTCACGCCTTGGTGCCGGGTGTAAGACACCACATCCCCTGGAAATAGGTCCCGCCCTCGATGACCTTCCGGCAGGTGGCTCTCCACATCCCTCCTCGTCACGAACACGTCGCTGATGGTCTCAGGGTCTCGGATGAAACCCCAGCCGCGCTCCATCTGGAACTTCACAACAGTTCCGGTGACTCGGGGACTGCGGGCAGTTCGGGGATCTCGCCGGGCCTTCATTTTCTGCTCCGCGCTCCGGACCTGCAGCTTCTCCTGTTTCACACGCCGCTCTCGCTGCTCCCTCTCAAACATCTCCAGCTGTTGGCGGCAGGCCTCCCGCCGTTCGGCTGCGTCTGCCCGCGTTTCCTTTGTGAACCCCATTAGGTCCTCCCCAGTGGGGTCCCATTCAAACTGGGCGTCCTCCAACGGTAGCTGGGGGGTTTCCTGAGGCGCCGGAGCAGGGATGAGGGGCTCAGATGGTACCCCAACCTCCGCGGGCGGGCTCCTCCGTAGGCGGGGGTTGACATACTCGGGGGGCCAGATGAAAGGAAGCCCATCCGGACTGGTATGTTGGGCGAAAAGATCTGCGCCTAGTGGTGGTACTGCAGAGGCAGGGGGCGCGAGCGGGTTGGCGGCGCCCGGGGGTACGCGGCCTTGCGACCAGGCCCGCGCTAGTTGTTTCCTAGTTGCTCCCAGGGGCGGTACAGCGGGTGCAGGGGTTTCCGTCAGGGCAGCGGCACCCGGGGGCGCTAGGCCTTGCGACCGGGCCTGCGGTGGTGGTTTACTGAGCATGCCCGGGGTCAGAGGGCACGGCGTGGGGCAGGGCTCACTGGCAGCGTCGACAGCCTGGGGGCCGGTTGATGGCGGTGGCGGCACGGTGTCGACGGCGAGTCTAGGTGCGTTGGGCTCCGCAACAGGGTGCAGGGGCAGGTCGGCGGCCCCAGGGTTCGGGGTAGGGGCGTCTCTGTTACCTGCCTCTGCTGTCGCGGCCTCCTCCGCGGCATCGTCGTCAGCCTCCGCTCCGTCTTCACTGCCCTCGGTGGCTGGTGTGCTCCTGGACGTCGACGGCGCCTCCTGCTGCAGGGTCACAGCCCGCCGAGCCACTTCTTCTTTCCACCCGGCTATCACGTCCTGCTGCGCCCGGACCATCCTCCGGTCCAGCTCCTCCAACGCCGCCCGCGCATACTCGGGGTCCTCCTTGGGGAGATGGGCTAGCAGCTCTGTGAGGCAGCATGGTGGTGTGGCTTGCAGCAGGCCCCTTGCTAAAGTGCTGGAGCTGGTTCCTTTCTCCATCTCCGGGTGCGGCCTGGCCAGACTGATCCAGACCACCCCCTGCCCCGCAGTTTTCTTCTCTTTCCGCCCCCATGGGGGGTGGTCCTGGGGCGTTTTGCTGACAATCACTCTCAGGGGCAGCCCCCCCACGTTGACGGACATTTCTACCGCCGTGCTCATGGTTGTTGGGGGCGGGCTTCCTCTTTGGCGCCATTCTGGGACCCGGCCCACGATGGGAGGTGGCCTCCTGTGGTCTTTTGGCGCGCACACTATGGCGCTCGTTCTTCTGGGGCTGGCGCCATCTTTAGTACAATGAAACAGTCTCTTTTCAGGCGCGCAGTACCCGTTGTTAGCGGGCACGAAATCCTGCTGACTACGCCAAAGCTGACTCACCCCCCGGGCCGTGGGGCACTCGGAACCGGGCAATAGGGAGACGATGGGGGTAGTAGTGGCGACCCGGTCCCGTGGCTCAGGGTGGTCAGACCAGTGGCAGTCTTTTAGATGTTTTAGATAATGTCCGACTACGCCACCCGTGGATTGCGGTTATTAGGAACCGCCGCTGCAGGGCAGACCGCTGGGGCCGATGATGTACGCAGCTGGGATGGTGTGACTCCCCACGGGAAGAGTGCGGCCCCAGGGCAGTGTAGTGGATGGTGGGAGTGATGGTGGTGAGAGTCCCAGTACCGGTAATGCCGGAGGAGGGTCTTTACTCACGGTTAATATCCAAGTCACTTCTGCAGGGAATGACTGCCCGAGCCGTGCTGCGTCCACCAGGTGAGGGGCTCGGTCAACCCCCAGACAGCTCAGGAGTATGGCTCAAGACCCCCTTTTGTCCTTTCTCTGGCCTGCCTCACCAGTGACCCACTTTTGTCCAGCTACCGCGGACTTGTGCGGTTAAACGTGGGCCCCGTCCTCCGCTGTCCTATATGGTGCCTTCCTAGCAGGTTTGATGAGGTGTCGCACCAATAAATGATCACGACCTCCGGTCTTTGGCTGAGGGTTGTTTCTCCTCCACCAACTTGGGATCTGGTACCCTTAATCTGCCTGACCCTGCACCCTGGATTCTCGTGGGTTCTTAGGGTCCCTTCCACCTTCTTGTTCCTGAGCCCTTCTGTTTCTCTCTCTCTCTCTTCTTCTCCTTTTCTGTTCCTTTCTGTTCCTTTCTCGTGGAGCTGGGATGAGACGTAATCTCAGCTCCACTTCACCTCCTCTCTCTCTCCACTCTCCTCCTCGGCCTCTCACTAGGCCCACTCTGGAGTAGAGCTCCTACAGAGCCTCTACTCCCTGTCTTCTCTTCTCTGGACAGAACCTAGATCTAAGATGGTGCCCACCTTTTATACCTCCCTATAGCCATGAGCCCAGGTGACCAGCAACCAATGAGCTCCTATCTACGCTCAGGAACCAACCCCTATCTGCCCCTACAGCACTGGGTGTTCCACCCCCCTCCCCACTCCAGACAGGGACATAGTCGGTCGTGCCTGCACTTCTGTCTAGTGGGAGCACCGCTGAGCTGTCCCTCGGAAATGGGGTGTGTGTGCTGTATGCAGCTAACTGAGCCCTGGTCCATACTCCATCCTTACCCGGGAGTGGAATACCACACCTCTGGCAGAGGTGCAATACCCCTGTAGCGGCCGAACCCTCGGGGCGCTACATACATGAGGAGGAGGAGGAGGTGAGCTGTGACATCACCTATTGTGAAAGGTGAATCCTGTGTTATATACTGTATATAGAGGTGTTATCAGTCATTGTACAGGAGGAGAAGGTGAGCTGTGACATTACCTATTGTAAATGGTGGATCCTGTGTTATATACTGTATATAGTAGCTGTTATCAGTCATTGTACAGGAGGGGAAGGAGGTGAGCTGTAACATCACCTATTGTAAATGGTGGATCCTGTGTTTTCTACTGCATATAGAGGTGTTATCAGTCATTGTACATGAAGAGGAGGAGGAGGTGAGTTGTGACATCACCTATTGTGAATGGTGGATCCTGTGTTATCTACTGTATATAGAGGTGTTATCAGTCATTGTACAGGAGGAGGAGGAGGTGAGCTGTGACATCACCTATTGTAAATGGTGGATCCTGTGTTATATACTGTATATAGAGGTGGTATCAATCATTGTACAGGAGGAGGAGGTGAGCTGTGACATCACCTATTGTGAATGGTGGATCATGTGTTATCTACTGTATATAGAGGTGTTATCAGTCATTGTACAGGAGGAGGAGGAAGTGAGCTGTGACATCACCTATTGTAAATGGTGGATCCTGTGTTATATACTGTATATAGAGGTGTTATCAGTCATTGCACAGGATGTGGAGGTGAGCTGTGATATCACCAATTGTAAATGGTGGATCCTGTGTTATCTACTGTATATAGAGGTGTTGTCAGTCATTGAACAGGAGGGGGAGGAGGTGAGCTGTGACATCACCTATTGTAAATGGTGGATCCTTTGTTATCTACTGTATATAGAGGTGTTATCGGTCATTGTGCAGGAGGAGGAGGTGAGCTGTGATATCATCTATTGTAAATGGTGGATCCTGTGTTATATACTGTATATAGAGGTGTTATCAGTCATTGTACAGGAGGAGGAGGTGAGCTGTGACATCACCTATTGTAAATGGTGGATCCTGTGTTATATACTGTATATGGAGGTGTTATCAGTCATTGTACTGGAGGAGGATGTGAGCTGTGACATCACCTATTGTAAATGGTGGATCCTGTGTTATCTACTGTATATAGAGGTGTTATCAGTCATTGTACAAGAGGAGGAGGAGGTGAATTGTGACATAACCTATTGTGAATGGTGGATCCTGTGTTATATACTGTATATAGAGGTGTTATCAGTCATTGTACAGGAGGAGGAGGTGAGCTGTGACATCACCTATTGTAAATGGTGGATCCTGTGTTATATACTGTATATAGAGGTGTTATATCAGTCATTGTGCATGAAGAGGAGGAGGAGGTGAGCTGTGACATCACCTATTGTGAATGGTGGATCCTGTGTTATCTACTGTATATAGTGGTGTTTTCAGTCATTGTACAGGAGGAGGAGGTGAGCTGTGACATCACCAATTGTGAATGGTGGATCCTGTGTTATCTACTGTAAATAGAGATGTTATCAGTCATTGTACAGGAGGAGGAGGAGGTGAGCTGTGACTTCACCTATTGTAAATGGTGGATCCTGTGTTATCTACTGTATATAGAGGTGTTATCAGTCATTGTTCAGGAGGAGGAGGAGGTGAGCTGTGACATCACCTCTTGTAAATGGTGGATCCTGTGTTATATACTGTATATAGAGGTGTTATCAGTCATTGTACAGGAGGAGGAGGTGAGCTGTGACATCACCTATTGTAAATGGTGGATCCTGTGTTATATACTGTATATAGAGGTGTTATATCAGTCATTGTGCATGAAGAGGAGGAGGAGGTGAGCTGTGACATCACCTATTGTGAATGGTGGATCCTGTGTAATCTACTCTATATAGAGGTGTTGTCAGTCATTGTACAGGAGGAGGAGGAGGTGAGCTGTGACATCACCTATTCTGAATGCTGGATCCTGTGTTATATACTGTATTTAGAGGAGTTATCCGTCATTGTACAGGAGGATGAGGTGAGCTGTGACATCACATATTGTGAATGCTGGATCCTCTGTTATATACGGTATATAGAGGTGTTATCTGTCATTGTACAGGAGGAGGAGGTGAGCTGTGACATCACCTATTGTGAATGGTGGATCCTGTGTTATCTACTGTATATAGTGGTGTTTTCAGTCATTGTACAGGAGAGGGAGGAGGTGAGCTGTGATATCACCTTTTGTGAAAGGTGGATCCTGTGTTATCTACTGTATATACAGGTGTTATCAGTCATTGTACATGAGTAGTAGGAGGAGGTGAGCTGTGACATCACCTATTGTGAATGGTGGATCCTGTGTTATCTGCTGTATATAGAGGTGTTATCAGTCAATGTACAGGAGGAGGAAGTGAGCTGTGACATCACCTATTGTGAATGATGGATCCTGTGTAATCTACTCTATATAGAGGTGTTGTCAGTAGTGTTGAGCGAGCACTAAAATGCTCGGGTGCTTGAAGCTCGGGCCGAGCTCACTGTGATACTCGGGTGCTCGACCCGAGCAACGAGCCCAATGTTAGTCTATGGGAGACCCGAACATTTTTGCGGCGGCTCCCCCAGCAGTCTGTAGAAAGCCTAAAAAGTGCCCAAAACGATAGTGACAGTGCTCAAATGACATGGGGACAGCATGGGGATCGCCCCTGGAAGCATTTCTGACCCCCAGGTCACTGCTGTCAACAACGTGGTCAGAGGTATTAAGCCACTTTTACAGGCTCACAATAAAACGTTCAAAAATGAAACTGAAAGTGCTTTCCTGTGAAATATGTTAACCCCTTAACGACCATGGGTCTTTCTGTTTTTGTGTTTTCCTTTTTTGCTCCCCTTCTTCCTAGAGCCAGAACTTTTTTATTTTTCGGTCAATATGGCCATGTGAGGGCTTATTTTTTGCGGGACGAGTTGTACTTTTAAACACCATCACTGGTTTTACCATATCGTGTGCTGGAAAATGGGAAAAAAATTCCAAGTGCAGTGAAACTGCAAAAAAAATGCAATTCCACAGTTGTTTTTTGGCTCCTTTTTTTACCACGTTCACAGATTGCTAAAACTGACCTGCCATCATTATTTTCCAGGTCGTTACGAGTTCATGGACACCAAACATGTATAGGTTCTTTTTTATTTAAGTGGTGAAAAAAAAATCCAAAGCTTGCTAAAAAAACAAAAAAAAAAATTACGCCATTTTCCGAGACCCTTAGCTTCTCCACTTTTCGGGATCTGGGGCTGGGTGAGGGCTTATTTTTTGCGTGCCGGGCTGACGTTTTTATTGATACCATTTTGGGGTAGATCCGATGTTTTGATCCCCCTTTATTGCATTTTATTGCAAAGTTGTAGCAACCAAAAAAACTTCTGGCGTTTAAAATTTTTTTCTCGTTACGCCGTTTACTGATTGTATTAATTCTTCTTTTATATTGATAGATCGGGCGATTCTGAACGCGGCGATACCAAATATGTGTATGTGTTTTTTTTTTATATATATATATATATTTTATTTTGAATGGGGCGAAAGGGGGGTGACTTAAACTTTTATATATTTTTTATTTTTTTAATATTTTTAAAAACTTTTTTTTTACACTTTCTGCTTGCTTCTATAGTCTCCAGAGGAGACTAGAAGCAGCAGTTGTCTGATTGCTTCTACTGCATACAAGCGGTGAGCAGATCGCTTGTATGCAGGAGAAATGCTCACTTGCTATGAGCGCTGACCACTAGGTGGCGCTCATAGCAATTGAGACATGACAACCACAGGCGTCTGCTGCAGACCCTGAGTTGTCATGCCCACCCATTGGTGACCCGCGATCACATGACGGGGTCACTGTGGGCGGGGCTTAGGACTCCCGGAAGCGCGAGTTAAATGCCACTGTCAGAGATTTAACATGTTAACAGCCGCGGGTGGATTGCGATTCCAATAATCAGCTGACATGTGCTCGCTTCAGTGCGGGCTCACCGCCGGAGCCCCCGCTGAACCGGCCTTCCCGACCTGGTGCGTACTATTACTGACCAGGTCGGAAAGGGGTTAAGGAACATCCTTTCCAGGGTAAAGACTTGTGTATAAGGTAAAATAAATAACCAAAAACAAAAATACTCCTCCACACCTTGGGCTATGTTCACAAGTAGCATTTTTTATGCGTTTTTGCACGTTTGTATTGCTTTCAACCGTGACAAATGCATTCACCGGGAAATGTCATTTTAACATTTTACAACCTTATCTGGCCTTGTGCTGTGTGACACATGCATACAGTGCTAAAAAGACATGGGAACAGCATGGGGAAGACCCCTGGAAGCATCTCTGACACCCAGGTCACTGCCTAAAAGTGTGCCCATCAGAAGTGATCCTTGCCGCATCAGAAGATGCAGACTTGCAACTATCCCCGTGCAAGTCCTTGTCCCAGGGCAGTGTTCAATTGTACCTCCCCCATAACTTGCAATACAAGCGCAAGTATGCAGCCTGCCACCCACCCACCCCCGGGCTGCAATACCATACTGCTAGCTTGCTTGCACTTGAAATTGGGCCTTTTAGGCATGTGGAGGTGGAATCTGGCCACCACGTCATGGCTGCGTCGGTAGCCTGGTATCCATACTCAGTCCCCTGCCGCCCGGCGGCCGGGTGTCCACGCTTGGTCCCCAGCCGCCAGGGGGCGGCCGGGTGTCCATACTCGGTCCCCAGCCACCCCGCGGCCGGGTGCCCACACGCAGTCACCAGCCGCGTGGGGGTGGCTGGGTGTCCATAAACGGTCCCCAGCTGCCCCTATTTGTCCCGGTGCGCCTTATACACAAGCGCGCATGCCAAAACATTACCTGTGCCCTCCCCAGTGCATTTAGTGGGAAGGACAGCCTAACCACAAACACGTGGACAAGTGAATGTGGCCAGGAATGGTCCATCTCACTGACGCCTTCACACTGGGTTAATATTGTGGAAGCCGGGACACAGTTGGACACTGGGATGCAACACGTCCTCCAGACATAGAGGATTGCGGGTCCTGGGTCAATCAGGCTTCAACACAAAGTTCAGAAGGTAGACAGCAGCAGTGGTCGGCCTCCTACACAACGAGTAAATTATTCATGATCATGAGGCCATCCACATCCTTAGCTTTCTGTTCCTTGGAATGCAAGCGCATGTATGTAGTAGCAGCTAGCCATGAGGTGGTCAACGTTTTGGCGCATATTCTACCTCCTTCGAGGATTGCTGGATGTTTTCCTGCTACTATCCCAGTTCTATGACTCCCGTTAAAACAAAGCTTCAGGTGATGAATGATGGATGAGGTGGTGGCAAAGGAGAAAGAGCAGGAGGAACAGGGACCATTCACATCAATATCAGGCCAGTCAACCAGATATGTCTTGTAGGATATGTTTCTGTACCAAAAGGAGCGGTTCAGCTACACAGTAATAGGGCATACAGTGAATGCAATGCCTACCAAAAATTTCAAGGCACTCCAATACCCCTTGGAAGTGACATGGAGGTCAGAGGGCCTTAACTAAACCGTATTTTCCATTTATAGCAACTGGGTCCCCTGTACACTGTTGGCCTAAGCAGGGAATGGAAGGTTTTCCAAAAATTATTAGGCACTGCAATGCCGCTTGAAACAGACGTGGATTACAGCGTATTAAAAACCTTCTACCCATTATTGGGGAGTGGGTCTCCCTTAGTGTTCGCCTATGCATTGAAAAGCAAAAGCTGACAAAAATTAGGAGGAAATGCAATGCCCGTTGCAAGAGTCGTGCAGGTTAGAGGTAATTAAAAACAACATGTCAATGCCCCTTGGAAGAGCTGTGGAGTTCAGAGTGGTTTAACAAGACAGTTTTAATGCCCCTTAGAAGAGACGTGGAGTTCAGAGTGGTTTAACAAGACAGTTTTAATGCCCCTTGGAAGAGATGTGGAGGTCACAGTAGCTTAACAAGATGGTTTTAATGCCCCTTGGAAGAGACGTGGAGTTCAAAGTGGTTTAACAAGACAGTTTTAATGCCCCTTGGAAGAGTGGTGGAGGTTACAGTGGAATAAAAAGACAATATCAATGCCCCGTGGAAGAGACGAGGAGGTCACAGTAGCTTAACAAGATGGTTTTAATGCCCCTTGGAAGAGACGTGGAGTTCAGAGTGGTTTAGCAAGACAGTTTTAATGCCCCTTGGAAGAGTGGTGGAGGTTACAGTGGAATAAAAAGACAATATCAATGCCCCGTGGAAGAGACGTGGAGGTCACAGTAGCTTAGCAAGACGGTTTTAATGCCCCTTGGAAGAGTGGTGAAGGTCGCAGTGGAATAAAAAGACAATATCAATGCCCCTTGGAAGAGTGGTGGAGGTTACAGTGGAATAAAAAGACAATATCAATGCCCTGTGGAAGAGACGTGGAGGTCACAGTAGCTTAACAAGATGCTTTTAATGCCCCTTGGAAGAGTGGTGGAGGACGCAGTGGAATAAAAAGACAATATTAACGACCCTTGGAAGAGACGTGGAGGTCACAGTAGCTTAACAAGACGATTTTAATGCCCCTTACAAGAGCCATGCAGTACAGCATATTAAAAACATTATTCCCATTATTGGGGAGTGGGTCTCCCATAGTCTTTGCCTATGCCTTCCAAGCAAAAGCTGCCAAAAATTAGGAAGGGGGAACTTGCAATGTCCCTTACAAGAGCCATGCAGTACAGCATATTAAAAACATTATTCCCATTATTGGGGAGTGGGTCTCCCATAGTCTTTGCCTATGCCTTCCAAGCAAAAGCTGCCAAAAATTAGGACAGAGGAACTTGCAATGCTGGCAACATGGACCACGGTCACCCTGGTGGTATAGTGGTCGTGGAGGCTGAGGATAAGGAGAAGAGCAAAAAACAGCCGAAATGAGGAAGCGTATACCCATGTGTGGGAGTGAAGCGATGCATGGGAATACACCTCCCGAAATAACACAGTGGATTTGACTTTATGTTACTCTGCTGTCATTTGGTGGTGATGAGAAGTCTGGCCCAATCTTGCCCTTGTTCATTTTGATAAGGGTCAGCTTGTCAGCATTGTCAATTGACAGGCGAGTGCACTTATCAGTTATAATTCCCCCAGCGGCACTAAAAACACGCTCCGATAACACGCTAGCGTCAGGGCAGGCCAGGACCTCCAAGGCGTACAGAGCGAGTTCATTCCAAGTGTCCAGCTTGGATACCCAATAATTAAAAGGCACAGAGGAATCACGGAGGACGCTGGTACGATCGGCAAGGTACTCCCTCACCATCTTTTGAAACTTTCCACTCCTTGTGAGAGTACCCCGCGCCTCAGGGCCTGTAAGCTGGGCGGGTTTCAGAAAACTGTCCCAGAACATTGACAGTGTTCCCCTGCCTCTGCTGGATTGGAGTTGCATCTCTCTCGCCTGTACGCCTTGGTTGGGCAACGAACTGTGACCTCTGCCGCTAGCGTGTTCAGATGGGAATTTTTTTAAGAGTTCTGCAGCAAGGGCCTTCTGGTATTGCCCCATTTTTGTAGACCTCTCCACCTCAGGAATAAGAGAGTGAAAGTTCTCCTTGTAGCGGGGGTCTACAAGTGTCACCAACCAGTAATGACTGTCACCCAACATTCTGACAACGCGAGGGTCACGGTTAAGGCAGCGTAACATAAAGTCAGCCATGCGTGCCAGACTGGTAACGGGCAAGATTTCCGTGTCCTCACCAAGATGACGACTGACCATGCTCTCCTCCTCCTCCTCCTCCTCCTCTTCCTCCTCCCCCCTGTCCTCAGGCCACCCACGCTGAACCGACGGTATGACACTTGTACAGGTACTACCGTCTACAATGCATGATAGCAGCTCCTGTTCTTCCTCCTCCTCCTCCTCCTCCTCTCCCTCATTGTCCCCCAATGCACGTTGGGATGAGATGAGGCTGGGCTGTGTGTAATCGCCCACTACGGCTTCTTGATCCATCTCATCATACTCTGGCTGCAATGCCTCCTCTTTAATTCTCTGCAGAGCGCGTTGCAAAAGACAGACAAGTGGGATGCTGACACTAATGATGGCGTCATCGCCACTCACCATCTTGGTGGCCTCCTCAAAGTTTGTCAGGATGGTACATATGTCAGACATCCAGGTCCACTCCTGAGGTCTTATGTGTGGAGTCTGACCTGAATATCGACTGCCTTGTTGCAGCTGGTACTCCACAACTGCTCCCTTCTGCTCACAAATCCTTTGCAACATGTGGAGGGTAGAGTTCCAATGTGTGGGGACATCACACACCAGTCGGTGTGCCGGAAGCTGCAAACGCTGCTGCAACACAGCAAGGGCGGCGGAAGCTGTAGCCGAATTGCGAAAATGAGCTGACAGGCGGCGTACTTTCACGAGCAGATCTGGCAACTCAGGGTACGATTTAAGAAACCGCTGAACCACGAGGTTAAGCACATGAGCCACGCATGGTACGTGTGTGATCTCACCTCGCCTCAGAGCCGCCACCAGGTTACGGCCATTGTCACACGCGACCATGCCGGGATGTAGGTTCAGCGGTCTCAGCCACAGATCTGCCTGCTCTTTCACAGCTGTCCACAACTCACAAGCAGTGTGAGGTTTATCACCTAAGCTTATGAGTTTCAGCACAGCCTGTTGCCGCTTGGCGGAGGCAGTACTGCAATGCTCCCAGCTTGTAACTGATGTGGTGATATCTGAGATGGAGGCTGAACATGAGGAGGAGGAGGAGGATGCGCAGGAGCTGTACACTGTGGGGGCAACTCTGACTGACATAGGGCCCGCAATCCTCGGTGTGGGGAGGATGTGTTCCGTCCCAAGGTCCGACTGGGTCCCGGCTTCCACTATGTTTACCCAGTGTGCCGTCAGAGAGATGTACTGTCCCTGGCCACAAGCACTTGTCCACGTGTCCGTTGTCAGGTGGACTCTCCCAGTAACTGCGTTGTTGAGGGCACGGCAGATGCTTTGGGACACGTGCTTGTGTAGTGCGGGAATGGCACACCGGGCAAAATAGTGTCGGCTGGGGACCGAGTACCGAGGGACGGCCACCGCCATAAGATTGCGGAAGGATTCTGTCTCCACCAGCCTAAAAGGCAGCATTTCCAATGCAAGCAGTCGTGAAATGTGTGAATTTAGGACTGTGGCCTGTGGGGCGTTAGCTGCGAATTTCCGCTTTCGTTCAAAGGTCTGGGATATGGACAATTGAACGCTGCGGTGGGACGTGGACGTGGACGTTGATGCTGTTTCTTGAGAAACTGCCATAACAAGTGAAGACTGAGAGGAGGGGGCATCTTTACATGCAGTATGGACAGGGGATTGCCTTGCACACACAACAGGGGGTTCTATTGCACGCACAACAGTGGAAGATGCAGTTGTGACACCCGCTGACACTGGTCGTGGACCCTGGGTTTCGCCCCACAAAGTCGGGTGCTTTGCTGCCATGTGCCTGATCATGCTGGTGGTGGTCAGGCTGGTAGTTTTGTCACCCCTGCTGATGCTGGCATGGCAGGTGGAACATATGGCCTTTTTGGGGTTATCAGCAGAGTCTTTAAAAAAATTCCAGACTCTGGAAGACCTACCGCTTGTACTGGCAATGTCCCTCGTGTTGGTGTTACGGGGAACGGTTGCCTGCCTTCTGTCAGCGGCCACCACACTGCTTCTTCCTGCCTGTTGGGGTACTCTGCCTCCCTCCCCCTGTGTGCTGCTGGCCTCACTCTGCATGTCCTCCTTCCACGTTGGGTCAGTTACTAGATCATCCACCACCTCCTCCTCTTCCACTTGCACACCACGATCCTCCTCCTCACTTCCTGGCAATTGTGTCTCGTCATCGTCCACCTCTTGTGACAGATTGCCAACGTCGACTTCCTGTGGCCGTGGCTGTTCAAATATTTGGGCATCGCAACATGGGATCTCCTCTTCCACCACTTCAAGCATATCAGGCGAGGGGCCCAAATATGGAAATGGACCAGTGAACAGCTCTTCAGAGTGTCCAAGTGTGGGATCACTTGCTGTCTGACGACACTCGGCATGGTGGGAGGAAGGAGCATCAGGGTGAGGAGGAGTATGCGGTCGAGACTCATGGCTACTAAGAGTTGACCGTGTGGAAGACAGACCGGAGGTGGTGGTGCCCAGGTAACTGGAAGTATTATCTGCTATCCAATTAATAACCTGTTCACACTGATCAGTTCTCAATACTGGTGTTGTTCTGTGCTTCCCTAGTAATTCGGTCAAGAAGTGGGAGCGAGAAGATGTGGCTGTTGGTTGTGGCACATTTTCACCTTGGCCACGGCCCCGTCCTCTGCACGAACCATCACCAGAACGTCCACTTCCACGTCCCTTGCCACGCGCCTTGCCCATTGTAAATGAAGTAAAATAGCTTACACTTGCACTATCAATGGAAAAAGGGTAATATAGAGTAGATTAGAACCGTGGAAGAGGAAAACCACAGTTATTGTTTACTGGGGTATACCACACTTTTTTAAATAGAGATATTTGCGGCTGAACAGTGAGCGACACACTCAAACTGCTTTTTTTTTAGATACCAAAGGCCCAAAACTGGATAGTACAGCGATTTGACCCGTGGAACTGCGAAACCACACTGGGATGTCGGGCCTACACAAGACTATTTTCAACAGATATATTTTTGTGTCACAGCAGTCAGGAGACACTACTGTTTTTCTTTACGGAAAAAACTACCAAAACCTGAATAATAGAGATTTTTTACCGTGGGATGGCAAAACCACAGTTATTGTTTACTGGGGTATACCACACTTTTTTAAATAGAGATATTTGCGGCTGAACAGTGAGCGACACACTCAAACTGCTTTTTTTTAGATACCAAAGGCCCAAAACTGGATAGTACAGCGATTTGACCCGTGGAACTGCGAAACCACACTGGGATGTCGGGCCTACACAAGACTATTTTCAACAGATATATTTTTGTGTCACAGCAGTCAGGAGACACTACTGTTTTTCTTTACGGAAAAAACTACCAAAACCTGAATAATAGAGATTTTTTACCGTGGGATGGCAAAACCACAGTTATTGTTTACTGGGGTATACCACACTTTTTTAAATAGAGATATTTGCGGCTGAACAGTGAGCGACACACTCAAACTGCTTTTTTTTAGATACCAAAGGCCCAAAACTGGATAGTACAGCGATTTGACCCGTGGAACTGCGAAACCACACTGGGATGTCGGGCCTACACAAGACTATTTTCAACAGATATATTTTTGTGTCACAGCAGTCAGGAGACACTACTGTTTTTCTTTACGGAAAAAACTACCAAAACCTGAATAATAGAGATTTTTTACCGTGGGATGGCAAAACCACAGTTATTGTTTACTGGGGTATACCACACTTTTTTAAATAGAGATATTTGCGGCTGAACAGTGAGCGACACACTCAAACTGCTTTTTTTTAGATACCAAAGGCCCAAAACTGGATAGTACAGCGATTTGACCCGTGGAACTGCGAAACCACACTGGGATGTCGGGCCTACACAAGACTATTTTCAACAGATATATTTTTGTGTCACAACAGTCAGGAGACACTACTGTTTTTCTTTACGGAAAAAACTACCAAAACCTGAATAATAGAGAATTTTTACCGTGGGATGGCAAAACCACAGTTATTGTTTACTGGGGTATACCACACTTTTTTAAATAGAGATATTTGCGGCTGAACAGTGAGCGACACACTCAAACTGCTTTTTTTTAGATACCAAAGGCCCAAAACTGGATAGTACAGCGATTTGACCCGTGGAACTGCGAAACCACACTGGGATGTCGGGCCTACACAAGACTATTTTCAACAGATATATTTTTGTGTCACAACAGTCAGGAGACACTACTGTTTTTCTTTACGGAAAAAACTACCAAAAGCTGAATAATAGAGATTTTTTACCGTGGGATGGCAAAACCACAGTTATTGTTTACTGGGGTATACCACACTGTTTTAAATAGAGATATTTGCGGCTGAACAGTGAGCGACACTCTCAAACTGTTTTTTTTTTAGATACAAATGGCCCAAAATGGATAATACAGAGGTTTGAACCGTGGAAGTGCAAAACCACACTTCTGTTTCTCTAGCCTACACCAGACTATTTTCAACAGTTATATTTGTGTCTGAAAAATCAGAGACACGCTTTTTTTTTATTGGGGGGGGGACGGGGACACACAGCAAAAGGTTAATAAGACGGGTATTTGTACAGTGTGAAGGAGGAAAAAAAAAGGAGGATTTAGATGAAAAAAAAAGGATTTTTCCTGGCCCCCGACACCTGGTGCTAAGTCCAGCAATTTAAGCAACAGGAGCACACAGGACTGTAATGCAGCGTTTGCTGGTATAACCACTGTGTCTCCTATACAGCCTGCCTGCCTGGTATCTGGGATGGATATTAGTCCTGAAAAGGACTGTTTGTTTGTTCTGGCAGCCTTTACGGACCCTACACTAACTATTTTGCAGTTTATATCTCTCCCTAAATCAGCAGCGCTGTCCCTACACTGTCCAATCCGGAGCGACTGTGTCCAAGATGGCGGCGCCCCGTTTTAAATACTCGAGGTGACGCTGTGCGGCCAGCCAATCACTGTAATGCCCACAACCAACATGGCTGCAGCATTACAGTGACTGGCTGGCAATCCCTGCATGTTCATTGGCTCTGTAAAGAGCGCCAAACATGCAAGGCGGAGACCCGAGCTCCCGCCCGAGTAACCCGGAAATGCTCGGTGCTCGCCGAACATCCCGAGTAGCGTGATGCTCGGGCGAGTACCGAGCAGTGTCGAGCATGTTCGCTCAACACTAAAAATTACTAATCATGTTTATCTGTATCTTGGCTGGAAAATAATTTGGGCTTTGTAGCAGTGTGCAGTACTGATTCTATTAGGCCATCTATACTAAGCTCCACCAGATTTAAAATTAATAATAATTTTTAGCTGCATCTAGCCCGGAAAATAATTTTGGGGCTCCGAGATGCGCAAGACACATAAGTGCCTTCTTGCTGCACTACCTGCAACATGACCCTCAGATTGTCAGAATTCGAAGTAATCCTGACTACTGGGTTGCCACACTCTTAGATCCCTGACACTCTTCAATCAACCTTTTCATTTTAATAAAGACAAACAAAATGGTCATTTTTGAAATTATAAACATTAGCAGGTTATTAGAAACTGAAATCAAACAGTTTTCAACTCAAAACTTTATTCTAGGTGATGCTACATTTGCACATAGGACCCCTTGTTCGAAAGGAGCTTCTGAACTCTCTCGTCCATTGAATTTGTCAGGTTTTGGATGGTTTCTGCTTCAATTGTTTTGCATGAGGACAGAATACCCTCCCAGAGCTGTTGCTTAGATGTGAACTGCCTCCCGCTATCATAGACACTCCTTTTGATGATGCTCCAGAGGTTCTGAATGGGGAAGAGGTCAGGGGAGCATGGGGGTCACACCATAAGTTTGTCCCCTTTTATGCCCATATCAGCCAGAGATGCAGATGTGTTATGTGCAGCATGAGACGGTGCATTATCATGCATAAAAATGATCTTGCTGTGGAATACACGGTTCTTCTTCTTGAACCATGGCAGGAAGTGCTGTTTGAGAAACTCCACATACATTATGGAGTTAATCTTTACCCCTTCAGGGATCCTAAAGGGGCCGACAATCTCTCTCCCCATGATTCCAGCCCAAAACATTACTCCACCTCCTCCTTGTTGGCGCTGTAGCCGTGTTTGCGTGGGGTGTCCATCAACCAGCCATCCTCCACTCCATCCATCTGGACCATCGAGCGTTGCACGGCACTCATCCGTGAACAAAACAGTTTTGAAATCAGTCTTCATGTAATGTTTGGCCCACTGGAGCCGTTTCTGCTTGTGTGAAGTGGATAGAGGAGGTCGACAGGATGGCGTACGCACAGCTACAAACCTCTGAAGGACCCTGCATCTTGTTGTTCGGGGGACGTTGGGGACACCAGCAGCTTCAAAAACTTGTCTGCTGCTATGACAAGGCTTTTTTGCCGCTGCTCTTTTAACCTGACGTAATTGCCTGTAGGAAAGAGTCCTCAATTTGCCCTTATCAGCACGCACACATGTGTACTGTGAATCAGCTACATACTTCTTGATTGCCAAGACACTTCATCCTGATCATCGCACAATGTTGATTGTAGTCATGCCTTGACCTAAACACTCCACAATTTGTTGCTTCTCAGCAGCCGACACATCCTTTTTCTTTCCCATTTTGGCAGAAAATGTAGGCTGCTTAATAATGTGGGACAGCCTTCTTATGTAGTCTTGCCTTTCATTGGACACACCTGCCAAACTAATTAGCACAGGTGTCTGCAATTGCTTACAGTGATATAAAGAGCCCTGACACACATCACCATCAATGAGTTTAACTGACAAACAAACAAATTCTTCCCTTATCACTCCTAAACACTTTTTGCATAATAATTTGGAACACAGTGTACATGTGCTTTTCCACAAAACACCAGTGGTTCACGTAGTGAATCTTACAGTTCTAACTTGCTAACCGTGGTCTGTATGGAGTTGTTCAATAAAGGGCCCAAAATTAAGATAACATAGATGGGAGAGGTCTCTATGAATAGGAATTCCTAAGTATTTGATACCCTGTGAGGGGCAGACAAAGGGAAAGTTGGACTGGATGGAATCCTGTATGGATTTGGGGAGGGAGACATCGAGGGCCTCAGACTTCGCTGCATTGATTTTAAAATTTGACCATGTAACAAAGTGATCTATTTCAGCCATAACAGCATGGATGGATATATGTGATTGAGTGATGTATACTAGGACATCATCAGCAAATAGAGAGCACTTGTACTCGGTGCCTCCCACCTCAATCCACCTAATATTGGGGTTATGGCGAATTGATGAGAGCAGGTGCTCAGTCACTAGGATGTATAAGAGAGGGGACAGAGGACATCCCTGCCTTGTCCCATTGGTGATTATGAAAGGTGATGAAAATGTTCTGACGCGCCCCCTGGGCCTTGGGACACCCGGAGCCGGACCCTTTTTGGTGGATGTTGGTGGTTGTAGTCTCCGTGGCGGCGACCCGGTTCCATGGCTCAGGGCGGTCAAACCAGTGGCGGAACTATTTATGTGGTTTTGATGTTTAAATGTCCGACTACGCCACCCGTGGATTGCGGTCAGAGTGAACCGCCGCTGCAGGGCAGACCGCTGAGGCTGGTGTTGTGGGTGCAGCAGAGCGTAGTATAACTCCCCATGGGAGGAGTATAGCCTCAGGGCAGTGTATGCGGAGGATGGGGGTGATGGTGCAGGGCAGCAGCAGTAACGACACGGAGTCAGTGATGCAGTCCAGGGCCTTTACTCACAGTTCTTATTATCCAGACCACTTCTGCAGGTAACGGCTGCCCACGTCGTACTGTGCTCACCAGGTGAGGGGCTCAGACAACTCCCAGATAACTTTGGAGCGCTTCACAGGACCCCCTTTGTGTGTCCTTTGTCTGGCCTTTCTTGCCAACCCTTCTGTCCTGCTGCCTCGGGCCTCCTCTTGGTAAACTTGGCGCCAGTTTCCCTGACCCTATGTGGTGCCTTCCTAGCGGGTGTAGCGAGGGGCTGCGCCACATAAAATGTCACAGCCTCCGGTTTCTAGCTGAGGGTCGTTTCCCGCCTCCACTAGTTTCGGGGACCGGTCTCCCGCTTTGGCCTGACCCCTCCACGCAGGTGGATTCGGGCGTGCGGTGGCGACTCGCCCGTCCCCACCCCTGGGATCCCTTCGTTCCTCATTCCTGGAGCCTTCTCCACTCCTCTTCCTTCCTTCTCCCTCTTCCAGGCCTGGGCCTCTGTTACTAGGCCCGCCTCCGGAGCAGAACTCATGCAGAGCCCCTGCTCCCTGTCACTTCTGCTCAGACTTCTCTGCACTGATCTAAGATGGTGCCCACCTTTTATACTCCCTTCTCAATGCACCCAGGAACTGCTTCCTCCCTGCTCCTGCACTACAGGGTTCCCCTTCCTCAGTGTTCCCTCCCCCCACTCCAGCCAGGGACAGGGACTGTCGTGCCCATCTCAGGGGCATATTGGTCGCCCTGCCCCATGGCAATGTGGTGTAATGCATGCAGGTGTCGGGTCCTGATCCACACTCCATCCTTACCTGAGAGTGAGATATCACACCTCTGGGTGAGGTGGAATACCTCTGTAGCAACCGAGCCCTCAGGGTGCTACAGTTCCATTTATCTTCAGTCTAGGTGACGTACTGCGATACAGGGCCGTGATTTTGGCTATAAAAGGGTCCCCTAGACCCCTACCCCAAGCTTTTTAAGAGAATAATATATGGCGTGCCAGGAGACTCTATGGAATGCTTTCTCAGCATCCAACGAGAGTATCTAATTACAAATTTTTTACTGCATCTAGCCCAGGAAATACTTTGTGCCTAGTAGCAGTGTCTGCTAGTCAGCGGATTATCCCGGCTGTTAAGCAAGCTACACCACCTGTAGTTTGGACACTTAATTTTTTCAAAGGAAATGCTTCGGGACCACGGGATACTCAGTGAAGAGCATCAGGAGGCACCCCAAGGCATAGGGGCTGGGACTGGCGGTAGGATGCCTTGCGGTGGACAGCCGAGCTCGATCCTTATAAAAGCTTTTTAACTGCAGCAGCTTTAGTGGACGCTACTGGAGCTGGAATTACGCGGCTGCTGACATGAGACTTGCCCTCCAATAGATCCTTGTAAAAGGATTTAAAGTGTACTCATTCAAATTAGAGAGACAATTTAAATTAAAAAGCTTAGAGCTGCCTCCACCACAGGGGGGCTCGCTGGACCCACCAGCGGACAGGCACCAGTATTGGGAGAGGGGGGCTGGCCGTCAGGGTCCACCGCGGCTCTGGCACAAACCCGGCGACACGGAGGTGGCACGGGCAGGAACGGACTGGCCGTGTCGGCTTCTCACTTTTTGGATTTTAGAAGGGCATGACATGCCTATATCTGTGTCTCCCCCTCCTTTTACTCCTCCACCTCTTTTCTTTTCGCATGACTATATGTACTTGTCACTTTTCCATGTGTTAGTTATGTCTTCTGAGCAGTTTGTCAGCTTTTGGACACCTTTGAAGGTGTTTTCTATGTGTTTCTATGTGTTTTTCTTTGCCTGCCATTGGTTTTAACGGTGTTCGAAGGTGTTCGACGAACAGTTCGACGAACAGTTCGGCGAACACACGGGTGTTCGACGAACCAAACCGAACTCGAACACTGCGGGGGTGGCTCAACACTAATCCTCACCAGACACCACAGGTGGCGTCACGACAAATCCCCTATAAATAATCCCCTATAAATAATACCTTTTGCACTGACCGCCCCGGGCCAGCCACCGTGATATTCCCCAAAAGCCGCCATAAGGCCAGGCTGCAGTGTGCCCCACGGCCTTGCGGGGCGAGTCAGGCACTTAGCTGTAGACTGGCAGACTCGGGAGGTGGTAAAATGGAGCGAGTATTGCCAAGAACACTGCTTGGTCACTCGGATAGCCATGGTGGATCTGATTTCAGGAATGTGTTTTCTGAACAGGGGTGTCAAGAGATTCCTCCCCATCATCCTTACGATTGCGTCATTAATATTATTCCTGGGGCCAAGCTGCCAAAAAAGCAGGTTATATAATATCTCTGGTTCAGAGAGGCAGGCCATGAAAAACTAGATCACTGAAAGTCTACCATTGGGCCATATAAGACGTTCTTCATCTCCCGTTGCAGTGGGGTTTTTATTTGTCAAAAAAAAAGACTGGGGGTTGCGCCCCCGCCTTGATTTTCGCGAGTTTAATCGGATCACGGTCTGGGATGCATATCCTCTCCCTCTCATCCCCGACCTCTTTAGAAAAAAATTTGGCTCCTACGATTTGATTAAACTAGACCTCAGGGGGGCTTATAATCTCAATCACATTGAGGAGATGAGTGGAAGATGGCCTTCAATACTCCTGAGGGGCACTATGAAAAGCTTGTGATGGCATTTGGGTTGACTAATGCTCCCGCTTTCTTTCAACACTGTTAGTGACATTTTTAGTCATCTGGCAGGTAGATCACAACAAACCAATCTTGATGACATATTAATTTATTTACCTCCAGTCACATCAGGTACATGTCAGGCAGGTCTTACAGATACTCAAAGATAATAAATTATTTGTCAAACCAGAGAAATGTATGTTCTCCATTCAGGGTTAGTTCTTATCATTCACCGTTTTTGCATGGATCTGGCCAAAGTCCGGACGGTACTGGATTGGTATTATATTCAAGACTTAAAGGCGTTACAAAGTTTTTTGGGTTTCGCCAGCTACTACTGTAAGTTCATCAAAAACTTTTCGGTAGTGGCCAAACCTCTGATGGACTATTTTGCCAAATAGAAAAAAAAAATTAAGATTTTATTATTTTACTTTCCATTCTTGTAGCTAAACACAATCCAGCTAAGTTTAAAATTGAAATGAAGCCCTTGTACCCCCCTCTCTAGGTGCTTCTGTACCAACTCCTCCCTGGTCCAGGATGGTCTCTATATCACGGCCTCCAGCAATAACCTATTGACACATGATTGTGGCAGCCCTCACGTGCTGATATATCACAGTGCCAATAGAAGTGGGAAGCGGCACAGAAATCACAAAATAAAGGCAGTGTTTGTGGTAATGCAAGAATCCAGCAAGCAGAGTAATCCACACATCATACAACAGCCCAACATGGATGATGAAAAGCTGCGTCTTCAGGCGTCTGTGTAAGAACGTCACATTTTTGTTTTAAGCACCAAATGGAATAGCTGAATGCCAGGATACAGAGACCGGCGGGGGGCAGGGAAGCGCTGTCCGCTGGATTTTGTGCTGGTTTCACAAGCGGTCACCCTGCAGTTTTCTCCGGATAATGCTGTGGAGACTTTTCACAAAACATCTAATAATTGTGAACCTTCCACTCACATGTTTATTATCTTGTCCGCTGGTCAGACTGGGGAGGATGAAAGCTGGACAAGGGATGAAGAATGATCCTTATTACATATAATGGGTGCACTGAGCGATTGTGAAAAGTCGCAGAGGACTGAGAGCAGAAGGGCAGAGGGTTTCCTCTTCCTCACAGGGACCAGCACAGAAGCCGGAGCAGAAGGGCAGAGGGTTTCCTCTTCCTCACAAGGACCAGCACAGAAGCCGGAGCAGAAGGGGAGACAAGGACTGAGCCACTTACACAGACAGAAAGCTGAGGAGAGGAGGGCATGTTATTACTCCAGGATCCGCTCCATTCATTCCCTATGTGGCATTCAAGCGCTGACCTCGGCTTTTCCGGAGCCCCATAGAGAATGAATGGAGCTGCAGTTGATCCCTGACTTTCCACTCCTTCCCGATCAGACGATGGCTCGCAGCGGTCAGACCCCACGATCAGTAAGTGATCACCGAGCCTGTGGATAAGTGATAACTTGTTTTCTTCAGACATCCCCTTTAAGTAATGGAGCATGCCAGCAGAGAAGGTGGGAGGAGGCGCTGGTTACACAGGAGACTTTAACTCTGGAGGCCGCATATAGGGCATGTGAGGGGAGGACACTTCCCATATTCATCATTACTGAACCCCCGCTCTGTGCGGCTCTTATCTGAGCTGCAGGAGACGCAGCAGTTACTAATCAGCCGCTCTCCGTTCACTTGCAGTCGTCCGAGCTCTGCTGTGCCTGTTAGGGGTGAAGTTCGGGTCCTTGGAGGCATCTACTATGCAGCCTGCACAGCAGATCACAGCCCGAGCACAGCGTCTCCGGGTAAATCTCCACCTTGTGAGTTGCTTCTTGTGCAGCAGCCCCATGCACGTTGCTCTGCTCTCCTCGGCCAGCTCCTGCTGAATACTGAGCTCCTCTGCCCAATCTAGGAGCTCAATAGCCCTGATCACGTCAGTGGTAGCCCAGCGCTGCTTGATCAGATTTACAAATGGCAAACTAATCAGCCCTAGGTATTTCTAATATGTGCAGAGCAGGCGACATAAGTCTGACCGGTGTCCTCATAGACCTTTCCTCAGCCGGGGTCTAATAGGAGCAGTAAGATGGCCGTCATGGGGTCCATTGTTAGATCTCAGCTGCCATAGAAACTCATTGGCACCATGATCACGCCTCCCTCTCCTGTCTAAAGTGCCTAAATGCTGTGGAAGCCCCCTACTGTGTCTTACAATGGATTAAGCTGCCAGGATCAAGGTTGGCTCCACTGTGGGCAGCTGAGGCAGGAGCAGGACTGTGTTATACAGCCACACTTCTGCCGCAGATCTTGTAAGGACCTGCCTGATGATAATGTGTCCTATAGAGCAGGTCTTGGTACCGGACTGCCCTGTACATATTTACCACTAGCTGGGAACCAGTTACTTACAAGGTCTAGTTTCGGATGTGTTTCCAGGATCTGTAGTTATCAGCATTTTATCCTTAAGGCCGAGTTATAATATCACTGTAACACTCTCGCCCTTTACCTGTATACCTGCCCTGTGTGCTGCACAAAAGTATATAACAAAATGTGTGTACACAGATATCTATCTCCTGAATGGTATTACTGCTAGATCTCCTGTACATAGAAATATGAGGTTCTTAGCGCACATTTTGAGCAAATTGTGCGAGCCCATCTGCCAACGTCAAGGCGACCTCTTCAGATGGGTCCCTACACTAACATTACACTAACTTACTAACTGGGACTAGTTTTTTGTATTATTATTATTACCACCATTTTTACTATTTATTATTATTGCATTAATGCAATTAATTGTAACTGTTATAAAACGAATTAAAAAAATGTAATTCTAATTTTTTCTTATTATTCTTGTGATTCTAATAATGGTATTACTAAAATCCCTATGCCTAAAGCTGTTGATCCTGAAGAAGGCAAAAACCCCAGGACACCTTCAGCCAATTTGTGTCACAGGGGAAAATTTCCTTCTTGACCCCGGGAAAAGGCGATCAGTCCTAGGACCCTGGATCAAACCTAATAATGTTATTACAAGTTATATAACATTACACTAATTATTGTACTACTGGAGTTATTTTAATTTGTTTTTATAAATCTATTTGATATGGTTATTATTACATTGTGCTATCTTATTACAGTATTATTCTTCTTTCCTTTCACTACTAATACTGCCCTATATCTACAGTGTTGATCCAGAAGAAGGCAAAAACCCCAGGATGCCTTCAGCCAATTTGTGTCACAGGGGAAAAATTCCTTCTTGACCCCGGGAAAAGGCGATCAGTCCTAGGACCCTGGATCAAACCTAATAATGTTATTACAAGTTATATAATATTACACTAATTATTGTACTACTGGAGTTATTTTAATTTGTTTTTATAAATCTATTTGATATGGCTATTATTAAATTGTGCTATCTTATTACAGTATTATTCTTCTTTCCTATCACTACTAATATTGCCCTATACCTACAGTGTTGATCCAGAAGAAGGCAAAAACCCCTGGACACCTTCAGCCAATTTGTGTCACAGGGGAAAAATTCCTTCTTGACCCCGAGAAAAGGCGATCAGTCCTAGGACCCTGGATCACACTGCTATTCTACCTACTACTATTACTACTGTTATTTTATTACTTTCTTACTATTATCACTAGTATTATTATTCATATTACACTAATATGGATATACTACCACTATATTACTACCATCTCTTTCCCCCTAAGGATCTTAAGGTGCAGTTCTGTCCTCCTCCTCCTATTCTGTCCTCCTCCTCTTCCATCCTCCTCCACTTCCATCCTCCTCCTCTTCCGTCCTCTTCCTCTTCCGTCCTCCTCCTCTTCCGTCCTCCTCCTCTTCCGTCCTCCTCCTCTTACATCCTCCTTCTCTTCCGTCCTCCTCCTCTTCTGTCCTCCGCCTCTTCCGTCCTCCGCCTCTTCTGTCCTCTGCCTCTTCCGTCCTCTGCCTTTTCTGTCCTCCGCCTCTTCCGTCCTCCTTCTCTTCCGTTCTCTTCCTCTAACGTCCTCCTCCTCTTACGTCCTCCTCATCTTCTGTCCTCCTCCTCTTCCGTCCTCCTTCTCTTCCGTCCTCTGCCTCTTCCGTCCTCCGCCTCTTCTGTCCTCCGCCTCTTCCATCCTCCGCCTCTTCCGTCCTTCGCCTCTTCCGTCCTCCTTCTCTTCCATCCTCCTCCTCTTCCGTCCTCCTCCTTTTCCGTCCTCCTCCTCTTCTGTCCTCCTCCTCTTCCGTCCTCCGCCTCTTCCGTCCTCCGTCTCTTCCGTCCTCCGCCTCTTCCGTCCTCTTCCTCTTCCGTCCTCCTCCTGAGACGTAATAAATAGCATTAAAGCTGCAGTAATTGTTTATATTATATATACACACTGCTCAAAAAAATAAAGGGAACACTCAAATAACACATCCTAGATCTGAATGAATGAAATATTCTCATTGAATACTTTGTTCTGTACAAAGTTGAATGTGTTGACAACAAAATCACACAAAAATCATCAATGGAAATAAAATTTATTAACCAATGGAGGCCTGGATTCGGAGTCACCCCCAAAATTAAAGTGGAAAAACACACTACAGGCTGATCCAACTTTGATGTAATGTCCTTAAAACAAGTCAAAATGAGGCTCAGTATTGTGTGTGGCCTCCACGTGCCTGTATAACCTCCCTACAACGCCTGGACATGCTCCTGATGAGGTTGCGGAAGGTCTCCTGTGGGATCTCCTCCCAGACCTGGACTAAAGCATCCACCAACTCCTGGACAGTCTGTGGTGCAACGTGACGTTGGTGGATGGAGTGAGGCATGATGTCCCAGATGTGCTCAATGGGATTCAGGTCTGGGGAATGGGCGGGCCAGTCCATAGCTTCAATGCCTTCATCTTGCAGGAACTGCTGACACACTACAGCCACATGAGGTCTGGCCCATCTGTGGACGTCTGGCCCTCATCCCACTCTCATGGAGTCGGTTTCTAACCGTTTATGCAGACACATGCACATTTGTGGCCTGCTGGAGGTCATTTTGCATGGCTATGGAAGTGCTCCTCCTGTTCCTCCTTGCACAAAGGCAGAGGTAGGGGTCCTGCTGCTGGGTTGTTGCCCTCCTATGGCTCCCTCCACGTCTCCTGGTGTACTGGCATGTCTACTGGTAGCGCCTCCAGCCTCTGGACACTACGCTGACAGACGCAGCAAACCTTCTTGCCACAGCTCGCATTGATGTGCCATCCTGGATGAGCTGCACTACCTGAGCAACTTCTGTTGGTTGTAGAGTCCGTCTCATGCTACCATGAGTGTGAAAGCACAACCAACATTCAAAAGTGACCAAAACATCAGCCAGAAAGCATTGGTACTGAGATGTGGTCTGTGGTCTCCACCTGCATAACCACTCCTTTATTGAGTGTGTCTTGATAATTGCCAATAATTTCCATCTATTGTCTATTCCATTTGCACAACAGCATGTGAAATTAATTGTCAATCAGTGTTGCTTCCTAAGTGGACAGTTTGATTTCACAGAAGTTTGATTTACTTGGAGTTATATTCTGTTGTTTAAGTGTTCTCTTTATTTTTTTGAGCAGTGTATATTTTCTCATGTCATGTATTTACTACTAAAAGTAATTTTTTACATTTAGGTTTCATTAAGTGTTTTACACCGACTATTACAGACTTATTGTTTCCCTGCACATTCAAGTTTTGTGTTTTCTTTGGGCATAGATCAGCTAATAGGCACTCAGGAAAAAAAAACAGATTAAAGATCTACAAACTGTCCCTTAAGACTAAGGAGCTCACTGATAGATTCTCAGTTAGCTAATTTTGCAGCCAGCAATAGACAGTGCAGCACAGATGCTACAGAAGGCAACATTTTTAATGAAACTCAATTACAGAAATCGATTTTAGCCCCAAATACTTGCATTAAAGTAAAAAAAATGGCCCCAAAGCTGGACAACCGCTTTAACTCCTTACCAACATCTGCCGTACATGTATGGTATAAGTCAGTAGCGGGTGTATGGTACAGGGTCAGCTCGCCCCGTACATGGCAGATAATGGCTGTGACAAACAACCAGGACCTGCCTCTAACAGCTGCGAGTGGAGCGAAGATCTGCCCACCACTGTTAACCTGTTCAGTGCTGCTGTCAATCTCTAACAGCAGCATTAACAGCGCGCCAGCATTGGGACGCGTCGTTCCATACGCCCACCGGCGCTCCTGTGACGCGATCATAGGGCGCCGATGGACTGCTATGACATCCGGGGGTCTGCTGAAGCCTCCGTGCCTGTCATTATAAAGCTTCATTTGGGCTGTAAAGAAGACCGTGGTTTTGCTATATGGAGCATTACTGTGGTATCGCTGTATATAGCACAAGCAATCAGATGATGTATACAAATACAGTGAAAAAAAGTATATATATATTTATTAAAACCCCACACGTTCAACTCACCTCCCACTAAAAATAAAGATAATAAAAATATACACATTTTGTGGTATGGTCTCTTTCAGAGAAATACAATCTATCAAAATATAAAAAAAAAAAACGATCAGTGAACACAGAAAAAAATTCAAAAAGACAAAATTGCATTTTTTCGTTCGCCTCAATACTGCAGAAAATCCTGTAAGAAGCGATGACCATGACATATGTGTCCCAAAATGTTATCAATAAAGTCCTCTTGCCCTTCAAAAAATAAGCCCCCACTCAGCTCCATCAACCCGAAAACTGAAAATGTTACGGGTCTCAGAAAAAATGGTGACAGCATCAAAAAAAAGTTTTTTTCTTTTGCCAAAACTATTGGAGAAGTTTGGTCTTGCTGTAATCACACTGAGGAGTAGGATCCTATTACCAGGTCATTTTTACCACACAATGTGCGCTGTTAAAACCCTTCCCAGAAAAACAATGTCAGGCTTTTTTTTTTTCGCACTTTTACTGCACTTGGAATGTTTTTCCCGTTTTCTAGGACTATGTGGTAAATGAATGGTGTCATTTATAAGGACAGCTCATCCTACAAAATAACAAGACCTCACACTATGTGGACAGATATCAAAAAGTTATAGCCCTTGGAAAAAGCGGAGGAAAAAACAGAAAAAAAACATAAATTGGTTATGTCGGGAAGGGGTAAAGCTGAAGAAACGCATGTAAGAGCAGAATATGGAGGAAGGTCAGATATCACAGACTGGTGGATACTACCTGCTCCATCGCTGGCAGAATACTCCACCCCCATGGTGTCCGCTGATATCTTCTCTTGTAGAAACGTCTCCAAACTCTATAAGACATCGGGAACAGTCAGCAGAGGGTTTGATGATTGGCTCATATTGGCGATATACTCAGGGGCATTACTGGGGCCAGGGAAGATTGGGAATGAATAGCGTATTGACTGTTAGAGATGTGATCTCTTCCATTAAAGGGGATGTCTAGTTGGAACAAGTTATCACTGATCTCTGGATAGGTGATGACCTGTCCCAGTGGGAGCACCCCTTTATTATGTGGTATATATGGAGGATGTGATATCATGCAGAGTTCTAGCAGTATTACACTTCGGTCCGTTCTGCGTGCATCTGGGCCATTCCCTATGGAGGAGCGGAGCTGGGGGGAAATATCAGGATCTCGTCGCTGGATCCATCCAGATGGGAGATGTAACGAGTGCGGCGCCCCCCACTGGTGTCTCAGCGTATCATGTGTTGGGGAATAATAACTTATTGTCTGGTAAATGTGCTGACTCCTGTCAGTTGTGGTCGCTGAGTGCGTGTGATGGGATGTGGCTCCGTCCGTTATATTATATCACGTCTTATACCTATAATCTCTCGCTGATCGCAGGTGTCTGTCTTCACACTCAGATGAGAAGGAACAAACTGACGATATAGGACTTTTTTTTTTTTTTCCAAATTCAAACCGAGCAATCCTATTGGCTGAGTATGAATGCAGTTACCATGGTGACAGAAGTAGCAGCAGATTTAAAGGGACAAAACACTAATATTGTACTAAAGTGTATTTTATTATATATTTCACATAACTGACTGGGTACACCTTGGTGCGGGTGGGATGGCTTTTTTTAAATCAAAAACCATGTTTACTAAGTACCCTATATTATATATATTCACTATTGCTTTTTACTTACTTATAGCGGGGTATGTGCTCATATTGTTTCTATCCTAAGTTTGTCTATTTTCTAATAGAGACATGACCAGTCCTCTTTAGAATTTTATAGTGACCCCATTGAGGTCATGGACTGATATTGGGGATTGCAGAGTTGGGGCAAGGTGACAGGTGACAGTAAGTGACATCAAATGAAGGCTATGGTGCATACACAGTAAATCAGTCGTGTTATTCCACAGAAATGCTGTTCTATAAAACACAAAATATCTTCATATGGTGAGGAGTTGTGTTGTGTTTTCATCATTTACATTCTAGCGTGGTGATCACATAAAATGTAAAATTCCTTTTAAATAATTACTGAATGACAGTAGCCTGTATCCCTGGAGGACAAGTCATTTACCGCTTCACCAGGTTTGATGTTCTAATGCATTTAGATGTTTCAGTATTTGTATATATGTATATATATATTTTTTTCCCCTCTTAAGGGTATTCAAGCGCAGACGGTGACAAACTTCTTCCTCGCCTTTGAAGCACAGCTTTCAATTATTCCTGTCGTAAACAAGGTAAAAAGCTTAGAGCCGAACACTATCAGACTCCTTCAGTCCCGCAGCAGGTAAATCTGTGAACATCGCCGGCACTCCTGCTGTTCCTAGTACCGATCCCTCTATGAGCGGCTGTGCAGTAATGAAGGCAGGATTCACCCCAAACTTGCTCGTCTTTTTTTTCGATTTCCAGTTCTGGTAATTAGTTATACACATGTGTATATCCAGTGGTCAACTCACAACCTGTGTATGGAAAATGAATTGTTTGCTGTATGCATCGCATTTGTAGGATGCACACTGTTCATTTCATTATGGAGCGGAGTAGGAGGAGACTTTCATTACTGTTCCCTTTACTTCCTCCCTGCTGATAGGAAATGCCATGCTGTTTGCTTGTGTCCTGTGATTACAGCAGCCTGCAACAGTTTTCAAGCGTGCACTTCCCGGCTCAGGCATCAAGCAGTAAATGATAAAATTAAAACGCTGCTATCCCTTTGTTAGTCTCTTTTTTATCTTCTTCCCCCTTCTACGAATGCTGTAGTCCGTTATTCTAGAACTGCTCTGAAAATGGTTCTCTCTGGAGTGTTGGGATTTGGGTTTAGGGTGGGTTAGGGAATTGAAGTTCAGATACTTTGTTCATGTTTTATACTATGGAATTACTATGTCATGTATGTTATTTGAAAGATGGAAAATTTGTATTTGGAGTTTTTCAATAAAAATTATTTGATTAAAAAAAAATCATGAAATTAAAATTCCTCCCGTTCTTGAGAAAGAATAGGATTTTTACTAAGAGGTAAATTGCACGTTCCTTGTTTTACAGGCACTTTACATTTTTGCTAGTTTTGTGCGATTACACAATCCCTTTTAAAGGCCAGTGCCAGTTGTACATCTCTCCCTAAACTCTTGTTCAGCACTATATTTTATGCCAGTTTTATTATATGGTTTCTAGATTTTGTCCAGCTTTGATAAATAATTAGTATTTATACTTTTGCTTTTAGGCTGCGTGCCCACGTTGCGGATTACAAGCGGTTTTGATGCGGAATTTCCGCAGCGGAAATACTTGTAAAACGCATGGTAATCCGCACCCCATGGTCCCCAAGGGGATTCCGCAAGTTCTATGCACATGCTGCGGATTTTTCCGCAGCTTTTATGCTGCGTTCAAAAATCCGCAGCATGTCAATTAATTTTGCGTTTCCGCAAGCGGAATTGCCTTGTGCAATGCATTAAAAACGCAAGGCAATTCCGCATGTGGAATACGCGAGATAAACGTACGAAAAACGCGCGATAAATGCGTGCGGAATTCCGCATGCGTTTTTCCGGGAGAGGACTTGCAGAAATTTTCTGCTTCATTTCTGCAACGTGGGCACATAGCCTGAGGCTGAGTTCACACGATGCGTTTTTCATGCGTTTCCGCGGCATTTTTGCAGTTGCGTAAACGCCGCGGAAACGCATGAAAAACGCATGGTAGAAGGGCAGCAATGTTCCCCAATTGAAATCCGCATGTGCAGGTTTGCCTTGGTTAAAACTGCACAATCATTTACTGGACTGGTCTACTAATGAGATTAAGTCTTGGAGTCCTAAGTGCTATGATAAATGTTGTAATGGTCGCATTGCGGCTGTGGAAAAAGGGGAATTATCTGTAACTATTCAGGATTTTTGGAAGGTTTTTTCAGAGGAGGAGTCGCAAGTTTTAACTCCTCATAGGGACTATGATTGCACCATTGAGTTTGTTTCTGGAGCTACTCTTCCCAAGAGTCGCTTATTAAATCTGACTATCCCTGAAAGAAAGGCCTTGGAGGAATACATACAGACGAGCTTGGCTGCTGGTCACATTAGACCTTCTAAGTCGCCTGTGGCCGTTGGATTTTTCTTTGTTAAAAAAAAGACGGTGGTTTACGTCCACGTCTGGACTTTCGTGAAATTAATAAGATTACCGTACGCAATTCCTACCCATTGCCGTTAATTCCAGACTTGTTTAACCAGTTAGTGGGGACCAAGTGGTTCTATAAAATTGATCTCCGGGGGGCATACAATTTGTTACGAATGAAGGAGGGTGATGAATGGAAAACTGCTTTTAACACTCCGGTAGGTCATTTTGTGAATCTGGTGATGCCCTTCGGTCTTACCAATGCACCCGCGTTTTTTCAGAACCTTATTAATGACATCCTGAGACCTTTGATTGGCAAGAATGTGGTTGTGTATTTGGATGACATTCTGATTTATTCACCAGATCTGGATTCCCATTGGCAGAGCGTACGTGAGGTGTTGCAGTTATTGAGTGATAATTCACTTTTTGCTAAGCTGGAGAAATGTGAGTTTGCTGTGCAGAGAATTAGTTTTTTGGGCTACATTATCTCCAGCGAGGGCTTTGAGATGGACCCGGTGAAAGTTCAGGCTGTGCAGGAATGGCCTAGGCCTATTGGTTTGAAATCGATACAGAGATTTTTGGGTTTCGCCAATTATTACAGGAAATTCATTAAGAATTTTTCTATAATTGTTAAGCCACTGACTGATCTCACCAGGAAAGGTGCGAATACGGTCCAGTGGACTACTGAGGCCATTGAAGCTTTTGTGTATCTCAAGGAGAGGTTCAGTTCTGCCCCT
Organism: Phyllobates terribilis; assembly: GCF_046119375.1. Classification (NCBI taxonomy): domain Eukaryota; kingdom Metazoa; phylum Chordata; class Amphibia; order Anura; family Dendrobatidae; genus Phyllobates; species Phyllobates terribilis. The sequence continues at coordinate 393,144 of NW_027363102.1, read as the reverse complement.
ATCCTTATGCAGCCTGATGAGACCAAGCCTTTTTCGGTCGAGGTTGATGCTTCTTCGGTGGGGGTCGGTGCAGTTTTGTCTCAGGAGAACAAGGATGGAGTACATCCCTGTGATTTTTTTTCAAAAAAATTTTCAGAAACCGAACTTAATTACGATGTTGGTAATCGGGAATTGTTGGCTATTAAACTTGCGTTTGAACATTGGCATCATTTCTTGGAAAGTGCTAAATTTCCTGTTCAGGTTTTCACAGATCATAAGAATTTGATCTATCTGGATGCTGCCAAACGCTTGAATGCCCGTCAAGCTAGGTGGGCACTTTTTTTTTCTCGGTTTAATTTTTCTGTTACCTATATCCCTGGTACTAGGAATGTTAAAGCCGATGCTTTATCTCGCAGCTTTTCCCCCATGGTTGGTACCGAGGAGGAGGAGAGCATTTTACAGGAAGGAGTTGTGGTAGCAGCATTAGACTCTGTTTTGGAAGAAGGGATTCTGAAAGCCCAAGAGGATGCCCCATCTAACACTCCTCATGGGAGATTGTTTGTGCCTAGAACCTCTAGGAGAGATTTGTTTGTGGGGTATCATGAGTCTCGGTTGGCAGGTCATCCAGGAATTTCTGGGACTAAGAGACTTATCAGTCGCAGTTTTTGGTGGCCCGGGTGGCAGAAGGAAGTCATCAAATGGGTGCGTCAGTGTACGGTGTGTGCTAGGTCAAAGGCTTCCCATACCCCTGCTGCGGGGTTGCTTTGACCTCTGGAGGTTCCTAGTGCGCCTTGGACGCATTTGGCAATGGATTTTATTACTGACCTTCCTGTGTCCGAGGGTTTCACTGACATCTGGGTGGTCATGGACCGTTTTAGCAAGATGTGTCATTTGGTTCCATTCATTAAGCTACCCTGCGCTAAGACACTCGCTAAGGCGTTTGTTAAGGAAATTGTCAGGCACCATGGCGTTCCCACCGACATTGTTTCTGATAGGAGACCTCAGTTTGTGGCTCGCTTTTGGCGTGCTTTTTATGACAGGTTGGGAGTCCATTTGTCATTTTCGTCTGGTTATCATCCTGAGTCTAATGGACAGACTGAAAGAAAGAACCAGGATGTGGAACAGTTTTTGCGTTGATTTGTGGCAGACAATCAAGAGAGGTGGTCTGAGTTTCTGCCACTCGCAGAATTTGCTCTTAACAACCATACATCCTCCTCTGCTGGGTGTTCTTTTTTTGTTGTACTGGGAGACATCCGTCTTTTGGTTCGTTCTCCAAATTGCGGTCGGCGGTGCCGGAGGAGGAGAATTTTTCCGGTGATTTGGAGAGAGTTTGGACTAATGTACGTTGTAACCTTCAAGAGGCTAACAAAAAGTCCAAGAAGTATTTTAACAGGAAATGTAAAGAGGTTTTGTTTACTGTGGGTGACATGGTTTGGTTGTCCTCAAAGAATCTGCGATTGAGGATTTCCTCTAAAAAATTGGGTCCGAAGTTTGTGGGGCCTTTTAAGGTGCTTCAGGTGGTTAACCAGTCTGCTGTTAGGTTGGAGGTTCCCTCCTCCTGGAAGATTAATCCTGTGTTTCATGTTTCCTTGTTGAAAAAGGCTGATGTATCGGATAGGGAGGCCACTGTCACAGTTCCTCCGGTGGTGGAAGACGGCGAATATGAAATTTCTCGTACCCTGAATTCCAGAGAGCATAGAGGGAGATTGCAGTATCTCGTCGCTTGGAAAGGTTTCGGTCCTGAGGAATAACTCCTGGGTTAAGGCGGATGATGTCTCTGCCCCTAGACTTGTCAGAGCTTTCCACAGGAGATTTCCAGATAGGCCTGGGCCTGGAGGATCCGGAGGATCCTCATAAAAGAGGGGGTACTGTTAGAACCCTCCTGTTTGTTTTTGTTTCTATCTTGTGTTTTGCGGTCACGTGACCATCTTCCTATTTATTCCAGCTCCGCCCTTCTGGCCTTGCTAGACTTCAGTGTTGTTTAGACTGTCTTTCTAGCCAGGTGCTTTTGTGCCTATCTCTAGTTTGCTTGGTCCTCTGGACCTCTAGTACTTTTGTCAGTTTTTCTTTTGCTCTGCAACAACTTCTGTTAGGAGGTGTCCCATTTTTGTCCCAGTCCTTAGTTCTTTTAGGGACCCCTTCCTTTCTCTATAGGTCTCCGTTCAGACTAGCCGAGGACGAAGGCGGGTCTGTTCACAAGGAACAGGTTGCCTGCTACAACGTAGGAACTCAGCTTAGTCTTACTGTGGGGACAGCTCTCTCCTTCTTTCCCTAGTTTATGTTGCAGATCATAATAATCTTGGATCTACTCATACTTAACAGACAGAACCTTCAGTGTTTCTCACTCACACACCACCTCCTCATCTCGCATCCTATCTGTCAGTGTTCCCCAAGGTTAAGTCATAGGACCCCTGCTCTTCTCCATCTACACCTTCGGCCTGGGACAGCTCATAGAGTCCCACGGCTTTCAGTATCATCTCTATGCTAACGACACACAGATTTACCTCTCTGGACCTGATATCACCTCCTTACTAACCAGAACCCCAAAATGTCTGTTCGCTATCTCATCCTTCTTCTCTGCTAGATTTCTAAAACTTAACATGGATAAAACAGAATTCATCATCTTTCCCCCATTTCACTCAGCCTCCCCATCTGACCTATCCATCAAAATCAATGGCTGTCCACTTTCCCCAGTCCCACAAGCTCGCTGCATCAGAGTAACCCTGGACTCTAACCTCTCCTTCAAGCCACATATCAAAGCCCTTTCCTCCTCCTGCCAACTCCAACTCAAAAACATGGATCCGCATATTCCTCAACCATGAATCTGCAAAAACACTAGTGCACGCCCTCATCATCTCCCGCCTCGACTACTACAACCTCCTGCTCTGTGGCCTCCCCGCTAACACTCCCGTACCCCTCCAATCTATCCTAAACTCTGCTGCCCGACTAATCCACCTGCCTTCCGCCTACTCCCCGGCCTCTCCTCTCTGTCAAATGGTTCACCGACTCCCCATTGCCCAGAGACTCCAGTTCAAAACCCTAACCGTGGCATACCAAGCCATCCACTACCTGTCTCCTCCATACATCTGTGACCTAGTCTCCCGGTACACACCTACACGCAACCTACGATCCTCACAAGATCTCCTTCTCTACTCCCCTCTTATCGTTTCTTCTCACAATTGCATACAAGATTTCTCCCGTGCATCCCCCCTACTCTAGAACTCTCTACCCCAAAACATCAGACTCTCGCCTACCGTGGAAACCTTCTGAAGGAACCTGAAAACCCACCTCTTCCGAAAAGCCTACAACCTGCAGTAATCATTGCTCCACCACACCGCTGCATGACCAGCTCTACCCTCACCTACTGTATCCTCACCCATCCCTTGAAGATTGTGAGACATCGCAGGTAGGGTTCTCTCTCCTCCAGTACCAGTTTGCCATTGCGTTTTTGTTCAAGATTTTTGCAATTGTGTTTGCTATGTATACCCCCTTTTTCACATGTAAAGCACCATGGAATAAATGGAGCTAGAATAATAAATAATAATAATAATAAAGTGCCACACACAGTGTCCTGGTATCTCATCCATGCTCTTTCTATTTTATCTTTCATTTGCAGAGATATTAGCAATGAAAGTATTTGGCGCCTAATGAGTTAAAAAAAATTAAGTCCAAGTAGATGTTATCAGAGTTTTCACTGGGGGTGCGAAATTCTTCTCCCTGCATGATGCTGACCAATTATAAGCAGACGACAACACTGAAAAGAAAGATGATCACATCCCCACCATAGCTTAGAGCAGATTTCTCAGTGTCTAAGATGTAAGGATACAGACCTGGTCTCCTGGGCTAACCTCCTGCATGATTAGAGCACACAACTGACTAATACCTTTCAGTTAAGGTCTCTGTGGGTGAAGGGGCAGCACAAGAGAGTTTAGTTGTGCAACATTACAAACCTTTCTAACAGCTTTCCTCCTCTTATGGCACTCTCACCTCTGCTGTTCTGTGCCTATCCCAAACTGCCTGTCCAGAAATGAGAGCACAGTGTCAGTATCACACTTAGATCCGTTGTGCTCAACTTGTACTCATTCTGCAGTGAGATTAGAGCAGACTGTCATTGCATTTCACCATAGAAGTAACCCAGAACACACTGCTCCTGTGTGAGGTGTAATAACAGCCTAATATCACTGCAGAAAGAATACAAGTTGCTTGAGCACAGAAGACATAAGTGTGATACTGGCACACTCCGTAATCAGGAGAGTCAATAAAAGGGTTTGTAATGTGACACAGAGAAACTCAGCTGTGCGGCTCCTTCCTTGTCTAAGAGCTGTTACCTCTGCTTTCTAATCATGCAGAAGGTTAGACCAGGAGTTCAGGACTCTCCATCATTACACATCTTAGGCTAGGTTCCCACGATGAGCTTTTGGTGAGTTTTTGATGTTGCAGAATTTCTGCACCCATTAAGATAGGTTACTTGCATTATTTCTAAAATATGCAGCGTAAAAACTCACTAAAAACTCATAGTGAGAACGTAGCTTTATACCCTAAGAAACCCGCTTTGAGCTATGGTGGGGGCGTGTTCTTCTTTTCTTTGAGTGTTGCTGCTTGCTTATGATTGGTCAGCATCATACAGGAGAAATCTGCAGCATATTTAAGGATTTCTCACAAGCCTCATTCGGGTAAGGCTGAGTGCCCACGTAGCGTTTTTCAAGCGTTTATGCTGCGGAATTTCCACAGCATAAACGCTTGTGAAACGCTAGGTAATCCGCACCCCATGGTCCCCAAGGGGATTCCGCATGTTCTATGCACATGCTGCGGATTTTTCCGCAGCGTTTATGCTGCGTACAAAAATCTGCAGCATGTCATTTAATTTTGCAGAAGCGCAGCGGAAGCCCCGCCATTGACTTGCATTGAGACGCATAGAAACCGCGACTGTACATTTTTACAAGCGGCTTCTATGCGTCTCTATGTGCGGATGGTACCCAGTTCTGGAGGAGAGGAGACTCTGATCCAGACCTGGGTACCATTGTACCTGTAAAAAAAGAATAAAAAAACAAAAAGTTTATATTCACCTGTCCGGCGGCTTCTCTCTGAATGCCAGCATCGCTTGAGGACCTGCGGTGACGTCACAGTCATGTGACCGCAGGCCCTTCACCGCTCTGTCTCGCGATATGCCGGCATCCAGGAACCAGACAGGAAGCAGCGCTGCAGCCACGTCGGGCATCAGGGGTGAGTATAGCTTTATTTGTTTTCATTTTTACGGTTCACACTATATAAATCCATGTTGTTTCCATGAATTTATACAGTGTGACCTAGTTGTCAAGCACTTTCCAAGTGATGCTAAAATCGCCTGGAAAGCGCTTGTCAATCTGCATGCGTTTTTTCTGCCAGGGAGATGCAGAAATGCTGCAGAAATTTTCTGCTTCATTTCTGCATCGTGGGCACATAGCCTAAATGCAAAAAGGTAAATAAAATGACCAAAATTTCCACAACAAAAGTGTAGCTCTACCTACAGCGTATTCACACCCAGACTATAAGATTATGGCCGGTCTCTGGGTGGGTGTTTTTTTACACAGTAGTCAGAACCTACAACATTGTGGTGCCGTGCATTACATGAGCTATACTAAGGGAGTGCCTGTCAGCATAGAGCGAATACGTCCATATACCGACCAGCAGAAAGTGTAAGAGAAGAACTATAGAAGGATGGACCATAGTGGAGCATTCCGGACTGGAGCAACATAAGGAGCCAGAAGGCTTCCCCCCGGTATTCCATGCTATGTGCTCCTTATAAAGAGACATCTCTCCATAGACCCCTCTGTGAAGACCACCCCCTTATCCAGATGATACATTCTCACTTCCACCATATATAATGCAGACTGGCCTTTTTTTTTTTTTTCCATTAAATCACCAATTTTGGGTCGTCAGCTGTAAAAGAAGAAATGCTTTACACCAGTGCTGGGAACCTATGGCAGCGTGCAGAGGGGGCAGCAGAGCCCTCCTGGGGGGCACCATGGCCGCAGCACTAGCGCTACTGGATCGGGCCGGCGGGGAGAACTCTGAGCCGCCGAGTGCCGGCACCAGCTCCGCTACTGCAGCTAGATGTGCGATCTCTCTCGGACGGAAACACATCGAGCTGAAGTGTATTGCAGCGCATGAACTAGTCAGGCCCGTGCGCTGCAATACACGCTGCCGGCCAATCAGAGGCCAGCGCCGGCCAATCAGAGGCCATCGGCTGCCGGCCAATCAGAGGCCAGCATGAAGTCGGCCGGTCAATCAGAGGCCAGCGGCTGCCAGCCAATCAGAGGCCAGCATGACGTCGGCCGGTCAATCAGAGGCCAGCATGAATTCGGCCGGACAATCAGAGGCTAGCGGCTTCCGGACAATCAGAAGCGGCTGAAGGCCAATCAGAGGCCAGCATGACGTCGACCGGTCAATCAGAGGCCAGCGTCTGCCGGCCAATCAGAGGCCAGCATGACGTCCACCGGCCAATCAGAGGCCAGCGGCTTCCTTCCAATCAGAGGCCAGCATGAATTCGGCCGGCCAATCAGAGGCCTGCGGCTTCTGGCCAATCAGAGACCAGCATGACGTTGGCCGGCCAATCAGAGGCTAGTGGCTTCCGGACAATCAGAAGCGGCTGCCGGCAAATCAGAGGCCAGCATGACGTCGGATGGCCAATCAGAGGCCAGCGGCCGCTGGCCTCTGATTGGCCGGCAGCGTGTACTGCAGCGCGCACGGGCCTGGCTAGTACGTGCGCGGCAATACACTTCAGCTAGATGTGCCGACTACAGGAGAGGACGCTGCGTGGGAGAAGGAAGGAAGGTGAGGAGGAGGGTTTATTATGTGTTTTTTTTTTTTTTTTTAATATGTGATGCACAGTGACTGGGGGGGGGGGGAGAGGGAGCATATATACCAGGATTGAGGGGAGGGCCAGCATATATACCAGGATTGAGGAGAGGGCCAGCATATATACCAGGATTGAGGAGAGGGCCAGCATATATACCAGGATTGAGGAGAGGGCCAGCATATATACCAGGATTGAGGAGAGGGCCAGCATATATACCAGGATTGAGGAGAGGGCCAGCATATATACCAGGATTGAAGGGAGGGCCAGCATATATACCAGGATTGAAGGGAAGGCCAGCATATATACCAGGATTGAGGAGAGGGCCAGCATATATACCAGGATTGAGGGGAGGGCCAGCATATATACCAGGATTGAGGGGAGGGCCAGCATATATACCAGGATTGAGGGGAGGGCCAGCATATATACCAGGATTGAGGGGAGGGCCAGCATATATACCAGGATTGAGGGGAGGGCCAGCATATATACCAGGATTGAGGGGAGGGCCAGCATATATACCAGGATTGAGGGGAGGGCCAGCATATATACCAGGATTCAGGGGAGCGCCAGCATATATACCAGGATTGAGGGGAGGGCCAGCATATATACCAGGATTGAAGGGAGGGCCAGCATATATACCAGGATTGAGGGGAGGCCCACCATATATACCAGGATTGAGGGGAGGGCCAGCATATATACCAGGATTGCGGGGAGGGGCAGCATATATACCAGGATTGAGGGGAGGGCCAGCATATATACCAGGATTGAGGGGAGGGCCAGCATATATACCAGGATTGAGGGGGGGAGCATATATACCAGGATTGAGGAGAGGGCCAGCATATATACCAGGATTGAGGGGAGGGCCAGCATATATACCAGGATTGAGGGGAGGGCCAGCATATATACCAGGATTGAGCAGAGGGCCAGCATATATACCAGGATTGAGGGGAGGGCCAGCATATATACCAGGATTGAGGGGAGGGCCAGCATATATACCAGGATTGAGGGGAGGGCCAGCATATATACCAGGATTGAGGGGAGGGCCAGCATATATACCAGGATTGAGGGTAGGGCCAGCATATATACCAGGATGTGGGTGAGCACAATCTTTATTTCTGCAGTCTCTTACCCCTGCTCCTGTCTGTGGCTGCTCTATGCTGCCCTCGCCTGCTCTTTGTATCAGTTGTTTGTATCAGTAAAACCTCAATATTTAGGATAAATTGCCGTGTTGGCACTTGGCGATAAATAAGTGGGTTTTGGATTGCAGTTTGGGCACTCGGTCTCTAAAAGATTCGCCATCACTGCTTTAAACCAATCAATGTGCAAATATCAACATTTTTGAGAAAATACAATACATTTGATCAGATGTCAAAAAATATTCCAGAAAAAAAAAATTGTGATCAGAAATATAACGAAAAATTAACTCTTTAATACCATTTTTACCAAAAATACATTGTAAAAAAAAAGAAGTGTAATTTTCTACAGTACAATATTTATTTCTATTTTTCTCAAACGAATTGTCATTTTAGGCCCCCAAGAATTGAAAATCAATGTAAAAAGTGTATTTTAATACAATAAAAAAATCAGGGTAAGTGTTCAGTTGTATTGCCAGTTTTACAGCACGACCCGTAGCGATTTACGATCCCACAGGCCGATGAGCTACAATCTTCCTGAGAAAGGATTCATCAATGTATCAGATGCTTTCTTGCATGTTTCTACATGGAGCAATACACATATGTTCCATGTCCCTTCCTCTAAGAAACCTTCAATGAACCCTGATAGGATCTACAGAGAATAGACAAGACGTCCTTTACAGTGTTACACACTTACTCGATACTCAGTCTAATTTCATCATTCATTTTACTTTCTGCTTATAAATGCATTCATTAAAATAATGAATATCTGCATTGAGGACAGTAGAAGAACGAGTTTGTGTTTGTTCATCAAGATGCATTATCTTGGTCTCGTCTTGGCACTGTAACTGTTGGTAGGTAGGCAGAGTACTGGAGAGGCTGCTCCCGTCGTTCAGAGAGTTGCTCCGGTGCGGTGTACTGTTGGTAGACTGACCGCTTTGTTGGTTTGCTATCAGGTGGTGAATCATATCGGTTATGAGATTGAGTTTATGATCCATTTGAGTTACCTACAAATGTATAAAAAAAAATTCAAACAAAGAGAATAGCATAGATACAGACCACACTCCATACACATTTCACACTACCCGTGAGCGCTGCCTGATATTGTAGCTTATCCCTAACCAAATCAATGGGGCACTGAGTTGCAATACCAGACACACCCCATGGACAAGAGAGGCACAGTTTTGGGGAGAAATAAAGTAGATAGATCCTTTAATGCAATATTGGTTAGCCATTTAGACATTGTTGTTTTAATTGAAAACTAGAGTTGGTGCGATTCGTTTCGCAGCACTGGGTCCATCGGCCACGTCAGTAATCTTTGGATGCTGGACAGGAGCCTCAAGACCTGCCTTCTACCTTCCAAGATTCCCTGCTTCTCTTCTGATTAGCTGCATCTTTATGGTTACAGCATGATGCATATGTGACATTGCATCAGGCCGGCTAATCAGTAGAACAGCAGTGGATGCCGGGATGTAGGAGGTGGTTCTCAGGGCTCCGATGCAGCGGTCACAGATTATGGATGTGGCTGATGGACTGGGTCCTGCGAATTGACTCGCACCAACTCTGTTGGAAACCTTTGTCAGATTGAACTGCTTAATTTACTCAGAAAGAGCTTTCTGTCCACATCCATGAAAGTAGTAGCCAACAGTTAAAGGGGTTTTCTACTACTCGGACATCTCCTTCTCCATATATATATTTTTGCCCTCAGTAAAATAATAACACCTATACTCCCTTCCAGTGTTCCAGCCGTGTCGGCATTGGCTCTCCTTGGGATCACGTGACATTGTTATGTCAAGTGATCCCTGCTGCCAATCAGCGCTGGCTTCACTCTTCCTGCCTCCAGTTATAGCACATACCTGTACATCCGGAGGAAGTAAGAGCAGCAACATCTCTCACTTCCTCTGGATGTATGCAAGTTGGCCAAAGGCGGGGAGAGTAAAGTCAGCACTGATTGCCCCTAGGAATCATGAGACATAATGTCATGCTGTCACGCAAGGTGTGTGAAAGACTAAGTGCAACACAAAGGTAAAACGGAAAGGGAACCCAGACTAGGGAAAGTGGGGAGTGGAGAACTCCTAGGCTGATCTAGTGTCACCCTGTCTCCACTAATGTCCCTTTATTGGTTCTTCACCAATTGCCGCACGCATACCTCAGCCTGTCTATCCCTGGCATTAGGCTCAGGCTAGGGAACAGAAAGGATGAGCACTAGTTGATCCCCACTGAACACTAAAGACAACAAGGGGGGACAAACAAGGGAAAATCGCTTAGCTTTACTCGACTCCAGACAAATGCGCACACGTTCTCTAGCACCAGAGAGATAGAAGTACTGCTCTTGCTCAAGCCTTCACAAGGGGTAATGAATATCGCCGGCACTTCCCTCTGGCTCACAACAGGTATTTATACATCCAGGCCAGGGTGTTAATTAGCCCGAGGAAGCTAGCCCCTGCGTCCTAGAGATACATATTCTAAGAAGTTGTCTGTAAGGCCAAATGAAGAGATCTCCTGCAACCAACTGCAGGATGACTGTCTGTCACTTCTGACACACCCATGACACACGCAATCCCCAGGAGAGCCAGTGCAGACACCGCTGGAATAGTGCTGGCACTGGAGGTGAGTATAGGTGTTATTATTTTACTGGGGGACACACATATGGATTGAGAAGGAGTTGTCTGAGTAATGGAAAACCCCTTTAAGCCTCCATACACAATAGACTAAGCTAATAGTCTAAGGGGACATCCAGACTCTTCCCTGACAGATGAGGTCAGAGGAGGTAAAATTCAAACTGCCTGACCCTTAATGCCTGACCCTTTTGTTATTCAGGTGATAAGCTGCTGCCAGAGCCGTTTGGCAGTGATTTTCATAGTTCTCCACTTTGAAAACACATGAACATTTAACCAAGCCAAACCTTCTCGTGTATGAGAGTTGGGAGAGGTAGTGGACGGCCGAACCAGCAATCAACGTTCAGTTATTGTGTGTGGCCACCTTAACTTGTGTGTGCAAGTCACAGATGACCACAGGTATTTAGACTCTTTGCAGTGTATGAGCAGCGCTGTAGAATTGGTGTCTGGATGCACCATTATGTATTTTACACTTTTTCAGAGAGTGAGGAATATTCTGTATGTAGTATGTGGTAATTGTCTGTATATCCTGTACTCCATGTGTGTATGTGTAAGTAGTAGCTGTGCATAATATAAATATATATGGTTTTATCTTATTTTCTTACCTTGTCCTCGACACGGTTCAATCTTGACCCAATTGTATTAGAGCCTCGATCTTTCACTTTATCTGGAAATAAATAAAAGTAAAAAAAAGTCATTTTTAAATTTACTATTAGAAATTAGCATTTTTTGGGTCCACTGGCATTCAACCAAATTTGTGAAACCGTTTACGATTTACAGTTCAGAGAATATAACATGAGAAACGATTTACCTATTCTTCCACAAAGCGATGAAATATGGCATCCTTATTCTGGACAACCTCTTAAAAAAAGGCTTTCCCATTGTTACAAATGACGGCATGTTGCTTGGATTTGCCATCATATGGTGTCAGATTATTACCATTACTATTGTTAATTTCTCTAAAACATAGCATTTATTCCATTTCATAGTGGTAGGAAGTGGAATCTATCCAGAAAGAAACAGCGAGGGCTTCCCCAATGACTGGTCCAGTCTGTAAGAAAGGAAAAAAATCACTGGTGTAATCAAAAAGTATTTTTATTGAAGAGAAATTCCACCTAAAACTTGCAAACTGTCTCTTCCAGTGCAACCTATTAGAAGTAGCAATCCTAAAAGTCAATATCAACCTTTTAACAAGCCTTGCCACATGATTTAGGATAAATGGCAAACTAGAATCTCAATTTGCAGCCATGGTGTTTCGGGGTGTTGCCCCTCAGCAGTGCAAAGCATGAGATCTGATTTAGCTGTCTGAGAGACTTCAGAAGGAAAAACTTTACCCCTTAGATCCCAGTGAGGAGAGTGAAATGCCAGAGTAAGGAGGCTTATAAACCATGCAATGGCTCCCCGGGGAGCTTATGAGCCTCCTTACACTGGCATTTTTTAGACAAATTATCTTACTTTTCCTCTAAGGATTCAATTTTCTTCCTTTTTTCTATTACTTTATCACTGTTGATGACTCCCACTGATTTGCTATAGCAATGAGATGTGCACATTTGAAACCAGAAGTTTACATACACTATATAAAAAGACACATATGCATGTTTTTCTCAATATCTGACATGAAATAAGTATAAACCTTTCCCGTTTTAGGTCAATTAGGATTACCATCATTTTTAATATTTGCCAAATGCCAGAATAATGAGAGAGAGATAATGTTTTAAGGCATTTTTATTACTTACTGCAAAGTCAAAAGTTTACATACACTAAGATTACTATGTATTTAAACAATTCTCGACTGCCCATATGATGATGCCATGTGTTTGGAAGCTTCTAATAGTTTTTTGGGCAACATCTGAGTTAATTAGAGACACACCTGTGGATGTATTTTAATGCACACCTGAAACACACTGCTTCTATGTGTAGCATCATGGGAAAGTGTAAAGAAATCAGCCAAGATATCAGGAAGAGAATTGTAGACTTGCACAAGTCTGGCTTATCCTTAGGTACAATTTCAAGATATCTGAAGGTGCCTCGTTCATCTGTACAAACAATTATATGCAAGTACAAACAAGATTGGAATGTCCAGCCATCATACCACTCAGGAAAGAGACGGGTTCTGTGTCCCAGAGATGAACGTGCTTTGGTCCGACATGTGCATATCAACCCCAGGACAAAAGCAAAAGACCTTGTGAAGAGGATGGCAGAAGCTAGTAAGATTGTCAGAGTGACAATTCACAGTGAAACGAGTACTGTATCAACATGGGCTGAAAGACCACTCTGCCAGGAAGAAGCCATTAATCCAAAAGAAACATAAAAAAGCCAGATTAATGTTTGCAAATGCACACAGGAACAAAGACCTTAATTTTTGGAGACATGTCCTGTGGTCTGATGAAACTAGAATTGAACTTTTTGTGCATAATGACCATCGTTAAGTTTAGAGGAAAAAGGGAGAAGCTTAGAAGCCTAAGAACACCATCCCAACTGTGAAACACGGGGGCAGCAGCATCATGTTGTGGGGTTCCTTTGCTGCAAGAGGGACTTGGTGCACATCACAAAATAGATGGCTTCATGAGAAAAGAAGATTATGTGGCAATACTGAAGCAACATCTCAAGATATCAGCCAGGAAGTTAAAGCTTGAGCAGAAATAGGTCCTCCAAATGGACAATGACCCGAAGCATACTGCCAAAATGGTAACAAAGTGGCTTAACCCCTTCATGACCAAACCAATTTTTTTTAAATCTGACCAGTGTCACTTTATATAGTAATAACTCTGGAATGCTTCAACATATCCCATAGCTTTCGAGACTGTTTTTTGTGATGCATGATACTTTATAATAATGGTAAATTTAGGCTGATATGGTTTGCGTTTATTTATAAAAATATCAGAAACTTGGCAAAAATGTTTTAAAAATTGCACTTTTCAAACTTTCATTGATTATGCCTTTAATCCCAATAGTCATACCACACAAAAACAGTAATAAATAACATTTCCCTCATGTCTGCTTTACATCAGCACCATTTGTAAAATGTTGTTTTATTTTGTTAGCATTTTAGAAGATTTAAAAATGTAGCAGTTATTTTTCATTTTTTTCAAGGAAATTTACAAAACTTATTTTTATAGGGACCTGTTCAGTTTTGAAGTGACTTTGAGGCTGCGTGCCCACTGTGCGTTTTTCAAGCGTTTTTGCTGCGGAATTTTCGAAGCGAAAACGCTTAAACGCTTGGTAATGCGTGCCCCATGGTCCTCACTGATAACCCGCATGTGCTGTGTGTTGGTATATGCAACAGTTGTGGACTTCTTTGTTTGTGTGAAGGAGGAGTTTATGCTGATCTGACAGTAGATGGCGATGTTGTGTAAAGTTTCCTTGTTTACTGTATTGTGAAAGAAAAAAAGTCTCTCTTGTATTTTCTATTTTGTTCTTACTTCCTGATGCAGTACTGTGTGACTGTGCGTTTTTTCCTTTACCTCATGTTCTGAGAAGTAAAAGCTTGTTATCCCATGTAATCTGCTTTGTGAAGTTTTATACTGCAACTGTGGGTATCCAGAAGCTGTGCAACACTGTGCACATGCTGCGGAAATTTACGCTGCGGATTATCATTGCGGAAAAATCTGAAGCATACCCATTAATTTTGGATAAATTTTGGACTGAAGGCATCAAAACTATGAATTAACACATGTGGAATTATATACTTAACAAAAAGTGTGAAACAACTGAAAATATGTCTTATATTCTAGGTTCTTCAAAGTAGCCACCTTTTGCTTTGATGACTGCTTTGCACACTCTTGGCATTCTCTTGATGAGCTTTAAGAAGTAGTCACCGGAAATGGTTTTCACTTCACAGGTGTGCCCTGTCAGGTTTAATAAGTGGAATTTCTTGCCTTATAAATTAGGTTGGGAGCATCAGTTGTGCAGAAGTCAGGTGGATACACAGCTGAGAGTCCTACTGAATAGACTGTTAGAATTTGTATTATGGCAAGAAAAAAGCAGCTAATTATAGAAAAAATGAGTGGCCATCATTACTTTAAGAAATAAATGTCAGTCAGTCCGAAAAATTGGGCAAACTTTGAAAGTGTCCCCAAGTGAAGTTGCAAAAACCATCAAGCGCTACAAAGAAACTGGCTCACATGAGGACCGCCCCAAGAAAGGAAGACCAAGAGTCACCTCTGCTTCTGAGGATAAGTTTATCCGAGTCACCAGCCTCAGAAATCGCAGGTTAATAGCAGCTCAGATTAGAGACTAGGTCAATGCCACACAGAGTTCTAGCAGAAAGAGAGAAGGACATTGAGTTTAGCGATAAAAAACATAATTTTTATTAATTCAATTTCTTAAAAACTTGCATACATAATTTAACATACAGTTTAAGATGTAAAGATGGGTACCCAGTGAGGGCTGAAGTGCCCAGGCGCACAGCACATACACAGGTCGCAGAGATCAGCTGCATTTATTGGACAAAAATGGGGCAGTACTTATAGCAGGCACTTTGCAGAGAGAAAAAAAAGGGGAAGGGGGGGGTTAAACATATATTGGTAGTCCATACAATATTACGTGCAGAGGTCCATGTAATAATCTCCCCAATGAATCATAAAGTGCAGGTGTCTTGCGCAAAGAAAAATAAATAATAATAGTAGTAATCCATTCAATGTTCCATGCAAAAGCTCTATGCAATAGATTACCCAGTAGATTGTATAATCACAGTCCCTGCAATAATGTGCCACTAATGACAGGTGAGATACCTATACATGGGAGCCCTCAGTAAAGAATGTATTAGGCATGCCATAAAAGCATGAATATAAGAGTAGCTTCCCCAAAAAGTAGAGAGAGAAACAGTCAGAAACAATGCATACCCATGTGTGTGCAGCCCGCACCAGGTCGTCAGCCTAGCCCCGAACCCACGCTCTCGCCATATGGCTTCCTCAGAGTTCTAGCAGCAGACGCATCTCTACAACAACTGTTAAGAGGAGACTTTGTGCAGCAGGCCTTCATGGTAAAATAGCTGCTAGGAAACCACTGCTAAGGACAGGCAACAAGCAGAAGAGACTTGTTTGGGCTAAAGAACACAAGGAATGGACATTAAACCAGTGGAAATCTGTGCTTTGGTCTGATGAGTCCAAATTTGAGATCTTTGGTTCCAACCACCGTGTCTTTGTGCGATGCAGAAAAGGTGAACGGATGGACTCTACATGCCTGGTTCCCACCGTGAAGCATGGAGGAGGAGGTGTGATGGTGTGGGGGTGCTTTGCTGGTGACACTGTTGGGGATTTATTCAAAATTGAAGGCATACTGAACCAGCATGGCTACCACAGCATCTTGCAGCGGCATGCTATTCCATCCGGTTTGCGTTCAGTTGGACCATCATTTATTTTTGAACAAGACAATGACCCCAAACACACCTGCAGGCTGTGTAAGGGCTATTTGACCAAAATGAGAGTGATGGGGTGCTACGCCAGATGACCTGGCCTCCACAGTCACCAGACCTGAACCCAATCGAGATGGTTTGGGGTGAGCTGGACCGCAGAGTGAAGGCAAAAGGGCCAACAAGTTCTAAGCATCTCTTGGAACTCCTTCAAGATTGTTGGAAGACCATTTCCGGTGACTACCTCTTGAAGCTCATCAAGAGAATGCCAAGAGTGTGCAAAGCAGTTATCAAAGCTAAAGGTGGCTACTTTGAAGAACGTAGAATATAAGACATATTTTCAGTTGTTTCCCAAATTTTTTGTGTTAAGTATATAATTCCACCTGTGTTAATTCATAGTCTTGATGCCTTCAGTGTGAATGTACAATTTTCATAGTCATGAAAATACAGAACAATCTTTAAATGAGAAGGTGTATCCAAACTTTTGGTCTGTACTATATATATATATATATATATATATATATATATATATATATATATATATATATATATTTAGAATCATTTATTTTTATTTCAGACATGTAGTTCATACACATTCTAAAATATGTAGATCTATATTCTTTCTATTTGAACAAAGGAAATGTTTGATGCCTAAAAGGAGTTTTCATAAGTGATCTCTTGAGCAGCTCAGAGCTATGCAGTCTCCTTACTTCCTGATTTCTGGCAGGACGGGCTCTTCTCCCTGAGTGATAGCTCTGATGAGCAAGCACACAGCCACAGACAGTGAGAGCCTAGATACTGGGTGCAGGAATTGTGATTCTACAGGATGGATAAGAGCATCTCGTCAAAAGCCTAAAGGGAGAAGGCAGGGAGCAGCTAACTGGTGTATAGAAATGAATGGGCTGGACAGAGATAACGGTATGTTAGGAATTAACTTTTCTCCTGGAATGTGACTACTGCACACTCTCTACCAAGGTCTACTAGTGGCTGAACTCCATGGAAATGAGCTTTACACTATGTAAGATAAAAGCTCTCATTGCAGGAGAATGACAGCAGATAGAAAAAGCAAGTCAGTGGCAAACTTGCGCATTTTTATGCTGTTTAACTAATTAAAGCAACTTAGTAACTTGAGAATACCTGTTTATTGACAAAGGTGTTATGAGACTTAATGAGGTTGTCTGGTTTAGAAACCACTTGCACATACTTGGGGCACTATACAGGTTAATAGTGGGGATTCTCTGTTGTAAACCTGAACCCATTTTATGCAGACTAGAGAGCAGTTACATGGAGTCATTCCCACTTTGAAGGTCCCAGGACTTCATTCATTACATAGTCAGCTTATTGATTTCACTGGATACTGTGCAGTACCTCCTGTTTCCTTTGGTGGCAGTGCAGGAGAATTAAATGCTTGTTGCCAGATTTTTCAACAAATGGCTTATTGCTGAGATTGCCAGCAACAGATCATCCTTTAGTCAGCATATTGGGGCCCTTCTAACAAAAAGACATTAACTAATGCAGACATTCCTTTTAAGTACAGAGCATATGCCAGTATACTATCTGCAAAGTAAAAAATAAATAAATTCTTAAGTGCTTAAAAGGAACGTGTCCTCTGTTGTTTAACCCCTATCTGCCCTACATGTATAGTGCATGTTGGGTGCGAGTGTGTGGAGTGGACTCTGCAACTCCACCCGCAATATACCTGCAGATTCCAGCTGTGTTATACTGCCGGTATTTGTCTGTAAAAGCCGCTATTAGAGCAGCTCTGGTTGCTGCTGTTAACCCCTTAGATGCTGCAGTAAATCCCTGACCGTGGTAGTTAAGGTGCGATGTCCCAGAGGTTCACCATTTTGGATGCCCATGGGATGTTGCCTTCCACCCCCCTTCACTAAGTGAAAGTGCTGCTTATGGATTTCAGTGGTAACCATGAGCCTGCTGACCGCCCCCATGGCTGCCATGTTGGTACATGAAAAAGTGGGATTGAAACATCGTATATAACCCAAAAAATGTTATTAATGAAAACCTCAGCAATTAACAAGCCCTCATAAAGCTCTATCGACCGAATCTCTGAAATATTTTCACCATCAAAATAAAACTATACAAGTTTGATATCTGGTTTTTCAAGTTTGCTCGACATGAAGAATCATGTTCACAGGTCATTTTCACTGCACAATGAAACCTTAGAAACAAAACCCAAAAACAATGAAAAACGCAATCCCATTTAACTTCACTTGGAATTTTTGTTCCAGTTTTCCAGTATATTGTAGGGTAAAAAAAAAAGCCCTCATACAGCTATGTCACACGAAAGGGGAGAAAGAAGGAGAGGAACAAAGAAAAAGCGCAAAAACTAAAACTGTCCATGGTGAGAAGGGATTACATTAAATTTACTTTAAATGTCATTTTTTTAGAATTTCACTTTTTAACATCACAATCAAAAAAACCAATCCTGAAGTCTTACAATTTTCACACTGGCCACTAGTCCTAAGAATAGACTCATTGTGAAGGAAGGGTGAGGAGGTGAGCTGTGACTATCATTTAATGTGAATGGTGGCTACTTTATCTGCTTTATATAGAGGTGTCATCTTTCATTGTCATTTTCAGTCATGATAATAAAACTGCTGAAAAATCTTCCGCATACAACAGGAAATATGAAACTAATTTTGGCCAGGGTGATAATTGCAGGATCTGTGGGTGTGTTTTTTTAGTTTAGATGGTTACTATAGTGAAAAAAAAGTAAAAAAAATAAATAAATTTCATGTAAAAAGGTAATTTAAACAATTGGTTATTGTTTGATAACACATTCTCTTTAACTGCTCTTCTCTAATAAGATGGCAATATTGCACCGCTGCAAAAATAGGAAGAAGTAGTTTGTCAATTTTAAAGCTGCTTCTTGGAAACTAATGACTTAGTCATTGATATAACATCCTGACAAAATGACTGTTCACTGTCTGTTTCTGAGAAATTAATTCTAAGGCCACAACCGATATGGCTGCACTTCCTATTATCACTTTTGGAAAGACAGACAGTGGATAATGATTATTTCTATTATATATGATCTACGGTATATTCTGATTTGCTAAAAGTGAGATAAGTGACAAGTCTATTGGAAGTAGCAATCCTAAAAGTCAATATCGACCCTTTAACGAGCCTTGTCACATGACTTGGGAGAAAAGCCAAACCAGAATCTCAATTTGCAGCCACGGTGTTTCAGGGTATTGCTCCTCGTTAGTACAAAGCATGAGATCCGATTTGACTGTATGAGAGGCTTCTCACTGGGATCTAAAGGGTCATTTTTCTCCTTGTGGAGATTGACATGCCTGGCATGCCAGTGTATATATAGATACTCGGCACTCCATAAAGATAATGCAATTCTTTATTTCATAAAGAAATCCCAAAATTCAATGTAACGTTTCAGCCTTATGCAAAAGGCCTTTTTCAAACACGGAGACATAAATGAAACAGATAAAGAAATCAATATTACAAAATTAACACCACAATAGAATTTTTTATTTTAATTTTTTTATTATAAGAAAATAACATCCTGTTGTATTGTTGAAATCACTTGAGATTTATTTAAATATAAAAGACATTATTATATAATGTCAAATTAATGTGGGAATTCACTTACTTCATTCAAAATAAATTACAATATGACCAATTAAATTTCAATATCTCATATACAGTTGAAGCCAGAAGTTTCCATACACTATATAAAAAGACATACAGTATCTGCATGTTTCTCTCAATATCTGACATGAAATCAGAATAAACCTTTCCTGTTTTAGGTGAATTAGGATTACCATCATTTGTAATATTTGCCAAATGCCAGAATAATGAGAGAGCGAGAATGCAGTAAGTAATAAAAATGCTTAAAACAAAGTCAAAACTTTCCATCCATTTCATTAGTATTTGGTACCATTGTCCTTAAAGTGAATGACTTGGGTGAAACATTTGGGATTTCCTCCCACAAGCTTCTCACAATATAAGGCTATGTGCCCACGTTGCGGAAATGAAGCAGAAAATTTCTGCTTCATTTCCGCATGTCCTCTCCCGAAAAAACGCATGCGGAATTCCACGCGGGTTTATCCTGCGTTTATCGCGCGTTTTCCACATGCGGAATTGCCTTGCGTTTTTTATTGCATTGCAAAGGCAATTCCGCTTGCGGAAACGCAAAATTAATTGACATGCTGTGGATTATTGCGCGCATCAAAAACGCTGCGGAAAAATCCACAGCATGGGCATAGAACTTGCGGATTCCCCTTGGGGACCATGGGGGGCAGATTACCTAGCGTTTCACAAGCGTTTACCCTGAGGAAAGTCCGCAGCATATACGCTTGTAAAACGCTACGTGGGCACATACTCTTAGGTCGGAATTTGGGCCCATTTCTCCTGACACAACTGGTGTAACTGATCCAGGTTTGTAGGTCGTCTTGCTCGCACCGGCCTTTTCAGCTTTGCCCATACATTTTCAATAGGACTAAGATCAGGGCTTTGTAATGGCCGCTCCAAAACATTGACTTTGTTATCCTTAACCCCTTATTGACCAATAGACGTCTTTTTACTGATCTGCAATATAAGAGACTAGCGTTCCCCGACAGGTGACTATCCTGTAGCTGTCACCTGTACATTATAGCTGACAACTTGCTGCATCAGCCATGATCAGTGTTGGCACAGACCATGGACGTTTAACCCCTTCGATTCTGTTGTCAATAGTGATTATAGAATCTAAATAGTTAACACAGTGTGGGGGCTTCCTTTTAACTTTATCGGCACCTTGATATCTTGATTGTGTGGTCCTGATGTTTGCCTTGGCAGTTCATGGCCAAATTACTTCCTGAAAAGAACCAGAAGGGTTAATGAACTATATGAAAGCAATTTTAAATACGTTGAGGGGTGCAGTGTTTAACCCCTTTACAACCCAAGGTGGTTTGCACGTTAATGACCAGGCCAATTTTTACAATTCTGACCACTGTCACTTTATGAGGTAATTACTCTGGAACGCTTCAACGGATCCCCCTGATTCTGAGACTGTTTTTTCGAGACATATTGTACTTCATGATTGTGGTAAAATTTCTTTGATATCACTTGCGTTTATTTGTGAAAAAAATGGAAATTTGGCGAAAATTTTGAAAATTTTGCAATTTTCAAAATTTTAATTTTTATGCCCTTAAATCAGAGAGATATGTCACACACAAGAGTTAATAAATAACATTTCCCACATGTCTACTTTACATCAGCACAATTTTGGAACCAAAATTTTTTTTTGTTAGGGAGCTATAAGGGTTAAAAGTTGACCAGCGATTTCTCATTTTTCCAACAAAATTTACAAAAACATTTTTTTAGGGACCACATCACATTTGAAGTCACTTTGAGGGGTCTTTATGACAGAAAATACCCAAAAGTGACACCATTCTAAAAACTGCATCCCTCAAGGTGCTCAAAACCACATTCAAGAACTTTATTAACCCTTCAGGTGCTTCACAGGAATTTTTGGAATGTGTAAGAAAAAAATGAACATTTAACTTTTTTCACAAAACTGTTAGTTTAGACCCAATTTTTTTTATTGTTGCAGGGGTTACAGGAAAAAATGGACCCCAAAATTTGTTGTGCAATTTCCCCTGGGCACGCAGATACCCCATATGTGGGGAAAAACCACTGTTTTGGCGCACGGCAGGGCTCGGAAGGGAAGGAGCGCCATTTGACTTTTTGATTGTAAAATTTGCTTGAATAATTAGCGGACGCCATGTTGCGTTTGGAGAGCCCCTGATGTGCCTAAACAGTGGAGCTCCCCCACAAGTGACCCCATTTTGGAAACTAGACTCCCCAAGGCACCTATCTAGATGCATAGTGAGAACTTGGAACCCCTAGGTGCTTCACAAATTGATTCGTAAAGATGAAAAAGTATTTTTTTTCCCACTTTTTCATTTTTACGAATCAATTTGTGAAGCACCTGAGGGTTCCAAGTGCTCACTATGCATCTAGATAGGTGCCTTGGGGGGTCTAGTTTCCAAAATGGAGTCACTTGAGGGGGAGCTCCACTGTTTAGGCACATCAGGGGCTCTCCAAACACAACATGGTGTCCGCTAACAAATTGAATGGAAAATCGGCTCAAATTGTTAGCGGACACCATGTTGCATTTGGAGAGCCCCTGTGTGCCTAAACATTGGAGCTCCCCCAAAAGTGACCCCATTTTGGAAACTATACCCCTCAAGGATTTTATTAAGGGGTATAGTGAACATTTTGAACGACACAGAATTTGATAACATTAGGTCATCATATTGAATAAGTTGTCATTTGTCTTGAGCGCAAGTGCTCGCTACTT
Source organism: Phyllobates terribilis (assembly GCF_046119375.1). Taxonomy (NCBI): domain Eukaryota; kingdom Metazoa; phylum Chordata; class Amphibia; order Anura; family Dendrobatidae; genus Phyllobates; species Phyllobates terribilis. The sequence continues at coordinate 370,907 of NW_027363102.1, read as the reverse complement.
GAGTTTGCATCGGGTACTCAGGTATGCACCATGTATCACGGGTGCTCAAGTGAAATGCTCGAGTCCCCGCCCGCATGTTTCATGGTTATTAGACACCCCAAAAAAAACATGCGGGGATTGCTCGTGCATGGCAGGCAATCCCCGCGAGGTTTTTTTGGCCGCGATAGCCCCCGGTCTCCTTCTCCGGTGCGTCCGGTGTCTTGGGCGGCTCGCGATGGTGTAAAAGGACTTTCCATGACGTCATTTAGTCATGTTGACAGGTCAAGCGACCGCCTACATCAACGGTCACGTGACCTGTCACATGACTAAATGACGTCATGGAAGGTCCTTTTACACCACCACGAGCTGCCGAAGACACCGGACGCACCATACAAGAGACCGGGGGCCATGAGAAGGTAAGTATAATGTTATTTTTTATTTTATTATTTTTTAACTACAGGTACTATGGTACCCGGGTCTGGAGGAGAGTCTCCTCTTCTCCAGACCTGGGTACCATCCGCACATTGAATCACTTAATATCCACATGTGTACATGTAGTCATTAAGATATTATGCAATACAATGGAAGTCAATTGCGGCAATTACGCCGCGTTTCCGCAAAATTAATGGATATGCTTCAGATTTTTCCGCAATGATAATCTGCAGCGTAAATTTCCGCAGCATGTGCACAGTGTTGCACAGCTTCTGGATACCCACAGTTGCAGTATAAAACTTCACAGAGCAGATTACTGGGGATGACAAGCTTTTACTTCTCAGAACATGAGGTAAAGGAAAAAACGCACAGTTACACAGTGTGCATCAGGAAGTAAGAACAAAATAGAAAATTCAAGAGAGACTTTTTTTCTTTTACAATACAGCAAACAAGGAAACTTTACACAACATCGCCATCTACTGTCAGATCAGCATAAAGTCCTCCTTCACACAAACAAAGAAGTCCACAACTGTTGCATATACCAACACACAGCACATGCGGGTTATCATTGAGGACCATGGGGCACGCATTATAAAGCGTTTAAGCGTTTTCGCTCCTAAAATTCCGCAGCAAAAACGCTTGAAAAACGCACAGTGGGCATGCAGCCTCAAAGTCACTTCAAAACTGAACAGGTCCCTATAAAAATAAGTTTTGTAAATTTCCTTGAAAAAAATGAAAAATAACTGCTACATTTTTAAATCTTCTAAAATGCTAATAAAATAAAACAACGTTTTACAAATGGTGCTGATGTAAAGCAGACATGAGGGAAATGTTATTTATTACTGTTTTTGTGTGGTATGACTATTGGGATTAAAGGCATAATCAATCATAGTTTGAAAAGTGCAATTTTTAAGACATTTTTGCCAAGTTTCTGATATTTTTATAAATAAACGCAAACCATATCAGCCTAAATTTACCATTATTATGAAGTATCATGTGTCACAAAAAACAGTCTCAAAAGCTATGGGATATGTTATTCCAGAGTTATTACTACATAAAGTGACACTGGTCAGATTTAAAAAAATTGGTTTGGTCACGAAGGGGTTAAGCCACTTTGTTACCATTTTGGCAGTATGCTTCAGGTCATTGCTCATTTGGAGGACCCATTTCTGCTCAAGCTTTAACTTCCTGGCTGATGTCTTGAGATATTGCTTCAGTATTGCCACATAATCTTCTTTTCTCATGAAGCCATCTACGTATTTTGTGATGTGCACCAAGTCCCTCTTGCAGCAAAGCAACCCCACAACATGATGCTGCCACCCCCGTGTTTCACAGTTGGGATGGTGTTCTCAGGCTTCTAAGCTTCTCCCTTTTTCCTCCAAACTTAACGATGGTCATTATGCACAAAAAGTTCAATTCTAGTTTCATCAGACCACAGGACATGTCTCCAAAAATTAAGGTCTTTGTTCCTGTGTGCATTTGCAAACATTAATCTGGATTTTTTATGTTTCTTTTGGAGTAATGGCTTCTTCCTGGCAGAGTGGTCTTTCAGCCCATGTTGATACAGTACTCGTTTCACTGTGAATTGTCACTCTGACAATCTTACTAGCTTCTGCCATCCTCTTCACAAGGTCTTTTGCTTTTGTCCTGGGGTTGATATGCACATGTCGGACCAAAGCACGTTCATCTCTGGGACACAGAACCCGTCTCCTTCCTGAGTGGTATGATGGCTGGACATTCCAATCTTGTTTGTACTTGCATATAATTGTTTGAACAGATGAACGAGGCACCTTCAGATATCTTGAAATTGTACCCAAGGATGAGCCAGACTTGTGCAAGTCCACAATTCTCTTCCTGATATCTTGGCTGATTTATTTACACTTTCCCATGATGCTACACAAAGAAGCAGTGTGTTTCAGGTGTGCATTAAAATACATCCACAGGTGTGTCTCTAATTAACTCAGATGTTGCCCAAAAAACTATTAGAAGCTTTCAAACACATGGCATTATCATATGGGCAGTCGAGAATTGTTTAACCACTTCGCACCAGAGCCTGGTTTTGCCTTCGTGACCGGGTCAATTTTTTCAATTCTGACCACTGTCAATTTATGAAGTAATTACTCTGGAACGCTTCAACGGATCCCGCTGATTCTGAGATTCTTTTTTCATGACATATTGAATTCATGATAGTGGTAAAATTTCTTCGATATCACTTGCGTTTATTTGTGAAAAAATCGGAAATTTGGCGAAAATGTTGAAAATTTTGCAATTTTCAAACTTTGAATTTTCATGCCCTTAAATCAGAGAGATATGTCACACAAAATAGTTAATAAATAACATTTCCCACATGTTTACTTTACATCAGCACAATTTTGGAACCAAAATTTTTTTTTGTTAGGGAGCTATAAGGGTTAAAAGTTGACCAGCGATTTCTCATTTTTCCAACAAAATTTACAAAAACATTTTTTTAGGGACCACATCACATTTGAAGTCACTTTGAGGGGTCTTTATGACAGAAAATACCCAAAAGTGACACCATTCTAAAAACTGCACCCCTCAAGGTGCTCAAAACCACATTCAAGAACTTTATTAACCCTTCAAGTGCTTCACAGGAATTTTTGGAATGGGGAAGAAAAAAATTAACATTTAACTTTTCTCACAAAAATGTTAGTTTAGACCCAATTTTTTTTATTTTCACAGGGGTAACAGGAAAAAATGAACCCCAAAATTTTTTGTGCAATTTCTCTTGAGCGCGCAGATACCCCATATGTGAGGGAAAACCACTGTTTGGGCGCACTGCAGGGTTCGGAAGGGAAGGAGCGCCATTAGACTTTTTGAATGCAAAATTTGTTTGAATAATTAGCAGACACCATGTTGCATTTGGAGAGCTCCTGATGTGCCTAAAGAGTGGAAGCCCCCCACAAGTGACACCATTTTGGAAACTAGACCCCTTAGGGAACTTATCTAGATGTGTGTTGAGCTCCTTGAACCCCAAGGTGATTCACAGAAGTTTATAATATTGAGCTGTAAAAATAAAATTTTCACATTTTTCCTACAAAAATGTTTTTCATTCCCTAATTTTGCATTATTATAAGGGTAATAGAATAAATTGCACCATGAAATTTGTTGTGCAATTTCTCCTGAACACGCCGATACCCCATATGTGGGGGAAAACCACTGTTTGGGCGCACGGCAGGGTTTGGAAGGGAAGGAGCGCCATTTGACTTTTTGAATGTAAAATTTGCTTGCATAATTAGCGGACGCCATGTTGCATTTGGGGGGGCCCCTGATGTGCCTAAACAGTGGAAACCCCCCACAAGTGACACCATTTTGGAAACTAGACCCCTTAGGGAACTTATCTAGATGTGTGGTGAGCACATTGGGAGACAAAATAAACAAATCAGTAGCAGGTGAAGAATTGGTTTTATTTATTTTTTACGCCGTTCCTCATGCGGTATAAGTGATGAGATTACTTTATTCTTCGGGTCGGTGCGATTACAGAGATACCAGATTCATATCGGGTTTTTATGATTGACAGCTGTAACACACTAAAAGACGCTTTGTTTTGCAAAATCTAGTTTTTGCATCGCCATATTTTGAGAGCTAAAATTTTTCCATATTTCGGCCGACAGAGTCATGTGATGGCTTGTTTTTTGCGGGACGAGTTGACATTTTTATTGGTACCATTTTTGGGTACGTGACATTTTTTGATCGCTTTCTATTCCGTTTTTTGGGAGGTAAAATTAACAAAAAACAACAATTCAGGAATTGTTTTTTGAGGTTTTTTTTTATGCCGTTCTGCGTGTGGTAAAAGTGATGAGGCAGCATTATTCTTCAGGTCAGTACGTTTACAGCGATACTACACTTACTGTATATTTTTTTATGTTTTGGCGCTTTTACACAATAAAACAATTTTATAGAAAAAATATATTTTTTTCATTGCTTTATTCTGAGAGCTATAACTTTTTTATTTTTCGGCTGATGGAGCTCTATGGCGGCTTGTTTTTTGCGGAACAAGATGACGTTTTCAGCGGTACCATGTTTATTTTCATTTTGCTTTTTGATCGCATTTTTTTCTACTTTTTGTTTGGCGATATGAGGAAAAAGCATAGTTTTTTGCTCCGTTTTTTATTTATTTTTATTACGGTGGGCACAGTTGTTTCGGATGCGGCGATACCAAATATGTGTACTTTTTTTGTTTTTGCATAAATATACGGATTTATCGGTTTAATATTTTATTTATTTATTTTGTGATTTTTTTTTAGTAGTTTGAAAACATTTTTTTACATTTTTACTTAGTCCCTGTATGGTACATTAATTTTTATTTTTCTGATCACTGATCTCATGTAATGTAATAGACATATATTACATTACATGAGATCTTTGCTGACTGTTTCACAGTCAGTGTCTCCTGCCAGGTTTCAGCTGCAGGCTGAGCCTGGCAGAACACCGTATATGGCAGATCTGGAGGCGGTCATGTGACCTCCAGCTGCCATAGCAACGCCAGATCCTGGAAGGTATCAGGGGTCGTCGGAGAGGTAAGTAGATGACCCCCTCTCCTCCTGCTGTCTTCTATATGCCGCGATCACTATAGATCGCGGCATATAGAAGACAGCAAAGGGTTAACATCACTGGGACCTGATCCAATCAGGTCCCGATGATGTTCCCTGTCAGAGCTATCGCTCTGCACCGCACCCGCAGCACTTGCAGGACCCTCGGGGTCCTGAGCGCTGCGGGACCACCCACCGTTTTTAAGCGTCCGCGCTGCACAGAGCCCAGGCAGCGTGGACGTTTATCTACAGTGGGCGGTCGGGAAGCGGTTAAATAAAAAAAAGTTTTCACAAAGTAAAATAGAGTTACCTTTTTGTTATCATCTAGGACTGTGTTCATACTTTCTATCCCTAGCGTATCAATAGGTCCATCAAAGATAACCCATTTTCTTTCCGGGGTCTCAGATAACGCAAACTCCCGGAAAGTATTAGCGACTATCCCATCGGTCCACTGCAAATGAAGAGAGGCATCAATAAAATTGCTCTTCCCATAAAATCCAATACAATCCCACAATTGAAAGGATTATTAAAGGGAATGCCTGGGATTATGATATTGATGATACACATGTATTGACTACACGTGGCCCCTATTGAAGTGAACGTGCCGGCACCGGAAGAGACCGCAAGTAAGTGATTTGCATATATGCGGTCACATGCCAACTAGAAGTGCGTGACCTCACTCAAAGCAAGTGTATTGAGTGAGGCCAGACACAGTCTAGTCAGAATGTGGCTGGAAGTATGCAAACTTATGCTAATTTCTGGCATAAATAATACAATTTGTTGTTTACATGTCTGATGGGGAAAATAAAACAGTTTCCAATTTTTGTGCAAACAGGGAGTAAGTCATAATAAAATGATTGCCCGGCAATGTATGACTGGGGTCTATGTCTCTGAAGGGACCCCTTCTACCATGTCCATAAGCCATAAAAGGGCTTTTTCCCATTTTCAGCAAAGATATTAGAATTATCTATATATATAATAGTCTTATCCCGTCTGTCTTTCTGTCCAGGAAATCACGCGTCGCTGATTGGTCCGGCCGCGGCCAATCAGCGACGGGGAATTTGAGAAAAAGATGGCGGCCGTTAGCGGCTCATCTGCAGGACGGAGGTCAGCGGCGATGCAGCAGGGAGATGACCGGCGCGAGGCGCTCATCTCCCGGCCGCTAGCTGAACGGAGGACCGGGGAGCGGCGCCGCCGGTCGGGATGCTTCTGCTGCGAGCAGCCGCGCATCTCCCGGCTTCTCGCAGCGGAAGTAGCAGCACAAGCAGCGCCGCTCCCCGGTCCTCACTAATACGACGCTGATTGGTCGCGGTCGACGCCCACGACCAATCAGCGATATGAAAGGAAAATTTAAACGCCGCTCTGCTACTTGGTCGCGGTGGCTGGCCGTGACCAATCAGAATTATTGGCGCCACATTTAAACCCCGCTCTGCTGATTGGTCGCGATGGCCGGGCGTGACCAATCAGCAATATGGGCAGTAAATTTAAACGCCGCTCTGCTGATTGCTCGTGGCTGCTGGCCGCGACCAATCAGCGATTTTGGCCCCAAATTTAAACACCGCTCTGCTGATTAGTCGCGACCGCCGACCGCAACCAATCAGCATTATTGGCGCCAAATTTAAACCCCGCTCTGCTGATTGTTCGCGGTCGCGACCAATCAGCGATTTTGGTGCCAAATTTAAACACCCCTCTGCTGATTGGTCGCGTTTGCAGGCCGCGACCAATCAGCCATTTTGGCGCCAAATTTAAACACCGCTCTGCTAATTGCGCCCGGTCGGCCGCATACATATTCTAGAATACCCGATGCGTTAGAATCTGGCCACCATCTAGTAAAGAATAATTCCAATCATAGACGAACCTCATGTGACACTGGATCAAACTGCCCGAACAGCTGCCCCATGGTGATGGCTTTAGGGTTCACTGTCCGGTAAATCACTTTTTCTTCTTCGCACCCTCGCTCATTCATAAGAGACAGCGTATCAGCGAGGACGTGGAGGACCTTCGTTTTTCCAGAGAGCGGCTCTCCAACCAACATAAAACTGTACGGGATGAACAAAATGCAGCATGGTCCATTGTATAAAATGGAAACAGCGAAGAATAAATCCCCCGTCCCATGGACTTCTGTAGTTGCAGCTCACCCGTGTCTGACAATCATCATCTCATACGTCTGGATCATGTCCTCCAGGAAGACCTTCTCGGGCTGGATGTTGTGTCCAGCACAGCTCTCCTGTGCGCATTCCAGTAAATCCTGAGCAAAAGGAAGGTAAAATATTTCATCAGTCTGTTTACAGTGGATCCAATTAGAGGTGGGAGAATACATTTTCAGGACCCAGATCAGTATTCTGTGGCCGCTGGACGGGACCCCTGACAGACGCCTCTTAGCTGCTGGCATCCCCGGCTCCTCTTCTGATTATATGGCCTGGTGTACATCATGCTGCAACCATAACGTCATGCCAGGCCGGCTAATCTGAAGAAGAGCCGGGGGGCAGGAAGAAATAAGGTGGCTCTCAGGGGTCTCATTCAGTGCCCACCACTGACCTGATGTCACGCACAGTGTAGGAAAGACAAAGTGCGACACAAAGGGATGAGGGGAAGGGAGCCCAGATACTAGGGAAAGGGGGAAATGGAGACCTCCTAGGCTGATCTGCAATCACCCTGTCTCCCCTACCCACTCTATATTGGTTCCTCACCAATTGCCGCACAGGAACCTATCCCTGTATTTCCTTAGCGCTTGACCCTGAATAGGGAAGGGGGGTGAGCACTAGTCAATCCCCACTGACAACTAAAGACAGCAAGGGGAGACAGACACAGGGGAAGTAGCTTAGCTTGAGTCGACTTCAGAGAGATGGCACACACATCCTCTTAGCATCAGAGAGGAAGTAAGAGCTGCACTTGCTCCAAGCCTTCACAAGGGGTCATGTGAATATCACTGGCACCTCTGTGTAGCAACCTGGAAGTATTTAAACACCCAGGCCTGATTGTCAATTAGAATAGGAGGGAGGTAACCGCTGGGTCCTACAGTGAGACCGCTAAGAAGATGTCTGTAATGCCAAACGAAGGGATCTCCTGCAACCAACTGCAGGGCGACTGTCTGTCACATCTGACGCACCCATGACACCTGGCCATTGGATCAGTCTCCTGTGAATCGATTCATTCATCTAAAAAAAAATGTCTCCATAACCTACAACTAAACTAGCGATAAATCACTCACAGATGTTTTAACCATTTATTTTCTACATCAGATCATCCTGCATTGGAGGTATAAGTGAGCCCCCTTACCTCTGGTGCCCCTGTGCAGCTGCCCAGGTTGCACTAATGGGACCGGACGAGGAGTGACAAGGTCATGTAACCCAATTCCAAAGCAGTGGATCAGGATCGGGTGATTTCAATGGGATTGGTCCACCATCTACTGTGTATGGGGGCTTCATGACAGATTATGTTGGGGGACATAAAAATCGGGCGGTTGGAATTTAATCACCCAATCCTTACTTTCTGACCCTGAAATTAGCAGCTGCCATAAGATTCTGGCAGCGACTCTGTCATAGAGAAAACAGGAGCGAGCATTCCTGAATATGGGGGAGCCGGGAAAGATAACTGTCATCCAAATGATAGCTGGCCCGCTATATAGGACCTATCACTTGCCATTAATATGCAATTTTATTACCTGGTGTAAATGCCGCTGTTCTAATGAATCCGGTGTTTTTCTTTTGCGCCTCTCCATTCCTGAGATATAGCCTCTTTATAGAAATCTAGTTCATAATTTTTAATAGCCAAGTGGGCGTGGTCATCAAGTCCTCTCTGTGGGAGTCTTCAGGAAGGCCTTGCCCAGTTGGCTTAAAGGGCTAGAGGAGAGTGACAGATGTCAGGAACAGAGAGGAGCAGGAAGAAAAGAAAAACAATGCCGGAGTCAGGAGAACAGCGGCATTTACATATTTATGGCGAGGGACAAGTCCTCTTTAAGTCTTGGAAAACCCCTTTAAGACACTATTATATTTTAATACCTTATAGTCGGCTTCCGGAAGTTGAATGCCAGGGAACAGGTCGCTGGTAATCCCATTGAACAGAGGAATATCATGAGACAAAAATTTGGGTTCGTTTACATCCTTAATTGACCGCAAGAGCTAAATAGAATGAAAAAGGATTAAATGATAAAATAATTCATATACAATATGACATGAAGCAATATTAAAAGTGAGGAACCCCATTACAAAGGAGCCGTCAGTTCTTGTGGTATGTCTGTATTAGTAAAGAATAGTATTCTCCAAAAAATAAGTATGAAACCTCTTTTCCTAAAACTCTACATTGTATCGTCCCTCTGTTATACCTTCTGGAAATGTATGTGTAAATTATATATAATGTATATATAATCTATATAGGGGACAACCCTATACAATCTGACTGTGCCCAAACAGTGGTGACATTGTCAGACTGTGTAGGGTACTCGTTATTGACAGATTTCAATTAATTCCTACATTTCCAGGAATGATAAAAGAGGAATGGAACGCTGCTGAGTTGCACTAAAATATGCTGCAGAATTGTTTTTCCATAGGGAATACATGTGGCCTCTGTGTTGCACTGTTAATTGCCGGCTGCAGAATGAGTTAAGTGAGATACTGTCAGTGAACTCGTTTTTGCTGGCTGACGGGGAGTTTGTAAATGTTTAGAGGTTTAGCGTGCAGAAAACCGTAAGAATAAAGGCAGATCTCCGCAATCAGAGCATAGTTGGGGACCATCATTGCTACAGTCCGGAAAAGAACCTGAAATGCGCAAACCAGATGGGTCAGTCAACAAATGAAACTAAATTACTGTAAACTAGGCATAGAGCCGGGGAACCCATTCTGTCCATTTACACTATCCTCCACCCCAGACCTAAAAGTGATGTGTCTATTCCACATCAGAGGAAAGTCAGTCAAAGTGTGGTTAAAGGGGTATTCCCATCTCCAAGATCCTGTCCCAATATGTAATAGGTATAATAATAATAATGTTTGCAAATATCTCCAATTTGAAATGTAGTATAGTTTTTCTGATTAGCTACAGTAAGTTTCTTACCCCCATGTGCAGGACATTGCAGTAGCTTAGGTATCCATGGTTACGACCACTCATAGTAACAGTTAGTTACTTGATAGTGGTCGTAACCATGGATACCTAAGCTACTGCTATGCCCTGCACATGGGTTAAGCAACATAGCTAATCAGAAGAACTATACTACATTTCCAATTGGAGGTATTTGCTATTAATATTATTATTACACCTATTACATATTGGGATAGGATCTTGGAGATGGGAATACTCCTTTAACACTTTCCAAATCTCTCTCCACACCTCTACTGTGTCCATTTTGGAAAATAGGAGAATGGGACATCAATATTAAGGAGCTTGCAGAAATGAGGGCATCAGGTGTTGTGATTATACATAGGAAATGTACAATCTCATATAGGTTCGGGGGAGAATAATCCCTTTGATGAAATCTTATGTTTCTTTTGTAAACCTAGTATTTACTTGAAAGTTTGTGAACCCCTCAAAAATTTCTGTATTACTGCATAAATTTGACTTAAAGCTACATCAGTCTGTGAGGTCACAAAGGAACTCAAGGTAACCTCTAAGCAACTAAAGGCCTCTCCTCAGATTAGCTAATGTAATTGTTCATGAGTCCACCATCAGAAGGACAATGAACAACAATGGCGAGCATGGCAGGATTGCAAGGAGAAAGGCAATGCGATTTAAAATGTCACTGCTAAAACTCACCTGGGCACATCAATAGGTAACTGGAATAATGCTTTGTGGAAGGATGAGGCCAAGATAGAGATTTTAAGTGAGAAGCTATATGTTTGCAGAAAGAAAATACTGCATTACAGCATAAGAACCTCCTATCATCTATGAAACACAAAGATGGTAATCGTAACATGCTTTGGGCCTGTTTTGCTGCACTTGGCCAAGGACGGCTGCCATCATTGATGGAACAATGAATTCTAAAATCTATCAGCAAATGCTAAAGGAAAATATCAGGATATCAGTTCATGTACTGAATCTCAAGAAAACGTGGGTCATGCAGCAAGACAATGGCCCAAAGACACAAGTCGTTCTACAAAAGAATGGTTGAATAAACATAAAGTTTTGGAATGGCCGAGTCATAGTCCTGAGCTTAATCCTATAGAAATGTTGTGGAAGGACCCGATGCAAGGCACTGGGACTCTTTACCTTGAGGTTATCCGGCAGCTCAGAACGTCCCGCGGAGCCAGGATTCATGGTAATGGCTACGAAGCAATTTGGGTTAAACTTCAGTTCTGTTCCTTCGAAGTTGAACATGTCCATCTTCATCTGGATGGCTCTCTGGATGCGGAGAATCTGTTGGGCCACCACGGACAACACCTCTAGCTCAATACGGTTAAACTCATCAAAACACGCCCATGCTCCCGATGATGCCAGCCCTTGGAAAAACTAAAAAAAAAGTATATACAGTACAGACCAAAAGTTTGGACACACCTTCTCATTTAAAGATTTTCTGTATTTTCATGACTATGAAAATTGTACATTCACACTGAAGGCATCAAAACTATGAATTAACACATGTGGAATTATATACTTAACAAAAAAGTGTGAAACAACTGAAAATATGTCTTATATTCTAGGTTCTAGAAAGTAGCCATCTTTTGCTTTGATGACTGCTTTGCACACTCTTGGCATTCTCTTGATGAGCTTCAAGGGGTAGTCACCGGAAATGGTCTTCCAACAATCTTGAAGGAGTTCCCAGAGATGCTTAGCACTTGTTGGCCCTTTTGCCTTCACTCTGCGGTCCAGCTCACCCCAAACCATCTCGATTGGGTTCAGGTCTGGTGACTGTGGAGGCCAGGTCATCTGGCGTAGCCCCCCATCACTCTGCTTCTTGGTCAAATAGCCCTTACACAGCCTGGAGGTGTGTTGGGGTCATTGTCCTTTTGAAAAATAAATGATGGTCCAACTAAACGCAGACCGGATGGAATAGCATGCCGCTGCAAGATGCTGTGGTAGCCATGCTGGTTCAGTATGCCTTCAATTTTGAATAAATCCCAAACAGTGTCACCAGCAAAGCACCCACACACCATCACACCTCCTCCTCCATGCTTCACGGTGGGAACCAGGCATGTAGAGTCCATCCGTTCACCTTTTCTGCGTCGCACAAAGACACGGTGGTTGGAACCAAAGATCTCAAATTTGGACTCATCAGACCAAAGCACAGATTTCCACTGGTCTAATGTCCATTCCTTGTGTTCTTTAGCCCAAACAAGTCTCTTCTGCTTGTTGCCTGTCCTTAGCAGTGGTTTCCTAGCAGCTATTTTACCATGAAGGCCTGCTGCACAAAGTCTCCTCTTAACAGTTGTTGTAGAGATGTGTCTGCTGATAGAACTCTGTGTGGCATTGACCTGGTCTCTAATCTGAGCTGCTGTTAACCTGCGACTTTTAAGAACCAAGAATATAAGACATATTTTCAGTTGTTTCACACTTTTTTGTTAAGTATATAATTCCACATGTGTTAATTCATAGTTTTGATGCCTTCAGTGCGAATGTACAATTTTCATAGTCATGAAAATACAGAAAAATCTTTAAATGAGAAGGTGTGTCCAAACTTTTGGTCTGTACTATACAATCAAAAGATGTCAGCAGAACATCGGTTGGAGTCAGTTTATTATCTGCAATGGAGCAGCTTAACATTGTATGTACCTTTGACATTGCTATGTAGTCCAAACCATCAGAGCAGTTAAAGACCACACACTGCACGGCCAGCGCCTTGGCCAAATCTTTGGTGGTCTCAGTTTTTCCTGTGCCGGCCGGACCTTCTGGAGCTCCACCAAGATTTAGATAAAAAGCACCGATCTACCAATGAAACATGAAAGAACTGGTATGAAATATCAATAAACTTTCTAATAAGTTTCATGCATCATACAAAAGTCAAAAAGATTTCTGAGCATAACCCATCACATCATAGCAGAGTCCGCTAGCACCTGTCAGTGAGCGGAGTGATGACCAGGCGTGGGGAGTTGCCCAGGTACTCATAGGCGGACTTCACATTGCAGTTGATGATTCGCACTCTCGCATTCTCATTCTCCCAGTAATAGCGGAGTTGGGCAAGCCACTGGAAGTCTGTTTCATGAGAAACTCCTGAGCAATGTAGGAAAAGATAGTCAACCTCTAAGACACTGCAGAATCACGAGGGAGAGTTTCTAAAGGGAAGGCAAATGCCCATACATTATAGGACAAAACTCCTAGTCACCGAATTCTGCGTTTTTCATTTAGTCCCATTGCCCACGGTGTATAACATCCGGACTCTCAGCCCCCAGTTTATAAAATCCGGCCTCTCGCCTCCCCCGGTGTATAACATCCGCCCCTTGCCCCTAGTTTAGTATAACATCCGTCCCCTCGCCCCCCCGCCAGTGTATAAAATCCATCCCCTCAACCCCACTGTATAACATCCAACCCCAAGCCATCCATTGCATAACATCCGGCCCCGAGGGTATAACATCTGGCCCCCAGCCCCGGTGTATAACATCTGTCCCCTCGCTCCCTCCCCCTGGTGTATAACATCCGGCCTCTCGCCCCCCGGTGTATAATATCCGTCCCCTCGCTCCCAGTGTATAACAACCATCCCCTCGCCCACGATGTATAATATCCGTCCCCTCGCTCCCTCCCCCTGGTGTATAACATCCGTCCCCTCGCCCCCCCGCCAGTGTATAAAATCCATCCCCTCAACCCCACTGTATAACATCCAACCCCAAGCCCTCCTTTGCATAACATCCGACCCCCAGGGTATAACATCCGGCCCCCAGCCCCGGTGTATAACATCTGCACCCTCGCTCCCTCCCCCTGGTGTATAACATCCGGCCTCTCGCCCCCCGGTGTATAATATCCGTCCCCTCGCCCCCCGGTGTATAATATCCGTCCCCTCGCTCCCAGTGTATAACAACCATCCCCTCGCCCACGATGTATAATATCCGTCCCCTCGCTCCCTCCCCCTGGTGTATAACATCCGTCCCCTCGCCCCCCCGCCAGTGTATAAAATCCATCCCCTCAACCCCACTGTATAACATCCAACCCCAAGCCCTCCTTTGCATAACATCCGACCCCCAGGGTATAACATCCGGCCCCCAGCCCCGGTGTATAACATCTGCACCCTCGCTCCCTCCCCCTGGTGTATAACATCCGGCCTCTCGCCCCCCGGTGTATAATATCCGTCCCCTCGCCCCCCGGTGTATAATATCCGTCCCCTCGCCCCCCGGTGTATAATATCCGTCCCCTCGCCCCCCGGTGTATAATATCCGTCCCCTCGCCCCCCGGTGTATAATATCCGTCCCCTCGCCCCCCGGTGTATAATATCCGTCCCCTCGCCCACGGTGTATAATATCCGTCCCCTCGCCCACGGTGTATAATATCCGTCCCCTCGCCCACGGTGTATAATATCCGTCCCCTCGCCCACGGTGTATAATATCCGTCCCCTCGCCCACGGTGTATAATATCCGTCCCCTCGCCCACGGTGTATAATATCCGTCCCCTCGCCCACGGTGTATAATATCCGTCCCCTCGCCCACGGTGTATAATATCCGTCCCCTCGCCCACGGTGTATAATATCCGTCCCCTCGCCCACGGTGTATAATATCCGTCCCCTCGCCCACGGTGTATAATATCCGTCCCCTCGCCCACGGTGTATAATATCCGTCCCCTCGCCCACGGTGTATAATATCCGTCCCCTCGCCCACGGTGTATAATATCCGTCCCCTCGCCCACGGTGTATAATATCCGTCCCCTCGCCCACGGTGTATAATATCCGCCCCCTCGCCCACGGTGTATAATATCCGCCCCCTCGCCCACGGTGTATAATATCCGTCCCCTCGCCCACGGTGTATAATATCCGTCCCCTCGCCCACGGTGTATAATATCCGTCCCCTCGCCCACGGTGTATAATATCCGTCCCCTCGCCCACGGTGTATAATATCCGTCCCCTCGCCCACGGTGTATAATATCCGTCCCCTGACCCCTGGTGTATAATATCCGTCCCCTCGCCCACGGTGTATAATATCCGTCCCCTCGCCCACGGTGTATAATATCCGTCCCCTCGCCCACGGTGTATAATATCCGTCCCCTCGCCCACGGTGTATAATATCCGTCCCCTCGCCCCCCGGTGTATAATATCCGTCCCCTCGCCCACGGTGTATAATATCCGTCCCCTCGCCCACGGTGTATAATATCCGCCCCCTCGCCCACGGTGTATAATATCCGTCCCCTCGCCCACGGTGTATAATATCCGTCCCCTCGCCCACGGTGTATAATATCCGTCCCCTCGCCCACGGTGTATAATATCCGTCCCCTCGCCCACGGTGTATAATATCCGTCCCCTGACCCCTGGTGTATAATATCCGTCCCCTCGCCCACGGTGTATAATATCCGTCCCCTCGCCCACGGTGTATAATATCCGTCCCCTCGCCCACGGTGTATAATATCCGTCCCCTCGCCCACGGTGTATAATATCCGTCCCCTCGCCCACGGTGTATAATATCCGTCCCCTCGCCCACGGTGTATAATATCCGTCCCCTTGCCCCGGTGTATAATATCCGTCCCCTCGCCTCGGTGTATAATATCCGTCCCCTTGCCCCTTAGTGTATAACATCCAGCCCTCGGACTTGTATAACATCTAGCCCCTTGTACCCCCAGTGTATAACATCTGGCCCCTCGGCCTTGTATAACATTAAGACTCTCGCCCCAACCAGTGTATAACATCAATCCCCACGCCCCCCGGTGTATAACATCCGCCCTCCCATGCTGTGTGCTGTTACTAACATATGACAGAACGGCTGGTGGTGCAGAGCCCTCTGATACCAGCGCGGTCCTGTAATAGGAGCCACCGGGGTAACAAGTCTGGATATTAAATTTCTTCCCTCCTAAATCTTCCCCCATCACATGTGAGTGATATTATTAAGGAGTAGAAGGAACTGCAGCAACTCAGGAGACCCCGGAACATTACAGAGCGGGGTCACTGAGTGCTGAGGAGCAGAGGGCAGAACGCTTTCCTGACTCCATTGGTAACAACATCACCACAAACACTGCGCCCCCGCCAGGAGCTTCATGGCCGAGCAGCTGCATGCAGCCTTACATCACCAAGCACGATGCCGAGCGTCAGATGGAGTGGTGTGAAGCCGCCACCACAGGACTCTGGAGGAGACCTGTTCTGTGCAGTGACGGATCACACTTATCTATCTGGCATCTGATGGACGAGTCTGGATTTGGTGAATGCCAGGAGAACGTTACCCTATTAACTGCATTGTGCCCGCTGTACAGTTTGCTGGTGGAGGTATGGCCTTGTTTTTAGGGGTTGGTCTAGGCCCCTTAGTTCCAGTGAAAAGATATCTTAATGCTTCAGCACAAGACATTTTAAACAATTGTAGCTTCCAACCCTAAGGGAATAGAAGAGCAGAACTGTTTCACACACGTTCTCAACCTCAACCCCACTAAACACCTTTAGGATGATTAATTAGAACAAATACTGCACAATGGCAGCATAAATATGTCACCGCAACATAGGGAAGAACAATGTCAGTCACACATCAATTACATTGCCATATGTCTGCTCAGGCTTAGAATGGCTGACCATTCGGAGAATTACATAATACCTACAAAGAAACCGAACAAAAGGTCATTAAAGGAATTGACATAAAAACCCTTTATTAGTACATCCATGGTTATGGAAGGACACCGCACAGAGGAGGGCACACACACCATTGATAGAAAATATTACAAACCGCACCTAGGCCATCCAAAACACTGACTATAAAGAATATCAATTGTGGCAATGAGTCATATACAGGGGATGCCGACACATACAGATGCCAAAACATTCCTATATAGGGACCACCATCTCAATATGCAGAAATGACTACTGCCCCATAGACGTCATTGTAAGTACACCCCAAGATTGCTTTACTGTGACAAGATCAATTGTGTCCTATGAAAACTCAAAGAAAAGAGGGGGGAATATAACATAGATATGGAAAGAACATAGGAATGGGGTGAAATGTATGAAGGTGCTCTGCATATTGAGCTGTGATATCTGTAGAGGGACGGACTCCATATTAACATCCTGTATATGGATTTAGAATAGGGGGCCATAAAAGCCCCTGTAGGTGTAATGTGGAGGGGGCACAATACCTTTCTCCATGTAGTGTATGATAAATAGAACATGGTATTGGAAAGTTTGGTGCCAGCCATGATGTTTGCACAAACCTGTTTGGATCATTTCCATGCCCACGTCACGAGCGTGCCCCTCTATGGTGACGAGAGCCCCCAATGTGCTGCGAGTCTGCTGGGACAATTTGCCTCCTCGCACAAGCTCCACAATATCATTTAGCTGGAGCTGCAGATTATCATAGGAGTTTTTCAGGCCCTACAAGAAGGATGTAACGGTGAAATCATCTGCAGAAACATTCATAGAACATACATATTGCAAGGGGGCTGAAATCTATACAGATTATAAGCTGCAGACTAGATTGAGAACTCCACAATATGCAGGCACTTTTTAATGTACACAACAATTTTACAACATATCTTTATAGAAGTTGGAGATCTGGATTGAACCCAGAGCTCCAAATACCCAGATGTACCTCTATAAAACCCTGCCACAAACAGCATGGAAAACTCAATGCAGATGGATTCATTTTATGCTGGTATTATGGGAAATCCCATACAATGTCTTCCCTTATTGGTAGATATGACGAGAGTAGAGATGAGCGAATGGATTTGCAGGACTCTGGTCCAACAGTCGGGTCAGTATTCTACGGCCGCAGGACCGGAGCCCCGTGAACCGGCATCTCCGGCTCCTCTTTTGATGTCGATGTCATAGTTGTGGTGTGAGGCACAAATGACATCACGTCTGGCCGGCTAATCAAAAGAGGAGCCAGGGATGCCGGCATGTAAGAGGCGGTTAGCAAGGCTCCCATCCAACAGCCACAGACTACTAACCTGCTCTCTTAGACCAAGGTCCTGCAAATTTAGTTGCTCATCTCTAGACAAGATGCATGAATCAATGCAAAATCCCAACAATACTATGGAGCCTTTTGGGTACCTTCAAGATATTGAGCCGCTGTACAACTGCAACCCCCAGGAGAAGACCCCTGGGCAAGAACAGTACATGGACTCTTTGCAGTCTAATAACGTACTGTGAAAGAAGCTACTTGCATCTTTTGATGTGAATGTGGGTCCCCTTACCTCTGTTGCACCAATGGTATATCCGCCCCTGGAAACTCCTATAAGCTGCATCCCTGGGTATGACAGTCTATTAGCAGGAGAACACCTGAAGTCTGTCTATGAATGTATATATATGTATTTCTCCCAGAAAATTATTACAATTACACATGTTTTGTTGTTCACATGTTTATTTAATTTGTGTGTATTGGAACAACACAAAAAGAAGATATTGGTCAACAATTTTGGTTCTCAAGTCCTCAGACAGTTCTCTTTTCCTCTTTCTGTTCTCCCTACTTAGTGTGGCACGTAACAACGCAAAGATTGAGTCAACTTTTACCCTTTGTATCGGGTTTCAGGTGTGATTTTCATATTGCCCACACCTTTTACTTGCCACAGGTGAGTTTGAACGAGCATCACATGCTTGAAACAAAATTGTTTACCCACAATTTTGGAAAGATGCCAACAATTTTGTCCGGCCCATTTTTGGGGTTTTGTGTGAAATTATATCCAATTTGCCTTTTTTTCCTGTTTTTTTGTGTTGTTCCAATACACACAAAGGAAATAAACATGTGTATAACAAAAAATACACATGCAATTGCAATAATTTTATGGAAAAATACTTCAAGGGTGCCAACACTTCCGGCCATGACTTTATAGTGAAGCCACCTTGATCAGTAAAGGAGCTTATGCCGTACCTCTGGGCCACTGCCGATAGCTTCATGCACTTCACTTGTCCAGAACATCTGAGACACACAGAGCACGACCTGTCCCGGCCATTCCCTCACCCAGTCTTTTCTTGCAGTCTCAGGGTATGCCTTTTAAAAAACAAAGCTAAATTACGTTGACAGAAGCATTTTAGAGAGGGACAACCTTACTAGTATTATCTAGCAAATTCATTTCTACCGATTGCAGGTAGAAGATCTGCTACCTGGCTCTATAGCAAGAGATACATCATCCACAAATCATTCACTGCTGCCAAATAATCTTATACAAATATAAAAGTACTAGATTAGTTCCAATTAATGCTTTTGGTCTGTAGGTAGATCCGTACCATTCGTGACCGAGCAATAACATCATGCACGTGTGACACCCCAGGGGTCTGGTTGCCACAGTAACGTAATGTTATGTCTGAGAGCAGGTGGGAGGTCCTTTAGTCAGGGATCCTGTGCATGCCACACCTCCTGCCCAGTCTTGGGAGGGGAAGAACTTCCCCTATATAAACCTGGGGCTGAGGCAGGGTGAGTGAGTAGAAGAAGAGAAGAAGTAGAGACAGCATAGGAAGAAACAGCAGTTACAAGGAGTCAGGGGCTGGCAGCTGCAGAGTTCGCCCTGACTAAGAAGACTTTTTACCGGACCCGGAGTCCGAGGCTGTGGGGACTAATTCCTGCCCAGCAGCAGAATCCGTCAGGCAGGGGATTTCAGGTCCTCTGGCCCAGAAGCCCGAAGGCACGGTCACACGCGTGGGACCAGCACCGCCATCGTGGAGCGGAAGCCATTAGAAGGCCCCGAGTCACCGGCCATACAGGTGAGCACCACACGGTACACTCAGGGACATGGGCTACTTACATTAGCTCCTAGCAAGGTAGCCAGAAGAGTACAGTCAGTTTGGGAGGCCTACAACTACGCCTGGCCAGGGGAGATCCCATCTGCTCAAGGACTGACCAGGCCCCATCCGCTAGCAAGTACTCCGGGAGGGTCTTTTGTTGTTACCAGTAAAGACCCTGAACTACACCGTACCGTCTCTGAGTGGTTCCTGCTACCCCCATCATCCACGTCGGCTGCCCTGAGGCCATACCCCTCCCATTGGGGGTTATACTATCACGCTGCACAATCCCACCATCGGCCTCAGCGGTCTGCCCTGCAGCAGCAGCCCCTTGGCTGCACTCAACGGGTGGCGTAGTCATCAACCATTTACTACTAATGGACTGCCGTCTAGTTTGACTCCCTGGGCACGGACCGGGTCACCGCCACGAGACTACAACCCTCCACAGATCCGGCTCCGGGTAAGCTCCCGCATGCGCAGCGCAGCGCGACACAGGCCCAGGGGCGCGTCAACTTTGGCGTAGTCGGCAGGATTTCGTGCCCGCAACCACCGGGTACTGCGTGCCTGAAAAGCAAAGACTGTTCAAACTTACCAGTGGTGAAGATTCCCGCTATCCGTGGAGGTTTCCCGCCATCCGGCGCCATCTTCTACCTTCTTCCCGCCATCCGCGAAGTTTTCCCGCCATCCGGCGCCATCTTCGACCTTCTTCCCGCCATCCGTGGAGTTTTCCCGCCATTGGACGCCATCTTGAGGACGCCGCGCGGGAAGAAGAGGGGCGTGGACTCCGAAAGCGCGCGAGAACTGAAGCCCCGCCTCACGTCCGGACGTTGCGTAAGGTCCTGGAAGGAGCCCAGCAGACGCCGACGTCACAGGAGCGCGACGGAAGGTCCTCAACCCTGACGATCCACTGCGGAGCCGCGGCCTACGGAAGAGGATCATCGCAAGGTAGGCCACGGTCCACTAGGGGGGAGGAAGATGTCGGATACGGAGGAGAGCTTCACTGCCTCAACCCCCGCCAGCGCTACCGCTGCTGCAGTTATGCCCTTCACCATGCCCTATATCCCGGGAGCAGCTTGGCTACCCCAGTACTCAGGGGAGTCACATACCCTGCATGACTTTAGAGAAAAGCTGGATAGCCTCTTCCAGGTGTACCCCCTCACAGAAGAGCAAAAAGTGAGCATCCTGGTGGCCCAACTAACCGGGGCAGCCAAAAGAGAAGTAAAATCTTGGCCACCTGGGAGGAGGACTGTCGCAGAGATACTAACCCGGCTGAGGGACACCTTCGATACCCGCACCTCAGCCGAGATCAAGCTTAGATTCTACGGGTGCAAGCAGCGAGCGCATGAGAGTATAAGGGACTATGCACTAAACCTACAAGAGGCCCTGAGGGCCATAAAGCAGACCGACCCTGATGGGGTGGGAAACGAGGACAGGCTGTTGACTGAACAATTTATAGAGGGTTTATATTGCAATGCCCACCGAACCCAGTTGCGGGCAATGGCCTTACAGGATCCCCATCTGGACTTTGCACAGTTCAAGGATAGAGCTATCCGGGTGCTCCGAGAACCAGCACCGGGTGGCGTTGTGACCCACAGGCGCCCAGCTATCACTTACCACCAGGAGGCGGCGCCCTTGTCGACAGGGCCTGTGGGAGCTCATGCGCAGGCTTTGGACAATGACCCGGCTCCAGACCTACACCATCAGGTCCAAGAGCTAGTTAAGAGCGTTGCTGCGCTAACCCGAACTGTGCAGTCTTTACAGGTTTCCACCCCAGGGAAGATCCAGCTGGCATCCGGACCGGAGGACATCCCGTGGCGTCGACCAAGGAGGACCCCACCGGCCAGAGGAAGACCCAGTGACCGATACAGCGAGGACGGACGACCCATCTGCCGCCGCTGCAATCAACCCGGACATATGGAAAGGTACTGTTCTTTAAACGGGCACAACCTGGGGTAGAGGGCCAACCCCCAGGAAAAAGATCACCAGGCCCATCGAACTGGCGCGACAGATATGTGGGAGGACGTCCAGTCTTGCCTGTGGTACTGGATGGCATTCCCATGAGTGCTCTACTGGATACCGGGTCACAGGTCACCACCATCCCGTACGTGCTCTTCAAGCAGTACTGGAATGACTCGGATATTACCCGCTACCCTGACGACGACTTGAGTATCATCGCCAGCAATGGCCAGCCCGTGCCACAGATCGGATTTAAAGAGGTGACCCTCAAAATCGGTAGAGTCGAACTGGCCGCACAGGGACTGATCATTGTAGATATTGATAAACATGAGAGTCACCCAAAAATAACTCTAGGAACTAACGTAATTGAAAATTGTCTTGCAGAGGTGATTTTCCTTTTACAGCAGGTTGCCAAGAACGCCAGCTCCGGCGAGCAGCGGATGCTCCAGAAAGAGATCCGGGCACTGATGCAACGGCAACAAGTGGAACTCTCCGGCGGTGAGATTGGTAGCGTAAGAATGTGTGACCCTTTTCCTATTGCCATGCCCCCAAAAAGTGAAATGATGATTTGGTGCCGGGCAGCTATTGGTCTGAGAGGTAGAGATTACCAGGCAATGGTAGAACCAGTTTACTCAGACAGTAGGCCCACCATTTTGACAGCACGGGGGGTGGTCAATGTACGCCATGGGAGGGTGCCCGTTCGCATAATAAATATCGGGGAGAGGGAAGTGTACCTGCCCCGGTATGCCACGCTAGCCAAATTATATACCACTAATCAAAATTCTATACAATCTGTGGAACCCTTGCCTCCATCTCACCCGGAGGAAGGTAACGGCTCTAAGAAAGACATGGAGGACTGGTGTCAGCAACTACATCTGGGTACTGACTCCACTCCCTCACATCAGAAACAAGGAGTCTATCGGGTGGTTCAAGAGTATGAGAGAGTGTTTAGTAAACACCCGTTAGACTTCGGGCGAGTCAAGGGGGTAGAACGCCGCATCCCCACGGGAGATCATCCTCCCATAAAAGAGAGGTATCGACCCGTACCCCCTGCACATTACCAACACGCCAAGGGGATGCTTAGAGACATGAAGGAGGCTGGGGTAATCCGGGATAGCTGTAGCCCCTGGGCAGCCCCACTAGTTTTAGTCAAAAAGAAAGACAACACCATGAGGATGTGTGTAGATTACCGGAAAATCAACCGTATCACACACAAGGATGCGTACCCCTTACCAAGGATAGAGGAGTCATTGGCTGCTTTAAGATCTGCTAACTTCTTCTCTACCTTGGATCTCACTAGCGGGTACTGGCAGGTTCCTGTAGCAGAGGCGGACCGGGAGAAGACCGCATTCACCACCCCGATGGGACTTAGCGAGTTCACCTGCATGCCGTTCGGACTCTGCAACGCCCCAGGAACCTTCCAACGATTAATGGAGTGCTGTCTGGGCCACAGAAACTTCGAGACGGTCCTGTTGTACCTGGACGATGTCATCGTATACTCCAAAACTTATGAGGACCACCTGAAACACCTGGCGGAGGTGTTCGAAGCTCTGGCGAGTTACGGCCTAAAGGTGAAACCCTCCAAGTGTCACCTCCTGAAACCAAAGGTGCAATACCTGGGACACGTGGTGAGCGCTGACGGAGTGGCTCCCGACCCCGATAAGATCACCGCAATTAAGGGATGGCCAAGCCCCTCCAGCGTAAAAGAAGTGCGGCAGTTCCTAGGGTTGGTAGGCTACTACCGAAGGTTTATTCCCGGTTTCACCAAAAAGGCAGCACCTATGCAGGACCTCCTGATAGGCCAGTCCCGGAAGGCCAAGAACCAGAAGCCGCCCTTCAAATGGGAAAAGCTAGAAGAAGAGTCCTTCCGCCAGCTGAAGATGGCCCTCACGGGGGATGAAATCTTGGCGTACCCGGACTATAGCCAGCCCTTCATCCTCTACACCGACGCCAGTAACATTGGGCTAGGAGCCGTACTGTCCCAGATTCAGCAGGGGAGAGAACGAGTAATCTCCTATGCCAGCCGAAAACTGCGACCCACCGAAAGGAACCCCGAAAATTACAGCTCATTTAAGCTAGAGTTCCTGGCCGTGGTATGGGCAGTCACCGAGCGCTTTAGGCATTACCTCGCTTCTTCCCGGTTCACCGTATACACGGATAACAACCCGTTGACACACCTAGACACGGCAAGACTCGGTGCCCTGGAGCAGAGGTGGATGGCCCGTCTGTCCAACTACGAGTTCACAATCAAATACCGGGCAGGACGCTCCAATACTAACGCGGACGCCCTGTCCAGGATGCCCAACCTGCCGGACGAAGGAGAAGATCCGGAGGGACTGGAAGAAGTTGAACTCCCTGCGTTCCACCGTCATGGGACTATCCAGTATTCCCACCGGGTAAGGGGTAAGCAGGCTGCTACGTTGAACCCCTTACCCCACTACAACTGGGCGGAAACGCAAGACAGCGACCCTGCCGTCCGACTGGTGAAGGAGATGCTGACTCGGCCGGAGGCTCGCCTTGAACCAGACGCTCCGGAGGAAGCCAAACAACTATGGGCGGAGAAGAGTCGACTATTCCTTTACAAGGGGAAGTTGTGCCGCAGAATGGTCAACTCCCGGACGCATGAACTACTCTGGCAAGTAGTGGTGCCCCGAAGAGACGCAGCCATGGTGATGGAGGCATACCACGACGGAGCTGGACACTTCGGGTGGAAAAAGCTGGAGTTCCTGCTGCGCGAGCGGTTCCACTGGGTAGGCATGAGGGGAACCATCGAGAAGTGGTGCAGAGACTGTGGCCCGTGCAATCTGAGAAGGAAGGACCGGGCCAGCCAGAAGACTCCCCTGCAGTCCATCGTCACCCGGCAACCGTTGGAACTGGTAGCCTTGGATCATGTAAAACTGACCCCAAGCAGAAGTGGCTACGTCTACGCGTTAACCATCGTGGATCATTACTCCCGGTTCTTGGTTGTCGTCCCCGTCAAGGACTTAACGGCTCAAACAGCAGCTAGGGCCTTCCAGCAGCACTTCTGCCGTCCACACGGGTACCCGGACCAAGTGCTGACGGACCAGGGACCTGCCTTTGAAGCGGAGGTCTTCCAGGAATTCTGCAATCTGTATGGCTGCCGGAAGATAAGGACGACACCCTACCATCCGCAAACTAATGGACTTTGTGAAAAAATGAACCAGGTGGTAATGGATCTTCTAAAAACATTGCCCCTGGAAGAACGCAGTCTGTGGCCTGAGAAGTTGCCCGATCTGGTGGACCTATACAACCACATCCCGGTAGGTTCCACCAACTGTACCCCGGCTTACCTAATGAGGGCGAGACCTGGTAAGTTACCTGTTGACCTGGAAATGGGAGTCCTGACACCTGAGGACACGTCACCAGAAACAGACTGGGACACAGAGAGGCAGCAGCAGTACCGGAGAGTACAGGAGAGCGTGGAGCGAAGTCTCTGTCAGGCTAGGGAAAGACAAGAGAAGACTTACAACCAGTATGCTCCCGCTGTTCCCCTGGTACCCGGAGAGCAGGTCTTGAAGAGGAAGAGACGGCTCCACAAGTTGGACGACCAGTGGGAGAAGGACCCGTACACCGTACTGCCCTCAAGCCACGAGAACCCGAAGGTCTGTACCATCAGTAAAGACGGAGGGGAAACCACAGCCATTGTATCCCGGGACCACCTGAAGAAGTGTCCCGAACAACTGAGGAACCCTGAAGAGGAACAAGAAGACCATCGACCCGTGGAAGAAAGGGAAGATATGGTTAGTACCGTGCTCGGGGACTTTCCTCAGTCTTGGACTCAAGTCAATGGTGCAGTTGTGGTACCCGTACTCACCTTCCTCCAACCATCATCCCAAGAACCTACGGAGCAACGGGTAGAGCTGGAAGAACAGCCGGTCCAGGAGGCAGAAGACTCCACACAAGTAGAACAGGAGAATCAACCCTCTGCTTATAGTGAGCCTGCCGTACCCCTAGTGAGACAAAGAGCCGGTAGACAGCTGCCCAGTTTACCCTTGACAGCTCCTACACCCTGTAGTTCAGGGCCAGACAGTCAGCTCCGTAGGTCCACTAGGGCCACTAGAGGCCAGTTACCCGCACGTTGGAGGATCTAAATGTTTAAGCTATTTTATAATGTTTACCTGTCTATAGTTGCTTGTGTGTAATTTTGTATTTCTAGTTGTTTTTAGGAATCCTTGGTGGATTTACCGGGAATCCTTGTATATAGTTGGAGCGTAACCCAGGATGGACTAAAGACTGTCAAGGACTCGGGGTAGAACAGACCCCTACCTGGTTACGTCTCCCTGTGTTGGTGAAATGGACACCTTGCTTTCTTCAGAGACTGCACCCGGTTGCGGACACGCCGTAACCATCTTTATGTGTTTTCTTATTGTATTATTAATGTTTTGCCTTGTTATGTTTTCTAAATGTGTTTAGTCCCGGAGTACTAAATTTTACTAGGGGGGAATGTGACACCCCAGGGGTCTGGTTGCCACAGTAACGTAATGTTATGTCTGAGAGCAGGTGGGAGGTCCTTTAGTCAGGGATCCTGTGCATGCCACACCTCCTGCCCAGTCTTGGGAGGGGAAGAACTTCCCCTATATAAACCTGGGGCTGAGGCAGGGTGAGTGAGTAGAAGAAGAGAAGAAGTAGAGACAGCATAGGAAGAAACAGCAGTTACAAGGAGTCAGCGGCTGGCAGCTGCAGAGTTCGCCCTGACTAAGAAGACTTTTTACCGGACCCGGAGTCCGAGGCTGTGGGGACTAATTCCTGCCCAGCAGCAGAATCCGTCAGGCAGGGGATTTCAGGTCCTCTGGCCCAGAAGCCCGAAGGCACGGTCACACGCGTGGGACCAGCACCGCCATCGTGGAGCGGAAGCCATTAGAAGGCCCCGAGTCACCGGCCATACAGGTGAGCACCACACGGTACACTCAGGGACGTGGGCTACTTACATCAGCTCCTAGCAAGGTAGCCAGAAGAGTACAGTCAGTTTGGGAGGCCTACAACTACGCCTGGCCAGGGGAGATCCCATCTGCTCAAGGACTGACCAGGCCCCATCCGCTAGCAAGTACTCCGGGAGGGTCTTTTGTTGTTACCAGTAAAGACCCTGAACTACACCGTACCGTCTCTGAGTGGTTCCTGCTACCCCCATCATCCACGTCGGCTGCCCTGAGGCCATACCCCTCCCATTGGGGGTTATACTATCACGCTGCACAATCCCACCATCGGCCTCAGCGGTCTGCCCTGCAGCAGCAGCCCCTTGGCTGCACTCAACGGGTGGCGTAGTCATCAACCATTTACTACTAATGGACTGCCGTCTAGTTTGACTCCCTGGGCACGGACCGGGTCACCGCCACGAGACTACAACCCTCCACAGATCCGGCTCCGGGTAAGCTCCCGCATGCGCAGCGCAGCGCGACACAGGCCCAGGGGCGCGTCACACGCTCCTTAACATGACATCTTCCCCTTGGATGAGCCACTTCTCCACGGCCCCCCGAGCCTCGGAGGTGGAGATGGTCTGGATGAGCTCTATGCGTTCCCCCTCGGTGCTGTACATGGCTTTGATGTCCAGGTTAGGAAGGAACTCCAGCTTTGCGATGCCTTCAAAGCCCTTCTTTAGATGTGGTTGGACCCGCAGAGGATCTTTAGTCTCAGAGAGAATTTCTAGCATTTCGTCGTTGGACAGGAAGAAAAAGCTAAAGCGAAAATGCATAATATGATAAAAATGTCATTAAAGTATTGGGTCAGGCGCCATTTGTATTAGTGTCTATGTGAGAAAATAGAAAAGCAAAGCTTTCAAGTAAAGATTCAGTCCCCATACACATTGGATTAAAATAGTTTAAACCTGACGATTGCAGCAGGACCGGCCTACCCACTGATGTGTATGGGGGTCTCCTGACTCTCCCCCGATAGAGGATGTCAGGGCCAGAAGGATCGGGCAGATGGGATTTCAATACCCGGTCTTTTGGTTCTCAGGGGAGATAACCCGCTGCCGGAGGTGTCCAGTACCGACTTTCTCCTCTCTCCCCATTAAAAACACATGACTGTTCAGCAGAATATGTGGGAGTCAGGAGAAGTAGCCAAATAACCATTCAGACGACGGGTATCTCATATCTCATGCGTATGGCTAGCTTAAAGGGGCTATCCAGCTTTGGGAACTTCTTTTATTTAACTGAAATGGGTATTCCCATCTCCAGGATTCTACCCCAATATGTAGTAGGTGTAATAATAATAATATTAGCAAATAGCTCCAATTAGAAGTGTAGTATAGTTCTTCTGATTTGCTTTGTCGCTTACCCCATGTGCAGGGCATTGCAGTAGCTTAGGTTACGACCACTAGCAAATAACTGTCACTATATGAGTGGTCGTAACCATGGATACCGAAGCTGGGGAAAGCGACATAGCGAATCAGAAGAACTATACTACATTTCTAATTGGAGGTATTTGCTAATATTATTATTATCACTACGCCTACTACATATTGGGATAGGATCTTGGAGATGGGAATACCCATTTAATTGCGAGTATTTGCGACAATTCAGTTTCATTAAAAATGTTGCACCGTTAGGCTTTTTGTTTCCTGCACATTCAGCTTTGATGTGATCTGTGGTCATAAATCGGCTAAGAGGAGCTGAAAAAAGACAGATTAAAAATAAGTCCAATAGCCAGCGCAACACAGAGCCAATAGAAGGCAAACAGTGCAAAATTATTAATGAAATCCAATTCCAAAAATGATTTCAATGCGTTTAAATAAGAAAAAAAAAAATTTCTTTAAGTAGTATATAGAATCATTGCAACAAGTGAAAGGACTATACCGTGGGAAAAAAGCCTCTTCTTCTCCAGATAGGCATTCAGCCCTTTCATGATTTTATCCAGAAGCACATTGCTGTCCTGAAGTTTTTCCAGAAGTCCGGTCAGAGAAGTGGCGCTTAAAGCCTAAAACAAAGTAGATAGCCCATAAGTAAGATTCCATTATATAGTTATAGAGACTGAAAAAAGGTCACATTCATTGACTATTGTGCCAATAGTTCATATTAAAAAAAATGAGAACCTATTTGGATAGAAAATAGAAGATGCGGGAGGCTGGAGTCCAGGCAGTGCGGAGCCCCATAACCCGGGATCCTTGTGATGGAAGCATCAGGACACGGACTCTTGGAAAACATCAATCCTGGATGCAAGATGACCGTGCTTTCTTGTATCAGTCCACCATGAAGCATCCATTTACCTTCAGGTCTTTTACGCAATGTTTCATGATCTCTCTCCAGTTTCTGTCCACAGTCTGGAATAAGCGTCCTTCTTCAGGCATTTGCTTCATGATGTCCTCAGAAGAGAAGATGGGGTCTAGATAAAGCCACTGGGCCGGCACCTTCAGCCATTCATCAATGGTTTCCTGGATCCTTATCAGTCGTTCCTCCCATTGCTTAAAGGAGGAGAGCAAAAAGTTAATTACACATAAAATGAAAATGATAGAAAAAATGCTATCATTTTAGAAGATAAATTATCAATGGATATGAATTCTGAATTGTTGGATATTTGTAGGGAAAGTGAGACTCCTTGATACCATCCCCTTTACATGTAAGCTGGAGCCGCATGTAACTTTAGCCTCGGAGATCCTAATGAAACCTTAGCTTCTGCTAATAAGCAAGTGAACATTTTATACCTTGATTTCTTTCTCATAGGGCTTGATGAAAGGCGATCCCCTCATTGTCTGAGTCTTCACAATTTGGTCATCCAGAGTGGTTTGGATTTCATCCACTGCTGATAGAATAGAAACGCCAGATTCTCGATAGGGACTGGTATTAAAGGCTATGGAGTCCCACATTTCTTCCATGGTATGCATCGCTTTCTCCAGGAAAAACTCTTAATAAGAAAACACAGAAACTTTTTACTAGTAGCTGATTCCTCTTTGTTCCGACAAGGATGGGGGGGAGCACATACAAGGATGGGGGGCAGCATATATACAAGGATGGGGGAGCAGCATATATACAAGGATGGGAGAGCAGCATATATACAAGGATGGGAGAGCAGCATATATACAAGGATAGGGAAGCAGCATATATACAAGGATGGGGGAGAAGCATATATACAAGGATGGGGAAACAGCATATATACAAGGATGGGGGAGCAGCATATATACAAGGATGGGGGGGAGCACATACAAGGATGGGGGGCAGCATATATACAAGGATGGGGAAGCAGGATATATACAAGGATGGTGGGGAGCACATACAAGGATGGGGGGCAGCATATATACAAGGATGAGCAAACATATACCAGGATGGAAGGGGGAGCATATTTTTTCTATCTGCAGTCTCATACCCCTGCTCCTGTTTGTGGCTGCTTTCGGTTCCCCTCGCCTGCTCTATGTATGAGTTGTTTTTCTAAACTAAAACCTCAGTATTCTGGTTAAATGACCGTGTTGGCACTATGGGATAAATCAGTGGGTTTTGGGTTGCAGTTTGGGCTCTCGGTCTGTAAAAGGTTCGCCATCACTGACCTAGGATATTTTGGAGATATTGTCACTGCAGTATTCAGGTGTCACCATCTAGAGGTCGAAATGCAAATTACTACATGGATTC
Source organism: Phyllobates terribilis (assembly GCF_046119375.1). Taxonomy (NCBI): domain Eukaryota; kingdom Metazoa; phylum Chordata; class Amphibia; order Anura; family Dendrobatidae; genus Phyllobates; species Phyllobates terribilis. Next base: position 340,665 of record NW_027363102.1, on the reverse strand, counting down.
TTAAATTAAGAAATAGGGAGTCACATAGCAAGAGTGATTTGTATCATACTATAAAAAATACTGCATCTTTTTGTAAAAGCATCTCATATACAGTACTGTGCAAAAGTTTTAGGCAGGTGTGGAAAATATGCCGCAGAGTAAAAAGCTTTAAAAATAGAAGTGATAATAGTTTATTTTTAAGAACAGTTATTAGGCTATGTTCACATGCTGCATTTTTTCAACCCTTTGCATAACTAATAATCTTTATAATAATAATAATCTTTTTATTTATATAGCACCAACATATTCTGCAGCTCTTTACAATTCAGACAATTTACAGACATTATGGGCGCTGTCCCCATCAGGGCTCACAATCTACATTCCCTATCAGTATGTCTGATACAAATGGAAGCAAGGGGACCCTCTGGGTTCTGTTATAGGGCGGAAAATAATACTCCAATATTTGCAGTGGGTTTTTCTGCTGCAATTACTGAACATGTGCACATACCCTTATGACGTTTCTTTATATTTTAGTGGTTAAAAAAAAATCAGAACCTTAAATTGTTTATTCCTCCATATTCTGAGACCTGCATCTTTTCGCTCATGGAGCTGAGTGAGGTCTTGGTTATTTTTCGCTGGGAGCTGATGCTTTTAACCCCTTCACCACCTTGGGTTTTTCCTTTTTTGCGTTTTCGTTTTTTGCTCCCCTTCTTCCCAGAGCCATAACTTTTTTTTTCTTCTTCATGTTTTACATATTGTCTGAATAATTTAATATTTCGATAGATCGGACTTTTTAGTCATGACGATATCAATTTTTTTTTTTACATTTTTCCATTTTTGAATGGGGACAAAGGAGGTGCAGTTTTTTATACATTTTTATTTTTTAAATGGAACCTATCATGTGAAAAAACGCTATCAACCTGCAGATGTGGGGTTACTCTGAACTTGCTCGGCGCCCGCACTTTGAGCCCCGCTGCCAGGAGGAAGCTTTATTCCTCCCGCCATTGGTGTTACCGCACCCCCCGGCATTGATTGACAGCAGCTCAGCAGTACGACCGGACGACAGTCAGTGCTGGAGGCGCCACTCTCTATGTACAGAGCAGTGACTGTACCCGCACCACCACACCTATGACTGGAAGCTGACCGCTGCCAGGAGGAATACACATAATTTCCTCCCGGCAGCGGGCTCTAAATGCCAGGGCCAGACAAGTTCAGAACGCTATTAACCTGCAGATTAACCCTGTTTTTTCACGTGACAGGTTCCCATCTTTTTATTTCTACTTTTTTTGTACCACTAGGGGATCTCAACCTGCAATTGTTCGATTGCTTACACTATACTTACCGGCTGCCATGGTAATGTGGCGCCCCTGTGGGTCCAGTTGCCACAGAGGTACTGCATCTCACCCAGAGGTGTGGTACTCCACACTCAGGTATGGACGGAGTACTACCCGGGACCCACATACCCACATCCAATACTCTCCACTACAGTAGGGAAGGGAAGATTGATCCTAAGGGAGAGCAGTCCCTGGTCCCTAGCTGGAGGGTGGAACCAGGTAGAGGAGGTGGGTGGAGGAAGAATTTCAGGGGAGCACAGACAGAAAGAGTATAAGAGACAAGGGGAACCATCTAGAAGCGGACAGTACAGAGAGGAGCTCAGTTGGGAGTGGGAGCTCAGGAGGAGCTCCGCTCAGGAGAGCAAGGAAGGAGAGAGAGGAGTCGGACCTAGTAAGAGAGGCCCAAGAGGAGAGTGAGAGAAGACGGGAGCAGCGAGAGAAAGGCTCCAGAGACAGAGGGGATCCCAGGGGCACGGTGAGTGCAGAAAGCCACCCATGCGCCCGAATTCATGCTGACGTGGAGGGATCAGGCCGCAGAGGGGTACCGGCCCCAGACTAGTGGAGAACAACCAGGTTCAGTGTCACGCTGTCTCTGTATACTGGAGGTAGGGGGCCTAAGCTGACCCTAAGCTGGGGCCCTGACTAATCCCTCAACCTGGAGGTACTGTTAAAGGTACAGAGGTCCAGGCCGCCAGCGTAACCCCTACCTCCTGAGGATCCCTGCACCTAAGTAATCTAGTCCTGAGAAGGACCCCGATCACAACAAAAGGGGACAAGTAATAATATGCCCACACACAGTACTTAGACGAACGAGACAGTACAAGGGAAAAACCAAAACGACCTTGCATACAACAACTACACAACTACAACAGAGGGAACACCAACGGGAAAGGAGATAAATGATAAAGCGAGGTAGGGAAAAAACACTCCAAATACACTTATCTCAGAAACTCCAAATACCACGATCCGCTCTGTTAGTCAGAATGAAATGCTTTCACCGACACTTCCCAAACAGACCAGCAGGCATTTGAAGGAGTCTCACTACAGCAGTATTGATTGCAGCTGGGCGAGGCTGGACCTCGTCTAGCACAGAGAGAGAGAGAATTAACTCCCTCACTGCCGAAAAACACAACGCACCAACAAGTCAGCTGCGAGAAGTCAGGCTGTGTACTCGTGACGATCTTCGTGGCGACACACCCGTGACATTCAGCTAGCCAACCGGAGGCTGCAGCATTTGCAAGGTGTTGCAGCCAAAATTCACAATTATATCGCTGAAAAGGTGGCCACATAGGGTACAGGAGATTGCAAGTTGCCCGACAAGGCCCGAGGCCACTGGCTTGGGACACTGATTGTGAGGCGCAGGGTAGGAGGGTGAGAACCAGTGCCGTGAGACGACCAGGAAAGGTACATAGAACGGGGTCCCGTCCAAGTGCTCCTGAGGTACCTTAGAGTTTTCAGGATCACTACCCCGGATTACACAGGGCGACGTGGGAAGTTGCACACTGGTGACTGTAACCTGAGGAACTTAACAACTGTGAGTAAAACCTGAAGACTGCACCCCACTGCGTCCTTGAATAATTGCTGCGCCATCACCTGCATTACACCGCACCAACAACATCTACCTTCAAAATTAATCTTATTCTGCCCTGGGGCTAAGCTCTGCCTGTGGAGAGCTGAACCAACTCTGCTGTTTCACCTTCAGCTCCAGTGGATCTGCACCACAGCAGCGGCCCCATATAGCCGCATACCACAGGTGGCGTCACAAACATTATCTCTAAAAAACTTTATTCCCCTTTTACTTTTCCTTTAATTTGACCACACGGGGCCACGGACCGGGTCACTGCCACCGTGACATCCCCAGCACCAACCGGCCCAGCTACCGAGTACCCCACAGCCCCAGGGGGCGCGTCAGTAACCCATCAGCTCCCTGCAATCGCCATTCAGTGATTGACAAAGGCATTTAGATGGATAAACCTCAGCGATCGGAGCGAGCTCCGGTTGCTGCAGTTACAGGCAGTTTTTGGCTGTGCAGCACAGCCGGCATCTGCTACATATGATGTGAGCTCTACTACTGAGTTGGTTTCATAGAGGCCTTAGAGACCTGGGACAAAACTACATCATGGGTTAAAGGGAACCTGTCATGTAAAATAACACTATTAACCTGCAGATATGGGATATGGGGTAAATCTGCAAGTAATAGCATTGTGACACTGTGCGGTGCCTGCACTGAGAGCCCCGCTGCCAGGAGGAAATTAACTTTATGTCACCCAGCAGCCTCTCTCTGTCAGTCACAGGGGCGGCGCCTGCGCGGTTTCAATCACCGCTCTGTGTATAGTGAGCGGCAGCTGTAGAAAACCCAATATCCAAATGCCATTTTATGGGAATCTGAAGTTCTGTATTCTCATCCATTAGTCAGAATGAAAACGACCACCAAACAGCGTCTCCTGCCCTGGAGGACCCAACACTTCCATGATTTCCAGGTACAGCCCAGTGATTACAGAGAATCATGTGTAATACTTCATTTCTCCTTTGGAGGTGCTGTAGGGAAATTCAGCACCTGCTGCCGGGTACTCGCTTACTGCAGAAGGGATCAGTTTGGTCTTTATCCGCAGCACATTGGGGTTTCACCTCTGACCCATATGGAGAAACCTTACATGAGACTACATGGACGACCGATGGAATAAAGACAAGAACAACGATGTAGGGGGTAAACGAAAGATTTTATTTATAGATGGGGTTATTATATGTTATAGTATCATGTATATGTGTAAATTATTCTTCTATCAGAATAATCCTATTTATGGGCCGCGTTGATCCAGAGGAAGGCGAAAACCCCCTGTTAGGAATAAGCCAATTGTCCTCATATCAGGGGGAAAAATTCCTTCCTGACCCCAAATATGGCGATCAGAATAAATCCCAGGATCAAGGGCTGAGACCGAAAATAAATTAATTTCTAAAAAATGTATTAAACTATTTATCTTTTCCTTATTTAAGTTCAGAGCTACGGTATATATTATACATTATCTGAAAATCTACCTATACTTTAAAATGTTTTTATGTATTTATAATAAGCCATTAATCTGGGAATTACTTATATAACTGTCAGTTTATATCTATTTAAGGCCGTGTTGATCCAGAAGAAGGTGAAAAATTCCTTCCTGATCCCAAATATGACGATCGGGATGAATCCCAGGATCAAGGGCTCATAGCTAATGTGTGATACGTAAGTGTACATTTTTTATTTAAATATTTAATTATTTTCAATTTTTGGACTAATTTATTTTTATATTTATATTAAATAATTTTTCTTAAACCAAAAAATAAATTATTTTTTTAGATATTTTTTCATTATAAATATAAGAACCTACTTATTTCTTCTATTTTATTAAACCTATCTATGGGCCGTGTTGATCCAGAGGAAGGCGAAAACCCCACGTGAGAAATGGGCCAATTATTCTCATGACGGGGGAAAAATTCCTTCCTGACCCCAAATATGGCGATCAGATTAAATCCCAGGATCAAAGGCTCGTACCTCCCTGTGTGTAATGGAAGTGAGATTTTTAAAATATATATTTACATTTTTTAATTTAGACTAAATATGTTTTTGGTTTGTGTAAAATAAACTATTTTTGAATTTTATTTTTTTAAACTTATTTTTTTGCACTACTTATGTGTGAATCTACTTATTGATATATTACTAAACCTATTTAAGGCCGTGTAGATCCAGAGGAAGGCAAAAACCCCCTATGAGGAATGGGCCAATTATCCTCATATTAGGGGGGAAAATTCCTTCCTGACCCCAAATATGGCGATCAGATTAAATCCCAGGATCAAAAGCCGAAATCTCTATCTACGTCCTATGTGTCTATGTGTGTGTGCCTATACCTGTAGTGTAGTGTAGGGTCTACACCTATCATGTACTGTGGATGTGACGGATGATGGGTGCAGTACTTACCAGGCCTGAGCTGAGGTAAGTTCAGGGATAATGGCCTATATTATACTATTGTTCCTGAACTCACCAGATGGAAACTTAGCACAGGCCGCTCCTGGGGCGCAGATCAGATGCCAGCCATGGATTGGAGGAGGCCAAGTCAAGGGCCTGGTGCAGCGACACGATGGCAGTGGTCCGACATGAAGGTGTTAATGAGAGACATGATGTTCTAGGGCAGCCGAGGTGACAAACAGCAGCAGAGATGTGAGGTACGGGTCAGGAGGCAAGAAGTTCTGGGCAGTTGGCACGGGTTCATCCTGCAAGACATAAGGAGGAAGACATTTCAATAACTTCTATCTTCAGGATCTTCTGTTATCTTAGAGGAATGGTCATTATAATGAACCATTCCCCTATGTAACATCAGATATAATGTACACATCTAATGATCGGTGTCCTGTGTGTACAGCGGTCACTCACCAGATGGTCGTGGATTCTTTCACAGCCCAGATATTCTCATCCACCTAAGAATGACAGAGACATAGTCATTGACAGAAACAGTGGGAGAAGACAAAGATGGTCATAATGGCCACAAGGTGAGAAGAACATTTGATGGGATTTATCCTCACAGAGGATGATCTTACCGGGCCCAGCTTGATGACACATAATTGAATCCGGCCACGGGGTTAAAGGCTTTCTTATCCTCCGGCCACTGCAGATGATGATTCTCCAGAACTGGCCTGAATGGTATAAATGGCGGCTTTGCTCTCCTTTTCTCTAGATCCTCCCAGCCGATGTTGGTAAAGAATGGATGCTCTCTGATGTTACCGCACACATCCAAGCGCTTCTCAGGATTTTTGCACAGCAGCTTCTTGATAAGATCTTTCAAGTCACCATCAAGCCAAGATGGAATTTCAGGCTCTCCTCTGGTTATCGCTGTGTAAGCCATTTTGCTGACGGAGCCGGTGTAAAATGGGGAGCGTCCTGTTGCCATCTTGGACACCACAATCCCCAGGCTCCACCAATCCACTGCTGTGCCATATCCTTTTTTGAGAAGCACCTCAGGGGCCATGAAGTGGAAAGTGCCCGTCACTCCAGAGATGTTATTGGAGGAGGTGACCCCATCTTGGGCGAGCCCCAGGTCAACTACACGGATGTGGCCATCGGCATCCAACATGATGTTTACTGGCTTAATATCTCTGCAATGAAATAAGAAAACATAATAAGAAATCTGCCCCATGATACAGGAGATGGAAAATGGGTCACTGCAAGATCAGGTGGACTAGGCAGACTGGAGCCCAGGAAAGTTGGGGGCAATTTTTTGAGCATGTAGAGGGGACAGAGAGAAGGAGGAAAGTTGTGCTTACCGGTGGACGATGTTGTGTCCGTGGAGGAACTGGAGACCACATACAATCTCTGCTGTGTAGAATCTGATGGAGAGAACAGAGTGTAGTATCAATGTCATCACTGATACCTCCTTCCCTCCTGGGCTACATGACCTGCCAGTCCTCTCCCAGCTACATTTCCACCTCTGCTTTTATTTTCACCCCTCTGCTTTCTTTTTGGTATATCTTCCTCATACTCACCTTACGCTGTCGATGTTCAGGCAGCCGCACATGTCAATCAAAGCCTCGAGGCTGCCGCCGGACAGATACTCCGTGATGAAATACGCCAGCTTCCGAGACTGCTGTGCGGCATAGAGGTGACATAAGAATGGGCAGTCTCGGGCCGCCAGGAGAATCCGCCGCTCTCTCATAAGGATGTTTTCCTTCACCTTCTTTTTCTTGATCATTTTTACAGCCATAAAGATGTTTCGGCTGGGGACTGATGTCAGGACCACCTGAAGAAAGAAATAGGGAATGCTTAGAAAATGTGTATGGGAGGTGAACAGCTGGTTTATCACTGCACAAGAAACGGGTGGGCTGAGTGGTGTGTGAGTCTGATGGTAATGGGGCGCCCCTGAGGGTTCTGTCGCCACAGGGGTACTGCATCTCTTTAATGAGGTGTGGTATCTCCTCTCCGAGGTAAGGATGGAGCACCTGTCAGGACCCCACCTCTGCATTCAACACTACACCTCTCCCACCTGTAGGGTTCTTATATGCACCAGGGTGCTGCCCCAGCCAGGATAAGAGGAGATGGGGAGAACCAAAGATAGGGGGAACCTAGTAGTGGGTGAGGATGGAGGACACACCAGGAGGTTACACTTGCTAATACATATTTAATAAACGGCCATCTTAGGTTCAAGGTCTTTTGATTGAGATCTTCATCGCTGAACTTGGCTTTCTGCTAGAACCTGCAGCTGTTGAAGATACACGGTCCTCGTACTCTGGCCTTGAGGCGAGGAGCGGGTTAGAGTTAACGGCTGTCTCTACCCGGTCAAGGTCCCTACCTAAGAAGGCCTGGAGGGGAGCGGAGGAGTAAAGCTCCACAGGCAAAAGGATCCCAGGGAATTCGGACGGAGCGGTTTACGCCACCTGTACTCTTCATTCTGGCCTAGTCAGAGGGACTCCTGCTGCAAGAGGGGACCGGCACCCGTTATCTGACTTTGTTACTTCACGTCCTAGTCAGAAAAGCTCCGGAGGCTTGGTGGATCCCACCAGGTAACAGACGGAGCGGAGTCGCCACCCGTACCCTTGTTCTGTGAGTAACCAGAGGGAGACCCAGCCTTACTACACGCACCACACACGAACAGGAGAGGACCTAGTGGGAGTTTCTAGGAACACTCTGGTGCTGGGGTTCCTGATTGATTCACCCGAACTACCCGGAGAGTGCCGAACCCCCTTTCCTGGTGGCCGCAGCGCGCCGTGAGGAGCAAGGAGAAGCCTTGCAGCTGACCATTGACAACGTGAGTAAAGCTTGGAAGACTGCATCCATTGCCTCCAGTCCTTTATTCTAGCGCGACACCACACCACAACATACAACCCACTACTACTCTCCTGATCCCTCTTCGCTGCCCTGAGGCCCTGCTCCGCCTGTGGGGAGTAGTACCATCTGCTGCTGCCACGACATCCCGCCTCAGAGGACTGCTGCAGCGCTGTTGGCAATCACCAGACGCCACAGGTGGCGTAGTCGAGTACCTTTCCATCATCCCTCCTAGCCCGTATTTTTATGTGACAACCCTGGGCACGGAGCGGGCCTAGGTCACAACTGCAACCACCCTACACGGAGGCCCGGCTCCGAGTACCCCAATTCTCAGGGTGGGCTAGCGAGCGAGTCCCCGTGAGGGGAGGCGTCACAGTAACCTGGACCTTATAGCTGAGCAAAGCTAATCTATCGGCATAATGCATTATCTGCTCCATGAATGCTCTATGGAGAGGTCTTAAAGGGTATTCCATTATCACCATATGGGAACAAATAGGACAAACACTGGATGGCACTTTGAGCTGGTTGGAGTCAGTATTGGTCTTATATCAATGTGCAACTGATTTAAAGTTTACTGAAACATAGAGGGCAATGTATATATTGTATCCTGATAGGAGCATATATATGTGTGGCGCCCCATAGGTACTGCATCTCACCCAGAGGTGTGGTATCCCACTCTCAGGTAAGGATGGAGTACTGCCCGGGACCCACACACTTGCATCCATTAGACTCCACTTCAGAGGGAAGGGCGAGATTGCTCCTAAGGGAGAGCACAGTCCCTGGTCTCTAGCTGGAGGGTGGAACCATGTAGTGGGTGTGGGTGGAAGAAGCAGTTTAGGGGAGCACTTCAGTAGGTGTATAAAAAGGGGAGCCATCTTGAGAGAGTGTGGTCAGTCTGAGAGAGAGATAGTTGGGAGCAGGAGCTCTGGAGGAACTCTGCTCAGGAGGAGAGGAGGAAGGAGCGGGTCTAGTCTGGGAGGCCCAGGAGAACAGACTGTGAGAGAGGATGGGAGCAGAGGGAAGGCTCCAAGAGGAACAGGGGGGATCCCAGGGGCACGGGAAGTGCGGATGCCACCCGTGCGCGCAAATTTACCAGGAAGTGGAGGGATCAGGCCGCAGAGGGGACCGGCCCCTAACTAGTGGAGAACTACAAATCTCAGCTAGAAACCAGAGGCTGCTGTACTTGCAAGGTGCAGCTGCCAACCACCACAATTACATCGCCAAAAAGGTGGTCACAGAAGGTCCAGGGGACTGCAGGTCGCCCGACAAGATCCGAGGCTACCGGCTTGGGGCACTGATTGTGAGGCGCAGGGCAGGAGGGTGAGAGCCAGTGCAGGAAGACGACCAAGGAAGGCACATAGAACGGGATCCCATTTAAGTACTCCGTTTAAGTACTCCTGAAAAAGGAAGGCACATAGAACGGGGTCCCGTTTTAGTACTTCGTTTAAGTACTCCTGAAAGAGGGATTGCTGAACCCCTTCCTTGGTGAACGCAGGGCGACGTGGGTGGTTATAAGCTGGCAGTTGTAACCAGGAGCAGCGTGATAACAGTAAAATCTGAAGACTGCACCCCACTGTGTCCTTGAATAACCATCACCAGCCCTGCACTACACAGCACCAGCAACATCTACCTCATAAAATCACTATATCCTGCCCTGGAGCATAGCTCTACCTGTGGAGAGCTGAACCAACTCTGCTGCATCACCATTAGCTCCAAGGGATCTGCACCGCAGCGGCGGCTCCATATAGCCGCATACCACAGGTTGCGTCATGAACATTAAACTATAAAAACTATAATCCCCTTTTATTGACCGGCCTGGGTCACGGACCGGGTCACTGCCACTGTGACATCCCCTGCACCGACCGGCCAGGCACCGTGCACCCCACGGCCCAGGGGGCGCGTCATATGGACCAGGGCATGGACGGAAATAAACCTTGTCCCCCCAACTCCCCACAGATGTGATCCCAGAGATCAGCTCTTCAATGAATCAGAATACCCATTTATAGAATAGATGAGCTAATATGTGAAATAATCATGAGCTCAGGGGAGCGTCTGGATGTTTTTTCAGTCATCCCATAGAAGAGCACTTCAATGAATATATATCTACAGAACAGGGCCAACCCAAGGTTTCCATGGGCACCGGGTGAAAAAGTCTAAGTGGGCCCCTTTAACACATACCACCATTCATGATGCACAGATACGGTAGAGAAATATAGGTATAGTACAATGCCAAAGATTTCACTTACATGAGTGATATCTATTGTAAATTCTACAATAACTCAGAAACCGGCGAATCCTCGCAACGCACAGTGCAGACCGGACAGTATAGAACTCCATACAGTATTATACGCACCACATAGTCCTTCATACAGTATTATGGAACCAACATAGTCCTCCATACAGTATTATGGGCACCACATAGTCCTCCATACAGAATAATGGGCCCCACGTAGTCCTCCATACAGTATTATAGGCACCACATAGTCGTCCACACAGTATAATGGCCCCACATAGTCCTCCATACAGTATTATGGGCACCACATTGTCCTCCATACAGAATAATGGGCCCCACGTAGTCCTCCATACAGTATTATAGGCACCACATAGTCCTCCATACAGTATAATGGCCTCACATAGTCCTCCATACAGTATTATGGGCACCAGATAGTCCTCCATACAGTATTATGGGCACCACATAGTCCTCCATACAGAATGATGGGCCCCATATAATGCTCCATACAGAATAATGGGTACCATATATTGCTCCATACAGTATGGGCCCAATATAATACTCCATATAGAATGGGCACCATGTAATGCTCCATACATAATGGGCCCCATATTTTGCTCCATACATAAAAAAAATCAAATACTCACCTCTCCTCGCTGGCCGCTGCTCTGCTTCGGACTCCTCAGTGTTAGCGTCTTCTGGCTCTGAGCACTTCTCAGTACAGAGGGTGCTTCTGTAGTGACGTCATCGCTCCCTCTGTCCTATGACAATGTGGCGCCCCTGAGGGTTCGACTGCCACAGGGATACTGCACTTCTTTAATGGAGTGTAGTGTTCCTCCTCTGAGGTAAGAACAGTGTGATGGTCAGGACCCCACCTCCACATCCAACACCACACTTCTCCCACCAGAGGGGGCTAGAATGCACTAGGTGCTTCCCTCTTGGGTACTCGAGAGACTGGGGAACCAAGAGATAGGGGAACCATTTAGTGGGTGAGGGTGGAGGACTCACATTTTAGTGACAATAATTCATATTTAATACACAGCCATCTTGGTCATTGGTCGTCGTCTTTTGGCAGTCTGTCCTTTGCAATGGTTCTTTGACTGTCCTCTACTGTGATCTCCCACCCTGAGCGTGGATCCTGTGTGGACCTGCAGCTGATGGAGACACAGCTCCCGTACCTTGGCCTTGGGTCGAGGGGCAGGTTGCAGATAATGTATGTCTCAACCCGGTCAAGGACCATGACCAAGAAGGCCCGGAGCTTAAGAGTGTAGCTCCACCGCAAATGGATCCCAGGGAGGATGCAGACGGAGCGGTGTACGCCACCTGTCCTTGCTATGCTGATCTATTCAGAGGGATTCCGGCTGCAAGAGGGGTACCGACACCCGACCTTGCTATTCCACGTCCTGGTCGGGAAAGCCCGGTAGGCCCGGAGGATCCCACCGGGTAATGGAAGGAGCGAAGCTGCCACCCGTACCCTGTTTCTGAGAGGAGTTCAGAGGGAGACCTGGCCTATCTACACACGCAGACAGGAATGGACCCAGTCTGAAGTCTAGGAACACTCTGGTGTGGGGTCCTGATTAAACACTTGTATTACTCGGAGGTGGTTGGACCCTCGTTCCTGGTGACCGCAGAACTCCGCGAGGAGCAGGGAGAAGCATTGCAGCTGTACTCTTCAACGTGAGTAAAAACCCTGGAAGTTAACCCCTATGGCCTCCGGACTCTTTATTCGGCACTACTCCGCACTACACGGCACAAGAACTCCTAGACTACTACCCCCTCCATCCTGTCTCTCTGCCCTGAGGCCCTGCTCCGCCTGTGGGGAGTAGTAACAACGACGGCTGCCGTAACATCCCGCCTCAGAGGACTGCAGCAGCGCTGGTGGCCTTCACCAGGTGCCACAGGTGGCGTAGTGGAGATCAGCCACTCAACCTGGATAAGCCCGTACCATCCCTTTTTAATGTGACGGCCCTGAGCACGGAGCGGGTCCGGGCCACGGCTGCACCCCATCTACAACATAGGACCCCATCTCCCAGGGTAGGGCTTTCGTGAGGCGTCACAACAACACAGAGTCAGAAGACGCCGAAGACACCGGAGCTGTGGTGGAAAGTATTGCAAGTGCCGGTGCCCTGTGCAAGCGGGGGGGTCCCTCTCACGGGCTTTGGCACCAAACTCCGCTTACTCACAGGCAGGAGTGGGCTGGGCCTGGGGGAAGAGGGGCAAATGCCCCCCGGGCCAGTTCCCCAGCAGAGGCTTTGAGCCGTCGGCTGCCAAGAAGACAGCAGCCAGCACTTTAATTGTATATAAGTGCTGGTCCGGCCATCCCTGTATTGCCGGCTGTGTGACCCTATCTCTTGAACTCAGTAGCACGCCGGCCTGCTGGGTCTTCACCGGAGAGAGGTCAGCAGGGGCCAGGGCAGGAGGTCAGGGCTGGATCCTGAGTGTCTTGTGTCAGCGATGCTCTGAGGTCTCATGAGTTATTACTGCAGCTTCATCAGGTCGCGCTGTCTGTAGCCAGATCTGCAGGAAAGTCCCAGAGCCACTGCAGACTGTATACATACTCCAACACTGACTGCTCCTGAGCCTGGATCCAGGACATCATACATTATATATACTGCTATACATGATAATATGTGATGTTCTGTAGCCAGGTCCAGGTGTAATCAGTAAGGGTGTATTCACACTGCGTTCTGGCGCTCGTTCATTGGTCCCGCTGGGGCCTACTTCCGAATCCCCAGCAAAACGGTATATAATATATATACAGCTGTCATATACTATCCTGTATATACCATCAGATGTCTGTACACATAGTATAATATACAGCAGTCACATACTATCCTGTATATACCATCAGATGTCTGTACACATAGTATAATATGTAGCAGTCACATACTATCCTGTATATACCATCAGATGTCTGTACACATAGTATAATATACAGCAGTCACATACTATCCTGTATATACCATCAGATGTCTGTACACATAGTATAATATACAGCAGTCACATACTATCTTGTATATACCTTCAGATGTCTGTACACATAGTATAATATACAGCAGTCACATATTATCCTGTATATACCATCTGATGTCTGTACTCATAGTATAATATACAGCAGTCACATACTATCCTGTATATACCATCAGATGTCTGTACACATAGTATAATATACAGCAGTCACATACTATCCCGTATATACCATCAGATGTCTGTACACATAGTATAATATACAGCAGTCACATACTATCCTGTATATACCATCAGATGTCTGTACACATAGTATAATATACAGCAGTCACATATTATCCTGTATATACCATCAGATGTCTGTACACATAGTATAATATACAGCAGTCACATACTATCCTGTATATACCATCTGATGTCTGTACACATAGTATAAAAACAACAGTCACATATTATCCTGTATATACCATCAGATGTCTGTACACATAGTATAATATACAGCAGTCACATACTATCCTGTATATACCATCAGATGTCTGTACACATAGTATAATATACAGCAGTCAGTCACATACTATCCTGTATATACCATCAGATGTCTGTACACATAGTATAATACACAGCAGTCACATACTATCCTGTATATACCATCAGATGTCTGTACACATAGTATAATACACAGCAGTCACATACTATCCTGTATATACCATCAGATGTCTGTACACATAGTATAATACACAGCAGTCACATACTATCCTGTATATACCATCAGATGTCTGTACACATAGTATAATATACAGCAGTCACATACTATCCTGTATATACCATCAGATGTCTGTACACATAGTATAATATACAGCAGTCACATATTATCCTGTATATACCATCAGATGTCTGTGCACATAGTATAATATACAGCAGTCACATATTATCCTGTATATACCATCAGATGTCTGTACACATAGTATAATATACAGCAGTTACATACTATCCTGTATATACCATCAGATGTCTGTACACATAGTATAATATACAGCAGTCACATATTATCCTGTATATACCATCAGATGTCTGTACACGTAGTATAATATACAGCAATCACATACTATCCTGTATATACCATCAGATGTCTGTACACATAGTATAATATACAGCAGTCACATACTATCCTGTATATACCATCAGATGTCTGTGCACATAGTATAATATACAGCAGTCACATACTATCCTGTATATACCATCAGATGTCTGTACACATAGTATAATATACAGTAGTCAGTCACATACTATCCTGTATATACCATCAGATGTCTGTACACATAGTATAATATACAGCAGTCACATACTATCCTGTATATACCATCTGATGTCTGTACACATAGTATAATATACAGCAGTCACATACTATCCTGTATATACCATCAGATGTCTGTACACATAGTATAATATACAGCAGTCACATATTATCCTGTATATACCATCAGATGTCTGTACACATAGTATAATATACAGCAGTCACATACTATCCTGTATATACCATCAGATGTCTGTACACATAGTATAATATACAGCAGTCACATACTATCCTGTATATACCATCAGATGTCTGTACACATAGTATAATACACAGCAGTCACATACTATCCTGTATATACCATCTGATGTCTGTACACATAGTATAATATACAGTAGTCAGTCACATACTATCCTGTATATACCATCAGATGTCTGTACACATAGTATAATATACAGCAGTCACATATTATCCTGTATATACCATCTGATGTCTGTACACATAGTATAATATACAGTAGTCAGTCACATACTATCCTGTATATACCATCAGATGTCTGTACACATAGTATAATATACAGCAGTCACATACTATCCTGTTTATACCATCTGATGTCTGTACACATAGTATAATATACAGCAGTCACATACTATCCTGTATATACCATCAGATGTCTGTACACATAGTATAATATACAGCAGTCACATATTATCCTGTATATACCATCTGATGTCTGTACACATAGTATAATATACAGCAGTCACATACTATCCTGTATATACCATCAGATGTCTGTACACATAGTATAATATACAGCAGTCACATACTATCCTGTATATACCATCTGATGTCTGTACACATAGTATAATATACAGCTGTCACATACTATCCTGTATATACCATCAGATGTCTGTACACATAGTATAATATACAGCAGTCACATACTATCCTGTATATACCATCAGATGTCTGTACACATAGTATAATATACAGCCGTCACATATTATCCTGTATATACCATCAGATGTCTGTACGCATAGTATAATATACAGCAGTCACATACTATCCTGTATATACCATCAGATGTCTGTACACATAGTATAAAAACAACAGTCACATATTATCCTGTATATACCATCAGATGTCTTTACACATAGTATAATATACAGCAGTCACATATTATCCTGTATATACCATCAGATGTCTGTACACATAGTATAATACACAGCAGTCACATACTATCCTGTATATACCATCAGATGTCTGTACACATAGTATAATACACAGCAGTCACATACTATCCTGTATATACCATCAGATGTCTGTACACATAGTATAATACACAGCAGTCACATACTATCCTGTATATACCATCAGATGTCTGTACACATAGTATAATATACAGCAGTCACATACTATCCTGTATATACCATCAGATGTCTGTACACATAGTATAATATACAGCAGTCACATATTATCCTGTATATACCATCAGATGTCTGTGCACATAGTATAATATACAGCAGTCACATATTATCCTGTATATACCATCAGATGTCTGTACACATAGTATAATATACAGCAGTTACATACTATCCTGTATATACCATCAGATGTCTGTACACATAGTATAATATACAGCAGTCACATATTATCCTGTATATACCATCAGATGTCTGTACACATAGTATAATATACAGCAGTCACATACTATCCTGTATATACCATCAGATGTCTGTGCACATAGTATAATATACAGCAGTCACATACTATCCTGTATATACCATCAGATGTCTGTACACATAGTATAATATACAGTAGTCAGTCACATACTATCCTGTATATACCATCAGATGTCTGTACACATAGTATAATATACAGCAGTCACATACTATCCTGTATATACCATCTGATGTCTGTACACATAGTATAATATACAGCAGTCACATACTATCCTGTATATACCATCAGATGTCTGTACACATAGTATAATATACAGCAGTCACATATTATCCTGTATATACCATCAGATGTCTGTACACATAGTATAATATACAGCAGTCACATACTATCCTGTATATACCATCAGATGTCTGTACACATAGTATAATATACAGCAGTCACATACTATCCTGTATATACCATCAGATGTCTGTACACATAGTATACAGCAGTCACATACTATCCTGTATATACCATCTGATGTCTGTACACATAGTATAATATACAGCAGTCACATATTATCCTGTATATACCATCTGATGTCTGTACACATAGTATAATATACAGTAGTCAGTCACATACTATCCTGTATATACCATCAGATGTCTGTACACATAGTATAATATACAGCAGTCACATACTATCCTGATTATACCATCTGATGTCTGTACACATAGTATAATATACAGCAGTCACATACTATCCTGTATATACCATCAGATGTCTGTACACATAGTATAATATATAGCAGTCACATATTATCCTGTATATACCATCAGATGTCTGTACACATAGTATAATATACAGCAGTCACATACTATCCTGTATATACCATCTGATGTCTGTACACATAGTATAATATACAGCTGTCACATACTATCCTGTATATACCATCAGATGTCTGTACACATAGTATAATATACAGCAGTCACATACTATCCTGTATATACCATCAGATGTCTGTACACATAGTATAATATACAGCCGTCACATATTATCCTGTATATACCATCAGATGTCTGTACACATAGTATAATATACAGCAGTCACATACTATCCTGTATATACCATCAGATGTCTGTACACATAGTATAATATACAGCAGTCACATACTATCCTGTATATACCATCTGATGTCTGTACACATAGTATAATATACAGCAGTCACATATTATCCTGTATATACCATCTGATGTCTGTACACATAGTATAATATACAGCAGTCACATACTATCCTGTTTATACCATCTGATGTCTGTACACATAGTATAATATACAGCAGTCACATACTATCCTGTATATACCATCAGATGTCTGTACACATAGTATAATATACAGCAGTCACATATTATCCTGTATATACCATCAGATGTCTGTACACATAGTATAATATACAGCAGTCACATACTATCCTGTATATACCATCTGATGTCTGTACACATAGTATAATATACAGCTGTCACATACTATCCTGTATATACCATCAGATGTCTGTACACATAGTATAATATACAGCAGTCACATATTATCCTGTATATACCATCAGATGTCTGTACACATAGTATAATATACAGCAGTCACATATTATCCTGTATATACCATCAGATGTCTGTACACATAGTATAATATACAGCAGTCACATACTATCCTGTATATACCATCTGATGTCTGTACACATAGTATAATATACAGCTGTCACATACTATCCTGTATATACCATCAGATGTCTGTACACATAGTATAATATACAGCAGTCACATACTATCCTGTATATACCATCTGATGTCTGTACACATAGTATAATATACAGCAGTCACATACTATCCTGTATATACCATCAGATGTCTGTACACATAGTATAATATACAGCAGTCACATACTATCCTGTATATACCATCAGATGTCTGTACACATAGTATAATATACAGCCGTCACATACTATCCTGTATATACCATCAGATGTCTGTACACATAGTATAATATACAGCAGTCACATACTATCCTGTATATACAATCAGATGTCTGTACACATAGTATAATATACAGCAGTCACATATTATCCTGTATATACCACCTGATGTCTGTACACATAGTATAATATACAGCAGTCACATATTATCCTGTATAGGTGGACGGTTTTGTCTATTTTACAATAGAGGCAAGAATATATTAATCCTTTCCTCATAGATTGTAAGCTTGCGAGCAGGGTCCGCTCTTCTCCTGGTATCTGTTGATTTATGTGATCATCGTTATTCTGTAATGTCTTTTATTTTCTGAACAAGTCCCCTCTAAAATGTAAAGTGCTGCGGAATATGTTGGTGCTATAATATTAAAAAATATTATTATTATATTTTTAATCAATTCTGAAGACATGATGCAATTTACCAGCCGCATACTTTTGTTTCTAACACACTTTTCAGAGCTCATCTTCCTGTAGTCCCTCTGTCACTGCAGATTGCTGAATCGTGATAGAGCGCTGTGCACACACTGTCACGATTCCTTCGTATTTCCAGCGTAGTGATCACAAGTATGAGTTTGCATAGTTAAGGTCGCATGCCGATTAGTCTCAGACACCTCTCTGAGCAGCTCACTGATAGAAGTGGATGAGAATCTAGTCGGCATTTGACCACAACTATCCCATCATTACTCCGGCTTTATGTTTTTAAAGTCTTGTACCTTCTGCTCCCTTTATGAAATAGCCATAGGTAAATGCAAAAAAGATGGGCCGCTGCTCATGAGCCGCTGCTGTGTGCTTGCCCCCTAGGCCAAAATTTGCCATCCAACCCCACAGGTCCCACAATGTGCCAGTGTCCTGACGGTGAGTGTGCTCCCCCGCTTCCTCAGGGCCCTGGCGCTTTCCCGGGTGTGCCGGCTGGTGATGCCGACCCTGCTGCAGAAGACAACGGATGGAGATAACATGGCAAGTATAGGTGATAAAGAAAAATATATAAAAACTTACTTGGCCAAAACTGCCCCTACCCAAGATATCATGGATGGTAAAATTGCTGATGTTAAGCCTGGGGTAGGGGCTGGATGTTCCGGGGTCCCTGCTGCATCCAGGTGTTGGCTGTTCATCCTCCAATCCATTGCCTTTGGCCTCTCTCCTCTTCTTTGTGATATTCTTGAATCCAGAAGTATCACTGTCCTCTTCTCTCTTCCTCTTGTCTTCTCTCTGCTTCTCGCTTTCTCTGTGTCCAGTAGACGCCATTTGCAGTAATATCTTCCAGTCTGTAGACTTCCGTCCGATCTCTTCAGCCGACAGTTGAAAGTAAACGGCAGTTGGTCGTGTGCAGGCAGCGGCTCGTGGCCCGCTCTGCCCGATACACTGATGTGGGCATCATGGGGGACAGTTTAGGGTCCAGAGGAACGGCACAGAACTTCATGGCGGCTTCTAGTGCTGTTTTTTTTTTATTTCATAATACATTCTTTTTATTCACATTATACAGACAGATAATAATAAGTCAAAAATACATTAAAAAACCTAACATACTATAAAATACCAGCTCTTCCCATTACCAATGTAATTCTAGGGTTTCCATATATTTAAAAAAAATCATTACTTTTATCTTTCATGTTATAATACTATTTCTCATATATCATGGTTACTAGGGATGATATTTTTAAAATATTTAGAAACCCATGTATCATTTCCATTACACTTCACAAATACTTGGTACTTTGTGTTGTTGTATCACATAAAATCCCAATAAAATACATTTAAGTTTGTGGATGTAACATGGAAAAATATGGAAAAGTTCACAGGGTATGAATACTTCATCAAAGCCATTTTCTGCAATTTAATAATTGTTTTCATTCCATATTTCCTCTGTTACATTGAGTCTTTTCTACTTATTGAGTATTTTTTACTATCCTTGTATGTTTCCTGGGAACCCCTGCTCTTATTTGGAGTATGGGGGGGGTTGCCCTTTCCGTCCATGACTTGGGACATGGATTGGTCATTTTGCACACGTTGATGTGTTTTTTAGATTTTTGTGATCTGTGGATTTGTTCTGCTTTTCTCTTGATAGCGTTGACAATAAAGATATCCTATTATATATTTGGATGTCCGATCCTTTGTTTTTCTTATTGACAATATTGTAACTGTGCATTTTTGGCTGCCACTCTGGTCTTTATTTAGGTTGCACCCTCCCAAGAACCAACAAAAATACAACCAATTAACTTAAAGTGAATGTGTCACTGGGTTTTTGCTGCCCCATCTGAGAGCAGCATGATGTAGGGGCTGAGACCCTGATTCCAGTGATATATCACTTAATGGGCTTCTTGCTGCAGTTTTTATGAAATCACAGTTTTCCCTGCAGCAGATCTAGCAGATCTAAAAATGCAGAGCTCTGTATAACCCTGCCCACATCACTGATTGGCACATTTCTGTGTACACTGTGCATAGGCAGAAAGCTGCCAATCAGTGATAGGGGGCGAGGTTATATAGAGCTCATGAATATGGAGGACTACCTGGCAGCAGGATTAGTAGTCGTCTAGTGATAATTTCCTGTTGAAAAAACAGTGATTTTATCAAAACTACAGCAAGCAGCCCAATAAGTGACACATCACTGCAATCAGAGTCTCTACATTATGCTGCTCTCAGATTCAGTAACAAAAACCTGGTGACAGATTCCCTTTAACCTATTAATAAAAAAAGACTAGACAAGGTTAGTTTGGATAAAGAATAGGTTACTTAAAACATAAATTAATAAGTCAATAAATATTAAAAACCATGGAATAAATTAATCAGTCAGTAATCAAATAAATAATCAACTGTCACTATCAAAAATGGACCTAGTCCTCCCAGCCTTAGCCAACTGATAGGCATCGCAACAAAAAGAGGGTGGGTGGCCAACGCTGGTGACTTGCTGTGCATGGACTACCCCGGACTTTGGTGAAACTGGGCCTTTTATGCAGAAATATTCCCGCGCTAGCATTAGTTCTCCCATCAGGATAAAGATGCATCTTCCTGCGCAAACAACAGAATCTTCTATAACTTGCTGGTAGAGGATCACAGCTGAGACAACAGTGACTCTGAAATGATAAGTACCATTGCCGAAAAGAGTAGGAGGAGAAAGAAGAACGGAAAGGGGAGCACAAATACAGCCAAAGTATAGCCAAAATTCTTACCTCCAGAACAAATATTCTACTGGGCCTGTAAAACTATGTGTTCCCCACGCTAACCTCTCTGGGGGCCCTGCCTTGACATTAGTGTCTTACCAGACATTGCTCCTTATCTGAATAATCTGTTCACACTATATTTTTGCCTATTTGACACTACAGACAAAGGACCACCTATTACCAGGTCCTAGAGGGTCCTGTCCCAACTTCTACTACCTCATCTGAAAGAATCCACTTAATGAGTTGGATTTATACTACTTAAGAAGTTGTCCACTACTTTTACATTGATGCCCTATCCTACAAAACTAGTGGACAACCCCTTTAAATATAAGGACTTCTATATGTGCCTTTTTAATGGACATTAACCCCTTTACGACATAGGGCGTTTTAGTACTTTTCTGTGCCCTGGGACTTATGGACCAGATACGTATTAATACGCCCTGGCGATTTCGCCCGCACACAGGCTGTGCGGGCGCGATCGCCCCCGGGTGACAGCTGATTGTCACAGCTGACACCCGGGGCTATGTGCAGGGAGCGGTCCCGGTCCAGCTCTGAGATGGCTACGATAGAGGAGAGCATGGCTTCTCTATCCTCATCTGAGTTGCCTCTGGAACCATGTCTTACCCTGCTTCAACATCTGACCTAGTGAATAATATTGGCCTCACTATGTGTACACCTGATATGCCCAAACAAATCCATCACAGCTGTGCCAGGTGCTGTCTAATCCTAGTGTACATGGTATGAGCTGATCAGTCAACTGATTGGCTGCAGCAGTCACATGTGGTACAGTCATGACGCAGTGGCATACCGCTAACAGCAGATAAACATATGGCTGCTATGAGGCCCATGAATCTGAGGGATCTTGGGTAATCATACTGTTTGTGGGCCATCATACTATTTGGAGGGCTAGGTGGGGGCCATCATACTATTTGGAGGGCTATGTGGGGACCATCATACTATTTGGAGGGCTATATGGGGGCCGACATACTATTTGGAGGGCTATGTGGGGGCGGTCATACTATCTGGAGGGCTATGTGGGGGCCGTCATACTATTTGAAGGCCATCATGCTATTTGGAATGCTATGTAGAGGCCATCATACAATTTGGAGGACTATCCGTCCCATTTCAGCGACTTTTTGATTATCAATCTACATCATGTGTTGGATTATATAGATCTTACTCTAATGTTCTCTTTATTACTAATCTATATCCTGTGTTGGATCGGTCCTAGAGTACTTTGTCTTTTTGCCCACGACTAATGTATCTGCGCCATTATGGTTTATATGTAAGTCATTTTTTTAACTTTGGATAATAATAAACTTTGTATTTTTAATATTACTATGTTCTTGTACGTCATTCTCTTTATATGAATCATTATTTGAGACGTTGAACAGACTCTGTTTTTCTGATATGTGACCTATATGGTCAAATTACTTTGCCTCATAAAGACTACAAGGTAGACAGACACGGGGGAAAGTAGCTTAGCTTTAGCCGACTGCTCTCGCGTCGCCCATCTCTATGGCGCCGATGCACTTCCCGGATGTAGTCTTTTGACACTTCCGGGTCACGCCGCCGTCATGATGGGCGGTGCGGGACCTCGGGGGGCGTTGACTCTCCCAGTGTACGCGCCGCTCGTACCTCTCCGCTGACGGTCATCCTGAACTGTCACATGACCACATATGTGATATATTGAAGGGGCGGAGTTATACATTTAAAAAGGTCCTTGTACCCTTGTTATCTACGCCTCTTGATAAAGCACCCGCGAAACGCGCGTCGAGGCAGCCTCTCTTGACAGACACTGGCCCTCCCTTGTCTCTAGTCACGTGTGATACCTTGGGGTGAGTTTACTTTTACCATGTACTTGATGTTATGCACACGCCCGGACTGACTGGCGTGTGCGGGAGTAGTGGTTCCACTGGACCATGAACCGGAGAGTGCCTGGAGGGGCGTGACCAAGTATCTGGCCGATCCGACCAAGGTGGCACGACGGCATACGACGCCAGTGCACCAGGGAGAAACCGGGCAGAGGGACCAGGTGCTACTCCAGGTCAAACTCCGGACACGGGGGTTGACCCACACAGGGATTACTGGAACAGGCAGGTTAGGCTGGCACAGACTGGTGGATATAAGCGAACACGGCAGGTATGCAGACGGGTGGATACAGGCGAGTATGCAGGCGGGGAGGTACTGGCCGAAAGGACGGGCTGGAGCAAAGAGAGGACAAGACCCAGTACAGACTGGGTCACAGAAACAGAACCGCAGATGCGGTAGCCAAACACAGCAGAGAGGGAACGCCCGAAGCGGTGGGCAAGAGCAGAGCAGGACGGGACTGCCGGAGCAGCGAGCACAAGCAGAGCAGGACAGGACTGCCGGAGCAGTGAGCAGATGCAGAGCAGGACGGGGCTGCCGGAGCAGCGAGCAGATGCAGAGCAGGACGGGGCTGCCGGAGCAGCGAGCAGATGCAGAGCAGGACGGGGCTGCCGGAGCAGCGGGCAGATGCAGAGCAGAAACCGCAGGAGCGGCAAGCAGGGCAAGAGCAGAGCGGAAACCGCAGAGCGGTAAACAAGGCAGGAGCAGAGCGGAAACCGCAGAGCGGCTAAGAAGGCAGGAGCAGAGCGGAAACCGCAGAGCGGCAAACAAGGCAGGAGCAGAGCGGAAACCGCAGAGCGGCAAACAAGGTAGGAGCAGAGCGGAAACCGCAGAGCGGCAAACAAGGCAGGAGCAGAGCGGAAACCGCAGAGCGGCAAACAAGGCAGGAGCAGAGCGGAAACCGCAGAGCGGCAAACAAGGCAGGAGCAGAGCAGAAACCGCAGGAGCGGCAAGCAAGGCAAGAGCAGAGCAGAAACCGCAAGAGCGGCAAGCTAAGCAGGAGCAGAGCGGAAACCACAGAGCGGTAAACAAGGCAGGAGCAGAGCGGAAACCGCAGAGCGGCTAAGAAGGCAGGAGCAGAGCGGCAAACAAGGCAGGAGCAGAGCGGAAACCGCCGGAGCGGCAAGCAAGGCAGAGCAGGGGGGACAGGGCTCTGTTCACACGGAACAGACAGGAAGAGAAAGGCAGAGCCAGATACCCACAGGGTACTTGCAGTGAAGTAGCGAGTGGACCACAAACTCACAAACGGGAGTACAGAGACAACAAGCAGGAGTTAGGTACGAGTTCAGACTCTGCAGAAAAAGGAAGGGAACGGACATAGAGGCAAAACAGGTAAAGGATAGGAGAGAGTTCAGACTGGAACTGAGTGTACGGAGGAGACCGACACTGCAGCGGGATACAGGAGCGGGTCTGGGAATACGGCCCCCAGAGAGGCGGGACGAACAGGCAAGGAGCGTGTTCAGACAGGACAGACAAGATAGAGGAGCGGGTCTAGGTAATCGGCCCCTAGAAGGCGGGAGGAACAGGCTAGGAGCGTGTTCAGACAGGCCTGGAAATACAGCCTCCAGGATAGGCAGACAAGAGAACACAGACAGGACTCAGTTCAGACACGGGAACTGATACCGCAAGGCAGGAGACATAGACAGGACTCAGTTCAGACACGGGAACTGATACCGCAAGGCAGGAGACAAAGAACGGGACCTGGCACCTTCAGAGTGCAAGCACACACTGAATGAAACACTATGCTCAGGCAGGGATAGATGGGAGCAGCTGAGCTATATACCAGGTGACAGACAGCAATAGGCTGAGAACGCACAAGGGGTGTGACCCACAGCAGGTACAAAAAGCAGGAAGTGATCGGGCGCCGCCCTTAAGCAGCAGAAACAGACACAAACAGACAGCATGGAGGGAAGCCAGAGAGACATTCTGGACTGGAGACCAAGTGCGCACTCTTGCACAGTGGGAGATGGACCACCATGCAAGGACGCCGCCAGGTATGTTACACATGATATTTATTGGAATAATGATGCAACTGTGCAGGACTATGGTATATGTACTCCCCATATAATAAGTGTCACACTCTTTGAGGCAGCCCTTTTCTGGTAGATATTGGCCCTCATCTGTCCCTAGCTAGGTGTGATACTTTGGGCTGAGTTACCCCTATTATGCATTTGATACACACTGCAGCAATAGAAACATTGTGCAGGATTATGGTATTTGTGCCCTCTATACATTAAGTGTCACATTATTATTTTTTATTTTGCTCTATCTCACGACTTATTATTTTTGCTTCTTGGATCTGTTTGTCAGCACCTTACTGTCTTATTTATATATGGACTTTTAATATGAAATTATAATAAACTTTTGTATGCCATTATACTTGTCTTTCTCCTGGTTTATTATTTTAATCCAATGTGTATGGGGACTGAATCTTTACTTTAAAGCTTTGCTTTTCTATTTTCTCACATAGACACTAATACAAATGGCGCCTGACCCAATACTTTAATGACATTTGTATCATATTGTGCATTTTCGCTTTAGCTTTTTCTTCCTGTCCAACGACGAAATGCTAGAAATTCTCTCTGAGACTAAA
Organism: Phyllobates terribilis; assembly: GCF_046119375.1. Taxonomy (NCBI): domain Eukaryota; kingdom Metazoa; phylum Chordata; class Amphibia; order Anura; family Dendrobatidae; genus Phyllobates; species Phyllobates terribilis. The sequence goes on along the minus strand of NW_027363102.1, from coordinate 314,766 downwards.
GATCCTCTGCGGGTCCAACCACATCTAAAGAAGGGCTTTGAAGGCATCGCAAAGCTGGAGTTCCTTCCTAACCTGGACATCAAAGCCATGTACAGCACCGAGGGGGAACGCGTAGAGCTCATCCAGACCATCTCCACCTCCGAGGCTCGGGGGGCCGTGGAGAAGTGGCTCATCCAAGGGGAAGATGTCATGTTAAGGAGCGTGCTTGATGATATTGCTCGGTCACGAATGGTACGGATCTACCTACAGACCAAAAGCATTAATTGGAACTAATCTAGTACTTTTATATTTGTATAAGATTATTTGGCAGCAGTGAATGATTTGTGGATGATGTATCTCATTGCTATAGAGCCAGGTAGCAGATCTTCTACCTGCAATCGGTAGAAATGAATTTGCTAGATAATACTAGTAAGGTTGTCCCTCTCTTAAATGCTTCTGTCAACGTAATTTAACTTTGTTTTTTAAAAGGCATACCCTGAGACTGCAAGAAAAGACTGGGTGAGGGAATGGCCGGGACAGGTCGTGCTCTGTGTGTCTCAGATGTTCTGGACAAGTGAAGTGCATGAAGCTATCGGCAGTGGCCCAGAGGTACGGCATAAGCTCCTTTACTGATCAAGGTTGCTTCACTAGAAACAGTCATGGCTGGAAGTGTTGGCACCCTTGAAGTATTTTTCCATAAAATTATTGCAATTGCATGTGTATTTTTTGTTATACACATGTTTATTTCCTTTGTGTGTATTGGAACAACACAAAAAAAACAGAGATAAAAAAGGCAAATTGGATATAATTTCACACAAAACCCCAAAAATGGGCCGGACAAAATTGTTGGCATCTTTCCAAAATTGTGGGTAAACAATTTAGTTTCAAGCATGTGATGCTCTTTCAAACTCACCTGTGGCAAGTAAAAGGTGTGGGCAATATGAAAATCACACCTGAAACCCGATACAAAGGGGAAAAGTTGTCTCAATCTTTGCGTTGTTACATGCCACACTAAGCAGGGAGAACAGAAAGAGGAGAAGAGAACTGTCTGAGGACTTGAGAACCAAAATTGTTGACCAATATCTTCTTTTTGTGTTGTTCCAATACACACAAATGAAATAAACATGTGAACAACAAGATGTGTAATTGTAATAATTTTCTGGGAGAAATACATATATATACATTCATAGACAGACTTCATGAGTTCTCCTGCTAATAGACTGTCATACCTAGGGACGCAGCTTATAGGAGTTTCCAGGGGCGGATATACCACTGGTGCAACAGAGGTAAGGGGACCCACATTCACATCAAAAAATGCAAGTAGCTTCTTTCACAGTACGTTATTAGACTGCAAAGAGCCCATGTACTGTTCTTGCCCAGGGGTCTTCTCCTGGGGGTTGCAGTTGTACAGCGGCTCAATATCTTGAAGGTACCCAAAAGGCTCCATAGTATTGTTGGGATTTTGCATTGATTCATGCATCTTGTCTAGAGATGAGCAACTAAATTTGCAGGACCTTGGTCTAAGAGAGCAGGTTAGTAGTCTGTGGCTGTTGGATGGGAGCCTTGCTAACCGCCTTTTACATGCCGGCATCCCTGGCTCCTCTTTTGATTAGCCGGCCAGGCGTGATGTCATTTGTGCCTCACACCACAACTATGACATCGACATCAAAAGAGGAGCCGGAGATGCCGGTTCATGGAGCTCTGGTCCTGCGGCCGTGGAATACTGACCCGACTGTTGGACCAGAGTCCTGCAAATCCATTCGCTCATCTCTACTCTCGTCATATCTACCAATAAGGGAAGACATTGTATGGGATTTCCCATAATACCAGCATAAAATAAATCCATCTGCATTGAGTTTTCCATGCTGTTTGTGGCAGGGTTTTATAGAGGTACATCTGGGTATTTGGAGCTCTGGGTTCAATCCAGATCTCCAACTTCTATAAAGATATGTTGTAAAATTGTTGTGTACATTATAAAGTGCCTGCATATTGTGGAGTTCTCAATCTAGTCTGCAGCTTATAATCTGTATAGATTTCAGCCCCCTTGCAATATGTATGTTCTATGAATGTTTCTGCAGATGATTTCACCGTTACATCCTTCTTGTAGGGCCTGAAAAACTCCTATGATAATCTGCAGCTCCAGCTAAATGATATTGTGGAGCTTGTGCGAGGAGGCAAATTGTCTCAGCAGACTCGCAGCACATTGGGGGCTCTCGTCACCATAGAGGGGCACGCTCGTGACGTGGGCATGGAAATGATCCAAACAGGTTTGTGCAAACATCATGGCTGGCACCAAACTTTCCAATACCATGTTCTATTTATCATACACTACATGGAGAAAGGTATTGTGCCCCCTCCACATTACACCTACAGGGGCTTTTATGGCCTCCTATTCTAAATCCATATACAGGATGTTAATATGGAGTCCGTCCCTCTACAGATATCACAGCTCAATATGCAGAGCACCTTCATACATTTCACCCCATTCCTATCTTCTTTCCATATCTATGTTATATTCCCCCCTCTTTTCTTTGAGTTTTCATAGGACACAATTGATCTTGTCACAGTAAAGCAATCTTGGGGTGTACTTACAATGACGTCTATGGGGCAGTAGTCATTTATGCATATTGAGATGGTGGTCCCTATATAGGAATGTTTTTGCATCTGTATGTGTCGGCGTCCCCTGTATATGACTCATTGGCACAATTGATATTCTTTATAGTCAGTGTTTTGGATGGCCTAGGTGCGGTGTGTAATATTTTCTATCAATGGTGTGTGTGCCCTCCTCTGTGCGGTGTCCTTCCATAACCATGGATGTACTAATAAAGGGTTTTTATGTCAATTCCTTTAATGACCTTTTGTTCGGCTTCTTTGTAGGTATTATGTAATTCTCCGAATGGTCAGCCATTCTAAGCCTGAGCAGACATATGGCAATGTAATTGATGTGTGACTGACATTGTTCTTCCCTATGTTGCGGTGACATATTTATGCTGCCATTGTCCAGTATTTGTTCTAATTAATCATCCTAAAGGAGTTTAGTGGGGTTGAGGTTGAGAACGTGTGTGAAACAGTTCTGCTCTTCTATTCCCTTAGGGTTGGAAGCTACAATTGTTTAAAATGTCTTGTGCTGAAGCATTAAGATATCTTTTCACTGGAACTAAGGGGCCTAGACCAACCCCTAAAAACAAGGCCATACCCCCACCAGCAAACTGTACAGCGGGCACAATGCAGTTAATAGGGTAACGTTCTCCTGGCATTCACCAAATCCAGACTCGTCCATCAGATGCCAGATAGAGAAGTGTGATCCGTCACTGCACAGAACAGGTCTCCTCCAGAGTCCTGTGGTGGTGGCTTCACACCACTCCATCTGACGCTCGGCATCGTGCTTGGTGATGTAAGGCTGCATGCAGCTGCTCGGCCATGAAGCTCCTGGCGGGGACGCAGTGTTTGTGGTGATGTTGTTACCAATGGAGTCAGGAGAGCGTTCTGCCCTCTGCTCCTCAGCACTCAGTGACCCCGCTCTGTAATGTTCCGGGGTCTCCTGAGTTGCTGCAGTTCCTTCTACTCCTTAATAATATCACTCACATGTGATGGGGGAAGATTTAGGAGGGAAGAAATTTAATATCCAGACTTGTTACCCCGGTGGCTCCTATTACAGGACCGCGCTGGTATCAGAGAGCTCTGCACCACCAGCCGTTCTGTCATATGTTAGTAACAGCACACAGCATGGGAGGGCGGATGTTATACACCGGGGGGCGTGGGGATTGATGTTATACACTGGTGGGGGGCGAGAGTCTTAATGTTATACAAGGCCGAGGGGCCAGATGTTATACACTGGGGGTACGAGGGGCTAGATGATATACATGTCTGAGGGCTGGATGTTATACACTGAGGGGCAAGGGGACGGATATTATACACCAGGGGCGAGGGGACGGATATTATACACCAGGGGTGAGGGGACGGATATTATACACCAGGGGCGAGGGGATGGATATTATACACCAGGGGCGAGGGGATTGATGTTATACACTGGTGGGGGGCGGGAGTCTTAATGTTATACAACAAGGCCGAGGGGCCAGTTGTTATACACTGGGGGTACAAGGGGCTAGATGTTATACATGTCCGAGGGCTGGATGTTATACACTGAGGGGCAAGGGGACGGATATTATACACCGGGGCGAGGGGACGGATATTATACACCAGGGGCGAGGGGACGGATATTATACACCAGGGGCGAGGGGACGGATATTATACACCAGGGGTGAGGGGACGGATATTATACACCGGGGCGAGGGGACGGATATTATACACCAGGGGCGAGGGGACGGATATTATACACCAGGGGCGAGGGGATGGATATTATACACCAGGGGCGAGGGGATTGATGTTATACACTGGTGGGGGGCGGGAGTCTTAATGTTATACAACAAGGCCGAGGGGCCAGTTGTTATACACTGGGGGTACAAGGGGCTAGATGTTATACATGTCCGAGGGCTGAATGTTATACACTGAGGGGCAAGGGGACGGATATTATACACCGGGGCGAGGGGACGGATATTATACACCAGGGGCGAGGGGACGGATATGTAGCACCCTGAGGATCCGGCTGCTACAGGGGTATTGCACCTCACTCCAGAGGTGTGATATTCCACTCCCGGGTAAGGATGGAGTGTGGAACTGAGCTCGGTAGGCTGCATGCACTACACACATCCCATTTCCGAGGAGCAGACCGACGGTACTCCCACTTAGAAATGTGCAGGTACGACCGAGTCTGTTCCTGGCTGGAGTGGGAGGGGGGTGGTACATCCCAAGTAGTGTAGGGGCAGATAGGGGGAGCAGCCTGGGTAAAGTTAGGAGCTCATTGGGTGCTGGTCACCTGAGCTCACACATAGAGGGTGTATATAAGGTGGGCACCAACTAAGAACAGGGTCAGATGCAGAGAACAAGTCAGGAGCAGAGGAGAAGGAAAGACCCAGAGTGAGAGAGGAGGAGAGAGAGAGACCCAGAGGCACAGAAGAACAGGACTCTAAGATCCCAAATTAAAACCCCGGGTGAAGAGTCGGCACAGGGTACCGGAACCCAAGCTGGTGGGGGTAAAAACATTCCCCAGCCAGAGACCGGAGACCGTGGGCAGCGTTTGCCACGGTCACCCACCACATCCACCCCGAAGGCACACCACATGAAGGGTCAGGGAACCCAAGGCCAAGGGTGTCCCAACAGAAGGCCCGAGGGAGCTGGACCTAGGTGGATCACTGGTGGGGACGGCCAGAGAACGGGACAGAAGGAGAGCTCAGGGCCACGCTCCGGACTTGTTTGGGGGTTGGCTGGATCCAGGACCTGGTGGACGCAGCACGGCTCGGGTGGTCACTCGGAGCTGGAGTGACCAGTACAACATCTGCAGTAAGTAAACACCCTTAACTGCACAACCCGACTCTGTCTTCTCTGCCGTCTGCACTGCACCACCACAACCCCCATCCTCTGCACCTGTTCCCCCTGAGGCTATACCCCACCCGTTGGGGGTTATACCATCTCAAGCTGCACCTGCACCAACAGCCTCAGCGGACCCTGCTGCAGCGGCGGCCACAGTGACCGCATCACAACGGGTGGCGTAGTCGACACAAAAGAACTCTTAATAACATCTGTAGGACTGCCACATAACACTGAGCTTGACGCCCTGGGCACGGGGCCGGGTCACAGCCGCTCGGAGACTACAACCCCCCATCTGATCCGGTGCCGGGTATTCCCCTCAAAAAGGAATATGTCCCAGGAGGCGCGTCAACTTTGGCGTAGTCGGCAGGATTACGTGCCCGCAACACCCGGGTACCGCGTGCCTGAAGAAAAGTGCAAGTTTACCTCAGAAAGAAGTCTCCCGCCGGTTCCGGAGGGTCCACGCCATCGGACCCCATCACAGGTCGTTTCCCGCCGATTGTCCGCCATTTCCAGCTTGTTCCCGCCATCTGCAGAGTTTCCCGCCACTGGGCGACGCTTCCCGCCAAATCCGAAGATTTCCCGCCTTGGAAGAGCAGCGGACGCCATTATGGGCGTGCCAAAGGAGGGCAAGAGGCCGCCTCCCATCGTGGGACGGGACAGAAAATGGCGCCAAAAGTGGAAACCGCCCCCACCAACAGAGACTGTGATGCTGGAGGTGTCTGTCAGCGTGAAAGAACTACCCCTGGAGCTGACAGTCACCGAGTTGCCCCGGGACCGCCCTCGAAGTGGGAGGAGACGAGAGAAAAGAACGAAGATGGGTGCCGCCTGGAGGAGTCTGGAGCGAGCGCACCCGGAGGCAAGAAGTCTGGAGAGGAGCAGCAGAAAAGCTCACCCGGAGATGTCCAGAGAGCAGAGCAGCACCGGCCCGCTGGCCAGGAGCCTGCTGGAAGAAGAGCAGAGCAGCACCGACCCGTTGGTCAGGAGCCTGCTGGACACCACGACCCCACTAGGCCTAGTGGAGGTCCTTGCACAGCTCCCCCGAGACCGGGAGTGTGCACAGACTGCCCTGGAGGGCCTCGCACGGAGGATGGCCCGGGTACAGCGCGAGATATTGGCGGAATGGAGCCGGGAGATGGCCCAGCAAGCTGAAACCAAGACCCGGAGCACGCCAGCCAAGATGAGGAGACAGACCGCCTCTGAGGATGGCGCGGGAGGACCAAAGGCCGGAGACGGCGCCGAGAAGGGAGCCGAACGCATGGAGGCAGGTAAAGGGGACGTCTATACCCCAAGCCGGGACACCGCTTGCCTGCCCCAGCTCCCCGTCGCAGAGCCCGAAAGTCCCCCTGCTGTGCCCGAAAACGCCATGTCACCGACGCAGACTGGGCCCCAACCGGAAGCCGCCGCCGCGACCCCTGTGACGTCACACGCCTCGACCCCGAGCGTGACCAAGCAGGAAGTACCACCAGCCTGGTCGCAAGGCCTAGTACCCCCGGGCGTCGCATCACCAACAGCGCCCCCTACCTCCGCGGAGCCTCCGGCCTGGCCGCAAGGCCAGGTAGCCCAGGGTGCCGCCGTCCTAACGGTGCCCTTCACCTTCCAGGTGCCCCAGGCCTGGCCGCAAGGCCTGGGCAACCCGGGCGCCACCACCACCGCGCCCGCACCCGTAAAACCAAGGGTGCCGCGTCTGGGAGAGGACTTGTTTGCCCAGCACACGTGGCCGGACGGGCAGCCTTTCATCTGGCCCCAGAAATATTACGAACTGGAGCACCAGAGGAGGGTTGGGACCATGTGTGCACCCCTGATTCCGGCTCCGAAGCCCGTGATAAGGATCTCGCCTCCTCTGGAAGAAGCCCAATTTGAGTGGGACCCCACCGGAGAAGACCTAATGGGGTTCACTCAAGAAACCAGGGCAGCTGCAGCAGAGCGTGCTGACTGTTGCCGACAGCAGCTCGAAGAGTTCGCACGGGAGCGGAGAGAGAGGCGGGTCCGGGAGCAACAGGCCCAAGTACGGAGCGCCGAGCAGAAGAGCCGGACCAGGAGGGACCCCCGTGCAGCGCATTGTCCCCGCACCATCGGGACAGTGATCAAGTTCAACCAGCAGCATGGGTGGGGCTTTATCAGAGACCACAACACCCCCGGCGACGTTTTTGTAACGCGCAGAGACGTTGAGTCCCATCTGCCGGAGGGGCACAGAGGTCGTGACCTCTACATCGGAGACGAGGTCACCTTCACTCGGCACAAGTGTGCCAAAGGACCTTACACCCTCCACGTACACCGCCTGACGGAGGAGGAGTTGCGGTGCGAGGAGGAGGAGCAAGAGGACCCGGACGGGTCTGAAGTTACCACCAGCTATAAGCAAAGAGCAGGAGGAAGACGCCGTTGAGTGCGGCAGAGCAGGTGCTGTAAATAAGTTACCCGATCGGGGTATAAAGAAACTGAAACTGTTGCTACATATATATAGTCCCCGTTGGGACCAGCTGAGTGAACTGTTTACCCGTTAACCCCTTAATCCCACAGGCTGAGGACTGTGAGCAGCCATTCCCTTTCCCCTCCTTACCTGGCCGAGGACTGAGAGCGGCCAACTTCCCCTGTATATAGTTGCGCGTCCTAAAGCGCCCCCTACCGGTTTTATAGAAAACCAGTTTTTCTAAGAGACTGTCGCACTTTTTCCCGGACACACGTTGCACAGTGTCCGGAGGAGGAGGAACCAGGAGCCTGAGACGACGAGAAAGTTTTATCTGCTAAGATATGTTATTTATATAATGTTTTTTATATGTTTTATATGTTTATATGAAAAATTTGTATGTTTTGGTGATGTTTTATGTCTTACAGCCCGAGGACGTGCTGTGATTTACCAGGGGGGAATGTAGCACCCTGAGGATCCGGCTGCTACAGGGGTATTGCACCTCACTCCAGAGGTGTGATATTCCACTCCCGGGTAAGGATGGAGTGTGGAACTGAGCTCGGTAGGCTGCATGCACTACACACATCCCATTTCCGAGGAGCAGACCGACGGTACTCCCACTTAGAAATGTGCAGGTACGACCGAGTCTGTTCCTGGCTGGAGTGGGAGGGGGGTGGTACATCCCAAGTAGTGTAGGGGCAGATAGGGGGAGCAGCCTGGGTAAAGTTAGGAGCTCATTGGGTGCTGGTCACCTGAGCTCACACATAGAGGGTGTATATAAGGTGGGCACCAACTAAGAACAGGGTCAGATGCAGAGAACAAGTCAGGAGCAGAGGAGAAGGAAAGACCCAGAGTGAGAGAGGAGGAGAGAGAGAGACCCAGAGGCACAGAAGAACAGGACTCTAAGATCCCAAATTAAAACCCCGGGTGAAGAGTCGGCACAGGGTACCGGAACCCAAGCTGGTGGGGGTAAAAACATTCCCCAGCCAGAGACCGGAGACCGTGGGCAGCGTTTGCCACGGTCACCCACCACATCCACCCCGAAGGCACACCACATGAAGGGTCAGGGAACCCAAGGCCAAGGGTGTCCCAACAGAAGGCCCGAGGGAGCTGGACCTAGGTGGATCACTGGTGGGGACGGCCAGAGAACGGGACAGAAGGAGAGCTCAGGGCCACGCTCCGGACTTGTTTGGGGGTTGGCTGGATCCAGGACCTGGTGGACGCAGCACGGCTCGGGTGGTCACTCGGAGCTGGAGTGACCAGTACAACATCTGCAGTAAGTAAACACCCTTAACTGCACAACCCGACTCTGTCTTCTCTGCCGTCTGCACTGCACCACCACAACCCCCATCCTCTGCACCTGTTCCCCCTGAGGCTATACCCCACCCGTTGGGGGTTATACCATCTCAAGCTGCACCTGCACCAACAGCCTCAGCGGACCCTGCTGCAGCGGCGGCCACAGTGACCGCATCACAACGGGTGGCGTAGTCGACACAAAAGAACTCTTAATAACATCTGTAGGACTGCCACATAACACTGAGCTTGACGCCCTGGGCACGGGGCCGGGTCACAGCCGCTCGGAGACTACAACCCCCCATCTGATCCGGTGCCGGGTATTCCCCTCAAAAAGGAATATGTCCCAGGGGGCGCGTCAGATATTATACACCAGGGGCGAGGGGATGGATATTATACACCAGGGGCGAGGGGACGGATATTATACACCAGGGGCGAGGGGACGGATATTATACACCAGGGGCGAGGGGACGGATATTATACACCGGGGCGAGGGGACGGATATTATACACCGGGGCGAGGGGACGGATATTATACACCAGGGGCGAGGGGACGGATATTATACACCGGGGCGAGGGGACGGATATTATACACCGGGGTGAGGGGACGGATATTATACACCAGGGGCGAGGGGACGGATATTATACACCAGGGGCGAGGGGACGGATATTATACACCGGGGCGAGGGGACGGATATTATACACCGGGGCGAGGGGACGGATATTATACACCGGGGCGAGGGGACGGATATTATACACCGGGGTGAGGGGACGGATATTATACACCAGGGGCGAGGGGACGGATATTATACACCGGGGTGAGGGGACGGATATTATACACCAGGGGCGAGGGGACGGATATTATACACCAGGGGCGAGGGGACGGATATTATACACCAGGGGCGAGGGGACGGATATTATACACCAGGGGCGAGGGGACGGATATTATACACCGGGGCGAGGGGACGGATATTATACACTGGGGCGAGGGGATGGATATTATACACCGGGGCGAGGGGACGGATATTATACACCAGGGGCGAGGGGACGGATATTATACACCGTGGGCGAGGGGATGGTTGTTATACACTGGAAGTGAGGGGACGGATATTATACACCGGGGGAGGCGAGAGGCCAGATGTTATACACCAGGGGGAGGGAGCCAGGGGACAGATGTTATACACCGGGGCTGGGGGCCAGATGTTATACCCTGGGGGCCGGATGTTATGCAATGGAGGGCTTGGGGTTGGATGTTATACAGTGGGGTTGAGGGGATGGATTTTATACACTGGCGGGGGGGGCGAGGGGACGGATGTTATACTAAACTAGGGGCGAGGGTCGGATGTTATACACCGGGGGAGGCGAGAGGCCGGATTTTATAAACTGGGGGCTGAGAGTCCGGATGTTATACACCGTGGGCAATGAGACTAAATGAAAAAAGCAGAATTCGGTGACTAGGAGTTTTGTCCTATAATGTATGTGCATTTGCCTTCCCTTTAGAAACTCTCCCTCGTGATTCTGCAGTGTCTTAGAGGTTGACTATCTTTTCCTACATTGCTCAGGAGTTTCTCATGAAACAGACTTCCAGTGGCTTGCCCAACTCCGCTATTACTGGGAGAATGAGAATGCGAGAGTGCGAATCATTAACTGCAATGTGAAGTCCGCCTATGAGTACCTGGGCAACTCCCCACGCCTGGTCATCACTCCGCTCACTGACAGATGCTAGCGGACTCTGCTATGATGTGATGGGTTATGCTCAGAAATCTTTTTGACTTTTGTATGATGCATGAAACTTATTAGAAAGTTTATTGATATTTCATACCAGTTCTTTCATGTTTCATTGGTAGATCGGTGCTTTTTATCTAAATCTTGGTGGAGCTCCAGAAGGTCCGGCCGGCACAGGAAAAACTGAGACCACCAAAGATTTGGCCAAGGCGCTGGCCGTGCAGTGTGTGGTCTTTAACTGCTCTGATGGTTTGGACTACATAGCAATGTCAAAGGTACATACAATGTTAAGCTGCTCCATTGCAGATAATAAACTGACTCCAACCGATGTTCTGCTGACATCTTTTGATTATATAGTACAGACCAAAAGTTTGGACACACCTTCTCATTTAAAGATTTTTCTGTATTTTCATGACAATGAAAATTGTACATTCACACTGAAGGCATCAAAACTATGAATTAACACATGTGGAATTATATACTTAACAAAAAAGTGTGAAACAACAGAAAATATGTCTTATATTCTTGGTTCTTAAAAGTCGCAGGTTAACAGCAGCTCAGATTAGAGACCAGGTCAATGCCACACAGAGTTCTAGCAGCAGACACATCTCTACAACAACTGTTAAGAGGAGACTTTGTGCAGCAGGCCTTCATGGTAAAATAGCTGCTAGGAAACCACTGCTAAGGACAGGCAACAAGCAGAAGAGACTTGTTTGGGCTAAAGAACACAAGGAATGGACATTCGACCAGTGGAAATCTGTGCTTTGGTCTGATGAGTCCAAATTTGAGATCTTTGGTTCCAACCACCGTGTCTTTGTGCGATGCAGAAAAGGTGAACGGATGGACTCTACATGCCTGGTTCCCACCGTGAAGCATGGAGGAGGAGGTGTAATGGTGTGGGGGTGCTTTGCTGGTGACACTGTTGGGGATTTATTCAAAATTGAACCAGCATGGCTACCACAGCATCTTGCAGCGGCATGCTATTCCATCCGGTTTGCGTTTAGTTGGACCATCATTTATTTTTCAAAAGGACAATGACCCCAACACACCTCCAGGCTGTGTAAGGGCTATTTGACCAAGAAGGAGAGTGATGGGGGGCTACGCCAGATGACCTGGCCTCCACAGTCACCAGACCTGAACCCAATCGAGATGGTTTGGGGTGAGCTGGACCGCAGAGTGAAGGCAAAAGGGCCAACAAGTGCTAAGCATCTGTGGGAACCCCTTCAAGATTGTTGGAAGACCATTTCCGGTGACTACCTCTTGAAGGTCATCAAGAGAATGCCAAGAGTGTGAAAAGCAGTCATCAAAGCAAAATGTGGCTACTTTGAAGAACCTAGAATATAAGACATATTTTCAGTTGTTTCACACTTTTTTGTTACGTATATATTTTTCCACATGTGTTAATTAATAATTTGATGCCCTCAGTGTGAATGTACAGTTCTCATAGTCATGAAAATACAGAAAATCTTTAAATGATAATGTAGCACCCTGAGGATTCGGCTGCTACAGGGGTATTGCACCTCAACCCAGAGGTGTGATATTCCACTCCCGGGTAAGGAAGGAGTGTGGAACTGAGCTCGGTAGGCTGCATGCACTACACACATCCCATTTCCGAGGAGCAGACCGACGGTACTCCCACTTAGAAATGTGCAGGTACGACCGAGTCTGTTCCTGGCTGGAGTGGGAGGGGGGTGGTACATCCCAAGTAGTGTAGGGGCAGATAGGGGGAGCAGCCTGGGTAAAGTTAGGAGCTCATTGGGTGCTGGTCACCTGAGCTCACACATAGAGGGTGTATATAAGGTGGGCACCAACTAAGAACAGGGTCAGATGCAGAGAACAAGTCAGGAGCAGAGGAGAAGAAAGACCCAGAGTGAGAGAGGAGAGAGAGAGAGACCCAGAGGCACAGAAGAACAGGACTCTAAGATCCCAAATTAAAACCCCGGGTGAAGAGTCGGCATCAGGGTACCGGAACCCAAGCTGGTGGGGGTAAAAACATTCCCCAGCCAGAGACCGGAGACCGTGGGCAGCGTTTGCCACGGTCACCCACCACATCCACCCCGAAGGCACACCACATGAAGGGTCAGGGAACCCAAGGCCAAGGGTGTCCCAACAGAAGGCCCGAGGGAGCTGGACCTAGGTGGATCACTGGTGGGGACGGCCAGTGAACGGGACAGAAGGAGAGCTCAGGGCCACGCTCCGGACTTGTTTGGGGGTTGGCTGGAGCCAGGACCTGGTGGACGCAGCACGGCTCGGGTGGTCACTCGGAGCTGGAGTGACCAGTACAACATCTGCAGTAAGTAAACACCCTTAACTGCACAACCCGACTCTGTCTTCACTGCCGTCTGCACTGCACCACCACAACCCCCATCCTCTGCACCTGTTCCCCCTGAGGCTATACCCCTCCCGTTGGGGGTTATCCCACCAAGCTGCGCACCCACCATCAGCCTCAGCGGACCCTGCTGCAGCGGCGGCCACAGTGACCGCATCACAACGGGTGGCGTAGTCGACACAAAAGAACTCTTAATAACATCTGTAGGACTGCCACATAACACTGAGCTTGACGCCCTGGGCACGGGCCGGGTCACAGCCGCTCGGAGACTACAACCCCCCATCTGATCCGGTGCCGGGTATTCCCCTCAAAAAGGAATATGTCCCAGGGGGCGCGTCAACTTTGGCGTAGTCGGCAGGATTACGTGCCCACAACAACCGGGTACTGCGTGCCTGAAGAAAAGTGCAAGTTTACCTCAGAAAGAAGTCTCCCGCCGGTTCCGGAGGGTCCACGCCATCGGACCCCATCACAGGTCGTTTCCCGCCGATTGTCCGCCATTTCCAGCTTGTTCCCGCCATCTGCAGAGTTTCCCGCCACTGGGCGACGCTTCCCGCCAAATCCGAAGATTTCCCGCCTTGGAAGAGCAGCGGACGCCATTATGGGCGTGCCAAAGGAGGGCAAGAGGCCGCCTCCCATCGTGGGCCGGGACAGAAAATGGCGCCAAAAGTGGAAACCGCCCCCACCAACAGAGACTGTGATGCTGGAGGTGTCTGTCAGCGTGAAAGAACTACCCCTGGAGCTGACAGTCACAGTCACCGAGTGGCCCCGGGACCGCCCTCGAAGTGGGAGGAGACGAAAGAAAAGAACGAAGATGGGTGCCGCCTGGAGCAGTCTGGAGCGAGCGCACCCGGAGGCAGGAAGCCTGGAGAGGAGCAGCAGAAAAGCTCACCCGGAGATGTCCAGAGAGCAGAGCAGCACCGGCCCGCTGGCCAGGAGCCCGCTGGAAGAAGAGCAGAGCAGCACCGACCCGTTGGTCAGGAGCCTGCTAGACACCACGACCCCACTAGGCCTAGTGGAGGTCCTTGCACAGCTCCCCCGAGACCGGGAGTGTGCACAGACTGCCCTGGAGGGCCTCGCACGGAGGATGGCTCGGGTACAGCGCGAGATATTGGCGGAATGGAGCCGGGAGATGGCCCAGCAAGCTGAAACCAAGACCCGGAGCACGCCAGCCAAGATGAGGAGACAGACCGCCTCTGAGGATGGCGCGGGAGGACCAAAGGCCGGAGACGGCGCCGAGAAGGGAGCCGAACGCATGGAGGCAGGTAAAGGGGACGTCTATACCCCAAGCCGGGACACCGCTTACCTGCCCCAGCTCCCCGTCGCAGAGCCCGAAAGTCCCCCTGCTGTGCCCGAAAACGCCATGTCACCGACGCAGACTAGGCCCCAACCGGAAGCCGCCGCCGCGACCCCTGTGACGTCACACGCCTCGACCCCGAGCGTGACCAAGCAGGAAGTACCACCAGCCTGGTCGCAAGGCCTAGTACCCCCGGGCGCCGCAATACCAACAGCGCCCCCTACCTCCGCGGAGCCTCCGGCCTGGCCGCAAGGCCAGGTAGCCCAGGGCGCCGCCGTCCTAACGGTGCCCTTCACCTTCCAGGTGCCCCAGGCCTGGCCGCAAGGCCTGGGCAACCCGGGCGCCACCACCACCGCGCCCGCACCCGTAAAACCAAGGGTGCCGCATCTGGGAGAGGACTTGTTTGCCCAGCACACGTGGCCGGACGGGCAGCCCTTCATCTGGCCCCAGAAGTATTACGAACTGGAGCACCAGAGGAGGGTTGGGGCCATGTGTGCACCCCTGATTCCGGCTCCGAAGCCCGTGAAAAGGATCTCGCCTCCTCTGGAAGAAGCCCAATTTGAGTGGGACCCCACCGGAGAAGACCTGATGGGGTTCACTCAGGAAACCAGGGCAGCTGCAGCAGAGCGTGCTGAGTGTTGCCGACAGCAGCTCGAAGAGTTTGCGAGGGAGCGGAGAGAGAGGCGGGTCCGGGAACAACAGGCCCAAGTACGGAGCGCCGAGCAGAAGAGCCGGACCAGGAGGGACCCCCGTGCAGCGCATTGTCCCCGCACCATCGGGACAGTGATCAAGTTCAACCAACAGCATGGGTGGGGCTTCATCAGAGACCACAACACCCCCGGCGACGTTTTTGTAACGCGCAGAGACGTTGAGTCCCATCTGCCGGAGGGGCATAGAGGTCGTGACCTCTACATCGGAGACGAGGTCACCTTCACCCGGCACAAGTGTGCCAAAGGACCTTACGCCCTCCACGTACACCGCCTGACGGAGGAGGAGTTGCGGTGCGAGGAGGAGGAGCAAGAGGACCCGGACGGGTCTGAAGTTACCACCAGCTATAAGCAAAGAGCAGGAGGAAGACGCCGTTGAGTGCGGCAGAGCAGGTGCTGTAAATAGTTACCCGATCGGGGTATAAAGAAACTGAAACTGTTGTTGCTAATATAGTCCCCGTTGGGACCAGCTGAGTGAACTGTTCACCCGTTAACCCCTTAATCCCACAGGCTGAGGACTGTGAGCAGCCACTCCCTTTCCCTCCTTACCTGGCCGAGGACTGAGAGCGGCCAACTTCCCCTGTATATAGTTGCGCGTCCTAAAGCGCCCCCTACCGGTTTTATAGAAAACCTGTTTTTCTAAGAGACTGTCGCACTTTTCCCGGACACACGTTGCACAGTGTCCGGAGGAGGAACCAGAAACAAGAGACGACGAGAAAGTTTTATCTGCTAAGATATGTTATTTATATAATGTTTTATATGTTTTATATGTTTATAAAAATTTGTATGTTTTGGTGATGTTTTATGTCTTACAGCCCGAGGACGTGCTGTGATTTACCAGGGGGGAATGTAGCACCCTGAGGATTCGGCTGCTACAGGGGTATTGCACCTCAACCCAGAGGTGTGATATTCCACTCCCGGGTAAGGAAGGAGTGTGGAACTGAGCTCGGTAGGCTGCATGCACTACACACATCCCATTTCCGAGGAGCAGACCGACGGTACTCCCACTTAGAAATGTGCAGGTACGACCGAGTCTGTTCCTGGCTGGAGTGGGAGGGGGGTGGTACATCCCAAGTAGTGTAGGGGCAGATAGGGGGAGCAGCCTGGGTAAAGTTAGGAGCTCATTGGGTGCTGGTCACCTGAGCTCACACATAGAGGGTGTATATAAGGTGGGCACCAACTAAGAACAGGGTCAGATGCAGAGAACAAGTCAGGAGCAGAGGAGAAGAAAGACCCAGAGTGAGAGAGGAGAGAGAGAGAGACCCAGAGGCACAGAAGAACAGGACTCTAAGATCCCAAATTAAAACCCCGGATGAAGAGTCGGCATCAGGGTACCGGAACCCAAGCTGGTGGGGGTAAAAACATTCCCCAGCCAGAGACCGGAGACCGTGGGCAGCGTTTGCCACGGTCACCCACCACATCCACCCCGAAGGCACACCACATGAAGGGTCAGGGAACCCAAGGCCAAGGGTGTCCCAACAGAAGGCCCGAGGGAGCTGGACCTAGGTGGATCACTGGTGGGGACGGCCAGTGAACGGGACAGAAGGAGAGCTCAGGGCCACGCTCCGGACTTGTTTGGGGGTTGGCTGGAGCCAGGACCTGGTGGACGCAGCACGGCTCGGGTGGTCACTCGGAGCTGGAGTGACCAGTACAACATCTGCAGTAAGTAAACACCCTTAACTGCACAACCCGACTCTGTCTTCACTGCCGTCTGCACTGCACCACCACAACCCCCATCCTCTGCACCTGTTCCCCCTGAGGCTATACCCCTCCCGTTGGGGGTTATCCCACCAAGCTGCGCACCCACCATCAGCCTCAGCGGACCCTGCTGCAGCGGCGGCCACAGTGACCGCATCACAACAGGTGGCGTAGTCGACACAAAAGAACTCTTAATAACATCTGTAGGACTGCCACATAACACTGAGCTTGACGCCCTGGGCACGGGCCGGGTCACAGCCGCTCGGAGACTACAACCCCCCATCTGATCCGGTGCCGGGTATTCCCCTCAAAAAGGAATATGTCCCAGGGGGCGCGTCAATAAGGTGTGTCCAAACTTTTGGTCTGTACTGTATATACTTTTTTTTAGTTTTTCCAAGGGCTGGCATCATCGGGAGCATGGGCGTGTTTTGATGAGTTTAACCGTATTGAGCTGGAGGTGTTGTCCGTGGTGGCCCAACAGATTCTCCGCATCCAGAGAGCCATCCAGACGAAGATGGACATGTTCAACTTCAAAGGAACAGAACTGAAGCTTAACCCAAATTACTTCGTAGCCATTACCATGAATCCTGGCTCCGCGGGACGTTCTGAGCTGCCGGATAACCTCAAGGTAAATAGTCCCAGTGCCTTGCATCGGGTCCTTCCACAACATTTCTATAGGATTAAGCTCAGGACTATGACTCGGCCATTCCAAAACTTTGTTTATTCAACCATTCTTTTGTAGAACGACTTGTGTCTTTGGGCCATTGTCTTGCTGCATGACCCACGTTTTCTTGAGATTCAGTACATGAACTTGTAGCGCCCTGAGGGCTCGGCCGCTACAGGGGTATTGCACCTCTGCCAGAGGTGTGGTATTCCACTCCCGGGTAAGGATGGAGTATGGACCAGGGCTCAGTTAGCTGCATACAGCACACTCACCCCTTTTCCGAGGGACAGCTCAACGGTACTCCCATTAGACAGAAATGCAGGTACGACAGACCATGTCCCTGGCTGGAGTGGGGAGGGGGGAGGAATACCCGGTGATGTAGGAGCAGATAGGGGACGGTTCCTGAGCGTAGATAGGAGCTCATAGGTTGCTGGTCACCTGGGCTCATGGCTAGAGGGAGGTATAAAAGGTGGGCACCATCTTAGGTCAGGGTTCAGTCAGTCTGTGCAAAGAGAGGAGACGACTGGGAGTAGAGGCTCTGTAGAAGCTCTGCTCCAGAGTGGGCCTAGGGAGAGGCCGAGGAAGAGAGTGGAGTGGAGAGAGAGAGGAGGTGAAGGGGAGCTGTGGTTTCCTCTCAGCCCAGCTCCACGAGAAAGGGGAAGAAGAAGGAACAGGAAAGAAGAAGAAGAGAGAGAGAGAAACAGAAGGGCTCAGGAACAAGAAGGTGGAAGGGACCCTAAGAACCCACGAGAATACAGGGTGAAGGGTCAGGCAGATTAAGGGTGCCGGATCCCAAGTTGGTGGAGGAGAAACAACCCTCAGCCAAAGACCGGAGGCTGTGACCATTTATTGGTGCAGCACCTCATCAAACCTGCTAGGAAAGCACCATAAAGGACAGCGGACAGCGGGATCCACGTTTAACCGCACAAGTCCGCGGCAGCTGGACAAAAGTGGGTCACTGGTGAGACAGGCCAGAGGAAGGATTGAAGGGGGTGCTGAGCCATGCTTCTGAGCTGCCTGGGAGTTGACTGAGTCCCACACCTGGTGGACGCAGCACAGCTTGGGTGGTCACTACCTGTACAGAAGTGACCCGGAACAAATGAACTGTGAGTAAAGACCCTGGACTGTAACTTGTTGTCTGTGTGCTCCTTTGCGCCTCCAGCACTATTGGTACCGGAACTCTCACCACCATCACTCCCACCATCCACTACACTGCCCTGTGGCCGCACTCTTCCCGTGGGGAGTCACACAATTCCAGCTGCATACATCATCAGCCCCAGCGGTCTGCCTTGCAGTGGCGGTCCCTAATAACCGCAATCCACGGGTGGCGTAGTCGGACATCACTTAAAACTTACAAAGAGACTACCACTGGCCTGACCGCCCTGAGCCACGGACCGAGTCGCCACTACTACCCCCATCGTTCCCCTATTGCCCGGCTCCGAGTGCCCCACGGCCCAGGAGGCGAGTCAAACTGATATCCTGATATTTTCCTTTAGCATTTGCTGATAGATTTTAGAATTCATTGTTCCATCAATGATGGCAGCCGTCCTTGGCCAAGTGCAGCAAAACAGGCCCAAAGCATGTTACGATTACCATCTTTGTGTTTCATAGATGATAGGAGGTTTCTTATGCTGTAATGCAGTATTTTCTTTCTGCAAACATATAGCTTCTCACTTAAAATCTCTATCTTGGCCTCATCCTTCCACAAAGCATTATTCCAGTTACCTATTGATGTGCCCAGGTGAGTTTTAGCAGTGACATTTTAAATCGCATTGCCGTTCTCATTGCAATCCTGCCATGCTCGCCATTGTTGTTCATTGTCCTTCTGATGGTGGACTCATGAACAATTACATTAGCTAATGTGAGGAGAGGCCTTTAGTTGCTTAGAGGTTACCTTGAGTTCCTTTGTGACCTCACAGACTGATGTAGCTTTAAGTCAAATTTAGCAGTAATACAGAAATTTTTGAGGGGTTCACAAACTTTCAAGTAAATACTAGGTTTACAAAAGAAACATAAGATTTCATCAAAGGGATTATTCTCCCCCAAACCTATATGAGATTGTACATTTCCTATGTATAATCACAACACCTGATGCCCTCATTTCTGCAAGCTCCTTAATATTAATGTTCCATTCTCCTATTTTCCAAAATGGACACAGCAGAGGTGTGGAGAGAGATTTGGAAAGTGTTAAAGGAGTATTCCCATCTCCAAGATTCTATCCCAATATGTAATAGATGTAATAATAATATTAATAGCAAATACCTCCAATTGGAAATGTAGTATAGTTCTTCTGATTAGCTATGTCGCTTAACCCATGTGCAGGGCATAGCAGTAGCTTAGGTATCCATGGTTACAACCACTAGCAAGTAACTAACTGTTACTATGAGTGGTCGTAACCATGGATACCTAAGCTACTGCAATGTCCTGCACATGGGGGTAAGCAACATAGCTAATCAGAAGAACTATACTACATTTCTAATTGGAGATATTTGCAAACATTATTATTATTATACCTATTACATATTTGGACAGGATCTTGGAGATGGGAATACCCCTTTAACCACACTTTGACTGACTTTCCTCTGATGTGGAATAGACACATTACTTTTAGGTCTGGGGTGGAGGATAGTGTAAATGGACATAATGGGTTCCCCGGCTCTATGCCTAGTTTACAGTAATTTAGTTTCATTTGTTGACTGACCCATCTGGTTTGCGCATTTCAGGTTCTTTTCCGGACTGTAGCAATGATGGTCCCCAACTATGCTCTGATTGCAGAGATCTGCCTTTATTCTTACGGTTTTCTGCACGCTAAACCTCTCTCGGTGAAGATGGTAATGACTTACCGGCTGTGCTCGGAGCCGCTCTCGTCCCAGTTCCATTATGATTATGGGATGCGTGCAGTAAAGGCTGTGCTGATCGCTGCTGGCAATCTGAAGCTGAAATTCCCCCATGAAAATGAAGATATTCTTGTAAGTTCTGAACTGTTGGTCGCTTTACATCTCGTATAGGACAGCATTACCATCTTACCGAGAAGCATTTGGATCACAAAAATTAGAGCTGTATGATTTTATAGTAGCAGACAGAGACTTGCAAATAATTTCTGTACATTGCTGTTCCTGGCTTGTTAGATCTCATCTGTGCAAAAATGTCAAATCTATAGTTGTTAAAAACGTAGCTTGTTCATCTTATAGGACAGTTTTGATTTTTAACTTAAACACATGTATTTTAGGCTAAAAATCATTTTAACAATTGGGTTTTATTAAAAATTTTGCATCGCTTGGCTTTCACCGGATTTTTGATTCCCTGCACATTCAATTTTGATAAGGTCTGTGGTCATAAATAAACTGAGAGGAGCTCAGAAAAAGACAGATAAAACATTTACAAACTCCCCGTCAGCCAGCAAAAACGAGTTCACTGACAGTATCTCACTTAACTCATTCTGCAGCCGGCAATTAACAGTAACACAGAGGCCACATGTATTCCCTATGGAAAAACAATTCTGCAGCATATTTTAGTGCAACTCAGCAGCGTTCCATTCCTCTTTTATCATTCCTGGAAATGTAGGAATTAATTGAAATCTGTCAATAACGAGTCCCCTACACAGTCTGACAATGTCACCACTGTTTGGGCACAGTCAGATTGTATAGGGTTGTCCCCTATATAGATTATATATACATTATATATGTTACTGTAAAAGTCAGAAGGCCGGTAAAACCTAGGATTTACCGGTCAATCTGGACATTTACTGAGGCTGTCGGTAAAAGCTCAAAATGAAAAGTAAAATTGGACTTTTACCGGTGAAGTCTTGGTAAATCTTAACATTTCTCAACAGCGTTGGTAAAAGTCAGATGTATTCCATATAAACGAACGATTTTGGACTTTTACCTGGGCGAATTGGTAAATCTTTACATTTACCAGCATGTGTTGGTAAAAGTAACTTTGAGTCACAGAATTCTGACTCTTACCAGCAATTTCCGACTCTGATGAAGGCCTTAATCGTTAGAAATATTTTTATTCTTCAAAATGCAAATGAACAAATACAAATAGGAAAATGCAAATAGAAAACATTTATGTAGGAAAATACTTCTCAAAAATGACAAATTACCGCAAATACAAGAATAACGCAACTTCAAAACTATGTAATTCTGTAATTGTGACTAGGGATAAGCGGATAGATCCGTCCAGACCCGTTATCCGAGTGGATAACGGGCTGTACGGATACGGATAATCCCGATATCTGTCGGATATATCCGCGCCTTCCGATAATGCATGTTTCATGCATCATCGGAAGGCATGGATGGTGCGAGTGTGCAGGGCAGACAGGTATAAAGCTAAATTGCTACTTACCGGAGGTTTCCCAGGTCTCGTCGTCCGCGTTCTCCTTCCGGGTCACATGACTGCATACGTCACCACGCAAGTGACGCATGTGTAAGTCATGTGACACTCGTGTCACATGACTTATGCACCTGTCACTTTCGTGGTGACATATGCAGTCATGTGACCCGGAAGAAGGAGGATGCGGCCGGCCGACGAGACCTGGGAAGCCTCTGGTAGCCTCCGGTAAGTAGTGATCTTTAAGTGGCGGAGAAGGGGGGTCCGGCCAGAGGGCGGGATGACCCTAGTGGGCGGGGAGTTCCTACTGCATTTAGGATCCTAGCGGTAGTCCCCACTTGGTAGAAGTCATCTTCTTTTTTTATAATAATCGCAATGATCGACTTAGGGTCCATTTTTGAACGGTCGACGTCTGGAATTCTGATTCTGATGTTCTGTCCAATGTTAGGTTCGGGTAATTTTTGACTGGAACATTTCAACATTTTCTTGGCCTGTGTTTCAAGTCCTTCTCTTGCAGCTTTTCGAACTCTACTGACCGCACCAATTCTTCTATTGATTGTATGCGAAATCAAAACGTCAGGTTGCTGATCATCATGAAGTTCTCCATCTTTCTTAGAAGGCTTTGACTCGACACTTTTTTCTTTTAGGTCTTCATTATTCTTGGATGGCAAAATTGGTGGAGTTTCATAGGCTGTTAAGGTGTGCGGACAGTTGGATAAGTCCAAAGCTTCTCCTTCCGTTGTGAACAGCTGATGACAGTTGGATTCATCCGAAGCTTCTGCTGCTGTTGGTGCTGACGTGTGATGAAAGTTAGATTCATCTGACCCTTCGGCTTCTGTTGGTGATGTCGGATCGCTAGGTTCCTCTTGCAAACCAACAAACATTTTTTCAAGATCTTCTTCTGAAGAGAGATTTCTGATCCCATCACTAGGAATTTTGGAGGTAGCTAGACCCATCTGCATTGGTACTCCGAACATAGCTTCATAGGGCGAGCATTTTATTCCCTCATGGTATGCTCTATTTTTCATTGCTTGTACAAAGCGAAGGCCCTCAGACCACTTGGGTGTCTTATTTGTTTCCATCCACGTTGACGGCATGTTTTCAATGTCTTGATTTGCTCTCTCCACGGAGCCTTGGGACTGGCTGTGTCTTGGGTTACCATGCACTATTTTCATATCAGGCCACATCGCGCACAAACTCTGTATGACCTTGTTACAAAATTCCCTCCCATTATCAGAATGCAGAATACACAGGACACCAAAAGTGGAAAAAATGTCAAGGAGGTGCATAAAGCACGTAGAAGAACAAATTTAGTGACGTGGTCTTGATAGACGAATATGAACTTGAAATCATTATCACAATTGGATTGCATGTCAATGACATCGACTTGAGCACGAGAATTCATTTCACTGTGTAGGATGGGTTTCACAACAAGGCCTTTTTTGGTAATCTTCTGTTTTTTCTGGCATGGCTGGCAGAGTCGCAGATAAATAACTATTGACTCCGTTGTGACATTTTTGAACTTACGGTTCACCTCCTTTAGGATCCTGGTCCGCCCTCCGTGGCCGGTACTGATGTGCGCATTATGAATGACACTAAAGAGTTCTGCACACAGAGCAGACAACCGTATTATCAGTCCTAGTGTGATCCAACAAAACATAGGATCGCACTTAGATCATTATTATTGTATAGGGCAGTGCAAATGTCGGATTTGTTTCTCAGACAGAGCTGGTCCAAGGAAAACAATTGCTGCATGTCCTAGTTTGATCCAAAATTCGGAGCGCACTTGGCAATGCAAATCTATGAGTCGAAAGAAAATATTGGACTGCACTCAGATTACATTTGAGTGCAGTCCGATTTTCATGGACTGACATAATGGAGAAGATGGAGAAATTTTGTTCTCCATCTTCTCATCCAACAGAATCGGAACACACTATGATCATGCTCTGATAAAACTCTAATTAGAGTTTTATCAGAGTGTGATTTGTATAATCGACCCAATTCTCTTGGATGAGACATATATGCTTGTTTGACCCTAGCCTTAGGAAAGGTTATCTGTTTTACTACAGTGTAATACATTTAGGGATATAATGGTTATGTTATATAAATTGTTTCATTATTATTATTATTATTATTTCATAAGTCATCTGTTGATGGAGGAAATAATCATCCTTTGTTCGCATCACTTGTCTGTGCCTTTACTACTCTATACTTTCTATACTGTACCCACAGTTCAGATTGCCATTGCATTATGATAGACACATTCATAAATTCCAATACATCACATAATATAAACAAATTTGGTTCTTCTCACAACTATACCTAAGTGTGCAATACATGTCTGCATTTCTGCTCATTTTGCAATGATTTTGCAATATTCCCCATCCTGGCCGCTTTCTTTAATATTGTCCCCCATCTTGACCACCATCCTGTAATAATGTCCCTCTGTGGCACCCTGCTGTGCACTGGTGCCACAGAAACCAGAAGGGTGCATGGATGGACTTCTCCACAAGAGGCCCTCACACATTCACACACCTCCACCCTACCACCTCAGACCACCAGAGGGAGCCCTTCAGGGATATATAAAGGGAGGGTGGAGCCAGGCAGCTCAGTCTAGTTAGTGAGTCTCTCAGACACAAAGAGGGACAGAGCTCAGAGTTGAGCAGAGAGCGTGCTGACGCTCAGAGAGCAGCGAAGAGGCAGCAAGCTGGCTGCTGTGCTTAGGCCAGCCAAGGCCTACAGCACGTGTGAAGGCCTAGTGAGGGCCCTGAGTGTGGTCGAAGGCAAGAGGAGAAGGAAGAAGTAGCCAAGGGGGCAGAGGAGCTTACCAGGCTCACCCCGAGATATATATCGGACACCGGGTCTGCGCCTACAGGGACCCTCAATACCCAGTAGAAACCACCGGAACCCCTGGAGGACTACAGGTCCCAGGTTCACCAAATGCTGATTGCAGTACCAGGGCTAGGAGTCACGGAGGCACCAGCATCCAGGGAGAGTGATCTCCAAGAGTAGGCCCTACCACCAGGTCAGCAGGTGCAAAAGAGAGACAGCAACCAAGCTAGGCCTAGCTCCAGGCAGGTCAGAAGCTTAGCGAGTAAAGCCACTCATCAGGAGGCCCCATACCCGCTCACTAGGGAGAGTCCAAAAGTGCGCCCTTCGTCCGGAGTACCCTGGACCGTGCCTGCAACATCACCAGTAAAGGTACAGAAGCTTACCCCCGTGTGAGTGTCCTTCTTTCCTCCGGCACCATCCTGCCGTCTCTCCCCTGCACCACCATCCATTACACCCCATGCTGCTCTACCTGTGGAGAGCCACACCATCCCTGCTGCCGTAACACCAGCTCCAGAGGACGGCTCCACAGCGGAGGCACCCCTTAGCCGCATTCCACAGGTGGCATCACGAACTTTCCATATCCCCTATACATATTCCCCCTTTTACTGACCACCCTTGGTCACGGACCGGCCCAGCCACCGTGATATCCTCCATACCGGCATCCATAGGCCCGGCACGTAGTACCCCACGGCCCAGGGGGCGCGTCACCTCCACCTACACCTCTTCCTGGTATAATTTCCTCCATCCTTTGCCTCTTCCTATTACAACCCCTGGAAAAAAATCAAAGATTAAAAATGTGGTACTCAGTAAGGGTAATTTTTTTCAGACCAAGCAGAGGGAAAAAATTATGGAATCGCTCAATTCTGAGGATAAAATTATGGAATCATCCTGTAAATTTTCATTTCCAAACTAATACCTGCATCAAATTAGATCTGCTTGTTAGTCTGCATCTAAAAAGGAGTGATCACACCTTGGAGAGCTGTTGCACTAAAGGAAATGGGATTTACATACAGAAAAACTAAACATAAGCCATCATTAACACCTAAACAGAAAAAAACAAGGTTACAATGGGCTAAGGAAAAGCAATCGTGGACTGTGGATGACTGGATGAAAGTCATATTCAGTGATGAATCGCGAATCTGCATTGGGCAAAGTGATGATGCTGGAACTTTTGTTTGGTGCCGTTCCAATGAGATTTATAAAGATGACTGCATGAAGAGAACATGCAAATTTCCACAGTCATTGATGATATGGGGCTGCATGTCAGGTAAAGGCACTGGGGAGATGGCTGTCATTACATCTTCAATAAATGCCCAAGTTTACATTGATATTTTGGACAGTTTTCTTATCCCATCAATTGAAAGGATGTTTGGGGATGATGACATCATTTTTCAAGATGATAATGCATCCTGCCATAGAGCAAAAACTGTGAAAACATTCCTTGAAAAAAGACACATAAGGTCAATGTCATGGCCTGCAAATAGTCCAGATCTCAATCCAATTGAAAATCTGATCTGGCAACAGCAATCAGAGAAAGTTGGAGCCAGATTGATGAAGAGTACTGTTTGTCACTCATTAAGTCCATGCCTCAGAGACTGCAAGCTGTTATTAACGCCAGAGGTGGTGCAAAAAAATACTAGTGATGTATTGGAGTGTTCTTTTGTGTGTTTGTTTTTCATCATTCCGTAACTTTTTCCTCAGAATTGAGTGATTCCATAATTTTTTCCCTCTGCTTGGTCTGAAAAAAATTACCCTTTCGGAGTTCCACATTTTTAATCTTGATTTCTTTTAGTGTTTCTTAAAGCTCTAAAGTTGCCATTTGAAATGACTTTAGTTTTGTGCCATGTCTGTGATCTGCTTTTTTTCAACAACATTAAACAACTGAATGAACATCCTCCGAGCCCGGTGATTCCATAATTTTTGCCAGGGGTTGTATAATGTCCCCTGTCCTGCACTCTTTCTGGTAAAATGTCCTCCATTCTGAGCCCTTTCCAGTAATAATGTCCCCCATCCTGAACCTCATCCTGGTATAATGTCCCCTGTACTTGACCCCTTATTGTAATAATGTTCCACATTCTGGTACCTTTGTGTAACAATGTCACCCATCCTGGTATAATGTCCCCCATCATGGGGGCTTCCTGGTGTAATGTCTCCTGTACTGGGCCCCTTACTGTAATAATGTACACCATCCTGACACCATCATGGACCCTTTCCTGTTATAATGTCCTCCATTGTATAACCATGTCCCAGAATTCCCAGCCCCTTGCTAGTATAATTTCCCCCATCCTGGTATACTGTGCCCCTTCCTGGTATAATGACCTCCATCTTGGTATAATAATCCCGATCCTTAACCCCTTCCTGGTATAATGTCCCCCATCCTGGGCCCCTTGCTGGTATAATAACCCCCATCCTAGGCCCCTTCCTTGTATAATGTCCCCCATCCTGGGGTCCACTGTTTAATTTTTTTTTACATAGCGTAAACTGACCAGCAGTGCGTGTTTGAAATCCTCAACATGTCAATTTTCTTGTGGACATTCAGAGTTTAAAGTCAGAATTGCATTGCATTGCATAAAATGCTGAAAATCCACAGGTAAATATTAGAGATGAGTGAGCACTAAAATGCTCAGATGCTCGTTACTCGACCTAAACAATTTCTAATGCTTGGATGCTCATTTCAAGTAACGAGTATAATGAGCGTCAATGAGAAATCAAAGCATTTTTCCAGAAGACCCTACAAGGAGGTCTGGGGGGGCACTGAAAATGATGAAATGGATGGTAAAAGTGCTGAATGGAAGGAGAACAGCATGGAGAAGACCCCTGGAAGCATCTCTGACTCCCAGATCGCTACTGAGAACAAATTTCCATGTCTCAATGTTATAAAATTCTGTGAGGCATCCATGAGTTCAAAATCTCACTACACCCCTAGATGAATTCCTTAGGTAGTGGAGTTTCCAATATGGGGTGACCTGGGGGTGGGGGTTCTGCTGTTTTGGCACCTCAGGGGCTCAGCTAATAGAGCCCATAATCTATTCATAAGGAATCTGCGTTCTAAAAGCCAAGTAGCGCTCCTTCCCATCTGATCCGTGCCGGGTGCTCAAACAGTAGTGTATATCCACATATAGAATGCTGCCACATGCGGGAGAAATTGCAGAACAAATTGTTGGGTCCAATTTCTCCCATCAACCCTTATGTAAATTATAAATTTGGTGCTAAAACAGTGTTTTTGTAAAAAAAAAAAAAAATTTTGTTCTCACATCTAAATATGTTATTCCTTGAGGGGGCTAGTTTCCAACATGCTGTCACTTGTGGGGGTTTCTGCTGTTTTTCATGTCAGGGGCTCTCCAAATGTGACATGGCATCCACTCTTGATTCAGTCTTTTTTGCGTTCAAAAAGTCAAAACGGTGCTCCTTCCCATCCAAGCCTTGTTGTGTGCCCAAACAATAGTTTTCCCCCACATATGGGGAATCAACGTGCTCAGTAGAAATTGCACAACAAATTTTGTGTTCCATTTTATCCTGTTACCCTTGTGAAAATAAAAAATTTGGGGCTATAGTAAAATTTTTGTGAAAAAAAGTAAAATGTTCATTTTTGCTTCCACATTGCTTTAGATCCTGTGAAGCACCTGAAGGGTTAATAAACTTCTTGAATGCGGTTTTGAGGACTTGGAGGGGTGCAGTTTTTAGAATGGTGTCACTTTTGGGTATTTTCTGTCATATCGGCCTCCCAAAGTCACTTCAAATGTGATATGGTCCCTATAAAAATAGTTTTGTAAATTTTGTTGCAAAAATTAGAAATCACTGGTCAACATTTAAACCTTCTAACTTCCTAACAAAAAAAAAATATGTTATAAAAATTGTGCTGTTGTAAAGTAAACATATGGGAAATGTTATTTATTAACTATTTTGTGTGACATAACTCTCTGGTTTAAAGGCATAGGAATTAAAAGTTTGAAAATTGCAAAATTTTCTAAATTTTCACCAAATTGTCGTATCAAAATTTTTTACCACTATCATGAAATACAATATGTCACTAAAAACAGTCTCAGAATCAGCGGGATCCATTGAAGCGTTCCAGAGTTATTACCACATGAAGTGACACTGGTCAGAATTCAAAAATTTGGCCTGGTCATTAATGTCCAAATTGTCTCAGTCACTAAGGGGTTAATAGACAATTTACACAGGAATACTGCGCTTCAGATACACTCTGAATGATCTGTATTAGACGATTGTTCATTGGCTGTCATTGTTCTCGGCAGCACAAGTCTTGTGCCAAGAATGATAATGTTGTGTGCATCCCAAAAGATCATTTCACCTGACGATTGAGCAGTTTGTTTATTCGGAGGATTTCTCGCAGCCGATTTAGGCCGGTTTCACATGTCCGTATATTTCGGTATAAACCCGTACCAGAGATATCCGTGTCTCGTGTTTCCCTGTGTGTCACATGTGGCAACCATGTGCCACCCAAGAGCAGCATCAAGATCACACGGAACGGTGCCTGGGAATCACTGTACAGTTAGCACTGTTCCCATGTGCGGGGTGCTGAACACTGCCCTCATCATGGTTCCTACCGGTGCTGAGTTCAGCACCAGCAGGGGACCATGATGAGGGTAGTAGTGTCTGCTCCCGCATTGTCCACCTGTAAAAATAAGAATAAAATAATAAAATCCTTATACTCACATGTCCTATGTGTGCCTAGCTTTAATTCTCTGACCGCTGACGCTGAGGAGCCAGGGATAATGAGCCGCACCAGCGAGCGGGCCCCGGAGCTGAGCTTAGGAGCGGTGTCCTGTCACCCAGTGAGCGCAGCTCCGGGGCCATGTGTCTATAAATTCTTAGTGGGGTTTTTCCTAAAATTGTCAGCCGTTGGACTCACTGCATGCCCTATAACTGTATAGCAGACTCTCTCCTTTCTAATGGGAACATGTCGTACCTTGTTACTGTGGCCCTGCTCTATGTGTCTTTAAATTCTTAATGGTGTTTTTCCCAAATTTTGTCAGCCCTTGCAGTCACAGCATGGGCATTACCACATATAGGAGACCCAATCCTTTATAATGGGAACATTTTTTTACTGAGACCCTCCTCTATGTCTCTTCAAAGGGGTATTGGGTTGCGTCCAAATTTCTGGCAGCCCTTGCAGTCACTGGATACGCTATAACAGTATAGGAGACCCACTTGTTAATAATGGGAACAACAAAGCATAGCCGGCTGATGGCTCTCTAACAATAGCTAGGGCCGACTGCTGGCCTTTTAAGAATAGTAAGGGCCGTCTGATGTCCCTATAAAAATGGGCTTTATGACTTTCAGAGTCCCTCCATCATAAATAAAACAGGAAGTGTCTGATGATGTGTCACACACCACATTGCCAGCTAAGGTTGTAAAATGTTAAAATGACATTTCCCGGTGAATGCATTTGTCTTAAAAAAATACATAAAAAAAACAAAACAATAGGATCTTTCTTTAGTATAAAAAACAGCGTCACCAATTTAACAACAATGTAATCACATTGTTCAGCTCATGCACCGCCTCCTCCATCTCCGAAATGACCACATCAGTCACAAGCTGACAGCACTGCAGCACTGTCTTGACCAAGCGGCAACAGGCTGTGCTGAAGATAACATGCTTAATGCTTAATTGACAAACCGCCCAGCGCTGCAGAGTTGTTGAAAGCTGTAACACAGCAGTCTGATCTGTGGCTCTCACCGCTGAACATACAGCCAGGCATGGTCGTGTGTGTCAATGTCCGGAACCTGGTGACGGAGAAATGACACCCAGAATAGATATGGTATCCCTCTATGCCAGACCTTTCACCGAGCTAAATACAACTCTCAGCAAAAAAAGCTGTGGACTGGCTCCATACCGTCCCTGGCCGCATTCTCCTGTCCACGTGTTTGTGGTTAGGCGGTCCTTCCCAGTAAGTGCACTGGGGAGGGAACTGGTAATGTTGTGGAAGGCGGAGACGACACCGGGAGAAACAGTGGCAGCTGGGGACCGAGTATGTACACCCGGTCGCCGCAGGCATGAGGTTATGAAAAGATTCCGCCTCAACGAGCCTAAAAGGCCACATTTCAAGTGCAAGCAGCTGTCAAAAATTTGGCAGTATAGTATTGCAGCCTGTGGGTGGGTGGGTGGCTGCCTGCATACTTGCGCTTGCATTCCTAGGAATGGGGTAGGGACAACTGAATGTTGCACTGGGACAAGGACGTGGACAGTGATTGTTGCAAGTCTGCAACGACAGGTGCATGGCGGGAGGCATCTTCGCATGCGCCAAGGATCACTTATGATGGGCACACTTTTAGGCAGTAACCTGGGAGTCAGAAATGGTTCCAGAGGTCTTCCCCATGCTGTTCCCATCTCTTTTCAGCACTGTATGCATGTGTCTGATGATGTGTCACACACCACATGGCCAGATAGGGTTGTAAAATGATAAAATGACATTTCCCAGTGAATGCATTTGTCTTTGTTGAAAGCAATGCAGAAGTGCAAAATCGCATCAAAAACTACGTGTGAACATAGCCCAAGATGTGGAGGAGTATTTTTGGTTTTGGTTATTTATTTTGCCATATACACAAGTCATTACCCTGGAAAGGATGTTCCTTAATATATTTCCCAGGAAAATCCATTTTGGTTTTGTTTTTGTATGTTTTATTGTGAGTCCGTAAAAGTGGCATAATACTCTGACAACGTTGTTGACAGCAGTGACCTGGGAGTCAGAAATGCTTCCAGGGGTCTTCCCCATGCTGTTCCCATGTCATTTGAGCACTGTTCTTATCGATTTGGGAAATTTTTAGGCCCTCTGCAGACCGCCGGGGGGAGCCGCCTGAAAAATACTCGAGTTTCCCATAGACTTACATTGGGCTCATTGCTCGGGTCGAGCACCCGAGTATTCCAATGTGCTCGACCCGAGCAATGAGTACCCAAGCATTTTAGTGCTCGCTCATCACTAATAATAATGCCTACACACTGTAGTTCACTCCCAGAAGATTTAGGTCTGAGCCGAAAATACAGCAAACAAGCGTTTTTAAATGAAAAAGAATCCTGTTGTTTCCCCGGGAAACACTCAGGTAATCCTACCTTAGGTTCTTCATAGCATTCTGCAGGGTATTTACTCATGTACTGCTGAAGATCGGCAACCTCCAGAGTCAATCCTTTCAAGCATTGAGCAAGCTCCTGGATGGTACACATACTGAAGAAAACCCAGGAAGAGGAGAGGAGGAAAAGAAAAACAACTTTTTTTTTTTAAAACGGGGCGGGACATACTGTTATGTACTGCAACTTAGAACTAAGGAATAGGAGGGAAAAGCTGTCCCTGCACTGAGACTCAGCTTAACCCTACGCTGGAGTGGGTGCCCTATTATGAATAGCCGCACCTAAACTCCTGCACTGAACTCAAACAAAGACATGAAGGAAGGGGAAAGGGGTCCCTAAAAGATCTAAAGACTGGGAGCAAAACAGGAGACCTCCTAACAGAAAAGTTAGTTGTAGAAACGAAGATAAAAGGGAACAAAACTGGTGGAACAAGAAGTCCCAAGAAATCAATTGTCCAAAGCACAAAGAACTTAGCAAGGCTACTTAACCAGAGCACAAGCGTAACAACACTGATGTCCAGCAGGGAATGGGAGACAGGTGCTAAGTAATAAAGAGTGAAGAGATCACGTGACCAAGACACCCAGCACCAGAGGAAAAGACTAGAAGCCAGCAAACCACAACAAGATGGCCGATAGTAAAACAACATAGATTCTAACAGCCAGACTGCCAACAGCCAAGACTTCCCTGTCCTGACAAAAAGGACGACTGTCCATGCTTTCCTCCTCCTCATCCTCCACCTTTCCACCTCTTCATTCTCCCTCTACTCACGCCATCCACGCTGACCAGGCGGTATGAATGTTGTGTGGGTAGTAACATCTGTAGCGCAGGAAACCAGCTCCTGTTCCTCCTCCTGTTCCTTCTTCTCCTCATTATCACCCAACCTGCATTGAGATGAGATGAGGCTAGGCTGTGTAGCATCAACCTGTATAGTTCCTTGCTCCATATCATGCTTCGCCTGCAATGCCTCCTCTTTAATTGTGAGCAGCAAGCGTTTCATTAGACAGAGAAGAAGGATGGTGACGTCATCGCCGCTCACCATCTTGATGGAGTCCTCAAAGTTTTGGAGGATGGCACAGATGTCAGACATTTATGCCTACTCATCAGCTC
The DNA here is from genome assembly GCF_046119375.1 of Phyllobates terribilis. Taxonomy (NCBI): domain Eukaryota; kingdom Metazoa; phylum Chordata; class Amphibia; order Anura; family Dendrobatidae; genus Phyllobates; species Phyllobates terribilis. The sequence continues at coordinate 281,887 of NW_027363102.1, read as the reverse complement.
TTATGTGTGGAGGCTGACTTGATTACCGACAGGCGTATTGAAGCTGGTACTCAACGACTGCCCTCTGCTGCTCACAAATCCTCCCCAACATATGCAAGGTTGAGTTCTACTGTATGGTGACATCACACACCAGTTGATGAGCTGGAAGCTGCAAGCGCTGCTGAAGCACAGCGAGGGAGGCGGAAGCTGTAGCTGACTTTCCGAAATGGGCAGACTGACGGCGTACTTTGACAATCAGCTCCGGCAGATCCAGGTAAGTTTTGAGAAACCGCTGAATCACTAGGTTGAGCACATGGACCAGGCATGGTACTTGTGCGAGGTTGCTTCAGAGCCGCCACCAGGTTCTGGCCATTGTCACACACCACCATGCCTGGCTGTAGGTTCAGCGGTGACAGCCAGAGATTGGCCTGCTCTGTTACAGCTGTCAACAACGTCGTAGAGGTGTGCGGTTTGTCCCCTAAGCATATCAGCTTCAGCACACCCTGTTGCCACTTGGCCCAGGCAGTACTGCAGTGCTTCCAGCTTCCTATTGATGTGGTAATTTCGGAGATGGAGGCTGAAGAGGAGGAGGAGGTGCAGGAGCTGTAGAATGTAGGGGCAACCCTGATTGACCCAGGGCCCACAATCCTTGGCGTCAGGAGGATGTGTTCCGTCCGACTGGGTCCCGGCTTCCCCTATTAACCCATTGTGCCATCAGTGAGATGTATCGTCCCTGGCCACAAGCACTTGTCCATGTGTCCGTGGGTAGGTGGACCTTCCCTGTAACTGCATTGTTGAGGGCACGGCTAATGTTCTGGGACACGTGCTTGTGTAAGGCAGGGACACCACACAGGGAGAAATAGTGGCAGCTGGAAACCGAGTACTGAGGGATGGCCGCCACCATGAGGTTGAAGAAAGATTCCGTCTCCACGAGCCTAAAAGACAATATTTCAAGTGCAAGCATTTTAGAAATGTGGCAGTTTAGTGCTATGGCCTGTTGGTTGTTGGCTGCATATTTGCACTTGCGTTCAAAGGACTGGGACAGGGACAAATGAACGCAGTGCTGGGACAAGGATGTGGACGTGGTTGCTGATGGTGGTGGTTGTGAGTGTCAAACTACAGGTGCAGGGCGGGAGGCATCTTCGCCTGCACCATGGACAGAGGATTGGCTTGCACGCACAACAGCGGTACAGGCGGTATTGTCACCCTTAGACACTGTTTCTGGACTCTGGCATTCGGGCCAACTAGTCGAGTGCTTTGCTGTCATGTGCCTGAGCTTGCTGGTGGTGGTCAGGCTGGTAGATTTGCTGCTCCTGATGATGCTGGCATGGCAGATTTTGCAAATAGCCTTTTTTTGGGCTAACTGGACAGCCTTTGAAAAAGAGCCAGACTCTGGAAGACCTAACAGTTGGACTGGCAACTTTCCTCGTGTTCATGTTCCGGGGAACAATTTCCCGCCTTGTGTCTGTGGCCACCCCACTGTTTGTTCCTGCCTGTTGTGGTGTTACGCCTCCCTCCCGCTCTGTGCTGCTGTTCTTGCTATGCATGCAACTTGCCAGGCTGGGTCAGTGACTTCATCGTCTACCACCTCGTCTTCCCCGTATGCACCCTGGGCCTCCTTCTGACTCGCTGGCAATTGTGTCTCATCATCATCATCCACCTCTTGCGACAGTAATTGCACTTTTCGACCGTCGCCTTTATGTAACCATGGCTGCTCAAATATTTGGGCATAGCTACATGTGATCTCTTCTTGCCCCACTTGAAACGGGTCAGGAGAGAGGCCCAAATCTATAAATGGGAAAGTAAACAGCTCTTCTGAGCGTTCAAGTGTGGGATCAGTTGTCTCCGGGCACTCGGCATAGTGGGAGTAAGGAGGATCAGGGTGAGGAATATGTGGTACATACTCATGGCTACTGAGACTGGACAGTGTGAAAGACGGTGGTGGTGATGGCAAAGTGACTGGAATCATTATCTGCTATCCAACCAACAACCTTTTCACACTGCTCTGGCTTTAAGAGTGGGGTTCCGCTGCCCCCTACAAAGTGGGACAGGAAGATAGGGTGACCATGATGTGGGTGCTTGTTGTGCTCACTCAGCAGGCATAATTTCAGCTTGCCCACGGCATAGGCCTTTGCGTGCACCATCACCATTACGTCCACTTCACTGTCCCTTGCCAAGCGTTTTGCCCATTTTAAATGGAGTGTAATATTTGGCCCGCTCCAAAAAATGTCACGATTATAACTGCAGTAATATCGGATAACGTCTGATGACCAGGGTTTTAGGCAATGGCCTTATAGATGTGGTATTGGTCAGCGATCAAGTGTGAATAGGATGAACAACACACAACTGGCAGACTTTAAATGGAGGGTAATATGTAGCTTGCTCCAAAAAATGTCACGATTATCTCCTCAGAAATATCGGATAACGTCTGATGACCACGGTTTTAGGCAGTGGCCTTATAGATGTGGTATTGGTCAGCGATCAAGTGTGAATAGGATGAACAACACACAACTGGCAGACTTTAAATGGAGGGTAATATTTGGCACCCTCCAAAAAATGTCATGATTACCGCAGTAATATCAGATAACGTCTGATGACCACTGTTTTAGGCAGTGGCCTTATAGATGTGGTATTGGTCATAGACCAAGTGTGAATATGTTGAACAACACATAACTTGCAGACTTTAAATGGAGGGTAATATTTGGCATGCTCCAAAAAATGTCATGATTATTACCGAAGTAATATCGGATAATGTCTGATGACCATGGTTTTAGGCAGTGGCCTTATAGATGTGGCATTGGTCAGCGACCAAGTGTGAATATGTTGAACAACACATAACTTGCAGACTTTAAATGGAGGGTAATATTTGGCATGCTCCAAAAAATGTCACGATTATTACTGAAGTAATATCATATCACGTCTGACCACGGTTTTAAGCTGCGGCGTTATAGATATAAATAATCAGGATTAAGAGCAAAAAAAAATTTGGATGTGAATGTATTTTAATGCACATCTGAAACACACTTCTTTTTCGTGTAGCATCATGGGAAAGTGTAAAGAAATCAGCCAAGATATCAGGAAGAGAAATGTGGACTTTCACAAGTCGGGCTCATCCTTGGGTACAATTTCAAGATACCTGAAGGTGCCTCACTCATCTGTACAAACAATTATACATAAGTACAAACAAGATGGGAATGTCCAGTTCAGGAAGGTAATGGGTTCTGTGTCCCAGAGATGAACGTGCTTTGGTCCAACATGTGCATATAAATCCAAGGACAAAAGCAAAAGACCTTGTGAAGATGATGGCAGAAGCTGATAAGATTGTGTCAATATCCACAGTGAAACGAGTACTGTATCAACATAGGCTGAAAGTCGACGCTGCCAGGAAGAAGTCATTACTCCAAAAGAAACATAAAGAAACCAGATTAATGTTTGTAAATGTACACAGGAACAAAGTCCTTAATTTTTGGAAACATGTCCTGTGGTCTGAAGAAACTAAAATTGAACTTTTTGGGCATAATGACCATCGTTAAGTTTGGAGGAAAAAGGGAGAAGCTTGGAAGCCTAAGAATACCATCCCAACTGTGAAATACGGGGGTGGCATCATCATGCTGTGAGGTTGTTTTGCTGCAGGAGGGTCTGGTGCCCTTCACAAAATAGATGGCATCATGCGAAAAGAAGATCATGTGACAATACTGAAGCAACATCTCAAGACATCAGCCAGGAAGTTAAAGCTTGGTAAGAAATGGGTCTTCCAAATGGACAATGACCTGAAACATACTGCCAAAATGCTAACAAAGTGGCTTAAGGATAACAAAGTCAATGTTTTGAAGTGGCCATTACAGAGCCCTCATCTCAATCCTATTGAAAATTTATGGGCAAAGCTGAAAAGGGAGGTGTGAGCAAGGCGACCTACAAACCTGGATCAGTTACACCAGTTTTGTCAGGAGGAATGGGCCCGAATTCCGACCAACTATTGTGAGAAGCTTGTGGAAGTCAGACCCAAGTCATTCAGTTTAAGGGCAATGGTACCAAATACTAATGAAATGTATGTAAACTTTTGACTTTGTAGTAAGTAATAAAAATGCCTTAAAACATTCTCTCTCTCTCTCATTATTCTGGCATTATGGCAAATATTAAAAATTATGGTAATCCTAATTGACCTAAAATGGGAAAGGTTTATTCTGATTTCAAGTTATATATTGAGAAAAACATGCATATGTGTCTTTTTATATAGTGTATGTAAACTTCTGGTGTCAACTGTATATACAACTCCAATTTATAAGGAGGTTTTTCTCTAAAATTCTGCAGGAATCAGAGTGGAAAAGATTGCATTAATTCTAGGGGAGAAAATCAACTTAAATACAACACATAACATTCATAGTACAGCAGGTCCTATTTCACAACTTCAAACTTTTACAGTCAACTTTTTACAGACTGATGACGTCATAACAGTCATGACAAATCAAAGGCTGTCCTAGAGACTCCGAATGTAAGAGATCCGCAGGCCTCCCGTCTACCTGCCAGGTGCCACTGCCCTGGAACATGAACCGGAGTCTTGCAAATCGATCCGCTCATCTCAAATTGGGACTTGGACTTATTTTTGTCATTAATTTTTAGTTGTATCTGAAGCGCCCCCTGGGCAGTGGGGCTCTCAGTAGCCGGGTCGGTCGATGCTGGGGATGTCATGGTGGCGGTGGCCCGGTCCGCGACCCAGAGCGGTCAATTAAAGAAAAAGTAAAAGGGGAATAAAGTTTGTGGAGAATAATTTTCGTGACGCCACCTGTGGTATGCGGCTATATAGGGCCACCGCGGCGGTGCAGATCCACTGGAGCTGATGGTGATGCAGCAAAGTTGGTTCAGCTCTCCACAGGCAGAGCTTAGCTCCAGGGCAGTGTAGATGGTGATTTTATGAGGTAGATGTTGTCGGTGCAGTGTAGTGCAGGGCAGTTGATGGCGCAGTAATTATTCAAGGACACAGTGAGTCTTCAGGTTTTACTCACAGTTGTTCAAGACTCCAGGTTACAGTTACCGGTGTGTAACCGCCCACATCGTCCTGTGTCCTCCGGGGTAGGGGTCCAGCAAACCCTCAGGTATCTCAGGAGCACTTACACGGGACCCCATTCTATGTACCTTTCTCGGTCGTCTCACTGCGCTGGCTCTCACCCTCCTGCCCTGCACCTCACAATCAGTGTCCCAAGCTAGTGGCCTCGGGTCTTGTCGGGCGACGTGCTCTCAGTCCCCTGGACCCTATGCGGCCACCTTTTCGGCGATGTAATTGTGGATTTTGGCTGCAACACCTTGAAAATGCTGCTGCCTCCGGTTGGCTAGCTGAGAGTGGTTGTTCTCAACTAGTTTGGGGCCGGTCCCCTTCTGCAGCCTGATCCCTCCACGTCAGCGTGAATTCGGGGTCACGGGTTGCCTCTGCACTCGCCGTGCCTCTGGGATCCCTTCTGTCTTCCTGGAGCCCTCCTCACTGCTCCTCTCTTCTTTCCTCTCTCTCTCTCTCCTCCTTGCTCTCCTGAGCAGGGCTCCTCCTGAGCTCTCACAGACTCCTCTCCACTCAACTCCTTCTCCTGACTCCAAGTCTGTGCTCCACTGAACTTCTTCCTCCATCCACACAAACTACATGGTTCCCCCTCTCTTGGTTCCCCCCCTTCCAGCCAGGGACAGGGCTCCGCAGTGAACAAGTGCATATTGCACCGCCTGCTGGTCTGGCGTGGTGTAGTGTTGGATGTAGATGTGTGGGTCCTGGGTAGTACTCCATCCTTACCTAAGAGTGGGGTACCACACCTCTGGGTGAGATGCAGTACCTCTGTGGCAACTGGACCCGCAGGGACGCCACATTAGTCAGAACTCTTTCATTTTTACATAAGCATCACTATATGACATCTGGCTTTTTTGGTGTCTTTAAGGCCGAGTTCACACAGAGAGTAAATACTCATTATTGCATTTTCGCTGCCTTTTTTATGAATTTTCTCCCTTATTTGATGTGTTTTTGGTGCAGATGTTGAAGCTGTATTTTAAATGTGTTTTTATAATACAGGAAAGCTTTGATTCTGCACGTATTTGGCTGAGTGCAGGCGCCGGGCAGCATAATAACGCTGTTATCCTGCAGATTAACCCCATATGTGCAGGCTAATAGCGTTATTTCTGGTGACGGTTTCCCTTTAAGCTGTGTATCTAATCCTATCATGTGCAGTTCAATCAAATAATACAGTCTGCTGAGCTGTGTATCTCATCCTATCATGTGTAGTCCAATCAAATAATGGAGACTGCGTTCCCCTTCATCTGGTATTAACCAGAATGCCCTGGGCACATTGCCATTAGGGTGGAAAAGCTCCTTGAAAATAATAAAAAAATATGAAAAAGATGACAGCACCGGGGTCTTTGAAAAATTGATACAATGTGGATTTGTGACCACCACAAAGTGCCCATATACAGATATAAATATAGGTCAAGACTACATTGATTATAGTATTTATTAGGAAAAAAGTGAACGAAGAATGAATTAATAAAGATCACAAAAAAATTATCAAACATGATTTATAATAAGGGCTGGTTCGACAGGTAGGCAGGGTAGGCACTAGCCTAGGGCGCTACCCCTTGTCTCCCCGAGGGGGCTCAGTTTAAAAAAAAATAAAAATGACATTGTTTCGGCCCCTTCCTCCAGTCACAGGCGTTCAGTGAGTCACTAACACCGCTCACCGCCTGTCGCTCCCTCTCTGCACTGAATTGTATTTGCCTCTTTAAGACAATCTGAGCGCTGCCCAGGACAGGAGCAAAAGAGCTGTAATCAGCTCCCTCCCCTGCCGGTAACTCCAACAAGACGCAGGCTACTTCCGGTGTGTTCTCTGTTACAGGATGGCGCCACACAGGAATACGGCACTAGAAACGCCATCAGTTTTGTTACAAGTTGCATCTGTCACATGACCTTAATTGAAACCCACGGCCTCCATTATACTAACAGCTATATTAGTTTCCATCAGTATCCTTGGGTAGGACATTTAAAATATAGAATGTCAGGGATGAATAACGCTATTTGTCCCTTGTAATGTGTAAATGGTCCACAAACAATGAACGATTCTATATAGAACTTTGACATTGCGCTCCCTTTTAAGCCTCATCCCTAAAGTACGCCACATTTTTTTTACTTGTGCTGGTATTTTTTGGGTGAGAAAAGTAATAATTTGAGTGGAAGTGGTCGTCAGAGATTATTATCGGACTGATCGGAGGGGGGAGGTGCAGCGTTAGGGGTCCTGTTACCTCAGTTTCTTGCCTATTCCTTTGGTGGGGGTCACCATAGGCTTCATTTGCCTAAGGCACCAAAATACCTTGTCCTTATCATGATATTAATAAAAATAACAAAAAGCAGGTCTGTATATGAGAAGAATTTAACCAAACGCACAAAAGACACTTAGATGTTTTATATATACATATATATATATTTGTGCAATAAAGTTGTTACAAATTTGCAATGATGATAAAAGAAAGTGTGTAGATATAGTCACTTTCTGTGGAAAGGAGCAGATGATTCTGCTCCTCAGGCCTCGGCTTACACTTCTACCGCTTTTGGACATCCAGGTCTGGATCACACATGAGAGAGGAGAAGAGCAGGAATGTGTGACTTGTGATCTGTATAGTTGGAGTTTTCCTGGATTCCTTCAGCATCGCGATTAGCCATATGGCCTTCTGTCTGACCATGGTCAGGAAGGTGAAGGAGCAGCCGCTTCCTTCTGTCTGTACATGGCCAAGTAGGAGAAGGAGCAGCCGCTTCCTTCTTTATGTCCATATCTTGTAGTCGTCTCCTTACCACCACATTGTAGATGAGTCGTCCAGATGGTGACATAACAAGTATGGCTGAAAGAAATCCTTCAATTTCAGCCTTTAATTACTTGCTATGTTGATCCAGAGGAAGGCGAAAAATAACCCTGAGGACTCGTTGTTGGATCATCCTCATATCAAGGGAAAAAAATTCCTTCCTGACCCCAAATATGGCGATCGGAATAAATCCCTGGATGTTTGGTGCTCAAATCTACTTGGATGTTATGTGGTGGAAGCTCGGTAGGTTTGTCACAGTCCGGTAAATAAGAAAGTCCAGTGTAATTGTCTCATCCGATTAATGTAAATCTTCATTCCTGGATGTTGCTGGAATGGGGCTGATTTTTATCAGCCTAATACTCCTGCTGGAAGAAGAGAAATATACACGTCTGAGAATCAGCCCCTCACATACAGTATAAACAGTACTAGGGGGATATAGCGATAAGGTGTATAGTGGGTAAGTGCGTTACTGGGTAGTGATAACACTATGGATGTCTGTATGTGATGTACTTACATAGCAATATGGGAATGGTGGGTCGGCTCTGCCGGACTCCACATCGCTCCAGTCTATAGAATAGAAAAACGGATGCGATCTGATGGATGATGTAATGGCAGATCGGGCAGATGGAGATTTGCAGAGAAGCTAGAAAATGATAGAGACCATTTGTCATTATATTATGTATTATTACTGACAAGTTATTACACAATGTCTATGAACTATCCCCATCTTATCTTCTATCTCTTTTAGTAATCCGCGATCATACTTATCCATCTGATCTTACTCACCCCTTTTATGATGTCCATGGTATGACAGCAGATCCCAGGTGGAAAATAAGGGATGTCATCACGCAGAGACTGGTGGTATTCCTCCATTGTGCCTTTGCAATAGAATGGCTGGTCACCTACACTCATTATATATAAGATGACGCCGAAGGAAAAGGAGTCTGCCAGATGGTTGTAGCCTTTACTGTCCATTATCTGTGGAAACATGAGATTGGAGAGGAGCTTAATATACCGGGAAGGGGATTTACACACAGAGACTATGAGGACCGGTCTGTGATTAGATATCAGCAGAATACATTGGGATGAGATTATCCCTCAATCCTACTATTGGCATCAATCACACAGAGATGTTCCTTACCTCGGGCGCTATGTAACCCTTAGTGCCAACCTTGTTCTTCACTATGCCATCCTCAAATACATTCATGGCTGCTAAGCCAAAGTCGGAGATTTTGATGTGTCCGGTGTCTTGGAGGAGGATATTATCTGGCTTCAGGTCACTGCAGGGAGAAGGAGCAGACACTGATTGTGAGGACAATTTATGGAAAGAACTTTCTACAATAGATATGTAAGGAGACAACAGAGAGTCACAGGTGACAGATTTATGAAGGTGAAATGATTACCGATGTATGATGCCGCGTTCATGCAGGAACTGGAGTCCGCACACCATCTCTGCTGCAAAGAGTCTGTGGAGTAGAAAGGATGGATCAGTGGTTACATGCACAATCATACAGAGAACATGAGGAGATCACACACGTGTCCTTTTCATGTCATTATTTTCTCCTGTTGTCGTTGTCCATTGCTCTCGGACTACAGTGCGAGGGCAACGGATTATTGATATTCAGTATAAGACATTTACCTTGTTGTCCTTGTGTTAAACATCATTGAATCTGCCATGTGGTCAAACAGGTCTCCTCCGGCCATATAGTCCATGGCTATCACATACTCCAATGGTGATTCCATAAACGCCCGCATAGTCATTAGGTAGGGGCATCCGGCAGCCATTCTCAGGACTTCTAGCTCTGTAGAGAATATGTCCTCTCTACAATAACTTCTGTCCATGATTTTAATGGCCTGAAGTCCTTCATTAACCAGATCTAATGCCAAGATGACCTGGAGAAAAATCACAACAGATCAGACCAAACTCCCATCTATTAGTGTGTAGTAGTTCACTAGTTTATCTCATATATCATTACATATGAGAATCCTGTAATGAATATGTACAACCCTCCTGTGCATCTGGTGCAGGATACATTGATGAACATGGTGGAGGATAAATTCACACTTACATTTCCGAAGCCTCCCTTTCCAAGAACTTTCTGGAAGTCAAGGCTGTCAAAGTCAATAGTATTATTAGTGTTGACCACTTCTCTCAGGGGTGAAATACAGATTCTAGCATCACCGGGGTCTTCTTCTGGCATGTCTGCTATGTCAGGGGGTATCATAAGGCCTCCATCTGCTGAGAAAATACAAGATTTATTAAACCCTTTGCGAACACATAATGGAAATGTTTGTCATGTTGTGCATAAAATGTATGAAGCGGGCTCATTAGCTGAGCATGCACCACATCAGGCAGATGCTGGCTGTATTACATAGCTGACACTTGCCTATAACTGCAGCGACTGGAGCACACTCCAATTACTGTAGTTTAACCATTTCAATGCTGACAGTGATATTTAAATGAAGCTATTGCCGATTTGTGTGCACCAGCACCTATTAACCCCCCAGGACACTATTGCAGGGGGTCAATTGTTTAAAATGACTACCTGGGCCTACTGCTGAAAGCCCCAGTCTGTCACTTTTGGCCTAGTGTTAAGACCAGCCTGGCTTAATTTCATACGAGAATGTCAATTTATCTATATACAGTTCTACCACAGTATACAGTACAAGCGATCAGAAAATCACAGGTTTAAGTCCCCCAAGGAAACTAAAAAGTGAAGTAAATAAAAAAAATAGTTTAAAAAAGAGGGAAAATGTAAAAAATATTTGAATCACCAAATTGACATAATTATAATCATATTTATAAGCACATCTTGTATCACGACATCCGCATAAGTCCGATTTACAAAAATATAAAATTAAATATTGCAAACAGTGAACACTAACATGATAAAAAAAATGAAACATTAGAATTGCATTTTTGGGGGGCTCTGTATCCACCTAAAAAATTGCAATAAAAAGATATCACAATGTCCTGTCTACCCAGGAAAGGTATCAATAAAAGCTACAGTTCACCACGCAAAAAATCACCAAGCCCTCACACATCTCCATCCAGCGATCACAATCACACAGTTCCAATGTCTCAGAACATGGCCACACAAAGCATTTGTTTAAATAAAATTCTTAAGTATTTTTTAGAAACCCCTATGCAAGTTCAGCAGTATCATAGCTGTAACTGACATGGAGAATCATTTTGTCAGGTCATTTTTACCACTCAATGAACATGTAGAAAAAAAACAATGTTGGAATCACTTTTTTTCCACAATTTTCCCACAGATTAAATCTTTTTCCCCGTGTTCCAGAACATTGAATGGTAAAATAAATAATGTTCAAAACTACAGCTCGGCCACTAAAAAAACAAGTCCACATACAGCTACATTGCCAGAAAAATTAATAAATAAATAGTTATGGGTTTTCAAAGGAGGGAGAGAAAAAAAAAGGTTGCCTGGTCAATAAGGGGTTAACAAATGTAGCTCCAGAGAAAATATTATAATTTTAAATGGCATTATGTAAATGAGCAGGAAATGTCTAATATTTGGGCTCTCATTTATCAAAACTGTCCAATAGCAAAACTGTCCCTGTTGTCCATAGCAACGAATCACAACATAGATTCCATCTCTTAACATTCTATGGAACAATGAAAGCCGCATTGTGATTGGTTGCTATGGGCAACAAGGACAGTTTTTCTGCACTTTTGATAATTGATGCCAGTACATAATATTAGGAGTATAATCCTCCTCACCCCCAGTCTTATTATACTGAGCAGATCCCATCTTACCTGGTCCATCTGTATCCAGTGATGTGTTTGGTGGAGAAACACTCAGCTGTTTGTTCTCTGGGATGGAGATGTTTTCAGCTGATGACCTCGACCTCCGTAATGCACCATTCCCATTTATATTGGGGTTGGCATAGATGAGACGTCTTCTACATTGGACAACCCAGTCTCTGCTGTTCCTGATCCTCTTCTGGGCTGCCGCTCTTTGTAGTTTCGGTGCCTCCAGACTTTCAGATCTGGAGGATGTCACTTGTCTTGGTGTCTCTTGGAGAACCTCTTCCAGCTCTAACTCTGCGCTGATGTTTCTCCTCTTATTGAGGATGGCTTCTTTGTTCCTCCTCCGTATTTCAGGGACCAGATCTCCGAGTTTTTTCAAGGCGATAAGAATGGCCATCTGAAGCTCAGCGGAGGCTGCAGAGTGAGACTCCGTGAGGGTCTCCATTTTCCTTCTCTCTGTAAGGATCTCATGTCTTTTGGTCTTTCTCATTTTGTCCAGAGTTTGACGTTTGGACGCCATTTCTGAGGCGTCAGTGTCCACGTCCGGTAGTATAAAGTCTTTTCGCCCAATAGCGAACAATGGTACCTGCTCTTCATTTAATCCTCTCCTCTCACTGAGAACCCGATCTCTATGGGCTCTTCTTCTCTCTTTATCCATTTTATAATCAATTTTTGCTTCGTTCGTGACGAAAAACAAAAGGGGCTGCCTCACCCTTGGGAGTCTGTAAGGCAGTGATTTCCCTTAGGCCGGAACACTGGGATATAGAATGCGGTGATGTCATCACATCACTTGTGACATCATTTTTATTCTGATCTCACCTCACAATGAGATAGATAGATAGATAGATAGATAGATAGATAGATAGATAGATAAGATAGATAGATAAGAAATAAGATAAAAAACAGCACAAGCAAAAAGTTTAGGTGAAAAGCCCCCTGTTATATACCAGTCCTCTTATATAATCCAAAAATATGGAGGCAGCACACAGATGAAGTAGAAAAATTTATATTATGTAATAGCCCATGTAGCTTCAGAAAGGTGCACAATACTGGACCGAAACGTCGCCACATGGGCTATTAAATAATAAAAAAAAAAATTTCTTCAACTGTGTGCTGCCTCCATATTTTTGGATTAGATAGATAGATAGATAGATAGATAGATATCAAATTTGGAGGATGCTGAACCAAACTTTTGCTTATAAATAAATAAATATATATATATATGCACTGTGTGCTGAATTTGTATTTTTGATTATTCATTTTAATATTGAACAACTCCAGTGCAGTCGGTCAATTTAAAACGTTAATAAACCTGAACCCTGAATATTTAGGAAAATAAAAGTGAGGTTTTGTCTTTCTTATGAGAATATCTATGTGTGCAGAATTATTATTGTTTTTTTTAAACTCGTTTCTTGAAGAATTCTTTATAATAAATGTTACAAACATACAGCAATAAGATAGAAATCCGAATCCTGTTATAAACATCAGTAAATATCCATTTTAAAACAATGTTGCAGGTATTGTATCACACGTTTAACAATAGGTAACTGCAATACAGTAAAATATCTAATATATATAATCGTCTTATCCTGTCTGTCTCTCTGTCCAGGAAATCCCGCGTCGCTGATTGGTCCGGCCGCGGCCAATCAGCGACGCGGGATTTCAGAAAAAGATGGCGGCCGTTAGCGGCTCATCTGCCGGACGGAAGTCAGCGGCGATGCAGCCGGGAGATGAGCGGCGCTAGCTGCTCATCTCCCCGCTGCTGGCAGCACAAGTACCCCGACGGGCGGCGCCGCTGACCTCCATGCGGCTACTGTCGGGAGATCAGCGGCTTGGGCCGCTGATCTCCCGACGGCAAGTGTGAAGGGAGGGACGGCGCCGCTGCCCGGTCCTCAGTAATACGGTTCGCTGATTTAAACACCGCTCTGCTGATTGGTCGCGGCCGCTACCAATCAGCGAGATTGCCGCCAAATTTAAACAACGCTCTGCTGATTGGTCGCGGCCGCCAGCAGCGAACAATCAGGGAGATTGGCGCCAAATTTAAACACCGCTCTGCTGATTGGTCGCAGTCGCCACCAATCAGCATTATTGGCGCCAAATCTAAACCCCGCTCTGCTGATTGGTCGCGACCGCTGGCCGCGACCAGTCAGCGATATTGGCGCCAAATTTAAACACCGTTTTGCTGATTGGTCGCGGTCGCGACTAATCAGCGATTTTAGCGCCAAATTTAAACAAGCTCTCCGGTCCTCACTAACACAGTTCGCTGAATGGTCGCGGCCGCCACCCGCAACCAATCACCGATATTGCCGCCAAATTTAAACACCGTTTTGCTGATTGGTCGCGGTTGCCAGCCGCGACCAATCAGCGATTTTGGCGCCAAATTTAAACAACGCTCTGCTGAATGCGCCCGGTCGGCCGCGTACATATTGTAGAATACCCGATGCGTTAGAATCGGGCCACCATCTAGTATTAATATATAGGACATTGAAGTATCGGAATTATGTGAATATTACAGAGATCAAAGTATTTATTATTCAAGACAGGAGGACAGTCTTCTTGATCCATTTTATATCAGGAATCTCATCATCCCATGTATTTAGGAACCTGGAGCACATCGGGCTGCTACATATTTTTTAATTTCTTTGATTATTATTATTTATTCTTTCTGAATAAGCTATTATTTTTTATTCCTTATGGTTCATTTTTCATTATTTTTCTTTATTTTTCATCTTTTATCTTTATTTTTCCCCTTTTTTCATCTTTATTTTTTTATTTTATTTTATTTTTTATTAATTTTATTTTTTCCTTTATTTTTTTTCATCTTCATTTTTATTTTATTTTTCTTTCCTCTTATTCAGTCTTTTCCTATGTTTTTTTCCCTTCCTCTACACTTTTTATCTGCTCCTAGCATGGTTTCATTTTCCACCTCTTTCTCTCTTCTGTTTTTTTATGACAATAAAACTACCCCTCCTGCTTTCCCACCCATTCCTCATGTTCTGCTCCATCCGTTAGTGGCCTGACATACAGTACAGACCAAAAGTTTGGACACACCTTCTCATTTAAAGATTTTTCTGTATTTTCATGACTATGAAAATTGTACATTCACACTGAAGGCATCAAAACTTTGAATTAACACATGTGGAATTATATACTTAACAAAAAAGTGTGAAACAACTGAAAATATGTCTTATATTCTAGGTTCTTCAAAGTAGCCACCTTTTGCTTTGATGACTGCTTTGCACACTCTTGGCATTCTCTTGATGAGCTTCAAGAGGTAGTCACCGGAAATGGTTTTCACTTCACAGGTGTGCCCTGTCAGGTTTAATAAGTGGGATTTCTTGCCTTTTAAATGGCGTTGGGACCATCAGTTGTGTTGTGCAGAAGTCTGGTGGATACACAGCTGATAGTCCTACTGAATAGACTGTTAGAATTTGTATTATGGCAAGAAAAAAGCAGCTAAGCAAAGAAAAATGAGTGGCCATCATTGCTTTAAGAAATGAAGGTCAGTCAGTGCGAAAAATTGGGAAAACTTTGAAAGTGTCCCCAAGTGCAGTTGCAAAAACCATCAAACGCTACAAAGAAACTGGCTCACATGAGGACCGCCCCAGGAAAGGAAGACCAAGAGTCACCTCTGCTTCTGAGGATAAGTTTATCCGAGTCACCAGCCTCAGAAATCGCAGGTTAACAGCAGCTCAGATTAGAGACCAGGTCAATGCCACACAGAGTTCTAGCAGCAGACACATCTCTTCAACAACTGTTAAGAGGAGACTTTGTGCAGCAGGCCTTCATGGTAAAATAGCTGCTAGGAAACCACTGCTAAGGACAGGCAACAAGCAGAAGAGACTTGTTTGGGCTAAAGAACACAAGGAATGGACATTAGACCAGTGGAAATCTGTGCTTTGGTCTGATGAGTCCAAATTTGAGATCTTTGGTTCCAACCACCGTGTCTTTGTGCGACGCAGAAAAGGTGAACGGATGGACTCTACATGCCTGGTTCCCACCGTGAAGCATGGAGGAGGAGGTGTGATGGTGTGGGGGTGCTTTGCTGGTGACACTGTTGGGGATTTAATCAAAATTGAAGGCATACTGAACCAGCATGGCTACCACAGCATCTTGCAATGGCATGCTATTCTATCCGGTTTGCGCTTAGTTGGACAATCATTTATTTTTCAACAGGACAATGACCCCAAACACACCTCCAGGCTGTGTAAGGGCTATTTGACCAAGAGGGAGAGTGAAGGGGTGCTACGCCAGATGACCTGGCCTCCACAGTCACCAGACCTGAACCCAATCGAGATGGTTTGGGGTGAGCTGGACCGCAGAGTGAAGGCAAAAGGGCCAACAAGTGCTAAGCATCTCTGGGAACTCCTTCAAGATAGTTCTAAGACCATTTCCGGTGACTACCTCTTGAAGCTCATCAAGAGAATGCCAAGAATGTGCAAAGCAGTCATCAAAGCAAAAGGTGGCTACTTTGAAGAACCTAGAATATAAGACATATTTTCAGTGGTTTCACACTTTTTTGTTAAGTATATAATTCCACATGTGTTAATTCATAGTTTTGATGCCTGCAGTGTGAATGTAAAATTTTCATAGTCATGAAAATACAGAAAAATATTTCAATGAGAAGGTGTGTCCAAACTTTTGGTCTGTACTGTATATGATAAGGTTCCGCTTTGTATCTTATTTTACAGTTTGGGATAAATTAGTTCTAGATCAGGACTCTCCAGTGGACTTTGGACTTGGGGCTTCTTTGTGACCACCATTCAATCCCCCCACCTTCTATGTACCATCTGTTTCATTTTTTATAGTCCCATGTTAAGTATTGCTTATTTCTATTTTGCGTTGTACCCTGCATATTTATTTCCCCATGGAGACATAGTATCTTCTACACTATATATATTTTGGAGTTAGGGACCTGCCTACCTCCAACCCTGGTCTTCATGTATATTGTTTGGTGGCTCTTACAAACTGCAATACATATATATTTTTCACCATTGCTCATAGACTTGGTGTCTGTATCTGCCAGATCTTGTGGTCCTCACTTAAGCATTACGTCATATCTATCTTTATAGTTTCATGTTCTGTATTATATTTCTCATGTTAAGTCTTTTGTTTTTTTATTTGTTGTGTGGCGCCCCTGAGGGTTCAGTCGCCACAGGGGTACTGCACGTCAGATAGAGATGTGGTATCTCCTCTCCCAGGTAAGGATGGAGCATCACTCAGAACCCCACTTCGCACTCAACACTACACCACTCCTGTCCTGTAGGGGGCCTAAATGCACCAGGGTGCTGCCCTGGCCCGGGATAGAGGAGATGGGGGGTAACCAAAGATAGGGGGAACCAAGTAGTGGGTGAGGGTGGAGGAAACACTTACAGGAAGCACTTATAGAACCATATATAATAAATGGCCATCTTTAGTTCAAGGTCTTTTGATTGTGGTCTTCTGTCAGGGTCCAGCAAGAGTCTGCAGCTGGCTGAAGATTCACGGTCCTCGTTCTCTGGCCTTGAGACGAGGAGCGGGTCAGGGTTAACCAGTTTCTCTGCCCGGCCAGGGTCCTGTTCTAAGAAGGCCTTGGAGGGGAGCAGAGGAGATAGGCTCCACAGGCAAAAGGATCCCAGGGGAATACGGACGGAGCGGAGTCGCCACCTGTATTCTTCACTCTGGCTTAGCCAGAGGGATTCCTTCTGCAAGAGGGGTGACCGGCTCCCGATATCTGACTGTATACTTCACGTCACTGTTGGAAAAGCCCGGCGGCTTAGTGGATCCCAGGGAGGAACACAAGCGGGAGGAGAGAAAAAGGAGAGGAACACACCAGCGGGGTCTTGACAGGTGCTCTTGATCTACCTGGGAAGTGCTGAACCCCGTACCCGGTGGCCGCAGTACGCCGTGTGTAGCAGAGAGAAGCTTTGCGGCTGAAAGTACATCTAAAGTGAGTAAAGACCAGGATGACTTCATCCACCGCCTCCGCTTGTTTATTCCTGCGCGGCACTGCACCCACCATCCCTCCACACAGATCGTTCATTGATCACTGCCCTGAGGCCTACTCCGCCTGTGGGGAGTAGTACCAAACCGAGCTGCCATAACATCAGCCTCAGAGGACTGTTGCAGCGCTCGTGGCCTTCACCAGAAACCACAGGTGGCGAAGTCAAACAACCACTCATCCAATTGCCCATATTTTTCATGTTACAGCCCTGGGCACGGAACGGGCCAAGGCCACGACTGCATCCCCGCGACATCTGCAAGGCCCGGCTCCGAGTATCCCCCATAGCCCAGGGAGGGCGATTCAGTTACCTCTACAGTATATGTTTGACAAAGGTCTTTGATGATGGAAACGTTACATGTAATACACACTGTCCATATGGACCACTGCAATAAAAGATTCACGTTTTTCACTCTACTCACCTCAGAGTGACGGATTCTTTCTACTATTTGATTGATACGGATTGGGATCCTATCCGGGGACCTACAATTACCAGGAGTGCTGTATTTTATTTCTACTACTTAATAACATCACTGTTTTATCTGCGGCAGATCTAGCGGTTCTCTGAATGCTGAGCTCTGTATATCACCGCCCACACCACTGATTGGCAGCTTCCTGTGTACACTGTGCATAGGCAGAAAGCTGCCAATCAGTGGTGGGGGCTTTGTTGGATTACCTGGCAACAGGTTTACTAGTCATCTAATGATAATTTCCTGCTGATACTATTGTAAAAAACTGGCAAGTCCTTCGGTCGACAAAATGGACCAAGGAAATAGAGGTAGAAACCACTGTAGCACATTCTATTATTATGATGATGATGATTCAAACGTGAATAACTGCATTTATAATTCTGCTGGTAAGTTTTGGAAACAATCAGAAAGCTGGATGGATTGATGGCTCCCAATCAGATGAGCTCTTGTAACGCAGAAAGGTATTTTGTTATTCCTATATCAGATGAATGTACAGAGGCTGATGACATCTCATTAATGCAAATGATCAGAGTAAGCTCCGCACAGACACTGAAGTAGCAGGGAATGCTGGGGGATTTCAGCTTTACAGAAAGACTTCAGCTTTATCTACTGTCATGTAAAGCCCTTTCCTCATTAGCCTGAACACAAGAGTGAACAGAGTCACAGCCTCCAGTGTCCCTGAGTGCAGTTTTTCTAGTCTAATTTTCTAGTCTGTTTTGCTTCAATTTCCTATAAAATGAAGGGCCTCTATGATCCTAACCCTATAAAAACAACCCCAATAAGGTCATAGGATTAGACCACATCCATTTTGCTGGGATATCCCAGAGTGAATACTCATTGTTGGTCTGATGTATTGACCAAGCTCTCAATATGGCTAATTTCTCCTTCACCCCTGGTGAGCGGGTTCTTCAGACCTGGGTGGTGTCAAGGTGATTTGGAGATCTACGCAGGGTGATGTGGATCCAAGGAGGCGTTTCAACCTATGGGTTTATCCTCTGCTTAGCCAACGGGTCTCTAAAGGCCACTTCTTACTGGCTGTATGGGGAGCTACAGCGCAACCCTGACAAATTGTTCTCATTTTGCCGCATGCACCTTGTAACCAATGATCGCCTGTTGGAGGAGCTTCATCCTGGCCTTTAGTTCCTAAACACAACAATTAGGCGCTGTATTTCAGTAGAGGAACATCTTTTTATCGCCCTCAGGTGAGTTTAAACTGTGCCATTTGATTTGATTCTAGTGGTGCTTAATTTATAAGGAGGTGCTGCCGCCCTTCCTTTGCGGAGTGCTATGGCTCCTCACAAGCTTGCCTCTGTCTTTTGGTAAAACGTTCCTGTAAGCAAACCAAGAGATTTGTCCACAATCAGCTCTGCTAGGCCACATAAATGGAGCCAGTATGGTGGGCCTTCATCTCATTTTATATATGATGGGTTCTGGCGTCCATGTCACTTGTAGATACATAAATGTGTTTTTTACATTTTAATAGCTTGTGCAAATGCAGAATGATTTGACTCACATTATGAGATGTCCTTCCCCTCCTATTAATTATATACTGTGGTTACCAGGCTCCATATAATTGCCATCAGTCCACATAACAATTGTTCCACTAAACCACCCAAAAAGCAATATAATGTTCAAGCACCTTGTGATTTATAGTTGATGCCAGTGTGGCCCTAAACAGTGGTGTGATTGGAGGCAGTTGGGCCCCGGTGCAAGATTTGGATGGCCCACCATCCTGATTTTTAATATAGGTGTATATATATATACAGTATATACTGTACATATATATACAGTATAGTGAAAAGGCAACGTTTCGTTCCAAGTGTGGAACTTTCTCAAGCAGTGCAATGGTATATATTGATATATTAAATAGGTGCAGCAATGATATCAATAAATAAACATTCCAGCACATCATAAAAATTACATATATAAAGTGCTTACATAAGATCCTTCCATTTTTGTCCCAATTCCACAAAATGCTTTCACATAGGTAAATCTAATTTCTTTTTCCTAATTGTATATCGATGGTGGTTTATTCTAGTTTTAAAATCCCAAGTTGTTTTCCCCACATATAACAATTTACATGGGCATTGTAAAACATAGATAACATATTCTGTATCACATGCCATATAGAACTTAGTATTAAATATTGTTTGAGACATGGGATTGTTGGAAATTCTCACCCTTTAACATATACATGTTACACGCACGCCGCTAGGTTCAGGTAGGGGCGAAACAGGTTACATCCTGGGGGAACAGTTACTCAGGGAGACCATAGACCATGTGCTGCAGCTTCTCTCAGGCACACAGGGGTATTGACCCTCAGGCACAAACACGTAGGTTCTTTCACTTGGTGACCAGACACACTTGACAAGAGTCCTTATAAACGGTAGAACAGTAGCTTTTAATAAGAAACCGCACAGCCAGTGCAAGTTAAGTCTTATGAGCAACAGACTCCAGTAACAAACAATACAGTTTCCTTAGCAGCACAGCAGTGCACAGTCTTCCCAGTAGTGCAGAACAGCACAGTTCTAATGCAAAGGCACATTAATGAACACAGCATTCTTTACAGCAGAGGGAGATGGAGGAGGGGGGATGGGTTTGCTGAGGGAGATGATCCCTGTGACACCATTTCTTACAGTCCTTATCTGTCTGCCTGACAATACTCTGCACTGTTAGTTCAGGAACTCTCCCTGACCTGTGCTTAGCTTCACTCCTGACTTGAATCCTTTTTACTTGCAGTGGTGCTTCTGTGAAATACAGAACACACACACCACCTTTCTCTTTGGCTCCAGCCAGACAGTACACAACTTCCCCACAATCCCCCTGGGGCTCTGCTAAAACACTCCCCTTCTCCTGTGACTGTGTTAAACCCTCTAGTTGCTGGATGCTTCTGGAGCACAACACTTCCTGTCTCATGTACCTGTGTTACTTCTAATAGTTGCTGAATGCTTTTAAAGCAACAGCCCTACTTCTGCATGCCACACATTTCCCTCCTTTTTGAATGTCGTCCTCGACATTCGTCTTAATTGATCAATCTAACCAATTCTGAGACAGTGGTGAAAGTTGAATAACTTTATATGCAAATTGGCATTGTGAAATTAGTATAACGTTCATAAACATTGATAACAACCTAATCTTATAACCTTTTTCTTGTAGGATGCCTATAAGAAATAAACAATTAACACAATTAAAACACTCAGCATCTCTTCAGCTGGAGCTTTTCGTACGTCTTCAACCAGCTCTCTCTCTCTATGCTTTAACAGTTCTTTGTTTCTACAAAGTCTTTTAAGGAAAATCAAAGCATGAAAACCATTCTTTCCACCAGGCAACATCTTCAATACTGCCTCACGTTGGTGAATACCACTCAAGTGGGCTTACCTAGTCCACAGGCAGAGATACCTGTTTCCAGTCGACAGTCCTTGGCACTTGACTCGGTTCAGCAAGTGTCTCATACGTCAGCATCATGGGCTTCCTCACTTCTCGCGTCGACATCCTCCTGGTGGGTTGTTCCTCAGAGACCACGGGTTCTTCGGTCACAGAAGTTTCTTCCGCCGCACTCATTTCCCGTGCATCCTCAAATGCTCATGGAGCTGCCTCTGTAAGTTCCTGTACTTCTCCTGAGTCGCTTGTTTCCGCACAGTCTGGTAATTTTGCTCCTCCTGAGTCTCTATCGGTCTCTTCAGGAGCCAGTGTTCGATCATCAGATCTGAATTGGACTTCATCTATACTCTTTGGTACGAACTCTGGAGCCTCAGGGTTTAGTTAACTCTCCTGAGGATGGTACAGCCCTCTCCTTGCTGGTCCGAGAGATACAATGGTGTGTTCTTCTCCATCGGAACTTTCAAGGTCACTATTCACCTCCGGAGCTTCAGTCTGTGGTGGTCTTTTAGTCAATCTCGGACGATGTCAGTCTACTTCTGGGAAGTCTTGTTGTGGTGGGAGATAGTCACAGGGTAGTAGTAAATTCCGATGGACTATTCTGGTTTTCTTGTCTCCCATTTCCAATCGGATTTCATACACTGGGCTGTCATCAGCTTTTCTTCTTACGACCACATACACCTCGTCTTCCCAGTACGAACGTTTTCCTGGACCGCCTTTCTCACGTACTTTCTTGACTAGCACCTGGCTTCCTGGTGCCAATTCTGCTCCATAACATTTTCGATCATAGTACTCATTACTCTTGCTCAGTCCTTGCGTAACTACTTTGGGCGCTATATTGTATGCCCCTGCCATCCGTTCCTTCCATTTCCGAACGTACTCCTGATACAATCTGTAAGTCTCTGACACCGGAGTATGGAACATGATGTCGATTGGCAGTCTTGGCGACCGTCCATACAATAGGAAAAAGGGTGAGCAACCCGTTGGACTTTGCACAGTTATAGGCATGTACCACTTTTGACAGAGAACTCTTCCAGTCTTTCTTCTCATCAGCAGTTAAAGTGCGCAACATTGACAATAATGTTTGGTTAAAACATTCCACTTGTCCATTACCTTCTGAGTGATAGGGCGTTTTGTGGGATCTCTGAATTCTACAGTACTTTCCGAGCTTGGCAAAGAGCTGGTTCTCAAATTCTCTTTCTTGGCCGTGGCGTAACCTTGTAGTGAACCCAAACCTCACAGCAAAATCATTGAAGATCTTCTCTGCCACTGTTCGACCCGATGTATTGGTGGTGGCATATGCTTGAGCAAATCGTGTAAAATGGTCCATCACCACCAAGATGTATTAGTAACCACCCTTGCACGTCTCGAGATGTAGAAAGTCTATTGAGACCATCTCAAACAGATATGTAGTTTGGATATTTCCCATAGGTGCCCGGGTTGATGTGTTGATGTGTTTCAGACACGCACACTCCCTGGTCACGTACCTCTCAATACCTCTCTGTATGTACGGCCAGAAGAAACGTTCATGGATCAAGTTGGTTGTCCTTTCCACTCCCAGGTGTCCCATGTTTTCATGGAGTGCTTTGAAGACCAACCTATGGAATACTCTGGGTAGTACCAACTGCCGTTTTTGTCCTCCTTTACGATACAGGATACCGTCTTCAGTGAGGTAGAGCTTCATCCACTCTTTAATTAAAACAGATACTGCTGATGACTCATTGGCTCTCTCTCGTTTACTTGGAAACCGATTTTGGTCCACATAAAGTAGTATTCTACCAATTATCTAATCTTCCCGTTGTGCTGCCGTTTTGGTAATTGTTGAATAGACCGGGGGTGATCTTGTGCTCTCGTTTTTATGGTGTTTTCCACCATCAACGGATACCATAATTGTGTGTCTTCCTCCTGATAAGCTTGTACTGCTTGGGTACTGATCTCAATTGCTTCCAGACTGACTTCCTCCGAGCATTCTTGCATGAACTCCTCAGGCTCTAGTGGCATTCTTGACAATCCGTCAGCATCCACATTGCATTTTCTTGGCCTGTACTTGATGCTGAAATTGAAGTCAGCTAGTTCAGCAACCCATTTCTGACCCGTTGCAATCAGTTTGGCTGTAGTAAGGACATAGGTCAAAGGGTTTTTGTCAGTGCATACCTCAAACTCTTTCCTCTAGTAGAACTAATCTCTAAATCGTTCTCAGATAGCCCATTTCAATGCCAGGAACTCCAATTTTCTGGAATGTAGATGGTATTTCTTCTCGACATCTGTCAACGTTCTAGAACCGTAACCGATCACTCTCATTTTTCCATCTTGATGCTGATACAGGGCAGCTCCCAGTCCAACTTGAGAAGCGTTACAATGAAGAACAAATGGTAAATTGAAATCAGGATATCCCAAGGTTTTACCAGGTAGTCTACTAGTTTTTCCAATACCTCCTGGTGGTCGGCTGTCCAGAGAATGGGCTGATGGGATGAAACAGCGTTCTTTCTTTTAAGCCCGGTCCTACCCGCGTTCTTCTTTTTCTCCGTGAGTGTTGTTGTCTCTGTTATCCCCCCCAAGAGGAGGTATAGTACGGCGACAATCCTGGAGAAGTTCCGAACGTAAGTACGATAGTAGGAGAGGAATCCTAATATCTGCATCAACTCCCCGACGGTCGAGGGCTGCCTGTCTTTTAAGGTTAGTACAGGAGCAATTTCTGCTGGGTCCATGGTATATCCTTCTCTGGACACAATTTTCCCTAGAAAGCGGACTTGTCTTTTGAACAGTTCACACTTCTTTGGGGTCAACTTAACTCCATGTTGTTGATATCGTTGAAATACGGTCCTCACGTGTTCAACATGCTCCCGGAAGGTTTTGCTGTGTACCACATTGTCATCTAAGTACGGCTGGCAGATATCGTCCCTCAATCCTTCTAAACATGACTCCATGCTCATCTGAAATTATGCTGGAGCTGAACTGAGTCCAAACGGTATGCAGATCCACTCATATAATCTCCACGGTGTGATGAATGCTGTCAAAGGTCTACTGGACTCTTCGACAAACCTTTGGTGGTATGCCTTACTCTGATCGAGGACAGAGAACCAGGTGCTTCTTGATAGGCTATCCAGCATATCTTGGATCTTTGGTATCGGGTGTCGATCAGGTACTGACTTTCGGTTTAGCTCCCAGTAATCACAACAGAGTCTCAACGTACCATCCTTCTTCCTAACACAGAAAATTGGAGAGGAATAAGATGACTTCGACTTTTGGACCCAACCTCTCTTGATGAGATCTTGTGAATATTCTTTCACTTCACAATGTAATGGTTTTAGCACAGACATGTCACTTCTAGTTACTGGGGTCGTGTCTTTCAAATTGATTTTCAAATGCAATGACGGGATACTGCCTATATCAGAGTCATATCAGAGTCATCTTTGGAGAACACATGACACTATTCTCTCAGCATTTGTTTTGCTACCGCTAGATCTTCAGCACACAAGTGTTCCAGGGGTACTGGGGAACCCAGGACCCCGAGGTGGGTTGCACAATTTCCTCCCCTGGGCAATATATGGGGCCATTATACTGTATGGAGCAATATATGGGGCCCATTATATACTATATGAGGCCCTTATACTGTTTTGAGCAATTTATGGTGCCCAGTATATACAGTATGGAGCAAAATATGTGGCACATTATACACTATATGGGGCCATTTTACTGTGCAGCAATATATGGGACCATTATACTGTATGGAGCAATATATGGGGCCTATTATACTGTATGAAGCAATATATGGGACCATTATACTGTATGGAGCAATATATGGGGCCTATTATACTGTATGAAACAATATATGGGACCATTATACTGTATGGAGCAATATATGGGGGCCTATTATACTGTATGAAGTAATATATGGGACCATTATACTGTATGGAGCAATATATGGGGCCTATTATATACTATATGGGGCCATTATACTGTATGGAGCAATATATGGGGCCCAGTATATACTGTATTGAGCAATATATGAGGCCCAGTATATACAGTATTGAGCAAAAAAAATGGCCATTTATATATTATAAGGGGCCATTATACTGTGGAGCAATATCTGGGGCTCAGTATATACTGTATGGAGCAATATATGGGGCCCATAATATACTATATGGGGCCATTATACTGTATGGAGCAATATATGGGGTCCAGTATATACTGTATGGAGCACTATGTGGGGCCTATTATATACTATATGTGGTCCAGTATATACTGTATGGAGCAATATAGGGGGCCCAGTATATACTGTATGGAGCACTATATGGGACCTATTATATACTATATGTGGTCATTATACTGTTTGGAGCACTATATGGGTCCATTATGCTGTATGGAGCAATGTATGGGGCCCATTATATACTGTATGGAGCAATATATGGGGCCCATTATATACTATATGTGGTCATTATACTGTATGGAGCAATATATGGGGCCTATTATATACTATATGTGGTCATTATACCGTATGGAACACTATATGGGGCTATTATGCTGTAAGGAGCAATATATGGGGCCCATTATATAATATATGGGGCCATTATACTGTATTTTACAATTTATGGAGCCCATTAAATACTATATGGGGCCATTATACTGTGCAGCAATATATGGGGACCAGTAAGTACTGTATGGAACAATATATGGGGACCAGTATATACAGTATGGAGCAATATATGGGGCCAAGTATATACTGTATGGAGCAAAATATGGGACCCAGTATATACAGTATGGAGCCAAAAATGTGTCCCTTTATATATTATAAAGGGAAATTATACTGTGCAGCAATAAATGGGGCTCAGTATATACTGTATGGAGCAATATATGGGGCCCATTATATACTATGTGTAGCAATATATGGGGCCTATTATATGCTATATGGGACCATAATACTGTATGGAGCAATATATGTCGGCCATTATATACTATATGGGGCCATTGTACTGTATGAAGCAATATATGGGACACAGTATATACTGTATGGAGCATTATATGAGGCCCATTATATACTCTATGGGGCCATTATACTTTATGGAGCAATAATGTATATGGGGCCCAGTATATACTATATGGAGCCATTATACTGTATGGAGCAATATATGGGGCCCATTATATACTATATGGAGATAATATACTGTATGGAACAATTTATGGGGCCCAGTATATACTATATGGAGCCATTATACTGTATGGAGCAATATATGGGGCCCATTATATACTATATGGAGATAATATACTGTATGGAACAATTTATGGGGCCCAGTATATACTGTATGGACCAATATTTGGGGCCCATTATATACTATATGGGGCAATTATATTGTATGGAACAATTTATTGGGCCCAGTATATACTGTGAGGAGCAATACATTGGGCCCATTATATACTACATGGGGCCTTTATATTGTTTGGAGCTATTTAGAGGACTCAGTATATACTGTGTGGAACAATACATAGGGCCCATTATATACTATATGGGGCCATTATACTGTATGGAGCAATATATGGGGCCATTATACTGTATGGAGCAATACATGGGGCCCATTATATACTATATAGGGCCCATTATATACTATATGGGGCCAATATACTGTATGGACAAGATATAGGGCCAATTATATACTGTATGGAGCAATATAAGGGGCCAATTATATACTATATGGGGCCATTATAGTGTATGGAGCAATAAATGGGGCTCAGTATATACTGTATGGAGCAATATATGGGGCCCATTATATACTGTATGGAGCAATATATGGGGCCCATTATATACTGTATGTAGCAATATATGAGGCCATTATACTGTATGGAGCAATATGTGGGGCCTATTATGTACTATAAGGGGCTATTATACTGTATGGAGAGATATATGTGGCCATTATACTGTATGGAACAATATATGGGGATCATTATATACTATATGGGGCCATTATACTTTATGGAGCAATATATGGATCCAGTATATACTGTATGGAGCACTATATGGGGTCCATTATATACTATATGGCACCATTATACTTTATGGAGCAATATATGAGGTCCAGTGTATGCTGTATGGAGCAATATATGGGGCCCATTATACTGTATGGAGCATTATATGGGGCCTATTATATACTATATGTGGTCATTATACTGTATGGAGCACTATATTGGGCCATTATACTGTATTGAGTAATTTATGGTGCCCAGGATATACAGTATGGAGCAAAATATGTGGCACATTATACACTATATGGGGCCATTACACTGTATGGAGCAATATATGGGGCCATTATTTACTATATGGGGCATTATACTGTGCAGCAATATATAGGGCTCAGTATATAATGTATGGAGCAATATATGGGGTCCATTATATACTATATGGGGCCATTATACTGTATGGAGCAATAAATGGGGCCTATTATATACTATATGTGGCCATTTTACTGTATGGAGCAATATATCGGGCCCATTATATAATATATGGAGCCATTATACTGTATGCATCAATATATGGGGCCCATTATATTCTATATGGGGCCATTATACTGTGGATTAATATCTGGGCCCAGTATATACTGTATGGAGCAATATATGGGGCCCAGTATATACTGTTTGGAGCAATATATGGGGCCTATTATATACTATATGTGGTCATTATACTGTATGGAGCACTATATGTGGCCATTATGCTGTATGGAGCAATATATGGGGCCCATTATATACTGTATGGAGCAATATATGGGGCCCAATATATACTATATGTGGCCATTATACTGTATGGAGCAATATATGGGGCCTATTATATACTATATGTGGTCATTATACTATATGGAGCACTATATGGGGCCATTATGCTGTATGGAGCAATATATGGGGCCCATTATATATTATATGGGGCCATTTTACTGTATTTAGCAATTTATGGAGCCTATTATATACTATATGGGGCCACTATACTGTGCAGCAATATATGGGGCCCAGTATATACTATATGGAGCAATATATGGGGCCCATTATATACTATAAGTGGCCATTATACTATATGGAACAATATATCGGGCTTATTTTATACTATATGGGGCCATAATACTGTGCAGCAATATAAGGGGCACAGTAAGTACTGTATGGAGCAATATATTGGGCCCAGTATATACATTATGGAGCAATATATGGGGCCCAGTATATACTGTATGGAGCAATATATTGGGCCCATTGTATAATATATGGGTCCATTATACTGCATGGAGCAATTTATGGAGCCCATTATATACTATATGGGGCAATTATATTGTGCAGCAGTATATGGGGCCCAGTATATACTGTATTTAGCAATATATTGGGGCCCAGTATATACAGTATTGAGCAAAAAATGTGGCCCTTTATATATTACATGGGGCCATTATACTTTGCAGCAATATATGGGGCCCAGTATATACTGTATGGAGCAATATTTGGGGCCTATTATATACTATATGTGGTCATTACACTGTATGGAGCAATATATGGGGCCTATTATATACTATATATGGCCATTACACTGTATGGAGCAATATATGGGACCTATTATATACTATATGTGACCATTATACTGTATGGAACAGTATCTAGGGCCCAGTATATACTGTATGGAGCAATATATTGGGCCCATTATATAATATATGGGGCCATTATACTGTATGGAGCAATATATGGGCCTAGTATATACTCTATGGAGCAATATATTGGGCCCATTATATAATATATGGGGCCATTATACTGTATGGAGCAATATATGGGGCCCAGTATATACTCTATGGAGCAATATATGGAGCCTATCATATACTATATGAGGGGGTTATACTGTATGGAGAAATATATGTGGCCATTATACTGTATGGAACAATATATGGGGCTCATTATATACTATATGCGGCCTTTATACTTTATAGAGCAATATATGGGGTCCAGTATATACTGTATGGAGCACTATATGGGGCCATTATACTGTATGGAGCAATATGTGGGGCCCAATTATATACTATAAGGGGCTATTATACCGTATGGAGCAATATATGGGGTCCATTATATACTATATGGGGCCATTATGCTTTATGGAGCAATATATGGGGTCCAGTATATACTGTATGGAGCAATATATGGGGCCCATTATACTGTATGGAGCACTATATGGGGCCATTATACTGTATTGAGCAATTTATGGTACCCAGTATATACAGTTTGGAGCAAAATATGTGGCACAGTATACACTATATGGGGCCATTATACTATATGGAGCAATATATGGGGCCATTATACTGTGCAGCAATATATGGGGCCCAGTAAGTACTGTATGGAGCAATATATGGGGCCCAGTATATACAGTATAGAGCAATATATGGGGCCCAGTTTGTACTGTATGGAGCAATATATGGGGCCCAGTATATACTGTATGGAGCCATTATACTGTATGGAGCAATATATGGGGTCCAGTATGTACTGTATGGAGCCATTATACTGTATGGAGCAATATATGGGGCCCATTATATACAGTATGGAGCAAAAAATGTGGCCCTTATATATTATAAGGGGAAATTATACTGTGCAGCAATATATGGGGCTCAGTATATACTGTATGGAGCAATATATGGGGCCCTTTATATACTGTGTGGAGCAATATATGGGGCCTCTTATATGGTATATGGGGCCATGATACTGTATGGAGCAATATATGTAGGCCATTATCTACTATATGGGGCCATTATAATGTATGAAGCAATATATGGGGTCCATTATATACCGTGTGGAAGCAATATATGGGGCCTCTTATATGCTATATGGGGCCATGATACTGTATGGAGCAATATATGTAGGCCATTATATACTATATGAGGCTATTATACTGTATGGATCAATTTATGGGGCCCAGAATATTCCGCATAGAGCAAAACATGGAGCCCATTATATACTATATGGGGCAATTAAATTGTATGGAACAATTTATGGGGCCCAGTATATAATGTGTGGAGCAATACATTGGGCCCATTATATACTACATGGGGCCTTTATATTGTTTGGAGCAATTTAGAGGACCCAGTATATACTGTATAGAACAATATATAGGGCCCATTATATACTATATGGGGCCATTATACTGTATGGAGCAATATATGGGGCCCATTATATACTATATGAGGCCATTATACTGTATGGAGCAATACATGGGGCCAATTATATACTATATGGGGCCATTATACTGTATGGAGCAAGATATGGGGCCCATTATATACTGTATGGAGCAATATAAGGGGCCTATTATATACTATATGGGGCCATTATACTGTATAGAGCAATATATGGTGCGTATTATATACTATATGAGGCCATTATAGTGTATGGATCATTAAATGGGGCTCAGTATATACTTTATGGAGCAATATATGGGGCCCATTATATACTCTATGGAGAAATATATGGGGCCCATCATATACTGTATGTAGCAATATATGGGGCTATTATACTGTATGGAGCAATATGTGGGGCCTATTATATACTATAAGGGGCTATTATACTGTATGGAGAAATATATTTGGCCAGTATACTGTATGGAACAATATATGGGGCTCATTATATACTATATGGGGCCATTATACTTTATGTAGCAATATATGGGGTCCAGTATATACTGTATGGAGCACTATATTGGGCCATTATACTGTATGGAGCAATATGTGGGGCCCATTATATACTATATGGGGCCATTATACTTAATGGAGCATTATATGGGGTCCAGTATATACTGTGTGGAGCAATATATGGGGCCCATTCTACTGTTTGGAGCACTATATGGGGCCTATTATATACTATATGGGGCCATTATATTGTATTGAGCAATTTATGGTGCCTAGTATATACAGTATGGAGCAAAATATGTGGCAAATTATACACTATATGGGGCCATTATACTGTATGGAGCAATATATGGGGCCCATTATATGCTATATGGGGCCATTATACTGTGCAGCAATATATGGGGTTCAGTATATACTGTATGGGAGCAATATATGGGGCCCATTATATACTATATGGGGCCATTATACTGTATGGAGCAATATATGGGGCCTATTATATACTATACGTGGCCATTTTACTGTATGGAGCAATATATGGGGCTCAGTATATACTGTATGGAGCAATATATGGGGCCCATTATATAATATATGGAGCCATTATACTGTATGCATCAATATATGGGGCCCGTTATATTCTATATGGGGCCATTATACTGTGGATCAATATCTGGGGCCCAGTATATACTGTATGGAGCAATATATGGGGCCCAGTATATACTGTATGGAGCAATATATGGGGACCATTATACTGTATGGAACACTATATGGGGCCTATTAGATACTATATGTGGTCATTATACTGTATGGAGCACTATATGGGGCCATTATGCTGTATGGAGCAATATATGGGGCTCATTATATAATGTATGGAGCAATATATGGGGCCCATTATATACTATATGTGTCCATTATACTGTATGGAGCAATATATGGGGCCTATTATATACTATATGTGGTCATTATACTATATGGGGCCATTATGCTGTATGGAGCAATATATGGGGCCCCTTATATATTATATTGGGGCCATTATACTGTTTAGCAATTTATGGAGCCCATTATATACTATATGGGGCCATTATACTGTGCAGCAATATATGGGGCCCAGTATATACTGTATGGAGCAATATATAGGGCCCATTATATACTATATGTGGCCATTATACTATATGGAGCAATATATCGGGCCTATTTTATACTATATGGGGCCATTATACTGTGCAGCAATTTATGGGGCCCAGTAAGTACTGTATGGAGCAATATATGGGGCCCAGTATATACAGTATGGAGCAATATATGGGGCCAAGTGTATACTGTATGAAGCAATATATGGGGCCCAGTATATACAGTATGAAGCAAAAAATGTGGCCCTTTATATATTATAAGGGGAAATTATACTGTGCAGCAATATATGGGGCTCAGTATATACGGTATGGAGCAATATATGGGGTCCAGTATATACTGTATGGAGCAATATATGGGGCCTATTATATACTATATGGGGCCATTATACTGTGCAGCAATTTATGGGGCCCAGTAAGTACTGTATGGAGCAATATATGGGGCCCAGTATGTACTGTATGAAGCAATATATGGGGCCCAGTATATACAGTATGAAGCAAAAAATGTGGCCCTTTATATATTATAAGGGGAAATTATACTGTGCAGCAATATATGGGGCTCAGTATATACTGTGTGGAGCAATATATGGGGCCTATTATATACTGTATGGAGCAATATATGGGTCCCATTATATACTGTGTGGAGCAATATATGGGGCCTATTATACACTGTGTGGAGCAATATATGGGGCCTATTATATACTGTATGGAGCAATATATGGGTCCCATTATATACTGTGTGGAGCAATATATGGGGCCTATTATATACTGTATGGAGCAATATATGGGGCCTATTATATACTATGTGGAGCAATATATGGGGCCTATTATATACTGTATGGAGCAATATATGGGGCCTATTATATACTATATGGGGCCATGATACTGTATGGAGCAATATATGTCTGCCATTATATACTATATGGGGCCATTATACTGTATGAAGCAATATATAGGGCCCAGTATATACTGTATGGAGCTAACGGCCGTCATCTTGTTCTGAAATCCCGCTTCGCTGATTGGTCCGGCCGGCAATTCCTGGACGGACAGACAGACGGGATAAGCCAATTATATAGTAGATGGGGCCATGATACTATATTGAGCAATATATGTCGGCCATTATATACTACAGTGGTGGCCAGAAGTACTGGCACCCCTGTAATTCTGTCAGATAATACTCAGTTTCTTCCTGAAAATGATTGCAATCACAAATTCTTTGGTATTATTATCTTCATTTAATTTGTCTTCAATGAAAAAACACAAAAAGAATTGTCCTAAAGCCAAATTGGATATAATTCCACACCAAACCTAAAAAAGGGGGTGGACAAAAGTATTGGCACTGTTTGAAAAATCATGTGATGCTTCTCTAATTCGTGTAATTAACAGCACCTGTAACTTACCTGTGGCACCTAACAGGTGTTGGCAATAACTAAATCACACTTGCAGCCAGTTAACATGGATTAAAGTTGATTCAACCTCTGTCCTGTGTCCTTGTGTGTACCACATTGAGCATGGAGAAAAGAAAGAAGACCAAAGAACTGTCTGAGGACTTGAGAAACCAAATTGTGAGGAAGCATGAACATTCTCAAGGCTACAAGTCCATCTCCAAAGACCTGAATGTTCCTGTGTCTTCCGTGCGCAGTGTCATCAAGAAGTTTAAAGCCCATGGCACTGTGGCTAACCTCCCTAGATGTGGACGGAAAAGAAAAATTGACGAGAGATTTCAACGCAAGATTGTGCGAATGGTGAATAAAGAACCTCGACTAATATCCAAACAAGTTCAAGCTGCCCTGCAGTCCGAGGGTACAACAGTGTCAACACGTACTATCCGTCGGCGTCTGAATGAAAAGGGACTGTATGGTAGGATACCCAGGAAGACCCCACTTCTTACCCCGAGACATGAAAAAGCCAGGCTGGAGTTTGCCAAAACTTACCTGAGAAAGCCTAAAACGTTTTGGAAGAATGTTCTCTGGTCAGATGAGACAAAAGTAGAGCTTTTTGGCAAAAAGCATCAACATAGAGTGTACAGGAAAAAGAGGCATTCAAAGAAAAGAACACGGTCCCTACAGTCAAACATGGCGGAGGTTCCCTGATGTTTTGGGGTTGCTTTGCTGCCTCTGGCACTGGACTGCTTGACCGTGTGCATGTCATTATGAAGTCTGAAGACTACCAACAAATTTTGCAGCATAATGTAGCGCCCAGTGTGAGAAAGCTGGGTCTCCCTCACAGGTCATGGGTCTTCCAGCAGGACAATGACCCAAAACACACTTCCAAAAGCACTATAAAATGGTTTGAGAGAAAGCACTGGAGACTTCTAAGGTGGCCAGCAATGAGTCCAGACCTGAATCCCATAGAACACCTGTGGAGAGATCTCAAAATGGCAGTTTGGAGAAGGCACCCTTCAAATATCAGGGACCTGCAGCAGTTTGTTAAAGAAGAATGGTCTACAATTCCAGCAGAGCATTGTAAGAAACTCATTGATGGTTACCGGAAGCGGCTGTTCGCAGTTATTTTGGCTGAAGGTTGTGCAACCAAGTATTAGGCTGAGGGTGCCAATACTTTTGTCTGGCCCATTTTTGGAGTTTTGTGTGAAATGATCAATGATTTGATTTTTGCTTCATTCTCTTTTGTGTTTTTTCCTTGCAAGCAAATTAAATGAAGATAATAATACCAAAGAATTTGTGATTGCAATCATTTTCAGGAAGAAACTGAGTATTATCTGACAGAATTGCAGGGGTGCCAATACTTTTGGCCACCACTGTATAACCTGTAATATTATACTTTTCAAGAAAGGCATCCATGCCCTTCTTAAATTTTAATAGTGAATCACTCATTACAACATCATGCGGCAGAGAGTTCCATAGTCTCTCTGCTCTTACAGTAAAGAATCCGCGTCTGTGATTATTATTAAACCTTCTTTCCTCCAGACGTAGAAGATGCCCCCTTGTCCCCGTCTCTGGTCTCAGAGTAAAAAGATCAGTAGAAAGGTCTTTGTACTGTCCCCTCATATACTTGTACATAGTAATAAGATCACCCCTAAGCCTTAGTTTTTCCTCAGTAAATAACCCCAAGTGTAATAACCTGTCTTGGTATAGCAGACCCCCCAGTCCTCTAATAACCTTGGTCGCTCTTCTCTGCACCCGCTCTAGTTCAGCTATGTCTTTCTTATACACCGGAGACCAGAACTGTACACAGTATTCTAAGTGTGGTCGCACTAGTGACTTGTATAGAGGTAAAATTATGTTCTCCTCATGAGCATCTATGCCTCTTTTAATGCATCCCATTATTTTATTTGCCTTTGCAGCAGCTGCCTGACACTGGCCACTAAACGTGAGCTTGTCGTCCACCAATACACCCAGGTCTTTTTCAGTTCCAGTTTTGCACAGTGTTTTTCAATTAAGCATATAATTATACAATTTATTTCCTCTGTCCCAGTGCATTACCTTACATTTATCCCCATTAAAGCTCATTTGCCATTTATCAGCCCAAGGTTCTAGTTTACACAGATCCTCCTGTAATATAAAATTACCCTCCTCTGTATTGATTACCCTGCAGAGTTTAGTGTCATCTGCAAATATTGAAATATTACTCTGTATGCCCTCTAAAAAGTCATTAATAAATATGTTAAAAAGAAGGGGGCCCAATACTGACCCCTGTGGTACCCCACTGTTAACTGAGACCCAGTCTGAGTGCGTTCCATTAATAACCACCCTTTGTTTCCTATCACTGAGCCAATTCTTAACCCACTTACATATATTTTCCCCTATCCCCATTGTTCTCATTTTATGTATCAATCTTTTGTGTGGAACTGTATCAAAAGCTTTTGAAAAGTCCATATACACAACATTCACTTCATTTCCTTGGTCCAGTCCGGAACTTGCCTCCTCATAAAAACTGATCAAATTAGTTTGACAGGAACGGTCCCTCGTAAACCTATGTTGATATTGGGTCATGAAGTTATTCCTCCTCAGATACTCTAGTATAGCATCTCTTAGGAAACCCTCCAGGATTTTACACACAGTAGAGGTTAAGCTTACTGGCCTATAACTTCCAAGTTCAGTTTTTGTCCCCTTTTTGAATATTGGCACCACATTTGCTATACGCCAGTCCTGTGGTACAGACCCTGTTATTATGGAATCTTTAAAGATTAAAAATAATGGTCTATCTATGACGTTACTTAATTCCTGCAGTTCTCGTGGGTGTATCCCATCCGGGCCCGGGGATTTGTCAACTTTAGTGATTTTTAGACGCCGCCGTACTTCCTGCTGGGTTAAGCAAGTGACATTTAATGGAGAATTTTTGTTATCACTGACTTATCATGTTTTCTGTCATGCGATTTTCTTGTGTAAATACGGTTGAAAAAAATCATTTAGCATATTGGCTTTTTCCTCATCCTCATCCACCATTTCACCCAGACTATTTTTAAGGGGACCAACACTATCATTTTTTAGTTTTTTACTATTTGTGTAGTTAAAGAATATTTTGGGATTATTTTTACTTTATCTGGCAATGATTCTCTCTGTCTCAATCTTTGCTGCCTTGATTTGGTTTTTACAGAATTTATTTAATTTTCTATATTTATTTAATGCCTCATCACTACCTACTAGCTTTAGTTCTCTAAATGCTTTCTTTTTGTCACTTATTGCGCCCCTTACAGCTCTATTTAGCCATAGTGGTTTCCTCCTATTTCTAGCATGTTTATTCCCATAGGGTATACATTGTGCAACGGTCCTATTCAGGATGCTAATAAATGTCTCCCATTTGCTTTGTGTAGCTTTATGTCTCAGGATATTGCACTAAGATCATCTCTCAACCGTTGGAAATTTGCCTTCCTGAAGTTTAGTGTCCTTGTAACCCCTCTACTACCCATCTTATTAAAGGTTACATGAAAACTTATTATTTTGTAATCACTATTACCCAAGTGACCCCCAACTCGTATATTTGATATGCGGTCTGGCTTGTTGGTAAATATTAGGTCTAGCAGTGCCCCCCTTCTTGTTTGTTCCTTAACCAGTTGTGAAAGGTAATTGTCTCTCATAGTAGTCAAAAACCTATTACCTTTGCTTGAACTACAGGTTTCTGTCCCCCAATGTATTTCAGGGTAGTTGAAGTCCCCCATAATAATGAGTTCTCCTTGAGTCGCTACTTCATCTATTTGCTTTACAAGGATATTCTCCACTGCTTCCATTATTTTTGGAGATTATAAGAAACCCCTATCAGTAATTTATTATTTTTTCCCCTTCCCCTTATCTCCACCCACAGGGACTCTACATTTTCATTATATTCACATATATTCTCCCGCAAGATGGGTTTTAAGGATGATTTTACATATAAACACACACCCCCCTCGCTTGTTTGTACGGTCATTTCAGAACAGACTATAGCCCTGTAAGTTAACTGCCCAGTCATGGCTCTCGTCCAGCCATGTCTCAGATATCCCCACCATGCCATAATTATTTTCCAAGAAAATTAATTCTAATTCCTCCATTTTGTTGGTGAGGCTTCTGGCATTAGTGTACATGCATTTTATGTATCTCTCTGTACCTCTATTCCTTCTTACTTTATTGACTGTTCTAACCCCACCCCCAATTTCTTTATTTGTGCCCAGGTCATTCTCTGCACTATCTTCCCCAGCTATAAAATGAACACCCTCCCCCCAATCCCTAGTTTAATCACTCCTCCAACCTTCTAGCCATTTTCTCCCCAGCACAGCTGCACCCTCCCCATTGAGGTGCAGCCGTTCCCTAGCGTAGTCAGCCCAGTTCTCCAGGAACCCAAATCCCTCCTTCCTACACCAGTTCTTGAGCCACTTATTTTTCTCCCTAATCTCCCGTTGCCTCTCTGGCGTGGCACATGGTACAGGTAGTATTTCCGAGAATACCACCTTGGAGGTCCTTGCTCTAAGCTTGCAGCCTAATTCCCTGAAATCATCTTTAAGGACCTTCCACCTACCTCTAACTTTGTCATTTGTGCCAATGTGCACCATGACCGCTGGGTCCTCACCAGCCCCTCCCAGTAATCTGTCAACCCGATCAGCGATGTGCCGGACTCGAGCGCCAGGTAGGCAGCACACTGTTCGACGATCCCTGTCTTTGTGACAGATTGCCCTATCTGTTCCCCTAATAATTGAGTCCCCCACTACCAGCACCTGCCTGACTTGCCCTGCTCTCCTATTTGCCCCCTTACTGGAGCTGACACTCCTCCGGCTTTCAGGGGACATGCCTTGCTGCAGCAGTGCTACCCCTGTACCGACACCCCTCTCATCTGCCTTCAGTCTTCTCTTCAATCCTGTTTAGTTGCCTTCTGTCAGATACACACCACCTCTCTCTTCGGCTTGAGCCAGACTACAATAACAAGTTCACCACAGTCCCCCTGGGGCTCTGCTAAAACACTCCCTGTCTCCTGTGACCGTGTTAAGCCCTCTAGTTGCTGGATGCTTCTGAAGCACAACACTTCCTGTCTCCTGTGCTTGTGTTATTTGTAACAGTTGTTGGATGCTTTGGAAGCAACAGCACTGCTTCTGCATGTCACAATTATCTTTCCACCATCTCATTCAACCCCTTCAGCTGACCTATCCATCAAAGTCAATGGCTACCCACTCTCCCCAGTCCTACAAATTTGACTCTGATCTTACATAGTTACATAGTTACATAGTTTATAAGGCCGAAAAAAGACAAGCGTCCATCCAGTTCAGCCTATTTCTTGTGCACTGCAGCTATTCCGCAGCGTTGATCCAGGGGAAGGCAACAAAAAACCATGAGGTATAGGCCAATTTACATCACTGAGGAAAAATTCACTTCCCGACACCAATCTGGCAGTAAGATTAAATCCCTGGATTAATTAACTAAGCATAAGATGTAATTTTATTGTTCTCAAGAAAGGCGTCCAGGCCTCTCTTGAACTTTTTAAGTGAGTTGGACATCACCACTTCCTCTCCCAGAGAGTTCCAGAGTCTCACGGCTCTGACCGTAAAGAATGCCCTTCTATGCTGGTGCAGGAACCTCCTTTCCTCCAGACGCATAGTGTGCCCCCTCGTCTTTGTCACCATCCTTGGTATAAACAGGTCATGGGAGAGATCTCTGTACTGCCCCCTGATGTATTTATACATGTTTATGAGGTCTCCCCTAAGCCTTCTCTTTTCCAATGTAAATAGGCCTAATTTTGACAACCTCTCTGGGTATTCTAGTCCCTCCATTCCCTTTATTACCTTAGTCGCCCTCCTTTGTACCCTCTCTAGCTCCAATATGTCTTTCCTGAGCACCGGAGCCCAGAACTGTGCACAATATTCTAAGTGCGGCCTTACCAGCGCTTTATACAGAGGAAGAACAATGTTCTCATCATATGCCCCTATTCCTCTTCTGATGCATGCCATGACTCTATTTGCCTTCGCAGCTGCTGCCTGACACTGGGCACTCCAATTTAATTTGCTGTTAACCAAGACTCCATGTCAGATTTCCCCAACGGTTTCCCATTTAATATGTATGGGTGACTGCTGTTTTTCTTTCCCATGTGCATGACCTTACATTTATCGGCATTGAACCCCATTTGCCATTTTTTGGCCCAACTCCCCAATTTATCTAAATCCTCCTGTAGCTGTGCCCTGTCCTCATCTGTATTAACTACTTTACAAAGTTTAGTATCATCTGCAAATATTGCTATTTTACTATGCAACCCTTCCACTAGATCATTAATAAATATATTAAATAATATAGGGCCCAAGACAGACCCTTGAGGCACCCCGCTAGTAACCCTGACACACCCTGAGCTTACTCCATTGATAACCACCCTCTGCTTTCTATCACTCAGCCAGCTATTTACCCACTTGCACACATTATCCCCCAGACCAAGCATTCTCATTTTATATACCAACCTTTTGTGTGGCACGGTATCAAACGCTTTGGAGAAGTCAAGGTATACAACATCCACTGACTCTCCCCGGTCCAGCTGTGAGCTCACCTCCTCGTAGAAGGCAATCAGGTTTGTTTGGCAGGAGCGATCCCTCATGAATCCATGTTGATATGGAGTTAGACAGTTATTATCATTAAGATATTCTACAATAGCATCTCTAAGAAATCCTTCAAACAATTTACCCACAACAGACGTTAAGCTGACTGGTCTATAGTTCCCAGGGTCACTTTTAGACCCCTTTTTGAATATTGGTACCACATTTGCTTGGCGCCAGTCTAGTGGGACAGTCCCTGTCCATAAAGAGTGCTTGAATATAAGATACAGCGGTCTGTCTATCACATTACTTAATTCTTTTAGTACCCGGGGGTGTATGTCATCTGGGCCTGGTGACTTGTCTATTTTGATATTATTTAGGCGTTTCTGAACTTCCCCCTGGGTTAGGTGGGTGATATTTAGCGGAGGATTTACTTTATCACTCTGCATTTCCTCCGATAAATTGTTTTCTTTTGTGAAAACAGTGGAGAAGAAGCTATTGAGTAGGTTTGCTTTACCCTCATCGCCCTCTATGATTTTACCCAGGTTATTTTTCAATGGGCCAACGCCATCAGTTTTAATCCTTTTACTGTTTATATAGTTAAAGAACAGTTTGGGATTCGTTTTACTTTCCTTGGCAATTAGTCTCTCTGTCTCCTCTTTTGCTATTCTTATTTGTTTCTTACAGATTTTGTTTTTTTCCCTATAAGATATTAGCGCTTCCTCGCTGCCTTCTTGTTTAAGTTTACCGAAAGCCCTTTTTTTGTTTTTCATTGCCCTCTTGACTTCCTTATTTAGCCACATTGGCTTCCTCCTATTCCTAGCCCTTTTATTCCCATAAGGTATGTACCTTCTACAGTGACTATGTAGGACTGTTTTGAAAATGTCCCATTTTCTATCCGTGCTCCTATTACTAAAGATACTATCCCAGTCTATAAGGTGAAGGGCATCTCTTAGCTGATCAAACTTTGCCCTCCTGAAGTTCAGTGTTTTTGTGACTCCCTTGCTGGGCACCTACTGAAGCACATGTGGAATTGTATAATGTTGTGGTCACTATTTCCCAGGTGCCCCCCGACCTGCACCTCAGTTATTCTGTCTGGCCTGTTAGTTAATATTAAGTCTAAAAGGGCCGTCCCTCTAGTTGGTTCCTGCACAAGTTGTGACAAATAATTGTCTTTGATAATTGACAGAAACCTGTTTCCTTTCTGAGATCTACAGCTTTCGGTTTCCCAGTCTATATCGGGGTAGTTGAAGTCCCCCATAATAAGCACCTCATTATTTTTTGCTACTTCGTCTATTTGTCTCATTAATAGACTTTCCGTGGCTTCTGCTATATTTGGTGGTTTATAACAGACTCCTATGATAATTTTATTATTGTTTTTTGCCCCATGTATCTCCACCCATAAGGACTCGACCTCCTCATTTCCCTCCCATACATCCTCCCGTATTGTAGGCTTTAGACACGTCTTTACATATAGACAGACTCCACCCCCTTTCCGACTTCTTCGATCCCTTCTAAACAGACTGTAACCCTGTAAGTTAACTGCCCAGTCATAGCTTTCATCTAACCATGTCTCGGTTATTCCCACTATGTCATAGTTACCTGTAGATATTTCTGCTTCCAGTTCATCCATCTTGTTTGTCAGGCTCCTGGCATTTGCTAGCACGCAGTTTACACGATTTTGTTTTGTTCCAATCTTCTCCCTGTGGATTGTATTAGAAATTTTCTTACCTCCCTTCCAAGTATCTTGTCTTGGACCTTCTTTGTCGCACTTCATATCTTTCATTAGTATGTTCTCTGGTTGCATGATCGTGTCCGGCGTTTTTCTTCCCATCCCCTCTTCTTCTAGTTTAACCTGAGATCTAGTTTCAAACCTGAGATCCAAGCACTTTCCACTTCCTGCCGACTCCAACTCCAAAATATCTCTCTGATCTGCACATTTCTCAACCATGAATCTGCAAAAGCACTAGTGCACGCCCTCATTATCTCCCGCCTCGACTACTACAAGCTCCTGCTTTGTGGCCTCACTTCTAAAACTCTTGCACCCCTCCAATCTATCCTAAACTCTGCTGGCCGACTTATCCACCTGTCAATCCCTGTACTGGCTCCCTGTTGCCCAAAGACTCCAGTTCAAAACCCTAACTTTGGCTTACAAAGCCATCCAAAATCTGTCTCTTCCATACATCTCTGACCTAGTCTCCCAGTGCTTACCTGCACACAACCTCCGTTCCTCACAGGATCTCCTTCTCTGCTCCCCTCTTATCTCCTCTTCCCACAATCGCATACAAGATTTGTCCTGTGCATCTCCGCTACTCTGCAACTCTCAACCCCAACATACATGAGACTCTCGCCTACCGTGAACACCTTCAAAAGGAACCTGAAGACTTACCTCTTCGGACAAGCGTACAACTTGCAGTAATCCTCGCTCCACCATATCGCTGCACGACCATCTCTACCCTCACCTTCTGTATCCTCACCCATTCCTAGTAGATTGTTTGTGAGCCTTCGCTTGCATGGTCCGCTCTCCTCTTGTACCAGTCGGTGACTCTTTTTTTTGTTCAAGATTATTGTACTTGTTGTTTGCTATGTATAGCCCTTTTCACATGTAAAGCGCCATGGAATAAATGGCGCTGTAATAATAAATAATAATAATTATACTATTTGTACTGTGGGTCAATTGATGCCACTTTTCCTGGTGTCTGCAGCTAATTTGAGCTGTTTTGGCAGCTTTTGGGTCCCTTTGAAGGTGTTGTGTATGCTTTTGGTTTTACCTTTCATTGAATGCAATGGGATTCGGATTTGCTCGGCGAACCGTTCAGCGAACATCGGGAAGTTCGCCAAGCAGAACCGAACTTTGAAAGTTTCCTCATCTCTAGTGTCCATCTGGTGTGTTTCCTGTAGTGCAAGGGGAGTAGGTCCCCATTATACTATTTCTATTTTGGTGAAATTGATGTCACTTTGTTGGTGTCTGCCCCTATTTTTTCAAAACATGGAGACTCCAAGTTGGGTTTCCATCTGCTGGGTTTCCTGTAGTGGAAGAGGTGTCGGTCCCCATTATACTATTTTTACTCTGGTGAAATTGATGCCACTTTGGTGGTGTCTGCCTTTAATTTTTTTAAATCTGGAGACTCCTCTTTGGATCTCCTTCATGTGTGTTGCCTGTAGCGCTAGGGCTCTCAGATCGGAAGGCGTGCACTTACTTTCAGTCAACTACCTGTGTTACTATCCTTACATTTTTCTATCAATAGTAGTCTATGAAACTGATGTTTGTGCCACCTGAGTGTGGCTGACCAGAAAAGCAGGTTGAACTGTTGCATGTGGTATCAGGGCTCCCAGCACAGCAGGCCTACACCGATCCCTCACCCACCTCGTCTTAATTTGAAGTTAAATTCAAAGCTATAAATGCTGGCCCATACCCTGATACCTCATGCATGGCCCATGGCTGACTGCTGCTGTGCCATTATAAAATTTGTACTGTGGGTCAATTGATGCCACTTTTCCTGGTGTCTGCCCATAATTTGAGCTGTTTTGGCAGCTTTTCGGTCCCTTTGAACGTGTTGTGTATGCGTTTGGTTTTGCCTCCCATTGAATGCAATGGGATTCGGATATGTTCGTCGAACCGTTCGATGAACATCGGTAAGTTCGCCGAGCAGAACCAAACCAACCCTTGAAAGGTTCGCTCAATTATGATATTATTAAACATACCAACAAGCAGTTCTGTATATAAGAATAATCTAACCAGAAACACCATAGATGTTCAATATATATATTTGTGCATATAAGTTGTTAATAATATGCAAAGATGAAAAAAGAAAGTCTGTAGATACAGTCACTTTCTATAGAAAGGAGCAGATGATGATTCCGCTCTTCAGGCCTTTGGTTGCACTTGAGCTGTTTTTGGACATTCAGGTCTGGATCACACATGACGGAGAGGAGAAGAGCAGGAATGTGTGATCTATGCAGTTGGAGTTTTCCTGGATTCCTACAGCACTGCGATCAACCATACGGCCTTCTGTTTCACCATGGCTAGGTAGATGAAGGAGCAGCCGCTTCTTCTCTCTGTCCACAGCCAGGTAGTAGAAGAAGCAGCCGCTTCATTCTGTTGCTACATGGCCAAGTATGAGAAGGAGCAGCCGCTTCCATCTCTCTTTACTTGGCCAATTATAAGAAGGAGCAGCCGCTTTCTTCTGTCTGTCCATATCCGGTAGGTGAAGGAGCAGCCGCTACCTTCTTTTTTTCCTGTCTGGTAGGAGAAGGAGCAGCGGCTGCCTTCTGTCTGTCCATATCTGATAGTCGTCTCCTTACCACCACATTGTAGATGAGTCGTCCAGATGGTGACATAGCAAGTATGGCTGAAAGAAATCCTTCAATTTCAGCCTTTAATTACTTGCTATGTTGATCCAGAGGAAGGCGAAAAATAACCCTGAGGACTCGTTGTTGGATCATCCTCATATCAAGGGAAAAAAATTCCTTCCTGACCCCAAATATGGCGATCGGAATGAATCCCTGGATGTTTGGTGCTCGAATCTACGTTGATGTTATGTGGTGGAAGATCGGTAAGTTTGTCACAGTCCGGTAAATAAGAAAGTCCAGTGTAATTGTCTCATCCGATTAATGTAAATCTTCATTCCTAGATGTTACTGGAATGGGGCTGATTTATATCAGCCTAATCCTCCTGTAAGGAGAGAAATATATTCAAAATAAAGA
The DNA here is from genome assembly GCF_046119375.1 of Phyllobates terribilis. Taxonomy (NCBI): domain Eukaryota; kingdom Metazoa; phylum Chordata; class Amphibia; order Anura; family Dendrobatidae; genus Phyllobates; species Phyllobates terribilis. The sequence continues at coordinate 237,094 of NW_027363102.1, read as the reverse complement.
AAGTCTGAGTACAATGTTGCGAGTTGCACAATTAAGAAAGGGTTCGTGGACCACAGTAGTGCTCAGCTAAACACACCCCAGACTGGGGAAACAATTGCTGTCCAAAAATAGAGAAAAGCGTCACTCACCGTATAAAATTACTTTTTCATTAATGTGCTTTAAAACATATTGTCGGGTCTGTCTGACCAGCCACACCTGCTCCTTCTCTCTCTCCCTGCTGATATGTTTTAAAGGACATTAATAAAGAAGTAATTTGATATGGTGTGCGCCGCTATTCTCCATTTTAAGACGAGAAATATACACATCTGAGAATCGTCTCCTCACATATATAATGTATACCGGGGGGATATAATGATAAGGTGTATAGTGGATATGTGTGTTACTGAGCATTGATAACACTATGGATGTCCCTATGTGCTATACTTACATCATCGCCCCATCGGAATGGTGGGTCGGCTTCGCCGGACTCCACGTCGAACCAGTATATAGGGTAGAAGAATGGGCGCTCTCGGATGAAGGATGATATAGCATACCGGGCAGATGGAGATTTGCAAAGAAGCTGGAAAATGAGAGAGACCATTAATCATTATATTACGGATTATTACTGATACGTTATTACACAATGTCCATGGACTCTCCACATCATATCTTATAGCTTTCCTTATAGTCCTTCATCTTCCTTCTTTCTCTGATCCTACTTACGCCTTCTAGGATGTCAAGGGCATCGTTGGGCATCCAGTCTGGAATATCTGGGACGTCCTCCTGCAGAGACCGGTGGTATTCCTCCAGTGTGCCGCTGCCATAGAACGGTTGGCTCCCCACAATCATCATGTACAGGATGACACCAAATGAAAAGGAATCTGCCAGATGATTGAAGGCTTCTCCATCCATTATCTGTGGGAACATAATATAGGAGATGAGGTGAATATACCGGGGAGGGGATTTACACACAGAGGCCATGAGGACCAGTCTGTGATTAGATATGAGCAGGATACTCAGATTAATACTCAGTCCTACTATCGCCATCAATCACACTGGGATGTTTTTTACCTCAGGTGCGATGTAACCCTGAGTGCCAACTTGTTCTTCTAATAGGTCATCCTCGCCCATATTCATGACTGATAAGCCAAAGTCAGAGATTTTTATATGTCCCATGTCATCGATGAGAATGTTCTGTGGCTTCAGGTCACTGAAGGGAGAAGGAGCAGATACTGATTGTGAGGATAATTCATGAAAATAACTTTATACAATAGATATGTAAGGAGACAACAGAGATTTATGAAGATGAACTGATTACCAATGTATCACGCCGTGTTCATGGAGGAACTGGAGTCCGCAAACCATTTCTGCCGCAAAGAGTCTGTGGAGTAGAAAGTAGAGGATGGATCAGTGGTTACATACACTCTAGGACTACAATGTACGGGCAGCAGATTATTAGGATTTGGCTGTTAGAAGTTTACCTTGATGTTTCCATATCAAATGAATTAGATGGAGCCAGGTGGTGAAACAGATCTCCTCCGGCCATATACTCCATGGCTAATATATATTCTAATGGTGTTTCCATAAACCCCCGCAGAGATGTTAGGAAGCGGCAGCCAGTGGCCATACAGAGGATGTCTAATTCTGTAGAGATTGTGTCCTCATCAATACGACTCTTGTCCATCATTTTAATAGCCAGCAGTTCTCCGCTGACCGGATCTGATGCCAAGAGGACCTGGAGAAAAATCAAAGGAGATCAGACCAAACTCCCATCTATTATAGGGATCTGTGTAATGGATCACTGGTTTATCCCAATCACCATTACATATGAACATCCTGTAATGAATATGTATATCCTCCTGTGTATCTGGTGCAGGATACATTGAGGAACACAGAGAAGGAGAAATTCACACTTACCTTTCCAAAGCCTCCCACTCCAAGATCTTTGTGGACTTCAAGGCTGCACAGGTCAACAGGATTTTCCATTTTAACCAGTTCTCTCTGGGGTAAAAGAAGGGATCTGGCATCAGCATGTGCTGGCATGTCTGCTATGTCAGAGGGCATCATAAGGCTTCCACCTGCTGAGATGATACAAGATTTGTTAGTCTCTTTGAGAAGACATAATGGAAATGTTTGTCATGTTGTGTGGTAAGTGTATGGAGCGGGCTCAGTCGCTGAGCCTGCATTTTACCAGGCTGATACCGGCTGTATTACATAGCTGCCACGTGCCAATAAATACAGCAACTGGAGCACACTCTGATTACTGCGGTTTAACCGTTTCAATGCTGACAGTGGTATTTAAATGAAGTGATTGCCAATTTGCTACCAGCACCCATTAGCCCCCACCAGGTCACAATTGCAAGAGGTTAATTAACTGTAATGACTATCTGGACCTACTGAAAACCCATATCTTTCACTTTTGTACTCCTGTTTAGACCAGCCTGGTTTAATTTCTTATGATAACATATAATATAGCCATATACAGCGATACAGTTCCATTACAGCACATACAGGTGCTTCTCACTAAATTAGAATATCATCAAAAAGTTAATTTATTTCAGTTCTTCAATACAAAAATAATACCTGGTTTAAAAACAACACTATCACTGTGCTTGATTGGCCAGCAAACTTGCCTGACCTTAACCCCATAGAGAATCTATAGGGTATTGTCAAGAGGAAGATAAGAGACACCAGACCCAACAATGCAGACGAGCTGAAGGCTGCTATCAAAGCAACCTGGGCTTCCATAACACCACAGCAGTGCCACAGGCTGATCGCCTCCATGCCACGCGGCATTGATGCAGTAATTGATGCAAAAGGCGCCCCGACCAAGTATTGAGTTCATTTACTGAACATACATTTCAGATTTTAAAATCATTTTTCAAACTGGTGTTATAAAATATTCTAATTTACTGAGATAATGACTTTTGTGTTTTCATTGGCTGTAAGCCATAATCATCAACATTAACAGAAATAAACACTTGAAATAGATCACTCTGTTTGTAATGACTCTATATAATATATGAGTTTCACTTTTTGTATTGAAGAACTAAAAATAAATTTACTTTTTGATGATATTCTAATTTAGTGAGAAGCACTTGTAGTACAAGCGATCAAAAAATTGCAGGTTCAAGTCTTCTAAGGAGACTAAAAAATTAAATAAATTAAAAAAAATTAATAAACCCAAAAAATTATTTAAAAATATAATTTGAATGAAACAACTTTCCTAATGAATAATAATAATAATAATAATAATAATAAAAAATGAAAAATAAGCATAACTGGGATCACGGCATTAGTATAAGTCCGTTATACAAAAATATAAAAATAATTTTCCCAAACAGTAAATACTAAAATGAGAAAAAAAAATATCTAACAATAGCAATAAAAAGATATCGTAATGTCCTGTCTACCCAAGAAAGGATCATTAAAAGCTACAGCTTCATACACAATAAAGAAGCCTTTACACTGCGCCATTGAGGTATCACAATCACAAAGTTACAATGTCTCAGAATATGGAGACACAAATCAATGTTTTTTATTACATTTTTAATTTTCTTCCACCACTTATGTAAAAAGGAAACCCATGCATGTTCAGCATTACCACAATTGTCACTGACATGGAGAATTACTTTATGAGGTCATTTTTACCACACAATGACCACAATAGAAAAGAACAATGTCGGAATCCCTCCCCCCGTCCCACAATTTTACCACTCTTTGATTTTTTCCCCTCTTTTCTAAATAAATGAAAGACAAAATAAATAGTGTTCTTCAAAACTGCAGCTCGGTCCACTAAAAAAGCAAGCTCACATGCAAATAAAAGAAAAGTTATGGCTTTTCGAAGAAGGAAGAAAAAAAGCGAAAGTTTTTCCGGTCAAAGGGGGGTTAATAGATATAGCTCCAGCGCATATATTATAATTTTAAACAAAACTATGTAAATGAGCAGGAAATGTCTAATATTTGGTCCTTCATTTTTCAAAACTCTCTAATAGCAAAACTGACCCTGTTGCCCATAGCAACGATTCACAGCACAGATTCTATTTCTCAACATTCTATAGAACACTGAAAGGTGACTGGTTGCTATGGGCAACAAGGACAGTTCTTCCATTAGTCAGCATTTATAATTGAGGCCTGTACATAATATTAGGAGTATAATCCCCCTCACCCCCAGTCTTATTATACTGAGTAAGTTTATTTCTTACCTGGTTCATCTTTATCCATTGATCTGTCTGGTGAAGAAACACTCAGATGGAACAGAAAATCCGGGATGGAGATGGTTTTGGTTGATGAGTGGGATCTCCATAGGGCACCATTCCCATTAATGATGGGTGTAGCATATCTCAGATGTCTCCTGCATTGGACAACCCAGTCTCTGCTGTTCCTCATTCTTTTCTTGGCTGCAGCTCTTTGCAGGTTCAGGGTGTCTTGGCTTTCAGCCTTGGATGAGACCTGTCTTGGAGTTTCTTGGAGAACTTCCTCCAGCTCTATCTCTGCACTGATGTTTCTCTGCTTATTGAGGATGGCTTCTTTATTCCTCCTCCTTATTTCAGGGACCAGATCTCCGATTTTTTTCAAGGAGATAATAAAGGCCCTCTGAAGCTCAGCGGAGGCAGCAGAGTCAGACGCCATGAGGTTCTCCATGTTCCTTCTCTGTGTAAGGATCTCTTGTCTTTTGGACTTTCTCATTTTCTCTAAATGTTGTCGTTTGGACGCCATTTCTGAGGCGTCAGGGTCCATGTCCGGTAGATTAATGTCTTTTCGCCCTAAAGCGAACAACAATACCTGCTCTTCATTTATTCCTCTCCTTTCTCTCAGAACCCGATCTCTTTGGGCTCGTCTTCTCTCCATTTTAGAATAAATTTTTGCTTCGTTCGTCACGAAAAACAAAAGGTACTCCCTCACCCTTGTAAGTCTGTGAGGCAGTGATTTCCCTTGGGCTGTAACACTGGGATATAGAATGTGATGATGTCATCACATCACTGTGACTTACTGTAGATTTTACCCTGATGTCATAATGAGAGAGTGATAGGTAGATAGACAGACAGACAGGTGTGAGCCTCTCAAGTATTAACAAAGTGAACATAGTGAACCTTATATAGTATAACAATTACAAATAGTGTTAACAGTAATTATACAAATAGGAGCATATCATATAATGGAGATACGATATACAAGGAGTGAATGGCAATTCAAGTATATACAATCAAGTTAAAGTTCATTATAGTGCCTGTGCTGTGAAGATAACATACAAAATACATGAAAAGAGTCATTATTATTATTTAAGAACAGCTTTATATGATTGATCACTTGATGACTCACCCCATACAATTTGTGAAAAAAGCGCCAACATCGGCGTCCTGCTGGGTACAATGCGCATGTCAAAACAGAAAGGTAGTGGAAAACAAACACTTTGCGCATGCGCGAGCATGCTATGAAGCTTCCCAGCGTTTTCTTCGTAAGGGAAACATCTTAGAATCATCGGCGCATGCGCAAAACAGCGGTATAGCGCTATTAAATCACCGTCAAAGATGCAGGGAAAGTAGCCTAATTGCATACAGCAATCCTTCAAACTTCACCAGCTTTTTTTTCACCAGGTTTTATTTTATTTTTGATGGACATTTATTCTATATGCATTCTAATAAAGGACAATTCTTATTTTCTTCCAATCCCCATATATAATGCTTAACCCCTTTACAACCTAAGGTGGTTTACACATTAATGACCGGGACAATTTTTACAAATCTGACCACTGTCACTTTATGCGGTAATTACTCTGGATCGCTTCAATGGATCCCCCTGATTCTGAGATTCTTTTTTCTTGACATATTGTACTTCATGATTGTGGTTAAACTTCTTCGATAACACTTGCGTTTATTTGTGAAAAAAAAGGAAATCTGCAAAAATTTTGAAACTTTAGCAATTTTCAAAATTTGAATTTTTATGCCCTTAAATCAGAGAGATGTCACACAAAATAGTTAATAAATAACATTTCCACATGTCTACTTTTTTTTTATTAGAGAGCTATAAGGGTTAAAATTTGACCAGCGATTTCTAATTTTTCCAACAAAATTTACAAAACCATTTTTTTAGGGACCGCATCACATTTTAAGTGACTTTAAAAGGCCTTTATGACAGAAAATACCCAAAAGTGACACCATTCTAAAAACTGCACCACTCAAGGTACTCAAACCACATTCAAGAAGTTTATTAACCCTTCAGGTGCTTCACAGGTAGTATATAGAGGATCTGCCCGCTCTCCTGTGTGGTGTAGTATATAGAGGATCTGTCAGCTCTCCTGTGTGGTGTAGTATATAGAGGATGTGTCAGCTCTCCTGTGTGGTGTAGTATATAGAGGATCTGTCAGCTCTCCTTTGTGGGGTAGTATATAGAGGATCTGTCAGCTCTCCTGTGTGGTGTAGTATATAGTGGATCTGTCAGCTCTCCTGTGTGGTGTAGTATATAGTGGATCTGTCAGCTCTCCTGTGTGGTGTAGTATATAGAGGCTCTGTCAGCTCTCCTGTGTGGTGTAGTATATAGAGGATCTGTCAGCTCTCCTGTGTGGTGTAGTATATAGAGGATCTGTCAGCTCTCCTGTGTGGTGTAGTATATAGTGGATCTGTCAGCTCTCCTGTGTGGTGTAGTATATAGAGGCTCTGTCAGCTCTCCTGTGTGGTGTAGTATATAGAGGATCTGTCAGCTCTCCTTTGTGGTGTAGTGTATAGAGGATCTGTCAGCCCTCCTGTGTGCTGTAGTATATAGAGGATCTGTCAGCTTTCCCGTGTGGTGTAGTATATAGAGGATCTGTCGGCTCTCCTGTGTGGTGTAGTATATAGAGGATCTGTCAGCTCTCCTGTGTGGTGTAGTATATAGAGGATCTGTCAGCTCTCCTGTGTGGTGTAGTATATAGTGGATCTGTCAGCTCTACTGTGTGGTGTAGTATATAGAGGATCTGTCAGCTCTCCTGTGTGGTGTAGTATATAGAGGATCTGTCAGCTCTCCTGTGTGGTGTAGTATATAGAGGATCTGTTGGCTCTCCTCTGTGGTGTAGTATATAGAGGATCTGTCAGCTCTCCTGTGTGGTGTAGTATATAGAGGATCTGTCAGCTCTCCTGTGTGGTGTAGTATATAGAGGTTCTGTCAGCTCTCCTGTGTGGTGTAGTATATAGAGGATCTGTCAGCTCTCCTTTGTGGTGTAGTGTATAGAGGATCTGTCAGCCCTCCTGTGTGCTGTAGTATATAGAGGATCTGTCAGCTCTCCTGTGTGGTGTAGTATATAGAGGATCTGTCAGCTCTCCTGTGTGGTGTAGTATATAGAGGATCTGTCAGCTCTCCTGTGTGGTGTAGTATATAGAGGATCTGTCAGCTCTCCTTTGTGGTGTAGTGTATAGAGGATCTGTCAGCCCTCCTCTCTGCTGTAGTATATAGAGGATCTGTCAGCTCTCCTGTGTGGTGTAGTATATAGAGGATCTGTCAGCTCTACTGTGTGGTGTAGTATATAGAGGATCTGTCAGCTCTCCTGTGTGGTGTAGTATATAGAGGATCTGTCGGCTCTCCTGTGTGGTGTAGTATATAGAGGATCTGTCAGCTCTCCTGTGTGGTGTAGTATATAGAGGATCTGTCAGCTCTCCTGTGTGGTGTAGTATATAGAGGATCTGTCAGCTCTCCAGTGTGGTGTAGTATATAGATGATCTGTCAGCTCTCCTGTGTGGTGTAGTATATAGTGGATCTGTCAGATCTACTGTGTGGTGTAGTATATAGAGGATCTGTCAGCTCTCCTGTGTGGTGTAGTATATAGAGGATCTGTCAGCTCTCCTGTGTGTTGTAGTATATAGAGGATCTGTCAGCTCTCCTGTGTGGTGTAATATATAGAGGATCTGCCAGCTCTCCTATGTGGTGTAGTGTATAGAGGATCTGTCGGCTCTCCTGTGTGGTGTAGCATATAAAGGATCTGTCAGCTCTCCTGTGTGGTGTAGTATATAGTGGATCTGTCAGCTCTCCTGTGTGCTGTAGTTTATAGAGTATCTGTCAGCTCTCCTGTGTGGTGTAGTATATAGAGGATCTGTCAGCTCTACTGTGTGGTGTAATATATAGAGGATCTGTCAGCTCTCCTGTGTGCTGTAGTTTATAGAGTATCTGTCAGCTCTCCTGTGTGGTGTAGTATATAGAGGATCTGTCAGCTCTACTGTGTGGTGTAATATATAGAGGATCTGTCGGCTCTCTTGTATGGTGTAGTATATAGAGTATCTGTCGGCTCTCCTGTGTGGTGTAGTATATAGAGGATCTGTCAGCTCTCCTGTGTGGTGTAGTATATAGTGGATCTGTCAGCTTTCCTGTATTGTGTAGTATATAGAGGATCTGTCGGCTCTCCTGTGTGGTGTAGTATATAGAGGATCTGTCGGCTCTCCTGTGAGGTGTAGTATATAGAGGATCTGTCAGCTCTCCTGTGTGGTGTAGTAAATAGTGGATCTGTCAGCTCTCCTGTGTGGTGTAGTATATAGAGGATCCGACGGCTCTCCTGTGTGGTGTAGTATATATAGGATCTGTCAGCTCTCCTGTGTGGTGAAGTATATAGAGGATCTGTCAGCTCTCCTGTGTTGTGTAGTATATAGAGGATCTGTCAGCTCTCCTGTGTGGTATAGTATATAGAGGACCTGTCAGCTCTCCTGTGTGGTGTAGTATATAGAGGATCTGTCAGCTCTCCTGTGTGGTGTAGTATATAGAGGATCTGTCGGCTCTCCTGTGTGGTGTAGTATATAGAGGATCTGTCATCTCTCTTGTATGGTGTAGTATATAGAGTATCTGTCGGCTCTCCTGTGTGATGTAATATATAGATGATCTATCAGCTCTCCTGTGTGGTGTAGTATATGGAGGATCTGTAAGCTCTCCTGTGTGGTGTAGTATATAGAGGATCTGTCAGCTCTCCTGTGTGGTGTAGTATATAGAGGATCTGTCAGCTCTCCTGTGTGGTGTAGTATATAGAGGATATGTCGGCTCTCCTGTGTGGTGTAGTATATAAAGGATGTGTCAGCTCTCCTGTGTGGTGTAGTATATAGAGGATCTGTCAGCTCTCCTGTGTGGTGTAGTATATAGAGTATCTGTCAGCTCTCCTGTGTGGTGTAGTATATAGAGTATCTGTCAGCTCTCCTGTGTGGTGTAGTATATAGAGGATCTGTCAGCTCTCCTGTGTGGTGTAGTTTATAGAGGATCTGTCGGCTCTCCTGTGTGGTGTAGCATATAGAGGATCTGTCAGCTCTCCTGTGTGGTGTAGTATATAGTGGATCTGTCAGCTCTCCCGTGTGGTGTAGTTTATAGAGTATCTGTCAGCTCTCCTGTGTGGTGTAGTATATAGAGGATCTGTCAGCTCTCCTGTATGGTGTAGTATATAGAGGATCTGTCAGCTCTCCTGTGTGGTGTAGTATATATTGGATCTGTCAGCTTTCCTGTGTGGTGTAGTATATAGAGGATCTGTCAGCTCTCCTGTGTGGTGTAGTATATAGAGGATGTGTCAGCTCTCCTGTGTAGTGTAGTATATAGAGGATCTGTCAGCTCTCCTGTGTGGTGTAGTATATAGAGGATCTGTCAGCTCTCCTGTGTGGTGTAGTATATAGTGGATCTGTCAGCTCTCCTGTGTGGTGTAGTATATAGAGGATCTGTCAGCTCTCCTGTGGGGTGTAGTATACAGATGATCTGTCAGCTCTCCTGTGTGGTGTAGTATATAGAGGATCTGTCAGCTCTCCTGTGTGGTGTAGTATATAGAGGATCTGTCAGCTCTCCTGTGTGGTGTAGTGTATAGAGGATCTGTCAGCTCTCCTGTGTGGTGTAGTATAGAGAGGATCTGTCAGCTCTCCTGTGTGGTGTAGCATATAGAGGATCTGTCCTGTGTGGTGTAATATATAGAGGATCTGTCAGCTCTCCTGTATGGTGTAGTATATAGAGGATCTGTCGGCTCTCCTGTGTGGTGTAGTATATTGAGGATCTGTCAGCTCTCCTGTGTGGTGTAGTATATAGAGGATCTGTCAGCTCTCCTGTGTGGTGTAGTATATAGAGGATCTGTCCTGTGTGGTGTAATATATAGAGTATCTGTCAGCTCTCCTGTGTGGTGTAGTATATAGAGGATCTCTCGGCTCTCCTGTGTGGTGTAGTATATAGAGTATCTGTCAGCTCTCCTGTGTGGTGTAGTATATAGAGGATCTGTCAGCTCTCCTGTGTGGTGTAGTATATAGAGGATGTGTCAGCTCTCCTGTGTGGTGTAGTATATAGAGGATCTGTCAGCTCTCCTGTGTGGTGTAGTATATAGAGGATCTGTCAGCTCTCCTGTGTGGTGTAGTATATAGAGTATCTGTCAGCTCTCCTGTGTGGTGTAATATATAGAGGATCTGTCAGCTCTCCTGTGTGGTGTAGTATATAGAGGATCTGACAGTTCTCCTTTGTGGTGTAGTATATAGTGGATCTGTCAGCTCTCCTGTGTGGTGTAGTATATAGAGGATCTGTCAGCTCTCCTGTGTGGTGTAGTATATAGAGTATCTGTTGGCTCTCCTGTGTGATGTAATATATAGATGATCTATTAGCTTTCCTGTGTGGTGTAGTGTATAGAGGATCTGTCAGCTCTCCTGTGTGGTTTAGTATATAGAGGATCTGTCATCTGTCCTGTGTGGTGTAGTATATAGTGGCTCTGTCGGCTCTCCTGTGTGGTGTAATATATAGAGGATCTGCCAGCTCTCTTATGTGGTGTAGTGTATAGAGGATCTGTCAGCTCTCCTGTGTGGTGTAGTATATAGAGGATCTGTCAGCTCTCCTGTGTGGTGTAGTGTATAGAGGATCTGTCAGCTCTCCTGTGTGGTGTAGTATATAGAGGATCTGTCAGCTCTACTGTGTGGTGTAATATATAGAGGATCTGTCAGCTCTCCTGTGTGGTGTAGTTTATAGAGTATCTGTCAGCTCTCCTGTGTGGTGTAGTATAGAGAGGATCTGTCAGCTCTCCTGTGTGGTGAAGTATATAGATTATCTGTCGGCTCTCCTGTGAGGTGTAGTATATAGAGGATCTGTCAGCTCTCCTGTGTGGTGTAGTAAATAGTGGATCTGTCAGCTCTCCTGTGTGGTGTAGTATATAGAGGATCTGTCAGCTCTCCTGTGTGGTGTAGTATATAGAGGATCTGACGGCTCTCCTGTGTGGTGTAGTATATAGAGGATCTGTCAGCTCTCCTGTGTGGTGAAGTATATAGAGGATCTGTCAGCTCTCCTGTGTGGTGTAGTATATAGTGGATCTGTCAGCTCTCCTGTGTGGTATAGTATATAGAGGATCTGTCAGCTCTCCTGTGTGGTGTAGTATATAGAGGATCTGTCACCTCTCCTGTGTGGTGTAGTATATAGAGGATCTGTCGGCTCTCCTGTGTGGTGTAGTATATAGAGGATCTGTCATCTCTCTTGTATGGTGTAGTATATAGTGGATCTGTCAGCTCTCCTGTATTGTGTAGTATACAGAGGATCTGTCGGCTCTCCTGTGTGGTGTAGTATATAGAGGATCTGTCGGCTCTCCTGTGAGGTGTAGTATATAGAGGATCTGTCAGCTCTCCTGTGTGGTGTAGTAAATAGTGGATCTGTCAGCTCTCCTGTGTGGTGTAGTATATAGAGGATCTGACAGCTCTCCTGTGTGGTGTAGTATATAGAGGATCTGTCATCTCTCCTGTGTGGTGAAGTATATAGAGGATCTGTCAGCTCTCCTGTGTGGTGTAGTATATAGAGGATCTGTCAGCTCTCCTGTGTGGTATAGTATATAGAGGATCTGTCAGCTCTCCTGTGTGGTGTAGTATATAGAGGATCTGTCAGCTCTCCTGTGTGGTGTAGTATATAGAGGATCTGTCGGCTCTCCTGTGTGGTGTAGTATATAGAGGATCTGTCATCTCTCTTGTATGGTGTAGTATATAGAGTATCTGTCGGCTCTCCTGTGTGATGTAATATATAGATGATCTATCAGCTCTCCTGTGTGGTGTAGTATATGGAGGATCTGTAAGATCTCCTGTGTGATGTAGTATATAGAGGATCTGTCAGCTCTCCTGTGTGGTGTAGTATATAGAGGATCTGTCAGCTCTCCTGGGTGGTGTAGTATATAGAGGATCTGTCAGCTCTCCTGTGTGGTGTAGTATATAGTGGATCTGTCAGCTCTCCTGTGTAGTGTAGTATATGGAGGATCTGTCAGCTCTCCTGTCTGGTGTAGTATATTGAGGATCTGTCAGCTCTACTGTGTGGTGTAGTATATAGAGGATCTGTCAGCTCTCCTGTGTGGTGTAGTATATAGAGGATGTGTCAGCTCTCCTGTGTGGTGTAGTATATAGAGGATGTGTCAGCTCTCCTGTGTGGTGTAGTATATAGAGGATCTGTCAGCTCTCCTGTGTGGTGTAGTATATAGAGGATGTGTCAGCTCTCCTGTGTGGTGTAGTATATAGAGGATCTGTCAGCTCTCCTGTGTGGTGTAGTATATAGAGGATCTGACAGTTCTCCTTTGTGGTGTAGTATATAGTGGATCTGTCAGCTCTCCTGTGTGGTGTAGTATATAGTGGATCTGTCAGCTCTCCTGTATTGTGTAGTATATAGAGGATGTGTCAGCTCTCCTGTGTGGTGTAGTATATAGAGGATCTGTCGGCTCTCCTGTGTGGTGTAGTATATAGAGGATCTGTCAGCTCTCCTGTATGGTGTAGTATATAGAGGATCTGTCATCTCTACTGTGTGGTGTAGTATATAGAGGATCTGTCATCTCTCCTGTGTGGTGTAGTATATAGAGGATCTGTCAGCTCTCCTGTGTGGTGTAGTATATAGAGGATCTGTCAGCTCTCCTGTGTGGTGTAGTATATAGAGGATCTGTCAGCTGTCCTGTGTGGTGTAGAATATAGTGGATCTGTCGGTTCTCCTGTGTGGTGTAATATATAGAGGATCTGCCAGCTCTCCTATGTGGTGTAGTGTGTAGAGGATCTGTCGGCTCTCCTGTGTGGTGTAGTATATAGAGGATCTGTCAGCTCTCCTGTGTGGTGTAGTATATAGAGGATCTGTCAGCTCTCCTGTGTGGTGTAGTATATACAGGATCTGTCGGCTCTCCTGTGTGGTGTAGTATATAGAGGTTCTGTCAGCTCTCCTGTGTGTTGTAGTATATAGTGGATCTGTCAGCTCTCCTGCGTGGTGTAGTATATAGAGGATCTGTCAGCTCTCCTGTGTGGTGTAGTATATAGTGGATCTGTCAGCTCTCCTGTGTGGTGTAATATATAGATGATCTGTCAGCTCTCCTGTGTGGTGTAGTATATAGAGTATCTGCCCGCTCTCCTGTGTGGTGTAGTATATAGAGGATCTGTCAGCTCTCCGTTGTGGTGTACTATATAGTGGATCTGTCAGCTCTCCTGTGTGGTGTAGTATATAGAGGATCTGTAAGCTCTCCTGTGTGGTGTAGTATATAGAGGATCTGTCAGCTCTCCTGTGTGGTGTATTATATAGAGGATCTGTCAGCTCTCCTGTGTGTTGTAGTATATAGAGGATCTGTCAGCTCTCCTGTGTGGTGTAGTATATAGAGGATCTGTCAGCTCTCCTCTGTGGTGTAATATATAGAGGATCTGTCAGCTCTCCTGTGTGGTGTAGTATATAGAGGATCTGACAGTTCTCCTTTGTGGTGTAGTATATAGAGGATCTGACATTTCTCCTTTGTGGTGTAGTATATAGTGGATCTGTCAGCTCTCCTGTGTGGTGGAGTATATAGAGGATCTGTCATCTCTACTGTGTTCTGTAGTATATAGAGTATCTGTTGGCTCTCCTGTGTGATGTAATATATAGATGATCTATTAGCTCTCCTGTGTGGTGTATTATATAGAGTATCTGCCTGCTCTCCTGTGTGGTGTAGTATATTGAGGATCTGTCAGCTCTCCTGTGTGGTGTAGTATATAGTGGATCTGTCGGCTCTCCCGTGTAATGTAGTGTATAGAGGATCTGTCAGCTCTCCTGTGTGGTGTAGTATATAGAGGATCTGTCAGCTCTCCTGTGTGGTGTAGTATATAGAGGATCTGTCAGCTCTCCTGTGTGGTGTAGTATATACAGGATCTATCAGCTCTCCTGTGTGGTGTAGTATATACAGGATTTATCAGCTCTCCTGTGTGGTTTAGTGTATAGAGGATCTGTCAGCTCTCCTGTGTGGTGTAGTATATAGAGGATCTGTCAGCTCTCTTGTGTGGTGTAGTATATACAGGATCTATCAGCTCTCCTGTGTGGTGTAGTATTTAGAGGATCTGTCAGCTTTCCTGTGTGGTGTAGTATATAGAGGATCTGTCAGCTCTGCTGTGTGGTGTAGTATATAGAGGATCTGTCAGATCTCCTGTGCGGTGTAATATATAGAGGATCTGTCAGCTCTCCTGTGTGGTGTAGTATATAGAGGATCTGTCAGCTCTCCTGTGTGGTGTAGTATATAGAGGATCTGTCAGCTCTCCTGTGTGGTGTAGTATATAGTGTATCTGTCGACTCTCCTGTGTGGTGCAATATATAGAGGATCTGCCAGCTCTCCTATGTGGTGTAGTGTGTAGAGGATCTGTCGGCTCTACTGTGTGGTGTAATATATAGATGATCTGTCAGCTCTCCTGTGTGGTGTAGTATATAGACGATCTGTCAGCTCTCCTGTGTGGTGTAATATATAGAGGATCTGTCAGCTCTCCTGTGTGGTGTAGTATATAGAGGATCTGTCAGCTTTCCTGTGTGGTGTAGTATATAGAGGATCTGTCAGCTCTCCTGTGTGGTGTAGTATATAGAGGATCTGTCAGCTCTCCTGTGTGGTGTAGTACATAGAGGATCTGTCAGCTCTCCTGTGTGATGTAGTATATAGAGGATCTGTCAGTTCTCCTGTGTGATGTAGTATATAGAGGATCTGTCAGCTCTCCTGTGTGGTGTAGTATATAGAGGTTCTGTCAGCTCTCCTGTGTGGTGTAGTGTATAGAGGATCTGTCAGCTCTCCTGTGTGGTGTAGTATATAGAGGATCTGTCAGCTCTCCTGTGTGGTGTAGTATATAGAGGATCTGTCACCTCTCCTGTCTGGTGTAGTATATAGAGGATCTGTCAGCTCTCCTGTGTGGTGTAGTATATAGAGGATCTGTCAGCTCTCCTGTGTGATGTAGTATATTGAGGATCTGTCAGCTCTCCTATGTGATGTAGCATATAGAGCATCTGTCAGCTTTCCTGTGTGGTGTAGTGTATAGAGGATCTGTCAGCTCTCCTGTGTGGTGTAGTATATAGAGGATCTGTCAGCTCTCCTGTGTGGTGTAGTATATAGAGGATCTGTCACCTCTCCTGTCTGGTGTAGTATATAGAGGATCTGTCAGCTCTCCTGTGTGGTGTAGTATATAGAGGATCTGTCAGCTCTCCTGTGTGGTGTAGTATATAGAGGATCTGTCAGCTCTCCTGTGTGATGTAGTATATAGAGGATCTGTCAGCTCTCCTATGTGATGTAGTATATATTGGATCTGTCAGCTTTCCTGTGTGGTGTAATATATAGTGGATCTCTCGGCTCTCCTGTGTGGTGTAGTATATGGATGATCTGTCAGCTCTCCTGTGTGGTGTAGTATATAGTGGATCTGTCAGCTCTCCTGTGTGGTGTAGTATATAGAGGATCTCTCAGCTCTCCTGTGTGGTGTAGTATATAGTGGATCTCTCAGCTCTCCTGTGTGGTGTAGTATATAGATGATCTGTCAGCTCTCCTGTGTGGTGTAGTATATAGTGGATCTGTCAGCTCTCCTGTGTTGTGTAATATATAGAGGATCTGTCAGCTCTCCTGTGTGGTGTAGTATATAGAGGATCTGTCAGCTCTCCTGTATGGTGTAGTATGTAGAGGATCTCTCGGCTCTCCTGTGTGGTGTAGTATATAGTGGATCTGTCAGCTCTCCTGTGTTGTGTAGTATATAGTGGATCTGTCAGCTCTCCTGTGTTGTGTAGTATATAGAGGATCTGTCAGCTCTCCTGTGTGGTGTAGTATATAGTGGATCTGTCAGCTTTCCTGTGTGGTGTAGTATATAGAGGATCTGTCAGCTCTCCTGTGTGGTGTAGTATATAGAGGATCTGTCAGCTCTCCTGTGTGGTGTAGTACATAGAGGATCTGTCTGCTCTCCTGTGTGGTGTAGTATATAGACTATCTGTCGGCTCTCCTGTGTGGTGTAGTATATAGAGGATGTGTCAGCTCTCCTGTGTGGTGTAGTATATAGTGGATCTGTCAGCTCTCCTGTATTGTGTAGTATATAGAGGATGTGTCAGCTCTCCTGTGTGGTGTAGTATATAGAGGATCTGTCGGCTCTCCTGTGTGGTGTAGTATATAGAGGATCTGTCAGCTCTCCTGTGTGGTGTAGTATATAGTGGATCTGTCGGCTCTCCCGTGTAATGTAGTGTATAGAGGATCTGTCAGCTCTCCTGTGTGGTGTAGTATATAGAGGATCTGTCAGCTCTCCTGTGTGGTGTAGTATATAGAGGATCTGTCAGCTCTCCTGTGTGGTGTAGTATATACAGGATCTATCAGCTCTCCTGTGTGCTGTAGTATATACAGGATTTATCAGCTCTCCTGTGTGGTTTAGTGTATAGAGGATCTGTCAGCTCTCCTGTGTGGTGTAGTATATAGAGGATCTGTCAGATCTCTTGTGTGGTGTAGTATATACAGGATCTATCAGCTCTCCTGTGTGTTGTAGTATTTAGAGGATCTGTCAGATCTCCTGTGCGGTGTAATATATAGAGGATCTGTCAGCTCTCCTGTGTGGTGTAGTATATAGAGGATCTGTCAGCTCTCCTGTGTGGTATAGTATGTAGAGGATCTGTCAGCTCTCCTGTGTGGTGTAGTGTATAGAGGATCTGTCGGCTCTACTGTGTGGTGTAATATATAGATGATCTGTCAGCTCTCCTGTGTGGTGTAGTATATAGAGGATCTGTCAGCTCTCCTGTGTGGTGTAATATATATAGGATCTGTCAGCTCTCCTGTGTGGTGTAGTATATAGAGGATCTGTCAGCTTTCCTGTGTGGTGTAGTATATAGAGGATCTGTCAGCTCTCCTGTGTGGTGTAGTATATAGAGGATCTGTCAGCTCTCCTGTGTGGTGTAGTACATAGAGGATCTGTCAGCTCTCCTGTGTGATGTAGTATATAGAGGATCTGTCAGTTCTCCTGTGTGATGTAGTATATAGAGGATCTGTCAGCTCTCCTGTGTGGTGTAGTATATAGAGGTTCTGTCAGCTCTCCTGTGTGGTGTAGTGTATAGAGGATCTGTCAGCTCTCCTGTGTGGTGTAGTATATAGAGGATCTGTCAGCTCTCCTGTGTGGTGTAGTACATAGAGGATCTGTCAGCTCTCCTGTGTGATGTAGTATATAGAGGATCTGTCAGTTCTCCTGTGTGATGTAGTATATAGAGGATCTGTCAGCTCTCCTGTGTGGTGTAGTATATAGAGGTTCTGTCAGCTCTCCTGTGTGGTGTAGTGTATAGAGGATCTGTCAGCTCTCCTGTGTGGTGTAGTATATAGAGGATCTGTCAGCTCTCCTGTGTGGTGTAGTATATAGAGGATCTGTCACCTCTCCTGTCTGGTGTAGTATATAGAGGATCTGTCAGCTCTCCTGTGTGGTGTAGTATATAGAGGATCTGTCAGCTCTCCTGTGTGGTGTAGTATATAGAGGATCTGTCAGCTCTCCTGTGTGATGTAGTATATAGAGGATCTGTCAGCTCTCCTATGTGATGTAGTATATAGTGGATCTGTCAGCTTTCCTGTGTGGTGTAGTATATAGTGGATCTCTCGGCTCTCCTGTGTGGTGTAGTATATGGATGATCTGTCAGCTCTCCTGTGTGGTGTAGTATATAGTGGATCTGTCAGCTCTCCTGTGTGGTGTAGTATATAGAGGATCTGCTAGCTCTCCTGTGTGGTGTAGTATATAGAGGATGTGTCAGCTCTCCTGTGTGGTGTAGTATATAGAGGATCTGTCAGCTGTCCTGTGTGGTGTAATATATAGATGATCTGTCAGCTCTCCTGTGTGGTGTAGTATATAGAGGATCTGTCAGCTCTCCTGTGTGGTGTAGTATATAGAGGATGTGTCAGCTCTCCTGTGTGGTGTAGTATATAGAGGATCTGTCAGCTCTCCTGTGTGGTGTAGTATATAGAGGATCTGTCGGCTCTCCTGTGTGGTGTAGTATATAGTGGATCTGTCAGCTCTCCTGTATTGTGTAGTATATAGAGGATCTGTCAGCTCTCCTGTGTGATGTAGTATATTGAGGATCTGTCAGCTCTCCTATGTGATGTAGCATATAGAGGATCTGTCAGCTCTCCTGTGTGGTGTAGTATATAGAGAATCTGTCAGCTCTCCTGTGTGGTGTAGTATATAGAGGATCTGTCAGCTCTCCTGTGTGGTGTAGTATATAGAGGATATGTCAGCTCTCCTGTGTGGTGTAGTATATAGAGGATCTGTCGGCTCTCCTGTGTGGTGTAGTATATAGTGGATCTGTCAGCTCTCCTGTATTGTGTAGTATATAGAGGATCTGTCAGCTCTCCTGTGTGATGTAGTATATTGAGGATCTGTCAGCTCTCCTATGTGATGTAGCATATAGAGGATCTGTCAGCTCTCCTGTGTGGTGTAGTATATAGAGAATCTGTCAGCTCTCCTGTGTGGTGTAGTATATAGAGGATGTGTCAGCTCTCCTGTGTGGTGTAGTATATAGAGGATCTGTCAGCTCTCCTGTGTGGTGTAGTATATAGAGGATCTGTCGGCTCTCCTGTGTGGTGTAGTATATAGTGGATCTGTCAGCTCTCCTGTATTGTGTAGTATATAGAGGATCTGTCAGCTCTCCTGTGTGATGTAGTATATTGAGGATCTGTCAGCTCTCCTATGTGATGTAGCATATAGAGGATCTGTCAGCTCTCCTGTGTGGTGTAGTATATAGAGAATCTGTCAGCTCTCCTGTGTGGTGTAGTATATAGAGGATCTGTCAGCTCTCCTGTGTGGTGTAGTATATAGAGGATATGTCAGCTCTCCTGTGTGGTGTAGTATATAGAGGATCTGTCGGCTCTCCTGTGTGGTGTAGTATATAGTGGATCTGTCAGCTCTCCTGTATTGTGTAGTATATAGAGGATCTGTCAGCTCTCCTGTGTGATGTAGTATATTGAGGATCTGTCAGCTCTCCTATGTGATGTAGCATATAGAGGATCTGTCAGCTCTCCTGTGTGGTGTAGTATATAGAGAATCTGTCAGCTCTCCTGTGTGGTGTAGTATATAGAGGATCTGTCAGCTCTCCTGTGTGGTGTAGTATATAGAGGATATGTCAGCTCTCCTGTGTGGTGTAGTATATAGAGGATCTGTCGGCTCTCCTGTGTGGTGTAGTATATAGAGGATCTGTCAGCTCTCCTGTGTGGTGTAGTATATAGTGGATCTGTCAGCTCTCCTGTGTGGTGTAGTATATAGAGGATCTGTCGGCTCTCCTGTGTGGTGTAGTATATAGAGGATCTGTCAGCTCTCCTGTGTGGTGTAGTATATAGTGGATCTTTCAGCTCTCCTGTATTGTGTAGTATATAGAGGATGTGTCAGCTCTCCTGTGTGGTGTAGTATATAGAGGATCTGTCGGCTCTCCTGTGTGGTGTAGTATATAGAGGATCTGTCCTGTGTGGTGTAGTATATAGAGGATCTGTCAGCTCTCCTGTGTGGTGTAGTATATAGAGGATCTGTCAGCTCTCCTGTGTGGTGTAGTATATAGAGGATGTGTCAGCTCTCCTGTGTGGTGTAGTATATAGTGGATCTGTCAGCTCTCCTGTATTGTGTAGTATATAGAGGATGTGTCAGCTTCCTGTGTGGTGTAGTATATAGAGGATCTGTCGGCTCTCCTGTGTGGTGTAGTATATAGAGGATCTGTCAGCTCTCCTGTGTGGTGTAGTATATAGTGGATCTGTCAGCTCTCCTGTGTGGTGTAGTATATAGAGGATCTGTCGGCTCTCCTGTGTGGTGTAGTATATAGAGGATGTGTCAGCTCTCCTGTGTGGTGTAGTATATAGAGGATGTGTCAGCTCTCCTGTGTGGTGTAGTGTATAGAGGATCTGTCCTGTGTGGTGTAGTATATAGAGGATCTGTCAGCTCTCCTGTGTGGTGTAGTATATAGAGGATCTGTCAGCTCTCCTGTATTGTGTAGTATATAGAGGATGTGTCAGCTCTCCTGTGTGGTGTAGTGTATAGAGGATCTGTCCTGTGTGGTGTAGTATATAGAGGATCTGTCAGCTCTCCTGTGTGGTGTAGTATATAGAGGATCTGTCAGCTCTCCTGTATTGTGTAGTATATAGAGGATCTGTCAGCTCTCCTGTGTGGTGTAGTATATAGAGGATCTGTCGGCTCTCCTGTGTGGTGTAGTATATAGAGGATCTGTCAGCTCTCCTGTGTGGTGTAGTATATAGAGGATGTGTCAGCTCTCCTGTGTGGTGTAGTATATAGAGGATGTGTCAGCTCTCCTGTGTGATGTAGTATATAGAGGATCTGTCAGCTCTCCTGTGTGGTGTAGTATATAGAGGATCTGTCGGCTCTCCTGTGTGGTGTAGTATATAGAGGATCTGTCGTCTCTCCTGTGTGGTGTAGTATATAGTGGATCTGTCAGCTCTCCTGTGTGGTGTAGTATATAGTGGATCTGTCAGCTCTCCTGTGTGGTGTAGTATATAGAGGATGTGTCAGCTCTCCTGTGTGGTGTAGTATATAGAGGATCTGTCAGCTCTCCTGTATTGTGTAGTATATAGAGGATCTGTCAGCTCTCCTGTATGGTGTAGTATATAGAGGATCTGTCCTGTGTGGTGTAGTATATAGAGGATCTGTCAGCTCTCCTGTGTGGTGTAGTATATAGAGGATCTGTCAGCTCTCCTGTGTGGTGTAGTATATAGAGGATCTGTCAGCTCTCCTGTGTGGTGTAGTATATAGAGGATCTGTCAGCTCTCCTGTGTGGTGTAGTATATAGTGGATCTGTCAGCTCTCCTGTGTGGTGTAGTATATAGAGGATGTGTCAGCTCTCCTGTGTGGTGTAGTATATAGAGGATCTGTCAGCTCTCCTGTATTGTGTAGTATATAGAGGATCTGTCAGCTCTCCTGTATGGTGTAGTATATAGAGGATCTGTCCTGTGTGGTGTAGTATATAGAGGATCTGTCAGCTCTCCTGTGTGGTGTAGTATATAGAGGATCTGTCAGCTCTCCTGTGTGGTGTAGTATATAGAGGATCTGTCAGCTCTCCTGTGTGGTGTAGTATATAGAGGATCTGTCAGCTCTCCTGTATTGTGTAGTATATAGAGGATCTGTCAGCTCTCCTGTATTGTGTAGTATATAGACGATCTGTCAGCTCTCCTGTGTGGTGTAGTATATAGAGGATCTGTCAGCTCTCCTGTGTGGTGTAGTATATAGAGGATCTGTCAGCTCTCCTGTGTGGTGTAGTATATAGAGGATCTGTCGGCTCTCCTGTGTGGTGTAGTATGACTCGCCCAGGGGGAATATGGGTGACTCGGTACCCGGGCCTTTACCTTCTTCGGATGTCACGGGCCCGTACCCTGGGGTCACTCTTTAAAAAAAAAGGGTTTGTTAACAGTTTTGTCTCGTGACGCCACCTGTGGTTCCCGGCAATGAGTACCGGCGCTGCTGCAGACCTCTGAAGCAGATGTTAGGGCAGCTGGGTTGGCATGGCTCTCCACAGGCAGAGCACAGCTCCAGGGCAGTGTAGATGCAGATGGTGATGCTGGGCGTTGTAGTGCAGGAGCGATAGCGTTGTAGAAATAACTGACAGAAACAGTGGGGTGCAGTCATCCGAGTTTACTCATAGTTCTTTAGCTTCCTCAGGTGCACTGTACAGGTGTCAGCCTCCCATGTCGCGCTGCGTTTACCAGGCAGGGGCTCAGCACTCTCCCACGTACTTCAAGAGCACTTAACGGGACCCCCTTTCTGTATGTTCCTTTCTTAGCTGACTTCCCGCGGTGGGTCTTCTCCCTCCTGCCATGCGCCCCGCCACACAAAGTGCCGATCTGTTACCTTGAGATCCCTCTGGGCAACTTGAAGTTCCCGGACCTTGCTTGGTGCCCTTCACGGCGGCTTAGGTGAGGTTGTGGCAACTGCACAATGAAAGTTTTCCAGCCGAGACCTGAAGTAACTCGGCTAGTCCAGGGACCGGTTCCCTTCTTGCAGCCTGATCCCTCTGACACCTGGCAGATTCGGGCGTACGGGTGCCGTCCTGCACTCACCGTACCCCCTGGGATCCCTTAAGTTACTGGAGCCTTCCTCCCTAGCTCCCACTCCTCTCTCCTTCTTGGGCATGACAGGCCGAGCCTGCCTGCCGAGCAGAGCTCCTGCAGAGCCCCTGCTCCTCTCACTTCTCCTCACTGAATCCACCCCTACACATGGTGATGTGACGCTCTCAGCCCTGCCCTGGGAAGATGGGGGTACTCGGAGTCGGGTCAGATGTTGAGAACAGGGGTGCAGTCGTGGCCTGGACCCGTTCCTTGCCCAGGGCCGTCACATTGAAAATGATGCTAGGGCTTTCCGGGTTGAGTGGTAATTGTCGACTACGCCACCTGTGGTGTCTGGTGATGCGCCACCAGCGCAACTACAGTCCGCTGAGGCCTGGAGTCATGACGGCTAAAGTTCTCGCCGCTCCCTACAGGCGGAGCGCGGCCTTAAGGCCGGTAAAGCAGGATAAAGGGGGGGTAGTAGTGCGGCAGTAGGGACGCGGCGTCGCACGGAATGGCGCGTAATGAACAGTCCGGAGGCCATAGGGATGAATTTCCAAGGCTTTACTCACATTAGAGATGGCAGAAGGAAGGCGACTCCCTGCTCCCCACGGAGTCCTGCGGTCACCAGGGACCGGGGTCCGACAACCTCCGAGCAAGTCCAGCATTCAATCGGGACCCCGCACCTGAGTGTTCCTGAACTACAGACCGTATCCTCTCCTGTCTGTGTGTGTGTAGATAGGCCGGATCTCCCTCTGAACTCCTCTCAGAACAAGGGCACGGGTGGCAGCTCTGCTCCTTCCGATACCCGATGGGATCCTCTGGGCCTACCGGGCTTTAACAACCAGGACATGGAGTAGCAAGGTCGGGTGTCGGGGGCCGGTACCCCTCTTGCAGCTGGACTCCCTCTGAATATATCAGGTGGTGAGGACAGGTGGCGTACACTGCTCCGTCTGCATCCTCCCCGGGATCCATTTGCTGTGGAGCTACACTCTTTAGCTCCGGGCCTTCTTGGTCGTGGTCCTTGACCGGGTTGAGACATTCCTCGTCTGCAACCTGCCCCTCGTTCCAAGGCTGGGGTATGAGGGCTGTGTCTCCATCCACTGTAGGTTCACACGGGATCCACGTTCAGGGTGGGAGATCACAATACCTCACAGTAATTAACAGCACAAAGACCAAAACCAAAGATGGCTTTTTATTAAATATGAAATTTAAAGTGTCACTAAATTGTAAGTCCTCCACCCTCACCCACTAACTGGTTCCCCTCACTCTTGGTTCCCCAGTCTCCCTGTAACCAGGAGGGCAGCACCTGGTGCATACTAGCCCCCTCTGGTGGAGAAATGTGGTGTTGGATGCAAAGGTTGGGTCCCGACCATCACGCTGTTCTTACCTCGGAGGAGGAACACTACACTCCATTACAGAAGTGCAGCATCCCTGTGTCGGTCGAATCTTCAGGGGCGCCACAGTTCTACAGTGGGATGTGCTACATAATGAAGTTTCTCTTAAGGGGCACTTGGAAGGGAAGATGTCCTTATCACCCCGGTCAGTAAAATCTTTATAGTGGTGGCAGGATGAGCCTAACCTATCTCGAGGGGTTCCCTGGGTACTTAGGGTCACTAGAACAATTACCACAGATGCGAGTCCGAGAGGGTGGGGAGCCCATCTGGGAGATATGGTAGCCCAGGGGACCTGGTCAGATATCGAAAAGGGTCTCTCCTCCAATGCAAAAGAACTTCTGGCGGTAGACAAGGCGGTGAATAATTTCTTACCTTTCCTTCAGGGCCAGAATGTAAAGATCCTCTTGGATAATCTAGTTGCGGTAGCATATGTGAACCACCAGGGGGATACATGGTCAAGATCGCTGATGAGAGTGACAGATCATCTCTTCCAGATTACAGAAAGTCACCTCCTTTCCCTGATGGCCCTCTATATAAGGGAAAAAGAAAACATGAGAGCAGATTTCCCAAGCTGCTATCCTCTGATGCAAGGGGAATGGGAACTAAATCAAGGAATTTTTACCCAAATAGCCGAAGATGGGGGGGCCTCCGGTCAGGTAGATCCGTTTGCCACAAAACTAAATCGGAAGACAAAGATCTTGTGTTCCCTAAATCCCCTAGCTGTGGACGCTTTCCTGATTCGTTGGTATTTCAGCCTGGCGTATGACTCCTCCCCCCCTGGTTGGCTGTTCTTCTCATGGTAATAAGAAAGATCAGGGAGGACAAGGCCAGGGTTCTGCTGATCGCACCCTTTTGGCCCAGGAGGGTGTCCATCTACGATCCTTGGGTTCTTCCAGAGATTCCATATCTCCTTCTCCGGGGTCCGATATTCCATCCTCAAGCAACTGGCCTCCACTTGACGGTGTGGAACTTGAAAGGACACTGCCAAATCAGAAAGGTTTTTCCAAAGGTCTAGTAACCATTCTGCACAGGAGAAAACCTGTTACAACCCAGATTTATGCCACAAGTTGGAGAAAGTTTTTGTCTTTCTCTGGTTCTGGGGTTCATGGGGAGGGGGTGCCAATAGGACAAATCTTTGGAGTTTTTACAAAAAAGTCTTGAACTAGGGTTATCCACCAGCACCCTTAAAGTACAGATTTCTGCCTTGGGTGCCCTATATAGCTGTGATGTAGCTTGTAACTACTGGGTTTCTCGGTTCATTAAGGCAGCTTTTAGATCTAGACTCATTATTAAAAGCAGCTTGGTTCCCTGGTATTTAAATTTGGTTCTAAAGGCCTTGACTATCTCGCTGTTTGAGCTAATAGTCAGCAACCCTTAAATCCCTCTCTCTTAAGACCGCTTTAATATCTTTAACCTCGGCCAGGAGCATTAGTGACATCCAGGCCCTGTCTATGGCCTCGCCGTTTACTCAAATTCTGGATGATAGGCAGGATCTGGTCTAAAAATCACTCTCTCTCCCTAAGGTAGCTACTCGTTTCAACAGACTTCAGGAAGTCCTCCTACCCTCCTTTTGTCCACATCCTAGTAACCAGAAAGAGGTGGAGTTACATACGTTAGAAGTGAGGAGATGTCTGGTTAGGTAACATTCAGTTACCAAAAGCTTTAGGAAAGATAACT
The DNA here is from genome assembly GCF_046119375.1 of Phyllobates terribilis. Taxonomy (NCBI): domain Eukaryota; kingdom Metazoa; phylum Chordata; class Amphibia; order Anura; family Dendrobatidae; genus Phyllobates; species Phyllobates terribilis. The sequence continues at coordinate 211,828 of NW_027363102.1, read as the reverse complement.
CGTTGTTTATATCCTACCAAGGGACTAGGAACGGTCTAAGGTCACGAAGTCCACCATAGCTAGATGGAATTGGGAGGCCATTTCTCTATCATATACAGTATAGACCAAAAGTTTGGACACACCTTCGCATTTAAAGATTTTTCTGTATTTTCATGACTATGGAAATTGTACATTCACACTGAAGGCATCAAAACTATGAATTAACACATGTGGAATTATATACTTAATAAAAAAGTGTGAAACAACTGAAAATATGTCTTATATTCTAGGTTCTTCAAAGTAGCCACCTTTTGCTTTAATGATTGCTTTGCACACTCTTGGCATTCTCTTGATGAGCTTCAAGAGGTAGTCACCGGAAATGGTCTTCCAACAATCTTGAAGGAGTTCCCAGAGATGCTTAGCACTTGTTGGCCCTTTTGCCTTCACTCTGCGGTCCAGCTCACCCCAAACCATCTCGATTGGGTTCAGGTCTGGTGACTGTGGAGGCCAGGTTATCTGGCGTAGTCCCCCATCACTCTCCTTCTTGGTCAAATAGCCCTTACACAGCCTGGAGGTGTGTTTGGGGTCATTGTCCTGTTGAAAAATAAATGATGGTCCAACTAAACGCAAAGCGGATGGAATAGCATGCTGCTGCAAGATGCTGTGGTAGCCATGCTGGTTCAGTATGCCTTCAATTTTGAATAAATCCCCAACAGTGTCACCAGCAAAGCACCCCCACACCATCACACCTCCTCCTCCATGCTTCACGGTGGGAACCAGGCATGTAGAGTCCATCCGTTCACCTTTTCTGCGTCGCACAAAGACACGGTGGTTGGAACCAAAGATCTCAAATTTGGACTCATCAGACCAAAGCACAGATTTCCACTGGTCTAATGTCCATTCCTTGTGTTCTTTACCCCAAACAAGTCTCTTCTGCTTGTTGCCTGTCCTTAGCAGTGGTTTCCTAGCAGCTATTTTACCATGAAGGCCTGCTGTACAAAGTCTCCTCTTAACAGTTGTTGAAGAGATGTGTCTGCTGCTAGAACTCTGTGTGGCATTGACCTGGTCTCTAATCTGAGCTGCTGTTAAACTGCGATTTCTGAGGCTGGTGACGCGGATAAACTTATCCTCAGAAGCAGAGGTGACTCTTGGTCTTCCTTTCCTGGGGCGGTCCTGATGTGAGCCAGTTTCTTTGTAGCGCTTGATGGTTTTTGCAACTGCACTTGGGGACACTTTCAAAGTTTTCCCAATTTTTCGGACTGACTGACCTTCATTTCTTAAAGTAATGATGGACACTCATTTTTCTTTACTTAGCTGCTTTTTTCTTGCCATAATACACATTCTAACAGTCTGTTCAGTAGGACTATCAGCTGTGTATCCACCAGACTTCTGCACAACACAACTGATGGTCCCAACCCCATTTATAAGGCAAGAAATCCCACTTATTAAACCTGACAAGACATACCTGTGAAGTGAAAACCATTTCCAGTGACTATCTCTTGAAGCTCATCAAGAGAATGCCAAGAGTGTGCAAAGCAGTCATCAAAGCAAAAGGTGGCTATTTTGAAGAACCTAGAATATAAGACATATTTTCAGCTGTTTCACACTTTTTTGTTAAGTATATAATTCCACATGTGTTAATTCATAGTTTTGATGCCTTCAGTGTGAATGTACAATTTTCATAGTCATGAAAATACAGAAAAATCTTTAAATGAGAAGGTGTGTCCAAACTTTTGGTCTGTACATCTAGCGGCGAGGAAGGGCCAGAAGGGCTGAAGGCTCATTCCACCCGGGCTGTGGCGACCTCCTGGGCTGAGAAGACAGGTGTCTCGATAGAAGACATATTTAAGGCTGCTACCTGGTCCTGTCCCTCTACATTCCATAGACACAATAGGTTAGATATGGGTGTATCGGCTGACCTCACCTTTGGGAGAAGAGTGTTCCAGGCTGTGGTCCTTCAATAGATTACTTCATCTCTGTAATTCTCTCGTGGTGCTGTCATGGTCGACCGATAAAATATTAAATTACATACCGGTAATGGGATTTTTCGGAGACCATGACAGCACCCTTATATTCCCTCCTTTCACGTTTGTGGGAACACTCCCGTTTTATTAATTATAATCTCACACTCAGTAGGTTTCGTCTGGTATGGCAATTTTGTGATTGTTTGCTGTGTTTATTAACCTGGCGGTCCTCTCAATGCTCTGTAATCCAAACTGAGGCGGGAGAGAGGTGGCGCCCTTTTAAGCCTGTATGTTTCCTCTCCTTGGTGGGCGGATCCCCTCTCTCGTGGTGCTGTCATGGTCTCTGAAAAATCCCGTTACCGGTAAGTAACTTACGACTATTCATTTGATGGAGCAATCAAAAAGTTGTACCCCAAAATGGTATTAAAAACGGTCTTAGAAAATTGGAACACAAGCCAAACAATTTGTTTGCAAAGTTTAGAATTTTTTAAAAGCAGTAACATGTTTTTGTTTTCTTCTGCACCATTTCACTTTATTTGGAATTCATTGCCCTTTTTTTTCTATATGTTGCACAGTAAAGTGAATGGCGTCTTTCAAAAATGCTGTAATTTTGTCCCACAAAGTACACCTCAACCCTGCTGTATTGAATAGTGTCTGTGTTATTCACTATGTGATATGTGTTTTTTTATTGTATACTAATGTATAGTGACTAGTGATGATCGAGCGTGTTCTATGAACCCATTCAGCGAGCACGCTAACAGCCGTGATACTTGCAGGCACGGCGACCTTAAAAGAAATGCCGAGCATGCCAAAATACTCGGCGAGCACCCGAGCGTGCTTGCCGAAGGGGTTGATAGAACACGGTCGATCATCACTAATAGTGACCAGATGCCTCTAAGGAATCTTTTTTGGCCTCTGTTTTACTGGTGCTTGAAGTGCAATTTTTTGTAGCTCTAATGATTAAGTAATATGCAACTATGTGAACTGCAATTGCCAATTAACAATTTAAGGGAATCCATCAGATATACCCCTCCCTCCAATTCCCATTCATGACCATGCAGGATTTGGAAAGCTAAATCCATAGACACCTCTATATCTTTTATCTGTTGCTGCATTTCTGAGTGCTCTGGGTGTAACGGAGCACTAACCAAGCCTCAGCCTTCCAAGGTTGCTTCCCTGCCCAGCACCAGCCTCTGTATCTTGATTGATAGCTCACTGTCAGTTTTTTGGGACGTCAGGCACCAAGCAAGGAAAATCAGTGAGCTAGACACTAGCACTGGGAACTTTCCCTCCGTACACGCAAAACATAAACCAAAAAAAAAGCAATTTGGCACGTTACTTAATTTATGTAGATTTATAGAATGAAATGTTGGATTTCGCATGAGCTCGATCCTTGTTTTTCACAGAACTCATATCTATTATAGTCTAGGGCTGTTCACATATTTCTGCGGACCGCGTATTTTTCACTGAAACACGTTGACCTGTCGAATTTTGATCCAAATCAAAGTTTAGAGTTTCTCGGATGCAAAACAAAGCTGATGAAAGTCTGAATGAGGCCTTACTCTATTATTTATTTTTTAAGCAGCGTTTATTCCAGGCTGCTGTACACATGAAGAGGGTTTACACACCTAAAATACATATATAAAACACAGAAACAAGCTACCATTGACAGACTAGTATGGAGGGAGACACTGCCACTACGAGCTAACAGTGTGGATTCTGGTGTCTCGCTCCTTCCCTCAGGTTGTATGCCAAAAGACTCCTCCAATAAGCAAGTTCTGGACAAGCTGCAGGTGGAGAGGGAGCGCGGGATTACGGTGAAGGCCCTGACTGCGTCTCTGTTTTACACTTACGAGGGAAAGAAGTATCTCCTGAACCTGATCAACACTCCGGTGAGTGTGACGTTTCTTCTTGATTTGTTTCTCTGTGCTCTTGTTGCGGATGTTCAACTGGTCACGGCGGTCGCATGACCTGTCACATAACTAAATGATGTCATGGAAGGTCCTTTCACTCCACCGCGAGCCATACAAGAGACCAGACGCAGTGGAGAAAAGACCGGGGGCCATCAGAAGGTAAGTATAATGTTATTTTCTCCAATCCCCTCCATGACAGCACACCTGGAGGTAGCATCCCCATCCTAATTAGGGACAGGAAAACAAGAGGTTAAATAGCCCCTTCCCCCAACAATCCCCAGTGTTTTCCTGTCCCTATGGGATGAAGAGGTTACCTGGGGTGCCTGCGGCCGGCAAGCAGGGCCCTATTAAATTTACCTGCCGGGCTGCAGGGAGCGATCGCCTCCGACCTTCCTTCCTTTGCAGCTCCCGTGTCTCCTTGAGAGCGGGACCCCCCCCACACACACTCGCCTGCGTGTAAAGCCGAGTAGGGTTTTGGGGGCTGGGGGCCTCCTGTTGCTCCCCGGCCGGAGTCTCCTCTGTCCTCCATGGCGGCGTGCCGGAAGTCAGGCTTTTGGCCAGCGGGACGTCACTTCTGGTGCGTTCCACCGTGGAACGCATGGGGCTGCGGCGGGAAATTCAAAAGGAGAAGCCGCGGTTTGCCCTGAAAATGAGGATCCTTCACTAGATAGGTGAAAATTTGGCACTGGATCTCGGTCTCCCCTATAAAAGACCCAGATGAGAAGACTCCATTAAGGTAGGACAGAATATTCTGCTACTATGGAGGGTGCTGTTCCAAAGCCTGCGTCTGCAGAGCCCAGCGCTAACCCGGCCCCAGTAAGTACTAGGTCCTAGGTTATTCCCCACTCTCTTTTGAGCAGGATCCTAAATATATTTTAAATCTCCCCTTTTTTTATTTTTAATTTAGGGAGACAAGGATCCTGCACCGACAGTGGGAGAAAGCACTACAGTTCGCAAATGTGCCATCTGTATAAAAAAGCTAGCTTCAGGGCATAAGAAACCCCTCTGCTGGAAATGCACTGACAACATTGTGAAGGAAGAACAGCCTTCCCTTATGGAAGAAGTCAGGGGAATGGTTCGGCAGGAAATACAATCTTCCCTAGCCTCCTTCTCACAAGCCAGAGCTGAAGGTCCATCTCCCCCCAAAAGGAGAAAATATACGGTTAGGGAGACCTCTGATTCAGAATTAGGGTCTATGGAGGAACCGGAAGAAGGGGTCCTAAGTGAAGATCATGAGGAAGATAGGAAATATTACTTTTCGTCTGAGAATATGGAGGAATTGTTGTCGCAGGTGAGAGACACGATGCAGGTGGAAGAGGAGAAGGAAACCAGTACAGTTCAGGATGAAATGTTTGGCGGTCTGAAATCCAAGAAGAAGGTAGTGTTCCCTGTGCATGACAACATTTGGAGTCTTATTTTGGATGAATGGGAGTCACCTGAGAAAAGGCTTAGTATGGCAGGAGAAATGAAGGATAGATTCCCTCTAGATGAAAAGGCGGCTAAGCTATGGATGGAAGTCCCGAAGGTTGATGTACAGGTGGCAAGGGTTGCGAAGAAAACAACCCTTCCCTTTGAAGACTCGTCACAGCTCAAAGATCCTATGGATAGGAAGATGGAAAGCCTTCTAAGGAAAGCATGGGAAACATCGGCGGCTTCACTGAAGACTAATATCGCTTCAACTTGTGTAGCTCGTTCCATGTTCCTCTGGCTCCAACAACTAGAGGAACATCTCTGGAAAGGTACCACTCAAGAGGACCTCCTAGCATCTCTTCCTTTTCTGCAGAAGGCCACTGGATTCCTAGCGGATGCCTTGGCGGAGTCGGTCAAGATTGCGGCAAGATTGGCAGCATTATCAAATTCTACGAGAAGAGCTTTGTGGTTGAAGATGTGGAATGGGGACAACGCATCAAAATCTAAGCTTTGTTCCATTCCATTTAAAGGAGAGTATATGTTTGGGGCGGTCCTAGACGAGTTGTTGGAGAAAGCATCCGACAAGAAGAAGTCTCTGCCAGAGCCAAAGAATCCAAAAAGTTTCAGAAAGAGACCATTTCTTCTCCCTCAACAACAACAGCAGCAAGCATTTCAGTACAGAGGCAAGGGTAAAACTGGTCGCTGGAGTTACACAAAAGGGGGAAGAGGTAGGAATATCTTTCAAGGTTCTAGGCAGGACAGACAATGACGCCAAGAAGGTAGGAGGCAGAATTGCGAGCTTCCTTCCTCAATGGCAGCTTATTGATTGGAAAAGGATTTGTCGTGGCAACAGTAGACCAGCCAGAGGCTTACTACCACGTGCCAATTCATCCGGATTACAGAAAATTTCTCAGATTTGCTGTAACTCAGAACCGAGAGGTACTTCATTTTCAATTCAATGTACTCCCCTTCGGCATTTCGTCAGCACCCCGCCTGTTTACAAAGATCATGGCAGAGGTAGTAGGTTTATCTAAGGAAACTGAATATCTGCATCGTCCCATATTTAGACAATTTTTTGGTGATGGTTCCCTCGGTTTCAAGTTTGGAAAGAGACCTCCAGATGACCCTCCAGATCCTGGAATCCTTGGGATGGTTGATAAACTACCAAAAGTCAGATCTGATTCCCTCCACCAGGAAGACCTCCTTGGGAATTCTCCTGGATTCTCAGCAACAAGCCTCTTTTCTGCCAAAAGAGAAGCAGATTCAGTTGAGGTCGAAAGTTTATGCACTAAAGAACCAGAGCGGAGTGTCATTAAGATTCGCCATGTCCGTCCTCGGGTCCATGACCTCATCTATTCAGGCGGTACCTTGGGCTCAAGCGCATTCAAGGGTCCTTCAAAACTACATCCTTTCCTGTTGGGACAGATCTCCAAGTTCCCTCTCCAACAGAATTCATCTGCCAGAGAAGGTGAAAGCATCTTTAAATTGGTGGCTCTGTCCAGGAAATCTGGAGAAAAGTTCAGCATGGATTCAACTTCCCTTGTTATCCGTCAAAACAGACGCAAGCAAAAGGGGATGGGAGCAGTAGTCTCCCACGTGGCCTTCCAAGGGGTCTGGTCGCAAGAAATAGCAGAGCAGTACTCAAACTTAAGAGAAATGAAAGTGGTGGAAGAAACCCTATGGGCAGCCACTACTGTGCTTCAGGGGTCGCATGTCAGAGTCTACTCGGACAATATGACAACTGTAGCCCACTTGAGACATCAGGAAAGTACAAGAAACAGGAGGTTACAGATGATCTCCGAAAGGATCTTCCACTGGGCGGAGCATAATCTACTATCCTTATCGGCTCTGCATCTGAGGGGCTCCGACAACTATCATGCAGATCTTCTGAGCAGAAAAGACATTCATCCAGGGGAGTGGAGCATGAACTCGAAGATATTTCAGATGATTGTTCAAAAGTGGGAATACCCAGATGTGGACCTGTTTGCGAACCAGGAAAACGCAAAAGTAAGAGCCTTTTTCTCTTTGAAACCCGAGGATTCAGCAACAGGGATAGATGCATTCGCTCACCCTTGGAAAGTTGGGCTCGCTAATGCTTTTCCGCTGATTCTGTTAATACCAAGGACTTTACAAAAAATCAGGTCGGAAGGGGTCAAGACTATCCTAATAGCTCCAATGTGGCCAAAAAGAGCATGGTTCGGAACATTGAGCAGTCTAAGAATGGATGATCCATTGATGCTTCCTCGAATCCACGATCTGCTGCATTAGGGCCAGATTTTCCATCCGGCCCCTCAGAATTTGGCTCTAGCTGCTTGGCTTCTGAGACCGCCCTCTGAAAAGCCAGAGGCTTCTCAGTACAGGTGATCCAAATGTGGCGCCCTGCTGTGCATTGGTGCCACAGAACCCAGAAGGGTGCATGGATGGATTTCTCCACAAGAGGCCCTCACTACATACAAACACCTCTACCTTCCAACTCATACCAGCAGAGGGAGCCCAGATAGAGAGAGAGCCTGAGAACGTGCCGATGCTCAGATAGCGGTGAAGACGCAGCACGTCAGCTGCCTAGTAGTGAGGGCCCCGAGTGTGGCCGACGGCAAGGAGAAAAAGGGGAGTGAAACCAAGGGGGCAGAGGAGCACAATAAGCTCACCCCGTTATATCTACCGGACACCGGGTCCGCACCTACAGGGACCCTTTACACCCAGTGGGGATAACCGGAATCCCAGGAGGACTACAAGTCCCTGGCAAACCTGAAGGCTAGACACACACAGGATCAGGAACCACGAAGGCCCCGACGTCCAGGAAAAGTGGTTACCAACCAGAGGTCCTGTTTCTGAGCATCTGGTGAAGTAAAAGCAGGACACATAAGCTATGCCCAGTTGCAGGCTGGCCAGGAGCATACATAGGGACAGACACGGATCAGGAGGCCCTATACCCGCTCCCTGGGGAGAAGTCCAAAAGTGCGCCCTTCATCTGGAGTACCCTGGACCGTACCTAACAGCTGTACCAGTAAAGGTAATGAAGCAAATCCCCTGTCTCTGTCCGTTACTCCTGCTGTGCCATCGCTTTCCCTGCACCACAACGCTCAGCGCAACCTGCATCATTTATACTGCCCTGAGGCCTGCTGCACCTGTGGGGAGCCGTTCCATCTCAAGCTGTCCTGACATCTGCCTCGGAGGACTGTTGCAGCGCTGGTGATCCTCACCAGACACCACAGGTGGCGTCACGACAAATTCCCTACAAATAATTCCTTTTGGCACTGACCGCCCTGGGCCAGCCACCGCGATAATCCCCGCAGGCAGTCTTAGGCCCGGCTGCCGGGTGCCCCGCGACACCCCTGGGGGCGAGTCACATACACTGCAGAAAAGCAGAAAACCAGTCACAAATTCCATCTATGGAAAAATCTAGAAAGCTTTCAAGCTATGGTATGAGCCTCGTCCATTAGATCCCTTTCGGCCTGACGTGGCCAGAATCTTGGATTTCCTACAGAACGGTCTGTCTAAAGGATTAAGACCAAGCACGCTGAAGGTCCAAGTCTCGCCTTTATGTTCCTATTTTGATGCTGATTTGGCCCAAAACAGATGGATTAAGAGGTTCATGATAGCTGCTTCTCGGATTAATCCAACAAGAGCTAAAATAGTTCCACCTTGGGATCTCAACGTAGTTCTTAGAGGTCTAACTATGCATCCTTTCGAGCCAATAGCCGAGGCACACATAGACAAATTGTCTTGGAAAGCGGCATTGCTTGTAGCTCTGACTACAGCCAGAAGAGTGAGTAAAATCCAAGCCCTGTCTATCAGAGAGACTTATTGTCGTATTTTGGAGGACAGGATCATCCTCCAGTTGGATCCTTCTTTTCTACCTAAAGTGTCGTCTAATTTTCATATGTCTCAGCCCATAATTCTTCCGTCATTCTGTCAAAATCCATCAAATAGCAAGGAAGAAGAATTCCACGCGTTGGATGTAAGAAGGACTATAATCCGCTATTTGAGGCAGACTGAAACCTGGAGGAAGGATCAGAACCTATTTGTCCAATATGGAGGCCCCAATAAAGGAAAGCAAATTGCAAAAATACGCTAGCAAATTGGATTAAGAAAGCAATTTGTGAAACATACATAGTTCAAGATTTGCCTCCTCTGGAATCCTTGAAAGCTCTTTCTACTAGAGCTATGTCGGTCTCCTGGGCGGAAAAAGCTAGTGCATCCATTGAGCAGATTTGCCGGGCAGCTACATGGTCGTCTGTCCATACCTTTGCTAAGCATTATAGACTAGATGTAATATCTAATAGAGACTTAGCATTTGGAAGGAAAGTCCTTCAGGCTGTTGTCGCTCCCTAAAATTCATTCTTTGGTATTACTCCAGGTGTGCTGTCATGGAGGGGATTGGAGAAAATAGAATTAGACTTACCAGTAATTCGGTTTCTAAGACCCTCCACAACAGCATGGGTAGTTCCCTCCATCTCTTTATTGATTGGAAAAATCCTTAGTGTTAATAAATATTTAGAGCATTCATACTGTGTGGTCCTTTGAAAACACTGGGGATTGTAGCAGGGAGGGGCTATTTAACATCTTGTTTTCCTGTCCCTAATTAGGATGGGGAGGCTACCTCCAGGTGTGCTGTCGTGGAGGGTCTTAGAAACAGAATTACCGGTAAGTCTAATTCTATTTTTCTTTTTTTACCATTTTTATTCTTTTTTTCAACTATTAACTTGGTCACACTATATAAATACATGCCGGTTGCAAGGATTTATATAGCGTGACCAAGTTGTCAAGCACTTTCCAAGTGATGCTAAAATCGCTTGGAAAGCAGTTGACAACCCGCATGCGGACATGCATGTGAAAAATGCTTCACTTACGTTTGTCCCTGGCAGGAAAAACGCATGTAAAATCTGCATGCGTTTTTTCTGCCAGGGAGATGCAGAAACACTCAGGAAAAATCCGGAGCATTTCTGCATCGTGGGCATGTGGCGCCCCTGAGGGTTCAGTCGCCACAGAGGTACTGCACCTCACCCAGAGGTGTGGTGTCTCCCTTCACTCAGGTAAGATGGGAGTGCTGCAGAGAACCCCCCAAAACACCTGCATCCAACATTACACTGCTTCAGACCGGCTGGAAGGGCAACATGCAGAGCGCAGCTGCTGAGCCCTGTCCCTGGCTGGAGTGGGGGAAACCCAAAGGTAGGGGGAACCAGTAGTGGGTGTGGGTGGAGGAAGCAGTTAGAAGGAGCACACAGTAGGTATATAATGGGAAGCAATCTTAGGGTGGCAGTTCAGAACAGAATGGTCAGTCAGTACAGTACAGACGGTCAGTGAGGACTGTCTGGGAGCAGAGGCTCAGCAGGAGCTCTGCTCCACAAGAAGGGCCCGGGATAGAGGCCCCGGAGGGGAGCAGGGAGTAGACTCCATTCTAAGAAGGGATCCCAGGGGTACGGCGCGTGGAGGACAGCACCCGTACACCCCGCATCTGTCAGAAGACAGGGATCGGTTGCTGCATTCTAATCTCCAGGGGGTGAGGTTGGTCCCGGATCCGACGTATAGGAAGGACTTCAGCATACCCGAGCGGGATTGAGAGTGGGCAGCGCAGGGCAGCAGGGAGAAGGACCTAGTGTGAAGACGGTCAAAGTAGGAACACGAGAAAGTGGGGTTCTGCCAAGCATTCCTAAACTTCCTGAGGAAGGATTGAACCCCTGCCAGGGTGACCACGGCGCAACGTGGGAGGTCTTCACCTGTAACGTGCACTTGTGTGTTTCCTGAAGAACTGTGAATAAAAATCTTGGACGACTGCACTGAGTTGCCTCCGTCTATTCCTTCACTGGTGTCATTTCCCTCCCTGCACTATAACGCCCAGCGCACCCTCCATCAATTTACACTGCCCTGAGGCCCGCTCCACCTGTGGGGAGCCGTTCCATCTCTAGCTGCCCTAACATCTGCCTCAGAGGACTGTTGCAGCACTGGTGATCCTCACCAGACACCACAGGTGGCTTCACGACAAATCCTATAAATAATCCCTTTTGAACTGACCGCCCCAGGCCAGCCACCGTGATATTCCCCAAAGCAGCCATAAGGCCCGGCTGCCGTGTGCCCCGCGGCCCAGGGGGCAGCGAGTCACCACTTGGCGTCACGAACAGGATATGTGACCAGCCCGCCATCTGCGGGTAATGTGCGCCTAAAGAAGTGTTTTCTGCCTTGAATGTGGCGCCCGCCCCAGAAGAACGGGCACCATTATGTGCGTGCTAAAGAACAACAGAATGGAACCTCCCGCCGTGGGCCGAGTCCCAGAATGGCGCCAAAAGCAGGCCCTGCCCCTTGCAACAGTGACTGTCCGCATAGATGTGTCCGTCAAAGCGGGGAGGCCGACACAGGGAGTGACCGACAGCAAAGTGCCATGGGACCGCCCCCGAAAGAGGAGAGGAGGTGGAGAGAAGCTGCGTAAAGACCGGGAGGTGTCAGGCCGAGCTGACGCAGTCGCGGGAGCAGGTAGGAGTGATGTCCCTTTCCCAAATGTGGCTGGCGCTGCTTCATCCCTGGTCCCCCTGCAGCCTGAGGCTGATGACCAGGCTGGGTCAGCCTGCAGAAACCAGGGGTTCCCCCGGAGGGGGCCCCACTGTTAAACTGTTTTAGTTAACTGGACTGTACATAAGTTGCCCGGAAGGGTGCAGTTGACTTCATGTTTGCTACCCAGTTACCCGTCAGGGTACAGAGACTGACAGGCTGAGGACTGTGAGAAGCCGGACGTTGACATTGTACATAGTTTAGCACTTCTTAAAGTGCATCCTATTGGTTTTATAATTACAAATATACCTCAGAACAAAAACCCGTTTGGCGTGGCGGAAGACGAGGTCCAGGATTGGATCGTCTATGCCCTGCAGCCATGCCCAGGGCCTACGTTGAGGGTTTGTGGACGGGTCCCTCATGCTGCTACTGTTGCACCCTGGTGCTGGAACTGTCTTGAAAATTGTTTTATATGACAATGCTCTTATGATGTTTTATAATGTAACCAGTAACATTAAAAGAAATGTGCCTCCCATAAAGGGAAGAAATGTTGTTTTATGGTCTTATATGCGGATGCATCTTAAAAATTTTGCATGTCAGTTATGCCTGGTTTTGCTCTGTTCCAGCCCGCGGACGTGCTGTGTTTTACCGGGGGGGGGAATGTGGCGCCCCTGAGTGTTCAGTCGCCACAGCGGTACTGCACCTCTCCCAGAGGTGTGGTGTCTCCCTTCACTCAGGTAAGATGGGAGTGCTGCACGGAACCCCCCAAAACACCTGCATCCAACATGCAGAGTGCAGCTGCTGAGCCCTGTCCCTGGCTGGAGTGGGGGGAACCCAAAGGTAGGGGGAACCAGTAGTGGGTGTGGGTGGAGGAAGCCGTTAGAGGGAGCACTTATACAGTAGGTATATAATGGGAAGCCATCTTAGGGTGGCAGTTCAGAACAGCATGGTCAGTCAGTCTACCATTGGGCCATATAAGACGTTCTTCATCTCCCGTTGCAGTGGGGTTTTTATTTGTCAAAAAAAAAGACTGGGGGTTGCGCCCCCGCCTTGATTTTCGCGAGTTTAATCGGATCACGGTCTGGGATGCATATCCTCTCCCTCTCATCCCCGACCTCTTTAGAAAAAAATTTGGCTCCTACGATTTGATTAAACTAGACCTCAGGGGGGCTTATAATCTCATTCACATTGAGGAGATGAGTGGAAGATGGCCTTCAATACTCCTGAGGGGCACTATGAAAAGCTTGTGATGACATTTGGGATGACTAATGCTCCCGCTTTCTTTCAACACTGTTAGTGACATTTTTAGTCATCTGGCAGGTAGATCACAACAAACCAATCTTGATTACATATTAATTTATTTACCTCCAGTCACATCAGGTACATGTCAGGCAGGTCTTACAGATACTCAAAGATAATAAATTATTTGTCAAACCAGAGAAATGTATGTTCTCCATTCAGGGTTAGTTCTTATCATTCACCGTTTTTGCATGGATCTGGCCAAAGTCCGGACGATACTGGATTGGTATTATATTCAAGACTTAAAGGCGTTACAAAGTTTTTTGGGTTTCGCCAGCTACTACTGTAAGTTCATCAAAAACTTTTCGGTAGTGGCCAAACCTCTGATGGACGATTTTGCCAAATAGAAAAAAAAAATAAAGATTTTATTATTTTACTTTCCATTCTTGTAGCTAAACACAATCCAGCTAAGTTTAAAATTGAAATGAAGCCCCTATACCCCCCTGTCTAGGTGCTTCTGTACCAACTCCTCCCTGGTCCAGGATGGTCTCTATATCACGGCCTCCAGCAATAACCTATTGACACATGATTGTGGCAGCCCTCACGTGCTGATATATCACACTGCCAATAGAAGTGGGAAGCGGCACAGAAATCACAAAATAAAGGCAGTGTTTGTGGTAATGCAAGAATCCAGCAAGCAGAGTAATCCACACGTCATACAACAGCCCAACATGGGTGATGAAAAGCTGCGTCTTCAGGCGTCTGTGTAAGAACATCACATTTTTGTTTTCCTTCCAGAATAAGCACCAAATGGAATAGCTGAATGCCAGGATACAGAGACCGGCGGGGGGCAGGGAAGCGCAGTCCGCTGGATTTTGTGCTGGTTTCACAAGCGGTCACCCTGCAGTTTTCTCCGGATAATGCTGTGGAGACTATTCACAACACATCTAATAATTGTGAACCTTCCACTCACATGTTTATTATCTTGTCCGCTGGTCAGACTGGGGGGGATGAAAGCTGTACAAGGGATGAAGAATGATCCTTATTACATATAATGGGTGCACTGAGCGATTGTGAAAAGTCGCAGAGGACTGAGAGCAGAAGGGCAGAGGGTTTCCTCTTCCTCACAGGGACCAGCACAGAAGCCGGAGCAGAAGGGCAGAGGGTTTCCTCTTCCTCACAGGGACCAGCACAGAAGCCGGAGCAGAAGGGCAGAGGGTTTCCTCTTCCTCACAAGGACCAGCACAGAAGCCGGAGCAGAAGGGGAGACAAGGGCTGAGCCACTTACACAGACAGAAAGCTGAGGAGAGGAGGACATGTTATTACTCCAGGATCCGCTCCATTCATTCCCTATGTGGCATTCAAGCGCTGAGCTCGGCTTTTCCGGAGCCCCATAGAGAATGAATGGAGCTGCAGTTGATCCCTGACTTTCCACTCCTTCCCGATCAGACGATGGCTCGCAGCGGTCAGACCCCACGATCAGTAAGTGATCACCGAGCCTGTGGATAAGTGATAACTTGTTTTCTTCAGACATCCCCTTTAAGTAATGGAGCATGCCAGCAGAGAAGGTGGGAGGAGGCGCTGGTTACAGGGGAGACTTTACCTCTGGAGGCCGCATATAGGGCATGTGAGGGGCGGACACTTCCCATATTCATCATTACTGAACCCCTGCTCTGTGCGGCTCTTATCTGAGCTGCAGGAGATGCAGCAGTTACTAATCAGCCGCTCTCCGTTCACTTGCAGCCGTCCGAGCTCTGCTGTGCCTGTTAGGGGTGAAGTTAGGGTCCTTCGAGGCATCTACTATGCAGCCTGCACAGCAGATCACAGCCCGAGCACAGCGTCTCCGGGTAAATCTCCACCTTGTGAGTTGCTTCTTGTGCAGCAGCCCCATGCAAGTTGCTCTGCTCTCCTCGGCCAGCTCCTGCTTAATACTGAGCTCCTCTGCCCAATCTAGGAGCTCAACAGCCCTGATCACGTCAGTGGTAGCCCAGCGCTGCTGGATCAGATTTACAAATGGCAAACTAATCAGCCCTAGGTATTTCTAATATGTGCAGAGCAGGCGACATAAGTCTGACCGGTGTCCTCATAGACCTTTCCTCAGCCGGGGTCTAATAGGAGCAGTAAGATGGCCGTCATGGGGTCCATTGTTAGATCTCAGCTGCCATAGAAACTCATTGGCACCATGATCATGCCTCCCTCTCCTGTCTAAAGTGCCTAAATGCTGTGGAAGCCCCCTACTGTGTCATACAATGGATTAAGCTGCCAGGATCAAGGTTGGCTCCACTGTGGGCAGCTGAGGCAGGAGCAGGACTGTGTTACACAGCCACACTTCTGCCGCAGATCTTGTAAGGACCTGCCTGATGATAATGTGTCCTATAGAGCAGGTCTTGGTACCGGACTGCCCTGTACATATTTACCACTAGCTGGGAACCAGTTACTTACAAGGTCTAGTTTCGGATGTGTTTCCAGGATCTGTAGTTATCAGCATTTTATCCTTAAGGCCGAGTTATAATATCACTGTAACACTCTCGCCCTGTACCTGTATGCCTGCCCTGTGTGCTGCACAAAAGTATATAACAAAATGTGTGTACACAGATATCTATCTCCTGAATGGTATTACTGCTAGATCTCCTGTACATAGAAATATGAGGTTCTTAGCGCACATTTTGAGCAAATTGTGCGAGCCCATCTGCCAACGTCAAGGCGACCTCTTCAGATGGGTCCCTACACTAACATTACACTAACTTACTAACTGGGACTAGTTTTTTGTATTATTATTATTACCACCATTTTTACTATTTATTATTATTGCATTAATGCAATTAATTGTAACTGTTATAAAACTAATTAAAAAAAATGTAATTCTAATTTTTTTTTATTAATCTTGTGATTCTAATAATGGTATTACTAAAATCCCTATGCCTAAAGCTGTTGATCCAGAAGAAGGCAAAAACCCCAGGACACCTTCAGCCAATTTGTGTCATAGGGGAAAAATTCCTTCTTGACCCCGGCAAAAGGCGATCAGTCCTAGGACCCTGGATCAAACCTAATAATGTTATTACAAGTTATATAATATTACACTAATTATTGTACTACTGGAGTTATTTTAATTTGTTTTTATAAATCTATTTGATATGGTTATTATTACATTGTGCTATCTTATTACAGTATTATTCTTCTTTCCTTTCACTACTAATACTGCCCTAAACCTACAGTGTTGATCCAGAAGAAGGCAAAAACCCCAGGACACCTTCAGCCAATTTGTGTCACAGGGGAAAAATTCCTTCTTGACCCCGGCAAAAGGCGATCAGTCCTAGGACCCTGGATCAAACCTAATAATGTTATTAGAAGTTATATAATATTACACTAATTATTGTACTACTGGAGTTATTTTAATTTGTTTTTATAAATCTATTTGATATGGTTATTATTACATTGTGCTATCTTATTACAGTATTATTCTTCTTTCCTATCACTACTAATACTGCCCTATACCTACAGTGTTGATCCAGAAGAAGGCAAAAACCCCAGGACACCTTCAGCCAATTTGTGTCACAGGGGAAAAATTCCTTCTTGACCCCGAGAAAAGGCGATCAGTCCTAGGACCCTGGATCACACTGCTATTCTACCTACTACTATTACTACTGTTATTTTATTACTTTCTTACTATTATCACTAGTATTATTACTCATATTACACTAATATGGATATACTACCACTATATTACTACCATCCCTTTCCCCCTAGGGATCTTAAGGTGCAGTTCTGTCCTCCTCCTCCTATTCTGTCCTCCTCCTCTTCCATCCTCCTCCACTTCCGTCCTCCTCCTCTTCCGTCCTCTTCCTCTTACGTCCTCCTCCTCTTCCGTCCTCCTCCTCTTCCATCCTCCTCCTCTTCCGTCCTCCTTCTCTTCCGTCCTCCTCCTCTTCTGTCCTCCGCCTCTTCCGTCCTCCGCCTCTTCTGTCCTCCGCCTCTTCCTTCCTCCGCCTTTTCTGTCCTCCGCCTCTTCCGTCCTCCTCCTCTTCCGTCCTCTTCCTCTTACGTCCTCCTCCTCTTCCGTCCTCCTCATCTTCCGTCCTCCTCCTCTTCGGTCCTCCTTCTCTTCCGTCCTCCCCCTCTTCCGTCCTCCGCCTCTTTTGTCCTCCGCCTCTTCCATCCTCCGCCTCTTCCATCCTCCGCCTCTTCCGTCCTCCTTCTCTTCCATCCTCCTCCTCTTCCGTCCTCCTCCTTTTCCGTCCTCCTCCTCTTCTGTCCTCCTCCTCTTCCATCCTCCGCCTCTTCCGTCCTCCATCTCTTCCGTCCTCCGCCTCTTCCGTCCTCTTCCTCTTCCGTCCTCCTCCTGAGACGTAATAAATAGCATTAAAGCTGCAGTAATTGTTTATATTATATATACACACTGCTCAAAAAATAAAGGGAACACTCAAATAACACATCCTAGATCTGAATGAATGAAATATTCTCATTGAATACTTTGTTCTGTACAAAGTTGAATGTGCTGACAGCAAAATCACACAAAAATCATCAATAGAAATCAAATGTATTAACCAATGGAGGCCTGGATTTGGAGTCACCCCCAAAATTAAAGTGGAAAAACACACTACAGGCTGATCCAATTTTGATGTAATGTCCTTAAAACAAGTCAAAATGAGGCTCAGTATTGTGTGTGGCCTCCACGTGCCTGTATAACCTCCCTACAATGCCTGGACATGCTTCTGATGAGGTTGCGGATGGTCTCCTGTGGGATCTCCTCCCAGACCTGGACTAAAGCATCCACCAACTCCTGGACAGTCTGTGGTGCAATGTGACGTTGGTGGATGGAGTGAGACATGATGTCCCAGATGTGCTCAATGGGATTCAGGTCTGAGGAACGGGCGGGCCAGTCCATAGCTTCAATGCGTTCATCTTGCAGGAACTGCTGACACTCTCCAGCCACATGAGGTCTGGCATTGGGCACAACCCCCATCTGTGGACGTCTGGCCCTCATCCCACTCTCATGGAGTCGGTTTCTAACAGTTTATGCAGACACATGCACATTTGTGGCCTGCTGTAGGTCATTTTGCATGGCTCTGGAAGTGCTCCTCCTGTTCCTCCTTGCACAAAGGCGGAGGTAGGGGTCCTGCTGCTGGGTTGTTGCCCTCCTATGGCTCCCTCCACGTCTCCTGGTGTACTGGCCTGTCTCCTGGTAGCGCCTCCAGCCTCTGGAACTACGCTGACAGACGCAGCAAACCTTCTTGCCACAGCTCGCATTGATGTGCCATCCTGGATGAGCTGCACTACCTGAGCAACTTCTGTGGGTTGTAGAGTCCGTTTCATGCTACCACGAGTGTGAAAGCACAACCAACATTCAAAAGTGACCAAAACATCAGCCAGAAAGCATTGGTACTGAGATATGGTCTGTGGTCTCCACCTGCAGAACCACTCCTTTATTGAGTGTGTCTTGATAATTGCCAATAATTTCCCTCTATTGTCTTCCATTTGCACAACAGCATGTGAAATTGATTGTCAATCTGTGTTGCTTCCTAAGTGGACAGTTTGATTTCACAGCAGTTTGATTTACTTGGAGTTATATTCTGTTGTTTAAGTGCTCCCTTTATTTTTTTGAGCAGTGTATATTTTCTCATGTCCATGTATTTACTACTAAAAGTAATTTTTTACATTTAGGTTTCATTAAGTGTTTTTCACCGGCTATTACAGACTTATTGTTTCCCTGCACATTCAAGTTTTGTGTTTTCTTTGGGCATAGATCAGCTAATAGGCACTCAGGAAAAAAAAACAGATTAAAGATCTACAAACTCTCCCTTAAGACTAAGGAGCTCACTGATAGATTCTCAGTTAGCTAATTTTGCAGCCAGCAATAGACAGTGCAGCACAGATGCTACAGAAGGCAACATTTTTAATGAAACTCAATTACAGAAATCAATTTTAGCCCCAAATACTTGCATTAAAGTAAAAAAAAATGGCCCCAAAGCTGGACAACCGCTTTAACTCCTTACCAACATCTGCCGTACATGTATGGTATAAGTCAGTAGCGGGTGTATGGAGCAGGGTCAGCTCGCCGCGTACATGGCAGATAATGGCTGTGACAAACAACCAGGACCTGCCTCTAACAGCTGCGAGTGGAGCGAAGATCTGCCCACCACTGTTAACCTGTTCAGTGCTGCTGTCAATCTCTAACAGCAGCATTAACAGCGCGCCAGCATTGGGACGCGTCGTTCCATATGCCCACCGGCGCTCCTGTGACGTGATCATAGGGCGCCGATGGACTGCTATGACATCCGGGGGTCTGCTGAAGCCTCCGTGCCTGTCATCATAAAGCTTCATTTTGGCTGTAAAGAAGACCGTGGTTTTGCTATATGGAGCATTACTGTGGTATCGCTGTATATAGCACAAGCAATCAGATGATGTATACAAATACAGTGAAAAAAAGTATATATATATTTATTAAAACCCCACACGTTCAACTCACCTCCCACTAAAAATAAAGATAATAAAAATATACACATTTTGTGGTTTGGTCTCTTTCAGAGAAATACAATCTATCAAAATATAAAAAAAAAAAACGATCAGTGAACACAGAAAAAAATTCAAAAAGACAAAATTGCATTTTTTCGTTCGCCTCAATACTGCAGAAAATCCTGTAAGAAGCGATGACCATGACATATGTGTCCCAAAATGTTATCAATAAAGTCCTCTTGCCCTTCAAAAAATAAGTCCCCACACAGCTCCATCAACCCGAAAACTGAAAATGTTTCGGGTCTCAGAAAAAATGGTGACAGCATCAAAAAAAAGTTTTTTTCTTTTGCCAAAACTATTGGAGAAGTTTGGTCTTGCTGTAATCACACTGAGGAGTAGGATCCTATTACCAGGTCATTTTTACCACACAATGTGCGCCGTTAAAACCGTTCCCAGAAAAACAATGTCAGGCTTTTTTTTTCGCACTTTTACTGCACTTGAAATGTTTTTCCCGTTTTCTAGGACTATGTGGTAAATGAATGGTGTCATTTATAAGGACAGCTCATCCTACAAAATAACAAGACCTCACACTATGTGGACAGATATCAAAAAGTTATAGCCCTTGGAAAAAGCGGAGGAAAAAACAGAAAAAAAACATAAATTGGTTATGTCGGGAAGGGGTAAAGCTGAAGAAACGCATGTAAGAGCAGAATATGGAGGAAGGTCAGATATCACAGACTGGTGGATACTACCTGCTCCATCGCTGGCAGAATACTCCACCCCCATGGTGTCCGCTGATATCTTCTCTTGTAGAAACGTCTCCAAACTCTATAAAACATCGGGAACAGTCAGCAGAGGGTTTGATGATTGGCTCATATTGGCGATATACTCAGGGGCATTACTGGGGCCAGGGAAGATTGGGAATGAATAGCGTATTGACTGTTAGAGATGTGATCTCTTCCATTAAAGGGGATGTCTAGTTGGAACAAGTTATCACTGATCTCTGGATAGGTGATGACCTGTCCCAGTGGGAGCACCCCTTTATTATGTGGTATATATGGAGGATGTGATATCATGCAGAGTTCTAGCAGTATTACACTTCGGTCCGTTCTGCGTGCATCTGGGCCATTCCCTATGGAGGAGCGGAGCTGGGGGGAAATATCAGGATCTCGTCGCTGGATCCATCCAGATGGGAGATGTAACGAGTGCGGCGCCCCCCACTGGTGTCTCAGCGTATCATGTATTGGGGAATAATAACTTATTGTCTGGTAAATGTGCTGATTCCTGTGAGTTGTGGTCGCTGAGTGCGTGTGATGGGATGTGGCTCCGTCCGTTATATTATATCACGTCTTATACCTATAATCTCTCGCTGATCGCAGGTGTCTGTCTTCACACTCAGATGAGAAGGAACAAACTGACGATATAGGACTTTTTTTTTTTCCCAAATTCAAACCGAGCAATCCTATTGGCTGAGCATGAATGCAGTTACCATGGTGACAGAAGTAGCAGCAGATTTAAAGGGACAAAACACTAATATTGTACTAAAGTGTATTTTATTATATATTTCACATAACTGACTGGGTACACCTTGGTGCGGGTGGGATGGCTTTTTTTAAATCAAAAACCATGTTTACTAAGTACCCTATATTATATATATTCACTATTGCTTTTTACTTACTTATAGCAGGGTATATGCTCATATTGTTTCTATCCTAAGTTTATCTATTTTCTAATAGAGACATGACCAGTCCTCTTTAGAATTTTATAGTGACCCCATTGAGGTCATGGACTGATATTGGGAATTGCAGAGTTGGGGCAAGGTGACAGGTGACAGTAAGTGGTATTCCCCTCAAAAAGGAATATGTCCCAGGGGGCGCGTCAACTTTGGCGTAGTCGGCAGGAAAGAACTCTTAATAACATCCGTAGGACTGCCACATAACACTGAGCTTGACGCCCTGGGCACGGGGCCGGGTCACAGCCGCTCGGAGACTACAACCCCCCATCTGATCCGGTGCCGGGTATTCCCCTCAAAAAGGAATATGTCCCAGGGGGCGCGTCACATACACAGTAAATCAGTCGTGTTATTCCACAGAAATGCTGTTCTATAAAACACAAAATATCTTCATATGGTGAGGAGTTGTGTTGTGTTTTCATCATTTACATTCTAGCGTGGTGATCACATAAAATGTAAAATTCCTATGAAATAATTACTGAATGACAGTAGCCTGTATCCCTGGAGGACAAGTCATTTACCGCTTCACCAGGTTTGATGTTCTAATGCATTTAGATGTTTCAGTATTTGTATATATGTATATATATTTTTTTTCCCCCCTTAAGGGTATTCAAGCGCAGACGGTGACCAACTTCTTCCTCGCCTTTGAAGCACAGCTTTCAATTATTCCTGTCGTAAACAAGGTAAAAAGCTTAGAGCCGAACACTATCAGACTCCTTCAGTCCCGCAGCAGGTAAATCTGTGAACATCGCCGGCTCTCCTGCTGTTCCTAGTACCGATCCCTCTATGAGCGGCTGTGCAGTAATGAAGGCAGGATTCACCCCAAACTTGCTCGTCTTTTTTTTCGATTTCCAGTTCTGGTAATTAGTTATACACATGTGTATATCCAGTGGTCAACTCAAAACCTGTGTATGGAAAATGAATTGTTTGCTGTATGCATCGCATTTGTAGGATGCACACTGTTCATTTCATTATGGAGCGGAGTAGGAGGAGACTTTCATTACTGTTCCCTTTACTTCCTCCCTGCTGATAGGAAATGCCATGCTGTTTGCTTGTGTCCTGTGATTACAGCAGCCTGCAACAGTTTTCAAGCGTGCACTTCCCGGCTCAGGCATCAAGCAGTAAATGATAACATTAAAACGCTGCTATCCCTTTGTTAGTCACTTTTTTATCTTCTTCCCCCTTCTACGAATGCTGTAGTCCGTTATTCTAGAACTGCTCTAAAATGGTTCCCTCTGGAGTGTTGGGATTTGGGTTTAGGGTGGGTTAGGGAATTGAAGTTCAGATACTTTGTTCATGTTTTATACTATGGAATTACTATGTCATGTATGTTATTTGAAAGATGGAAAATTTGTATTTGGAGTTTTTCAATAAAAATTATTTGATTAAAAAAAAATCATGAACTTAAAATTCCTCCCGTTCTTGAGAAAGAATAGGATTTTTACTAAGAGGTAAATTGCACGTTCCTTGTTTTACAGGCACTTTACATTTTTGCTAGTTTTGTGCGATTACACAATCCCTTTTAAAGGCCAGTGCCAGTTGTACATCTCTCCCTAAACTCTTGTTCAGCACTATATTTTATGCCAGTTTTATTATATGGTTTCTAGATTTTGTCCAGCTTTGATAAATAATTAGTATTTATACTTTTGCTTTTAGATAGACTTGAAGAATGCAGATCCGGAGAGGGTGGAGAAACAAATTGAGAAGATGGTTGACATTCCCGCTAGTGACTGTATCCGGGTACAATGCGCTCCAGATCAAAATCATTCCTGTAGGCAAATTTAACTTCGCTGTCTGCACCTTGTCTTTTTTTTTTTTTTTCTACAAAATTTGGCTGGAAAAGGGGCAATGTAGCGAGGAATTTAAATCAATTTTTGGTGTTAAAAAAACACGAAACTATTTTGTGACGCATCATTTTTGCGCAAAAATGTGCAGCTTCCTATTTTACAGCACTCTTGCAACTTTTAGAAATTGGGCTTGGAAAGCTACACAGGTCTAAGAACGACGGGTGACGTTAAAAGTGGATAAAGATACACGGTGGCTCAGTGGATAAAGATACACGGTGGCTCAGTGGTTAGCATTGGTGCTTTGCAGCACTGGGATCCTGGTTTCAAATCCCACCAAGGATGACATCTGCAAGAAGTTTGTATGTTCTCCCCATGTTTGCGTCGGTTTCCTCCCACACTCCAAAGACATACTGATAGGGAATGTAGATTGTGAGCCCCAATGGGGACAGCAATGATAATGTCTGTAAAGCGCATCGGAATAGGTTGATGCTATATAAGTGAGTAAAATGAATAAATAAAGATGGAAGTGCTACATAAACATTTATCAAACATCATGCAACTCTTTGATACATTTGGCACAAATAATGGTAACACAACCACAAGCAAAACTGACCTGAGGAAGTCCCTTTATGATACATTTTTCGGAAAGAATTTGAAAGATTTAAAGCGTTAGAAATGAAGAAGATTATCCAATATCACAGAAAAAGGAAAAGTCTCCAGATGTTTTTATGCCGGATGCCGGTATGTGTCCATACCTAAAGAAGAGCTGTCAGAAGAATGGGTAAGGAATCCTTTAGTAAACATAAATATCCATAGGGGATTTGAGTGTTAAAAAAAAAAGATCATCTGAAAGATTTTGTGATCTGCGTTTACATGTGTAGCGTCGGCGTCCCTGCCTCCTGCTAGGCAGGGACGCTGTTCCCCTCACCTCTCCGCTCCGTGCCCGGCGTCTTCCTCCCGCTCTGCTGGCAGCGCACGCTGCTTCCCGGCCACGGTGCTTAGGGCGCGCGCGGGTGCGCTCCCCCTCTCTTAAAGGGGCCGCGTGCGTCGTCCTAAGGAGTCCCCGGCCAATGGCCGGAGGACTTCACCATATATAAGGTACCTCCTCCAAAATGGAGGTGCCCGAGCAATGTTGTTGCAAAGCCTTCACTCTGCTTCAGCCCTCAGGTCCCGTTACCAGTTACCTGCCAGATTCCTGCTTGTTACCTGCCAGATTCCTGCTTGATACCTGCCTGATATCCGCTTACCTGCTTGCAAGACTGCGGTCCGACGGTCTGCCTTCCGACACCTGTCAGTCTGTCTATGGACCAGCCTGCCCGCTCACCTGGGAGCGCTCACCTGCTACCTGCCTGCTAGCCTACCTGGAGGCTCTGCCGTCACTTGCCGTGACCACCTGCCTGTCCAGAGACTCTTGCCCGCTCACCTGGGAGCGCTCACCTGCTACCTGCCTGCTAGCCTACCTGGAGGCTCTGCCGTCACTTGCCGTGACCACCTGCCGGTCCAGAGACTCTTGCCCGCTCAACTGGGAGCGTCCACCTGCTACCTGTCTGCTAGTCTACCTGGAGGCTCTGCCGTCACTTGCCGTGACCACCTGCCTGTCCAGAGACTCTTGCCCGCTCAACTGGGAGCGTCCACCTGCTACCTGTCTGCTAGTCTACCTGGAGGCTCTGCCGTCACTTGCCGTGACCACCTGCCTGTCCAGAGACTCTTGCCCGCTCACCTGGGAGCATCCACCTGCTACCTGTCTGCTAGTCTACCTGGAGGTTCTGCCGTCACTTGCCGTGACCACCTGCCTGTCCAGAGACTCTCGCCTGCTCACCTGGGAGCGCTCACCAGCCACCTGCCTGCTGTCCTTCTACCCAGAGACTGTCCCTGTCACTTGCCGTGACTACCTGCCCTTCTACCCAGAGACTGTCCCTGTCACTTGCCGTGACTACCTGCCCTTCTACCCAGAGACTGTCCCTGTCACTTGCCGTGACTACCTGCCCTTCTACCCAGAGACTGTCCCTGTCACTTGCTGTGACTACCTGCCCGTCTTCCCTGGGAGCCACCCGCTTCCTTACAAGGACCGCCCCATTGTATAGTTGCTCAGAGGTTCCACCTCCCAGACCCGTTACAGTTTGCTCGGGCCATGGAACCCGGTGGCACCCAAGCTCCCTCGCTCTCGGACCTATGTCATGAACTTTCCCGTCAGAGGTCCCAACAGGAGTCCATCCTGAGTCACCTGCGTGGTGTTAACTCCCGCCTGGACACATTGACTACCTCTTCGGGAGCTGCCTCCACTCGCACACTTACTACCCCAGCACCGCCGCAGCCCATCAACACCAAGGCATCTCTTCCCGGTCCCCGCCTCTCCGCCCCTCCTCGTTTTGGCAGAGATCCCAGCCAGGCACAGGGCTTCATTAACCAGTGCACTCTGCACTTCGAACTGTTGACACACCAGTTTTCCAGCGACCGAGCCAGAGTAGCCTTCATCATGTCCCATCTCACGGGAGAGGCACTGGCTTGGCTAAATCCTCTATGGGAGAGAGGAGACCCCCTGGTGTCCAACC
This sequence comes from Phyllobates terribilis, assembly GCF_046119375.1. Taxonomy (NCBI): domain Eukaryota; kingdom Metazoa; phylum Chordata; class Amphibia; order Anura; family Dendrobatidae; genus Phyllobates; species Phyllobates terribilis. Next base: position 186,313 of record NW_027363102.1, on the reverse strand, counting down.
TGCCAGCCTTTCTCATGGCCTTCCGGAAAGTCTTCGACGAACCAGAACGGAAGACCTCATCCGCATCATCTCTGCTACGCCTCCGTCAAGGAAATCTCTCCGTGGGCCAATACGCCATACGGTTCCGTACCCTTGCTTCGGAGCTGGCCTGGGATAACGACGCCCTGGTGTCTGTCTTTTGGGAGGGTCTGTCCGGCCGTATTAAAGATGAACTCACCGGTCGGGACATTCCTACCACTCTCGACGACTTAATAACACTTGCCACCCGGATTGACATCCGGTTCCAGGAGCGCGCCAAAGAGGTCACCCGTGAGAGGAGGTTTCCACGTCTAGCCCCTACCTTCCAGAAACCTGTCACTTCTCCCGTTACTACCCAGGCGCACTCACCTGAGCCTATGCAGGTCGACCAGACCAAGATGGTCAAAACCCGTCAAGAGTTACGCCGAGCCGAGGGGAGCTGCTTCTACTGTGGCAGTAAGTTGCACCGGATCCGTTCCTGCCCGGAGAGGTCGGGAAACGCCTGTGTCTAGGATCGCTCAGAGAGGTCGTCCTAGACAAGAGTAAACCCTCTCCATCTCTGTTGCTGTCGGTCTCTATCATCTGCGGGGAGAACCGTTATTTTGAACTAGCCCAACTTGACTCTTGAGCTGCCGGAAATCTCATTTCTCAGTCTCTGGTAGAGAAATACCGTATTCCCACCAAACCTCTAGCTGTACCCTTCTCTGTCGCTGCCGTGGATGGGGGCCTCTTACCACATCCCATCCAACTCATCACCGAATCCATAACCCTGCAGGTGGGAATGCTGCACTCTGAGAGCATCTTCTTTCATGTTCTGCCTGGACTCTCTCACGCCCTCTTATTAGGCCTACCTTGGCTTCAGAGACATGCACCCATGCTTGATTGGCAGACCGGAGAAGTCCTTCGCTGGGGACAGGACTGCCATAAGACTTGCTTAGTTCCCGTCCATCCTGTCCGTCCTTCTCCTACTCCAGCCAATCTACCTGGTCTTCCGGCTCCTTATTGGTCGTATGCGGACGTCTTTAATAAAAAGCAGGCAGAGACATTACCCCCTCATAGACCATACGACTGTCGAATCGACCTGATGCCCGGCGCTACTCCTCCCCGTGGGCGCATTTACCCTTTGTCCGCTGCTGAGACCCGATCCATGTCAGAATATATTGAGGAGAATCTGGCCCGGGGATTCATCCGGAAATCTAATTCCCCGGCGGGAGCAGGCTTCTTCTTCATCAAAAAGGACAGCTCACTCCGTCCCTGTATAGACTATAGAGGCCTTAACCAGATCACGGTGAAGAATAAATACCCCCTTACGCTCATTCCGGAATTATTTGACCGTCTGAGGGGGGCTAGAATCTTCACCAAGCTGGACCTCCATGGGACGTATAACCTGGTCCGTATCTGTCAGGGGGATGAATGGAAGACGGCATTCAACACCCGGGACGGCCACTATGAATACCTGGTAATGCCCTTCGGTCTCTGTAACGCTCCCGCCGTCTTTCAAGAGTTGGTCAATGACATCTTCTGGGACCTTCTCTACTCCTGCGTAGTGGTGTACCTGGACGACATCTTGGTCTTCTCTCCGGATCTCCCCACACACCGGGGGGATGTTCGTCAGGTTCTGCTCAGGCTCAGGCAGAACCACCTCTACGCTAAATATGAGAAGTGCCTCTTTGAGCAGACCTCGCTTCCGTTTCTGGGCTACATAATCTCTCAGACCGGCCTACAAATGGATCCTGAGAAACTGTCTGCCATCCAGAAGTGGCCCGACCAGAGGGGTTGAAAGCTATTCAGCGGTTCCTGGGTTTCGCCAACTACTACCGCCTCTTCATACCGCACTTCTCTTCCCGGACTGCCCCAATCTCTGCGCTCACCAGTAAGGGCACTAATTACAGAAAATGGCCGCCCGAAGCAGAGGAAGCCTTTCTTTCCTTAAAACAGGCTTTCTCTTCCGCCCCGGTGCTGCATCGTCCGGACGGCAACAAACAATTCTTCCTGGAAGTTGACGCCTCCTCCTCTGGAGCCGGAGCGATACTTACCCAAAAGTCGCCTTCCGGAAGAATGGTAACTTGCGGCTTCTTCTCCAAACTCTTCTCCTCTTCTGAGCGCAATTATTCTATAGGAGATCGAGAGTTATTGGCCATTAAGCTGGCACTGGAGTAGTGGCATTACCTGCTCGAGGGGGCTCTTCACCCGGTAATTATTTACACGGACCACAAGAACTTGGCTTACCTCCAGAGCGCCCAGAGACTTAACCCGCGCTAAGCCCGGTGGTCCTTGTTTTTTGCCCGCTTTGATTTCGTTCTTCATTTTCGCCCGGCAGACAAAAACATCAAAGCTGACGCCTTGTCCCGATCCTTCCTGGTGTCTGACCTAGAGGAGGAACCGAAGCACATCATTGATCCCGCCAGAGTAATGCAGGTGGCTCCCGTGAATCTAAATCGTCTCCGTCCCGGTAAGACGTTCGTAACAGTACCTGATCGGAAGAAGGTCCTACTCTGGGGTCACTCATCTAAGCTAGCTGGCCACGCCGGTCAGAAAAAGACCCTCCAGCTTATTACCCGGCATTACTGGTGGCCTACCCTGCACAAGGATGTAATAGACTTTGTTTCAGCCTGTGTGTCCTGCGCCCGCAACAAAGTTTCGAGACACCTGCCAGCCGGTCGCCTCCTTCCTCTTCCAGTACCTGCTGCCTGGTGGCAGCATATAGCTATGGACTTTATAACGGATCTCCCTGTCTCTGCCGGTTGTACGGTCATTTGGGTGGTCGCTGACCGCTTTTCCAAGATGGCGCACTTCATTCCCCTGCCGGGTCTCCCGTCTGCACCCGAACTGGCTAAAGACTTTATCCGCCACATCTTCCGTCTCCATGGCCTGCCCCTCCACATCGTGTCGGATCGTGGGGTTCAGTTCACCTCACGCTTCTGGAGAGCCACATGTAAGCTGCTTGACGTTACCCTGGACTTCTCCTCCACTTACCACCCACAGTCCAATGGCCAAGTGGAGCGGATCAATCAGATCCTGACCAGTTACCTCCGGCACTTCGTTAATGCCCACCATTCGGACTGGGTGGATCTCCTACCATGGGCTGAATTCTCTTACAATAATCACGAGAGTGAATCTTCCTCCAAATCCCCGTTTTTTGTAGTCTTCGGTCAGCATCCTTGGATCCCATTTCCCGTCTCCACCTCGGTGGACAATCCGGCTGCAGAATCTCTCATTAGCAAATTCTCCTCCATTTGGGAGAGTACCCGATCCGCACTCCTTCAGTCGTCCGAGCGGATGAAAAAACACGCTGACAAAAAACGACTGGATCCTCCACAATTCCGTCCTGGAGATAAAGTCTGGCTCTCGTCCAAGTATGTCCGGCTCAAGATTCCCTCCGACAAGTTAGGGCCTCGGTTCATCGGCCCACTGGAAGTTATCAAACAAATCAATCCGGTGGCCTATAAATTGAAACTCCCGGCCAACTTACGGATCCCTAACTCCTTCCATGTATCTCTCCTCAAACCCGTGGTACTTAACTCTTTTTCCAAGTCTACAGGTACGCCCCCTGCTCCGGTTTCCGCTGAGAACGAGTTTGAGGTAGAGAACATTCTGGCCACCAAATGGGTAAGAGGAAAAACCTTTTTTCTGGTAGATTGGAAGGGGTTTGGTCCCGAGGAGAGAACGTGGGAGCCCCGGGAGAACATCCATGCCCCTCTCATCCTTGATAAATTTCTCTCTGGCTTAAAAAAGGGGGGGCCTAAAGGGGGGGGTACTGTAGCGTCGGCGTCCCTGCCTCCTGCTAGGCAGGGATGCTGTTCCCCTCACCTCTCCGCTCCGTGCCCAGCGTCTTCCTCCCGCTCTGCTGGCAGCGCGCGCTGCTTCCCGGCCACGGTGCTTAGTGCGCGCGCGGGCGCGCTCCCCCTCTCTTAAAGGGGCCGCGTGCGTCGTCCTAAGGAGTCCCCGGCCAATGGCCGGAGGACTTCACCATATATAAGGCACCTCCTCCAAAATGGAGGTGCCCGAGCAATGTTGTTGCAAAGCCTTCACTCTGCTTCAGCCCTCAGGTCCCGTTACCAGTTACCTGCCAGTCACCTGCCAGATTCCTGCTTGTTACCTGCCAGTCACCTGCCAGATTCCTGCTTGTTACCTGCCAGTCACCTGCCAGATTCCTGCTGGATACCTGCCTGATATCCGCTTACCTGCTTGCAAGCCTGCGGTCCGACGGTCTGCCTTCCGACACCTGTCAGTCTGTCTATGGACCAGCCTGCCCGCTCACCTGGGAGCGCTCACCTGCTACCTGCCTGCTAGCCTACCTGGAGGCTCTGCCGTCACTTGCCGTGACCACCTGCCTGTCCAGAGACTCTTGCCCGCTCACCTGGGAGCGCTCACCTGCTACCTGCCTGCTAGCCTACCTGGAGGCTCTGCCGTCACTTGCCGTGACCACCTGCCTGTCCAGAGACTCTTGCCCGCTCAACTGGGAGCGTCCACCTGCTACCTGTCTGCTAGTCTACCTGGAGGCTCTGCCGTCACTTGCCGTGACCACCTGCCTGTCCAGAGACTCTCGCCTGCTCACCTGGGAGCGCTCACCAGCCACCTGCCTGCTGTCCTTCTACCCAGAGACTGTCTCTGTCACTTGTCGTGACTACCTGCCCTTCTACCCAGAGACTGTCCCTGTCACTTGCCGTGACTACCTGCCCTTCTACCCAGAGACTGTCCCTGTCACTTGCTGTGACTACCTGCCCGTCTTCCCTGGGAGCCACCCGCTTCCTTACAAGGACCGCCCCCTTGTATAGTTGCTCAGAGGTTCCACCTCCCAAACCCCATTACAACATGATTGTAATAACATTACAGCCCCATTCAGACTTACAGGTTTTACCCATGAGAAACTGAGCAGAACAATATATAGGTTTGTGGGAGAAGATTCAGTATAAATTGTAATTCATTCATTAGATTTGAGAGTCCTCAGTGGTTGATACCTTTAATGGCTAACTGAAAAGATGGTAACAAATTGCAAGCTTTCCAAACTGCTCAGGCCTCTTCATCAGGCAGACCTGAGACCTGAGTAGTCTGGAAAGCTTGCAATTTGTTACCATCTTTTCCGTTAGCCATTAAAAGGTATCAACCACTGAGGACTCTCAAATCTAAATACTCTTCTATCTACTGGCTAACACAGTACAAAGATAAATATTTTTCCTGTATCAATTTATTCAGTGGAATCCTGCTGTTTGTATAGATGAGTCCAGTGGGCGGTCATGCTAGTGATTGACAGCTATCTTTGCCTGCATGGTCATACAGGGAACTGTCAATCACTTAGGACCGCCCACTGGACTAGTGTACATACTGCAGGACTTTCTCTGCATAAAATGCAAGTCTTACTGACTCTCTTCCCACAGATATGTCTATCAGTCTGATCAACTTCTCTGCTCTACAACATCCCCCTACAGATCTTATACCATTTCAACATGACAGGTTCCTTTAATCACCTGCAGATGACATAAGTAGCCATGTTCTGTGTGGCTTACGGAGGGGCTTGATTGCTTGTCAGCTTCAAACAGGTTTAATTTCTTGTGATTCATTGGAGCCGAGGTCTAAACTGTATTAAGAAATTAATTTCTCTGTTTATTTCTATTAGATCTCGGCGAAGCTTGGAACAAATGTGGAAAGTGTTCTTCAAGAAGTTGTCAGGAGGCTTCCACCGTGAGTATGGACTAATGCGGCTCTATCCATCTTCTCTTTATTAAAGGGAACCTGTCACCTTGAAAAATGCTATGTACCTGCAGGTATAGGGTTAATCTGCAGATAAATATTGTTACAATGTTGCCCGGCCGCCTTATTGATAATGCAGGTACCGGGAGAAAATTAACTTCTTTCCTCCCTGCAGCTGCCGGCCTTCACTCATCGTTGTGCACGGAGCGGCTACAGTCTTGGATCACAGCACCGCTCACTATATCGGAGGTGACGGCTGTAAACCTGGCCCGGATTTTGATTGACAGCTTGCTCTGCACAGATGCGCTGCAGAACCACTTACAATCTGAGTGAAGGAGAGTAGTATGTTCACAGATAGAGAATATGGCTCATTCACGTGCGGATCTTCTCCACGTCCGATTACATATTTGTGGGAGAAACCCTAGTGGCAGCCTCATATTTCTGACATGGATCCTCTAGCACTATTTGTGAAACTGCGACTCCCAGCATAACTTGATGAGAGACCGTCAGCCTGCTGGGATTTGTAGTTTCACTACAGCAGGATTGTCACAAGCTGCGGACCTCCGCTCACTCCAGCACTGGTCGGCATTTTCAGCACGTGAACGTACGCCATGCTTTCCGGAGACACAAGGGTGTAGATAACTTTATCAAACCCTTGACTGTAAGTTTGCTGAACCCTAAGTGGATTCGATTGTTCCCACAGTTTCAGTTTTGGACCATTTAAGGGGAATTTACAGGGTTCTGGCCACTGACCAGGGGGATCAGTATCCCTGTATGTCTTTGTATATGCTTGATAAAGACCTATAACAGGTCGAAACGTTATGTGATGGCAGAATAAACTTTGTCTTTTGGAATTCATCACCCCGGACTGAACGCGGTTTACTTACCTTTATACCCCTTAACAGGATGTCTTATTTTTGTGTTTTAGTCCCAAGATTGAAAAGGGCAGCCCTCTTAAAGCCCTGCTGTTTGACTCAACGTTTGATCACTACAGAGGCGTGGTAGCCAGCATCGCCCTGTGTGGAGGTGACGCGTGTAAAGGCAATAAATCGTGTCTGCCCACTCTGGCAAGTGCTATGAAGTCAATGAGGTTGGCATACTGACCCCAGAGGAAGTACCAGCTGAAAAACTAAGTTTTTTTTAATAATCTTATTAGCCTTTCCCTCTGCCTTCACCAATCAGCCCTCTGTATTGATGATCAGATCAAAGATCTAGACAGGGATTGTCTCACGCTGCATCTCCTTCCTGATTGTATCACTGAGAAGACAGAAGCTGCCCCATCCCATTCTCCAAGAAATGCAGAACCCAATGCATCTGCTGTCCGTGATCCGCTTATTGTCAGAGGACATCATTAGGGACTGCATTTTCTCATTGCTTAAGAAATTGTTGGGGGATCCTGCTAATCGCTGAATAATAAAACTGCAGCACCGCTCCATTTAAGGCAGTGTTTCCCAAACTCCAGTCCTCATGGCCCCCAACAGGTCAGGTTTTCAGGATTTCCTCAGTATTACACATGTGATGAAAGTATCATCAAGGAATCAGGAATTCTCTCACCTGTGCAATACTATAGAAATCCTGAAGACATGACCTGTGGGGGGCCGTGGGGACTGGAGTTTGGGAAACATTGATTTTAAAGGGACTGTCAGCACAGAATGACTGTTGAAACCAAGTACAAGCGCTCCATGGATCACGGCGTGGGCCAATCATTTATATACACCTTCCCACCTGCTTGTTTTACCTCTGTCTCCTTCCTTCTCTGGTTCTATGAAGCCAGAGCTGTCAATCAAAGAAGAGGAGGGTGTGGATAGAGGGAAAACAAGCAGGTGGGAAGGTGTATATAAATGATTGGCCCCGAAGCACCGAGAGTTGGGCTTAGTTTGAACAGTCATTCTGTGCTGACAGTCCCTTTAGGTGGACGAGATCCAGATGCAGCTCATTTCACCGCGTAAGGTTGTTTACCCACTATGCGCTCTCCACGGCGTCTCCAGACTCTGTCTCGTCTGTCGCATGAGCTCAGTGTGAACCTGCTTTCATCTATGAAGAGCACAGGGCGCCAGTGGCGACTTTGCCAATCCTGGTGTTCTGTGGAAAATGCCAAGTGTCCTTCACGGTGTTGGGCTGTGAGCACCACCCCCATCTGTGGACGTCGGGCCCTCATACCACCCTCATGGAGTCTGTTTCAAACCGTTGGTGCAGACACATGCACATTTGTGGCCTGCTGGAGGTCATTTTGAAGGACTCTGGCAGTGCTCCTCCTTGCACAAAGGCGGAGGTAGCGGTCCTGCTGCTGGGTTGTTGCCCTCCTACGGCCCCCTCCACATCTCCTGGTGTACTGGCCTGTCTCCTGGCAGCGCCTCCAGGCTCTGGACACTACGCTGACAGATGCAGCAAACCTTCTTGCCACAGCTTGCATTGATGTGCCATGTTGGATGAGTTGCACTACCTGAGCAACTTCTGTGGGTTGTAGAGTCCGTCTCATGCTACCACGCGTGTGAAAGCACAACCAACATTCAAAAGTGACCAAAACATCAGCCAGAAAGCATTGGTACTGAGATGTGATCTGTGGTCCCCACCTGCAGAACCACTCCTTTATTGAGGGTGTCTTAATAATTGCCAATAATTTCCATCTATTGTGTATTCCATTTGCACAACAGCATGTGAAATTGATTGTCAATCAGTGTTGCTTCCTAAGTGGACAGTTTGATTTCACAGAAGTTTGATTTACTTGGAGTTATATTCTGTTGTTTAAGTGCTCCCTTTATTTTTTTGAGCAGTTTACTTTTTCCCCACTGTATATAGAGAAGATGCACAGCCCAAAAAGGGTGTTCTGTGTACCTATGTTCCCTGGAACTTGTAGGGTCTTATTTGTGGACCTAGGAAGGGAAAATATTAAAAAATCCCCAAATCACCTCCCAAACCAGTGCCCTCTTATACTCATTGTTGTGTATCCCGCCATTATTCTGACATCCACATCTGGCAGGGGTGTCATGTGAGCACTACTTCTTCTGGCTTAGATGAAATATGAATGCTGCAACCAATCAGAAGCTGCAACACTCATGCGTTGCCCCCACCGGTTGTTAACCTCATGTAACCAGTGGGGTATGCAGCGCTGGTCTGGAGATATCAATTTCTTTTAGTTTTCTCACCTCCCTTGGCCCATCAATAGTTGGTGTCTAGTAGTGGATAACCCAATTAAAGGGTTATTTCCCTCTCAGATATATCCACCAAATAAGCCATAAATGGCTAATAGATGTTGGCTCCACCTCTGTAGCCCCCCGCAGCTATCGAGATAAGGCTGTATCTCTAGTTAATATGAACATAGAAGTGGCTGTGCATGATAGGCTTTCTCCATTCACTTCTATGGAGGTTCAGAATAATACAAAGGGTTGTAGATGTGTTAATAAAGACTACAATGGAAGTCTACTAACAATACACGGGCACTGATTCCCTGTGGGCACCGGAGATCAGCCACTGAAGCTGTAGGGGGCAGTGTTAGCTTATATATGCACATTTATATGGAGGGTGTTTGTACATATCCCTATGGACCTGTCCCACATCTATGGATTATTTTACATAAATGAACACTGTCCCATTGTGCAGCAAAGGTCTATACAATAAACTGTACACCGCTGTCTAATGAGGATAATAGAACTGTACTGGTTATTGTATCATTATGGGATCTAATTGATGGCTGTCGTAGCGCAGTGTTTTAATAATTAATTTACTACATCTTTTTACAGAAAACCACATTGGCAGCACGGCATATACAGTAAAATGTTACATGCATATCACATCAAGTGAAAAATCCCCATGGAAATGCCTCTACTAAAGCACGCTGCTATAAGAAACACTCTGTAAAGTAAGTCCACGCTGCAGCATGAATATAACGGGCCAACTAGAAAACAGGTTTGGCAAAAAAATGTATCCATCAGATAGATGTCAACTGTATACTTTTATAATATAGATCTGGACAGGGGTATATATAGCATAGACAGGATTGGGTTTATTAAGGATTGCATTCATACGACAACCCTACAAGGGAACCAGTCACGTGAAAGAAAGGCTATTAACCTGCAGATATGCAGTTAATCTGCAGGTTAATGGTCAAATGTATATAGAGGTCTCAAAAAGTCAGAAATCATAAAGGGATCTAATAATAAAATGTAACCTTTATTTATACAATGCTAAAAAGACATAAATATGATCTAGGACATAAACAAAAACTGCACCCAAAACGTGAAAATATATGAAAGAAAAATATTATTTTTAAAACCAATTCAAATAGCTGTATGTGAACCTCTCTGATGACCCTCAAATGCTCCCATGAAGGGAGGAAAAAAAGCCCCATGTTTACGAAGTTGGTGAAATGACGTTGAAGGGAAAGGATCTAGGCAGAGGTCCTGGACCCATGGATGAATGGCCTATGGAGTTTGAAGATCGGTTGATCACTAGGCTGGATAAATATGCTACAGTTGTGGAATCTGTCGTATGGATTTGATGAACTTTCTTAAGGACTGTTGCTACTGGATACCTGTGTCTCTATTGTTTTATCTTGTCGTCTGGAGGAGCGAGGAATGTGAATACAAACTATACTGGTTGGCGATACGAAATCTGTGAGCCAACCAAAAGTGGTGAAATAGTGAGTATCGCCTGGTACAAAGGCAGTTGAACTAGCGCCCCAGGAAGGGTATCTTGTGCACTGGGGGCAATGTATTTTGGCCATTTACCTAGAGTTGTAGTAAAACCTTGGATGTAAGAGATAAACTATTGTTGCATCATTAACTTGTCTAGGTGATTATTGCAACCCACAACCTCAGATCTTCACATACAGGATTAGAAAAACATTATTGTTTTCTTTCAAAAGCAATATCACATCTGTCTATAGATTGTGACTGGCACTGGACTTCAGCTCTACTGAAATAAATGGAGCTGAGCTGCAATACCACACTGAACCTGTAGACAGGTTGTGGTGCTGTTTTTAGACAAAAAAACACAAGTTTCTAATCATGGACAACACCTTTGAAGACTTAGGCTGCGTGCTCACCAGGGCTGTGGAGTCGGTAAGCCACAGTTGCGACTCCGACTCCTGGATTTTATCAGGTTCCGACTCCTACTCCGGCTCCGACTCCTTCATAAATGGCCAATTCGTAACAATAAATTTACTGTTGTAAAATATTAACATCGTGCTTATTCAGTTTCTCACCATCATATAAGTAATCAGACCACTTAGAGCAAAAACTATATTTATTAGAATACAATTAGAATATAGCAAATAACTTTTATAAACTTTTCTAAACTTTTGTAAGTAAATACGCAATAAACACTGTTATGCAGATAATAAGAAGAAATCTATAAATTTGTCCTCAGAAAAAGTATTACCTCTGTCAGATCCTCCTTCATGGATGCCCTCAAATCTGATCTAATTATTTTGAGAGCTGAGAACAACCTCTCTACACTAACTTGGGCTGGTGGCAAAGCAGTAACCACTCGGGCAACATCTCTGACAATGTCAGGATACAGAGGAATCGCTTGTTTCACTGTTATTTTTGATGAACGGTCAAATTTCTCAATTTCTTTTAGTGCACATGAAAAATTCTGCTGAAATGCACTGGCTGTGTTCTTTGATGGGGATGACTCTTCTTCTATGCGGGAACGCTTTGCACGGTCCTTGTGATCCAAATATTTTTCGAAATTAAATTCTTCATCAGTTGATGATGAGGGTGAAGATGTGGCAGGACGACCAAATTCTTCTTGTTCCTCCTGACTGTTCTGCAACCCTTTCATCCTTACTGCTATTTCAAACAGAGCTTCTTTTCCTTTAGTTAGCTGTTGATCATCTAGAAGAATCCGATGCATTGGGTCTACATAAACAGCTGCCAAAAGAATGGTATTTTGTAATAGTAGCTCCTCTCTCCGTTTCATTGATGTAGCAATGCCACTTGCAATTAACCCTCCTCTTTGGGACAGGCGAAACATCAGGTTCTTCCACTCCTTTAAGAAAATACCTGGAGTTAAGTCCTCTGCTTGTCATTTTTTAGTCACTGTAAATGGGTGCTCTAGCAATTTTTCCAGCTCAGTCACCTGATTCCACTGACTTTCATTTAGCGTCAGTTGAGGGTTAGCCATGTCTACAAGAAAGGTTTTCAGTTCAACCAAGCGCTGAATCATTAAGTAAGTACTGCCCCATCGTGTGGCTTGATCAATAATTGCCCCTTTTCCAGCACGTCTCTTCAAAATTGAGTCAACTTTAGGGGTTCTGGCAACAGTAGCCAATTTTCTCTCCTTGCCAATCAGTGCAGCAGCATGTCCTTCTTGCAGACTGTCTCTTATAGCCAGCTGTAGCGTATGCACAACACAGCGCATGTGATGAATGAAAGAACGGATTGTCACAGTTTCAACAAGATCATCTAAACTATCATGTTGCTGTTCATCTGAAGCAACTTCAGTTTGCTCCTCAGTTACAATACGGTGTTCCTCTATTTCAAACATTTCTGTGTCTGTGGACCCAGAATGTTCTTCTAGCTGCTGGTCACCATCATTACTCTCATTCATTAGCTTAATAGTACTTATCATATTTGAAGCATTGAACTTGCTCTTTTTTAAGTTCATAGTCTTGCAGAACCTTTTCCACCAAGACCTGGAGAAACTCACTGGTGTGATGCGCTTTGGTGTCTTTTACTGCCAATGTCTTGGTAACTATTTCATTTTTGTCACAAACAAATCGGACATTGATGGCAAAATAGTTCACTCTGTGACGTGTGCAGGCATCCATTTTAAGAAGCAGAAAGCGTCCCTTGAGAGTTTTTTTAAGTTCTTCCTTTTGTTTAAAAGCTTCTTCGATTACTAATTTTCTAATACTCTCTCTCTCCAGAGAAACACCAAGCTTGCGGGCCATTTCCCCTTTCAGACACATAAAAGCTGGTCGTGAAAATAATGAAATAGGCACACTATCCTTTACAACTAGCTTTATGATCTGTTTTTTATATGTATCTACTGTCATTGTCACAGTAACTTTGTCACTGACAAAATATCTTGCAACTGATGGCTGCAAAGTTCTCTGCTCCTTTGTTTGGCTGGAAGAGCTGGGCACTGGTTCATTGGTTTGGATGCAGTCTTTCTCATCCACTGCTTTCAGTACTTCTGGATGAAAGCACTGTAAATGTCTCTTTAAATTAGAAGCTCTGGTAGGAGCATTTTTATCTTTGTCTGAATATGCACTGATCTTGGCTTCACAGCATTTGTTTTCGTCAGGATCATTTGTCATACACTGACAGACATAATGTTTTCTATCTTGAGTGATGGTGAAATGTTCAAATACAGCTGATTTAATGTGACGCTTCTTTGACATTCTCAGGTTTTTAATTCTGCGTTTCACAATCCAAATGACAATTGTTTTTCCTAAAAACAATTGTACAAAATTATTGCCAGGTCGTACAACTGATATAGTGGTCAGTAATACTGTTATTCCTCATGTACTCACAGTTAACTGATGCAAAGTTTGTTGAAAGGATTATACTTCTTACAGTCTTCCTCTTCTGAGTAGCAGCTGTGAGATGCTTGGAAGACGCACACCTAGTAAACATCTAGTCTAGAGGAGGAGCTTTACTACTAAGAATTTGCAACACATTTTCACTTTCAGTTTCATACATTGTAAGTAGGGGGCTTGGGGCAGCATGAGGTTAACCAAGTATAAGATTAGATAAGGGCAGTGGAGAACAGTGACACACAAGAAGTAAGAAATGTCTCTATCTCCAGCAGAACTGCTTATCACTGTTGTTCATAGTTTGATAGAACATATATATTTAAGTAACATTTATAAAATTCATATGAAAGTTCAATTATGAAATATTAATACATTTTTTTAAAGCTGGAGTCGGTACATTTCTACCGACTCCGACTCCAACCAAAACTAACTCTGACTCCACGACTCCGACTCCACAGCCCTGGATGTAACAGCAGAATAGTGAGTGCAGCTCTGGAGGTGACTGGTAGATAGGACATGATGTAACAGCAGAATAGTGAGTGCAGCTCTGGAGGTGACTGGAGGATAAGACATGATGTAACAGCAGAATAGTGACTGCAGCTCTGGAGGTGACTGGAGGATAAGACAGGATGTAACAGTAGATAAAAGACTGCAGCTCTGGAGGTGACTGGAGGATAAGACACGATGTAACGGCAGAATAGTGACAGCAGCTCTGGAGGTGACTGGAGGATAAGACACGATGAAACAGCAGAATAGTGAGTGCAGCTCTGGAGGTGACTGGAGGATAAGACACCATGTAACAGTAGAATAGTGACTGCAGCTCTGGAGGTGACTGGAGGATAAGACACGATGTAAAGGCAGAATAGTGACAGCAGCTCTGGAGGTGACTGGAGGATAAGACACGATGTAACAGCAGAAGAGTGACTGCCGCTCTGGAGGTGACTGGAGGATAAGACATGAAGTAACAGCAGAATAGTGAGTGCAGCTCTGGAGGTGGCTGGAGGATAAGACATGAAGTAATAGCAGAATAGTGACTGCAGCTCTGGAGGTGACTGAAAGATAAGACATGAAGTAAAAGTAGAATAGTGAGTGCAGCTCTGGAGGTGACTGGAGGATAAGACACGATGTAACAGCAGAATAGTGAGTGCAGCTCTGGAGGTGACTGGAGGATAATAGATAATGTAACAGCAGAATAGTGACTGCAGCTCTGGAGGTGACTGGAGGATAAGACATAATGTAACAGTAGAATAGTGATTGCAGCTCTGGAGGTGACAGGAGGATAAGACACGATGTAACAGCAAATAATGATTGCAGCTCTGGAGGTGACTGGAGGATAAGACCTGATGTAACATCAGAATAGTGAGTGCAGCTCTGGAGGTGACTGGTAGATAGGACATGATGTAACAACAGAATAGTGAGTGCAGCGCTGGAGGTGACTGGAGGATAAGACATGATGTAACAGCAGAATAGTGACTGCAGCTCTGGAGGTAACTGGAGAATAAGACACGATGTAACAGCAGAATAGTGACTGCAGCTCTGGAGGTGACTGGAGGATAAGACACGATGTAACAGCAGAATAGTCAGTGCAGCTCTGGAGGTGACTGGAGGATAAGACATGATGTAACAGCAGAATAGTGACTGCAGCTCTGGAGGTAACTGGAGGATAAGACACGATGAAACAGCAGAATAGTGAGTGCAGCTCTGGAGGTGACTGGAGGATAAGACACGATGTAACAGCAGAATAGTCAGTGCAGCTCTGGAGGTGACTGGTAGATAGGACATGAGGTAACAGCAGAATAGTGAGTGCAGCTCTGGAGGTGACTGGAGGATAAGACATGATGTAACAGCAGAATAGTGAGTGCAGCTCTGGAGGTGACTGGAGGACAAAACACGATGTAACTGCAGAATAGTGACTGCAGCTCTGGAGGTGACTGGAGGATAAGACACCATGTAACAGCAGAACAGTGATTGCATCTCTGGAGGTGAATGGAGGATAAGACACGATGTAACAGCAGAATAGTGACTGCAGCTCTGGAGGTGACTGGAGGATAAGACACGATGTAACGGCAGAATAGTGACTGCAGCTCTGGAGGTGACTGGAGGATAAGACATGATGTAACAGCAGAACAGTGACTGCAGCTCTGGAGGTGACTGAAGGATAAGACATGAAGTAACAGCAGAATAGTGAGTGCAGCTCTGGAGTTGACTGGACGATAAGATACGATGTAACAGCAGAATAGAGAGTGCAGCTCTTGAGGTGATTGGAGGAATATAGATGATGTAACAACAGAATAGTGACTGCAACTCTGGAGGTGACTGGAGGATAAGACAGGATGTAACAGCAGAATAATGATTGCAGCTCTGGAGGTGACTGGAGGATAAGACCTGATGTAACAGCAGAATAGTGACTGCAGCTCTGGAGGTGACAGGAAGATAAGACATGATGTAACAGCAGAATGGTGAATTCAGCTCTGGAGGTAACTGGAGGATAATACACGATGTAACAGTAGAATAGTGACTGCAGCTCTGGAGGTGGCTGGAGGATAATAGATGATGTAACAGCAGAATATTGACTGCAGCTCTGGAAGTGAGTGGAGGATAAGACACGATGTAACAGCAGAATAGTGACTGCAGCTCTGGAGGTGGCTGGAGGATAAGACACGATGAAACAGCAGAATAGTGACTGCAGCTCTGGAGGTAACTGGAGGATAAGACACGATGTAACAGCAGAAAAGTGAGTGCAGCTCTTGAGGTGACTAGAGGATAAGACATGAAGTAACACCATAATAGTGAGTGCAGCTCAGGAGGTGACTGGAGGACAAAACAAGATGTAACAGCAGAATAGTGACTGCAGCTCTGGAGGTGACTGGAGGATAAGACACCATGTAACAGCAGAATAATGATTGCAGCTCTGGAGGTGACTGGAGGATAAGACCTGATGTAACAGCAGAATAGTGACTGCAACTCTGGAGGTGACAGGAAGATAAGACATGATGTAACAGCAGAATGGTGAATTCAGCTCTGGAGGTAACTGGAGGATAATACACGATGTAACAGTAGAATAGTGACTGTAGCTCTGGAGGTGACTGGAGGATAATAGATGATGTAACAGCAGAATAGTGACTGCAGCTCTGGAGGTGACTGGAGGATAAGACATGATGTAACAGCAGAATAGTGAGTGCAGCTCTGGAGGTGACTGGAGGATAAGACATGATGTAACAGCAGAATAGTGACAGCAGCTCTGGAGGTAACTGGAGTATAAGACACGATGTAACAGCAGAATAGTGAGTGCAGCTCTGGAGGTGACTGGAGGATAAGACACGATGTAACAGCAGAATAGTCAGTGCAGCTCTGGAGGTGACTGGTAGATAGGACATGAGGTAACAGCAGAATAGTGAGTGCAGCTCTGGAGGTGACTGGAGGATAAGACATGATGTAACAGCAGAATAGTGAGTGCAGTTCTTGAGGTGACTGGAGGATAAGACACAATGTAACAGCAGAAAAGTGAGTGCAGCTCTTGAGGTGACTGGAGGATAAGACACGATGTAACAGCAGAATAGTGACTGCAGCTCTGGAGGTGACTGGAGGACAAAACACCATGTAACAGCAGAACAGTGATTGCATCTCTGGAGGTGAATGGAGGATAAGAAACGATGTAACAACAGAATAGTGACAGCAGCTCTGGAGGTGACTGGAGGATAAGACATGATGTAACAGCAGAATAGTGACTGCAGCTCTGGAGGTGACAGGAGGATAGGACACGATGTAACAGCAGAATAGTGACTGCAGCTCTGGAGGTGAGTGGAGGATAAGACCTGATGTAACAGCAGAATAGTGACTGGAGCTCTGGAGGTGGCTGGAGGATAAGACACGATGTAACAGCAGAATAGTGACTGGAGCTCTGGAGGTGGCTGGAGGATAAGACACGATGTAACAGCAGAATAGTGACTGCAGCTCTGGAGGTGACTGGAGGATAAGACACAATGTAACGGCAGAATAGTGACTGCAGCTCTGGAGGTGACTGGAGGATAAGACACAATGTAACGGCAGAATAGTGACTGCAGCTCTGGAGGAGACTGGAGGATAAGACATGATGTAACAGCAGAATAGTGAGTGCAGCTCTGGAGGTAACTGGAGTATAAAACACGATGTAACAGCCGAATAGTGAGTGCAGCTCTGGAGGTGACTGGAGGATAAGACACGATGTAACACCCGAATAGTGACTGCAGCTCTGGAGGTGACTGGAGGATAAGACACGATGTAACAGCAGAATAGTGACTGGAGCTCTGGAGGTGACTGGAGGATAAGACATAATGTAACAGTAGAATAGTGATTGCAGCTCTGGAGGTGACAGGAGGATAAGACATGATGTAACAGCAGAATAATGATTGCAGTTCTGGAGGTGACTGGAGGATGAGACCTGATGTAACAGCAGAATAGTGACAGCAGGTCTGGAGGTAACTGGAGAATAAGACACGATGTAACAGCCGAATAGTGAGTGCAGCTCTGGAGGTGACTGGAGGATAAGACACGATGTAACAGCAGAATAGTCAGTGCAGCTCTGGAGGTGACTGGTAGATAGAACATGAGGTAACAGCAGAATAGTGAGTGCAGCTCTGGAGGTGACTGGAGGATAAGACACAATGTAACAGCAGAAAAGTGAGTGCAGCTCTTGAGGTGACTGGAGGATAAGACATGAAGTAACAGCATAATAGTGAGTGCAGCTCTGGAGGTGACTGGAGGATAAGAAACGATGTAACAACAGAATAGTGACAGCAGCTCTGGAGGTGACTGGAGGATAAGACATGATGTAACAGCAGAATAGTGACTGCAGCTCTGGAAGTGACTGGAGGATAGGACACGATGTAACAGCAGAATAGTGAGTGCAGCTCTGGAGGTGACTGGAGGATAAGACAGGATGTAACAGCAGAATAGTGACTGCAGCTCTGGAGATGAGTGGAGGATAAGACATGAAGTAACAGCATAATAGTGAGTGCAGCTCTGGAGGTGACTGGAGGACAAGACACGATGTAACAGGAGAATAGTGACTGCAGCTCATGAGGTGACTGGAGGATAAGACATGATGTAACAGCAGAATAGTGACTGCATCTCTTGAGGTGACTGGAGGATAAGACGTGATGTAACAGCAGAATAGTGAGTGCATCTCTGGAGGTGAACGGAGGATAAGACCTGATGTAACAACAGAATAGTGACAGCAGCTCTGGAGGTGAGTGGAGGATAAGACCTGATGTAACAGCAGAATCGTGACTGGAGCTCTGGAGGTGGCTGGAGGATAAGACACGATGTAACAGCAGAATAGTGACTGGAGCTCTGGAGGTGGCTGGAGGATAAGACACGATGTAACAGCAGAATAGTGACTGCAGCTCTGGAGGTGACTGGAGGATAAGACACAATGTAACGGCAGAATAGTGACTGCAGCTCTGGAGGAGACTGGAGGATAAGACATGATGTAACAGCAGAATAGTGAGTGCAGCTCTGGAGGTAACTGGAGTATAAGACACGATGTAACAGCCGAATAGTGAGTGCAGCTCTGGAGGTGACTGGAGGATAAGACACGATGTAACACCCGAATAGTGACTGCAGCTCTGGAGGTGACTGGAGGATAAGACACGATGTAACAGCAGAATAGTGACTGGAGCTCTGGAGGTGACTGGAGGATAAGACATAATGTAACAGTAGAATAGTGACTGCAGCTCTGGAGGTGACTGAAGGATAAGACATGAAGTAACAGCAGAATAGTGAGTGCAGCTCTGGAGTTGACTGGACGATAAGATACGATGTAACAGCAGAATAGAGAGTGCAGCTCTTGAGGTGATTGGAGGAATATAGATGATGTAACAACAGAATAGTGACTGCAACTCTGGAGGTGACTGGAGGATAAGACAGGATGTAACAGTAGAATAGTGATTGCAGCTCTGGAGGTGACTGGTAGATAGAACATGAGGTAACAGCAGAATAGTGAGTGCAGCTCTGGAGGTGACTGGATGATAAGACATTATGTAACAGCAGAATAGTGAGTGCAGCTCTGGAGGTGACTGGAGGATAAGACACAATGTAACAGCAGAAAAGTGAGTGCAGCTCTTGAGGTGACTGGAGGATAAGACATGAAGTAACAGCATAATAGTGAGTGCAGCTCTGGAGGTGACTGGAGGATAAGAAACGATGTAACAACAGAATAGTGACAGCAGCTCTGGAGGTGACTGGAGGATAAGACATGATGTAACAGCAGAATAGTGACTGCAGCTCTGGAAGTGACTGGAGGATAGGACACGATGTAACAGCAGAATAGTGAGTGCAGCTCTGGAGGTGACTGGAGGATAAGACAGGATGTAACAGCAGAATAGTGACTGCAGCTCTGGAGATGAGTGGAGGATAAGACATGAAGTAACAGCATAATAGTGAGTGCAGCTCTGGAGGTGACTGGAGGACAAGACACGATGTAACAGGAGAATAGTGACTGCAGCTCATGAGGTGACTGGAGGATAAGACATGATGTAACAGCAGAATAGTGACTGCATCTCTTGAGGTGACTGGAGGATAAGACACGATGTAACAGCAGAATAGTGAGTGCATCTCTGGAGGTGAACGGAGGATAAGACCTGATGTAACAACAGAATAGTGACAGCAGCTCTGGAGGTGACTGGAGGATAAGACCTGATGTAACATCAGAATAGTGACTGCAGCTCTGGAGGTGAGTGGAGGATAAGACCTGATGTAACAGCAGAATAGAGACTGCAGCTCTGGAGGTGGCTGGAGGATAAGACACGATGTAACAGCAGAATAGTGACTGCAGCTCTGGAGGTGACTGGAGGATAAGACTCGATGTAACGGCAGAATAGTGACTGCAGCTCTGGAGGAGATTGGAGGATAAGACATGACGTAACAGCAGAATAGTGACTGCAGCTCTGGAGGTGGCTGGAGGATAAGATATGATGTAACAGCAGAACAGTGACTGCAGCTCTGGAGGTGACTGAAGGATAAGACATGATTTAACAGCAGAATGGTGAGTGCAGCTCTGGAGGTGACTGGAGGATAAGACATGATGTAACAGCAGAATAGTGAGTGCAGCTCTGGAGGTGGCTGGAGGATAAGACATGATGTAACAGCAGAACAGTGACTGCAGCTCTGGAGGTGACTGAAGGATAAGAGATGAAGTAACAGCAGAATAGTGAGTGCAGCTCTGGAGTTGACTGGACGATAAGATACGATGTAACAGCAGAATAGAGAGTGCAGCTCTTGAGGTGATTGGAGGAATATAGATGATGTAACAACAGAATAGTGACTGCAACTCTGGAGGTGACTGGAGGATAAGACAGGATGTAACAGTAGAATAGTGATTGCCGCTCTGGAGGTGACAGGAGGATAAGACACGATGTAACAGCAGAATAATGATTGCAGCTCTGGAGGTGACTGGAGGATAAGAAACGATGTAACAACAGAATAGTGACAGCAGCTCTGGAGGTGACTGGAGGATAAGACATGATGTAACAGCAGAATAGTGACTGCAGCTCTGGAGGTGACAGGAGGATAGGACACGATGTAACAGCAGAATAGTGACTGCAGCTCTGGAGGTGAGTGGAGGATAAGACCTGATGTAACAGCAGAATAGTGACTGGAGCTCTGGAGGTGGCTGGAGGATAAGACACGATGTAACAGCAGAATAGTGACTGCAGCTCTGGAGGTGACTGGAGGATAAGACACGATGTAACGGCAGAATAGTGACTGCAGCTCTGGAGGAGACTGGAGGATAAGACATGATGTAACAGCAGAATAGTGAGTGCAGCTCTGGAGGTAACTGGAGTATAAGACACGATGTAACAGCCGAATAGTGAGTGCAGCTCTGGAGGTGACTGGAGGATAAGACACGATGTAACACCCGAATAGTGACTGCAGCTCTGGAGGTGACTGGAGGATAAGACACGATGTAACAGCAGAATAGTGACTGGAGCTCTGGAGGTGACTGGAGGATAAGACATAATGTAACAGTAGAATAGTGATTGCAGCTCTGGAGGTGACAGGAGGATAAGACATGATGTAACAGCAGAATAATGATTGCAGTTCTGGAGGTGACTGAAGGATGAGACCTGATGTAACAGCAGAATAGTGACAGCAGGTCTGGAGGTAGCTGGAGAATAAGACACGATGTAACAGCCGAATAGTGAGTGCAGCTCTGGAGGTGACTGGAGGATAAGACACGATGTAACAGCAGAATAGTCAGTGCAGCTCTGGAGGTGACTGGTAGATAGAACATGAGGTAACAGCAGAATAGTGAGTGCAGCTCTGGAGGTGACTGGAGGATAAGACATGATGTAACAGCAGAATAGTGAGTGCAGCTCTGGAGGTGACTGGAGGATAAGACACAATGTAACAGCAGAAAAGTGAGTGCAGCTCTTGAGGTGACTGGAGGATAAGACATGAAGTAACAGCATAATAGTGAGTGCAGCTCTGGAGGTGACTGGAGGATAAGAAACGATGTAACAACAGAATAGTGACAGCAGCTCTGGAGGTGACTGGAGGATAAGACATGATGTAACAGCAGAATAGTGACTGCAGCTCTGGAAGTGACTGGAGGATAGGACACGATGTAACAGCAGAATAGTGAGTGCAGCTCTGGAGGTGACTGGAGGATAAGACAGGATGTAACAGCAGAATAGTGACTGCAGCTCTGGAGATGAGTGGAGGATAAGACATGAAGTAACAGCATAATAGTGAGTGCAGCTCTGGAGGTGACTGGAGGACAAGACACGATGTAACAGGAGAATAGTGACTGCAGCTCATGAGGTGACTGGAGGATAAGACATGATGTAACAGCAGAATAGTGACTGGAGCTCTGGAGGTGACTGGAGGATAAGACATAATGTAACAGTAGAATAGTGACTGCAGCTCTGGAGGTGACTGAAGGATAAGACATGAAGTAACAGCAGAATAGTGAGTGCAGCTCTGGAGTTGACTGGACGATAAGATACGATGTAACAGCAGAATAGAGAGTGCAGCTCTTGAGGTGATTGGAGGAATATAGATGATGTAACAACAGAATAGTGACTGCAACTCTGGAGGTGACTGGAGGATAAGACAGGATGTAACAGTAGAATAGTGATTGCAGCTCTGGAGGTGACTGGTAGATAGAACATGAGGTAACAGCAGAATAGTGAGTGCAGCTCTGGAGGTGACTGGATGATAAGACATTATGTAACAGCAGAATAGTGAGTGCAGCTCTGGAGGTGACTGGAGGATAAGACACAATGTAACAGCAGAAAAGTGAGTGCAGCTCTTGAGGTGACTGGAGGATAAGACATGAAGTAACAGCATAATAGTGAGTGCAGCTCTGGAGGTGACTGGAGGATAAGAAACGATGTAACAACAGAATAGTGACAGCAGCTCTGGAGGTGACTGGAGGATAAGACATGATGTAACAGCAGAATAGTGACTGCAGCTCTGGAAGTGACTGGAGGATAGGACACGATGTAACAGCAGAATAGTGAGTGCAGCTCTGGAGGTGACTGGAGGATAAGACAGGATGTAACAGCAGAATAGTGACTGCAGCTCTGGAGATGAGTGGAGGATAAGACATGAAGTAACAGCATAATAGTGAGTGCAGCTCTGGAGGTGACTGGAGGACAAGACACGATGTAACAGGAGAATAGTGACTGCAGCTCATGAGGTGACTGGAGGATAAGACATGATGTAACAGCAGAATAGTGACTGCATCTCTTGAGGTGACTGGAGGATAAGACACGATGTAACAGCAGAATAGTGAGTGCATCTCTGGAGGTGAACGGAGGATAAGACCTGATGTAACAACAGAATAGTGACAGCAGCTCTGGAGGTGACTGGAGGATAAGACCTGATGTAACATCAGAATAGTGACTGCAGCTCTGGAGGTGAGTGGAGGATAAGACCTGATGTAACAGCAGAATAGAGACTGCAGCTCTGGAGGTGGCTGGAGGATAAGACACGATGTAACAGCAGAATAGTGACTGCAGCTCTGGAGGTGACTGGAGGATAAGACTCGATGTAACGGCAGAATAGTGACTGCAGCTCTGGAGGAGATTGGAGGATAAGACATGACGTAACAGCAGAATAGTGACTGCAGCTCTGGAGGTGGCTGGAGGATAAGATATGATGTAACAGCAGAACAGTGACTGCAGCTCTGGAGGTGACTGAAGGATAAGACATGATTTAACAGCAGAATGGTGAGTGCAGCTCTGGAGGTGACTGGAGGATAAGACATGATGTAACAGCAGAATAGTGAGTGCAGCTCTGGAGGTGGCTGGAGGATAAGACATGATGTAACAGCAGAACAGTGACTGCAGCTCTGGAGGTGACTGAAGGATAAGAGATGAAGTAACAGCAGAATAGTGAGTGCAGCTCTGGAGTTGACTGGACGATAAGATACGATGTAACAGCAGAATAGAGAGTGCAGCTCTTGAGGTGATTGGAGGAATATAGATGATGTAACAACAGAATAGTGACTGCAACTCTGGAGGTGACTGGAGGATAAGACAGGATGTAACAGTAGAATAGTGATTGCCGCTCTGGAGGTGACAGGAGGATAAGACACGATGTAACAGCAGAATAATGATTGCAGCTCTGGAGGTGACTGGAGGATAAGAAACGATGTAACAACAGAATAGTGACAGCAGCTCTGGAGGTGACTGGAGGATAAGACATGATGTAACAGCAGAATAGTGACTGCAGCTCTGGAGGTGACAGGAGGATAGGACACGATGTAACAGCAGAATAGTGACTGCAGCTCTGGAGGTGAGTGGAGGATAAGACCTGATGTAACAGCAGAATAGTGACTGGAGCTCTGGAGGTGGCTGGAGGATAAGACACGATGTAACAGCAGAATAGTGACTGCAGCTCTGGAGGTGACTGGAGGATAAGACACGATGTAACGGCAGAATAGTGACTGCAGCTCTGGAGGAGACTGGAGGATAAGACATGATGTAACAGCAGAATAGTGAGTGCAGCTCTGGAGGTAACTGGAGTATAAGACACGATGTAACAGCCGAATAGTGAGTGCAGCTCTGGAGGTGACTGGAGGATAAGACACGATGTAACACCCGAATAGTGACTGCAGCTCTGGAGGTGACTGGAGGATAAGACACGATGTAACAGCAGAATAGTGACTGGAGCTCTGGAGGTGACTGGAGGATAAGACATAATGTAACAGTAGAATAGTGATTGCAGCTCTGGAGGTGACAGGAGGATAAGACATGATGTAACAGCAGAATAATGATTGCAGTTCTGGAGGTGACTGAAGGATGAGACCTGATGTAACAGCAGAATAGTGACAGCAGGTCTGGAGGTAGCTGGAGAATAAGACACGATGTAACAGCCGAATAGTGAGTGCAGCTCTGGAGGTGACTGGAGGATAAGACACGATGTAACAGCAGAATAGTCAGTGCAGCTCTGGAGGTGACTGGTAGATAGAACATGAGGTAACAGCAGAATAGTGAGTGCAGCTCTGGAGGTGACTGGAGGATAAGACATGATGTAACAGCAGAATAGTGAGTGCAGCTCTGGAGGTGACTGGAGGATAAGACACAATGTAACAGCAGAAAAGTGAGTGCAGCTCTTGAGGTGACTGGAGGATAAGACATGAAGTAACAGCATAATAGTGAGTGCAGCTCTGGAGGTGACTGGAGGATAAGAAACGATGTAACAACAGAATAGTGACAGCAGCTCTGGAGGTGACTGGAGGATAAGACATGATGTAACAGCAGAATAGTGACTGCAGCTCTGGAAGTGACTGGAGGATAGGACACGATGTAACAGCAGAATAGTGAGTGCAGCTCTGGAGGTGACTGGAGGATAAGACAGGATGTAACAGCAGAATAGTGACTGCAGCTCTGGAGATGAGTGGAGGATAAGACATGAAGTAACAGCATAATAGTGAGTGCAGCTCTGGAGGTGACTGGAGGACAAGACACGATGTAACAGGAGAATAGTGACTGCAGCTCATGAGGTGACTGGAGGATAAGACATGATGTAACAGCAGAATAGTGACTGCATCTCTTGAGGTGACTGGAGGATAAGACACAATGTAACAGCAGAATAGTGAGTGCATCTCTGGAGGTGAACGGAGGATAAGACCTGATGTAACAACAGAATAGTGACAGCAGCTCTGGAGGTGACTGGAGGATAAGACCTGATGTAACATCAGAATAGTGACTGCAGCTCTGGAGGTGAGTGGAGGATAAGACCTGATGTAACAGCAGAATAG
This sequence comes from Phyllobates terribilis, assembly GCF_046119375.1. NCBI lineage: Eukaryota > Metazoa > Chordata > Amphibia > Anura > Dendrobatidae > Phyllobates > Phyllobates terribilis. Next base: position 160,871 of record NW_027363102.1, on the reverse strand, counting down.
AGACTGCAGCTCTGGAGGTGGCTGGAGGATAAGACACGATGTAACAGCAGAATAGTGACTGCAGCTCTGGAGGAGACTGGAGGATAAGACATGACGTAACAGCAGAATAGTGACTGCAGCTCTGGAGGTGGCTGGAGGATAAGACATGATGTAACAGCAGAACAGTGACTGCAGCTCTGGAGGTGACTGAAGGATAAGACATGATTTAACAGCAGAATGGTGAGTGCAGCTCTGGAGGTGACTGGAGGATAAGACATGATGTAACAGCAGAATAGTGAGTGCAGCTCTGGAGGTGGCTGGAGGATAAGACATGATGTAACAGCAGAACAGTGACTGCAGCTCTGGAGGTGACTGAAGGATAAGACATGAAGTAACAGCAGAATAGTGAGTGCAGCTCTGGAGTTGACTGGACGATAAGATACGATGTAACAGCAGAATAGAGAGTGCAGCTCTTGAGGTGATTGGAGGAATATAGATGATGTAACAACAGAATAGTGACTGCAACTCTGGAGGTGACTGGAGGATAAGACAGGATGTAACAGTAGAATAGTGATTGCAGCTCTGGAGGTGACAGGAGGATAAGACACGATGTAACAGCAGAATAATGATTGCAGCTCTGGAGGTGACTGGAGGATAAGACCTGATGTAACAGCAGAATAGTGACTGCAGCTCTGGAGGTGACAGGAAGATAAGACATGATGTAACAGCAGAATGGTGAATTCAGCTCTGGAGGTAACTGGAGGATAATACACGATGTAACAGTAGAATAGTGACTGCAGCTCTGGAGGTGGCTGGAGGATAATAGATGATGTAACAGCAGAATATTGACTGCAGCTCTGGAAGTGAGTGGAGGATAAGACACGATGTAACAGCAGAATAGTGACTGCAGCTCTGGAGGTGGCTGGAGGATAAGACACGATGTAACAGCAGAATAGTGACTGCAGCTCTGGCGGTGACTGGAGGATAAGACACGATGTAACGGCAGAATAGTGACTGCAGCTCTGGAGGAGACTGGAGGATAAGACATGATGTAACAGCAGAATAGTGAGTGCAGCTCTGGAGGTAACTGGAGTATAAGACACGATGTAACAGCCGAATAGTGAGTGCAGCTCTGGAGGTGACTGGAGGATAAGACACGATGTAACACCCGAATAGTGACTGCAGCTCTGGAGGTGACTGGAGGATAAGACACGATGTAACAGCAGAATAGTGACTGGAGCTCTGGAGGTGACTGGAGGATAAGACATAATGTAACAGTAGAATAGTGATTGCAGCTCTGGAGGTGACAGGAGGATAAGACATGATGTAACAGCAGAATAATGATTGCAGTTCTGGAGGTGACTGGAGGATGAGACCTGATGTAACAGCAGAATAGTGAGTGCAGCTCTGGAGGTGACTGGAGGATAAGACACGATGTAACAGCAGAATAGTCAGTGCAGCTCTGGAGGTGACTGGTAGATAGAACATGAGGTAACAGCAGAATAGTGAGTGCAGCTCTGGAGGTGACTGGAGGATAAGACATGATGTAACAGCAGAATAGTGAGTGCAGCTCTGGAGGTGACTGGAGGATAAGACACAATGTAACAGCAGAAAAGTGAGTGCAGCTCTTGAGGTGACTGGAGGATAAGACATGAAGTAACAGCATAATAGTGAGTGCAGCTCTGGAGGTGACTGGAGGATAAGAAACGATGTAACAACAGAATAGTGACAGCAGCTCTGGAGGTGACTGGAGGATAAGACATGATGTAACAGCAGAATAGTGACTGCAGCTCTGGAAGTGACTGGAGGATAGGACACGATGTAACAGCAGAATAGTGAGTGCAGCTCTGGAGGTGACTGGAGGATAAGACAGGATGTAACAGCAGAATAGTGACTGCAGCTCTGGAGATGAGTGGAGGATAAGACATGAAGTAACAGCATAATAGTGAGTGCAGCTCTGGAGGTGACTGGAGGACAAGACACGATGTAACAGGAGAATAGTGACTGCAGCTCATGAGGTGACTGGAGGATAAGACATGATGTAACAGCAGAATAGTGACTGCAGCTCTGGAGGTGACTGGAGGATAAGACACGATGTAACAGCAGAATAGTGAGTGCATCTCTGGAGGTGACTGGAGGATAAGACCTGATGTAACAACAGAATAGTGACAGCAGCTCTGGAGGTGACTGGAGGATAAGACCTGATGTAACATCAGAATAGTGACTGCAGCTCTGGAGGTGAGTGGAGGATAAGACCTGATGTAACAGCAGAATAGAGACTGCAGCTCTGGAGGTGGCTGGAGGATAAGACACGATGTAACAGCAGAATAGTGACTGCAGCTCTGGAGGTGACTGGAGGATAAGACTCGATGTAACGGCAGAATAGTGACTGCAGCTCTGGAGGAGACTGGAGGATAAGACATGACGTAACAGCAGAATAGTGACTGCAGCTCTGGAGGTGGCTGGAGGATAAGACATGATGTAACAGCAGAACAGTGACTGCAGCTCTGGAGGTGACTGAAGGATAAGACATGATTTAACAGCAGAATGGTGAGTGCAGCTCTGGAGGTGACTGGAGGATAAGACATGATGTAACAGCAGAATAGTGAGTGCAGCTCTGGAGGTGGCTGGAGGATAAGACATGATGTAACAGCAGAACAGTGACTGCAGCTCTGGAGGTGACTGAAGGATAAGACATGAAGTAACAGCAGAATAGTGAGTGCAGCTCTGGAGTTGACTGGACGATAAGATACGATGTAACAGCAGAATAGAGAGTGCAGCTCTTGAGGTGATTGGAGGAATATAGATGATGTAACAACAGAATAGTGACTGCAGCTCTGGAGGTGACTGGAGGATAAGACCTGATGTAACAGCAGAATAGTGATTGCAGCTCTGGAGGTGACAGGAGGATAAGACATGATGTAACAGCAGAATGGTGAATTCAGCTCTGGAGGTAACTGGAGGATAATACACGATGTAACAGTAGAATAGTGACTGCAGCTCTGGAGGTGGCTGGAGGATAATAGATGATGTAACAGCAGAATATTGACTGCGGCTCTGGAAGTGAGTGGAGGATAAGACACGATGTAACAGCAGAATAGTGACTGCAGCTCTGGAGGTGGCTGGAGGATAAGACACGATGTAACAGCAGAATAGTGACTGCAGCTCTGGAGGTGACTGGAGGATAAGACACGATGTAACGGCAGAATAGTGACTGCAGCTCTGGAGGTGGCTGGAGGATAATACACGATGTAACAGTAGAATAGTGACTGTAGCTCTGGAGGTGACTGGAGGATTAGACAAGATGTAACAGCAGAATAGTGAGTGCAGCTCTGGAGGTGGCTGGAGGATAATAGATGATGTAACAGCAGAATAGTGACTGCACCTCTGGAGGTGACTGGAGGATAAGACATGATGTAACAACAGAATAGTGAGTGCAGCTCTGGAGGTGACTGGAGGATAAGACATGATGTAACAGCAGAATAGTGACAGCAGCTCTGGAGGTAACTGGAGTATAAGACACGATGTAACAGCAGAATAGTGAGTGCAGCTCTGGAGGTGACTGGAGGATAAGACACGATGTAACAGCAGAATAGTCAGTGCAGCTCTGGAGGTGACTGGTAGATAGGACATGAGGTAACAGCAGAATAGTGAGTGCAGCTCTGGAGGTGACTGGAGGATAAGACATGATGTAACAGCAGAATAGTGAGTGCAGCTCTGGAGGTGACTGGTAGATAGGACATGAGGTAACAGCAGAATAGTGACTGCATCTCTTGAGGTGACTGGAGGATAAGACACAATGTAACAGCAGAAAAGTGAGTGCAGCTCTTGAGGTGACTGGAGGATAAGACATGAAGTAGCAGCATAATAGTGAGTGCAGCTCTGGAGGTGACTGGAGGACAAGACTCGATGTAACAGCAGAATAGTGACTGCAGCTCTGGAGGAGACTGGAGGATAAGACACCATGTAACAGCAGAACAGTGATTGCATCTCTGGAGGTGAATGGAGGATAAGAAACGATGTAACAACAGATTAGTGACAGCAGCTCTGGAGGTGACTGGAGGATAAGATATGATGTAACAGTAGAATAGTGACGGCAGCTCTGGAGGTGACTGGAGGATAGGACACGATGTAACAGCAGAATAGTGAGTGCAGCTCTGGAGGTGACTGGAGGATAAGACATGATGTAACAGCAAAATAGTGACTGCACCTCTGGAGATGAGTGGAGGACAAGACATGAAGTAACAGCATAATAGTGAGTGCAGCTCTGGAGGTGACTGGAGGACAAGACACGATGTAACAGCAGAATAGTGACTGCAGCTCATGAGGTGACTGGAGGATAAGACATGATGTAACAGCAGAATAGTGACTGCAGCTCTTGAGGTGACTGGAGGATAAGACACGATGTAACAGCAGAATAGTGACTGCAGCTCTGGAGGTGACTGGAGGATAAGACAAGATGTAACAGCAGAATAGTGAGTGCATCTCTGGAGGTGAACGGAGGATAAGACCTGATGTAACAACAGAATAGTGACAGCAGCTCTGGAGGTGACTGGAGGATAAGACCTGATGTAACATCAGAATAGTGACTGCAGCTCTGGAGGTGAGTGGAGGATAAGACCTGATGTAACAGCAGAATAGTGACAGCAGCTCTGGAGGTGGCTGGAGGATAAGACATGATGTAACAGCAGAATGGTGAATTCAGCTCTGGAGGTAACTGGAGGATAAGACACGATGTAACAGTAGAATAGTGAGTGCATCTCTGGAGGTGAATGGAGGGTAAGACCTGATGTAACAGCAGAATAGTGACAGCAGCTCTGGAGGTGGCTGGAGGATAAGACACGATGTAACAGCAGAATAGTGACTGCAGCTCTGGAGGTGACTGGAGGATAAGACACGATGTAACGGCAGAATAGTGACTGCAGCTCTGGACGTGACTGGAGGATAAGACCTGATGTAACAGCAGAATAGTGAGTGCAGCTCTGTAGGTGACTGGAGGATAAGACATGATGTAACAGCAGAATGGTGAATTCAGCTCTGGAGGTAACTGGAGGATAAGACACGTTGTAACAGTAGAATAGTGAGTGCATCTCTGGAGGTGAATGGAGGATAAGACCTGATGTAACAGCAGAATAGTGACAGCAGCTCTGGAGGTGACTGGAGGATAAGACATGATGTAACAGCAGAATAGTGAGTGCAGCTCTGGAGGTGAGTGGATGATAAGATCTGATGTAACAGCAGAATAGTGACTGCAGCTCTGGAGGTGGCTGGAGGATAAGACACGATGTAACAGCAGAATAGTGACTGCAGCTCTGGAGGTGACTGGAGGATAAGACAAGATGTAACAGCAGAACAGTGACTGCAGCACTGAAGGTGACTGAAGGATAAGACATGAAATAACAGCAGAATAGTGAGTGCAGCACTGGAGGTGGCTGGAGGATAAGACACGATGTAACAGCAGAATAGTGACTGCAGCTCTGGAGGTGACTGGAGGATAAGACAAGATGTAATAGCAGAACAGTGACTGCAGCTCTGGAGGTGACTGAAGGATAAGACATGAAATAACAGCAGAATAGTGAGTGCAGCTCTGGAGTTGACTGGACTATAAGATACGATGTAACAGCAGAATAGAGAGTGCAGCTCTTGAGGTGATTGGAGGAATATAGATGATGTAACAGTAGAATAGTGATTGCAGCTCTGGAGGTGACAGGAGGATAAGACACGATGTAACAGCAGAATAATGATTGCAGCTCTGGAGGTGACTGGAGCATAAGACCTGATGTAACAGCAGAATAGTGACTGCAGCTCTGGAGGTGACAGGAAGATAAAACATGATGTAACAGCAGAATAGTGAATTCAGCTCTGGAGGATAATACACGATGTAACAGTAGAATAGTGACTGTAGCTCTGGAGGTGGCTGGAGGATAATAGATGATGTAACAGCACAATAGTGACTGCAGCTCTGGAGGTGACTGGAGGATAAGACATGATGTAACGGCAGAATAGTGACAGCAGCTCTGGAGGTGGCTGGAGGATAAGACACGATGTAACAGCAGAATAGTGACTGCAGCTCTGGAGGTGACTGGAGGATAAGACACGATGTAACGGCAGAATAGTGACTGCAGCTCTGGACGTGACTGGAGGATAAGACCTGATGTAACAGCAGAATAGTGAGTGCAGCTCTGTAGGTGACTGGAGGATAAGACATGATGTAACAGCAGAATGGTGAATTCAGCTCTGGAGGTAACTGGAGGATAAGACAGGTTGTAACAGTAGAATAGTGAGTGCATCTCTGGAGGTGAATGGAGGATAAGACCTGATGTAACAGCAGAATAGTGACAGCAGCTCTGGAGGTGACTGGAGGATAAGACATGATGTAACAGCAGAATAGTGAGTGCAGCTCTGGAGGTGAGTGGATGATAAGATCTGATGTAACAGCAGAATAGTGACTGCAGCTCTGGAGGTGGCTGGAGGATAAGACACGATGTAACAGCAGAATAGTGACTGCAGCTCTGGAGGTGACTGGAGGATAAGACAAGATGTAACAGCAGAACAGTGACTGCAGCACTGGAGGTGACTGAAGGATAAGACATGAAATAACAGCAGAATAGTGAGTGCAGCACTGGAGGTGGCTGGAGGATAAGACACGATGTAACAGCAGAATAGTGACTGCAGCTCTGGAGGTGACTGGAGGATAAGACAAGATGTAATAGCAGAACAGTGACTGCAGCTCTGGAAGTGACTGAAGGATAAGACATGAAATAACAGCAGAATAGTGAGTGCAGTTCTGGAGTTGACTGGACGATAAGATACGATGTAACAGCAGAATAGAGAGTGCAGCTCTTGAGGTGATTGGAGGAATATAGATGATGTAACAGTAGAATAGTGATTGCAGCTCTGGAGGTGACAGGAGGATAAGACACGATGTAACAGCAGAATAATGATTGCAGCTCTGGAGGTGACTGGAGCATAAGACCTGATGTAACAGCAGAATAGTGACTGCAGCTCTGGAGGTGACAGGAAGATAAAACATGATGTAACAGCAGAATAGTGAATTCAGCTCTGGAGGATAATACACGATGTAACAGTAGAATAGTGACTGTAGCTCTGGAGGTGGCTGGAGGATAATAGATGATGTAACAGCACAATAGTGACTGCAGCTCTGGAGGTGACTGGAGGATAAGACATGATGTAACAGCAGAACAGTGAGTGCAGCTCTGGAGGTGACTGGAGGATAAGACATGATGTAACAGCAGAATAGTGACAGCAGCTCTGGAGGTAACTGGAGTATAAGACACGAGGTAACAGCAGAATAGTGAGTGCAGCTGTGGAGGTGACTGGAGGATAAGACACAATGTAACAGCAGAAAAGTGAGTGCAGCTCTTGAGGTGACTGGAGGATAAGACATGAAGTAACAGCATAATAGTGAGTGCAGCTCTGGAGGTGACTGGAGGACAAGACACGATGTAACAGCAGAATAGTGACTGCAGCTCTGGAGGTGACTGGAGGATAAGACACCATGTAACAGCAGAACAGTGATTGCATCTCTGGAGGTGAATGGAGGATAAGAAACGATGTAACAACAGAATAGTGACGGCAGCTCTGGAGGTGACTGGAGGATAAGACATGATGTAACAGCAGAATAGTGACTGCAGCTCTGGAGGTGACTGGAGGATAGGACACGATGTAACAGCAGAATAGTGAGTGCAGCTCTGGAGGTGACTGGAGGATAAGACATGATGTAACAGCAGAATAGTGACTGCAGCTCTGGAGATGAGTGGAGGATAAGACATGAAGTAACAGCATAATAGTGAGTGCAGCTCTGGAGGTGACTGGAGGATAAGACACGATGTAACAGCAGAATAGTCAGTGCAGCTCTGGAGGTGACTGGTAGATAGGACATGAGGTAACAGCAGAATAGTGAGTGCAGCTCTGGAGGTGACTGGAGGATAAGACATGATGTAACAGCAGAATAGTGAGTGCAGCTCTTGAGGTGACTGGAGGATAAGACACGATGTAACAGCAGAAAAGTGAGTGCAGCTCTTGAGGTGACTGGAGGATAAGACATGAAGTAACAGCATAATAGTGAGTGCAGCTCTGGAGGTGACTGGAGGACAAAACACGATGTAACAGCAGAATAGTGACTGCAGCTCTGGAGGTGACTGGAGGATAAGACACCATGTAACAGCAGAACAGTGATTGCATCTCTGGAGGTGAATGGAGGATAAGACACGATGTAACAGCAGAATAGTGACTGCAGCTCTGGAGGTGACTGGAGGATAAGACGATGTAACGGCAGAATAGTGACTGCAGCTCTGGAGGTGACTGGAGGATAAGACATGATGTAACAGCAGAACAGTGACTGCAGCTCTGGAGGTGACTGAAGGATAAGACATGATTAACAGCAGAATAGTGAGTACAGCTCTGGAGTTGACTGGACGATAAGATAAGATGTAACAGCAGAATAGAGAGTGCAGCTCTTGAGGTGATTGGAGGAATATAGACGATGTAACAACAGAATAGTGACTGCAGCTCTGGAGGTGACAGGAGGATAAGACACGATGTAACAGCAGAATAATTATTGCAGCTCTGGAGGTGACTGGAGGATAAGACCTGATGTAACAGCAGAATAGTGACAGCAGCTCTGGAGGTAACTGGAGTATAAGACACGATGTAACAGCCGAATAGTGAGTGCAGCTCTGGAGGTGACTGGAGGATAAGACACGATGTAACAGCTGAATAGTCAGTGCAGCTCTGGAGGTGACTGGAGGATAAGACATGATGTAACAGCAGAATAGTGAGTGCAGCTCTGGAGGTGGCTGGAGGATAAGACATGATGTAACAGCAGAACAGTGACTGCAGCTCTGGAGGTGACTGAAGGATAAGACATTAAGTAACAGCAGAATAGAGAGTGCAGCTCTGGAGTTGACTGGACGATAACATACGAAGTAACAGCAGAATAGAGAGTGCAGCTCTTGAGGTGATTGGAGGAATATAGATGATGTAACAGCAGAATAGTGACTGCAGCTCTGGAGGTGACTGGAGGATAAGACAGGATGTAACATAAGAATAGTGACTGCAGCTCTGGAGGGGACTGGTAGATAGGACATGATGTAACAGCAGAATAGTGAGTGCAGCTCTGGAGGTGACTGGAGGATAAGACATGATGTAACAGCAGAATAGTGACTGCAGCTCTGGAGATGACTGGAGGATAAGACACGATGAAACAGCAGAATAGTGACTGCAGCTCTGGAGGTAACTGGAGAATAAGATACGATGTAACAGCAGAAAAGTGAGTGCAGCTCTTGAGGTGACTAGAGGATAAGACATGAAGTAACAGCATAATAGTGAGTGCAGCTCTGGAGGTGACTGGAGGACAAAACACGATGTAACAGCAGAATAGTGACTGCAGCTCTGGAGGTGACTGGAGGATAAGACACCATGTAACAGCAGAATAATGATTGCAGCTCTGGAGGTGACAGGAAGATAAGACATGATGTAACAGCAGAATGGTAAATTCAGCTCTGGAGGTAACTGGAGGATAATACACGATGTAACAGTAGAATAGTGACTGTAGCTCTGGAGGTGACTGGAGGATAATAGATGATGTAACAGCAGAATAGTGACTGCAGCTCTGGAGGTGACTGTGGAGGATAAGACATGATGTAACAGCAGAATAGTGAGTGCAGCTCTGGAGGTGACTGGAGGATAAGACATGATGTAACAGCAGAATAGTGACAGCAGCTCTGGAGGTAACTGGAGTATAAGACACGATGTAACAGCAGAATAGTGAGTACAGCTCTGGAGGTGACTGGAGGATAAGACACGATGTAACAGCAGAATAGTCAGTGCAGCTCTGGAGGTGACTGGTAGATAGGACATGAGGTAACAGCAGAATAGTGAGTGCAGCTCTGGAGGTGACTGGAGGATAAGACATGATGTAACAGCAAAATAGTGAGTGCAGTTCTTGAGGTGACTGGAGGATAAGACACAATGTAACAGCAGAAAAGTGAGTGCAGCTCTTGAGGTGACTGGAGGATAAGACATGAAGTAGCAGCATAATAGTGAGTGCAGCTCTGGAGGTGACTGGAGGACAAGACACGATGTAACAGCAGAATAGTGACTGCAGCTCTGGAGGTGACTGGAGGACAAAACACCATGTAACAGCAGAACAGTGATTGCATCTCTGGAGGTGAATGGAGGATAAGAAACGATGTAACAACAGAATAGTGACAGCAGCTGTGGAGGTGACTGGAGGATAAGACATGATGTAACAGCAGAATAGTGACTGCAGCTCTGGAGGTAACAGGAGGATAGGACACGATGTAACAGCAGAATAGTGACTGCAGCTCTGGAGGTGAGTGGAGGATAAGACCTGATGTAACAGCAGAATAGTGACTGGAGCTCTGGAGGTGGCTGGAGGATAAGACACGATGTAACAGCATAATAGTGACTGGAGCTCTGGGGGTGGCTGGAGGATTAGACACGATGTAACAGCAGAATAGTGACTGCAGCTCTGGAGGTGACTGGAGGATAAGACATGATGTAACAGCAGAATAGTGACTGCAGCTCTGGAGGAGACTGGAGGATAAGACATGATGTAACAGCAGAATAGTGACTGCAGCTCTGGAGGTGGCTGGAGGATAAGACACAATGTAAAAGCATAATAGTGACTGGAGCTCTGGAGGTGGCTGGAGGATTAGACACGATGTAACAGCAGAATAGTGACTGCAGCTCTGGAGGTGACTGGAGGATAAGACACGATGTAACGGCAGAATAGTGACTGCAGCTCTGGAGGAGACTGGAGGATAAGACATGATGTAACAGCAGAATAGTGAGTGCAGCTCTGGAGGTAACTGGAGTATAAGACACGATGTAACAGCCGAATAGTGAGTGCAGCTCTGGAGGTGACTGGAGGATAAGACACGATGTAACACCCGAATAGTGACTGCAGCTCTGGAGGTGACTGGAGGATAAGACACGATGTAACAGCAGAATAGTGACTGCAGCTCTGGAGGTGACTGGAGGATAAGACATAATGTAACAGTAGAATAGTGATTGCAGCTCTGGAGGTGACAGGAGGATAAGACACAATGTAACAGCAGAATAATGATTGCAGTTCTGGAGGTGACTGGAGGATAAGACCTGATGTAACAACAGAATAGTGAGTGCAGTTCTGGAGGTGACTGGAGGATAAGATATGATGTAACAGCAGAATAGTGACTGCAGCTCTGGAGGTAACTGGAGAATAAGACACGATGTAACAGCAGAATAGTGACTGCAGCTCTGGAGGTGACTGGAGGATAAGACCTGATGTAACATAAGAATAGTGACTGCAGCTCTGGAGGGGACTGGTAGATAGGACATGATGTAACAGCAGAATAGTGAGTGCAGCTCTGGAGGTGACTGGAGGATAAGACATGATGTAACAGCAGAATAGTGACTGCAGCTCTGGAGACAACTGGAGGATAAGACACGATGAAACAGCAGAATAGTGACTGCAGCTCTGGAGGTAACTGGAGGATAAGACACGATGTAACAGCAGAAAAGTGAGTGCAGCTCTTGAGGTGACTAGAGGATAAGACATGAAGTAACAGCATAATAGTGAGTGCAGCTCTGGAGGTGACTGGAGGACAAAACAAGATGTAACAGCAGAATAGTGACTGCAGCTCTGGAGGTGACTGGAGGATAAGACACCATGTAACAGCAGAATAATGATTGCAGCTCTGGAGGTGACTGGAGGATAAGACCTGATGTAACAGCAGAATAGTGACTGCAACTCTGGAGGTGACAGGAAGATAAGACATGATGTAACAGCAGAATGGTGAATTCAGCTCTGGAGGTAACTGGAGGATAATACACGATGTAACAGTAGAATAGTGACTGTAGCTCTGGAGGTGACTGGAGGATAATAGATGATGTAACAGCAGAATAGTGACTGCAGCTCTGGAGGTGACTGGAGGATAAGACATGATGTAACAGCAGAATAGTGAGTGCAGCTCTGGAGGTGACTGGAGGATAAGACATGATGTAACAGCAGAATAGTGACAGCAGCTCTGGAGGTGACTGGAGTATAAGACACGATGTAACAGCAGAATAGTCAGTGCAGCTCTGGAGGTGACTGGTAGATAGGACATGAGGTAACAGCAGAATAGTGAGTGCAGCTCTGGAGGTGACTGGAGGATAAGACATGATGTAACAGCAGAATAGTGAGTGCAGTTCTTGAGGTGACTGGAGGATAAGACACAATGTAACAGCAGAAAAGTGAGTGCAGCTCTTGAGGTGACTGTAGGATAAGACATGAAGTAGCAGCATAATAGTGAGTGCAGCTCTGGAGGTGACTGGAGGACAAGACACGATGTAACAGCAGAATAGTGACTGCAGCTCTGGAGGTGACTGGAGGACAAAACACCATGTAACAGCAGAACAGTGATTGCATCTCTGGAGGTGAATGGAGGATAAGAAACGATGTAACAACAGAATAGTGACAGCAGCAGTGGAGGTGACTGGAGGATAAGACATGATGTAACAGCAGAATAGTGACTGCAGCTCTGGAGGTGACAGGAGGATAGGACACGATGTAACAGCAGAATAGTGACTGCAGCTCTGGAGGTGAGTGGAGGATAAGACCTGATGTAACAGCAGAATAGTGACTGGAGCTCTGGAGGTGGCTGGAGGATAAGACACGATGTAACAGCAGAATAGTGACTGGAGCTCTGGAGGTGGCTGGAGGATAAGACACGATGTAGCAGCAGAATAGTGACTGCAGCTCTGGAGGTGACTGGAGGATAAGACACGATGTAACGGCAGAATAGTGACTGCAGCTCTGGAGGAGACTGGAGGATAAGACATGATGTAACAGCAGAATAGTGAGTGCAGCTCTGGAGGTAACTGGAGTATAAGACACGATGTAACAGCCGAATAGTGAGTGCAGCTCTGGAGGTGACTGGAGGATAAGACACGATGTAACACCTGAATAGTGACTGCAGCTCTGGAGGTGACTGGAGGATAAGACACGATGTAACAGCAGAATAGTGACTGCAGCTCTGGAGGTGACTGGAGGATAAGACCTGATGTAACAGCAGAATAGTGACAGCAGCTCTGGAGGTAACTGGAGTATAAGACACGATGTAACAGCCGAATAGTGAGTGCAGCTCTGGAGGTGACTGGAGGATAAGACACGATGTAACAGCAGAATAGTCAGTGCAGCTCTGGAGGTGACTGGTAGATAGAACATGAGGTAACAGCAGAATAGTGAGTGCAGCTCTGGAGGTGACTGGAGGATAAGACATGATGTAACAGCAGAATAGTGAGTGCAGCTCTGGAGGTGACTGGAGGATAAGACACAATGTAACAGCAGAAAAGTGAGTGCAGCTCTTGAGGTGACTGGAGGATAAGACATGAAGTAACAGCATAATAGTGAGTGCAGCTCTGGAGGTGACTGGAGGATAAGAAACGATGTAACAACAGAATAGTGACAGCAGCTCTGGAGGTGACTGGAGGATAAGACATGATGTAACAGCAGAATAGTGACTGCAGCTCTGGAGGTGAATGGAGGATAGGACACGATGTAACAGCAGAATAGTGAGTGCAGCTCTGGAGGTGACTGGAGGATAAGACAGGATGTAACAGCAGAATAGTGACTGCAGCTCTGGAGATGAGTGGAGGATAAGACATGAAGTAACAGCATAATAGTGAGTGCAGCTCTGGAAGTGACTGGAGGACAAGACACGATGTAACAGGAGAATAGTGACTGCAGCTCATGAGGTGACTGGAGGATAAGACATGATGTAACAGCAGAATAGTGACTGCATCTCTTGAGGTGACTGGAGGATAAGACACGATGTAACAGCAGAATAGTGACTGCAGCTCTGGAGGTGACTGGAGGATAAGACAAGATGTAACAGCAGAATAGTGAGTGCATCTCTGGAGGTGAACGGAGGATAAGACCTGATGTAACAACAGAATAGTGACAGCAGCTCTGGAGGTGACTGGAGGATAAGACCTGATGTAACATCAGAATAGTGACTGCAGCTCTGGAGGTGAGTGGAGGATAAGACCTGATGTAACAGCAGAATAGAGACTGCAGCTCTGGAGGTGGCTGGAGAATAAGACACGATGTAACAGCAGAATAGTGACTGCAGCTCTGGAGGTGACTGGAGGATAAGACACGATGTAACGGCAGAATAGTGACTGCAGCTCTGGAGGAGACTGGAGGATAAGACATGACGTAACAGCAGAATAGTGACTGCAGCTCTGGAGGTGACTGGAAGATAAGACATGATTTAACAGCAGAATGGTGAGTGCAGCTCTGGAGGTGACTGGAGGATAAGACATGATGTAACAGCAGAATAGTGAGTGCAGCTCTGGAGGTGGCTGGAGGATAAGACATGATGTAACAGCAGAACAGTGACTGCAGCTCTGGAGGTGACTGAAGGATAAGACATGAAGTAACAGCAGAATAGTGAGTGCAGCTCTGGAGTTGACTGGACGATAAGATACGATGTAACAGCAGAATAGAGAGTGCAGCTCTTGAGGTGATTGGAGGAATATAGATGATGTAACAACAGAATAGTGACTGCAACTCTGGAGGTGACTGGAGGATAAGACAGGATGTAACAGTAGAATAGTGATTGCAGCTCTGGAGGTGACGGGAGGATAAGACACGATGTAACAGCAGAATAATGATTGCAGCTCTGGAGGTGACTGGAGGATAAGACCTGATGTAACAGCAGAATAGTGACTGCAGCTCTGGAGGTGACAGGAATATAAGACATGATGTAACAGCAGAATGGTGAATTCAGCTCTGGAGGTAACTGGAGGATAATACACGATGTAACAGTAGAATAGTGACTGCAGCTCTGGAGGTGGCTGGAGGATAATAGATGATGTAACAGCAGAATATTGACTGCAGCTCTGGAAGTGAGTGGAGGATAAGACACGATGTAACAGCAGAATAGTGACTGCAGCTCTGGAGGTGGCTGGAGGATAAGACACGATGTAACAGCAGAATAGTGACTGCAGCTCTGGAGGTGACTGGAGGATAAGACACGATGTAACGGCAGAATAGTGACTGCAGCTCTGGAGGTGGCTGGAGGATAATACACAATGTAACAGTAGAATAGTGACTGTAGCTCTGGAGGTGACTGGAGGATTAGACAAGATGTAACAGCAGAATAGCGAGTGCAGCTCTGGAGGTGGCTGGAGGATAATAGATGATGTAACAGCAGAATAGTGACTGCACCTCTGGAGGTGACTGGAGGATAAGACATGATGTAACAGCAGAATAGTGAGTGCAGCTCTGGAGGTGACTGGAGGATAAGACATGATGTAACAGCAGAATAGTGACAGCAGCTCTGGAGGTAACTGGAGTATAAGACACGATGTAACAGCAGAATAGTGACTGCAGCTCTGGAGGTGACTGGAGGATAAGACATGAGGTAACAGCAGAATAGTGAGTGCAGATCTGGAGGTGACTGGAGGATAAGACATGATGTAACAGCAGAATAGGGAGTGCAGTTCTTGAGGTGACTGGAGGATAAGACACAATGTAACAGCAGAAAAGTGAGTGCAGCTCTTGAGGTGACTGGAGGATAAGACATGAAGTAGCAGCATAATAGTGAGTGCAGCTCTGGAGGTGACTGGAGGACAAGACACGATGTAACAGCAGAATAGTGACTGCAGCTCTGGAGGAGACTGGAGGATAAGACACCATGTAACAGCAGAACAGTGATTGCATCTCTGGAGGTGAATGGAGGATAAGAAACGATGTAACAACAGAATAGTGACAGCAGCTCTGGAGGTGACTGGAGGATAAGACATGATGTAACAGTAGAATAGTGACGGCAGCTCTGGAGGTGACTGGAGGATAGGACACGATGTAACAGCAGAATAGTGAGTGCAGCTCTGGAGGTGACTGGAGGATAAGACATGATGTAACAGCAAAATAGTGACTGCACCTCTGGAGATGAGTGGAGGATAAGACATGAAGTAACAGCATAATAGTGAGTGCAGCTCTGGAGGTGACTGGAGGACAAGACACGATGTAACAGCAGAATAGTGAGTGCATCTCTGGAGGTGAACGGAGGATAAGACCTGATGTAACAACAGAATAGTGACAGCAGCTCTGGAGGTGACTGGAGGATAAGACCTGATGTAACATCAGAATAGTGACTGCAGCTCTGGAGGTGAGTGGAGGATAAGACCTGATGTAACAGCAGAATAGTGACAGCAGCTCTGGAGGTGGCTGGAGGATAAGACATGATGTAACAGCAGAATGGTGAATTCAGCTCTGGAGGTAACTGGAGGATAAGACACGATGTAACAGTAGAATAGTGAGTGCATCTCTGGAGGTGAATGGAGGGTAAGACCTGATGTAACAGCAGAATAGTGACAGCAGCTCTGGAGGTGGCTGGAGGATAAGACACGATGTAACAGCAGAATAGTGACTGCAGCTCTGGAGGTGACTGGAGGATAAGACACGATGTAACGGCAGAATAGTGACTGCAGCTCTGGACGTGACTGGAGGATAAGACATGATGTAACAGCAGAATAGTGAGTGCAGCTCTGTAGGTGACTGGAGGATAAGACATGATGTAACAGCAGAATGGTGAATTCAGCTCTGGAGGTAACTGGAGGATAAGACACGATGTAACAGTAGAATAGTGAGTGCATCTCTGGAGGTGAATGGAGGATAAGACCTGATGTAACAGCAGAATAGTGACAGCAGCTCTGGAGGTGACTGGAGGATAAGACATGATGTAACAGCAGAATAGTGAGTGCAGCTCTGGAGGTGAGTGGACGATAAGATCTGATGTAACAGCAGAATAGTGACTGCAGCTCTGGAGGTGGCTGGAGGATAAGACACGATGTAACAGCAGAATAGTGACTGCAGCTCTGGAGGTGACTGGAGGATAAGACAAGATGTAACAGCAGAACAGTGACTGCAGCACTGGAGGTGACTGAAGGATAAGACATGAAATAACAGCAGAATAGTGAGAGCAGCACTGGAGGTGGCTGGAGGATAAGACATGATGTAATAGCAGAACAGTGACTGCAGCTCTGGAGGTGACTGAAGGATAAGACATGAAATAACAGCAGAATAGTGAGTGCAGCTCTGGAGTTGACTGGACGATAAGATACGCTGTAACAGCAGAATAGACAGTGCAGCTCTTGAGGTGATTGGAGGAATATAGATGATGTAACAGTAGAATAGTGATTGCAGCTCTGGAGGTGACAGGAGGATAAGACACGATGTAACAGCAGAATAATGATTGCAGCTCTGGAGGTGACTGGAGGATAAGACCTGATGTAACAGCAGAATAGTGACTGCAGCTCTGGAGGTGACAGGAAGATAAAACATGATGTAACAGCAGAATAGTGAATTCAGCTCTGGAGGATAATACACGATGTAACAGTAGAATAGTGACTGTAGCTCTGGAGGTGGCTGGAGGATAATAGATGATGTAACAGCACAATAGTGACTGCAGCTCTGGAGGTGACTGGAGGATAAGACATGATGTAACAGCAGAATAGTGAGTGCAGCTCTGGAGGTGACTGGAGGATAAGACATGATGTAACAGCAGAATAGTGACAGCAGCTCTGGAGGTAACTGGAGTATAAGACACGATGTAACAGCAGAATAGTGAGTGCAGCTCTGGAGGTGACTGGAGGATAAGACACAATGTAACAGCAGAAAAGTGAGTGCAGCTCTTGAGGTGACTGGAGGATAAGACATGAAGTAACAGCATAATAGTGAGTGCAGCTCTGGAGGTGACTGGAGGACAAGACACGATGTAACAGCAGAATAGTGACTGCAGCTCTGGAGGTGACTGGAGGATAAGACACCATGTAACAGCAGAACAGTGATTGCATCTCTGGAGGTGAATGGAGGATAAGAAACAATGTAACAACAGAATAGTGACGGCAGCTCTGGAGGTGACTGGAGGATAAGACATGATGTAACAGCAGAATAGTGACTGCAGCTCTGGAGGTGACTGGAGGACAAGACACGATGTAACAGCAGAATAGTGACTGCAGCTCATGAGGTGACTGGAGGATAAGACATGATGTAACAGCAGAATAGTGACTGCAGCTCTTAAGGTGACTGGAGGATAAGACACGATGTAACAGCAGAAGAGTGACTGCAGCTCTGGAGGTGACTGGAGGATAAGACAAGATGTAACAGCAGAATAGTGAGTGCATCTCTGGAGGTGAACGGAGGATAAGACCTGATGTAACAACAGAATAGTGACAGCAGCTCTGGAGGTGACTGGAGGATAAGACCTGATGTAACATCAGAATAGTGACTGCAGCTCTGGAGGTGACTGGAGGATAAGACCTGATGTAACAGCAGAATAGTGACTGCAGCTCTGGAGGTCGCTGGAGGATAAGACACGATATAACAGCAGAATAGTGACTGCAGCTCTGGAGGTGACTGGAGGATAAGACACGATGTAACGGCAGAATAGTGACTGCCGCTCTGGAGGTGACAGGAGGATAAGACACGATGTAACAGCAGAATAATGATTGCAGCTCTGGAGGTGACTGGAGGATAAGACCTGATGTAACAGCAGAATAGTGACTGCAGCTCTGCAGGTGACTGGAAGATAAGACATGACTTAACAGCAGAATGGTGAGTGCAGCTCTGTAGGTGACTGGAGGATAAGACACGATGTAACAGCAGAATGGTGAATTCAGCTCTGGAGGTAACTGGAGGATAAGACACGATTTAACAGTAGAATAGTGAGTGCATCTCTGGAGGTGAATGGAGGATAAGACCTGATGTAACAGCAGAATAGTGACAGCAGCTCTGGAGGTGACTGGAGGATAAGACATGATGTAACAGCAGAATAGTGACTGCAGCTCTGGAGGTGAGTGGAGGATAAGACCTGATGTAACAGCAGAATAGTGACTGCAGCTCTGGAGGTGGCTGGAGGATAAGACACCATGTAACAGCAGAATAGTGACTGCAGCTCTGGAGGTGACTGGAGGATAGGACACGATGTAACAGCAGAATAGTGAGTGCAGCTCTGGAGGTGACTGGAGGATAAGACATGATGTAACAGCAGAATAGTGAGTGCATCTCTGGAGATGAGTGGAGGATAAGACACGATGTAACATCAGAATAGTGAGTGCAGCTCTGGAGGTGACTGGAGGACAAGACACAATGTAACAGCAGAATAGTGACTGCAGCTCATGAGGTGACTGGAGGATAAGACACGACGTAACAGCAGAATAGTGACTGCAGCTCTGGAGGTGACTGGAGGATAAGACAAGATGTAACAGCAGAATAGTGACAGCAGCTCTGGAGGTGACTGGAGGATAAGACCTGATGTAACAGCAGAATAGTGAGTGCATCTCTGGAGGTGAACGGAGGATAAGACCTGATGTAACAACAGAATAGTGACAGCAGCTCTGGAGGTGACTGGAGGATAAGATCTGATGTAACATCAGAATAGTGACTGCAGCTCTGGAGGTGAGTGGTGGTTAAGACCTGATGTAACAGCAGAATAGTGACTGCAGCTCTGGAGGTCGCTGGAGGATAAGACACGATATAACAGCAGAATAGTGACTGCAGCTCTGGAGGTGACTGGAGGATAAGACACGATGTAACGGCAGAATAGTGACTGCAGCTCTGGAGGAGACTGGAGGATAAGACATGATGTAACAGCAGAATAGTGAGTGCAGCTCTGGAGGTGGCTGGAGGATAAGACATTATTTAACAGCAGAATAGTGAGTGCAGCTCTGGAGTTGACTGGAGGATAAGATACGATGTAACAGCAGAATAGTGAGTGCAGCTCTGGAGGTGACTGGAGGATAGGACATGATGTAACAGCAGAATAGTGAGTGCAGCTCTGGAGGTGACTGGAGGATAAGACATGATGTAACAGTGGAATAGTGATTGCAGCTCTGGAGGTGACAGGAGGATAAGACACGATGTAACAGCAGAATAATGATTGCAGCTCTGGAGGTGACTGGAGGATAAGACCTGATGTAAGAGCAGAATAGTGACTGCAGCTCTGGAGGTGACTGGAAGATAAGACATGATTTAACAGCAGAATGGTGAGTGCAGCTCTGTACGTGACTGGAGGATAAGACATGATGTAACAGCAGAATGGTGAATTCAGCTCTGGAGGTAACTGGAGGATAAGACACGATGTAACAGTAGAATAGTTAGTGCATCTCTGGAGGTGAATGGAGGATAAGACCTGATGTAACAGCAGAATAGTGGCAGCAGCTCTGGAGGTGACTGGAGGATAACACATGATGTAACAGCAGAATAGTGACTGCAGCTCTGGAGGTGAGTGGAGGATAAGACCTGATGTAACAGCAGAATAGTGACTGCAGCTCTGGAGGTGGCTGGAGGATAAGACACCCTGTAACAGCAGAATAGTGACTGCAGCTCTGGAGGTGACTGGAGGATAGGACAGGATGTAACAGCAGAATAGTGAGTGCAGCTCTGGAGGTGACTGGAGGATAAGACATGATGTAACAGCAGAATAGTGACTGCAGCTCTGGAGATGACTGGAGGACAAGACACGATGTAACAGCAGAATAGTGACTGCAGCTCTGAAGGTGGCTGGAGGATAAGACATGATGTAACAGCAGAATAGTGAGTGCAGCTCTGGGGTTGACTGGAGGATAAGATACGATGTAACAGCAGAATAGTGAGTGCAGCTCTGGAGGTGACTGGAGGATAAGACATGATGTAACAGTGGAATAGTGATTGCAGCTCTGGAGGTGACAGGAGGATAAGACACGATGTAACAGCAGAATAATGATTGCAGCTCTGGAGGTGGCTGGAGGATAAGACACCATGTAACAGAGAATAGTGAGTGCATCTCTGGAGGTGAATGGAGGATAAGACCTGATGTAACAGCAGAATAGTGACAGCAGCTCTGGAGGTGACTGGAGGATAAGACATGATGTAACAGCAGAATAGTGACTGCAGCTCTGGAGGTGAGTGGAGGATAAGACCTGATGTGACAGCAGAATAGTGACTGCAGCTCTGGAGGTGGCTGGAGGATAAGACACCATGTAACAGCAGAATAGTGACTGCAGCTCTGGAGGTGACTGGAGGATAAGACACGATGTAACGGCAGAATAGTGACTGCAGCTCTGGAGGTGACTGGAGGATAAGACATGATGTAATAGCAGAATAGTGAGTGCAGCTCTGGAGGTGGCTGGAGGATAAGACATGATGTAACAGCAGAACAGTGACTGCAGCTCTGGAGGTGACTGAAGGATAAGACATGAAGTAACAGCAGAATAGTGAGTGCAGCTCTGGAGTTGACTGGACGATAAGATACGATGTAACTGCAGAATAGAGAGTGCAGCTCTTGAGGTGACTGGAGGAATATAGATGATGTAACAGCAGAATAGTGACTGCAGCTCTGGAGGTGACTGGAGGATAAGACAGGATGTAACAGTAGAATAGTGACTGCAGCTCTGGAGGTGACAGGAGGATAAGACACGATGTAACAGCAGAATAATGATTGCCGCTCTGGAGGTGACTGGAGGATAATACACGATGTAACAGTAGAATAGTGACTGTAGCTCTGGAGGTGGTTGGAGGATAATAGATGATGTAACAGCAGAATAGTGACTGCAGCTCTGGAGGTGACTGGGGGATAAGACATGATGTAACAGCAGAATGGTGACTTCAGCTCTGGAGGTGACAGGAGGATAAGACACGATGAAACAGCAGAATAGTGACTACAGCTCAGGAGGTGTCAGGGGGATAAGACACTATGAAACAGCAGAATAGTGACTGCAGCTCTGGAGGTGGCTGGAGGATAAGAAATGATGTAACAGCAGAAAAGAGACTACAGCTCTGGAGGTGGCTGGAGGATAAGACATGATGTAACAGCAGAATAGTGACTACAGCTCTGGAGGTGACTGGAGGATAAGACACAATGTAACAGCAGAATGAAGAGTGCAGCTCTGGAGGTGACTGGAGGATAAGAGGCGATGTAACAGCAGAATAGTGAGTGCACATCTGGAGGTGGAGGATAAGACCTGATGTAACAGCAGAATAGTGAGTGCAGATCTGGAGGTGACTGGAGGATAAGACCTGATGTAACAGCAGAATAGTGACGCAGCTCTGGAGGTGACTGGAGGATAAGACACGATGTAACAGCAGAATAGTGACTGCACTTCAGGAAGTGACTGGAGGATAAGACATGATGTAACAGCAGAATAGTGAGTGCAGCTCTGGAGGTGACTGGCGGATAAAACATGATGTAACAGCAGAATAGTGAGTGCAGCTCTGGAGGTGACTGGAGGATAAGACACGATGTAACAACAGAATAGTGAGTGCAGCTGTGGAGGTGACTGGCGGATAAAACATGATGTAACAGCAGAATAGTGACTGCAGCTCTGGAGGTGACTGGAGGATAAGACATGATGTAATAGCAGAATAGTGAGTGCAGCTCTGGAGGTGGCTGGAGGATATGACATGATGTAACAGCAGAACAGTGACTGCAGCTCTGGAGGTGACTGAAGGATAAGACATGAAGTAACAGCAGAATAGTGAGTACAGCTCTGGAGTTGACTGGACAATAAGATACGATGTAACAGCAGAATAGAGAGTGCAGCTCTTGAGGTGACTGGAGGAATATAGATGATGTAACAGCAGAATAGTGACTGCAGCTCTGGAGGTGACAGGAGGATAAGACACGATGTAACAGCAGAATAATGATTGCCGCTCTGGAGGTGACTAGATGATAAGACATGATGTAACAGCAGAATGGTGAATTCAGCTCTGGAGGTAACTGGAGGATAATACACGATGTAACAGTAGAATAGTGACTGTAGCTCTGGAGGTGACAGGAGGATAAGACATGATGTAACAGCAGAATGGTGACTACAGCTCAGGAGGTGACTGGAGGATAAGACACGATGTAACAGCAGAATAGTGACTACAGCTCTGGAGGTGTCAGGGGGATAAGACACGATGAAACAGCAGAATAGTGACTGCAGCTCTGGAGGTGGCTGGAGGATAAGAAATGATGTAACAGCAGAAAAGAGACTACAGCTCTGGAGGTGGCTAGAGGATAAGACATGATGTAACAGCAGAATAGTGACTACAGCTCTGGAGGTGACTGGAGGATAAGACACAATGTAACAGCAGAATGATGAGTGCAGCTCTGGAGGTGACTGGAGGATAAGAGGCGATGTAACAGCAGAATAGTGAGTGCACATCTGGAGGTGACTGGAGGATAAGACCTGATGTAACAGCAGAATAGTGAGTGCAGATCTGGAGGTGACTGGAGGATAAGACCTGATGTAACAGCAGAATAGTGACGCAGCTCTGGAGGTGACTGGACGATAAGACACGATGTAACAGCAGAATAGTGACTGCAGCTCTGGAGGTGACTGGCGGATAAAACATGATGTAACAGCAGAATAGTGAGTGCAGCTCTGGAGGTGACTGGCGGATAAAACATGATGTAACAGCAGAATAGTGAGAGCAGCTCTGGAGGTGACTGGAGGATAAGACGTGATGTAACAGCAGAATAGTGAGTGCAGCTCTGGAGGTGACTGGAGGATAAAACATGATGTAACAGCAGAATAGTGAGTGCAGCTCTGGAGGTGACTGGAGGATATGACGTGATGTAACAGCAGAATAGTGACTGCAGCTCTGGAGGTGACTGGAGGATAAGATACGATGTAACAGCAGAATAGTGAGTGCAGCTATGGAGGTGACTGGAGGATAAGACGTGATGTAACAGCAGAATATAGACTGCAGCTCTGGAGATGACTGGAGTATAAGACACGATGTAACAGCAGAATAGTGACTGCAGCACTGGAGGTGACTGTAGGATAAGATACGATGTAACAAAATAATAGTGAGTGCAGCTCTTGATGTGACTGAAGGATAAGATACGATGTAACAGCAGAATAGTGACTGCAGCTCTGGAGGTGTCTGGAGGATAAGACACGATGTAACAGCAGAATAGTGAGTGCAGCTCTGGAGGTGAACGGAGGATAAGAAACGATGTAACAGCAGAATAGTGACTGCAGCTCTGGAGGTGACTGGAGGATAAGTCATGAAGTAACAGCATAATAGTGAGTGCAGCTCTGGAGGTGACTTGAGGACAAGACACGATGTAACAGCAGAATAGTGACTGCAGCTCATGAGGTGACTGGAGGATAAGACATGATGTAACAGCAGAATAGTGACTGCAGCTCTTGAGGTGACTGGAGGATAAGACACGATGTAACAGCAGAATAGTGACTGCAGCTCTGGAGGTGAGTGGAGGATAAGACCTGATGTAACAGCAGAATAGTGACTGCAGCTCTGGAGGAGACTGGAGGATAAGACATGATTTAACAGCAGAATAGTGAGTGCAGCTCTGGAGATGGCTGGAGGATAAGACATGATTTAACAGCAGAATAGTGAGTGCAGCTCTGGAGTTGACTGGAGGATAAGATACGATGTAACAGCAGAATAGTGAGTGCAGCTCTGGAAGTGACTGGAGGATAAGACATGATGTAACAGTGGAATAGTGATTGCAGCTCTGGAGGTGACAGGAGGATAAGACACGATGTAACAGCAGAATAATGATTGCAGCTCTGGAGGTGACTGGAAGATAAGACCTGATGTAACAGCAGAATAGTGACTGCAGCTCTGGAGGTGACTGGAGGATAAGACATGAAGTAACAGCATAATAGTGAGTGCAGCTCTGGAAGTGACTGGAGGACAAGACACGATGTAACAGCAGAATAGTGACTGCAGCTCATGAGGTGACTGGAGGATAAGACATGATATAACAGCAGAATAGTGACTGCAGCTCATGAGGTGACTGGAGGATAAGACATGATGTAACAGCAGAATAGTGACTGCAGCTCTGGAGGTGAGTGGAAGATAAGACATGATTTAACAGCAGAATGGTGAGTGCAGCTCTGTAGGTGACTGGAGGATAAGACATGATGTAACAGCAGAATGGTGAATTCAGCTCTGGAGGTAACTGGAGGATAAGACACGATGTAACAGTAGAATAGTGAGTCCATCTCTAGAGGTGACTGGAGGATAAGACATGATGTAACAGCAGAATAGTGACTGCAGCTCTGGAGGTGAGTGGAGGATAAGACCTGATGTAACAGCAGAATAGTGAGTGCAGCTCTGGAGTTGACTGGACGATAAGATACGATGTAACAGCAGAATAGAGAGTGCAGCTCTTGAGGTGACTGGCGGAATATAGATGATGTAACAGCAGAATAGTGACTGCAGCTCTGGAGGTGATTGGAGGATAAGACAGGATGTAACAGTAGAATAGTGATTTCAGCTCTGGAGGTGACAGGAGGATAAGACAAGATGTAACAGAAGAATAATGATTGCAGCTCTGGAGGTGACTAGAGGATAAGACCTGATGTAACAGCAGAATAGTGACTGCAGCTCTGGAGGTGACTGGAAGATAAGACATGATGTAACAGCAGAATGGTGAATTCAGCTCTGGAGGTAACTGGAGGATAATACACGATGTAACAGTAGAATAGTGACTATAGCTCTGGAGGTGGCTGGAGGATAATAGATGATGTAACAGCAGAATAGTGACTGCAGCTCTGGAGGTGACAGGAGGATAAGACATGATGTAACAGCAGAATAGTGAGTGCAGCTCTGGAGGTGACTGGAGGATAATACACTATGTAACAGCAGAATAGTTAGTGTAGCTCTGGAGGTGACTGGAGGATAAGACATGATGTAACAGCAGAATGGTGACTTCAGCTCTGGAGGTGACAGGAGGATAAGACACGATGAAACAGCAGAATAGTGACTACAGCTCAGGAGGTGACTGGAGGATAAGACACGATGAAACAGCAGAATAGTGACTGCAGCTCTGGAGGTGGCAGGAGGATAAGAAATGATGTAACAGCAGAAAAGAGACTACAGCTCTGGAGGTGGCTGGAGGATAAGACATGATGTAACAGCAGAATAGTGACTACAGATCTGGAGGTGACTGGAGGATAAGACACAATGTAACAGCAGAATAGTGAGTGCAGATCTGGAGGTGACTGGAGGATAAGACCTGATGTAACAGCAGAATAGTGAGTGCAGATCTGGAGGTGACTGGAGGATAAGACCTGATGTAACGGCAGAATAGTGACGCAGCTCTGGAGGTGACTGGAGGATAAGACACGATGTAACAGCAGAATAGTGACTGCAGTTCAGGAAGTGACTGGAGGATAAGACATGATGTAACAGCAGAATAGTGAGTGCAGCTCTGGAGGTGACTGGCGGATAAAACATGATGTAACAGCAGAATAGTGAGAGCAGCTCTGGAGGTGACTGGAGGATAAGACGTGATGTAACAGCAGAATAGTGAGTGCAGCTCTGGAGGTGACTGGAGGATATGACATGATGCAACAGCAGAATAGTGACTGCAGCTCTGGAGGTGACTGGAGGATAAGATACGATGTAACAGCAGAATAGTGAGTGCAGCTATGGAGGTGACTGGAGGATAAGACGTGATGTAACAGCAGAATATAGACTGCAGCTCTGGAGATGACTGGAGTATAAGACACGATGTAACAGCAGAATAGTGACTGCAGCTCTGGAGGTGACTGGAGGATAAGATACGATGTAACAAAATAATAGTGAGTTCAGCTCTTGACGTGACTGAAGGATAAGACACGATGTAACAGCAGAATAGTGACTGCAGCTCTGGAGGTGTCTGGAGGATAAGACACGATGTAACAGCAGAATAGTGAGTGCAGCTCTGGAAGTGAACGGAGGATAAGACACGATGTAACAACAGAATAGTGTCTGCAGCTCTGGAGGTGTCTGGAGGATAAGACACGATGTAACAGGAGAATAGTGAGTGCAGCTCTGGAGGTGAACGGAGGATAAGACACGATGTAACAGCAGAATAGTGACTGCAGCTCTGGAGGTGACTGGAGGATAAGACACGATGTAACAGCAGAATAGTGACTGCAGCTCTGGAGGTGAATGGAGGATAAGACACGATGTAACAGCAGAATAGTGAGTGCAGCTCTGGAGGTGTCTGGAGGATAAGACACGATGTAACAGCAGAATAGTGAGTGCAGATCTGGAGGTGACTGGAGGATAAGACACGATGTAACAGCAGAATAGTGAGTGCAGCTCTGGAGGTGTCTGGAGGATAAGACACGATGTAACAGCAGAATAGTGAGTGCAGATCTGGAGGTGACTGGAGGATAAGACCTGATGTAACAGCAGAATAGAGACGCAGCTCTGGAGGTGACTGGAGGATAAGACACGATGTAACAGCAGAATAGTGTTTGCAGCTCTGGAGGTGTCTGGAGGATAAGACACGATGTAACAGCAGAATAGTGAGTGCAGCTCTGGAGGTGGCTGGAGGATAAGACCTTATGAAACAGCAGAATAGAGACTACAGCTCTTGAGGTGACTGGAGGATAAGACACAATGTAACAGCAGAATAGTGAGTGCAGCTCTTGAGGTGACTGGAGGATAAGACACGATGTAACAGCAGAATAGTGTCTGCAGCTCTGGAGGTGTCTGGAGTATAAGACACGATGTAACAGCAGAATAGTGAGTGCAGCTCTGGAGGTGGCTGGAGGATAAGACACGATGTAACAGCAGAATAGTGACTGCAGCTCTGGAGGTGTCTGGAGAATAAGACACGATGTAACATCAGAATAGTGAGTGCAGATCTGGAGGTGAACGGAGGATAAGACACGATGTAACAGCAGAGTAGTGATTGCAGCTCTGGAGGTGACTGGAGGATAAGACACAATGTAACAGCAGAATAGTGTCTGCAGCTCTGGAGGTGTCTGGAGGATAAGACACGATGTAACAGCAGAATAGTGACTGCAGCTCTGGAGTTGAACGGAGGATAAGACACGATGTAACAGCAGAATAGTGACTGCAGCTCTGGAGGTGACTGGAGGATAAGACACGATGTAACAGCAGAATAGAGACTGGCGCTCTGGAGATGACTGGAGTATAAGACACGATGCAACAGCAGAATAGTGACTGCAGCTCTGGAGGTGACTGGAGGATAATACCTGATGTAACAGCAGAATAGAGACGCAGCTCTGGAGATGACTGGAGGATAAGACACGATGTAACAGCAGAATAGTGTCTGCAGCTCTGGAGGTGTCTGGAGGATAAGATACGATGTAACAAAATAATAGTGAGTGCAGCTCTTGAGGTGACTGGAGGATAAGACACGATGTAACAGCAGAATAGTGAGTGCAGCTCTGGAGGTGTCTGGAGGATAAGACACGATGTAACAGCAGAATAGTGAGTGCAGATCTGGAGGTGACTGGAGGATAATACCTGATGTAACAGCAGAATAGAGACGCAGCTCTGGAGGTGACTGGAGGATAAGACACGATGTAACAGCAGAATAGTGTCTGCAGCTCTGGAGGTGTCTGGAGGATAAGACACGATGTAACAGCAGAATAGTGAGTGCAGCTCTGGAGGTGGCTGGAGGATAAGACACGATGTAACAGCAGAATAGTGAGTGCAGCTCTTGAGGTCACTGGAGGATAAGACACGATATTACAGCAGAATAGTGACTGCAGCTCTGGAGGTGACTTGAGGATAAGACATGATGTAACAGCAGAATATTGTCTGGAGCTCGGGAGGTGGCTGGAGGATAAGACATGATCTAACAGCAGAATAGTGACTACAGCTCTGGAGGTGACCGGAGGATAAGACACAGTGTAACAGAAGAATGGTGAGTGCAGCTTTGGAGGTGACTGGAGGATAAGACACGATGTAACAGCAGAATAGTGAGTGCAGCTCTGGAGGTGATTGGAGGATAAGACCTGATGTAACAGCAGAATAGTGACTGCAGCTCTGGAGGTGACTGTAGGATAAGACACGATGTAACAGCAGAATAGTGACTGCAGCTCTGGAGTTTACTGGAGGATAAGACACGATGTAACAGCAGAATAGTGACTGCAGCTCTGGAGGTGACTGGAGGATAAGACATGAAGCAATAGCATAATAGTGAGTGCAGCTCTGGAGGTGACTGGAGGATAAGACACGATGTAATAGCAGAATAGTGACTGCAGCTCTTGAGGTGACTGGAGGATAAGACACGATGTAACAGCAGAAGAGTGAGTGCAGCTCTGGAGGTGACAGGAGGATAAGACACGATGTAACGGCAGAATAGTGACTACAGCTTGGGAGGTGACTGGAGGATAAGACACGATGTAACAGCAGAATAGTGATTGCAGCTCTGGAGGAGACTGGAGGATAAGACATGATGTAACAGCAGAATAGTGAGTGCAGCTCTTGAGGATAAGACACGATATTACAGCAGAATAGTGACTGCAGCTCTGGAAATGACTGGAGGATAAGACTTGATGTAACACCAGAATAGTGACTGCAGCTCTGGAGGTGACTGGAAGATAGGACATGATGTAACAGCAGAATAGTGATTGCAGCTCTGGAGGTGACTGGAGGATAAGACATGATGTAACAGCAGAATAATGACTGCAGCTGTGGAGGTGACTAGAAGATAGGTCATAATGTAACAGCAGAAGAGTGACTGCAGCTCTGGAGGTGACTGCAGGATAAAACATGATGTAACAGCAGAATAGTGACTGCAGCTCTGGAGGTGGCTGGAGGATAAGACACGATGTAACAGCAGAATAGTGAGTGCAGCTCTGGAGGTGACTGGAGGATAAGACACGATGTAACAGCAGAATAGTGAGTGCAGCTCTGGAGGTGACTGGAGGATAAGACCTGATTTAACAGCAGAATAGGGACTGCAGCTCTGGAGGATAAGACACGATGTAACAGCAGAATAGTGACTGCAGCTCTGGAGTTTACTGGAGGATAAGACACGATGTAACAGCAGAATAGTGAGTGCAGCTCTGGAGGTGAATGGAGGATAAGACACGATGTAACAGCAGAATAGTGATACAGCCCCATCCTGCAGTATATCTCACCTCCCACCTATATACAGCCCCATCCTGTAGTATATCCCACCTCTCACCTATATACAGCCCCATCCTGTAGTATATCCCACCTCTCACCTATATACAGCCCCATCCTGCAGTATATCCCACCTCTCACCTATATACAGCCCCATCCTGTAGTATATCCCACCTCTCACCTATATACAGCCCCATCCTGCAGTATATCCCACCTCTCACCTATATACAGCCCCATCCTGCAGTATATCCCACCTCTCACCTATATACAGCCCCATCCTGTAGTATATCCCACCTCTCACCTATATACCGTCCCATCCTGTAGTATATCCCACCTCTCACCTATATACAGCCCTATCCTGCAGTATATCACACCTCTCACCTATATACAGCCCCATCCTGTAGTATATGCCACCTCTCACCTATATACAGCCCCATCCTGCAGTATATCCCACCTCTCACCTATATACAGCCCCATCCTGTAGTATATCCCACCTCTCACTTATATACAGCTCCATCCTGCAGTATATCCCACCTCTCACCTATATACAGCCCCAGCCTGTAGTATATCCCACGTCTCACCTATATACCGTTCCATCCTGCAGTATATCTCACCTCTCACCTATATACAGCCCCATCCTGCAGTATATCCCACCTCTCACCTATTTACAGCCCCATCCTGCAGTATATCCCACCTCTCACCTATATACAGCCCCATCCTGCAGTATATCCCCCCTCTCACCTATATACCGCCCCATCCTGCAGTATATCCCACCTCTCACCTATATACCGCCCCATCCTGCAGTATATCCCACCTCTCACCTATATACAGCCCCATCCTGGAGTATATCCCACCTCTCACCTATATACAGCCCCATCCTGCAGTATATCCCACCTCTCACCTATATACAGCCCCATCCTGTAGTACATCCCACCTCTCACCTATATACAGCCCCATCCTGCAGTATATCCCACCTCTCACCTATATACCGCCCCATCCTGCAGTACATCCCACCTCTCACCTATATACAGCCCCATCCTGTAGTATATCCCACCTCTCACCTATATACAGCCCCATCCTGTAGTATATCCCACCTCTCACCTATATACAGCCCCATCCTGCAGTATATCCCACCTCTCACCTATATACAGCCCCATCCTGCAGTATATCCCACCTCTCACCTATATACAGCCCCATCCTGTAGTATATCCCACCTCTCATCTATATACAGCCCCATCCTGTAGTATATCCCACCTCTCATCTATATACAGTCCCATCCTGCAGTATATCCCACCTCTCACCTATATACCGTCCCATCCTGCAGTATATCCCCCCTCTCATCTATATACCGTCCCATCCTGCAGTATATCCCCCCTCTCATCTATATACAACCCCATCCTGCAGTATATCCCTCCTCTCATCTATATACAGCCCCAGCCTGTAGTATATCCCACCTCTCATCTATATACCGCCCCATCCTGCAGTATATCCCACCTCTCATCTATATACCGTCCCATCCTGCAGTATATCCCCCCTCTCAGACCCTCTGTATAGCTCTGTATAATGCAGCCCCATATAGTATAATGCACCCCTATTGCCCATTCAGTGTAAAGCCCTCCATATAGTATAATGCAGCCCCATAGTCTTAAATGTAATTTAATGGCCACAACAATGTCCTAAAAAAATAAAATACAATACTCACCTCTCCTCCGCGGTCGCCGCAGCTTGTGTTCTATGCGTCGCACCTCCCAGCGTAGAGGACGCTACGTAGTGACGTCATCGTGCTGAGACGTTAGACGCTGAGATAGAACGATGGGGGAGGGAGCGTCAGCTGTGACGTTTCGTCCTCCATCGCTTTCAAGTGTATCTGCAGATGTCGCCTATACAGTGACCCTGCGGAGGGGCCCCCAGCTCAAAGGGCCCAATAGAGGCAAAGCCGCACAGTTTAACCTTTTCAGCTCCGGGTGGCCCCTCAGAGCGCGGGGCCCGGGGCGGTCACAGTCTTTGCCCCCGGTAGCTGCGCTATTACATCACTTCAGCCTGCAGGACCGGGCTCCTCGTAGTGACCTGCGGACTGTGCTGCGGCCTCCGTGTATGAGCTCCGCACTGTGGGAAGCTCTGCCGCCTGGTGACGTTATCCCTCAGAAGAGCTGCTCCATTATACAGGTCTGTGAGGAGCAGGAGAGGATTGTCAGCTGCGGCCGGACACAGAGCAGCTACAGCACAGGGACAGGTGTGATGAGTGAGCTGCTGGGGAAGGAGATGGCAGGTGACTGGTGCCACAACACTGACCACACAGTGACAGCTCTCCCGGCTAACAGTGCCCAAGGCACATGCCCCACCTCTGCCCCGGTCCATGCCCCACCCCCGGTCCATGCCCCACCTCTGCCCCACCCCCGGTCCATGCCCCACCTCTGCCCCACCCCCGGTCCATGCCCCACCTCTGCCCCACCCCCGGTCCATGCCCCACCTCTGCCCCACCCCCGGTCCATGCCCTACCTCTGCCCCACCCCCGGTCCATGCCCCACCTCTGCCCCACCCCCGGTCCATGCCCCACCTCTGCCCCACCCCCGGTCCATGCTCCACCTCTGCCCCACCCCTGGTCCATGCCCCCACCTCTACCCCACTCCCGGTCCATGCCCCACCTCTACCCCACCCCCCGGTCCATGCCCCCACCCCCGGTCCATGCCCCCACCTCTACCCCACCCCCGGTCCATGCCCCCACCTCCACCCCGCACCCCGGCCATGCCCCCACCTCCACCCCACTACCGGTCCATGCCCCCACCTCTACCCCACCCTCGGTCTATGCCCCCACCTCCACCCCGCACCCCGGCCATGCCCCCACCTCCACCCCACTTCCGGTCCATGCCCCCACCTCCACCCCGCACCCCGGCCATGCCCCCACCTCCACCCCACTACCGGTCCATGCCCCCACCTCTACCCCACCCCCGGTCCATGCCCCCACCTCCACCCCGCACCCCGGCCATGCCCCCACCTCCACCCCACTACCGGTCCATGCCCCCACCTCTACCCCACCCCCGGTCCATGCCCCCACCTCTACCCCACCCCCGGTCCATGCCCCCACCTCCACCCCGCACCCCGGCCATGCCCCCACCTCCACCCCACTACCGGTCCATGCCCCCACCTCTACCCCACCCTCGGTCTATGCCCCCACCTTAGTTTAGATATCTCAATGTGATTTTTTTCAGTGTCATTTTGATGTTAAAGCCTAGAAAAAAAAACAGATTAATCCTGGAAAGAGCATTGCCCCCTGTCATTCTAACTTCCCAGCTGTGCAATAAAAGGTGGAGATGAATGGAGAGCACAGATCAATATTGTGCGATGTGTCCAAGCATCATTAAACTCATCTAAATGCCATCTATTTCCTTAAAGGGAAACGTCCTAGCTGCTATGTAAACTGCCCCTATAGCGTTGGTAGTGATGCAATGTACATCACTAACACTTTTTTCATTATAATTGGTGCAACTATAATGAGTGTATAGCACTTTACATACTTACTAGCTATTGAACCCGTTGGCGAGCATTTTTATTGGTATATGGTCTCCCATGCTGGTATGTGCTGCCCCCCTCCTTGTATTTGTGCTGCCCCCATCCTGTCCCCACCATCCAATCCTGGTATGCGTGGCCCCCCTCACCCCCAATCCTGGTATGCGTGGCATCCCTCACCCCCAATCCTGGTATGCGTGGCACCCCTCACCCCCAATCCTGGTATGCATGGCACCCCTCACCCCCAATCCTGGTATGCGTGGCACCCCTCACCCCTATCCTGGTGTGTATGGTATCCTTCATCCTGGTATGCATGGCACCCCATCCCTCACTCCCAATCCCGGTATGCGTGGCACCCCTCACCCCCAATCCCGGTGTGCGTGTCACCCCTCATCACGGTATGTGTGGCTCCCCTCATCCCCAATCCCGGTATGCATGGCACCCCTCATCCTTATCCTGGTGTGTATGGTATCCCTCATCCTGGTATGCATGGTACCCCATCCCTATCCTGGTGTGTATGGTATCCCTCATCCTGGTATGCATGGCACCCCATCCCTCATTCCCAATCCCAGTATGCCTGGCACCCCTCACCCACAATCCCGGTATGCGTGGCACCCCTCACCCCCCAATCCTGGTATGCGTGGTACCCCTTACCCCTCAATCATGGTATGCGTGGTACCCCTCACCCCCAATCCTGGTATGCGTGGTACCCCTCACCCCCAATCGTCACAGCGCATGCGCGGCTCCCAGCGCTACAAGCTTTGCTGTCAGCTGTGTCATACTGCACAAGCGTCCCATAACTTCAGCGCTCACCGGGAGCAAAATTCAAACACCTGGGCGGCGCCACCCATGACTGAATGTGAGGATCACACCCCTATGACTGAATGAGCAGGTAGGGTATAAGTATATAAAGTGCTATACACTCATTATAGTTGCACCAATTATAATGAAAAAAGTGTGTTAGTGATGTACATTGCATCACTATCAACGCTATGAGGGCAGTTTACATAGTAACTAGGATGTGACAGCTTCCCTTTAACATGACAACATGTCAGTTCAGAGTCTTCATAAATGCCTGCTCCAGGAATCTTTTTTTTCCAGCCCCCCATCTGGGCTCATC
Source organism: Phyllobates terribilis (assembly GCF_046119375.1). NCBI lineage: Eukaryota > Metazoa > Chordata > Amphibia > Anura > Dendrobatidae > Phyllobates > Phyllobates terribilis. The sequence continues at coordinate 126,369 of NW_027363102.1, read as the reverse complement.
ATCTATAATGATGATAATTTACCTTTATCATAAAATATTTTCCCGCAGCTTGGAATCTCACTATTTCCCGATGCATTGGCTCATTGCTTCTCATTGTCTCCTGTGTTGCAGTTTATTTCTTCTACTGAATTCTGAGTTTGGGGCAGGATGGAATAAAATATAGATTCAGGTTCCCCAAGGGGGTGGGCTGCAAGTAATAGATAACTTCAGAGCAGACACGAAATAAAAGCGCAGTGAGCCGTACTTCGAGTTCTTGACAATTTCTGCTCATCAGTCTGACTGATGAGAATGGAGGAGTAGGAGTTATCTGAATGTATAATCCTTTTTACTTAGAGACTTGTGCTTTTGAAATTTCTCGATAGGCTGGAAACTGAGCGTTATTAGATTTTCTCTCAGTGAATTAATGGCTGGAATAATGTTATTACCTTACAAAAAGGAGTAGTATTGAAGTTCTTTCTGCTTGCATTCATCATGGTTGTATATTACTGCGGTATTTTATTGCTATTTTTAGTTGAGTTATATTAATCACACTAAAATTTATTAAAGAGAATCTGTAACCACCTGCATGATGTAGAGGCAGAGACCATGATTACAGCGATGTATCACTTACTTTACTGGGTGCTGCAGTATTGATTAAAAACAGTTTTATCTGCCACAGATCTAAGAGATCTCTGAATTCTGAGATCTAGATAGCTCCGCCCTCACACCACTGAGCTGCCAATCAGTGATGGAGGCGGGGTTGGACTACCTAGCATCAGGCCAAATAGTCCTGATAATCTGCTGCTAATAAAACAGTATTTTTTTCAAAACTACATTAACCCCTTAAGGACGGAGACAATTATGTCCTTAATGATCAGGCCAATTTTTACAATTCTGTCCACTGTCACTTTATGAGGTAATAACTCTGGAACGCTTCAACGGATCCCCCTGATTCTGAGACTGTCCTTTCGTGACATATTGCACTCCATGTTAGTGATAAAATTTCTTCGATATCACTTGCATTTATTTGTGAAAAAAATCAGAAATTTGATGAAAATTTTGAAAATTTCACAATTTTCAAAATTTTAATTTCCATGCCCTTAAATCAGATATACAGTACAGACCAAAAGTTTGGACACACCTTCTCATTTAAAGATTTTTCTGTATTTTCATGACTATGAAAATTGTACATTCACACTGAAGGCATCAAAACTGTGAATTAACACATGTGGAATTATATACTTAACAAAAAAGTGTGAAACAACTGAAAATATGTCTTATATTCTAGGTTCTTCAAAGTAGCCACCTTTTGCTTTGATAACTGCTTTGCACACTCTTGGCATTCTCTTGATGAGCTTCAAGAGGAAGTCACCGGAAATGGTTTTCACTTCACAGGTGTGCCCTGTCAGGTTTAATAAGTGGGATTTCATGCCGTTTTCAGCATGGGGGCCCAGAATGCTTGGGCCTTACCATGCTGAGAATCCCAGCCCCCAGCTGCCTGGTTTTACCTGGCTGGCGATCAAAATATGGTGGGCGCCCACGCATTTTTTTTATTGTTATTTTTTTAAATAATTTAAAAAAAAAACATTGGCCTTTCCAGACTTTTGATCAGCAGCCACGGTAAAGCCAGGCAGTCAGAGGTGGCAGCCCATAGCTGTCTGCTTTATCTGCGCTGAGAATCAAAAATTCTGCGGAGCGCTATGTCATTTTTGTTTTATTATTTATTTATTTTCACACTTCTATATGTGTGACAGTCCCAACAGCCAATCACAGACGCTGACACAGAGAATGGGCATCGTGATTGGCTGCTTGAGTAACCTGAAAGCAGCCCATACATAGTACCATACTAGAATATATGGGCTAATTGTACATTAGTCGAACAGTCAATCACAGAGGCCCATCCTCTTTGACAGCATCTGCGATTGGCTGTTGGGTCTGTCACATATAGAAGTGTGAAAAGAAATTTTTAAAAACGATGTAGCGCTCTGCAGAATTTTTGATTCTCACCGCAGATAAAGCAGACAACTACGGCCTGCCACCCCCAGCTGCCTGGCTTTACCTTGGCTGGCGATCAAAAGACAGAGAAGCCGAATATTTGTTTTAAACGTATTTAACATTTAAAAAAAAAAAAATGCGTGGGCTCCCGCCATATGTTGATCGCCAGCCAGATAAAACAAGGCAGCTGGGGGCTGGGATTCGCAGCATGGCATGGTAAGGCCCAAGCGTTCTTGGCCCCCCACGCTGAAAATCGCAGCTCGCAGCCACCCCTGAAAATGGCGCATTCATCCTAGCACCATTTCCACATGCTTTACCTGGCTATTCCAGCGGCCCTGGTGGGAGTGGCACCCTGGGTAATAATAGGGTTAGTACCAGGCCAGCTTTGTATTATCAGCTGGTACTAAGCCCAAAATTCATGGTGTCATGCCAAATTAGACATAGCCACCATGAATTTGTAGTAAACAGAAAAAAAAAAAGACAGAATTTTTTTTTTATTAAAAATAAAACACATTTAGGGACTCCATCTTTAATAAAGAAAAATCCTCACTCCAACGTAATCCATAGGTCTTCTGTCTTCAGCTCTGCTACATCTTTGCCATCAGACAAATATGTCTGCTGACAGAGATGAGCAGGCACAGAATGACACTGGAGCTCTGTTACTGTGTAGTGCGGCAGTAGGTTGCTTTTTTTTGTCATTTCATGCAGTGTAGAAATCTTGGGAAAAGTGTGGATTGTGCTCTGGAAGTGATCAGTTATAGCTATAGTTATTTTCTGCAGAGATAAGTCCTGCATAGAAGATGTGATATATTGGTCTGCGGCAGATAAAGAACTTGTGAGTATGTGTATTACCTATACACGCACACTGACACTATATACAGAGCTCCTGTGTGTAATGTCACTGGTGATCACTGTATTACCTATACACACACACTGACACTATGTACAGAGATCCTGTGTGTAATGTCACTGGTGAGTATGTGTATTACCTATACACGCACACTGACACTATATACAGAGCTCCTGTGTGTAATGTCACTGGTGATCACTGTATTACCTGTACACTGACACTATATACAGAGCTCCTGTGTGTAATGTCACTGGTGATCACTGTATTACCTATACACACACACACTGACACTATATACAGAGCTCCTGTGTATAATGTCACTGGTGATCACTGTATTACCTATACACACACACTGACACTATATACAGAGCTCCTGTGTGTAATGTCACTGGTGATCACTGTATTACCTATACACACCCACTGACACTATATATAGAGATCCTGTGTGTAATGTCACTGGTGATGACTGTATAACCTGTACACTATATACAGAGCTCCTGTGTATAATGTCACTGGTGATCACTGTATAACCTGTACACTGACCCAATATACAGAGCTTTTTTACATTTTTATTATTTTAGCATTATTTGTCACTATGTGGTGGCATTATGTGCTTTGGTCATGGTGTGGCGGTATTTGTGCCTTGTATGTGGCATTATTTGGGCACTATGTGGTGGTAATATGTGATCTGGTCACGGTGTGGTAGTATTTCTGCCTTCTATCTGGTAATATTGGTCTTGGTAGAGTGGATTGTGGTTGGTCATTTGTTTTATCTGATATCAATTAGGGGAAACCTCTTTATTTCCAACAGATATTAAATACTTGGATGTTTAACCCCTCCCTGTCCTGTAACTATTACACAGCAGCAGAGATGCAGTTACAGAGGTTCATCAGAGAAAGCAAGTTGGCATTTGGTGAGATTTTGACCTCTGTATTTATAAGAAAAAAACAGAAGTGGGTGAGAAATGCATAAAACATTACCTCGGATTGCTCCACGCCTGGTTTTGTCTTATAAATACTGAGGTAAAAATCTCACCAAATACTCAAAGTGCCACAATCTTCTGACAGTGCGGATTCCACCAATAAATAAGTGATCACCTTCCCAACCTGTGCATCGCTGAGAACTTGTTTTCACCAATAAAAACCCTTTAATGCAAACTACAGTAATTGAACATCACAGTTCTGGTGAGGGCACAGTGATGGGCAGGAGCCGCCAATATAATGGGTATAACGGCTAACCGGTATTTGCAAATAGCTGAAGGGTGGGTTGGCCTGGGTGGGTGGGCCCCTGGAGTCAATTTCCCTGGTGGGCCCCAGACACTCCAGTCCGGCGCTGGCCTCCGCCTTCGCCCTAACTCCTGCCTTAGCCCTCCTTCTGTTCTCCGCCACCTGGGGAAGAGTGGCGCTACTGTGCACTGTACTACACCAACCCGACAAACAGGGCTACAAAGACAGGGGTTAATAGAAAACTCCAGGCATACGAAATATTCACTCACATATTACAGAGGGAAACACCAGGGTGTGAAGGTAGGGGGAATAAACCAAAATGGAGAAGGATAAGGAATTACACGCATACAAACCAGACACCAGTCACAAGTAATTCCTCCAACACTCCTTCTCATAAGAAACTCCTCTCCCTCCTCTGACATAGATTAGTATCAGAGCCCAGATTATAAAGGGAAAAGGAGTGGCTAACCGAGCTCAGCTGTGAGCACAGGGAAATCCAACATGGCCGCTTAACCCCTGTTCAGCCAGAATAAATACACACAATTAAAATGACAGAGAAGTGCTTTGTCTCAGAGCCGGAGTAGGAGCAATATGACGCTTAGGTCTCCTGGCTCCAAACTGTCGTGGTAACCATGTGACAAAATCATTTTTCGCATGATTTTTAACTGCTTTGTTTGTTTCTTCCTGACCATCCCCCAATGCTGCGCAGAGATTTGTGGAAGAAGTATCATAGAACCTGCAATTATCAGGTGACAAAACCTTTCCCAGTCCAGCACAGAAGGTGGGTGTGCGTGCATTTGCCAGTGTATGCATGTGCCTCTGTCTGCAAAAAATCAATTTTGCGCATGATTATTAACTCCATTATTTTTTCCTTCCTGACCCTCCCCCAATGCTGCATGGAGATTTGTGGACTAAGTATCATAGGACCTGCAATAATCAAGTAAGAAAACTTTTCAAATTCCAGCTCAGAAGGAGGGTGTGTGTAAAGGTGCCTGTGTCTGCAAAAAAATCAGTTTTGCAGAAGATTATTAACTGCATTGTTTCTTTCTTCCTGACCCTCCCCCAAGACTGCACTGAGACTTGTGAACTAAGTATCATAGGACCTGCAATTATCAAGTGAGAAAATCTTTCAAGGTCCAGCACAGAAGGTGGGTGGGTGTGCCTTTGCTTGTGTATGCATATGCTTGTGTCAGCAAAAAATAATTTTTACAAATGATTTTTAACTAAATCTTTCTTTTTTCCTGATCCTCCCCCAATGCTGCACAGAGATTTTTAGATAAAGTAACATAGGACCTGCAATTATCAAGTGAGAAAACATTTCAAGGTCCAGCACAGAAGGTGGGTGTGCATGCATTTGCCTGTGTATGCATGTGCCTGTGTGTGCAAAAATAATTTTTGCTGATGATTATTAACTGCATTGTTTCTTTCTTCCTGGTCATCCCCCAATGCTGCACTGAGATTTGTGGCGTAAATTTCATGGGACCTGCAATCATCAAGTGAGAAAACTTTTCAAATTCCAGCACAGAAGGTGGGTGTGCATGCGTGCATGCATGCATGCATTTATCTATGTATGCTTGTGCCTGTGTCTGCAAAAAATCAGTTTTGCAGGAGATTATTAACTGCTTTGTTTCTTTCTTCCTGGCCCTCCCCCAATGCTTCACTGAGATATGTGGACTAAGTATCATACGACCTGTAATTATCAAGTGAGAAAACCTTTCAACGTTCTGCACAGAAGGTGTGTCTGCATGCCTCTGCTTGTGTATGCATATGCCTGTGTCTGCAAAAAATCATTTTTACAGAACATTTTTAACTACATTTTTCTTTCTTCCTGACCCCCTCCCAATGCTGCACTGAGATTTGTGTAGTAAGTATCATTGGACCTGCAATTATCAAATGAGAAAACATTTGAAGGTCCTGCACAGAAGGTGGGTGTGCATGCATTTGCTTGTGCATGCATGCATGTACCTGTGTCTGCAAAAAATCATCTTTGCACATGATTATTAACTGCATTGTTTCTTTCTTTCTTACCCTCCCCCAATGATGGACTAAGTACCATAGGACCTGCAATAATCAAGTAAGAAAACTTTTAAAATTCCAGCTCAGAAGGAGGGTGTGGATGCATGCATTTGCCTGTGTATGCATGTGCCTGTGTCTGTAAACAATCAGTTTTGCAGATGATTATTAACTTCATTTTTCTTTTTTCCTGACCCTCCCCCAATGCTGCACTGAGATTTGTGGACGAATTATCATAGGACGTGCAATTATCAAGTGAAAAAACCTTTCAAGGTCTAGTACAGAAGGTGGGTGTGCATGCGTGCCTGTGTCTGCAAAAAAAATCAGTTTTGCAGATGATTATTAACTTAATTTTTCTTTTTTCCTGACCATCCCCCAATGCTGCACTGAGATTTGTCGCGTATCATAAGACCTGCAATTATCAAGTGAGAAAACATTTCAAGGTCCAGGACAGAAGGTGGGTGTGCATGCATTTGCCTGTGTATGCATGTGCCTGTGTCTGCAATAAATAATTTTTGCTGATGATTATTAACTGCATTGTTTCTTTCTTCCTGGCCATCCCCCAAAGCTGCACTTTGTGGCGTAAATTTCATGGGACCTGCAGTCATCAAGTGAGAAAACCTTTTAAGATCCATCACAGAAGGTGGGTGTTCATGTGTGCATTTGCCTTTGTATGCGTGTGCCTGTGTCTACAAAAATCTTTTTTGCGGATGATTATTAACTGCATTTTTTCTTTCTTCCTGATCCTGCCTCAATGCTGTACTGAAACTTGTGAAGTATCGTAGGAACTGCAATTATCAAGTGAAAAAAACTTTAAAGGTCCAGCACAGAAGGTGGGTGTGCATGCCTTTGCCTGTGTATTCATGTGCCTTTGTCTGCAAAAAAATTTTTTTTTCAGATGATTATTAACTGCCTTGTTTATTCCTGACCCTTCTCGAATGCTGCACTGAGATTTGTGGAGTAAATATCATAGGACCTGCAATTATCAAGTGAGAAAACATTTCAAGGTCCAGCACAGAAGGTGGGTGTGCATGCATTTGCCTGTGCATGCATGTGCCTGTGTGTGCAATAAATAATTTTTGCTGATGATTATTAACTGCATTGTTTCTTTCTTCCTGGTCATCCCCCAATGCTGCACTGAGATTTGTGGCGTAAATATGTGACCTGCAATCATCAAGAGAGAAAACTTTTCAAATTCCAGCACAGAAGGTGGGTGTGCATGCGTGCATTTGTCTATGTATGAATGTGCCTGTGTCTGCAAAAAATCAGTTTTGCTGATGATTATTAACTGCAATGTTTCTTGGTTCCTGGCCATCCCCCAATGCTTCATGGAGATTTGTGGCGTAAATTTCATGGGACCTGCAATCATCAAGTGAGAAAACCTTTCAAGATCCATCACAGCAGGTGGGTGTGCATGCTTTTGCCTTTGTATACGTGTGCCTGTGTCTGCAGAAATCATTTTTGCGGATGATTATTAACTGCATTTTTTCTATCTTCCTGATCCTGCCTCAATGCTGTACTGAAACTTGTGAAGTATCGTAGTACCTGCAGTTATCAAGTTAGAAAACATTTCAAGGTCCAGCTCAGAAGGTGGGTGTGCATGCATGTGCCTGTGTCTGCAAAAAATCATCTTTGCACATGATTATTAACTGCATTGTTTCTTTCTTCCTGGTCATCCCCCAATGCTGCACTGAGATTTGTGGCGTAAATTTCATGGGACCTGCAATCATCAAGTGAGAAAACTTTTCAAATTCCAGCACAGAAGGTGGGTGTGCATGCGTGCATTTGCCTGTGTCTGTAAACAATCAGTTTTGCTGATGATTATTAACTGAATTTTTCTTTCTTCCTGACCATGTCCCATTGCTGCACTGAGATTTGTGGCGTAAGTATCATAGGACCTGCAATTATCAAGTGAGAAAACATTTCAAGGTCCAGCACAGAAGGTGGGTGTGCATGCATTTGCCTGTGTATGCATGTGCCTGTGTGTGCAAAAATAACTTTTGCTGATGATTATTAACTGCATTGTTTCTTTCTTCCTGGTCATCCCCCAATGCTGCACTGAGATTTGTGGCGTAAATTTCATGGGACCCGCAATCATCAAGTGAGAAAACCTTTTAGGATCCATCACAGAAGGTGGGTGTGCATGCTTTTGCCTTTGTATGCATGTGCCTGTGTCTGCAAAAAATCAGTTTTGCAGGAGATTATTAACTGCTTTGTTTCTTTCTTCCTGACCCTCCCCCAATGCTTCACTGAGATATGTGGACTAAGTATCATACGACCTGTAATTATCAAGTGAGAAAACCTTTCAACGTTCTGCACAGAAGGTGTGTCTGCATGCCTCTGCTTGTGTATGCATATGCCTGTGTCTGCAAAAAATCATTTTTACAGAAGATTTTTAACTAAATTTTTCTTTCTTCCTGACCCTCTCCCAATGCTGCACTGAGATTTGTGTAGTAAGTATCATTGGACCTGCAATTATCAAGTGAGAATACATTTGAAGGTCCTGCACAGAAGGTGGGTGTGCATGCATTTGCTTGTTCATGCATGTACCTGTGTCTGCAAAAAATCATCTTTGCGCATGATTATTAGCTGCATTGTTTCTTTCTTTCTTACCCTCCTCCAATGATGGACCATAGGACCTGCAATAATCAAGTAAGAAAACTTTTCAAATTCCAGCTCAGAAGGAGGGTGTTTGTAAATGTGCTTGTGTCTGCAAAAAATAAGTTTTGCAGAAGATTATTAACTGCATTGTTTCTTTCTTTCTGCCCCTCCCCCAATGCTGCACTGAGATTTGTGGACTAAGTATCATAGGACCTGCAATTATCAAGTGAGAAAACATTTCAAGGTCCAGCACAGAAGATGGGTGTGCATGCATTTGCCTGTGTATGCATGTGCCTGTGTCTGCAATAAATAATTTTTGCTGATGATTGTTAACTGCATTTTTTCTTTCTTCCTGATCCTGCCTCAATGCTGTACTGAAACTTGTGAAGTATCGTAGTACCTGCAGTTATCAAGTTAGAAAACATTTCAAGGTCCAGCTCAGAAGGTGGGTGTGCATGCATGTGCCTGTGTCTCCAAAAAATCATCTTTGTACATGATTATTAACTGCATTGTTTCTTTCTTCCTTACCCTCCCCCAATGCTGCACTGAGATTTGTGTAGTAAGTATCATTGGACCTGCAAATATCAAGTGAGAATACATTTGAAGGTCCTGCACAGAAGGTGGGTGTGCATGCATTTGCTTGTGCATGCATGTTCCTGTGTGTGCAATAAATAATTTTTGCTGATGATTATTTAACTGCATTGTTTCTTTCTTTCTTACCCTCCCCCAATGATGGACTAAGTACCATAGGACCTGCAATAATCAAGTAAGAAAACTTTTCAAATTCCAGCTCAGAAGGAGGGTGTGCGTAAATGTGCTTGTGTCTGCAAAAAATCAGTTTTGCAGAAGATTATTAACTGCATTGTTTCTTTCTTCCTGCCCCTCCCCCAAGACTGCACTGAGATTTGTGGACTAAGTATCATAGGACCTGCAATTATCAAGTGAGAAAACATTTCAAGGTCCAGCACAGAAGGTGGGTGTGCATGCATTTGCCTGTGTATGCATGTGCCTGTGTCTGCAATAAATAATTTTTGCTGATGATTGTTAACTGCATTTTTTCTTTCTTCCTGATCCTCCCTCAATGCTGTACTGAAACTTGTGAAGTATCGTAGGACCTGCAGTTATCAAGTTAGAAAACCTTTCAAGGTCTAGCACAGACAGTGGGTGTGCGTGCATTTGCCTATGTATGCATGTGACTGTGTGTGCAATAAATAATTTTTGCTGATGATTATTAACTGCATTGTTTCTTTCTTCCTGGTCATCCCCCAATGCTGCACTGAGATTTGTCGTGTAAATATCATGGGACCTGCAATCATCAAGTGAGAAAACTTTTCAAATTTCAGCACAGAAGGTGGGTGTGCATGCGTGAATTTACACATTCTGTGCTTGACCTTAAAAGGTTTTCTCACTTGATAATTGCAAGTCCTACGATATTTATTTCACAAATCTCAGGGCAACATTTCGGGAGGGCCAGGAAGAAAGAAATAATGCAGTTAATAATCATCAACAAAAATTATATTTTGCAGACACAGGGACATGCATACTCAGGCAAATGCATGCACACCCACCTTCTGTGCTGGACCTTGTAAGGTTTTCTCACTTGATAATTGCAGATCCTATTATACTTACTTCACAAATCTCAGTGCAGCATTGGGAGAGGGTCAGGAAGAAAGAAACAATGTAGTTAGTAATCTTCTGCAAAACTGATTTTTTGTAGACACAGGTGTTAAGATGAATAAATTAAGTTGTTTATGAAATTAATTATTGCCTTTATATGAGTCAGTAGAGATGCTAGAAAGTGCTGTGAGACAAGATGGCGCCTGCACTCAGGACCAAGCCCTGGAAAGCAAGATATCTTGTGCTGGAAGTCTACGCAATGCAAAGACCATATATGGACTATCCAATGGAAAAGGACATGACAATCAGCTAGCTACGCCTTAGTATGCGATGATATAAAATGCCCCTTGCTTGTGTCGCAATAAAGATTTGACGCACCTACTCTGTCAAGAGAGGAGCTGCACCTGACTGTGTCTGGTTTTATTTCTTCTGCGCATGCACTTGATTTAAACCATTAGGTCAGGAGCAGGCAATCGAGCGTCCTGATATAGGACCACCCTAACATTCTTGGCGCCCAACGTGGGGCCACCAGCAGGAGGCGCCCCAACTCCAGCAACCGAAGGAGATGCCGCGGGACACATCGGCGAGGCTTGATACGGAGACTGATCACCTCCAAAGGAACACATTTTTTGGATATTCTATCTCTCAATGTTAAAATTACCCTACCCTTAAAATTATAGACTGTTCATGTCTTTGTAAGTGGGCAAACTTACAAAAACAGCAAGGTATCAAATACTTATTTCCCCCACTGTGTATGTATATACACTCCTCAAAAAAATAAAGGGAACACTTAAGCAACAGAATATAAATCCAAGTAAATCAAACTTCTGTGAAAGCAAACTGTCCACTTAGGAAGCAACACTGATTGACAATCAATTTCACATGCTGTTGTGCAAATGGAATAGACAATAGATGGAAATTATTGGCAATTATCAAGACACACTCAATAAAGGAGTGGTTCTGCAGGTGGGGACCACAGACCACATCTCAGTACCAATGCTTTCTGGCTGATGTTTTGGTCACTTTTGAATGTTGGTTGTACTTTCACACTCATGGTAGCATGAGACGGACTCTACAACCCACAGAAGTTGCTCAGATAGTGCTGCTCATCAAGGATGGCACATCAATGCGAGTTGTGGCAAGAAGGTTTGCTGTGTGTGTCAGTGTAGTGTCCAGAGGCTGGAGGCGCTATCAGGAGACAGGCCAGTACACCAGGAGACGTGGAGGGGGCCGTAGGAGGGCAACAAACCAGCAGCAGGATCGCTACCTCCACCTTTGTGCAAGGAGGAGCACTGCAAGAGCCCTGCAAAATGACCTCCAGCAGGCCACAAATGTGCATGTGTCTGCACAAGCTGTTAAAAACCGACTCTATGAGGGTGGTATGGGGGCCCAACGTCCACGGATGGGGGTTGTGCTCACAGCCCAACACCGTGCAGGACGCTTGGCATTTGCCACAGAACAACAGGATTGGCAAAGTCACCACTAGTGCCATGTGCTCTTCACAGATGAAAGCAGGTTCACACTGAGCACATGTGACAGACGTGACAGAGTCTGGAGACGCCGTGGAGAGCGATCTGCTGCCTGCAACATCCTTCAGCATGACCGGTTTGGCAGTGGGTTAGTAATGGTGTGGGGTGGCATTTCTTTGGAGAGCCGCAGAGCCCTCCATGTTCTCGCCAGAGGTAGCCTGACTGCCATTAGGTACCGAGATGAGATCCTTAGACCCCTTGTGAGACCATATGCTGGTGTGGTTGGCCCTGGGTTCCTCCTAATGCAGGACAATACCAGACCTCATGTGGCTGGAGTGTGTCAGCAGTTCCTGCAAGATGAAGGCATTGAAGCTATGGACTGGCCCGCCCGTTCCACAGACCTGAATCCGATTGAGCACATCTGGGACATCATGTCTCGCTCCATCCACCAACGTCACATTGCTAGTGTTGAGCGAGCACTAAAATGCTCGGGTGCTTGAAGCTCGGGCCGAGCCCGCCGTGATACTCGGGTGCTCGACCCGAGCAACTAGCCCAATGTTAGTCTATGGGAGACCCGAGCATTTTTGCGGCGGCTCCCCCGGCAGTCTTTTAAAAGCCTAACAAGTGCCCAAAACGATACTGACAGTGCTGAAATGACATGGGGACAGCATGGGGATCGCCCCAGGAAGCATTTCTGACCCCCAGGTCACTGCTGTCAGCAACGTGGTCAGAGATATTAAGCCACTGTTAAGGGCTCACAATAAAACGTTCAAAAACGAAACTGAAGTGCTTTCCTGTGAAATATGTTAAGGAAGTTCCTTTCCAGGGTAAAGACTTGTGTATAAGGTAAAATAAATAACCCCAAAAAAAATACTCCTCCACACCTTGGGCTATGTTCACAAGTAGCATTTTTCATGCGTTTTTACACTTTTGTATTGCTTTCAACCGTAACAAATGCATTCACCGGGAAATGTCATTTTAACATTTTACAACCTTATCTGGCCATGTGCTGTGTGACACATGCATACAGTGCTGAAAAGACATGGGAACAGCATGGGGAAGACCCCTGAAAGCATCTCTGACACCCAGGTCACTGCCTAAATGTGTGCCCATCAGAAGTCATCCTTGCCGCATCAGAAGATACAGACTTGCAGCTATCCCCGTGCAAGTTCTTGTCCCAGGACAGTGCTCAATTGTACCTCCCCCATTCCTTGCGATGCAAGCACAAATATGCAGCCAACCACCCACCCACCCCCAGGCTGCAATACCATACTGCTTGCTTGCACTTGAAATTGGGCCTTTTAGGCATGTGGAGGCGGAATCTGGCCACCACGTCATGGCTGCGTTGGCGGCCTGGTATCCATACTCAGTCCCCAGCCGCCCGGCGGCCGGGTGTCCACACTCGGTCCCCAGCCGTAAGGGGGCGGCCGGGTGTCCATACTCGGTCCCCAGCCGCCCCGCGGCCAGGTGTCCACACGGTCCCCAGCCGCCTCGGGGCAGCCGGGTGTCCATAAACGGTCCCCAGCCGCCCCTATTTCTCCTTGGAACATCCCCCACACACTTTTCTCCGGTGGGCCCTGGCTTCTCCATCAGGGGAGTTGAGAGTGCCAAGGTGAGGAGCATGATGATGATAGAAGTTAGCATCTGCTTTGTTTTCTTGGAATGCAAGCGTAAGTGTGCAGCCTGCCACCCACCCACCCCCAGACTGCAATACCATACTGCTTGCTTGCACTTGAAATTGGGCCTTTTAGGCATGTGGAGGCGGAATCTGGCCACCACGTCATGGCTGCGTTGGCTGCCTGGTATCCATACTCAGTCCCAAGCCGCCCGGCGGCCGGGTGTCCACACTCGGTCCCCAGCCGCAAGGGGGTGGCTGGGTGTCCACACACGGTCCCCAGCCGCCTGGGGGCAGCCGGGTGTCCATAAATGGTCCCCAGCCGCCCCTATTTCTCCTTGGAACATCCCCACACACACTTTTCTTAGCCCGGCCTGCTTTAGGGCAGCATTGGACGAGCCCACCAGAGAACCAGACTCCTCCGGTGGGCCCTGGCTTCTCCATCAGGGGAGTTGAGAGTGCCAAGGTGAGGACCATGATGATGATGATAGAAGTTAGCATCTGCTTTGTTTTCTTGGAATGCAAGCGCATGTATGTAGTAGCGGCTAGGCCTGAGGTGGTCAGCATTTTGGCGCATATCCTACCTCCTCCGTGGATTGCTGGATGTTTTCCTGCTACTATTCCAGTTCTATGACTCCCGTTAAAACAAAGCTTCAGGTGATAAATGATGGATGAGGTAGTGGCAAAGGAGAAAGAGCAGGAGGAACAGGGACCATTCACATCAATATCAGGCCAGTCAACCACATATGTCTTATAGGATATGTTTCTGTAACAAAAGGAGCGGTTCGGCTACACAGTTATAGGGCATACAGTGAGTGCAATGCCTACCAAAAATTTTGAGGCACTCCAATGCCCCTTGGAAATGACATGGAGGTCAGAGGGCCTTAACTAAACCTTTTTTTCCATTTATAGCAACTGGGTCTCCTGTACACTGTTGGCCTAAGCAGTGAATGGAAGGCTTTCCAAAAATTATGAGGAACTGCAATGCCCCTTGAAACAGACGTGGATTACAGCGTACTAAAAACTTTCTACCCATTATTGGGGAGTGGGTCTCCCTTAGTTTTCGCCTTTGCATTGAAAAGCAAAAGCTGACTAAAATTAGGAGGAAATGCAATGCCCGTTGGAAGAGTCGTGGAGGTTACAGGTAATTAAAAACAACATTTCAATGCCCCTTGGAAGAGCTGTGGAGTTCAGAGTGGCTTAAGAAGACGCTTTTAATGCCCCTTTGAAGAGACGTGGAGGTCACAGTAGCTTAACAAGACGGTTTTAACCCCTTAATAACATCTGACGTACTAATACGCGTCTGTGCCCTGGGACTTAAGAGCCAGACCCGTATTAGTACGTCATCGCGATCGCGCCCGCACACAGGATGTGCGGGCGCGATCGCCGCCGGGTGTCAGCTGATTGTCACAGCTGACACCCGGTACTATGTGCAGGGAGCGGTCACGCACCGCTCCCAGCACATTAACCCCCGCGATGCTGCGATCGAAGTCGATCGAAGTCGATCGCGGCATTGCGGGGGCAAGGGGAGGTGATCGGCGATACTCACCTCCTCTTCCGGCTTCCAGCGCAGTCTGCAAAGGCTTCCCGGGTGTTGCCATGACGACCCGATGTCGTCATGACAACATCCGGGTCACCAGAGAGCAGGAAGATTGCTTGGACATGCGCAGTGCATCTCCAAGCAATCTTCACACTGTGCATTTCTGACAGCTTGCATGGCATAGGGATGGTGCTCCATTCCTGTGCCATGCAGGCGATCAGAAAAAAAAAAGTGAAAGTCCCAGAGTGGGACAAAGTAATAAAGTGTATAAACTGTGTGAAAGTGGAAAAAAAAAAAAAAAAAAATGTGCAAAAATATTATAAAAAAATAAAAAAAATAATACACCAAAAATAAAAATATAATGTACCCATCAATAAATATTATTATAAAAAAAATAAAAAAAAAACAATAAAAGTACACATATTTGGTATCGCCGCGTCCGGAACAACCTGACCTATAAAACTGTCCCACTAGTTAACCCCTTCAGTGAACACGGTAAAAAAAAAAAAAAAAAAAAACAAGCAAAAAACAATGCTTTATCACCATACCGCCAAACAAAAAGTGGAATAACACGCGATCAAAAAGACGCATATAAATAAAAATGATACCGCTGAAAACGTCATCTCGTCCCGCAAAAAACAAGCCGCCATATAGCTCCATCAGCCGAAAAATAAAAAAGTTATAGCTCTCAGAATAAAGCGATACTAAAAAATATTTTTTTCTATAAAATAGCTTTTATTGTGTATAAGCGCCAAAACATAGAAAAATGATACAAATGTGGTACCGCTGTAAACGTACTGACCCGAAGAGTAAAGCTGCCTCATCAATTTTACCACACGCGGAACAGAATAAAAAAAAAAAAAAAACAATTCCTGAATTGTTGGTTTTTGTTTATTCTGCCTCCCAAAAATCGGAATAGAAAGCGATCAAAAAATGTCACGTGCCTGAAAATGGCACCAATAACAACGTCAAGTCATCCCGCAAAAAACGAGCCGTCACATGACTGTCTGCCAAAATCTGGAAAAATTATAGCTCTCAAAATATGGCGATGCAAAAACTAGATTTTACAAAAAATGCGTCTTTTAGTGTGTGACAGCTGTCAGTCATAAAAACCCCATATGATTCTGGCATTGCTGTAATCACACCGACCCGAAGAATAAAGTCGTCTAATCACTTATACCGCACAAGGAACGGCGTCAAAAATAAACTCTTGAGTTAGGATTGGGCTAGGGTTAGGGCTGGGTTTGGGGCTAGGGCTGTGCTGGGGCTAGGGTTGTGCTGGGGCTAGGGTTGTGCTGGGGCTAGGGTTGTGCTGGGGCTAGGGTTGTGCTGGGTCTAGGGTTGTGCTGGGGCTAGGGTTGTGCTAGGGTTAGGGCTGGGGTTGGGATTTTTTTCAAAAGTAAGAAAAAAAGATGACGATATGGCGACTAGTGTTGAGAGCAAGTGCTCGCTACTTGAGTTTGCATCGGGTGCTCTGGTATGCATTTAGTATCGTGGGTATTTGAGTGACATGCTCGAGTCTCTGCCCCATATGCTTCGCGGCCAAAAAACTTTATGGGGATTGCCTGCCATGCACGAGCGATCCCCGCATGTTTTTTTTTGGGTGTCTAATAACCGTGAAACATGCGGAGCAGGGACTCGAGCATGTCACTCGAGCACACGCTGTACATGGTGCATACCTGAGTACCCGATGCAAACTCAAGTAGCGAGCACTTGCGCTCAAGAATAATGAAAACTTATTCAATATGATGACCTAATGTAAACAAATAATGTGCCGTACCTCTGGGTTCAAAATGTTCACTATACACCTTAATAAAATCTTTGAGGGGTATAGTTTCCAAAATGGGGACACTTGTGGGGGAGCTCCACTGTTTAGGCACATCACGGGCTCTCCAAACGCGACATGGTGTCCGCTAACAAATTGAATGGAAAATCGGCTCAAATTGTTAGCGGACGCCATGTTGCGTTTGGAGAGCCCCTGTGTGTCCAAACATTGGAGCTCCCCCACAAGTGACCCCATTTTGGAAACTAGACCCCCCAAGGCACCTATCTAGATGCATAGTGAGCACTTAGAACCCCCAGGTGCTTCACAAATTGATTCGTAAAAATGAAAAAGTGAAAATAAAACACTTTTTCATTTTTATGAATCAATTTGTGAAGCACCTGGGGTTCCAAGTGCTCACTATGAATCTAGATAGGTGCCTTGGGGGGTCTAGTTTCCAAAATGGGGTCACTTGTGGGGGAGCTCCAATGTTTGGGCACACAGGGACTCTCTAAATGCAACATGGTATCCGCTAACAAATTGAATGGAAAATCGGCTCAAATTGTTAGCGGACACCACATTGCGTTTGGAGAGCCCCTCTGTGCCCAAACTTTGGAGCTCCCCCACAAGTGACCCCATTTTGGAAACTAGACCCCCCAAGGCACCTTTCTAGATGCATAGTGAGCACTTGGAACCCCCAGGTGCTTCACAAATTGATTCGTAAAAATGAAAAAGTGAAAAAAAAAACACTTTTTCATTTTTATGAATCAATTTGTGAAGCACCTGGGGTTCCAAGTGCTCACTATGAATCTAGATAGGTGCCTTGGGGGGTCTAGTTTCCAAAATGGGGTCACTTGTGGGGGAGCTCCAATGTTTGGGCACACAGGGACTCTCTAAATGCAACATGGTATCCGCTAACAAATTGAATGGAAAATCGGCTCAAATTGTTAGCGGACACCACATTGCGTTTGGAGAGCCCCTCTGTGCCCAAACTTTGGAGCTCCCCCACAAGTGACCCCATTTTGGAAACTAGACCCCCCAAGGCACCTTTCTAGATGCATAGTGAGCACTTGGAACCCCCAGGTGCTTCACAAATTGATTCGTAAAAATGAAAAAGTGAAAAAAAAACACTTTTTCATTTTTATGAATCAATTTGTGAAGAACCTGGGGTTCCAAGTGCTCACTATGCATCTAGAAAGGTGCCTTGGGGGGTCTAGTTTCCAAAATGGGGTCACTTGTGGGGGAGCTCCAAAGTTTGGGCACAGAGGGGCTCTCCAAACGCAATGTGGCGTCCGCTAACAATTTGAGCCGATTTTCCATTCAATTTGTTAGCGGATACCATGTTGCATTTAGAGAGTCCCTGTGTGCCCAAACATTGGAGCTCCCCCACAAGTGACCCCATTTTGGAAACTAGACCCCCCAAGGCACCTATCTAGATGCATAGTGAGCAGTTGGAACCCCCAGGTGCTTCACAAATTGATTCATAAAAATGAAAAAGTGTTTTTTTTTTCACTTTTTCATTGTTACGAATCAATTTGTGAAGCACCTGGGGGTTCCAAGTGCTCACTATGCATCTAGATAGGTGCCTTGGGGGGTCTAGTTTCCAAAATGGGGTCACTTGTGGGTGAGCTCCAATGTTTAGGCACACAGCAGCTCTCCAAACGCAACATGGTGTCGCTAACAATTTGAGCCAATTTTGCGTTAAATTTGTTAGCGGACACCATGTTGCATTTAGAGAGCCGCTGTGTGCCCAAATATTGGAGCTCCCCCACAAGTGACCCCATTTTGGAAACTAGACCACCCAAGGCACCTATCTAGATGCATAGTGAGCACTTGGAACCCTCAGGTGCTTCACAAATTGATTCATACAAATGAAAAAGTGTTTTTTTTTTCACTTTTTCATTGTTATGAATCAATTTGTGAAGCACCTGGGGGTTCCAAGTGCTCACTATGCATCTAGATAGGTGCCTTGGGGGGTCTAGTTTCCAAAATGGGGTCACTTGTGGGGGAGCTCCAATGTTTGGGCACACAGGGACTCTCTAAATGCAACATGGTGTCCTCTAACAAATTTAACGGAAAATCGGCTCAAATTGTTAGCGACACCATGTTGCGTTTGGAGAGCCGCTGTGTGCCCAAACATTGGAGCTCCCCCACAAGTGACCCCATTTTGGAAACTAGACCCCCCAAGGCACCTATCTAGATGCATTGTGAGCACTTGGAACACTCAGGTGCTTCACAAATTGATTCATAAAAATGAAAAAGTGTTTTTTTTTTCACTTTTTCATTGTTACGAATCAATTTGTGAAGCACCTGGGGGTTCCAAGTGCTCACTATGCATCTAGAAAGGTGCCTTGGGGGGTCTAGTTTCCAAAATGGGGTCACTTGTGGGGGAGCTCCAAAGTTTGGGCACACATGGGCTCTCCAAACACAACATGGCGTCCGCTAATTATTCAAGCAAATTTTACAATCAAAAAGTCAAATAGCGCTCCTTCCCTTCCGAGCCCTGCCGTGCGCCCAAACAGTATTTTTTCCCCAAATATTGGGTATCTGCGTGCCCAGGGGAAATTGCACAACAAATTTTGGGGTCCATTTTTTCTTGTTACCCCTGTGAAAATAAAAAAAATTGGGTCTAAATTAACATTTTTGTGAAAAAAGTTAAATGTTCATTTTTTTCTTCCACATTCAAAAAATTCCTGTGAAGCACCTGAAGGGTTAATAAAGTTCTTGAATGTGGTTTTGAGCACCTTGAGGGGTGCAGTTTTTAGAATGGTGTCACTTTTGGGTATTTTCTGTCATAAAGACCTCTCAAAGTGACTTCAAATGTGATGTGGTCCCTAAAAAAATGGTTTTGTAAATTTTGTTGGAAAAATGAGAAATCGCTGGTCAACTTTTAACCCTTATAGCTCCCTAACAAAAAAAAATTTTGGTTCCAAAATTGTGCTGATGTAAAGTAGACATGTGGGAAATGTTATTTATTAACTCTTTTGTGTGACATATCGCTCTGATTTCAGGGCTTAAAAATTCAAATTTTGAAAATTGCAAAATTTTCAAAATTTTCGCCAAATTTCCGTTTTTTTCACAAATAAACGCAAGTGATATCGAAGAAATTTTTCCACAATCATGAAGTACAATATGTCACGAAAAAACAATCTCAGAATCAGGGGGATCCGTTGAAGCGTTCGAGAGTAATTACCTCATAAAGTGACAGTGGTCAGAATTGTAAAAATTGGCCCGGTCATTAACGTGGAAACCACCCGCGGGGCTTAAGGGGTTAATGCCCCTCGGAAAAGACGTGGAGGTCCCAGTAGCTTAACAAGACGGTTTGAATGCCCCTTGGAAGAGACATGGAGGTCACAGTAGCTTAACAAGACGGTTTTAATGCCCCTCGGAAAAGTGGTGGAGGTCGCAGTAGCTTAACAAGACTGTTTTAATGCCCCTTACAAGAGCCATACAGTACAGCATCTTAAAAACATTATTCCCATGATTGGGGAGTGTGTCTCCCATAGTATTTGCTTATGCCTTCCAAGCAAAAGCTGCCAAAAATTAGGACGGAGGAACTTGCAATGCCCCTTACAAGAGCCATGCAGTACAGCATATTACAAACATTCCCTCCTCCTCCTCCCCTCTGTCCTCAGGCCACCCACGCTGACCCGACGGTATGAGAGTTGTACAGGTACTACCGTCTACAGCGCATGATACAAGCTCCTGTTCTTCCTCCTCCTCCTCTCCCTCATTGTCCCCCAATGCACGTTGGGATGAGATGAGGCTGGGCTGTGTGTAATCGACCGCTACGGCTTCTTGATCCATCTCATCATACTCTGGCTGCAATGCCTCCTCTTTAATTCTCTGCAGAGAGCGTTGCAAAAGATAGACAAGTGGAATGCTGACACTAATGATGGCGTCATCGCCACTCACCATCTGGGTGGACTCCTCAAAGTTTGTCAAGATGGTACAGATGTCAGACATCTAGGTCCACTCCTGAGGTCTTATGTGTGGAGTCTGACCTGAATATCGACTGCCTTGTTGCAGGTGGTACTCCACAACTGCTCTCTTCTGCTCACAAATCCTTTGCAACATGTGGAGGGTAGAGTTCCAACGTGTGGGGACATCACACACCAGTCGGTGTGAGGGAAGCTACAATTGCTGCTGCAACACAGCAAGGGCGGCGGAAGCTGTAGCCGACTTGAGAAAATGAGCTGACAGGCGGCGTACTTTGATGAGCAGATCTGGCAACTCGGGGTACGATTTAAGAAACTGCTGAACCACGAGGTTAAGCACATGAGCCAGGCATGGTACGTGTGTGATCTCGCCTCAGAGCCGCCACCAGGTTACGGCCATTGTCACACCCGACCATGCCTGGATGTAGGTTCAGCAGTCTCAGCCACAGATCTGCCTGCTCTTTCACAGCTGTCCACAACTCACAAGCAGTGTGAGGTTTCTCACCTAAGCTTATGAGTTTCAGCACAGCCTGTTGCCGCTTGGGGGAGGCAGTACTGCAATGCTTCCAGCTTGTAACTGATGTGGTGATATCTGAGATGGAGGCTGAACATGAGGAGGAGGAAGATGATGTGCAGGAGCTGTACACTGTGGGGGCAACTCTGACTGACATAAGGCCCGCAATCCTTGGTGTAGGGAGGATGTGTTCCGTCCCAAGGTCCTACTGGATCCCGGCTTCCACTATGTTTACCCAGTGTGCCGTCAGGGAGATGTACCGTCCCTGGCCACAAGCACTTGTCCACGTGTCTGTTGTCAGGTGGACTCTCCCAGTAACTGCTTTGTTGAGGGCACGGCATTTGTTTTGGGACACGTGCTTGTGTAGTCCGGGGATGGCACACCGGGCAAAATAGTGTCGGCTGGGGACCGAGTACCGAGGGACGGCCATCGCCATAAGGTTGCGGAAGGATTCCGTCTCCACCAGCCTAAAAGGCAGCATTTCCAACGCAAGCAGTCGTGAAATGTGCAAATTTAGGACTGTGGCCTGTGGGGCGTTAGCTGCGAATTTCCGCTTTCATTCAAAGGTCTGGGATATGGACAATTGAACGCTGCGATGGGACGTGGACGTTGATGCTGTTTCTTGAGAAACTGCCATAACAAGTGAAGACTGAGAGGAGGGGGCATCTTTACATGCAGTATGGACAGGGGATTGCCTTGCACGCACAACAGGGGGTTCTATTGGATGCACAACAGCGGAAGAAGCAGTGGTGACACCCGCTGACCCTGGTCGTGGACCCTGGGGTTCGCCCCACAAAGTCGGGTGCTTTGCTGCCATGTGCCTGATCATGCTGGTGGTGGTCAGGCTGGTAGTTTTGTCACCCCTGCTGATGCTGGCATGGCAGGTAGTACAAATGGCCCTTTTGGGGTTATCAGCAGAGTCTTTAAAAAAATTCCAGACTCTGGAAGACCTACCGCTTGTACTGCCAACGTCCCTCGTGTTGGTGTTACGAGGAACTGTTGCCCGCCTTCAGTCTGCGGCCACCACATTGCTTCTTCCTGTCTGTTGGGGTACTCTGCCTCCCTCCCCCTTAGTGCTGCTGGCGTCACTCTGCATGTCCTCCTGCCACGTTGGGTCAGTTACTAGATCATCCACCACCTCCTCCTCTTCCACTTGCGCACCACGATCCTCCTCCTCACTTCCTGGCAATTGTGTCTCATCATCGTCCACCTCTTGTGACAAATTGCCAGCGTCGACTTCCTGTGGCCGTGGCTGTTCAAATATTTGGGCATCGCTACATGGGATCTCCTCTTCCACCACTTCAAGCGGAGCAGGCGAGGGGCACAAATCTGCAAATGACCAGTGAACAGCTCTTCAGAGTGTCCAAGTGTGGGATCAGTTACTGTCTGACGACACTCGGCATGGTGGGGGTAAGGAGCATCAGGCTGAGGAGGAGTATGCGGTCGAGACTCATGGCTACTAAGAGTCGACCGTGTGGAAGACAGGCCGGAGGTGGTGGTGCCCAGGTAACTGGAAGTATTATCTGTTATCCTATTAATAACCTGTTCACACTGATCAGTTCGCAATACTGGTGTTGTTCTGTGCTTCCCTAGTAATTCGGTCAAGAAGTGGAAGCAAGAAGATGTGGCTGTTGGTTGTGGCACATTTTCACCTTGGCCATGGCCCCGTCCTCTGCACGCACCATCACCAGAACGTCCACTTCCACGTCCCTTGCCACGTGCCTTGCCCATTGTAAAGGAAGCAAAATAGCTTACACTCGCACTATCAATGGAACAAGGGTAATAAAAAGTAGATTAGAACCGGGGAAGAGGAAAACCACAGTTCTTTCTCTGGCCTACACCCGACTCTTTTAAACAATCTGAACAATCAGGGAGAAACTATTACTGTTTTTCTTTACGGAAAAAATACCAAAAGCTGAATAATAGAGATTTCTTACCGTGGAACAGCAAAACCACAGTTATAATTTACTGGTGTATACCAGACTTTTTTAAATACATATATTTGCGGCTGAACAGTGAGCGATACACTCAAACTGTTTTTTTTAGATACAAATGGCCCAAAAGTGGATAATACAGAGGTTTGAACCGTGGAACTGCAAAACCACACTTGTATTTCTCGGGCCTACACCAAACTATTTTCAACAGATATATTTGTGTCTGAACAATCAGGAGACACTATTATTTATTTTTTACGGCAAAAATTGCGAAAAGCAGGATAATAGAGATTTTTTACCGTGGAAAAGCAAAACCACAGTTATAATTTACTTGTGTATACCAGACTTTTTTAAATATATATATTTGCGGCTGAACAGTGAGTGACACACTCAAACTGTTTTTGTTAGATACAAATGGCCCAAAAGTGGATGATACAGAGGTTTGAACCGTGGAACTGTAAAACCACACTTGTATTTCTCGGGCCTACACCAGACTATCTTCAACAGATATATTTGTGTCTGAACAATCAGGGAGACACTATTATTTTTTTTTTTACGGCAAAAAATGCCAAAAGCAGGATAATAGAGATTTTTTACCGTGGAACAGCAAAACCACACTTCTGTCTCTCTGGCCTACACCAGACTATTTTCAACAGATATATTTGTGTCTGAAAAATCAGGGAGACACTATTATTTTTTTTTTTACGGCAAAAAATGCCAAAAGCAGGATAATAGAGATTTTTTACCGTGGAACAGCAAAACCACACTTCTGTCTCTCTGGCCTACACCAGACTATTTTCAACAGATATATTTGTGTCTGAAAAATCAGGGAGACACTATTATTTTTTTTTTTACGGCAAAAAATGCCAAAAGCAGGATAATAGAGATTTTTTACTGTGGAACAGCAAAACCACACTGCTGTCTCTCTGGCCTACACCAGACTATTTTCAACAGATATATTTGTGTCTGAAAAATCAGGGAGACACTATTATTTTTTTTTTTACGGCAAAAAATGCCAAAAGCAGGATAATAGAGATTTTTTACTGTGGAACAGCAAAACCACACTGCTGTCTCTCTGGCCTACACCAGACTATTTTCAACAGATATATTTGTGTCTGAAAAATCAGGGAGACACTATTATTTTTTTTTTTATGGCAAAAAATGCCAAAAGCAGGATAATAGAGATTTTTTACCGTGGAACAGCAAAACCACACTTCTGTCTCTCTGGCCTACACCAGACTATCTTCAACAGATATATTTGTGTCTGAAAAATCAGGGAGACACTATTATTTTTTTTTTACGGCAAAAAATGCCAAAAGCAGGATAATAGAGATTTTTTACCGTGGAACAGCAAAACCACAGTTATAATTTACTGGTGTATACCAGACTTTTTTAAATATATATATTTGTGGCTGAACAGTGAGCGACACACTCAAACTGTTTTTTTAGATACAAATGGCCCATGGAACTGCAAAACCACACTTCTATTTCTCTGACCTACACCAGACTATTTTCAACAGATATATTTGTGTCTGAAAAATCAGAGACACGCTTTTTTTTTTTGGGGGGGGGGGCACCAAAAGGTTAATAAGACGGGTATTTGTACAGTGTGAAGGAGGAAAAAAAATAGAGGATTTAGATGAAAAAAAAAGGATTTTTCCTGGCCCCCGAGACCTGGAGCTAAGTCCAGCAATTTCAGCAACAGGAGCACACAGGACTAATGCAGCATTTGCTGGTATAACCACTGCGTCTCCTATACAGCCTGCCTGCCTGATATCTGGGATGGATATTAGTCCTTAGAAGGACTGTTTGTTTGATCTGGCAGCCTTTACAGACCCTACAGTCATGGCCAAAAGTTTTGAGAATGACACCAAAATTATATTTTCACATGATCTGCTGGCCTCTGGTTTTTATTAGTGTTTGTCTGATGTTTATATCACATACAGAAATATAATTGCAATCATATTATGAGTACCAATAGGTTATATTGACAGTTAGAATGAGTTAATGCAGCAAGTCAATATTTGCTGTGTTGCCCCTTCTTCTTCAAGACCTCTGTAATTCTCCCTGGCATGCTCTCAATCAACTTTTGGACCAAATCCTGACTAATAGCAGTCCATTCTTGCATAATCAATGCTTGCATTTTGCCAGAATTT
The DNA here is from genome assembly GCF_046119375.1 of Phyllobates terribilis. Lineage (NCBI taxonomy): Eukaryota > Metazoa > Chordata > Amphibia > Anura > Dendrobatidae > Phyllobates > Phyllobates terribilis. Next base: position 101,159 of record NW_027363102.1, on the reverse strand, counting down.
GTTGGTTTTTGTTTGTCCACCTGTCTCTTGATGATTGACCACAAGTTCTCAATGGGATTAAGATCTAGGGAGTTTCCAGGCCATGGACCCAAAATCTCTATGTTTTGTTCCATGAGCCATTTTGTTATCACCTTTGCTTTATGGCAAGGTGCTTCATCATGCTGGAAAAGGCATTGTTGGGCGCCAAACTGCTCTTGGACGGTTGGGAGAAGTTGCTCTTGGAGGACATTCTGGTACCATTCTTTATTCATGGCTGTGTTTTTAGGCAAGACTGTGAGTGAGCCGATTCCCTTGGCTGAGAAGCAACCCCACACATGAATGGTTTCAGGATGCTTTACAGTTGGCATGAGACAAGACTGGTGGTAGCGCTCACCTCTTCTTCTCCGAATAAGCTGTTTTCCAGATGTCCCAAACAATCGAAAAGGGGATTCATCAGAGAAAATGACTTTGCCCCAGTCCTCAGCAGTCCACTCCCTGTACCTTTTGCAGAATATCAGTCGGTCCCTGATGTTTTTTCTGGAGAGAAGTGGCTTCTTTGCTGCCCTCCTTGAAACCAGCCCTTGCTCAAAGAGTCTCCGCCTCACAGTGCGTGCAGAAGCACTCACACCAGCCTGCTGCCATTCCTGAGCAAGCTCGGCACTGCTGGTAGTCCGATCCCGCAGCTGAAACAGTTTTAAGATACGGTCCTGGCGCTTGCTGGTCATTCTTGGGCGCCCTGGAGCCTTTTTGACAACAATGGAAGCTCTCTCCTTGAAGTTCTTGATGATGCGATAGATTGTTGACTGAGGTGCAATCTTTGTAGCTGCGATACTCTTCCCTGTTAGGCCATTTTTGTGCAGTGCAATGATGGCTGCACGTGTTTCTTTAGAGATAACCATGGTTAACTGAAGAGAAACAATGATACCAAGAACCAGCCTCCTTTTAAAGTGTCCAGTGATGTCATTCTTACTTAATCATGACTGATTGATCGCCAGCCCTGTCCTCATCAACACCCACACCTGTGTTAATGGATCAATCACTAAAACGATGTTAGCTGCTCCTTTTAAGGCAGGACTGCAATGATGTTGAAATGTGTTTTGGGGGTTAAAGTTAATTTTCTGGGCAAATATTGACTTTGCAAGTACAGTAATTGCTGTTAAGCTGATCACTCTTTGACATTCAGGAGTATATGCAAATTGCCATTACAAAAAATGAAGCAGTAAACTTTGGAAAAATTACTATTTGTCTCATTCTCAATACTTTTGGCCATGACTGTACACTAACTATTTCGCAGGATATATCTCTCCCTAAATCAACAGCGCTGTCCCTACACTGTCTGTTCTGGAGCGACTGTGTCCAAGATGGCGGCGCCCAGTTTTAAATACTCGAGGTGACGCTGTGCGGCCAGCCAATCACTGTAATGCCCACAAACAACATGGCTGCGGCATTAAAGTGACTGGCTGGCAATCCCTGCATGTTCATTGGCTCTGTAAAGAGCGCCAAACATGCAGGGCGGAGACCCGAGCTCCCGCCCGAGTAACCCGGAAATGCTCGGTGCTCGCCGAACATCCCGAGTAGCGTGATGCTCGGGCGAGTACCGAGCAGTGTCGAGCATGCTCGCTCAATACTACACATTGCACCACAAACTGTCCAGGAGTTGGCGGATGCTTTAGTCCAGGTCTGGGAGGAGATCCCACAGGAGACCATCCACAACCTCATCAGTAGCATGCCCAGGCGTTGTAGGGAGGTCATACAGGCACGTGGAGGCCACACACAATACTGAGCCTCATTTTGACTTGTTTTAAGGACATTACATCGAAGTTGGATCAGCCTGTTGTGTGTTTTTCCACTTTAATTTTGGGGGTGACTCCAAATCCAGGCCTCCATTGGTTAATAAATTTGATTTCCATTGATGATTTTTGTGTGATTTTGTTGTCAGCACATTCAACTTTGTACAGAACAAAGTATTCAATGAGAATATTTCATTCATTCAGATCTAGGATGTGTTATTTGAGTGTTCCCTTTATTTTTTTGAGCAGTGTATATACACAGTGTGTCTATCTGTGTCTGTGTGTGACAGCTGAGTGTGTGTACACTTTATGGAACATAATACTATGTTGTGATTGGGGTCTGTGGGGCATCATACAGTGTGTGGGCATTGTTAGGGCTGTATACTATGTGTGAGAGGCTGTTGGGTATCATGCAGTGTTGTGGGCACTATTGGGGCCATATACTATGTGTGGGGGGCTGAGGGGGCATCATAAAGTGTTGTGGGCAAAGTTGGAGCTGTATACTATATGTGGGGGGTTTCAGGGGCATCATACAGAGTTGTTTGCACTGTTGGGGCTGTGGCGCCCCTGAGGGTTCGGTCGCCACAGAGGTATTGCATCTCATCCAGATGTGTGGTACTTCACTCTCAGGTAAGGAAGGAGTATGGCTCAGGATCCTAACACCAGCATTCGCTACACCACATTTCCGGGGGACAGGGCAAGATTGCTCCTACGGGAGACCACAGTCCCTGATCCCTGGCTGGAGTGGGGGGAACCACCTAGAGAGGGGGAACCATGTAGTGGATGGGGTGAAGGACGCAGATCCTGGGAACACTTGAGTGGGAGCAGTATAAAATAGGGACACCATCTTAGAGAGTTCAGTCAGAGGAGGAGAAGTGAAGGAGCAGAGGCTCTGCATGAGCTCTGCTCCAGAGGTGGGCCTAGCCTGTGAGGCCCAGGACTGAAGGAGAGAAGAGAGGAGTGGGAGCAGGAAGGCTCCAGGAACTGAAGGGACCCTAGGGGTACGGGCCGTGCAGAAGGCCACCCGTACGCCCGCTGCTACCAGGAGGTAGAGGGGTCAGGCCAGATAAGGAGAACCGGTCCCTCAACTAGCAGAGAAACAGCAAGGCTCAACTAGAAACCGGAAGCTGCAGCACTTTATGTGCCGTAAGCCAAAAGTCCACACCAGTCTCACTAAGAAGGTAGCCACATAGGCCCCAGGGGAGGGAACACACGTCGCCCGCCAAGGCCCGAGGGTACCGGATAGAAGTGTCACTGAGTGTGAAGTGCAGAGAGAAGGCCAGAGAAAAGACACACAGAGGAGGATCCTGCTAAATACTCCGGAGTTAAATGGGGGTCGGCTGAACCCCTCACTGAGTGAGCACAGAACGACGAGGGCCGTTACATGGGTCCCTGTAACCAGAACTGCAATAACTGTGAGTAAAGACCTTGGGACTGCATCACACGGACTCTGTTTTCATTACTGACTCCTTGCCCTACAATCACCATCATCCACTCACACTGCCCTGAAGCTACACTCTTCCTGTGGGGAGTTATACCACATGTGCTGCCAAACCATCAGCTTCAGACGACTGTTCCGCAGCGGCGGCCTCATTGGCCGCACTCCACAGGTGGCGTAGTCGGACATTATAAAACCCCTACACACAAATACTACCCTTAGATTGACCGCCCTGGGTCGCGGACCGGGTCACCGCCACAGTGACTACAACCCCCAGCGTCTACCGGCCCGGCTCCGGGTACCCCACGGCCCAGGGGGCACGTCAACTTTGGCGTAGTCGGCAGGATATGAGCCCACCCATTATCACCGGGTATCGCGCGCCTAAAGACTGTGTTTTCTACTAAATGTGGCGCCCGCCCCAGAACAACGGGCACCATTATGTGCGTGCTAAAAGACGACAAAAAACCACCTCCCATCGTGGGCCAGGTCCCAGAATGGTGCCAGAAGCGGAGCCCGCCCCAAACAGCAGTGGTCATGTATGCAAGTGTGTCCATCAAGGTGGGGGGGCTGACCCTGAAAGTAACCGACAGCAGATTGCCATGGGACTGCAACAAACTGCCCTGGGACCGCCCCCAAAAGGGGAGAGGAGAGAAGAAAACTGGGAGACAGGGCGTGGTCTGGATCAGTCTAGACAGACCGCACCCTGTAGGGAAGATGGAGGACGGCAGCACAAGAGCCCCAGTCAGCGGCCTGCTGCAGGCCGCAGCACCCTACACCTTGGAGGAGCTAGTGGCTAAGCTGCCCCAGGAGGACTCGGAGTTCCTCCGCTCTGGGATGGAAGACCAGGGCCGGAGGATGGAGAGGGCCTAGCGAGACGCCATCACCGGGTGGAGACGGGAGATGGAACAGCGGATGGCGAACCGGCAGCCGACGACGCTACCAAGCACCGGCGGTGCCCCAGCCTTAGCGGAGCCCGACCAGCGCCAGGAGGCGACACGTGACGCAGGAGCGGCTGCGGGAGCAGGTAGGAGGAGTTTCCCTGTCCCGGGCGCTGCCAGCGTCGACCTGCTCCTGGGCCCCCTGGTGGAGCCGCTGACCCCGGGCGCTACCAACACCAGCCCGCTCCTGACCACGCAGCAAGGCTCCCAGCCAAGCCCTCCAGCCCCGGGCGCCGCCAGCGTCGACCTGCTCCTGGGCCCGCTGGTGGAGCTGCTGACCCCAGGCGCCACCAGTGGCGGCCCGCACCTGACCCCGCCGCAAGGTCCACAAGTCCCGGGCGCGCCTGCCCTGCACGCCCCGCAAGCCCAGACACCGCCACCTCCGGGCACCGGCACAGCCAGCCAGCTTCTGGGTCCCCTGCAGGAACCAACTCCCCCACCAGCCAAGTGGGTATACAGACGTCGCCGGTGGGACTGGTCCACGGAGGTGGAGGACCAGCGGCCCTCGCTCCTACCCGCTCCGCAGCCTGCCGCCATCTCCCGGTTGCCGGAAGACGAGGCCCAGTTTGAGTGGGCAGCCACAGCCCGTCGCAAAGAGTTCTGCCACCAGCAGCTGGTCCAATTTGAAAAAGAGCGCAGCTCACGGCGCGTGCGGTGGGAGAAATTAGAGGCCCAGAATATGCAGGAAAAGACCCGGGCCTGCCAGGCCAACAAAGCCACCCACGGTCCCAAGGAAGAAGGGACCGTAGTTAAATTCAATTTGGATGCCGGGTGGGGATTCATCCGGGACCCACACACAGACATTGATCTGTTCGTCAACAGGAGGGACGTGGAGTCCCACCTAATAGCAGGTCACCCTGATAGGGACCTCTACCCCGGAGACATCGTGACCTATACCCGTCACAAAGGAGTCAGAGGCTGGTATGCCTTAAATGTCCACAAGGTGGTAGAAGAGCACGGCTTCTACCAGTATGAAGCTGAAGACCCGGCTGGGTCAGCTTGTGATGAACTAGAGCCTCCCTGGAGGGAGCAATACTACTAAGGACTGCCAGTAGTAATCAGTACCCGTACAGCAGCATAGACGCTGCAGGTTCACCGTTTGTGTTTTTACTAGGTTGTTTAGTTACCCGTAAAGGGTCCAGAGACTAACCGGCTGAGGACTGGGAGCAGCCGCTTCTTGTAAATAGTTGCACCTCTTGAGGTGCCCCTTTTTGGTTTTATAAGAACTACAACGAGTGACCTCAGAACAAAAACCCATTGTAGGTGACCGAAGACGAGGTCCAGCATCTGGATCGTCTAAGCCCTGCAGCCACCCCAGGGCCTCCGTTGAGGGTTTGGGACGGGTCCGTCATATTCATGTTTGCAAGTTTGCACTTTATCGAAAAATGGACACCTGGTTGCAGACATTACTATGACCGGTTGACCAAAAGTTTTACTTGAAAATGTGTTGATATGAAGAATGTTTATATTAAAAATGTCTTATATGTGTGAAGAAATATTTTATAAGTGTGAAGAGAAATGTCCTTTAAAAAGTATCCATAATGTTATATAATGTGATGCATCCAAAAATTTGCATGTCCTAATTTACCCTGTCTTTTGCTCTGTTCCAGCCCGCGGATGTGCTGTGTTTTACCAGGGGGGTGTGTGGCGCCCCTGAGGGTTCGGTCGCCACAGAGGTATTGCATCTCACCCAGAGGTGTGGTATCTCACTCCCATGTAAGGAAAGAGTACAGCTCAGGACCCTAACACCAGCATTCACTACACCACATTTCCGGGGGACAGGGCGAGATTGCTCCTACGGGAGAGCACAGTCCCTGGTCCCTGGCTGGAGTGGGGGGAACCACCTAGAGAGGGGGAATTATGTAGTGGATGGGGTGGAGGACATAGATACTGGGAGCACATGTGTAGGAGGTATAAAAGTAAGGAACCATCTTGGTTCAGACAGAAGAGCAGGTGGAGTTCCAGTCAGACAGACTGAGGAGAAGTCAGGGAGCAGAGGCTCTGTATGAGCTCTGCTCCAAAGGCGGGCCAAGTCAGGAGGCCTGAGCCTGAGAGAGAGGAGAGGGAGCAGGACGGCTCCAGGAATGAGGAGTGAAGGGACCCTAGGGGTACGGGCCGTGTAGCAAGCCACCCGTACCAGGAGGTAGAGGGGTCAGGCCAGAACAGGGAACCGGGTCCTTCAACTAGTAGAGAAACAGCAAATGCTTAACTAGGAACCGGAGGCTGCAGCATTTCAAGTACTGCAGACCACAAGTCCACACCAGTACACTAAGAAGGTATCAGCACAGGACCCAGGGGACAGAACACACGTCGCCCGCCAAGGCCCGAGGGTACCGGATAGAAGTGGCGCTGGGTGTGAGGTGCAGGAAGAGGCCAGAGGAAGGTACACAGAACGGGGTCCTGATAAGTGCTCTGGAAATACCTGAGGGTGGACTGAACCCCTCACTGAGTACGCACAGCACGACGGTGGAAGATTGCTTGGTACCTGTAATCTGAACTACAACAACAATGAGTAAAGACCCTGGGACTGCACTATCCTGTCTCTGTGTTCCTTGCGGCGCCAGCACTCATAGCACTAGAACGCCCTGCACAATCACCACCATCATCCAAGCACGCTGCCCTGAAGCTACACTCCTCCTGTGGGGAGTCACATCACCTTGCTGCACATACCACCAGCTTCAGCGGACTGCTCCGCAGTGGCGGTTACCAATGACCGCAATCCACAGGTGGCTTAGTCGGACATTAACATTTGTACATATAGACTACCCCCTTGGTTTGACCGCCCTGGGTCACGGACCGGGTCACCACCACGGTGACTACAACCCCCAGCATCTACAAGGCCCGGCTCCGGGTATCCCCATGGCTCAGGGGGCGCGTCATCATGGCCAGGTATTTTTGACAAGGAAGGAAAAGTTTTCAAAGATGGTCAAGCAATACCTGGCCGACCAAACCAGCTTATTTGTTAATTCCTCTGCGACCTTCAGCTATTGGGTCTCAAAGCTGGACACCTGGCATGAGCTGTCCCTCTATGCCTTGGAGGTGTTGTGCTGCACTGCCGCTAGGGTCTTGTCTCAGCAGATTTTTAGTGCCAAAGGGGGGTCATAACGGACAGGCGCTTTCTCCTGCAACAGAAAGGCTGACTGATAACAATGAACAAAGCATGGATTATACCAGGCTTTTACACACCACCTGATGACAGCAGCATATAAAGTGTTTTTAATGTTCTATATTTGAATGAGGCCTGCCAGTTGTTGCCTTCTAGGGTCTATGGATGACCTTACTTATAATTTGTTCCTGCCTTTGTACTTGTGCAAAGCCTTTATGAATGTAGGAGTACCACAACTACACTTTGTTCACAATATTTGAATGAAGCACTACAGTTGGTGCCTTCAAGAGAGTATGGATAACCCTGCTTGTAATTTTTGGCAGGATTTGCACTTAGTGCATAGCCTTTATGAGTCTAGGAGTACCACTACATGACAATTTGAACAGAATGTGTATGAGACCCTCCTTTATGTCTAATACAGGGTGTATCTGAGTCGATAATTTTTGGCAGTTCGTGCTTCCTTCATAAATTACACTGAAGTTTACTATTTTTTCATAAAAAAAACAATTTTGGTTTACTTAAATTATAATTTTTTTAAAATGCTTTTTAAATTTTGCCTTATATACAAGTTATTATACAGGAAACATATTTCTTAACATTTTTTTTCATCTAAAATGCAATTTATCGTTGATTTGGAATGTTTTATTGTCAGTCCTTAAAGTGGAGTAAAAGTGTGAAACCATTGTTCTCAGCTGTGATCTGGGAGTCAGAGATGCTTCCAGGGGTCTTCCCCATGCTGTTCTCCTTCCATTCAGCACCTTTCTCATCCATTTGCACATTTTCTCTGCCCCCCAGACCTCCTTGTAGGATCTGCCGGAAAAATGCTCAGATTTCTCATTGACTCCCATTATACTCGTTACTCGAAACGAGCACCCGAGCATTAGGAATTGTTTGGTCCGAGTAAGGAGCATTTTAGTTACTCGTGCATGCGTCCTGCAGTCACCGAGCACTGATCAGTGACACAAATCACTAATCGTGCTCGCTGTTTTCCAGTAATTTTTTTTCCTCTAATCCCCAACCTCCACCCTTCCTTTACACCACTTCCGTGCATGCGTCCTGCAGCCGCCGAGCCGCTGATCAGACGCACATCACTAATTGGAACCAATGCTCACATTTGGCTAGGACTTTTTTCTTTCCTTTCTATTTTTTTGATCCTCTTTTTTTCACCAGATCTGTGTATGCGTCCTACAGCCATTGAGCGCTGATCGGCATCCGATTATTTATTTTTTTTGTGTGTGATAAAACAATTAAAAAAAATTAGAGTAATTAATAGGACTAGAATAGGGACAGTAAAAATATACATGGTGTGGTAGCCTTTTTATACATGGTGTGGTAGGTCGACTTGCTCGGCCGCTTCCGGAAGTAGACTCAGGAACCAGGTTTTCTCTGCAGGCGTTATTATATGGCATAATGCTGTCACATCAGGTGTTAGTGCAATACAGAGGGAAAAGGGAAAGGGAGCCCAGACACTAGGGAAAGGGGGAAGTGGAGACCTCCTAGTCTAGTCTAGCATCACTGTTTCTCAACTACCGCCCCTATATTGACTCTTCAGCAATCGCTGCACGCGTGCCTCGCCCTACTTTCCCTCATGTATGGCTACGGCTAGGGATGGAAAGAGATGAGCACTAGTCAACCGCCACTAAACACTATAGACAACAAGGGAAGACAAAACGGGGAAATTGCTTAGCTTTAGATCAGTTCAAATATACACACGCCCTCAAGCTCCAGAAAGGACTAAGTGCTGCTCCTGATAAGCCTCACAAGTGGAAATTAATATAGCCGGCGACTCCCTCTCAGACACACGCGCGCGTGTGGGGAAACCCGGAACCGGACTCATTGCGGATGCTGGGGGTTGTAGTCTTCGTGCGGCGGGGACCCGGTCCCGTGGCTCAGGGTGGTCAACTCAAATGGCAGTCTATTTGTGTGGTTTTTATGATATTAAATGTTCGACTGCGCCACCCGTGGATTGCGGTCAGGATGAACCGCTGCCGCAGGGCAGACCGCTGAGGCTGGTGTTGTGAGTGCAGCAGAGTGTAGTACAACTCCCCACGGGAGGAGTGTAGTCTCAGGGCAGTGTATGCGGAGGATGGGAGTGATGGTGCAGGAGTAGCAGTGACGACACAGAGTCAGTGATGCAGTCCAGGGTCTTTACTCACAGTTCTTATTATCCAGACCACTTCTGCAGGTAACGGCTGCCTACGTCGTACTGTGCTCACCAGCCTCTGCTCCCACCTCCTGCTCCCTCTTCTTCTCTCACTGAACTGTCTTCTCTTTTAGTGCTTGCTGGGCCTCACAGGCTAGGCCCGCCTCCGGAGCAGAGCTCCACAGAGGCCCTGCTCTGTCACTTCCTCTCTCAGACTGAACACTGATCTAAGATGGTGCCCACCTTTTATACCTCCCTCTAGGTGCACCCAGGAACTACCTCCTCCCTGCTCCTGCACTACAGGGTTCCCACTTCCTCGGTGTTCCCTCCCCCCACTCCAGCCAGGGACAGGGACTGTCGTGCTCTACTTGGAGCATATCGGTCGCCCTGCCCCCTGGAAATGTGGTGTAATGCATGCAGGTGTTAGGGTCCTGATCCACACTGCATCCATACCTGAGAGTGAGATATCGCACATCTGGCTGAGATGCAATACCTCTGTAGCAACCGAGCCCTCGGGGTGCTACATATACACCCAGGCCAGAGAGCTAATTAGCAAGAGAGAGGTAGCCACTTGGTCCTAAAGACAGCTTCTTATCTACAATCTTATCTTATCTGTAATGCCAAACGTAGAGATCTCCTGCAACCCACTGCAGAGCGACTGTTTGTTACCTTTGACACACTTGCGATAGTAGCCCCCCCTCTACGAGTGGCCTCAGGACCGGGTTTCTCAGGAAAAGACGTGTGGAATGAGCTAACCAATCTGGGAACGTTCACCTCTGACGCTGAAACCCACATCCTCTCCTCTGGACTATGGCCTTTTCAGTGCACCAAGTATTGTAAAGAACGACATTTGAGATGAGAATCTACAATCCTCAAAATCTGGAACTCCAGATTACCATCAACCAGTACTGGGGGCGGTGGTAGACTTGAAGGTTCAAGAGGTTCCACATACCTTTTGAGTAAGGATATGTGGAACACATTGTGGACCTTTAAGGGCCTGAGGAAGTTCAAGATGAAACGCTGCTGGGTTAATGACGGTGGTTATTTTATAGGGCTTATTAGCCTAGGTCCCAGCTTCCAAGAAGGAACTTTTAATCTTATATTCGTGGTAGACAACCACACAAAATCATTCACATTCAGGTCCAGACCTGACAAGCGTTTTCTGTCGGCCATACGTTTATACCTGTTTCAGATGGTCTTTAAGTTTCAAAGAACACCCTGCCATATGGAGGAGAGCAATGATGTAAACCGTTCCTCCTCAGAAACTCATGAAGCTCTTCCCCCACTGAAGGTACCAAACTGTGGATGATAACCATATGTACCGAAGAACGGTGACCTGCCAGTGGATTCTTGACGATGATTATTGATGGCAAATTCTGCTGGCGGTAAGTAGGATGCCCAATCCTCCTGATTTTCGGAAACGAAACACCTGAGGTATGTCTCCAAGTTCTGATTGACACGCTCGGTCTGACCATTCGACTGAGGGTAGAAGGCAGATGAAAAGGACTGCTGCACCCCCAGTCGAGAACAGAATGCCTTCCAGAACTTGGAAACAAACTGGGTCCCCTGATCAGACACTACATTGGAGAGAACCCCGTGAAACTTCACAATATCATTTATGAACACCTGAGCAAGTGTCTTGGCATTGGGAAGTGCAGGTAATGCGTCAAAGTGAACCATTTTACTGAACCTATCTACTACCACCAAAACCACCGTTTCACCTGCAGAAACCGGTAGGTCGGTAATAAAATGCATGGACAAGTGTGTCCATGACCTACTAGGGATAAGTAGCGGAAGAAGAGTACCAGACGGAGGGGTATACGAAACCTTAGAACGCGCGCAAATACTACAAGCAGCTAAGTGTTCAATTGGATCCCGATGCAACCCCAGCCACCAAAAACGACGAGAGAGGAGGTCCGCAGTTGCCTTACCACCTGGATGCTCAGCAAGCACAGAGTTATGATGTTCCTTGATTACTTTGCGGCGCATGTCAGATGGTACAAATAACTTTCCTGAAGGGCAGAGCCTCCAACACCTCACCGTCCAGTTCAGGATAAAGAGCGAAAATGACTACCCCTTTCTGTAATATCAGGGCAGGGTTCTCATGGTCACCACCACCAGGGAAGCTCCGGGACAAAGCATCAGCCTTGACATTTTTGACCCCTGGACGAAGAGTGACAACAAAATTGAACCCAGGGTTGAGACATTTAGCTGACTGGAGATATGACGGGTTCTTATGGTCAGTAATAACAGTAATAGGATGGACAGCCTCCTCCAACTATTGTCGACATTACTTGAACGCCAATTTGATCGCCAAAAGTTCCCTATTACCCATGTCATAATTTCTCTCTGCTGAAGACAATTTTTTAGAAAAGAAGGAGAATGGATGCTATTTACCAGGGGATGAACCCTGAGACAACACAGCCCCAACCCCAACATCAGAAGCATCAACCTCCACATTAAAGGGTTGAGAAACATCGGGTTGACTGAGTATACATGCAGTGGCAAAATGGTTCTTTAAGGAAGAAAAAGCCTGGAGGGAAGAATCAGGAAGAGGGTTTGGATCATGGATGTTAATTTGATGTATTTCCCGGAAATCTAAACAGGGACGTAGACCGCCATCTTTTTTCTTCACAAAGAAGAACCCTGCCGCCACTAGCGAAGATGAGGGTCTGATATATCCCTTCTCCAGACAAAGGAAAAAAAATTACAGCTTTTTTTTTTTTCTTTTCAAAACGTGCTCGGCCGGCTATAATGTCACGCCAGGAGTTAGTGCAACACAAAGGGAAAAGGGAAAGGAGGAAGTAGAGACCTCCTAGTATGGTCTAACGTCACCCTGTCTTAACTACCGTACCTATATTGCCTCTTCAGCAATCACCGTATGCGTGCCTCGCCCTACTTTCCCTGGCGTACGGCTACGGCTAGGGATGGAAGGAGATGAGAACTAGTCAACCTCCACTAAACACTATAGACAACAAGAGAAGACAAAACAGGGGAAAATTGCTTAGCTTTAGATGATTTCAAATATACACATGGCCTCAAGCTCCAGAAAGGATGAAGTGCTGCTCCTGATAAGCCTCACAAGTAGAAATGAATATAGCCGGCGACTCCCTCTCAGACACACCAGGTATATATACACCCAGGCCAGAGAGCTAATTAGCAAGAGAGAGGTAGCTACTTGGTCCTAAAGACAGCCTCTTATCTAAGAAGCTGTCTGCAATGCCAAACGTAGATGTCTCCTGCAACCCACTGTAGGGCGACTGTCTGTCACCTCTGACACACCCGTGACAAAAGCTCTGCAACTCCAGCAAAGATAAACACAGCCTTACTAGCAAAACAGCATAACAAAAGATAAACAATAGCACAGTCCATATGTGTATGTGCCGTTCACCCACACAGGTTATGTCCACCCTTCAGCTCTGTCCTGAGCTATGGCTGTCCAGCCTGGAGACCTTGCCTCTCCAAACACAACACAAAGAAAAAAAAACAGGACTGAACATTTAAAGCTTGCTCAGCCACACCCTGAGGAGGAGGTATGGGGAATGACATCTCTACATCATTCCCATAAAACCAGACCTTTTAAAAGAGGTAACCCACAGCATATAACATGCTGGCAGAGATTCAGTAGGTCTCAGTTCACACAGGAGAGAATCCTGAGTGACACATACCTCCCCTCGCATATAATACCAGTGACTCTGTCACATATTCCCCTCCCTCTGCCAAAAGCTGGGGGGCACCTTCAGTCACCCAGCAGGGAATTCTGGAGAGGGCAGTAGCATTAGCGTGTAACTTCGCAGGTCTATGCTCCATGTGAAAATTAAAGTATTTGAGACCTAAGAAGCACCTAGTTGCTCAGGCATTCTTACCCTTCTTTTCCCTCAACCATCTCAAAGGGGCATAGTCTGACACCAATTTAAACTTTTGGCCAAGTAGGTAATATCTTAGCGTGTGTATGGCTCATTTTATGGCTAAGCATTCTTTCTTCACAATGGCATAATTTTTCTCACAGGATGAGAGCTTCCGGCTCATATACAGGATGGGATGCTCTTCCCCATTTATCTCCTGTGACGGCACGGCTCCTAGGCCAACTTCTGAGTCATCTGTCTGGAGCACAAACTCTTTAGTAAAGTCTGGTGCAACCAGGACCGGCTGCTTACAGAGTGCCAGCTTCAGCTGTTGGAACGTCATCTCGGTTTCAACCGTCCATTTCGCCCTCGTTGATTTTGTGCCTTTCAGAAGGTCCGTCAGTGGTGCGGCAATCATAGAAAAATTTGGGCCAAACCGCCGGTAATATCCCACGATTCCAAGAAACGCTCTCACATGCTTCTTGGAGAGCGGTTGCAGCCAGTTCTGAATTGCCTCGTTCTTATTGACCTGTGGCTTAATTTTGCCTCTCCCAACTACGAAGCTTAAGTACTTGGCCTCCTTTTTTTGTTATTTTCTGTAAAGTAGTTAAAAATTATATACATTTCTCTTCATGTTTTGAATTAGAAAACAGTGTGTAATGTTCCCAATGCTGGAAATAAAAATTAGTAGAAAGATTTTGTGCTTAACTCATGTTTTTGGACACACTGCTATTGTTTTGAACACTACTGTATTAAAACGAAATCTGTGTTCTAAAAGCCAAGCAGCGCTCCTTCCTATCCAACCCCTGCTGTGTGCTCAAACATTAGTGTACAACCACATATGGGGTATCACTGTGATCGGTAAAAATTGCATAACAAATTATGGGGTCCATTTTCTCCTATTAACGCTTGTGTAAATTATAAATTTGGTGCTAAAACAGTATTTTAGTATAAAAAAATAATTTTTTGTTCTCATATCTGGAAGTTATAAAGTTTTGTGAATCACCTGTAAGTTAAAAATGCTCAATATATCCCTAGATAAATTCCTTGAGGGGGCTAGTTTCCAAAATTGGGTCACTTGTGGTGGCTTCTGCTGTTTTCGCATGTCAGGGGCTTTCCAAATGCGACATGGCATTCACAATATATTCCAGACCAATAGCTCTCTTTCCTTTCCTAGTCCTGCCATGTGCCCAAATAGAAGTTTTTTGATCATCGCGTTATTTTTTAACCTATTGTCCATTGTGAAAATAATCAATTTGGAGCTAAAACGTCATTTTTGTGAAATAAATGACAATTTTCAATATGACCTAATGTTAACAAATTATGTGTAGTACCTGTGGTTTACAAATGCTCACTATACATAACCCTGGATAAAATCCTTAAGGGGTGTAGTTTTCAAAATGGGGTAACTTGTGGGGGGGGGGGGGGTTTCCACTGCTTAGGCACATCAGGGGCTCTCCAAACGCGACATGACACCCGCAGACCATTCCATCAAAGTCTGCTTTCCAAAACGTCACTCCTTCCTTTCCGAACCCTGCCATGTGCCCAAAAAATAGTTTTCCCCTACATATGAGATATCGGCGTACTCAGGAGCAGTTGCACAACAAATTTTTGGGTCCATTTTCTCCCATTACCCTTGTGGGAAAAAAATTTGGGGCTAAAAGTATATTTTTGTGGTAAAAAATAGATTTTTTTAAATTTTCACGGCTCTGCGTTATAAACTTTTGTGAAGCACCTGGGCGTTCAAGGTGCTCACCAGGCATTTACATGCATTCCTTGAGAGGTCTAGTTTCCAAAATCGTGTCACTTGTAGGGGTTTTCACTGTTTAGGCACATATGGGGCTCTCCAAACGACATGGCGTCTGCTCTCGATTCCAGCTATTTTTGCATTCAAAAAGACATTATGCTCCTTCCCTTCTGAACCCTGCCGTGTGCCCAATCAGTAGTTTTATCCAACATATAGGGTATTGGCATACTCAGGACCAATTACACAACAATTTTTGGTGTCCATTTCTCCTGTTACCCTTGTGAAAATAAAAAAAATGGGGCTAAAGTAAAATTTTTGTGGAAAAAATGTTCATTTTTTCCTTGCCATTGCTTTAGTTCCTGTGAAGCACATGAACGGTTAATAAACTTTTTGAATGTGGTTTTGAGGAATTAAGGGGTGCAATTTTTAGAATAGTATCCCTTTTGGATATTTTGTGTCATATATGCCCCCCAAAGTCAATTGAAATGTCATGTGGTCCCTAAAAAAAATATTTAGTAAATTTTGTTGTAAAAATGAGAAATCACTGGTCAAATCTTGTCCCTTATAACTTCCTAACAGAAAAAACGATGTTTCAAAAATGACGCAGATGTATAGTAAACATGTGGGAAATGTTATTTATTAACTATTTTGTGTGACATGACACTCTGATTTAAGGGCGTAAGAACTAAAAGGTTGAAAATTGTGAAATTTTAAAAATTTTCGCCAAATTTCCGATATTTTCACAAATAAATGAAAGTCATATTGAAAAAATGTTACCACTATTATGAAGTACAATATGTCATGAAAAAAACAGTCTCAAAATCAGTGGGATCCGTTGAAGCGTTAAAGAGTTATTACCACATAAATTGACATTGGTCAAACTTCAAAAATTTGGGCAGGTCATTAAGGTCAAAATTGGCTTGGTCACTAAGGAGTTAAGGAAGATTTGGCGGTATGAAACATGTTGTTGTTTTGCTTTAATAATAATAATAATCTTTATTCATATAGCGCCAACATATTCCTCAGCGCTTTACAATTCAGGTCCATATACAACAGTCATAAGTAACATAGCTAAAGATAATACAATAATTACAGCAAAACTAATGAGGACCCTGCTGGTAAGAGCTTACAATCTATAATGAGGTGGGGGGACGCAAAGTGCAGGGGCTTATTTACAATGATGGTCCGCCATCTTGAGGGGATGAGGGAGAGATAAAGGCTGCAGGAGCTGTCACCAGCCAGTATTTGTAGGGGTTTTGGGTGCGGTGGAGTGACTTATGTTTGGAGAAATAATGAATGGGCTATAAATATATAAAAGGACTTTGATTAAGGAGCGTGATAGGCCGCCCTAAACAGATGTGGTTTTAGGGAGCACCTATCTTCGAGGAGTTAAGACTAAATGAACAGGTCACCAGCCAATATCTGTACATATGTACAGATATTAAGTGCTACTGAGTGCTGGGGGCAAAACTTAGATTAGTGACATGACTTGATAGTCTTGCTAAAAATTATCTGTTTTTAGTGAACACTTAAATCCATAGACAGTAGGAATGAACCTGATGCACTCCTGAGAGCTGGTGCAGCACAGAAAAAGTCATGGACGTGAGAGTGGGAGGTCCTGATTATGGAGGATATTAGTCTTTGCTCATTGGAGTGTAGATATGGTAGTAGACTGAGATATGGGAGGAGTTATAGAACACTGGAGCATTGTGGAGAGCTTTGTGGGAGAGTGCAATGACTGGTACTGTGGAGGCGCCGGTGTAGCTGCTGGACTGAAATATGAGCCTGGCTGCTGCATTCAGAATAATGACAAATGCATTTAGTGTTAAGAAGCACAATTAGTGAGTTACAATTAGTTGTGAACTCAAGATGAAAAAAAATCAGAGCAACAGTAACAGCTTTTATTTTTATTTTTTTATTATTAATAATAGGATAGAAGGTTAAGACATGAACAAAACCATGAATATTATTAATAGATGAAATCATAGTCATGAACACAGCTGGGGTCAGATACCAGGTGATAAGTAAAAGCCAAGTCAGGCGAGTAGTATGAATACTGCGGAGCCTGATGATAGAGGCAAAACATATCCGGGTAAAGATGTTCCAGTGAGAAGGCCACAGGAAGCTGGTGAAGGTCCTTCTATACAGGTTCAGCAGTGATGAGGGATCTGCTGCATTTCTGGGCGCTAGATGCGGAGGTTTTCGGTCTTTTAGATGATGCTGGGGGAACAGTGACAACATGCACATATCCGAGCAGCCCTGGACAATCCACGCCGGTAGGATGATAAGATCCGGCGGAGGAGGGAACCTATGAGAAGAGAAATCAATATAATGTAAGTACTGGGACTCCGTATTACATGATACCACTGCGTGGACACTGCGGCCAAACGGCAGAGGAATCTTATCATACAGAGGTCAGGGATCATTGTCAGCCATCATACATGTGACAATCCCATCACTGACAGATGACATCTGCTCCACATGAATTATTCCCACTGACATCACACAACATAGAGCTGATTCTCACACTTACCTCGTCTCCTTCCTCTCTTTTCTTCATTTTCTGAGTTTTGTTCCTGTGTACTCAGATTTTTTTCAGATTTCCTTTCTTTCTGAGCTGGAAATTCTGATCAGAAAGTAAAAAAAACCCTCAGTAACAATATATTCTTATAGGATCTGCTTTGCATTTATAATGTAAGTAAAGGAGCTGATTCTCACACTTACCTCGTCTCTTTTGCCTCTTTTCTTTATTTTCTGAGTTTTGTTGCTCTATAAGCAAATACAGCGAAGATTTTCTTTTCTCGAGAGCTGGAATTTCTGATCAGAAAGTAGAAAAAAAAAACAGTAACAATATATTCTTATAAGATCTGCTTTGTGTCTATAATGTAAGTAAAGGGACGACTTATTACTTGATACTACTGTGCGGTCACTGTGGCTGAACGACAGAGGAATCTTATTCATAAAGAGGTCAGGGATCATTGTCAGCCATCATAGATGTGACGGTCCGTACTGGACACCTAGTGTCTCCCGGAAGTCTGTGTTACTGTTCAGGTTCAGCAGTCCGAACAAAGCTTGTTGAAAGGATGCAGCACAGCCATTCAATAAACTTTTCTGGTGTGGGCACTTCAGGCCCCATCACAGCCATGCCAAGTATTGGTATGCCTGTGATTGGCCGGCGCAGTATAAAGGGGACCCCACGTCATTTTTGGGGGTGCTCCCCCCTTTAATAATCAGTGAAGGCTATGCAGACAGCCGTGAGCTGATATTAATAACCCGGGAAGCTTCATGGACATTGGCCTCTTCCCAGAATAATAACACCAGACCCGAGCTGTCTGCTTTCCCTCATCTGGGCATTTTTTTATTTTATTTTTTTAATTATTATCTAAATACATGTACAGTAAGCTACACACACACACACTGCACTAAATTATATATCTCACTGACAAATTTCTAACTATGCACAGGCACCGGCTGGTGAATACCGTATTTTTCGGACTATAAGACGCACCTAGGTTTTAGAAGAGCAAAATAGAAAAAAAATGTAAGCAAAAAATGTTGTCATGCTGCCCTGTTAAGGGGGAGGGGGTCTGCTGCTGACACTGTGTAATGTACCCCACTTCCGTTAATATACCCCATCCTGGTATATATGGCCCCCTCCTTCCTGTTATATGTGGCCCTCATCCCCATCATGATATGCAATGGCACCCCAATCCACCATCCTGATATGCATGGCACCCCAATCCCCCATCCTGGTATGCATGGCTCCCTCATCCCTCTTCCTGGTATGTATGGCACCCTTCATCCTGTTATGTATGGCACCCCCCACACCCATCCTGGTATGTATGGCACCTTCATCCCTCTTCC
The DNA here is from genome assembly GCF_046119375.1 of Phyllobates terribilis. Lineage (NCBI taxonomy): Eukaryota > Metazoa > Chordata > Amphibia > Anura > Dendrobatidae > Phyllobates > Phyllobates terribilis. The sequence continues at coordinate 82,309 of NW_027363102.1, read as the reverse complement.
TGGTATGTATGGTACCTTCATTCCTCTTCCTGGTATGTATACTATGTATGGCACTATTCATCCCTGTATGTATGGCCCCCCTCATCCTTCATCCCTGTATGTATGGCCCCCCTCATCCCGGTATGTATGGCCCCCTTCATCCCTGTATGTATGGCCCCCCTCATGCCTCATCCCTGTATGTATAGCCCCCCTCATCCTTGTATGCATCGCCCCCCTCATCCTTATATGCATGGCCCCCTTCATCCCTGTATGTATGGCCCCCTCATCCTGGTATGCTTGGCACCCCCTGATCCCTGTCACGCTGCTCATAAAAAAAATAAACAATCAAACTCACCTCCTCTCTCCTCCAGCGCTGTGTTCCCCGAACATCCACGGGTCTGCCCATCCCTAATAACAACTGCTCCACATGAATTATTCTCACTGAATGACATCACACAACATGGAGCTGACTCTCTCGCTTACCTCGTCTCTTTTCCCTCTTTTCTTCATTTTCTGAGATTTCTTGCTCTATACTCAGATATATTGAAGATTTTCTTTCCACGTCAGCTGGAATTTCTAATCAGAAAGTAAAAAAAAGCCCTCATTAACAATATATTCTTATAGGATCTGCTTTGTGTCTATAATGTAAGTAAAGGGACGACTTATTACTTGATACTACTGTGTGGTCACTGTGGCTGAACGGCAGAGGAATCTTATTCATAAAGAGGTCAGGGATCATTGTCAGCCATCACATATGTGACAGTCCGTACTGGACATCTAGTGTCTCCCGGAAGTCTGTGTTACTGATTGGGTTCAGCAGTCCGAACAAAGCTTGTTGAAAGGATGCAGAACAGCCAATCAACAAACTTTTCTGGAGTGGGCACTTCAGGCCCCATCACAGCCATGCCAAGTATTGGTATGCCTGTGATTGGCCGGCGCAGTATAAAGGGGACCCCACATCACTTTTGGGGGTGCACCCCCTTTTAATAATCAGTAAAGGCTATGCAGACAGCCGTGAGCTGATATTAATAGCCTGGGAAGCTTCATGGACATTGGCCTCTTCCCAGAATAATAACACCAGTCCCGAGCTGTCTGCTTTCCCTCATCTGGCCATTTTTTTATTTTATTTTTTTAATTATTATCTAAATACATGTACAGTAATCTACACACACACACTGCACTAAATTATATATCTCACTGACAAATTTCTAACTATGCACAGGCACCGGCTGGTGAATACCATATTTTTCGGACTATAAGACGCACCTAGGTTTTAGAGGAGCAAAATAGAAAAAAAATTTAAGCAAAAAATGTTGTCATGATGCCCTGTTAAGCTGGAGGGGGTCTGCTGCTGACACTGTTATAGGGGTAATGTACCCCACTTCCGTTAATATCCCCCATCCTGGTATATATGGCCCCCTCCTTCCTGTTATATGTGGCCCTCATCTCCATCCTGATATGCAATGGCACCCCAATCCACCATCCTGGTATGCATGGCACCCCAATCCCCCATCCTGGTATGCATGGCCCCCTCATCCCTCTTCTTGGTATGTATGGCACTCTTCATCCTGTTATGTATGGCGCCCCCGCACACCAATCCTGGTATGTATGGCACCTTCATCCCTCTTCCTGGTATGTATGGTACCTTCATTCCTCTTCCTGGTATGTATGGCACTCTTCATCCCTGTATGTATGGCCCCCCTCATCCTTCATCCCTGTATGTATGGACCCCCTCATCCAAGTATGTATGGCCCCCTTCATCCCTGTATGTATGACCCCCCTCATGCCTCATCCCTGTATGTATAGCCCCCCTCATCCTTGTATGCATCGCCCCCCTCATCACTTATATGCATGGCCCCCTTCATCCCTGTATGTATGGCCCCCTCATCCTGGTATGCTTGGCACCCCCTGATCTCTGTCACGCTGCTCATAAAAAAAATAAACAATCATACTCACCTCCTCTCTCCTCCAGCGCTGTGTTCCCCTCTGTGCTGGAATATTCACTGCATGCGTGGGGAGCAGTGACCACTCATTTTCCCTAATAATTTGCATGTGGTAGCCGCAACGCAGCTCCTGCTGCGCTCAGCTGTCTGTGTGCCCGCTATTAAAGTCCCATGAATATTCACCACATCCCGTTCGGGTTCGGGATCACGTTAGGGTAACATTCTTGAGCCTGATGGACCCGAACATCCACGGGTCTGCCCATCCCTAACAACAACTGCTCCACATGAATTATTCTCACTGAATGACATCACACAACATGGAGCTGACTCTCACACTTACCTCGTCTCTTTTCCCCCTTTTCTTCATTTTCTGAGATTTCTTGCTCTATACTCAGATATATTGAAGATTTTCTTTCCACGTCAGCTGGAATTTCTAATCAGAAAGTAGAAAAAAGCCCTCATTAACAATATATTCTTATAGGATCTGCTTTGTATCTTTCCTGCATATAGTAGAATTGTTCTACTCCTGTCCCCTATACATCTGGTAATCTGGAAAAACTTTACAAAATTAGGCAAATGGAGATACAGTATGGGCCTATGGGCAACATAATTGGGATCCATGAAACATGTATAACATAGAAGACCACTAACAAAAATACCATATGAAAATATTTGAGCCTTGACATCAACATTCTCATTTTTTGTGCTGTAGACATGTACATACCTGACAATGGGGATGAGGGTGGCAAGCTGGTAATAGCATCATCTCTAATAGACACAGGAAAAGATTCTTTCTGCCTGTTTGGAAGAAGATAAACGTGTAAATTACAAGTAAATTCGGTATAGAAGGGGTTGTCTCACTAGATTAACATCAACAATAAGGCCTATTAGGATATATAAGAGTTATGGTAGGGAAGGTTTCCTACTCAAAACTACCTTCTATAAAGCAGAGCGAAAAACCACTACCAAGAATGGCTGGCATGTAGTACTACATCTCTCCTACAGTGTGGGCAGCACTAAAAGTGCATGACTAGCTGCAATTATGGGCTGTCACCACCAGAGGTTTCTGAAGCCAAAAGCACAATGACTGCTAATCACGGGCGATGCATGCTGCATTTGTTGTTATGGTGTTTATGTCCTATATTTGGGTTTGTGCATATATATCAGTATGGAGCTCCCAGTAATGACCCTAGAATCTACTCACATTTCTGAGATGCTTGTGCTGGATGCCGGGGTACACTCTGGAGGGGACTTGGGATCCTCATTGTTCATCCTCCTGGTAGCGGTGGTACAGAGCTAAATGCGGACAAGAAGATATTAAATACTTTTTTTTTACTTTTAGAGGTCTTTTTTTACATATTTTAGATTTATTGTTCTCATACTTACTTTAGAAAGCTTTTCAGAAGAAGATGTAAAATTCTGGAAGTTAAAGCTCTCATTGTCCTCCTCATCCTCTGAGACGAGATGTTTGTTTATATCAGAGTGATCTACCAGAGATAAGTAATGAAGTATTATTAGAGATTGTTAGTTTAGCACAGTCACCATTTATCCGTAATATTAATGGGAGCCAATTGTCTCAAATTATGGTAGACGAGACAAATAGCTGATTTGTCTAGATGACGTCTCCTTCTACTTACTGATAGGGGAGCTTGTGTCCACGTCTGACAAAAGCTGAGGAACGTACTCAGGCTTCTGACTTAAAAGGTTGTCAAAGTCTACATCACTCAGGAATGGATGACCTTTGATCTGAAATGCTCCTGCTGTAGAAGACAAAACAAAAGTATTGCGGATATTGTCAGAGACTGCTCCATATCTGAACTGTTTAACTTAATCTGAACTAATGACATAACTGAGCAAACATGAAGGAAATATACTGAAAGTCATATTATGGCGAACTAAAAATGGATGAGCTGATAGAGAAGTGCTGAGTCTCATGGACTTGAGCGATATGTCCTTGGTGTAATAAGTAAACTGTTACCTGTCCCAAGTCTTTGTGCAGGAATTTTTCTGAGCAGTTTAGTGATGAGGTTCTGAGCAACAAAGGGAGGAACGGGATTACAATCCCAAATTACGCCTCCTGTTATATAGAAAAAGACAGAAAATGAAATCTCTTTATTGGACTGTACGATAAAGCAAAGGAAATAAGTAAACAAATGTAACCAATCAAAGCTATAATCGGATTATTCTACTTACCTGTGACAACATTTTCATAAATCTCAGTTGGGGAATTTCCATAAAATGGAACCAATCCCACAAGAAATTGATGTAGTATGATCCCCATTGACCACCAGTCAACAGGTCTCCCATAGCCTTTTTTCAGGATGACCTCTGGGGCTACATAATATGGGGTGCCACAGACCTGGAAAGCAATAGAAGAAAGAGATGAGATTGATGATACCATTAATATGACAAGTTCTCACCATAAAAACACAATGACAGAAGATAAAATATCAGTGGAAAAGTTCTCTAGGAATGAAGAACGTAGAGAAGAAGCAATAGTGTGATGAGATTTGTAAAGAACAAGCTGGGTTTCTGTAAGTGATGCTGACCTCATGGTCCCGGAACTCTCTGGTGATGTCCTCTGTTAATTGCTTGTAGATGTTGGTATTTGGTATCATGACACCAACTTTTGAAAGCCCAAAATCGGTAACTTTAATGTGTCCAGCAGATGTTATCAGGAGGCTGCGAAAAAAAAGATGTTTTTAGCCTTACAGACTATATGATAATAAATAATAACTTTCCCTCCTTATTATACTACAGGGGCACTTACTTCTCCGGTTTCAGGTCTCTGTGCACCACACCACAGCTGTGCAAGTATTCCACTGCAACAACCACTTCTGCAAAGTACAAGCGGGTCAAGGGGACAGATAAATGACCCCTGGTGTTTAGAAGGGTCTGACAGTTTCCACCTATAGAAAAAAAGGAAATATGACAGGTGAGGGGTTTATAAATCAGATCCCTGTGACGAATAATGAGAAGTCAGCAGATATGTTTGGCAGGAGAGAATATATACAGATGTAAAGGATAGTGCACATAATATTAGACTAAAGTAGTGGTAAAATGTGGTCCTTAACTAATTACATAAATACATGTCCCACTTAATATGAGTGGCCCCTCACACATAATTTTGACCACAACATAGAATGAGGATCCCCACACAGAATAAGGACTCCCACAGCACACCACTCAGTATGAGGACCCCACTCAGTTTAGGGGCATTCACAGTCGGCAACTCAATATAGGAGCATTCACAGTCTCCCATATCCTCTCACACAGTATTATGCCTCCCACAGCCACCAATTCAGTATTATGCCCCCCACCAGCCACATCACTCAGTATTATGGCACCCACCAGCCTCACTATTTCATATTATGGCCCTCACCAGCCATCTAATCAGTATCATGGCCCCCCACCAGCCCCACCAATCAGTATTATGGGCCTCACCAGCCCTCCAATCAGTATCATGGCCGCCTCCAGCCCCACCACTTATACAAATCAGTATAGTTGTTCCCACGAGCCTCTTAACTCAATATTATGCCTCCCAGCAGCCCCACCACTCAGTATTATGGCTAACACAAGCCTCACTACTCAGTATTATGGCCCCCATCAGCCCCATCACTCATTATTATGGACCTCACCAGCCCCACCACTCAGTATTATGGCCCTCACCAGCCATCTAATCAGTATCATGGCCCCCACCAGCCCCACCAATCAGTATTATGGGCCTCACCAGCGCTCCAATCAGTATCATGGCCTCCACCAGCCCTACCACTTAGTATTATGGCCCTAACCATCCATCTAATCAGTAAAATGGCCCCAGCACTCAGTATGATGGCCCCCTCCAGCCCCATTACACAGTATTATGGCACCCACCAACTCTCAGTATTATGGCCCTCACCAAGCCTCCAATCAGTATCATGCCCCCTCATCTTCCAAATCAGTATGATGGCCCCCATCAATGCTCCAATTAGTATGATTGGCTACCTTCAGCCCCCTATTCAGTATTATGGTTGCCACCACTCAGTATAATTGTCCCCACTAGCCCCCAGCTCATTATTATTGCTCCCTTCAGCCCCACCACTCAGTATTTTGCCCCCCTGAAATCAGCATGATGACCCCCACCAGTGCCCCAAACAGTATGATTGGCTACTGCCAGCCACCCATTCAGTATTATGGCCCCTGCAAATACTAACATAAAAAAGCACTACTCATCTCACCCCATTCCCCAGGCATTCTGGTCAGTGCAGTGTGAGTACTGAGTCGCCACACTACAGGCGTGATGCTATTGCGACTTTTCACCTTCAGTGCACAGAGTCTCAGACTCACCACAGGCTGAATGGTGGATCAGGGAGCTTTTGGCTTCTTGATCCACCATTCTGTTCAGCCATATTCGCATTCTGAGGATGTGGCTATGCTGAAATTTTGATGATAGGATCAGGGATGGGAAACAAAGCAAAGTGGTGCAGGACCCCTCCGACTCATGGGCACCATAGCACCCGTGCACACAGATCAATGAATTTCCAGGTATCTTGGTAATATATAACCTATAGTAAATTCTCTGTGGGGATGTAGCCAACCACTTGGACAAATCCTAATTATATGAGCGGTGATAAGATGTAAGCAGACATGGATTGAATATAATATAATGTACATGTCCTACCTTCTACATACTCCATAACCATACACAGGTGAGATTTAGTTGGAAAGGAGCAGAGCATGGAGACCACAAAGGGACAATCAGCGAATGTTAAGATGTCCCTCTCCAGAAAGGCCAATTCCACTTTTCTTGGAGTATCCAGGTTCTGCTTGGCCATTTTCTTCATTGCAAAGATCTGGTGTGAGTCTTTATGGTGCACTAAGTATACGGCCCTGGAGAAAAGGAGAATCTATGGGTTATAATGAATCCTTATTAATAGTCCATCTATAGAAGTCATTACATGATCTTCTGTACCAATTCTTGAAATCTGTCCGTCACTGGATATTCATTTCAAGAAATTAATAAAATAGCACTTTCTAGATCAACTATGGGAGATCTGCACAATGCCATGTGTGTCTGAGCCCTCACCCATGTCGCATTAGAGACATGGGAGAGAATCTACCGAAATTCTTCTTGGCCATATTCTCTATATTTGGTGAATAGATACGATTCTGTCCAAGTGAAATTTACTGCAAATTGAAATTCCTCCAATTGCTGTAAGAAGAAATTTGTTATGCTCCTCCCATACCCTATGGCATAATAAAAGGAGGGGATGGAAGTAGTTAAAAAATAATAAAACATGTTATACCCACCTATCCTAGGCTCTCGCCTGTCCATCGCTGCAGTCCTGCGTCCTCTGTGCCAGTCTCTGGATGTTCTGGCGCCCCCTTCTGGTGCTGAGGCCAGTGATTGGACTCACATTGTCATGGTGGAGGATGTGGGTGCAGATGTCATTGACGTCAGTATCGTGTCAATCCTCACATGACCGTGTGCAGCCAATCTCTCTTATCAGCTCCATAATGGAGCCGCCCCAAAAAAAACAAAGTCCGCTGAGGAGGAGAAGGAAGCCCTGGTGGAGGTGCAGCATAAGAACAGGTGAGGGGCGAGGACAGGGGAATGGAATATATTATTTTATCTCTTTCCTTAAGGGTATGTGTCCATATGAAGTATTTGGAGCAGAAAGTTTTCCACCAAATCTGCATCCCTAGGCAGGAAAAACTATGCAAAAAAGAGGTGCGTTTTGTCATGTTTTTACCTGCGTTTTTGTTGCAGATTTTTCCCCACTTATTATTATGTGTGAAATCTGCAGAAAAAATACTGAAAGAAATGACATGATGCAGATGTGCTGCAAATCTGCAAGGAAAAATAAGCATCGTGTGCATAAGATTTCAGGAATCTCCATCACTTTGCTGGCAACATGAAATCCCTCAGGTTTTGTGATAATTCTGAGCAGAAAAAACAGCAAAAATGCAAAAAATCTGCAATGTGTGCACAGGCCCTTACAGTCTGATTTGTTATAGATCAGTTTGCTCAACTGTATATAAATGACCTGAATAGTGAGAATTAGAACAGTGATGTGGACTCAGATCATTTCCCTATGATAACGCTGAATGGCAGAGCACAGAGGCAGAAGCATTGTCATAGGGAACCTGAGAAATATGGATTATACCAACAGAAATCTCACCCAAAAGCTCCGCTGCCGATCAGATTGGATGTTTGGAAGTCGCTCATATGCGGCTTTCTCGCCGGGATCAATGATTCGATCACACTCTATAAAAAAATAAGAAATGATTTTCAGATAAAAAAGCTGCAAGAAAAAAGCTCCGGATACAAAACCATCTTCCACCTATGTTATGTCCCAGCTGATTTACACTGATTGTATGTAGGGGGCGATACAAGCAGGACGCGCCGCAGACATGGGGGTAATTTAGGGGGATCCTCCATACACCGGAATCATTGTACAGTGCAGAATAATATGGGAGATCACGGAAGAGAACTGAAAAGGAATCTGTCAGCAAGTTGTTTTTTATATGTAATCTAAGAACTGCATGAAGTAAGGGCCGAAATCCTGATTCCAGCGATGTGTCACTTACTAGGGTCTGTGTCGTTGTTTTATTAAAATCAGTGTTTAATCAGCAAGAGATTATCACTACAGGACTAGTTGTCTTGTGCCATGTAGTCCTATTGCTCTGTGTAACCCTGCCCCCACCACTGATTAGCGGATTTCTGCCTATCCACAGCGTACTGTACAAGAAAGCTGCCAATCAGTGCTGTGGGCAGTTATACATAGCCCAGCATGCAGAGAAAGAGAGATATTATCACAACTGCTGCACCCAGTAAGTGACATTGCTGGAATCAGGGTCCCTGCCCCTACATCATGCTGCTCTCAGATGAGTAGCACAATCTGGTGACAGATTCCCTTTAGTATAAGTGCTATTATCTAACACAATAGTGTCATCTACATTTAGAATAGAGAAGTCCCATGGTTATATGGGGATAATACTGGACGTGTCATTCACACCCCATGATCTGGTGATATACTGACATCTCCCTCTATGATACTTACAGCGGCAGGTTCTTGGATCTCTGGGATCTCACAGATTACACTGTCAGCATCCGCCAGCACAGTTGTATCTAAAATAGCGATAAAACAATGAAGAAATAAAATGTATTAGATGATATCAATCCTATATACACAATACAGCAATATAATGGAGAAATGGCAGGACGTCTGTAAATGGGGCTATTACTAATTATATGGGGATTCTAAATATGAGAACGTACGGCACATCCATAGACAGATACATGTAATATAAATGATGGAGGAATCCCCAATCATCACATGAATGAGGAACTCATCACCCTCACTGTACATGTGAGTGATGGGAAGAGACAGTTCAAGCAGAGCAGCCATATGCAAGTTAGCCTGGAAGTGCACTGGGGGCTTGTTACTGCACTCTGACTATTTCTTCCCCCCCAGTGAACTTCCATCCAGATTTATATTAGATTCAAAAAAAAACTAAAATGGGCAGGACAAAATTGCTGACAACTTTCCAAAATTGTGTGGGCAATATGAAAATCACACCTGAAACAAGATAAAAAGGGTAGAAGTTGACTCAATCTTTGCATTGTGTGTCTGTGTGTGTCACACTAAGAATGGAGTACAGAAAGAAGAGAAGAGAACTGTCTGGAGACTTGAGAACTAAAATTGTTGAAAAATATCAACACTCTCAAGGTTACAAGTCCATTTGCAGAGATCTTGATGTTCCATTTTCCATGGTGTGCAACATAATCAAGAAGTTTATAACCCATGGCACTGTAGCTAATCTCTGTTGACATGAAAGGCAGAGAAAAATTAATGAAAGGTTGCAACGCAGCATAGTCCGGATGGTGGATAAGCAGCCCCAATCAAGTTCTAAAGAAACTTTAGCTGTCCTGCAAGCTCAGGGTGCATCAGTGTCAGCGTGAACTATCCGTCGACATTTGAATGAAATGAAATGCTATGGCAGGTGATCCAGGAGGACCCCACTGCTAACACAGAGACATAAAAAAGCTAGACTGCAGTTTGCCAAAATGTGCGTGAGTAAGCCAAAATTTCTCTGGGAAAACGTCTTGTGGACAGATGAGATCAAGATAGAGACGTTTGGTAAAGCACATCATTCTACTGTTTGGAAGGCCTACAAAGAAAAGAACACAGTACCCACAGTCAAATATGGTGGAGGTTCAAAGATGTTTTGGGGTTGTTTTGCTGTCTCTGGCACTGGGTGCCCTGACTGTGTGCAAGGCATCATGAAATGTGAAGGTACCAAAGGATGCAATGTAATGCTGTAGTGCTAAGATGTTAATGGCCACCAGGAATCCATATTGGTAGCCTGTCTTTAAAGAACCCTTTAAGATATTTCACAATAACAGTTCAGCTTGGTAGCCTTGTACTTTCTGTAATTTTCTCAAACACCTGGACTGCATAGCTCCATTATCATTGTTTAGTTTATAGTATCACCCAGTACCATATAGCTCCATTATCAATGTTTAGTGAGAACGATGCATGTTTGTATTCGTTAGCAATATTTGGTGAGAATATGCTGTGTTTATAGAATGGTAAGACATCTGGTACCAGGAGCATTTGGCATATTTCATCTCCGGTGATATATTTGATATATTTGTTCGGTGTTAATTGACATCTGAACAGCTGGCCACTCAGAAGAAAGATACTATATTGAACAAATAGAACCTGTCAGAATTTGTGTAACATTTGGTTACGCAAGCATTTGTTTTTGAACAAGATATAAGCTAGTGAAGTTTTCAGCTAAGACAGAAGCCTGTTGACCTGTGGACTAAAAGGGGACGCCCTGACGTCGCAGTGTGGATTCATCCCAGGACTTTTCTCTGTCTTCGCTGTTTTGCTTCTCACAGCTGATATTTTTCTGGACAGATGATGTATGTTGCTTCTGGTGAAGTTTTTCCTGTATAGTGTGCGCTGTAACTACGTTACCTTTGTGATTTATATTATGCAAAAGTGTACGCAATATCACACCATTTCCTATTTTCTGTAATGATTTAATTATAATAAAAATTAATTGCCTTCTTTAAAGCCGTATCCGAGCCCTTTAAATACTTGGCAAAACATTTTGGTGTCAGAAGTGGGATACACAGAAGGCTTAAAATAAAAATTTTAGCTAAATTCCGATAATCCGGAATTTTGAGACCAAATTCCAATAGTCCGGAAAAGTGTGCGTACACCCCAGCAAGATACTACTCTGCTGATCCAACTCCCAGATCCAGAAAAACAGTCGATGCCTTTCTATAGAAGCATGCTTCAAATCCAAAGGAATTACTCCGCCACATGGCAAGATCTCATTTCCCTGGCAAATCTTAAAGCAGGTGATGCATATTGGCCTGTTATGGACACTGCATTGAATGATGCCTCACTTGTCAGTGACACCACATGGGACTCTGATGTTCAGTTCTGCCAAAAACTTAAGCTCCGAGCTGTTAACGTGGCAACCGTACTAGAAAGTCCCATTGTGCCCAATCCACATACATTGTCAGAAATGCCATCAGATGCAAAACGTGTCATTGATCTGGCCAATGCTTTCTTCAGTGTACCACTGCATCCAGAAGATTGGTATCTGTTTGCCTTCACTTACAGAGGATCACAATACACCTGGACAGTCTTACCACAAGGAGCACAGAACTCACCAAGTCATTTCTCTCAGGCTCTTGCCTTTTGTTTACGGCCGTGGAAAGAGACTAACCATCAAGTTGTCCTTCTTCAGTAAGTGGATGATCTCCTACTATGTTGGCCGGATCAGGCGACAGCTGAAGAGTCGAGTCTCAGTCTTCTCTTTCATCTTGCACAACAAAACTGTAAGGTGTCCCTCAACAAAATCCAGTGGTGTCAGCCCAAAGTTGTGTTTTTAGGCCACTGTCTCTCTCCAAACCTGAAACACCTAACGGGTGAAAGGAAACTTGCTATTGAGACCGTTCCTCTACCAAAAGGACCTAAGCAATTACAAGCTTTCTTAGGACTTATCACATATTGTCGCCAATGGATTCCAGATGCCTCAAAGCTGATGCAACCATTGTACTATTGTAGCAAAGGCGAGAGAGCTTGTAAGGGAATTCCTACATGATGTTTCAAAGATAGAGAGAGGCTGCCATCTGCTGGCCAGACACAGTCAAGCGGAACCAAGATATGCAAGGGAAGTTGAAGGGAGAGCAGATTTAGATGCTGGACCCAATCAGGTGACTTTCAGGAAGGAGTTCCGGGAGATAAGAGGCCAGCGCGCCAAACCTGAGGGGTCTTTGGCGCCAAGCAGCAGAAAGGAGCAGACGTGTTCCCTGCGTGCTGAGAAGCCCCGCGTGACAGGCCTAAGCCAGAGGCCTGTGAGGTGCCACAGCCGGGCACCAGTAGAAGAGCTCCGGATCCCTCACAGATGTGACCCGAGTGCTGTGCCTGCTGAGGAGACTCGGAACCTGCTTGCGGTGCTGAGTGAGTTTGCGGAACCCGACGCCGCCCGCCGACAGACGAGGACTGGACACCCCTACCCAAGGCTTGAGAAACTGCCTCCAACGGTCAAGCAGAGAGGACTTGAGAGACGGCTGCCCCAGGAAAGTCACGCCAGCGAAAACAGAGGAGCTGCATACGTGAACAGGGACGTCACTTCTACTGTTCACTCATGGTACCGGGGACAATTGAGTTTAGGTACTCAGGTTGGGAGGGGAACGGTTGGGGCTAAAGAAGTTCAACGTGACCTAATTGAATTTATCTGGAAAAAGACTCACGGCCTAGCGGGAATAACCGGTGACCCCCGCTAGAGCCATATGCACAGTTAAGGAACTCACGTGGTGTCTCCCATGATCTAGGGCACCACATTACCTTGAGAGACTTCGCATTTTGCTAATACTTCAAATTACTGTTTATTACCCTTGTTGCAATCCCTTGTTCAGCGTACCTGTTAAATATAAATATAAACTGTTTATATTCAACTCTTACTGTTCTCGCCTTGTGTCTCTGTGCGTTGCATTCCGGCACCTGCATTACATTTAGCGTAGTTGGCAGGATGCAACATTCAGACGCAGAGATGGCGGAGCAGCCTGTGACTGGGTCTGGCCGGAGCCATATACCTTTGGGGGCTATGCTCAGCCACCTACCCAAGTTTACGGGGGATGGCATGTCACTGTGGGACTGGATAGAAAGACTGAGAAGTATGCTACGTATGTATCCCCTCGATCCTCTAGCCCAGGCGGAGCTGGCCCTCCTAACCCTTGATGGAGAGGCCCGGCAGACTGTGATGTACCGCCCACCTGGGGACCGTGATACCGTGGACAAAGTGATAAAAATTCTAGAGGACATGCACGGTGACACCACAGATCTGGGACACTTGCGCTTACGGTTGTTTCAGCGGGTCCAAGGGGAAAATGAGACAGTAAATCAGTATGTTAATGCATTACAGGAAGTGACGGTCCATATCACCAAGAAAGCTCGAGATGGGAACCGAGGACTGGGACCATTGGATGAGGTGTTGCGTGACCAACTGATTGCTGGCTTGAAAGACCCTTCCCTGAGGCAGATCCTGAAGGAGCGGCTGCGATTGAGCCCTGATCTGGGCTTCCTGGAGGTAGAGGCTGAAGCTAGAGTCCCGCAGAGAGAAGTTCCTGTTGTCAAAGCCACAGTTAGAAGTCATGAGGAAATTGCCCCTGAATTCACCAACAAAGAGCCTGATTGGGTACGGGAAATACGTCAGGAAATTCGAGACATTCGGGGTGAGTTGAATGCTATTAGAAAGACCCCTACTGCCCCCTTGCCTACGGACCGTACTGCCCAACGCAGACGGAGACCAGAGCGAGAAAGACGTTCCTACCCGGCCCCAGCACGGCATGTACCTGACCAATTGGTAGAACGAGGACCAGAGTGCTGGACCTGCGGAGGTAGGGGGCATATCTCCAAAGACTGTCCCAACCGAGAAAGGAGGAGGAGGGGACAGCCGTTAAACTAAAATGCCCCACGGTTGTGGAGCATACCGTGGGGTCTCGAGCTTCAGAGAGTGGAAGAGGGAGCTCTAAAGACATGGTCTCCGAGAGGCCCATTATCTGGGCTGAATTCAATGGGCAGCGGATCCTCTGTTTAATGGACACCGGGTCTCAAGTGACCACTATGCCTGAGACGTATTTCCAAAGTCACTTTCCTGAAGTCGCTCGTTCCTGCCGGGAACCCACTGTCAAACTGGTGGCGGCTTATCAACTACCTATCCCAGTAGCGGGAGTAGTATGGATATCCGTTCGGGCATGTGGAAAGGACCTCGGTCGGAAAGGGAACGTACTGACCACAGGGCCCGGAGGCGATGAGCCTATTGTAACCCTGGGCATGAATGTGCTGAAAGAGGTCGGACAGTTCCTGGCTGAGGGCTGTAACAAAAACAACTGGACCCGTGCCACTCGAGATCCAGCTAACAAGAGAGTATTCCAGCATCTCGTGCCGGTCAGTCAGATTCAAAAATTGCCCGCTACCTCTCAGTACCTTGGTAAGGTATCGATACCACCCGAAGCCACAATGACACTGCCAGTGGGACAGACTGTACTCACTCTACCGGTGCTGGCACATGTGTCCTTAGAGGGCGTGGACATTCAAATTGAACTAATGGAGGGAGAGGAAGCACCCTCTGGACTCCTGGTTGCTCGGACCCTGGCCACCGTGCGGCACGGTCGAGTACTCGTGCGTTGCATCAATTTAAGTGGCACAAGTTTACAGTTGGTACCCTGACGAGAGGTGGCGCGAGTGTGTATAATGCCAGAAACCCTTACTAGAGCTGACGCTATAGGGCTGGCACCTGTAGAAGGAAAGCCATGGACCCTGGAGGTGTCCCTCAATAGCCAAGAGAATGGAAGAGAACCGTTGGCTGGGCGCCACCTCTTGGAGGAAATGGAGGCTAATCTGACTGAGTTTTCTGCTGGACAAGTAAGGCAGATCGAACAACTTCTACAGCGATATCAGGGAGTGTTTGCACAGCATTAAGATGATTTCGGGTGCACTCGGGACATTCAGCACGAAATACCCACCGGAAATACTGCTCCCATCAGAAAGAGATATCGACAGATCCCGCCTCAAATGTACCAGGAGGTGAAAGAGCTGTTGGCGCACATGTTGCGGAACGGTGTGATCCGTGAAAGTCAGAGTCCTTGGGCGGCTCCGATCCTGCTGGTCCTGAAGAAGGTTGGTACCCTGAGATTCTGCGTAGACTATCGAAAGCTGAATGCCTGTACAGTACGGGACTCCTATCCACTCCTCTGAATTGAAGAGTCTCTATCTGCACTAGGGAGCGCCAAGTTCTTCTCTTCCCTTGACCTGGCCAGTGGCTATTGGCAGGTCCCAGTTGCTGAGAAGGATCGTCCGAAGACAGCTTTTGTTCTTCCTATGGGCCTGTTTGAGTTCAATCGGATGCCGTTCGGGCTAACAAATGCGCCGGGAACCTTCCAAAGACTGATGGAGAGATGCTTGGGGGACCTCAACTTTGAAGCCACTTTAATATATCTGGACGATATAATTATCTATTCCGGTACGTTTGAAGATCATCTCCGCCGATTGGAACAAGTGGTAGAACGGCTTCAAAGGCACGGCCTGAAAATTAAGCCTCGTAAGCGTCGTCTCTTCAAACGAGAAATTGAATATCTGTGGCACACTGTGTCCAGTGCAGGAGTGCACACCACTGCGGAGAAAGTAACTGCCGTACAGAAGTGGCCCACACCCGCCAATCTAAGGGAACTGAGGGCATTCCTGGGGCTTGCTGGATACTACCGCAGATTCATTAAAGACTTCGCTAAGATTGCGATCCCGCTCAATGAATTCCTGAGAGGAACAGCCGGGGGAGCCAAGTGGCAGCTCATTCAGTGGGGCCCATGCCAAGATGAGGCATTCCGAGCATTGAAAATGGCGCTAATGGATGCCCCAATTCTGGCCTACGCTGACTTTTCGCAGCCTTTTATGTTGTACACTGATGGAAGCTTGCATGGACTGGGAGCAGTGCTGGCTCAAGTACAAGGAGGAAAAGAGTGAGTGATCGCGTATGCCAGCAGGTCACTCCGAGACATGGAGAAGAATCCGGACAACTACAGTTCGTTTAAGCTGGAGCTACTGGCACTGGTGTGGGCCATGACCGAGAAATTTGCTGAGTACCTGTCAGGGTCAGAAGTGCAAGTGCGGACAGATAACAACTCTTTGGCCCACATGGAGAATGCCAAACTGGGCGCGTTAGAACAGCGGTGGGTCGCAAGGATGTCCAAATACCAATATAAAATCGCCTATCGGTCCAAGGCCCTGAACACTCATGCAGATGCTCTGTCCCGGGTCACTCAGGCGGGGCCGAAGAGGGACAGAGATGAGGAGCTTGAAGGCAACGAGATCCCGGATTTCAGCCAGTTCGCCGCTGCTCTGGTCGACGCCCAGGAGACCAGAGAGGAGCCGAGGCCCACTCAAATTCTGGGCCGTTTGTTAAATAGTTAATTATGGATATTCATTTTTCTTAAATCTGAGTTCTATGCATCAGCCATCGTGTCTAGTTGACATGCGCTATTTGTGTGTGTATTCTTAGTTCACTACCATATGTAGAACAGGTGTGCCATACGACTGGCTATAAAAGCCCATGGTACAGAAAGGGGGGGCTCTCTTGCTCTTCCCACCCCACAAGACACAGAAGAAGGATCTTCATGCTGAGAAGCAGCTGACATGTAGGCCTGGACACGTGTTGGACAAAGACATGATTTACCAGCCATGATCCAAGGAAAGATGGACACTCATGATTGAATCTCTTTGTAACTACTTCATCTATTTTTATATTCTGTTTCAATTATTTTTTAATGGACAATTCAAGAATAAATAGATACATTTTTTTATAAGAAAATCTTGATATTGATACTTTGCGAAGTCCTCAGTAGAGAAAAATAATACAGTCCTGATTTAAGTGAGTAAGTGAATTTCTTCCCTGAACAAAGGGGGGAGTCCTGACGAGTTGAACAGCTGTTGTTCACGTGTCAGTAAATTCACTAATTTGTCACGAGAAGCAGAAAGGACCTACAGACTGAGGACTAACAGGAAGCAAAGGTACTAACAAGGAACAGAATCAGACAGGAAAAGAATCAGACGAACTGAAGACAGGACGTGCTGATAAAGAGAAGCTAAGGAATCTTAAGGTAAGCAAAATATGGATATAATTTCTTCTTTTGCTAAACAAAGTAATATTAATTTCAAAGTTAATGTAGGATATGACTTAGACGTTTTGTGGCTCAGTTTATACAAAGAATGTGAATTGCAGAATTTACAGTTAACTTCTAAATTGGTAAATAGAGAGAAACACAAATTGCGGAATATTCTACATCTTGTACAAGTATTTCATAATTTTGTACTTGAGAGTTCTAAGCAGGACAATAGTGTAGAAGAAGTGTCAGATGGTGACAATGATTCTGACTGTAATGTGGAAAATGAACAAGATTTGAGACACGTGTATGTAACTGAAGGTGACCTTGGGTCTGACCAAGAGACGGACATACAGAAACCTGACATGGGAGGAGACATGACTGACATACGAGAAACTGACATATTAGGTGATGTGGGAGAAGACGTGAGTGACGTAGGAGGCACGGACGTACAAGAGCCACTAAAAATATCAGAGAATTCAGGAATTACCCAGGCTCAACTACAAATTAAAATGAGGGAAAATTTGCTGAAATTATACAAAATCATGCCAAAATATGATGTCAAAATCCATGCCTGTAGAAATTCAGAGACATTTGAGAGCTTTTCTGATAAGTTTGATTTATCCAATGAGGAATCAATTATTTAAAATATGGATTCCTGTGACATTGTCCAGATGTTACTCTCCTAATGGATGGGAAAATGATTCGGACAGGTTAAAATATTTGATTTATTGTGTCACAAAGGATTTTCCCAACATAGAAGATCTGCAGAAATTAAGGATTGGTAGGAAGGAGTGTACATATACATTCATGTCCATATTTGAACGGTTGTACAAAGCTCTCATCAAAAATGGAAAAGTACAACAAATGATAACAACTTTTGTACAAAAATTCAAATTCCTAAATCCAGTGTCTCAAGTTATGGCATCACAAAAAATTCATTATTTGACTGTGCGCAGTTGCTGGATTTTGTTAGAAAACATGAGATTTGTGAAAAGAAAATAAATCAAGTTAAATTTATAAAACCAGAAAAGGTAAAATCTTACCAAAAGCCAATATCAAACTCTCCTAGACTGAGTCATCCCCATAGTGAATTCTATCAAATACGCAGAAGATTTCATATATGTTATAAGCCATATCAGACAATTCAAAGGTCCATCTCTTCACAGAAAGAGTTAAAAATTCAAAGCTGTGACTTCTCCCTGGAAAGGAAAATGGCTGAAACTGATGGACAGAGTCAGGTGAGACGACCAGCTCACAGTGACATCATGGAATGTGGACAGAAGGACAGGCAGTTCTCTGAGGTTTTGAAGGATAGAAAAATGTCTTTCCTAAGTAGGGCGTTTATGGAGATATTTGAGAGAGACAGAAGATTTGGTTTAGGGAGTGGCTAAGAAAAAACTGTAATTGTAATGTTGTATCAAAATGTAATACAATGTATCATTATTAATTTATAATCTTATACAGTAAAATTGTAGTTACATGGTTTCTAATAGTTCATATATATATATATATATATATATATATATATATATATACACTTGTCTAAGTAGAGATTGTGTATAATTGTATATATATATATTTATAGTAATAATTAAAGAAATTATTAATTAATAAATTAGAATTTCACATATAAATTAAAATAGCAATATTTTGAATTACATTACAACCAACTAATATATGTATAAGATATTTAAATAATTCTGTTTCTGTATGAATTTGATATTTAATTTTATTTTCTTATATTTCCTTAGAGTTTTCATTCCAAAGCAGGATTTGATCAAACAACTCTAAAATGGATTTATTTCTTTATTCACACAGGAAGTTGAAAATTGCATGATTTATGTGTATAACATTTTAAAATAATAACAATATAACTAGTTGAATTATTTTGTGTTGCTAATATTTTCTGTGCATGAAGTGTTCGTGCTAATTAAAGTAGCTTTACAGCATGACGTGTAACAGCTGCAGCCTTTGAACTTTGAGCTAATAAGTATAGATCCCATTCATTCTATTTCCAGCTGATGTAACTTAAAACCTGGCAGCCAGTGAAAAAAGAATCTAAGTCAAGTCAAGAGTTTTTTTCAAGTGTCTGAAATTTCAGTGACTTACTCTCATATTATATAATATGTACTTGGGGAATATTCAAATAAATATTACGATATTAAATTTAATTGATAAATTGGGATACAACAATTTTGGGTTAAATATATATATATATAAAATTTCATATGTGGAATGTTTGAGTTGAACAGATCTGTGAATGTCAGAGTGAAAATGACAGGGGATGAATGTGAGCAGCTGCTAAGTTATTGAATGTGAGGCCTCATGTGTACGAGAAAAAAAAATGTTTCCTTTATGTGAAGGTACAAAAAAATATATTTAATTCTGAGAAAATTATAATACATAATTAGGTATTATCTACATATATATATATATATATTTCTATATTTCTTTAATAATTATTATTTCTTGATTTAACTAATAGTGGATAAGGGAAACCACACATCAAAATGGTTTACAAAGTAAATTTACATTTAGAATAATTTTTCCACATGATAATATCCTTGAATAACTATGATATTATTATTTTTTTTAATGGTTACCTAAATAGGTACATACCTCTGTTTAGACAAATCTATGCTACCCATCGATATGAAATTTATGCAAAATATTTATAGAAGAATAATTATTTTTTGATTTGGTTCTGATATATACATACATTTTATAAAATAATATTTTTTGATATTAAGGGGGAAAAATGTGTTTTTGATCCTGATTACATAATCACTTTTGATCAATACTTATTTTTCACACATTTTAATAAAGGTAAAATATTAATAAGGTACTATGGTATAATTAAGAAGGGTATTACATGCAAAGTTGCATAATTTAATATTTTTTGGTGATACAAGTTTATGACAAATATGAAATCATCCAAATAATGGAGATATAAAGGTAATTTTTTATCAAGAATGATTGTTCTGCATTTGTCATTAAAATTTAAAGGCCTTATTTTTGTTTTTATTCTGATTTTTACTCTTAATTTTATTTTTCATTTTTAAAATTTTATTCTTACTTATTTTCTTATTTTTCCATTTTTCATTTTTAATTCTCAATTTTTGATTTTATTTTGGTTCAATATCTCAATTGAGAAAACACATTAATATTTAATAAAGTAATGTCTAGTACAAAGAATATTGCTTCATTAAATATAATGATATAAATTAATAGAAGGAAAAATGTTTACATTTTCTGAGTAAACACAACAATTCATTCATTCATTCATATATTTATTCATTTTAGTTCAGGAGTATACATTCTTTGGTATTATTGGTTTAATAAAGATATAAACACTTGTTGTTTCAAAACACACTGACACCTATGGGTTGGAAAAGGTAATTACACCTATGACATAAAAATATTTTATCACATGAAGAACTTGATTAATAATGAATCATTATCTATTATTGTTTATTATTCCAAACATAATTTATTTAATGTTTTGATAATAATTAGATGGATATTATTGATTGCTATGGTACACTGTGATATTATAGGTTAGAAAAAAATGCCAGATTTGGTATCAGATTAGGGAATGAACACTTCAATCAAGACATCGCAATTATGAATTTTATCTTAATAAAGACTTTTAATTTTTATAAATGAAAGAGACTCTCAAAAGTTACAAGAAGAAGCAACCGATATCCGGAAGTCTCAGAAGGTAACAGGTGTGAATGCTGAGTGATAACAGACTGTGTCCATTACATACAATACAATTCACACCACTGATCACCAGGACGGCAGAGGACGATGATCCTATATGAACTGTGTTGTGCTCAAGTTTCATCACGTTCCAGTGGTTTCTCATCACCTGCAACGCTTCAATGAAAGCTGGTGAACAGGTAATACCTGACATATGTGTCCTGTATATAAAGGACTGAGTACTGGTTATGGTGCTATATAAAGCAGGGAAGTGTCTAGTTAACCCTTGCTTTACTGACCAAAGACGTCACATCTGTTCCAAAAGTGACATGAGACCAGTGCGGACGACACGGAAGATTCCAGAACTATCCAACGTAAGTCCAGGTGACATCGCACAGATATTAAAGCTACATTTCATCCATGGACTTTGTTTTCTTATCAATTGATCTTTCTAATAAAGAGTACAGTTTATGGACTGCACAATGATGAATACAATTATGGGCTGTACAATATCTACACGCTATCATTTATTTCAAAGGAGTTTTCATCTAAAGACTGTGTTATAAAAGAACCAAGAAGAAGACGAGACGAAGACCCGATGACATCAGACGATGACGATTGAACCCGCGATTGCTTCAATTTAGATATAGGGAAGTATAATTATACATATTAAATGAATATTAGTCACGGCTTACCATAACATGAATTCACATCATTATATAACAATAATCAGATATTGATACTATTATTATTATTATTATTATTATTATGGAAATGTAATGATATTGCCAAGGAAGAAGGAAAGAAAAAATGATTGATGAATGTATCTTCTTTTGTGGATTTTCAGTTAAAGTCCTTTTATCCTCAAAAAAAAAAGGGGGGAATGTTAAATAGTTAATTATGGATAATCATTTTTCTTAAATCTGAGTTCTATGCATCAGCCATCGTGTCTAGTTGACATGCGCTATTTGTGTGTGTATTTTTAGTTCACTACCATATGTAGAGCAGGTGTGCCATACGACTGGCTATAAAAGCCATGGTACAGAAAGGGGGGGCTCTCTTGTTCTTCCCACCCCACAAGACACAGAAGAAGGTTCATGCTGAGAAGCAGCTGACATGTAGGCCTGGACACGTGCTGGACAAAGACGTGATTTACCAGCCAGGATCCAAGGAAAGATGGGTGAATCTCAACAATTAAGCTAATTATGGACAAATGGACAATTACTTTATAACTAATTATTGTATGTACCTGCTGCAATCTGATTCTTTTTAATGGACAATCCAAGAATAAATAGATACATTTTTCATAAGAATATCGTGATAGTGATACTTTGAGAAGTCCTCAGTAGAAAAAATAATACAGAAAGAAGTATTATTTAACAGCAGGATCCCTTCTGCGCAGTTAGAAAGCGGGTGGCATTACCAGACAGGCTTTGGGTGCAGGTGGAGGACCAAGAGGAGGCAGAAGCAGTGGAGGAACTTCTAGATAAAGAGGATTGATGCACAACTAGTGGGGACAGCAAGATTTGGACAGCAGCCCCTTGTCCTGCTGTCACCATAGTTACCCAGTGCCCAGTCAGCGACATATAACGCCCCTGTACATGCCTACTCGTCCAAGTGTCTGTGGTGAAATGCACCCTGTCACACACAGAGTTTCTCAAAGAAGCGGTGATGTTGTGTGCGACATACTGGTGTAGCGCAGGCACACCTTTCTTTGAGAAGTAGTGCCGACTGAGCATCTGGTACTGGGGCACTGCGACGGACATAAGGTCTCGAAAATCCTCTGTGTTCACCAGGCGGAAAGGCAGCATTTCTGGAGCCAACAGCTTGCAGATGGTGAAATTCAACCTCTTAGCTTTGTCATGGCTACGAGGAAATGGTCTTTTACTTGTCCACATTTGAGGGACCGAGGGCTGGCTGTTGTGCTTAGACGGGGTTGAGTAGGGTGTCCCCAGCAAACTGCCGGTCTGTGAGGAAGATACAGGCGGAAAAGTTAGGTTGCCTTGATCCAAAGGTGGTGCTCTCGATGTCGAAGAGTGCTCAACACCAGCTGGTGTTTCCACTTCCAAATGAAATGATGACCGGCAAATCACACTGGCTGTTGCGGGTAAAGAGGTGGCAGGTCTGCGTCCAAAAACATGTGTGACTGCTGTCCCCCCAGTCACAGAGGATGAAGAGGCCGCAGATGCACAAGATGGGGCAGACGGTGGATTGCCCGGCCCACTAGGCCGCATTGTAGCACAGTGAGCTTCCCACTGCAACTTATTCTTCATATCCATGTGACGGTTCATGCATGAAGTACTCAAACTATGGATTTTTTGGCCTCTACTTAGCTTTTGGTGACAAATATTACAGATAACACGAGTTGGGTCATCCTTATCGATCTGAAAAAAAGCCCAGGCTATGCAAGGCTTAGCACCCATGCGACCTGAAGAGCCACCACGACTTGTGGTCAGAGGCAGAGTTGTGGTGGAGGATGCAGTTGTTGACGTGCTTCCAGTACTCCGTCTCTGTCCAGGAAGGCGCAACCTAACTTCGTCGTCACTAGCATCCTCCTCCACCTCCTCTGCTGACCTCATCAACTGGCTGACTGTGGGTTGGCAGTAAGTGGGATCTCCAACCTCGTCATCATCACCCTGTGTGTTCTCACACCCGTCGTCCTCAGAGCCAACCTCTTCCTGCCCTGACCGAAAAATCAAGTTGTCGCTCCAATCAGGTATTTGAGTCTCATCATCGTCTTCATCATTGTCTCCACCATCAAGAGTTACAGTTTAGGAACGAGGGTCTACATTATGCTCAGAACCTTCTTCATCTGGTCCTGGATCCGACTCATAAAGATTCTGGGCATCAGTGCAGATCATTTCTTCGTCTGGATTAACAGAAGCTCTGGAGCAGACCTCCATTTCCCAGGCTATAGTATGAGTAAACAGCTCTGCAGACTCAACCATCTGTGTTACCCCATACTCAGACCGGCAGCTGGAGACTTGGGAGCGACACCTCTGAGGACTGGAGTATTTGTGATGTTGAAGTTGAGGTGGAGGAGAGCCCACTTGAAGGAGCACTTGATATCCGTTGAAGCACCTGCTGTTTTTGTGCCTCATCTGGAATGTAGCGATGGGCGTGTCCGTAAGAAAGGGATCGTATCACATTGTCCACGAAAAGAAGTAGACATCTTAGTTTGGCTGGAATATGGTCTTTCTTCTACAGATGTTACTCCCCCCCCACCGCGGGGGGGGGCTCGACCCACCAGCGGACAGGCACCAGTATTGGGAGAGGGGGGCTTGCCGTCAGGGTTCACCGCGGCTCTGGCACAAACCCGGCGAAACGGAGGTCACACGGGCAGGAACGGACTGGCCGTGTCGGCTTCGCACTCCAGCGTAGACCCTCTGCCCGCTCGCGCCCGTAACCTCAAAGAGATGCGCAAGCTCCTGGCTCCACCTTCCCTATATATATGTGACGCGCCCCCTGGGCCTGTGTTGTGCAGGGGAACCCGGAACCGGGCCTGTTGTAGAATGCTGGGGGTTGTAGTCTCCGTGTGGCGGTGACCCGGTCCGTGCCCAGGGTGGTCAAACCAGTGGCAGTCTTAATGTATAGCAAATGTCCGACTACGCCACCCGTGGATTGCGGTCAGTGGGGACCGCCGCTGCGCTGCTGACCGCTGAGGCTGATGTTGTTTGCGCAGCCGAGTATGGGATAACTCCCCACGGGAGAAGTATTGCCTCAGGGCAGCTAATGTGAGAGATGATGGGAGTGATGGTGTGAGGGTCCCAGTGCTAATGGTGCTGGTGCGGCAAGGAATCACAGAGACGTGAGGTGCAGTTCAGGGTCTTTACTGATGGTACAAGGCAGACCCTCCCGGGAGTACTGGCTAGTATAAGGGGCCTGGTCAGTCTGCGAGCAAGCAGGAGTTCCCCTGGCCAGGTGGAGTTGTAGGCCTCCCTGTTTATCTGCACTCTTCCTGGCTACCTTGCTGTCAGCGGTTACAAGTAGCCCACGTCCCTGAGTATACCGTGTGGTGCTCACCCGTATGGCTGGTGACTTGGGGCCTTCTGTTAGCCTCCGCTCCTGGATGGCGGCGCTGGTCCCTTCTTTGTGACTGAGCCTCCGGGCTTCTATGGCCAGAGGACCTGGAATCCCCTGCCGGCTGGTTTCTGCTGCTGGGTATATATCAGTCCCCACAGCCTCGGACTCCTGTGTCCGGTTTTAGTAACTTCAGCCAGGGCGAGCTATATCTCTGCTCACAGCCCCTGGCCTTCTGCCTCTGCTCCTACAGAGCTCCTGATGTATCTTTTCCTGTGTCTGCAGCTTTACTCTAGGCTCTGACTGCTCTGCTTGTTCTGCAGGCTCTGTCTGACTTAATCCCGCCCCAGACCCAGTATATAAGGGCAGATTCCTCCCCTCCCAGGTCTGGACGAGCAGTGTTGCATGCTTAGGGCTCCTGACCAGAGAAACCTCCCACTTGCTCTCAGACATAATATCTCTATTACTGTGGCAACCAGACCCCTGGGGTGTCACATTCCCCCCTAGTAAATTTTAGTACTCCGGGACTAAATACATTTTTAAAACATAATAACAGGGTATAAACAATAATACGATAACATATTTACAAGAAGCTTTAGTTCTTTAAAGGTCACGGCGTGTCCGCAACCGGGTGTCCATATCACCCAAGGTGAAGTTTTTGAAACAAGAGGGTGTCCATGTCACCCAAGGTGAAACTTTAAGCCAAGTAGGGGACCTGTCCAAAGCAAACCCCTTGCGTTGTCCTTGGGCGTGGCTGCAAGGGTAGACTAGCTACTTTGGGCCGCAAGGAGGCCACGCCAGACAGGTTTTCTCTTCAGCGTCCGTCTTCGCAAGAGGCACCAAGGTGCAACTATCTACAAAACTGTTCCGGTTATCCAGCGTCCATAACCTGTTAGTCCATAAAAATCTGCAGGGTAACTGAGAAACATAATTAATAACAGGCAACAAACATAAACCATAAACAGTTAACAGTTAAATTCACAGTGCATTAGTTTAGATTCTGCAGCGAGAGGGCATCTGACCTCTAGTGACTCTAGTGGACCTACGGAGCTCACTAACTGGTTCTGCACTACAGGGTGTAGGAGGTGTTATGGGTAAGCTGGGCAACTGTCTGCGCACTCTTTGGCTCACTAGGGGCACGGCAGGCTCACTACTAGCAGAGGGTTGATCCTCCTGTACTGCTGGTGTGGACTCTTCTGCCTCTTGGGCCGGCTGCTCTTCCAGCTTTACCGGTTCCTCTGTAGGCACTTGCGGGGCTGGCTGGAGAAAGGTGAGGACGGGTACCACGACAGCGCCGTTTACTTGTGTCCAAGACCGGGGGAAGTCTCCGAGTACAGTACTGATCATTTCTTCCCTTTCCTCTGCGGGTTGAGGGTTTTCTTGATCTTCTTCAGGGCTTTGCAGCTGCTCGGGACACTTCTTCAGGTGGTCTCTGGAGACAATGGCTGTGGTTTCTCCTCCATCCTTACTGATTACGCAGATTTTTGGGTTCTCATGGCTTGATGGCAGTACGGTGTACGGGTCCTTCTCCCACTGGTCGTCCAACTTGTGGAGCCGCCTCTTCCTCTTCAAGACCTGCTCTCCAGGTACCAGGGGAACAGCGGGAGCATACTGGTTATAAGCCTTCTCTTGCCTTTCTCTAGCTTGAGACAGACTTCTCTCGACGCTCTCCTATACTTTCCGATACTGCTGCTGCCATTCTGTATCCCAGTCTGCCTCTGGCGAGGTGTCCTCAGGCGTCAGGACTCCCATATCCAGGTCAATAGGCAGCTTACCAGGTCTTGCTCTCATTAGGTAAGCCGGGGTACAGTTGGTGGAACCTACAGGGATGTGGTTATACAGGTCCACCAGATCGGGCAGTTTCTCAGGCCACAGACTGCGTTCTTCCAGGGGCAATGTTTTTAGCAGATCTATCACCACCTGGTTCATCTTCTCGCAGAGTCCATTGGTTTGAGGGTGATAGGGCGTTGTTCTTATCTTCTTGCAGCCATACAGGTTGCAGAACTCCTGGAAGACCTCCGCTTCGAAGGCTGGTCCTTGGT
Source organism: Phyllobates terribilis (assembly GCF_046119375.1). Taxonomy (NCBI): domain Eukaryota; kingdom Metazoa; phylum Chordata; class Amphibia; order Anura; family Dendrobatidae; genus Phyllobates; species Phyllobates terribilis. The sequence goes on along the minus strand of NW_027363102.1, from coordinate 55,454 downwards.
CTGTCAACACTTGGTCCGGGTATCCGTGTGGACGGCAGAAGTGCTGCTGGAAGGCTCTAGCTGCTGTTTGAGCCGTTAAGTCCTTGACCGGGACCACCACCAGGAACCGGGAGTAATGATCTACGATTGTGAGGGCGTAGACATACCCAGATCTGCTTGGAGCCAGTTTCACATGGTCCAGGGCTACCAGTTCCAGTGGCTGTCTGGTGATGATGGGCTGCAGGGGAGTCTTCTGGCTGGCTCGGTCTTTTCTTCTCAGGTGGCACGGGCCACAGTCTCTGCACCACCTCTCGATGGCTCCTCTCATGCCTACCCAGTAGAACCGTTCACGCAACAAGAACTCCAGCTTCTTCCATCCGAAATGCCCTGCTCCGTTGTGGTATGCCTCCAGAACCATAGCCGCGTCTCGTCTTGGGACCACTACCTGCCAGGTCAACTCATGTGTTCGAGAGTTAACCATTCTCCGGCACAGCTTCTCCCTGTAGAGGAACAGCTTACTTTTCTCCTTCCACAGTTGCTTGGTCTCCTCCGGAGCATCTGGGTCAAGACGGGCATCGGCCTGGGTCAGCATTTCCTTCACCAAATGGACCGCGGGATCACTGTCTTGTGTCTCCGCCCAGTTGTAGTGGGGCAAGGGATTGAACGTCACGGAGCGCCTGTCCTTCACACGGTGGGAATACAGGGTAATCCCATGACGGTGGAACGCAGGGAGCTCAACTTCTTCCAGATCTTCTGGATCTTCCCCTACGTCCGGTAAGTTCGGCATTCTAGACAGGGCATCCGCGTTGGCATTTGAGCGTCCTGCCCGGTATTTGATGGTGAATTCAAAGTTGGACAGGCGGGCCATCCATCTCTGTTCCAGGGCACCGAGCCTTGCAGTGTCCATTTGTGTCAACGGGTTGTTATCCGTGTACACGGTGAATTTGGAGGAGGCAAGGTAATGCTTGAAACGTTCGGTCACTGCCCACACTACTGCCAGGAACGCCAGCTTGAATGAGCTATAATTCTCAGGGTTCCTCTCCGTGGGCCGTAGCTTTTGGCTGGCGTAAGCGATTACCCGTTCTTTCCCTTGCTGGATCTGGGACAGTACGGCTCCTAACCCGATGTTGCTTGCGTCCGTGTGGAGGATAAAGGGCTGGCTGTAGTCTGGATATGCCAGGATTTCATCCCCCGTGAGGGCCATCTTCAGCTGGCAGAAGGACTCCTCCTCCAGCTTTTCCCACCTAAAGGGCGGCTTCTGGTTTTTGGCTTTCCGAGATTGACCTATCAAGAGGTCCTGCATAGGGGCTGCCACTTTGGTGAAACCGGGAATGAATCTTCGGTAGTAGCCTACCAACCCGAGGAACTGCCGCACTTCCTTTATGCTGGAGGGTCTTGGCCAGTCCTTAATCACGGTGATCTTATCAGGGTCAGGAGTCACTCCGTCAGCACTCACCACGTGTCCCAGGTATTGCACCTTTGGTTTCAGGAGGTGACACTTGGAGGGTTTCACCTTTAGGCCGTAGTTTGCCAGAGCTTCGAACACTTCTGCCAGGTGTTTCAGGTGGTCCTCGTAGGTGTTGGAATAGACGATGACATCGTCCAGGTATAACAGGACCGTCTAGAAGTTCCGGTGTCCCAGACAGCATTCCATCAACCGTTGGAAGGTTCCTGGTGCGTTGCAGAGCCCGAACGGCATACAGTTAAATTCGCTGAGACCCATCGGGGTGGTGAATGCGGTCTTCTCCCGGTCCGCCTCTGCTACAGGAACCTGCCAGTACCCGCTAGTGAGATCCAAAGTAGAGAAGAAGTTAGCAGATTTTAATGCAGCTAAGGACTCTTCTATCCTTGGTAACGGGTACGCATCTTTGTGTGTGATACGGTTGACCTTCCTGTAGTCTACACACATTCTCATGGTGTTGTCTTTCTTTTTCACTAAGACTAGTGGAGCTGCCCAGGGGCTACAGCTGTCCCTGATTACCCCAGCCTCCTTCATGTCTCTAAGCATCCCCTTGGCGTGTTGGTAGTGTGCCGGGGGTACGGGTCGGTATCTCTCCTTTATGGGAGGATGGTCTCCCGTGGGGATGTGGTGTTCTACCCCCTTTACTCGCCCGAAGTCTAGCGGGTGTTTACTAAACACTCTCTCGTACTCTCGAACCACCCGATAGACTCCCTGTTTCTGGTGTGAGGGAGTGGAGTCAGTACCCAAATGCAGTTGCTGACACCAGTCCTCCATTGGTTTCTTAGAGCCGTTACCTTCCTCTGGTTGAGATGGAGGCAAGGGTTCCACGGCCTGTACAGAATTCTGGTTTATGGTGAACAACTTGGCTAGCGTGGCATACCGGGGCAGGTATACTTCTCTCTCCCCGATATTTATGATGCGAACGGGCACCCTCCCATGGCGTACATCGACCACCCCCCGTGCTGTCAAAATGGTGGGCCTACTGTCTGAGTAAACGGGTTCTACCATTGCTTTGTAGTCTCTACCTCTTAGACCAATAGCTGCCCGGCACCAAATCATCATCTCACTTTTTGGGGGCATGGCAATAGGGAACGGGTCACACATTCTCACGCTACCTATCTCACCACCAGATAGTTCCACCTGTTGCCGCTTCATCAGTGCCCGGATCTCTTTTTGGAGCACACGCTGCTGGCCGGAACTGGCGTTCTTGGCAACCTGCTGTAAAATGAGAATCACCTCTGCAAGACAATTTTCAATCACATTAGTTCCCAAGGTTATTCTAGGGTAACTCTCATGACGGTCTATGTCCACTATAATCAGTCCTTGTGCCGCCAGTTCGACTTTACCGATCTTAATGGTCACCTCTTTGAATCCCACCTGCGGCACGGGCTGACCATTGCTGTCGATGATACTCAGGTCGTCATCTGGGTAGCGGGTTATGTCCGAGTCATTCCAGTACTGTTTAAAGAGCACGTACGGGATGGTGGTCACCTGTGACCCAGTGTCTAGTAGGGCACTCATAGGAATGCCATCCAGTACCACAGGCAAGATTGGACGTCCCCCTACGTATTTATCACGCCAGTTTGGTGGGCCTGATGATCTTATTCCTGGGGGTTGGCCCTCTACCCCAGGTTGTGCCCGTTTAAATGACAGTACCTTGCCACATGTCCGGGTTGATTGCAGCGGCGGCAGATGGGTCGTCCGTCCTCGTTGTATCTGTCGCTGGGTCTTCCTCTGGCCGGTGGGGTCCTCCTCAGTCGGTGCCACGGGACGTCCTCCGGTCCGGATGCCAGCTGGATCTTTCCTGGAGAAGAGACCTGTAAAGACTGCACAGTTCTGGTTAGCGCGGCAACGCTCTTAGTCAGCTCTTGGACCTGATGGTGCAGGTCTGTAGCCGGGTCACTGTTTAAAGCCTGCCCATCAGCTCCCACAAGCCCTGCAGACAAGGGCGCCGTCTCCTGGTGGTAAGTGATAGCAGGGCGCCTGTGGGTCACAGCGCCACCTGGTGCCGGTTCTCGGAGCACCCGGATGGCTCTGTCCTTGAACTGTGCAAAGTCCAGGTCAGGGTCCTGTAAGGCCATTGCGCGCAACTGGGTTCGGTGGGCATTGCACAGTAGACCCTCAATAAATTGTTCAGTCAACAGCTTATCTTCATTTCCCACGCTGTCAGGGTCTGCCTGCTTAATGGCTCTCAGGGCCTCTTGTAGGTTTAGAGCATAGTCTCTTATACTCTCATGTGCCCGCTGTTTACACCCGTAAAATCTGAGCTTTATTTCGGCTGAGGTGCGGGTATCAAATGTGTCTTTCAGCCGGGCTAGTATTTCTCTGACAGTCCTCTTCCTCCCAGGTGGCCAGGACTTTACCTCCCTTTGGGCGGAGCGTGGGGCGGAGCTTCGGATCTCGCGCGCTTTCGGCGTCCACGCCCCTCTTCTTCCCGTGCGGCGTCCCGAAGATGGCGTCCGAAGGCGGGAAGCAGCTGCGGATGGCGGGAAGAAGGCAGAAGACGGCGGGAAACGGTCCAAGATGGCGTCTGATGGCGGGAATCGGCTCCGGATGGCGGAAAACTTCACCACAGGTAAGTATAAAAGTCTCTTTTTCAGGCACGCAGTACCCGGTGGTTGCGGGCACGAAATCCTGCCGACTACGCCAAAGTTGACGCGCCCCGTGGGCCTGTGTTGTGCAGGGGAACCCGGAACCGGGCCTGTTGTAGAATGCTGGGGGTTGTAGTCTCCGTGTGGCGGTGACCCGGTCCGTGCCCAGGGTGGTCAAACCAGTGGCAGTCTTAATGTATAGCAAATGTCCGACTACGCCACCCGTGGATTGCGGTCAGTGGGGACCGCCGCTGCGCTGCCGACCGCTGAGGCTGATGTTGTTTGCACAGCCGAGTATGGGATAACTCCCCACGGGAGAAGTATTGCCTCAGGGCAGCTAATGTGAGAGATGATGGGAGTGATGGTGTGAGGGTCCCAGTGCTAATGGTGCTGGTGCGGCAAGGAATCACAGAGACGTGAGGTGCAGTTCAGGGTCTTTACTGATGGTACAAGGCAGACCCTCCCGGGAGTACTGGCTAGTATAAGGGGCCTGGTCAGTCTGCGAGCAAGCAGGAGTTCCCCTGGCCAGGTGGAGTTGTAGGCCTCCCCGTTTATCTGCACTCTTCCTGGCTACCTTGCTGTCAGCGGTTACAAGTAGCCCACGTCCCTGAGTATACCGTGTGGTGCTCACCCGTATGGCTGGTGACTTGGGGCCTTCTGTTAGCCTCCGCTCCTGGATGGCGGCGCTGGTCCCTTCTTTGTGACTGAGCCTCCGGGCTTCTATGGCCAGAGGACCTGGAATCCCCTGCCGGCTGGTTTCTGCTGCTAGGTATATATCAGTCCCCACAGCCTCGGACTCCTGTGTCCGGTTTTAGTAACTTCAGCCAGGGCGAGCTATATCTCTGCTCACAGCCCCTGGCCTTCTGCCTCTGCTCCTACAGAGCTCCTGATGTATCTTTTCCTGTGTCTGCAGCTTCACTCTAGGCTCTGACTGCTCTGCTTGTTCTGCAGGCTCTGTCTGACTTAATCCCGCCCCAGACCCAGTTTATAAGGGCAGATTCCTCCCCTCCCAGGTCTGGGCGGGCAGTGTTGCATGCTTAGGGCTCCTGACCAGAGAAACCTCCCACTTGCTCTCAGACATAATATCTCTATTACTGTGGCAACCAGACCCCTGGGGTGTCACATATGTCCCTAACGGGTTCCCTCTGCTGGTGTGAGGTGGAAGGGTGGAGGTCTATGAATGTAGTGAGGGCCTCTTATAGAGAAGTCCATCCATGCACCCTACTGGGTTCTGTGGCACCTAGGCGTAGCAGGGTGCCACATAAGGGCTGTAGTCAGGACCTGGTAGGAGCCCCTACATTCTGCTGCCTCCAATAATATATACCCGAAAGTAGCCCATACATTCTGCTGCCTCCAATAAGATATACCTGAAAGGAGCCCATACATTCTGCTGCCTCTAATAATATATACCTGACAGGAGCCCATACATTCTGCTGCCTCCAATAATATATACCCGACAGGAGCCTATGCATTCTGCTGCCTCCAATAATATATACCCGACAGGAGCCCATACATTCTGCTGCCTCCAATAATATATACCCGAAAGGAGCCCATACATTCTGCTGCCTTCAATAATATATACCCGACAGGAGACCATATATTCTGCTGCCTCCAATAATATATACCCGACAGGAGCCTATAAATTCTGCTGCCTCCAATAATATATACCCGACAGGAGCCTATAAATTCTGCTGCCTCCAATAATATATACCCGACAGGAGCCCATACATTCTGCTGCCTTCAATAATATATACCCGACAGGAGACCATATATTCTGCTGCCTCCAATAATATATACCCGACAGGAGACCATACATTCTGCTGCCTTCAATAATATATACCCGACAGGAGCCTATAAATTCTGCTGCCTCCAATAATATATACCCGACAGGAGCCCATACATTCTGCTGCCTCCAATAATATATACCCGAAAGGAGCCCATACATTCTGCTGCCTCCAATAATATATACCCGACAGGAGCCCATACATTCTGCTGCCTCCAATAATATATACACGACAGGAGCCCATACATTCTGCTGCCTCCAATAATATATACCCAACAGCAGCCCATACATTCTGCTGCCTCCAATAATATACACCCGACAGGAGCCCATATATTCTGCTGCCTCCAATAATATATACCTGACAGGAGCCCATTCCTTCTGCTGCCTCCAATAATATATACCTGACAGGAGCCCATACATTCTGCTGCCTCCAATAATATATACCCGAAAGGAGCCCATACATTCTGCTGCCTCCAATAATATATACCCGACAGGAGCCCATACATTCTGCTGCCTCCAATAATATATACCCGAAAGGAGCCCATATATTCTGCTGCCTCCAATAATAAATACTCGACAGGAGCTCATACATTCTGCTGCCCCCAATAATATATACCCGACAGGAGTTCATACATTCTGCTGCCTCCAATAATATATACCCGACAAAAGCCCATACATTCTGCTGCCTCCAATAATATATACCCGACAGGAGCCCATATATTCTGCTGCCTCCAATAATATATACCCGACAGGTGCCCATACATTCTGCTGCCTCCAATAATATATACCCGACAGGAGCTCATACATTATGCTGCCTCCAATAATATATACCCGACAGGAGACCATACATTCTGCTGCCTCCAATAATATATACCCGACAGGAGCCCATACATTCTGCTGCCTCCAATAATATATACCCGACAGGAGCTCATACATTCTGCTGCCTCCAATAATATATACCCAACAGGAGCTCATACATTCTGTTGCCTCCAATAATATATACGGACTGGAGCCCATACATTCTGCTGCCTCCAATATTATATACCCGAAAGGAGCCCATAGATTCTGCTGCCTCCAATAATATATACCCGACAGGAGCCCATACATTCTGCTGCCTACAATAATATATACCCGACAGGAGCCCATACATTCTGCTGCCTCCAATAATATATACCCAACAGGAGCCCATACATTCTGCTGCCTCCAATAATATATACCCGACAGGAGCCCATACATTCTGCTGCCTCCAATAATATACACCCGACAGGAGCCCATACATTCTGCTGCCTCCAATAATATATACCCGACAGGAGCTCATACATTCTGCTGCCTCCAATAATATATACCCGACGGGAGCCCACACATTCTGCTGCCTCTAATAATATACACCCGACAGGAGCCCATACATTCTGCTGCCTCCAATAATATATACCCGACAGGAGCCCATACATTCTGCTGCCTCCAATAATATACACCCGACAGGAGCCCATACATTCTGCTGCCTCCAATAATATATACCCGACAGGAGCCCATACATTCTGCTGCCTCCAATAATATATACCCAACAGGAGCCCATACATTCTGCTGCCTCCAATAATATAAACCTGACAGGAGCCCATACATTCTGCTGCCTCCAATAATATAAACCTGACAGGACCCCATAGATTCTGCTATCTTCCAGAACGTATGAGCTCCTTCCAGGTCCTGACTGCAGCCCATACATTCTAGCTGGCTCACTAGTAAAGACGCTAGAATGTATGGGCTCCTTCCAGGTCCTGACTGCAGCCCATACATTCTAGCTGGCTCACTAGTAAAGATGCTAGAATGCATGGGCTCTTTCCAGGTCCTGCAGTCAGGACCTGGAAGGAGCCAATACATTCTAGTTTCCGAAAATGATGATGTGCGCACACACCCTTAGGGTGACTCGTCACACCCAGTGCCATGGAATAGTGGAGCAGTTGCCCAATCAGATTCCATAGGTCATAGCAGACAAGAGAGTGAGTTGCACATGTGCGACCATCTCTCCTCTGAGAGTGGTGCGAGGCAATGCCCCATTACTGTCACACAAACACAAACAAAAGGTATATGGCTCAATGTGCCTGACAGAAGCTGCTTTGGAGGTGGTAGTGGCCCCCTTATCATTTGGGCACCTGTGCAGCTACACAGGTTGCACCAATCATTTGTCCGTCGCTGGTCCTATATATATACTGCAGATTAGCATCTCGCTTCAGGTGACGGTCAGAAGTTTATCTCAATGGGTGGCAAAATATTGCCCTGTGAGATGCCCGCCTAAAAATTCTGCCTTAGAATGGGACCGAGTGTGTGAAGCGGGATCAGGAGCTGTGCCTGGTTCACACACAGTAAACGCTGACTGTCACACTGCTGGCATCTGTCTCAAACAGCAATTGCTGGAGCTAAGCATCAAATGCAGCTGTTAACCATTTAGATTCTGCTGTCAATTTCTGACATCGGCATTTAAATGGAGCAGTTCCTGCTAAGGCGATTGTGGGGTACCGATAAGCTGCCGGAGGCCAAGGGAAGGCCTGATCCACTGCCATTTACGCTTTCCAGTCACATTAAGAGGTGGGAAAAAATATGTTGTTCACCCTTCTCGATTTATTGCAGTCCGTGGACATCGGACTACATTCGGATGTCTACCGAGTGAGGTAAGATGTTTTCCATGGACCCATAGACTTGCATTGCCAATTTTGATCCAACACTCGGATGAAAATATGACATGTCACCAATTTTTTTTTTTTTTTTCCCCTCGGATGACTGGGTCAAGTGCACAGCCCCATATAATAACATGGATATGAGGGCTATCCGTGAAAACCAAGGATAACACTCGTCCGATATAATAGGTTGTATGCTCAAACCCTTGCTCTGATTCATTCTCATCTGGACTACCGCAACTCTACTAAATATTCTCTCTCTTACTAAACTCTCCTCTCCAATCCATCCTAAATGCGTCAGCGGGGTTCATATTTCTGTCCAGCTGTTACACCGATGCTTCCACCCTGTTCCATTCATTGCACTGGTTGCATCTGCTAAAGAGTACAATATAAACTTATCAATATCACCCACAACACTCTCCACAGTTCTGTACCACCCTGCATCTCCTCCCTCACCTCTGTCTACCACCCTATCTCCGTTTTCTGTTCTGCTAATGACTGTATCCTGACATTCTCTATAATCCAAACCTCCCACTCAAAAACTTCTCTCATGCTGCTCCAGTTCTCTGAAATGCATTGCCCCAAACAATCTGGTTAATTCCCAGTATCCACAGTTTTAAACCACATTTCTTTAGACTAGCCTATCACAGTACCTCACTAATCTAATCATTGCCTGTTTTCTCTTCTTAAATTCTTAGAATCTTGTACCTTCTGTCATCTATTCTCAACAATCTGTGCACTCAGTAGCACTTTGTATCTGTCCTTATACAGGTACTGGCTGATGACTGGTTCATGAAGCGTTATGTGAATACCCCTATTTATTACAATGACGACTGGACTATACAATACAAGCCCCTTTTGCTCATCCCGCTATTTTCTAATAGATTGTAAGCTCTTGCGAGCAGGGCCCTCACTCCTTTTAGTTTTTGTTGAATTATGTGTTACGATGTAATGTCTGATATTGTTTTTACAAGTATTGTAAATTGCTGCGGAATATGTTGGCGCTATAAAATAATTATTATTTGCACTCATGTATATTTAGAATATGGAAATTATTTTTTATATTCTAGAGTACTGATATAGCAGCCGCCATATGCTGTGCTATGTTAATAGTGGAGCGCACCACATCACTGTGCGCTAGTAGTGGACTACAGCTGTCTTATTAGTGGCTGCTACATCTGGATTTAGAATATTGTAAGCGTTAATTAATAATATAGAGAAAAAAATGTCTCTGGAGCTCTACACCACGGGCGGACCCTGGGAACCTGTTGTAAAAATGTGAATGCTATTCCTGGGAGTACAGCAGTGTTTCTTTACACCTGAATATCTGACAAAAGAGAGAAGTACTGCATAAGGCTAAGTGCCCACGATGCAGAAATGCTGCATCTCCCTGGCAGGAAGAACGCATGCGGATTTTACATGCGTTTTTCTTGCCAGGTAGAAGCGTTTGTCAAGCGTTTTTGCATGCATTTCTGCATGCGGGTTATCAAGCGCTTTTCCAAGCGATTTTAGCATTGCTTAGAAAAGTGCTTGACATTTTGGTCACACTATATAAATCCATGCAACCGGCATGGATTTATATAGTGTGACCAAGTTAATAGTTAAAAAAAAAGAATAACAATGGTAAAAAATAAAAAAAACATTATACTCACCTTCTGATGGCCCCCGGTCATTTCTCCGCTGCGTCCGGTCTCTTGTGCGGCTCGCGGTGGTGTGAAAGGACCTTTCATGATGTCATTTAGTCATGTGACAGGTCACGCGACGTTCTATGGTACCCGAGTCCCCTCTTCTCCAGACCCGGGTACCATCCGCACATTGAATCGCTTAATATCCGCATGTGCACATGTAGTCATGCGGATATTAAGCGATTCAATGCAAGTCAATGGCGGCAATTACGCTGCATGTCCGCAAAATTAATGGACATGCTGCGTATTTTTCAGCAATGATAAGCCGCAGCGGAAATTTCCGCAGCATGTGCACAGCACATGCGGATTATCATTGGGGACCATGCGGCACGTATTACCAAGCGTTTTTTAAGCGTTTTCGCTGCGGAAATTCGGCGGCAAAAAAGCTTGAAAAACGCATAGTGAGCACGCAGCCTAAGTCTTCAAAGGTGTTGTCCATGATTAGAAACTTTTGTTTTTTGTCTAAAAACAGCACCACAACCTGTCTACAGGTTCAGTGTGGTATTGCAGCTCAGCTCCATTTATTTCAGTAGAGCTGAAGTCCAATGCCAGTCACAATCTATGGACAGATGTGATATTGCTTTTGAAAGAAAACAATAATGTTTTTCTAATCCTGTATGTGAAGATCTGAGGTTGTGGGTTGCAATAATCACCTAGACAAGTTAACGATGCAACAATAGTTTATCTCTTACATCCAAGGTTTTACTACAACTCTAGGTAAATGGACAAAATACATTGCCCCCAGTGCACAAGATACCCTTCCTGGGGCGGTAGTTCAACTGCCTTTGTACCAGGCGATACTCACTGTTTCCCAACTTTTGGTTGGCTCACAGATTTCGTATCGCCAACCAGTATAGTTTGTATTCACATTCCTCGCTCCTCCAGACGACAAGATAAAACAATAGAGACACAGGTATCCAGTAGCAACAGTCCTTAAGAAAGTTCATCAAATCCAGACGACAGATTCCACAACTGTAGCACATTTATCCAGCCCAGTGATCAACCGATCTTCAAACTCCATAGGCCATTCATCCATGGGTCCAGGACCTCAGCCTAGATCCTTTCCCTTCAACGTCATTTCACCAACTTCCTAAACATGGGGCTTTTTTTCCTCCCTTCATGGGAGCATTTGAGGGTCATCAGAGAGGTTCACATACAGCTATTTGAATTGGTTTTAAAAATAATATTTTTCTTTCATATATTTTCACGTTTTGGGTGCAGTTTTTGTTTATGTCCTAGATCATATTTATGTCTTTTTAGCATTGTATAAATAAAGGTTACATTTTATTATTAGATCCCTTTATGATTTCTGACTTTTTGAGACCTCCATATACATTTGACCATTAACCTGCAGATTAACTGCATATCTGCAGGTTAATAGCCTTTCTTTCACGTGACTGGTTCCCTTGTAGGGTTGTCGTATGAATGCAATCCTTAATAAACCCAATCCTGTCTATGCTGTATATACCCCTGTCCAGATCTATATTATAAAAGTATACAGTTGACATCTATCTGATGGATACATTTTTTTGCCAAACCTGTTTTCTAGTTGGCCCGTTATATTCATGCTGCAGTGTGGACTTACTTTACAGAGTGTTTTTTATAGCAGCGTGCTTTAGTAGAGGCATTTCCATGGGGATTTTTCACTTGATGTGATATGCATGTAACATTTTACTGTATATGCCGTGCTGCCAATGTGGTTTTCTGTAAAAAGATGTAGTAAATTAATTATTAAAACACTGCGCTATGACAGCCATCAATTAGATCCCATAATGATACAATAACCAGTACAGTTCTATTATCCTCATTAGACAGCGGTGTACACGGTTTATTGTATAGACCTTTGCTGCACAATGGGACAGTGTTCATTTATGTAAAATAATCCATAGATGTGGGACAGATCCATAGGGATATGTACAAACACCCTCCATATAAATGTGCATATATAAGCTAACACTGCCCCCTACAGCTTCAGTGGCTGATCTCAGGTGCCCACAGGGAATCAGTGCCCGTGTATTGTTAGTAGACTTCCATTGTAGTCTTTATTAACACATCTACAACCCTTTGTATTATTCTGAACCTCCATAGAAGTGAATGGAGAAAGCCTATCATGCACAGCCACTTCTATGTTCATATTAACTAGAGATACAGCCTTATCTCGATAGCTGCGGGGGTCTACAGAGGTGGAGCCAACATCTATTAGCCATTTATGGCTTATTTGGTGGATATATCTGAGAGGGAAATAACCCTTTAATTGGGTTATCCACTACTAGACACCAACTATTGATGGGCCAAGGGAGGTGAGAAAACTAAAAGAAATTGATATCTCCAGACCAGCGCTGCATACCCCACTGGTTACCTGAGGTTAACAACCGGTGGGGGCAACGCATGAGTGTTGCAGCTTCTGATTGGTTGCAGCATTCATATTTCATCTAAGCCAGAAGAAGTAGTGCTCACATGACACCCCTGCCTGATGTTGATGTCAGAATAATGGCGGGATACACAACAATGAGTATAAGAGGGCACTGGTTTGGGAGGTGATTTGGGGATTTTTTTATATTTTCCCCTTCCTAGGTCCACAAATAAGACCCTACAAGTTCCAGGGAACATAGGTACACAGAACACCCTTTTTGGGCTGTGCATCTTCTCTATATACAGTGGGGAAAAAAGTAAACTACTCAAAAAAATAAAGGGAGCACTTAAACAACTGAATATAACTCCAAGTACATCAAACTTCTGTGAAATCAAACTGTCCACTTAGGAAGCAACACTGATTGACAATCAATTTCACATGCTGTTGTGCAAATGGAATACACAATAGATGGAAATTATTGGCAATTATCAAGACACCCTCAATAAAGGAGTGGTTCTGCAGGTGGGGACCACAGATCACATCTCAGTACCAATGCTTTCTGGCTGATGTTTTGGTCACTTTTGAATGTTGGTTGTGCTTTCACAGTCGTGGTAGCATGAGACGGACTCTACAACCCACAGAAGTTGCTCAGGTAGTGCAGCTCATCCAACATGGCACATCAATGCAAGCTGTGGCAAGAAGGTTTGCTGCATCTGTCAGCGTAGTGTCCAGAGGCTGGAGGCGCTGCCAGGAGACAGGCCAGTACACCAGGAGACGTGGAGGGGGCCGTAGGAGGGCAACAACCCAGCAGCAGGACCGCTACCTCTGCCTTTGTGCAAGGAGGAACAGGAGGAGCACTGCCAGAGTCCTTCAAAATGACCTCCAGCAGGCCACAAATGTGCATGTGTCTGCACCAACGGTTTGAAACAGACTCCATGAGGGTGGTATGAGGGCCCGACGTCCACAGATGGGGGTGGTGCTCACAGCTCAACACCGTGAAGGACACTTGGCATTTTCCACAGAACACCAGGATTGGCAAAGTCGCCACTGGCGCCCTGTGCTCTTCATAGATGAAAGCAGGTTCACACTGAGCTCATGCGACAGACGAGGCAGAGTCTGGAGACGCCGTGGAGAGCGCATAGTGGGTAAACAACCTTACGCGGTGAAATGAGCTGCATCTGGATCTCGTCCACCTAAAGGGACTGTCAGCACAGAATGACTGTTCAAACTAAGTCCCAACTCTCGGTGCTTCGGGGCCAATCATTTATATACACCTTCCCACCTGCTTGTTTTCCCTCTATCCACACCCTCCTCTTCTTTGATTGACAGCTCTGGCTTCATAGAACCAGAGAAGGAAGGAGACAGAGGTAAAACAAGCAGGTTGGAAGGTGTATATAAATGATTGGCCCACGCCGTGATCCATGGAGCGCTTGTACTTGGTTTCAACAGTCATTCTGTGCTGACAGTCCCTTTAAAATCAGTGTTTCCCAAACTGCAGTCCCCACGGCCCCCCACAGGTCATGTCTTCAGGATTTCTATAGTATTGCACAGGTGAGAGAATTCCTGATTCCTTGATGATACTTTCATCACATGTGTAATACTGAGGAAATCCTGAAAACCTGACCTGTTGGGGGGAAAACCTGACCTGTTGGGGGCCATGAGGACTGGAGTTTGGGAAACACTGCCTTAAATGGAGCGGTGCTGCAGTTTTATTATTCAGCGATTAGCAGGATCCCCCAACAATTTCTTAAGCAATGAGAAAATGCAGTCCTTAATGATGTCCTCTGACAATAAGCGGATCACGGACAGCAGATGCATTGGGTTCTGCATTTCTTGGAGAATGGGATGGGGCAGCTTCTGTCTTCTCAGTGATACAATCAGGAAGGAGATGCAGCGTGAGACAATCCCTGTCTAGATCTTTGATCTGATCATCAATACAGAGGACTGATTGGTGAAGACAGAGGGAAAGGCTAATAAGATTATTAAAAAAAACTTAGTTTTTCAGCTGGTACTTCCTCTGGGGTCAGTATGCCAACCTCATTGACTTCATAGCACTTGCCAGAGTGGGCAGACACGATTTATTGCCTTTACACACGTCACCTCCACACAGGGCGATGCTGGCTACGACGCCTCTGTAGTGATCAAACGTTGAGTCAAACAGCAGGGCTTTAAGAGGGCTGCCCTTTTCAATCTTGGGACTAAAACACAAAAATAAGACATCCTGTTAAGGGGTATAAAGGTAAGTAAACCGCGTTCAGTCCGGGGTGATGAATTCCAAAAGACAAAGTTTATTCTGCCATCACATAACGTTTCGACCTGTTATAGGTCTTTATCAAGTATATACAAAGACATACAGGGATACTGATCCCCCTGGTCAGTGGCCAGAACCCTGTAAATTCCCCTTAAATGGTCCAAAACTGAAACTGTGGGAACAATCGAATCCACTTAGGGTTCAGCAAACTTACAGTCAAGGGTTTGATAAAGTTATCTACACCCTTGTGTCTCCGGAAAGCATGGCGTACGTTCACGTGCTGAAAATGCCGACCAGTGCTGGAGTGAGCGGAGGTCCGCAGCTTGTGAAACTACAGATCCCAGCAGGCTGACGGTCTCTCATCAAGTTATGTTGGGAGCCGCAGTTTCACAAATAGTGCTAGAGGATCCATGTCAGAAATATGAGGCTGCCACTAGGGTTTCTCCCACAAATATGTAATCGGACGTGGAGCAGATCCGCACGTGGATGAGCCATATTCTCTATCTGTGAACATACTACTCTCCTTCACTCAGATTGTAAGTGGTTCTGCAGCGCATCTGTGCAGAGCAAGCTGTCAATCAAAATCCGGGCCAGGTTTACAGCCGTCACCTCCGATATAGTGAGCGGTGCTGTGATCCAAGACTGTAGCCGCTCCGTGCACAACGATGAGTTAAGGCCGGCAGCTGCAGGGAGGAAAGAAGTTAATTTTCTCCCGGTACCTGCATTATCAATAAGGCGGCCGGGCAACATTGTAACAATATTTATCTGCAGATTAACCCTATACCTGCAGGTACATAGCATTTTTCAAGGTGACAGGTTCCCTTTAATAAAGAGAAGATGGATAGAGCCGCATTAGTCCATACTCACGGTGGAAGCCTCCTGACAACTTCTTGAAGAATACTTTCCACATTTGTTCCAAGCTTCGCCGAGATCTAATAGAAATAAACAGAGAAATTAATTTCTTAATACAGTTTAGACCTCGGCTCCAATGAATCACAAGAAATGAAACCTGTTTGAAGCTGACAAGCAATCAAGCCCCTCCGTAAGCCACACAGAACATGGCTACTTATGTCATCTGCAGGTGATTAAAGGAACCTGTCATGTTGAAATGGTATAAGATCTGTAGGGGGATGTTGTAGAGCAGAGAAGTTGATCAGACTGATAGACATATCTGTGGGAAGAGAGTCAGTAAGACTTGCATTTTATGCAGAGAAAGTCCTGCAGTATGTACACTAGTCCAGTGGGCGGTCCTAAGTGATTGACAGTTCCCTGTATGACCATGCAGGCAAAGATAGCTGTCAATCACTAGCATGACCACCCACTGGACTCATCTATACAAACAGCAGGATTCCACTGAATAAATTGATACAGGAAAAATATCTATCTTTGTACTGTGTTAGCCAGTAGATAGAAGAGTATTTAGATGTGAGAGTCCTCAGTGGTTGATACCTTTTAATGGCTAACGGAAAAGATGGTAACAAATTGCAAGCTTTCCAGACTACTCAGGTCTCAGGTCTGCCTGATGAAGAGGCCTGAGCAGTTTGGAAAGCTTGCAATTTGTTACCATCTTTTCAGTTAGCCATTAAAGGTATCAACCACTGAGGACTCTCAAATCTAATGAATGAATTACAATTTATACTGAATCTTCTCCCACAAACCTATATATTGTTCTGCTCAGTTTCTCATGGGTAAAACCTGTAAGTCTGAATGGGGCTGTAATGTTATTACAATCATGTTGTAATGGGGTTTGGGAGGTGGAACCTCTGAGCAACTATACAAGGGGGCGGTCCTTGTAAGGAAGCGGGTGGCTCCCAGGGAAGACGGGCAGGTAGTCACAGCAAGTGACAGGGACAGTCTCTGGGTAGAAGGGCAGGTAGTCACGGCAAGTGACAGGGACAGTCTCTGGGTAGAAGGGCAGGTAGTCACGGCAAGTGACAGGGACAGTCTCTGGGTAGAAGGGCAGGTAGTCACGGCAAGTGACAGAGACAGTCTCTGGGTAGAAGGACAGCAGGCAGGTGGCTGGTGAGCGCTCCCAGGTGAGCAGGCGAGAGTCTCTGGACAGGCAGGTGGTCACGGCAAGTGACGGCAGAGCCTCCAGGTAGACTAGCAGACAGGTAGCAGGTGGACGCTCCCAGTTGAGCGGGCAAGAGTCTCTGGACAGACAGGTGGTCACGGCAAGTGACGGCAGAGCCTCCAGGTAGACTAGCAGACAGGTAGCTGGTGGACGCTCCCAGTTGAGCGGGCAAGAGTCTCTGGACGGGCAGGTGGTCACGGCAAGTGACGGCAGAGCCTCCAGGTAGGCTAGCAGGCAGGTAGCAGGTGAGCGCTCCCAGGTGAGCGGGCAAGAGTCTCTGGACAGGCAGGTGGTCACGGCAAGTGACGGCAGAGCCTCCAGGTAGGCTAGCAGGCAGGTAGCAGGTGAGCGCTCCCAGGTGAGCGGGCAGGCTGGTCCATAGACAGACTGACAGGTGTCGGAAGGCAGACCGTCGGACCGCAGGCTTGCAAGCAGGTAAGCGGATATCAGGCAGGTATCCAGCAGGAATCTGGCAGGTGACTGG
Source organism: Phyllobates terribilis (assembly GCF_046119375.1). Classification (NCBI taxonomy): domain Eukaryota; kingdom Metazoa; phylum Chordata; class Amphibia; order Anura; family Dendrobatidae; genus Phyllobates; species Phyllobates terribilis. Next base: position 38,120 of record NW_027363102.1, on the reverse strand, counting down.
CAGGTAGCAAGCAGGAATCTGGCAGGTGACTGGCAGGTAACAAGCAGGAATCTGGCAGGTGACTGGCAGGTAACTGGTAACGGGACCTGAAGGCTGAAGCAGAGTGAAGGCTTTGCAACAACATTGCTCGGGCACCTCCATTTTGGAGGAGGTGCCTTATATATGGTGAAGTCCTCCGGCCATTGGCCGGGGACTCCTTAGGACGACGCGCGCGGCCCCTTTAAGAGAGGGGGAGCGCGCCCGCGCGCGCACTAAGCACCGTGGCCGGGAAGCAGCGCGCGCTGCCAGCAGAGCGGGAGGAAGACGCTGGGCACGGAGCGGAGAGGTGAGGGGAACAGCATCCCTGCCTAGCAGGAGGCAGGGACGCCGACGCTACAGTACCCCCCCCTTTAGGCCCCCCCTTTTTTAAGCCAGAGAGAAATTTATCAAGGATGAGAGGGGCATGGATGTTCTCCCGGGGCTCCCACGTTCTCTCCTCAGGACCAAACCCCTTCCAATCTACCAGAAAAAAGGTTTTTCCTCTTACCCATTTGGTGGCCAGAATGTTCTCTACCTCAAACTCATTCTCAGCGGAAACCGGAGCAGGGGGCATACCTGTAGACTTGGAAAAAGAGTTAAGTACCACGGGTTTGAGGAGAGATACATGGAAGGAGTTAGGGATCCGTAAGTTGGCCGGGAGTTTCAATTTATAGGCCACCGGATTGATTTGTTTGATAACTTCCAGTGGGCCGATGAACCGAGGCCCTAACTTGTAGGAGGGAATCTTGAGCCGGACATACTTGGACGAGAGCCAGACTTTATCTCCAGGACGGAATTGTGGAGGATCCAGTCGTTTTTTGTCAGCGTGTTTTTTCATCCGCTCGGACGACTGAAGGAGTGCGGATCGGGTACTCTCCCAAATGGAGGAGAATTTGCTAATGAGAGATTCCGCAGCCGGATTGTCCACCGAGGTGGAGACGGGAAATGGGATCCGAGGATGCTGACCGAAGACTACAAAAAACGGGGATTTGGAGGAAGATTCGCTCTCGTGATTATTGTAAGAGAATTCAGCCCATGGTAGGAGATCCACCCAGTCCGAATGGTGGGAATTAACGAAGTGCCGGAGGTAACTGGTCAGGATCTGATTGATCCGCTCCACTTGGCCATTGGACTGTGGGTGGTAAGTGGAGAAGTCCAGGGTAACGTCAAGCAGCTTACATGTGGCTCTCCAGAAGCGTGAGGTGAACTGAACCCCACGATCCGACACGATGTGGAGGGGCAGGCCATGGAGACGGAAGATGTGGCGGATAAAGTCTTTAGCCAGTTCGGGTGCAGACAGGAGACCCGGCAGGGGAATGAAGTGCGCCATCTTGGAAAAGCGGTCAGCGACCACCCAAATGACCGTACAACCGGCAGAGACAGGGAGATCCGTTATAAAGTCCATAGCTATATGCTGCCACCAGGCAGCAGGTACTGGAAGAGGAAGGAGGCGACCGGCTGGCAGGTGTCTCGAAACTTTGTTGCGGGCGCAGGACACACAGGCTGAAACAAAGTCTATTACATCCTTGTGCAGGGTAGGCCACCAGTAATGCCGGGTAATAAGCTGGAGGGTCTTTTTCTGACCTGCGTGGCCAGCTAGCTTAGATGAGTGACCCCAGAGTAGGACCTTCTTCCGATCAGGTACTGTTACGAACGTCTTACCGGGACGGAGACGATTTAGATTCACGGGAGCCACCTGCATTACTCTGGCGGGATCAATGATGTGCTTCGGTTCCTCCTCTAGGTCAGACACCAGGAAGGATCGGGACAAGGCGTCAGCTTTGATGTTTTTGTCTGCCGGGCGAAAATGAAGAACGAAATCAAAGCGGGCAAAAAACAAGGACCACCGGGCTTAGCGCGGGTTAAGTCTCTGGGCGCTCTGGAGGTAAGCCAAGTTCTTGTGGTCCGTGTAAATAATTACCGGGTGAAGAGCCCCCTCGAGCAGGTAATGCCACTCCTCCAGTGCCAGCTTAATGGCCAATAACTCTCGATCTCCTATAGAATAATTGCGCTCAGAAGAGGAGAAGAGTTTGGAGAAGAAGCCGCAAGTTACCATTCTTCCGGAAGGCGACTTTTGGGTAAGTACCGCTCCGGCTCCAGAGGAGGAGGCGTCAACTTCCAGGAAGAATTGTTTGTTGCCGTCCGGACGATGCAGCACCGGGGCGGAAGAGAAAGCCTGTTTTAAGGAAAGAAAGGCTTCCTCTGCTTCGGGCGGCCATTTTCTGTAATTAGTGCCCTTACTGGTGAGCGCAGAGATTGGGGCAGTCCGGGAAGAGAAGTGCGGTATGAAGAGGCGGTAGTAGTTGGCGAAACCCAGGAACCGCTGAATAGCTTTCAACCCCTCTGGTCGGGCCACTTCTGGATGGCAGACAGTTTCTCAGGATCCATTTGTAGGCCGGTCTGAGAGATTATGTAGCCCAGAAACGGAAGCGAGGTCTGCTCAAAGAGGCACTTCTCATATTTAGCGTAGAGGTGGTTCTGCCTGAGCCTGAGCAGAACCTGACGAACATCCCCCCGGTGTGTGGGGAGATCCGGAGAGAAGACCAAGATGTCGTCCAGGTACACCACTACGCAGGAGTAGAGAAGGTCCCAGAAGATGTCATTGACCAACTCTTGAAAGACGGCGGGAGCGTTACAGAGACCGAAGGGCATTACCAGGTATTCATAGTGGCCGTCCCGGGTGTTGAATGCCGTCTTCCATTCATCCCCCTGACGGATACGGACCAGGTTATACGCCCCACGGAGGTCCAGCTTGGTGAAGATTCTAGCCCCCCTCAGACGGTCAAATAATTCCGGAATGAGCGGAAGGGGGTATTTATTCTTCACCGTGATCTGGTTAAGGCCTCTATAGTCTATACAGGGACGGAGTGAGCTGTCCTTTTTGATGAAGAAGAAGCCTGCTCCCGCCGGGGAATTAGATTTCCGGATGAATCCCCGGGCCAGATTCTCCTCAATATATTCTGACATGGATCGGGTCTCAGCAGCGGACAAAGGGTAAATGCGCCCACGGGGAGGAGTAGCGCCGGGCATCAGGTCGATTCGGCAGTCGTATGGTCTATGAGGGGGTAATGTCTCTGCCTCCTTTTTATTAAAGACGTCCGCATACGACCAATAAGGAGCCGGAAGACCAGGTAGATTGGCTGGAGTAGGAGAAGGACGGACAGGATGGACGGGAACTAAGCAAGTCTTATGGCAGTCCTGTCCCCAGCGAAGGACTTCTCCGGTCTGCCAATCAAGCACGGGTGCATGTCTCTGAAGCCAAGGTAGGCCTAATAAGAGGGCGTGAGAGAGTCCAGGCAGAACATGAAAGAAGATGCTCTCAGAGTGCAGCATTCCCACCTGCAGGGTTATGGATTCGGTGATGAGTTGGATGGGATGTGGTAAGAGGCCCCCATCCACGGCAGCGACAGATAAGGGTACAGCTAGAGGTTTGGTGGGAATGCGGTATTTCTCTACCAGAGACTGAGAAATGAGATTTCCGGCAGCTCCAGAGTCAAGTTGGGCTAGTTCAAAATAACGGTTCTCCCCGCAGATGATAGAGACCGACAGCAACAGAGATGGAGAGGGTTTACTCTTGTCTAGGACGACCTCTCTGAGCGATCCTAGACACAGGCGTTTCCCGACCTCTCCGGGCAGGAACGGATCCGGTGCAACTTACTGCCACAGTAGAAGCAGCTCCCCTCGGCTCGGCGTAACTCTTGACGGGTTTTGACCATCTTGGTCTGGTCGACCTGCATAGGCTCAGGTGAGTGCGCCTGGGTAGTAACGGGAGAAGTGACAGGTTTCTGGAAGGTAGGGGCTAGACGTGGAAACCTCCTCTCACGGGTGACCTCTTTGGCGCGCTCCTGGAACCGGATGTCAATCCGGGTGGCAAGTGTTATTAAGTCGTCGAGAGTGGTAGGAATGTCCCGACCGGCGAGTTCATCTTTAATACGGCCGGACAGACCCTCCCAAAAGACAGACACCAGGGCGTCGTTATCCCAGGCCAGCTCCGAAGCAAGGGTACGGAACCGTATGGCGTATTGGCCCACGGAGAGATTTCCTTGACGGAGGCGTAGCAGAGATGATGCGGATGAGGTCTTCCGTTCTGGTTCGTCGAAGACTTTCCGGAAGGCCATGAGAAAGGCTGGCAGGTTGGACACCAGGGGGTCTCCTCTCTCCCATAGAGGATTTAGCCAAGCCAGTGCCTCTCCCGTGAGATGGGACATGATGAAGGCTACTCTGGCTCGGTCGCTGGAAAACTGGTGTGTCAACAGTTCGAAGTGCAGAGTGCACTGGTTAATGAAGCCCTGTGCCTGGCTGGGATCTCTGCCAAAACGAGGAGGGGCGGAGAGGCGGGGACCGGGAAGAGATGCCATGGTGTTGATGGGCTGCGGCGGTGCTGGGGTAGTAAGTGTGCGAGTGGAGGCAGCTCCCGAAGAGGTAGTCAATGTGTCCAGGCGGGAGTTAACACCACGCAGGTGACTCAGGATGGACTCCTGTTGGGACCTCTGACGGGAAAGTTCATGACATAGGTCCGAGAGCGAGGGAGCTTGGGTGCCACCGGGTTCCATGGCCCGAGCAAACTGTAACGGGTCTGGGAGGTGGAACCTCTGAGCAACTATACAATGGGGCGGTCCTTGTAAGGAAGCGGGTGGCTCCCAGGGAAGACGGGCAGGTAGTCACAGCAAGTGACAGGGACAGTCTCTGGGTAGAAGGGCAGGTAGTCACGGCAAGTGACAGGGACAGTCTCTGGGTAGAAGGGCAGGTAGTCACGGCAAGTGACAGGGACAGTCTCTGGGTAGAAGGGCAGGTAGTCACGGCAAGTGACAGGGACAGTCTCTGGGTAGAAGGACAGCAGGCAGGTGGCTGGTGAGCGCTCCCAGGTGAGCAGGCGAGAGTCTCTGGACAGGCAGGTGGTCACGGCAAGTGACGGCAGAGCCTCCAGGTAGACTAGCAGACAGGTAGCAGGTGGATGCTCCCAGTTGAGCGGGCAAGAGTCTCTGGACAGGCAGGTGGTCACGGCAAGTGACGGCAGAGCCTCCAGGTAGACTAGCAGACAGGTAGCAGGTGGACGCTCCCAGTTGAGCGGGCAAGAGTCTCTGGACCGGCAGGTGGTCACGGCAAGTGACGGCAGAGCCTCCAGGTAGGCTAGCAGGCAGGTAGCAGGTGAGCGCTCCCAGGTGAGCGGGCAGGCTGGTCCATAGACAGACTGACAGGTGTCGAAAGGCAGACCGTCGGACCGCAGTCTTGCAAGCAGGTAAGCGGATATCAGGCAGGTATCAAGCAGGAATCTGGCAGGTGACTGGCAGGTAACAAGCAGGAATCTGGCAGGTAACTGGTAACGGGACCTGAGGGCTGAAGCAGAGTGAAGGCTTTGCAACAACATTGCTCGGGCACCTCCATTTTGGAGGAGGTACCTTATATATGGTGAAGTCCTCCGGCCATTGGCCGGGGACTCCTTAGGACGACGCACGCGGCCCCTTTAAGAGAGGGGGAGCGCGCCCGCGCGCGCCCTAAGCACCGTGGCCGGGAAGCAGCGCGCGCTGCCAGCAGAGCGGGAGGAAGACGCCGGGCACGGAGCGGAGAGGTGAGGGGAACAGCGTCCCTGCCTAGCAGGAGGCAGGGACGCCGACGCTACACATGTAAACGCAGATCACAAAATCTTTCAGATGATCTTTTTTTTTTAACACTCAAATCCCCTATGGATATTTATGTTTACTAAAGGATTCCTTACCCATTCTTCTGACAGCTCTTCTTTAGGTATGGACACATACCGGCATCCGGCATAAAAACATCTGGAGACTTTTCCTTATTCTGTGATATTGGATAATCTTGTTCATTTCTAACGCTTTAAATCTTTCAAATTCTTTCCGAAAAATGTATCATAAAGCGACTTCCTCAGGTCAGTTTTGCTTGTGGTTGTGTTACCATTATTTGTGCCAAATGTATCAAAGAGTTGCACGATGTTTGATAAATGTTTATGTAGCACTTCCATCTTTATTTATTCATTTTACTCACTTATATAGCATCAACCTATTCCGATGCGCTTTACAGACATTATCATTGCTGTCCCCATTGGGGCTCACAATCTACATTCCCTATCAGTATGTCTTTGGAGTGTGGGAGGAAACCGACGAAAACATGGGGAGAACATACAAACTTCTTGCAGATGTCGTCCTTGGTGGGATTTGAAACCAGGATCCCAGTGCTGCAAAGCACCAATGCTAACCACTGAGCCACCGTGTATCTTTATCCACTGAGCCACCGTGTATCTTTATCCACTTTTAACGTCACCAGTCGTTCTTAGACCTGTGTAGCTTTCCAAGCCCAATTTCTAAAAGTTGCAAGAGTGCTGTAAAATAGGAAGCTGCACATTTTTGCGCAAAAATGATGCGTCTCAAAATAGTTTCGTGTTTTTTTAACACCAAAAATTGATGTAAATTCCTCGCTACATTGCCCCTTTTCCAGCCAAATTTTGTAGAAAAAAAAAAAAAGACAAGGTACAGACAGCGAAGTTAAATTTGCCTACAGGAATGATTTTGATCTGGAGCGCATTGTACCCGGATACAGTCACTAGCGGGAATGTCAACCATCTTCTCAATTTGTTTCTCCACCCTCTCCGGATCTGCATTCTTCAAGTCTATCTAAAAGCAAAAGTATAAATACTAATTATTTATCAAAGCTGGACAAAATCTAGAAACCATATAATAAAACTGGCATAAAATATAGTGCTGAACAAGAGTTTAGGGAGAGATGTACAACTGGCACTGGCCTTTAAAAGGGATTGTGTAATCGCACAAAACTAGCAAAAATGTAAAGTGCCTGTAAAACAAGGAACGTGCAATTTACCTCTTAGTAAAAATCCTATTCTTTCTCAAGAACAGGAGGAATTTTAATTTCATAATTTTTTTTAATCAAATTATTTTTATTGAAAAACTCCAAATACAAATTTTCCATCTTTCAAATAACATACATGACATGTAATCACAGGACACAAACAAACAGCATGGCATTTCCTATCAGCAGGGAGGAAGTAAAGGGAACAGTAATGAAAGTCTCCTCCTACTCCGCTCCATAATGAAATGAACAGTGTGCATGCTACAAATGCGATGCATACAGCAAACAATTCATTTTCCATACACAGGTTTTGAGTTGACCACTGGATATACACAAGTGTATAACTAATTACCAGAACTGGAAATCGAAAAAAAAGACGAGCAAGTTTGGGTGAATCCTGCCTTCATTACTGCACAGCCGCTCATAGAGGGATCGGTACTAGGAACAGCAGGAGTGCTGGCGATGTTCACAGATTTACCTGCTGCGGGACTGAAGGAATCTGATAGTGTTCGGCTCTAAGCTTTTTACCTTGTTTACGACAGGAATAATTGAAAGCTGTGCTTCAAAGGCGAGGAAGAAGTTGGTCACTGTCTGCGCTTGAATACCCTTAAGGGGGGAAAAAATATATATATACATATATACAAATACTGAAACATCTAAATGCATTAGAACATCAAACCTGGTGAAGCGGTAAATGACTTGTCCTCCAGGGATACAGGCTACTGTCATTCAGTAATTATTTCATAGGAATTTTACATTTTATGTGATCACCACGCTAGAATGTAAATGATGAAAACACAACACAACTCCTCACCATATGAAGATATTTTGTGTTTTATAGAACAGCATTTCTGTGGAATAACACGACTGATTTACTGTGTATGCACCATAGCCTTCATTTGATGTCACTTACTGTCACCTGTCACCTTGCCCCAACTCTGCAATCCCCAATATCAGTCCATGACCTCAATGGGGTCACTATAAAATTCTAAAGAGGACTGGTCATGTCTCTATTAGAAAATAGATAAACTTAGGATAGAAACAATATGAGCATATACCCTGCTATAAGTAAGTAAAAAGCAATAGTGAATATATATAATATAGGGTACTTAGTAAACATGGTTTTTGATTTAAAAAAAGCCATCCCACCCGCACCAAGGTGTACCCAGTCAGTTATGTGAAATATATAATAAGATACACTTTAGTACAATATTAGTGTTTTGTCCCTTTAAATCTGCTGCTACTTCTGTCACCATGGTAACTGCATTCATACTCGGCCAATAGGATTGCTCGGTTTGAATTTGGAAAAAAAAAAAAAGTCCTATATCGTCAGTTTGTTCCTTCTCATCTGAGTGTGAAGACAGACACCTGCGATCAGCGAGAGATTATAGGTATAAGACGTGATATAATATAACGGACGGAGCCACATCCCATCACACGCACTCAGCGACCACAACTGACAGGAATCAGCACATTTACCAGACAATAAGTTATTATTCCCCAACACATGATACGCTGAGACACCAGTGGGGGGCGCCGCACTCGTTACATCTCCCATCTGGATGGATCCAGCGACGAGATCCTGATATTTCCCCCCAGCTCCGCTCCTCCATAGGGAATGGCCCAGATGCACGCAGAACGGACCGAAGTGTAATACTGCTAGAACTCTGCATGATATCACATCCTCCATATATACCACATAATAAAGGGGTGCTCCCACTGGGACAGGTCATCACCTATCCAGAGATCAGTGATAACTTGTTCCAACTAGACATCCCCTTTAATGGAAGAGATCACATCTCTAACAGTCAATACGCTATTCATTCCCAATCTTCCCTGGCCCCAGTAATGCCCCTGAGTATATCGCCAATATGAGCCAATCATCAAACCCTCTGCTGACTGTTCCCGATGTTTTATAGAGTTTGGAGACGTTGCTACAAGAGAAGATATCAGCGGACACCATGGGGGTGGAGTATTCTGCCAGCGATGGAGCAGGTAGTATCCACCAGTCTGTGATATCTGACCTTCCTCCATATTCTGCTCTTACATGCGTTTCTTCAGCTTTACCCCTTCCCGACATAACCAATTTATGTTTTTTTTCTGTTTTTTCCTCCGCTTTTTCCAACTTTTCTAACTTTTTGATATCTGTCCACATAGTGTGAGGTCTTGTTATTTTGTAGGATGAGCTGTCCTTATAAATGACACCATTCATTTACCACATAGTGCTAGAAAACGGGAAAAACATTTCAAGTGCAGTAAAAGTGCGAAAATAAAAGCCTGACATTGTTTTTCTGGGAACGGTTTTAACGGCGCACATTGTGTGGTAAAAATGACCTGGTAATAGGATCCTACTCCTCAGTGTGATTACAGCAAGACCAAACTTCTCCAATAGTTTTGGCAAAAGAAAAAAACTTTTTTTTGATGCTGTCACCATTTTTTCTGAGACCCGAAACATTTTCAGTTTCCGGGTTGATGGAGCTGTGTGGGGGCTTATTTTTTGAAGGGCAAGAGGACTTTATTGATAACATTTTGGGACACATATGTCATGGTCATTGCTTCTTACAGGATTTTCTGCAGTATTGAGGCGAACGAAAAAATGCAATTTTGTCTTTTTGAATTTTTTTCTGTGTTCACTGATCGTTTTTTTTTTATATTTTGATAGATTGTATTTCTCTGAAAGAGACCAAACCACAAAATGTGTATATTTTTATTATCTTTATTTTTAGTGGGAGGTGAGTTGAACGTGTGGGGTTTTAATAAATATATATATACTTTTTTTCACTGTATTTGTATACATCATCTGATTGCTTGTGCTATATACAGCGATACCACAGTAATGCTCCATATAGCAAAACCACGGTCTTCTTTACAGCCCAAATGAAGCTTTATGATGACAGGCACGGAGGCTTCAGCAGACCCCCGGATGTCATAGCAGTCCATCGGCGCCCTATGATCGCGTCACAGGAGCGCCGGTGGGCGTATGGAACGACGCGTCCCAATGCTGGCGCGCTGTTAATGCTGCTGTTAGAGATTGACAGCAGCACTGAACAGGTTAACAGTGGTGGGCAGATCTTCGCTCCACTCGCAGCTGTTAGAGGCAGGTCCTGGTTGTTTGTCACAGCCATTATCTGCCATGTACGGGGCGAGCTGACCCTGCTCCATACACCCGCTACTGACTTATACCATACATGTACGGCAGATGTTGGTAAGGAGTTAAAGCGGTTGTCCAGCTTTGGGGCCATTTTTTTACTTTAATGCAAGTATTTGGGGCTAAAATCGATTTCTGTAATTGAGTTTCATTAAAAATGCTGCCTTCTGTAGCATCTGTGCTGCACTGTCTATTGCTGGCTGCAAAATTAGCTAACTGAGAATCTATCAGTGAGCTCCTTAGTCTTAAGGGAGAGTTTGTAGATCTTTAATCTGTTTTTTTTTCCTGAGTGCCTATTAGCTGATCTATGCCCAAAGAAAACACAAAACTTGAATGTGCAGGGAAACAATAAGTCTGTAATAGTCGGTGTAAAACACTTAATGAAACCTAAATGTAAAAAATTACTTTTAGTAGTAAATACATGACATGAGAAAATATACACTGCTCAAAAAAATAAAAGGAACACTTAAACAACAGAATATAACTCCAAGTAAATCAAACTTCTGTGAAATCAAACTGTCCACTTAGGAAGCAACACTGATTGACAATCAATTTCACATGCTGTTGTGCAAATGGAAGACAATAGATGGAAATTATTGGCAATTATCAAGACACACTCAATAAAGGAGTGGTTCTGCAGGTGGAGACCACAGACCACATCTCAGTACCAATTCTTTCTGGCTGATGTTTTGGTCACTTTTGAATGTTGGTTGTGCTTTCACACTCGTGTTAGCATGAGACGGACTCTACAACCCACAGAAGTTGCTCAGGTAGTGCAGCTCATCCAGGATGGCACATCATTGCGAGCTGTGGCAAGAAGGTTTGCTGCGTCTGTCAGCGTAGTGTCCAGAGGCTGGAGGCGCTACCAGGAGACAGGCCAGTACACCAGGAGACGTGGAGGGGGCCATAGCAGGGCAACAACCCAGCAGCAGGACCCCTACCTCTGCCTTTGTGCAAGGAGGAACAGGAGGAGCACTTCCAGAGCCATGCAAAATGACCTCCAGCAGGCCACAAATGTGCATGTGTCTGCATAAACGGTTAGAAACCGACTCCATGAGAGTGGGATGAGGGCCAGACGTCCACAGATGGGGGTTGTGCCCAATGCCAGACCTCATGTGGCTGGAGTATGTCAGCAGTTCCTGCAAGATGAAGGCATTGAAGCTATGGACTAGCCCGCCCGTTCCCCAGACCTGAATCCCATTGAGCACATCTGGGACATCATGTCTCACTCCATCCACCAACGTCACGTAGCACCACAGACTGTCCAGGTGTTGGTGGATGCTTTAGTCCAGGTCTGGGAGGAGATCCCACAGGAGACCATCCGCAACCTCATCAGGAGCATGTCCAGGCGTTGTAGGGAGGTTATACAGGCACGTGGAGGCCACACACAATACTGAGCCTCATTTTGACTTGTTTTAAGGACATTACATCAAAGTTGGATCAGCCTGTAGTGTGTTTTTCCACTTTAATTTTGGGGGTGACTCCGAATCCAGGCCTCCATTGGTTAATACATTTGATTTCCATTGATGATTTTTGTGTGATTTTGTTGTCAACACATTCAACTTTGTACAGAACAAAGTATTCAATGAGAATATTTCATTCATTCAGATCTAGGATGTGTTATTTGAGTGTTCCCTTTATTTTTTTGAGCAGTGTGTATATATAATATAAATAATTACTGCAGCTTTAATGCTATTTATTACGTCTCAGGAGGAGGACGGAAGAGGAAGAGGACGGAAGAGGCGGAGGACGGAAGAGATGGAGGACGGAAGAGGCGGAGGACGGAAGAGGAGGAGGACAGAAGAGGAGGAGGACGGAAGAGGAGGAGGACGGAAGAGGAGGAGAATGGAAGAGAAGGAAGACGGAAGAGGCGGAGGACGGAAGAGGCGGAGGATGGAAGAGGCAGAGGACAGAAGAGGCGGAGGACGGAAGAGGCGGAGGACGGAAGATGAGGAGGACCAAAGAGGAGGAGGACGTAAGAGGAAGAGGACGGAAGAGGAAGAGGACGAAAGAGGCGGAGGACAGAAAAGGCGGAGGATGGAAGAGGCGGAGGACAGAAGAGGCGGAGGACGGAAGAGGCGGAGGACAGAAGAGGAGGAGGACGGAAGAGAAGGAGGACGGAAGAGGAGGAGGACAGAAGAGGAGGAGGACAGAAGAGGAGGAGGACGGAAGAGGAAGAGGACGGAAGAGGAGGAGGACGAAAGTGGAGGAGGATGGAAGAGGAGGAGGACAGAATAGGAGGAGGAGGACAGAACTGCACCTTAAGATCCCTAGGGGGAAAGGAATGGTAGTAATATAGTGGTAGTATATCCGTATTAGTGTAATATGAGTAATAATACTAGTGATAATAGTAAGAAAGTAATAAAATAACAGTAGTAATAGTAGTAGGTAGAATAGCAGTGTGATCCAGGGTCCTAGGACTGATCGCCTTTTCTCGGGGTCAAGAAGGAATTTTTCCCCTGTGACACAAATTGGCTGAAGGTGTCCTGGGGTTTTTGCCTTCTTCTGGATCAACACTGTAGGTATAGGGCAGTATTAGTAGTGATAGGAAAGAAGAATAATACTGTAAAAAGATAGCACAATGTAATAATAACCATATCAAATAGATTTATAAAACAAATTAAAATAACTCCAGTAGTACAATAATTAGTGTAATATTATATAACTTGTAATAACATTAATAGGTTTGATCCAGGGTCCTAGGACTGATCGCCTTTTCCCGGGGTCAAGAAGGAATTTTTCCCCTGTGACACAAATTGGCTGAAGGTGTCCTGGGGTTTTTGCCTTCTTCTGGATCAACACTGTAGGTATAGGGCAGTATTAGTAGTGAAAGGAAAGAAGAATAATACTGTAATAAGATAGCACAATGTAATAGTAACCATATCAAATAGATTTATAAAAACAAATTAAAATAACTCCAGTAGTACAATAATTAGTGTAATATTATATAACTTGTAATAACATTATTAGGTTTGATCCAGGGTCCTAGGACTGATCGCCTTTTCCCGGGGTCAAGAAGGAATTTTTCCCCTGTGACACAAATTGGCTGAAGGTGTCCTGGGGTTTTTGCCTTCTTCTGGATCAATAGCTTTAGGCATAGGGATTTTAGTAATACCATTATTAGAATCACAAGATTAATAAAAAAAAATTAGAATTACATTTTTTTAATTCGTTTTATAACAGTTACAATTAATTGCATTAATGCAATAATAATAAATAGTAAAAATGGTGGTAATAATAATAATACAAAAAACTAGTCCCAGTTAGTAAGTTAGTGTAATGTTAGTGTAGGGACCCATCTGAAGAGGTCGCCTTGACGTTGGCAGATGGGCTCGCACAATTTGCTCAAAATGTGCGCTAAGAACCTCATATTTCTATGTACAGGAGATCTAGCAGTAATACCATTCAGGAGATATCTGTGTACACACATTTTGTTATATACTTTTGTGCAGCACACAGGGCAGGTATACAGGTACAGGGCGAGAGTGTTACAGTGATATTATAACTCGGCCTTAAGGATAAAATGCTGATAACTACAGATCCTGGAAACACATTCGAAACTAGACCTTGTAAGTAACTGGTTCCCAGCTAGTGGTAAATATGTACAGGGCAGTCCGGTACCAAGACCTGCTCTATAGGACACATTATCATCAGGCAGGTCCTTACAAGATCTGCGGCAGAAGTGTGGCTGTGTAACACAGTCCTGCTCCTGCCTCAGCTGCCCACAGTGGAGCCAACCCTGATCCTGGCAGCCTAATCCATTGTATGACACAGTAGGGGGCTTCCACAGCATTTAGGCACTTTAGACAGGAGAGGGAGGCATGATCATGGTGCCAATGAGTTTCTATGGCAGCTGAGATCTAACAATGGACCCCATGACGGCCATTTTACTGCTCCTATTAGACCCCGGCTGAGGAAAGGTCTATGAGGACACCGGTCAGACTTATGTCGCCTGCTCTGCACATATTAGAAATACCTAGGGCTGATTAGTTTGCCATTTGTAAATCTGATCCAGCAGCGTTGGGCTACCACTGACGTGATCAGGGCTATTGAGCTCCTAGATTGGGCAGAGGAGCTCAGTATTCAGCAGGAGCTGGTCGAGGAGAGCAGAGCAACTTGCATGGGGCTGCTGCACAAGAAGCAACTCACAAGGTGGAGATTTACCCGGAGACGCTGTGCTCGGGCTGTGATCTGCTGTGCAGGCTGCATAGTAGATGCCTCGAAGGACCCGAACTTCACCCCTAACAGGCACAGCAGAGCTCGGACGGCTGCAAGTGAACAGAGAGCGGCTGATTAGTAACTGCTGCGTCTCCTGCAGCTCAGATAAGAGTCGCACAGAGCGGGGGTTCAGTAATGATGAATATGGGAAGAGTCCGCCCCTCACATGCCCTAAATGCGGCCTCCAGAGGTAAAGTTTCCCCTGTAACCAGCGCCTCCTCCCACCTTCTCTGCTGGCATGCTCCATTACTTAAAGGGGATGTCTGTAGAAAACAAGTTATCACTTATCCACAGGCTCGGTGATCACTTACTGATCGTGGGGTCTGACCGCTGCGAGCCATCGTCTGATCGGGAAGGAGTGGAAAGTCAGGGATCAACTGCTGCTCTATTCATTCTCTATGGGGCTCCGGAAAAGCCGAGCTCAGCGCTTGAATGCCACATAGGGAATGAATGGAGCGGATCCTGGAGTAATAACATGCCCTCCTCTCCTCAGCTTTCTGTCTGTGTAAGTGGCTCAGCCCTTGTCTCCCCTTCTGCTCCGGCTTCTGTGCTGGTCCTTGTGAGGAAGAGGAAACCCTCTGCCCTTCTGCTCCGGCTTCTGTGCTGGTCCCTGTGAGGAAGAGGAAACCCTCTGCCCTTCTGCTCTCAGTCCTCTGCGACTTTTCACAATCGCTCAGTGCACCCATTATATGTAATAAGGATCATTCTTCATCCCTTGTCCAGCTTTCATCCCCCCCAGTCTGACCAGCGGACAAGATAATAAACATGTGAGTGGAAGGTTCACAATTATTAGATGTGTTGTGAAAAGTCTCCACAGCATTATCCGGAGAAAACTGCAGGGTGACCGCTTGTGAAACCAGCACAAAATCCAGCGGACAGCGCTTCCCTGTCCCCCGCCGGTCTCCGTATCCTGGCATTCAGCTATTCCATTTGGTGCTTATTCTGGAAGGAAAACAAAAATGTGATGTTCTTACACAGACGCCTGAAGACGCAGCTTTTCATCATCCATGTTGGGCTGTTGTATGACGTGTGGATTACTCTGCTTGCTGGATTCTTGCATTACCACAAACACTGCCTTTATTTTGTGATTTCTGTGCCGCTTCCCACTTCTATTGGCACTGTGATATATCAGCACGTGAGGGCTGCCACAATCATGTGTCAATAGGTTATTGCTGGAGCCTGTGATATAGAGACCATCCTGGACCAGGGAAGACTTGGTACAGAAGCACCTAGAGAGGGGGGTACAGGGGCTTCATTTCAATTTTAAACTTAGCTGGATTGTGTTTAGCTACAAGAATGGAAAGTAAAATAATAAAATCTTAATTTTTTTTTTCTATTTGGCAAAATCGTCCATCAGAGGTTTGGCCACTACCAAAAAGTTTTTGATGAACTTACAGTAGTAGCTGGCGAAACCCAAAAAACTTTGTAATGCCTTTAAGTCTTGAATATAATACCAATACAGTACCGTCCGGACTTTGGCCAGATCCATGCAAAAACGGTGAATGATAAGAACTAACCCTGAATGGAGAACATACATTTCTCTGGTTTGACAAATAATTTATTATCTTTGAGTATCTGTAAGACCTGCCTGATATGTACCTGATGTGACTGGAGGTAAGTAAATTAATATGTCATCAAGATTGGTTTGTTGTGATCTACCTGCCAGATGACTAAAAATGTCACTAACAGTGTTGAAAGAAAGCGGGAGCATTAGTCAACCCAAATGCCATCACAAGCTTTTCATAGTGCCCCTCAGGAGTATTGAAGGCCATCTTCCACTCATCTCCTCAATGTGAATGAGATTATAAGCCCCCCTGAGGTCTAGTTTAATCAAATCGTAGGAGCCAAATTTTTTTCTAAAGAGGTCGGGGATGAGAGGGAGAGGATATGCATCCCAGACCGTGATCCGATTAAACTCGCGAAAATCAAGGCGGGGGCGCAACCCCCAGTCTTTTTTTTGACAAATAAAAACCCCACTGCAACGGGAGATGAAGAACGTCTTATAGGGCCCAATGGTAGACTGACTGACCATTCTGTTCTGAACTGCCACCCTAAGATGGCTTCCCATTATATACCTACTGTATAAGTGCTCCCTCTAACGGCTTCCTCCACCCACACCCACTACTGGTTCCCCCTACCTTTGGGTTCCCCCCACTCCAGCCAGGGACAGGGCTCAGCAGTTGCACTCTGCATGTTGGATGCAGGTGATTTGGGGGGTTCTGTGCAGCACTCCCATCTTACCTGAGTGAAGGGAGACACCACACCTCTGGGTGAGGTGCAGTACCACTGTGGCGACTGAACACTCAGGGGCGCCACATTCCCCCCCCCCGGTAAAACACAGCACGTCCGCGGGCTGGAACAGAGCAAAACCAGGCATAACTGACATGCAAAATTTTTAAGATGCATCAGCATATTTGACCATAAAACAACATTTCTTCCCTTTATGGGAGGCACATTTCTTTTAACGTTACTGGTTACATTATAAAACATCATAAGAGTATTGTCATATAAAACAATTTTCAAGACAGTTCCAGCACCAGGGTGCAACAGTAGCAGCATGAGGGACCCGTCCACAAACCCTCAACGTAGGCCCTGGGCATGGCTGCAGGGCATTGACGATCCAATCCTGGACCTCGTCTTCCGCCACGCCAAACGGGTTTTTGTTCTGAGGTATATTTGTAATTATAAAACCAATAGGATGCACTTTAAGAAGTGCTAAACTATGTACAATGTCAACGTCCGGCTTCTCACAGTCCTCAGCCTGTCAGTCTCTGTACCCTGACGGGTAACTGGGTAGCAAACATGAAGTCAACTGCACCCTTCCGGGAAACTTATGTACAGTCCAGTTAACTAAAACAGTTTAACAGTGGGGCCCCCTCCGGGGGAACCCCTGGTTTCTGCAGGCTGACCCAGCCTGGTCATCAGCCTCAGGCTGCAGGGGGACCAGGGATGGAGCAGCGCCAGCCGCATTTGGGACAGGGACATCACTCCGACCTGCTCCCGCGACTGCGTCAGCTCGGCCTGACACCTCCCGGTCTTTACACAGCTTCTCTCCACCGCCTCTCCTCTTTCGGGGGCGGTCCCATGGCACTTTGCTGTCGGTCACTCCCTGTGTCGGCCTCCCCGCTTTGACGGACACATCTATGCGGACAGTCACTGTTGCAAGGGGCAGGGCCTGCTTTTGGAGCCATTCTGGGACCCGGCCCACGACGGGAGGTTCCATTCTGTTGTTCTTTAGCACGCACATAATGGCGCCCGTTCTTCTGGGGCGGGCGCCACATTCAAGGCAGAAAACACTTCTTTAGGCGCACATTACCCGCAGATGGCAGGCTGGTCACGTATCCTGTTCGTGACGCCAAGTGGTGACTCGCTGCCCCCTGGGCCGCGGGGCACACGGCAGCCGGGCCGTATGGCTGCTTTGGGGAATATCACGGTGGCTGGCCCGGGGCGGTCAGTGCAAAAGGGATTATTTATAGGATTTGTCGTGAAGCCACCTGTGGTGTCTGGTGAGGATCACCAGCGCTGCAACAGTCCTCTGAGGCAGATGTTAGGGCAGCTAGAGATGGAACGGCTCCCCACAGGTGGAGCGGGCCTCAGGGCAGTGTAAATAGATGGAGGGTGCGCTGGGCGTTGTAGTGCAGGGAGGGAAATGGCACCAGTGAAGGAATAGACGGAGGCAACTCAGTGCAGTCGTCCAAGATTTTAATTCACAGTTCTTCAGGAAACACAAAAGTGCAAGTTACAGGTGAAGGCCTCCCACGTTGCGCCGTGTTCACCCTGGCAGGGGTTCAATCCTTCCTCAGGAAGTTTAGGAATGCTTGGCAGAACCCCACTTTCTCGTGTTCCTACTTTGACCGTCTTCACACTAGGTCCTTCTCCCTGCTGCCCTGCGCTGCCCACTCTCAATCCCGCTCGGGTATGCTGAAGTCCTTCCTGTACGTCGGATCCAGGACCAACCTGACCCCCTGGAGATTAGAATGGGGCAACCGATCCCTCTGTCTTCTGACAGATGCGGGGCGTATGGGTGCTGTGCTGCACGCGCCGTACCCCTGGGATCCCTTCTTAGAATGGAGCCTACTCCCTTCTCCCCTCCGGGGCCTCTATCCCGGGCCCTTCTTGTGGAGCAGAGCTCCTGCTGAGCCTCTGCTCCCAGACAGTCCTCACTGACCGTCTGTACTGTACTGACTGACCATTCTGTTCTGAACTGCCACCCTAAGATTGCTTCCCATTATATACCTACTGTGTGCTCCTTCTAACTGCTTCCTCCACCCACACCCACTACTGGTTCCCCCTACCTTTGGGTTTCCCCCACTCCAGCCAGGGATAGGGCTCAGCAGCTGCGCTCTGCATGTTGCCCTTCCAGCCGGTCTGAAGCAGTGTAATGTTGGATGCAGGTGTTTTGGGGGGTTCTCTGCAGCACTCCCATCTTACCTGAGTGAAGGGAGACACCACACCTCTGGGTGAGGTGCAGTACCTCTGTGGCGACTGAACCCTCAGGGGCGCCACATGCCCACGATGCAGAAATGCTCCGGATTTTTCCTGAGTGTTTCTGCATCTCCCTGGCAGAAAAAACGCATGCAGATTTTACATGCGTTTTTCCTGCCAGGGACAAACGTAAGTGAAGCATTTTTCACATGCATGTCCGCATGCGGGTTGTCAACTGCTTTCCAAGCGATTTTAGCATCACTTGGAAAGTGCTTGACAACTTGGTCACGCTATATAAATCCTTGCAACCGGCATGTATTTATATAGTGTGAACAAGTTAATAGTTGAAAAAAAGAATAAAAATGGTAAAAAAAAAAAAATAGAATTAGACTTACAGGTAATTCTGTTTCTAAGATCCTCCACGACAGCACACCTGGAGGTAGCCTCCCCATCCTAATTAGGGACAGGAAAACAAGATGTTAAATAGCCCCTCCCTGCTACAATCCCCAGTGTTTTCAAAGGACCACACAGTATGAATGCTCTAAATATTTATTAACACTAAGGATTTTTCCAATCAAAGAAATGGAGGGAACTACCCATGCTGTTGTGGAGGGTCTTAGAAACCGAATTACTGGTAAGTCTAATTCTATTTTCTCCAATCCCCTCCATGACAGCACACCTGGAGTAATACCAAACAATGAATTTTAGGGAGCGACAACAGCCTGAAGGACTTTCCTTCCAAATGCTAAGTCTCTATTAGATATTACATCTAGTCTATAATGTTTAGCAAAGGTATGGACAGACGACCATGTAGCTGCCCTGCAAATCTGCTCAATGGATGCACTAGCTTTTTCCGCCCAGGAGACCCACATAGCTCTAGTAGAAAGAGCTTTCAAAGATTTCAGAGGAGGCAAATCTTGAACTATGTATGTTTCACAAATTGCTTTCTTAATCCAATTTGCTAGCATATTTTTGCAATTTTCTTTCCTTTATTGGGGCTTCCATATTGGACAAATAGGTTCTGATCCTTCCTCCAGGTTTCAGTCTGCCTCAAATAGCGGATTATAGTCCTTCTTACATCCAACGCGTGGAATTCTTCTTCCTTGCTATTTGATGGATTTTGACAGAATGACGGAAGAATTATTGGCTGAGACATATGAAAATTAGACGACACTTTAGGTAGAAAAGAAGGATCCAACTGGAGGATGATCCTGTCCTCCAAAATACGACAATAAGTCTCTCTGATAGACAGGGCTTGGATTTCACTCACTCTTCTGGCTGTAGTCAGAGCTATAAGCAATGCCGCTTTCCAAGACAATTTGTCTATGTGTGCCTCGGCTATTGGCTCGAAAGGATGCATAGTTAGGCCTCTAAGAACTACGTTGAGATCCCAAGGTGGAACTATTTTAGCTCTTGTTGGATTAATCCAAGAAGCAGCTATCATGAACCTCTTAATTCATCTGTTTTGGGCCAAATCAGCATCAAAATAGGAACTTAAAGGCGAGACTTGGACCTTCAGCGTGCTTGGTCTTAATCCTTTAGACAGACCGTTCTGTAGGAAATCCAAGATTCTGGCCACGTCAGGCCGAAAGGGATCTAATGGACGAGGCTCATACCATAGCTTGAAAGCTTTCTAGATTTTTCCATAGATGGAAATTGTGACTGGTTTTCTGCTTTTCTGCAGTGTATGTGACTCGCCCCCAGGGGTGTCGCGGGGCACCCGGCAGCCGGGCCTAAGACTGCCTGCGGGGATTATCGCGGTGGCTGGCCCAGGGCGGTCAGTGCCAAAAGGAATTATTTGTAGGGAATTTGTTGTGACGACACCTGTGGTGTCTGGTGAGGATCACCAGCGCTGCAACAGTCCTCTGAGGCAGATGTCAGGACAGCTTGAGATGGAACGGCTCCCCACAGGTGGAGCAGGCCTCAGGGCAGTATAAATGATGCAGGTTGCGCTGAGCATTGTGGTGCAGGGAAAGCGATGGCACAGCAGGAGTAACGGACAGAGACAGGGGATTTGCTTCATTTCCTTTACTGGTACAGCTGTTAGGTACGGTCCAGGGTACTCCAGATGAAGGGCGCACTTTTGGACTTCTCCCCAGGGAGCAGGTATAGGGCCTCCTGATCCGTGTCTGTCCCTATGTATGCTCCTGGCCAGCCTGCAACTGGGCCTAGCTTATGTGTCCTGCTTTTACTTCACCAGATGCTCAGAAATAGGACCTCTGGTTGGTAACCACTTTCCCTGGACGTCGGGGCCTTCGTGGTTCCTGATCCTGTGTGTGTCTAGCCTTCAGGTTTGTCAGGGACTTGTAGTCCTCCTGGGATTCCGGTTATCCCCACTGGGTGTAAAGGATCCCTGTAGGCGCAGATCCGGTGTCCGGTAGATATAATGGGGTGAGCTTATTGTGCTCCTCTGCCCCCTTGGTTTCACTCCCCTTTTTCTCCTTGCCGTCGGCCACACTCGGGGCCCTCACTACTAGGCAGCTGACGTGCTGCGTCTTCACCGCTATCTGAGTGTCGGCACGCTCTCAGGCTCTCTCTCAGCCTGCCTGCTCTGCTCTGACTCTGAGCACTCACTAATCAACTGAGCTGCCTGGCTCCACCTTCCCTATATATATCCCTATCTGGGCTCCCTCTGCTGGTATGAGTTGGAAGGTAGATGTGTTTGTATCTAGTGAGGGCCTCTTGTGGAGAAATCCATCCATGCACCCTTCTGGGTTCTGTGGCACCAATGCACAGCAGGGCGCCACATTTGGATCACCTGTACTGAGAAGCCTCTGGCTTTTCAGAGGGTGGTCTCAGAAGCCAAGCTGCTAGAGCCAAATTCTGAGGGGCCGGATGGAAAATCTGGCCCTAATGCAGCAGATCGTGGATTCGAGGAAGCATCAATGGATCATCCATTCTTAGACTGCTCAATGTTCCGAACCATGCTCTTTTTGGCCACATTGGAGCTATTAGGATAGTCTTGAGCCCTTCCGACCTGATTTTTTGTAAAGTCCTTGGTATTAACAGAATCAGGGGAAAAGCATTAGCGAGCCCAACTTTCCAAGGGTGAGCGAATGCATCTATCCCTGTTGCTGAATCCTCGGGTTTCAAAGAGAAAAAGGCTCTTACTTTTGCGTTTTCCTGGTTCGCAAACAGGTCCACATCTGGGTATTCCCACTTTTGAACAATCATCTGAAATATCTTCGAGTTCATGCTCCACTCCCCTGGATGAATGTATTTTCTGCTCAGAAGATCTGCATGATAGTTGTCGGAGCCCCTCAGATGCAGAGCCGATAAGGATAGTAGATTATGCTCCGCCCAGGGGAAGATCCTTTCGGAGATCATCTGTAACCTCCTGTTTCTTGTACTTCCCTGATGTCTCAAGTGGGCTATAGTTGTCATATTGTCCGAGTAGACTCTGACATTCGACCCCTGAAGCACAGTAGTGGCTGCCCATAGGGTTTCTTCCACCACTTTCATTTCTCTTAAGTTTGAGTACTGCTCTGCTATTTCTTGCGACCAGACCCCTTGGAAGGCCACGTGGGAGACTACTGCTCCCCATCCTCTTTTGCTTGCGTCTGTTTTGACGGATAACAAGGGAAGTTGAATCCATGCTGAACTTTTCTCCAGATTTCCTGGGCAGAGCCACCAATTTAAAGATGCTTTCACCTTCTCTGGCAGATGAATTCTGTTGGAGAGGGAACTTGGAGATCTGTCCCAACAGGAAAGGATGTAGTTTTGAAGGACCCTTGAATGCGCTTGAGCCCAAGGTACCGCCTAAATAAATGAGGTCATGGACCCGAGGACGGACATGGCGAATCTTAATGACACTCCTCTCTGGTTCTTTAGTGCATAAACTTTCGACCTCAACTGAATCTGCTTCTCTTTTGGCAGAAAAGAGGCTTGTTGCTGAGAATCCAGGAGAATTCCCAAGGAGGTCTTCCTGGTGGAGGGAATCAGATCTGACTTTTGGTAGTTTATCAACCATCCCAAGGATTCCAGGATCTGGAGGGTCATCTGGAGGTCTCTTTCCAAACTTGAAACCGAGGGAACCATCACCAAAAAATTGTCTAAATATGGGACGATGCAGATATTCAGTTTCCTTAGATAAACCTACTACCTCTGCCATGATCTTTGTAAACAGGCGGGGTGCTGACGAAATGCCGAAGGGGAGTACATTGAATTAAAAATGAAGTACCTCTCGGTTCTGAGTTACAGCAAATCTGAGAAATTTTCTGTAATCCGGATGAATTGGCACGTGGTAGTAAGCCTCTGGCTGGTCTACTGTTGCCACGACAAATCCTTTTCCAATCAATAAGCTGCCATTGAGGAAGGAAGCTCGCAATTCTGCCTCCTACCTTCTTGGCGTCATTGTCTGTCCTGCCTAGAACCTTGAAAGATATTCCTACCTCTTCCCCCTTTTGTGTAACTCCAGCGACCAGTTTTACCCTTGCCTCTGTACTGAAATGCTTGCTGCTGTTGTTGTTGAGGGAGAAGAAATGGTCTCTTTCTGAAACTTTTTGGATTCTTTGGCTCTGGCAGAGACTTCTTCTTGTCGGATGCTTTCTCCAACAACTCATCTAGCACCGCCCCAAACATATACTCTCCTTTAAATGGAATGGAACAAAGCTTAGATTTTGATGCGTTGTCCCCACTCCACATCTTCAACCACAGAGCTCTTCTCATAGAATTTGATAATGCTGCCCATCTTGCCGCAATCTTGACCGACTCCGCCAAGGCATCCGCTAGGAATCCAGTGGCCTTCTGCAGAAAAGGAAGAGATGCTAGGAGGTCCTCTTGAGTGGTACCTTTCCAGAGATGTTCCTCTAGTTGTTGGAGCCAGAGGAACATGGAACGAGCTACACAAGTTGAAGCGATATTAGTCTTCAGTGAAGCCGCCGATGTTTCCCATGCCTTCCTTAGAAGGCTGTCCATCTTCCTATCCATAGGATTTTTGAGCTGTGACGAGTCTTCAAAGGGAAGGGTTGTTTTCTTCGCAACCCTTGCCACCTGTACATCAACCTTCGGGACTTCCATCCATAGCTTAGCCGCCTTTTCATCTAGAGGGAATCTATCCTTCATTTCTCCTGCCATACTAAGCCTTTTCTCAGGTGACTCCCATTCATCCAAAATAAGACTCCAAATATTGTCATGCACAGGGAACACTACCTTCTTCTTGGATTTCAGACCGCCAAACATTTCATCCTGAACTGTACGGGTTTCCTTCTCCTCTTCCACCTGCATCGTGTCTCTCACCTGCGACAACAATTCCTCCATATTCTCAGACGAAAAGTAATATTTCCTATCTTCCTCATGATCTTCACTTAGGACCCCTTCTTCCGGTTCCTCCATAGACCCTAATTCTGAATCAGAGGTCTCCCTAACCGTATATTTTTTCCTTTTGGGGGGAGATGGACCTTCAGCTCTGGCTTGTGAGAAGGAGGCTAGGGAAGATTGTATTTCCTGCCGAACCATTCCCCTGACTTCTTCCATAAGGGAAGGCTGTTCTTCCTTCACAATGTTGTCAGTGCATTTCCAGCATAGGGGTTTCTTATGCCCTGAAGCCAGCTTTTTTATACAGATGGCACATTTGCAAACTGTAGTGCTTTCTCCCACTGTCGGTGCCGGATCCTTGTCTCCCTAAATTAAAAATAAAAAAAGGGGAGATTTAAAATATATTTAGGATCCTGCTCAAAAGAGAGTGGGGAATAACCTAGGACCTAGTACTTACTGGGGCCGGGTTAGCGCTGGGCTCTGCAGACGCAGGCTTTGGAACAGCACCCTCCATAGTAGCAGAATATTCTGTCCTACCTTAATGGAGTCTTCTCATCTGGGTCTTTTATAGGGGAGACCGAGATCCAGTGCCAAATTTTCACCTATCTGGTGAAGGATCCTCATTTTCAGGGCAAACCGCGGCTTCTCCTTTTGAATTTCCCGCCGCGGCCCCATGCGTTCCACGGTGGAACGCACCAGAAGTGACGTCCCGCTGGCCAAAAGCCTGACTTCCGGCACGCCGCCATGGAGGACAGAGGAGACTCCGGCCGGGGAGCTACAGGAGGCCCCCAGCCCCCAAAACCCTACTCGGCTTTACACGCAGGCGAGTGTGTGTGTGGGGGGTCCCGCTCTCAAGGAGACACGGGAGCTGCAAAGGAAGGAAGGTCAGAGGCGATCGCTCCCTGCAGCCCGGCAGGTAAATTTAATAGGGCCCTGCTTGCCGGCTGCAGGCACCCCAGGTAACCTCTTCATCCCATAGGGACAGGAAAACACTGGGGATTGTAGCGGGAAGGGGCTATTTAACCTCTTGTTTTCCTGTCCCTAATTAGGATGGGGAGGCTACCTCCAGGTGTGCTGTCATGGAGGGGATTGGAGAAAATAACATTATACTTACCTTCTGATGGCCCCCGGTCTTTTCTCCACTGCGTCCGGTCTCTTGTACGGCTTGCGGTGGTGTGAAAGGACCTTCCATGACATCATTTAGTTATGTGACAGGTCACGCGACCGCCGTGACCAGTTGAACATCCGCAACAAGACCACAGAGAAACAAATCAAGAAGAAACGTCACACTCACCGGAGTGTTGATCAGGTTCAGGAGATACTTCTTTCCCTCGTAAGTGTAAAACAGAGACGCAGTCAGGGCCTTCACCGTAATCCCGCACTCCCTCTCCACCTGCAGCTTGTCCAGAACTTGCTTATTGGAGGAGGCTTTTGGAATACACCCTGAGGGAAGGAGCGAGACACCAGAATCCACACTGTTAGATCGTAGTGGCAGTGTCTCCCTCCATACTAGTCTGTCAATGGTAGCTTGTTTCTGTGTTTTATATATGTATTTTAGGTGTGTAAACCCTCTTCATGTGTACAGCAGCCTGGAATGAACGCTGCTTAAAAAATAAATAATAGAGTAAGGCCTCATTCAGACTTTCATCAGCTTTGTTTTGCATCCGAGAAGCTCTAAACTTTGATTTGGATCAAAGTCCGACAGGTCAACGTGTTTCAGTGAAAAATACGCGGTCCACAGAAATATGTGAACAGCCCTAGACTATAATAGATATGAGCTCTGTGAAAAACATGGATCGAGCTCGTACGAAATCCAACATTTCATTCTATAAATCTACATAAATTAAGTAACGTGCCAAATTGCTTTTTTTTTGGTTTATGTTTTGTTTATGTACGGAGGGAAAGTTCCCAGTGCTAGTGTCTAGCTCACTGATTTTCCTTGCTTGGTGCCTGACGTCCCAAAAAACTGACAGTGAGCTATCAATCAAGATAAAGAGGCTGGTGCTGGGCAGGGAAGCAACCTTGGAAGGCTGAGGCTTGGTTAGTGCTCCGTTACACCCAGAGCACTCAGAAATGCAGCAACAGATAAAAGATATAGAGGTGTCTATGGATTTAGCTTTCCAAATCCTGCATGGTCATGAATGGGAATTGGAGGGAGGGGTATATCTGATGGATACCCTTAAATTGTTAATTGGCAATCGCAGTTCACATAGTTGCATATTACTTAATCATTAGAGCTACAAAAATTTGCACTTCAAGCACCAGTAAAACAGAGGCCAAAAAAGATTCCTTAGAGGCATCTGGTCACTATTAGTGATGATCGAGCGTGTTCTATCAACCCCTTCGGCGAGCTCGCTCAGGTGCTCGCCGAGTATTTTGGCATGCTCGGCATTTCTTTTAAGGTCGCCGTGCCTGCAAGTGTCACGGCTGTTAGCGTGCTCGCTGAATGGGTTCATAGAACACGCTCAATCATCACTAGTCACTATACATTAGTATACAATAAAAAAACACATATCACATAGTGAATAACACAGACACTATTCAATACAGCAGGGTTGAGGTGTACTTTGTGGGACAAAATTACAGCATTTTTGAAAGACGCCATTCACTTTACTGTGCAACATATAGAAAAAAAAGGGCAATGAATTCCAAATAAAGTGAAATGGTGCAGAAGAAAACGAAAACATTTTACTGCTTTTAAAAAATTCTAAACTTTGCAAACAAATTGTTTGGCTTGTGTTTCAATTTTCTAAGACCGTTTTTAATACCATTTTGGGGTACAACTTTTTGATTGCTCCATCAAATGTATAGTCGTAAGTTACTTACCGGTAACGGGATTTTTCAGAGACAGCACCACGAGAGAGGGGATCCGCCCACCAAGGAGAGGAAACCTACAGGCTTAAAAGGGCGCCACCTCTCTCCCGCCTCAGTTTGGATTACAGAGCATTGAGAGGACCGCCAGGTTAATAAACACAGCAAACAATCACAAAATTGCCATACCAGACGACACCTATTGAGTGTGATATTATAATTAATAAAAGGGGAGTGTTCCCACAAACGTGAAAGGAGGAAATATAAGGGTGCTGTCATGGTCTCCGAAAAATTCCATTACCGGTATGTAATTTAAGATTTTATCGGTCGACCATGACAGCACCACGAGAGAATTACAGAGATGAAGTAATCTATTGAAGGACCACAGCCTGGAACACTCTTCTCCCAAAGGTGAGGTCAGCCGATACACCCATATCTAACTTATCGTGTCTATGGAATGTAGAGGGACAGGACCAGGTAGCAGCCTTACATATGTCTTCTATCGAGACACCTGTCTTCTCAGCCCAGGAGGGGTGGGGTGGGATGAGCCTTCAGCCCTTCTGGCACTTCCTCGCCGCTAGATGTACAGACCAAAAGCTTGGACACATCTTCTCATTTAAAGATTCTTCTGTATTTTCATGACTATGAAAATTGTACATTCACACTGAAGACATCAAAACTATGAATTAACACATGTGGAATTATATACTTAACAAAAAAGTGTGAAACAACTGAAAATATGTCTTATATTCTAGGTTCTTCAAAGTAGCCACCTTTTGCTTTGATGACTGCTTTGCACACTCTTAGCATTCTCTTGATGAGCTTCAAGAGGTAGTCACCGGAAATTGTTTTCACTTCACAGGTATGCCTTGTCAGGTTTAATAAGTGGGATTTCTTGCCTTATAAATGGGGTTGGGACCATCAGTTGTGTTGTGCAGAAGTCTGGTGGATACACAGCTGATAGTCCTACTGAACAGACTGTTAGAATTTGTATTATGGCAAGAAAAAAGCAGCTAAGTAAAGAAAAACGAGTGGCCATCATTACTTTAAGAAATGAAGGTCAGTCAGTCCGAAAAATTGGGAAAACTTTGAAAGTGTCCCCAAGTGCAGTTGCAAAAACCATCAAGCGCTACAAAGAAACTGGCTCACATGAGGACTGCCCCAGGAAAGGAAGACCAAGAGTCACCTCTGCTTCTGAGGATAAGTTTATCCGAGTCACCAGCTTCAGAAATCGCAGTTTAACAGCAGCTCAGATTAGAGACCAGTTCAATGCCACACAGAGTTCTAGCAGCAGACACATCTCTTCAACAACTATTAAGAGGAGACTTTGTGCAGCAGGCCTTCATGGTAAAATAGCTGCTAGGAAACCACTGCTAAGGACGGGCAACAAGCAGAACAGACTTGTTTGGGCTAAAGAACACAAGGAATGGACATTAGACCAGTGGAAATCTGTGCTTTGGTCTGATGAGTCCAAATTTGAGATCTTTGGTTCCAACCACCGTGTCTTTGTGCGACGCAGAAAAGGTGAACGGATGGACTCTACATGCCTGGTTCCCACCGTGAAGCATGGAGGAGGAGGTGTGATGGTGTGGGGGTGCTTTGCTGGTGACACGGTTGGGGATTTATTCAAAATTGAAGGCATACTGAACCAGCATGGCTACCACAGCATCTTGCAGCGGCATGCTATTCCATCTGGTTTGCGTTTAGTTGGACCATCATTTATTTTTCAACAGGACAATGACCCCAAACACACCTCCAGGCTGTGTAAGGGCTATTTGACCAAGAAGGAGAGTGATGGGGTGCTACGCCAGATAACCTGGCCTTCACAGTCACCAGACCTGAACCCAGTTGTTTCACACTTTTTTGTTAAATATATAATTCCACATGTGTTAATTCATAGTTTTGATGCCTTCAGTGTGAATGTACAATTTCCATAGTCAAGAAAATACAGAAAAATCTTTAAATGCGAAGGTGTGTCCAAACTTTTGGTCTATACTGTATATGATAGAGAAATGGCCTCCTAATTCCATCTAGCTATGGTGGACTTCGTGACCTTAGACCGTTCCTAGCCCCTTGGTAGGATATAAACAACGAGTTATCTTTCCTAAAGCTTTTGGTAACTGAATGGTACCTAACCACACATCTCCTCACTTCTAACGTATGTAACTCCACCTCTTTCTGGTTACTAGGATGTGGACAAAAGGAGGGTAGGAGGACTTCCTGAAGTCTGTGGAAACGAGTAGCTACCTTAGGGAGAGAGAGTGATTTTTAGACCAGATCCTGCCTATCATCCAGAATTTGAGTAAATGGCGAGGCCATAGACAGGGTCTGGATGTCACTAATGCTCCTGGCCGAGGTTAAAGATATTAAAGCGGTCTTAAGAGAGAGGGATTTAAGGGTTGCTGACTATTAGCTCAAACGTCGAGCTAGTCAAGGCCTTTAGAACCAAATTTAAATTCCAGGGAACCAAGCTGCTTTTAATAATGAGTCTAGATCTAAAAGCTGCCTTAATGAACCGAGAAACCCAGTAGCTACAAGCTACATCACAGCTATATAAGGCACCCAAGGCAGAAATCTGTACTTTAAGGGTGCTGGTGGATAACCCTAGTTCAAGACCTTTTTGTAAAAACTCCAAAGATTTGTCCTATTGGCACCCCTTCCCCATCAACCCCAGAACCAGAGAAAGACAAAAACTTTCTCCAACTTGTGGCATAAATCTGGGTTGTAACAGGTTTTCTGCTGTGCAGGATGGTTACTAGACCTTTGGAAAAACCTTTCTGATTTGGCAGTGTCCTTTCAAGTTCCACACCGTCAAGTGGAGGCCAGTTGCTTGAGGATGGAATATCGGACCCCGGAGAAGGAGATATGGAATCTCTGGAAGAACCCAAGGATCAGAGATGGACATGTTCCTCAGGCATGAGAACCAGGGCCTCCTGGGCCAAAAGGGTGCGATCAGCAGAACCCTGGCCTTCTCCTCCCTGATCTTTCTTATTACCATGAGAAGAACAGCCAACCAGGGGGGGAGGAGTCATACGCCAGGCTGAAATACCAACGTATCAGGAAAGCGTCCACAGCTAGAGGATTTAGGGAACACAAGATCTTTGTCTTCCGATTTAGTTTTGTGGCAAACGGATCTACCTGACCGGAGGCCCCCCCATCTTCGGCTATTTGGGTAAAAATTCCTTGATTTAGTTCCCATTCCCCTTGCATCAGAGGATAGCAGCTTAGGAAATCTGCTCTCATGTTTTCTTTTTCCATTATATGGAGGGCCATCAGGGAAAGGAGGTGACTTTCTGTAATCTGGAAGAGATGATCTGTCACTCTCATCAGCGATCTTGACCATGTATCCCCCTGGTGGTTCACATATGCTACCGCAACTAGATTATCCAAGAGGATCTTTACATTCTGGCCCTGAAGGAAAGGTAAGAAATTATTCACCGCCTTGTCTACCGCCAGAAGTTCTTTTGAATTGGAGGAGAGACCCTTTTCAATATCTGACCAGGTCCCCTGGGCTACCATATCTCCCAGATGGGCTCCCCACCCTCTCGGACTCGCATCTGTGGTAATTGTTCTAGTGACCCTAAGTACCCAGGGAACCCCTCGAGATAGGTTAGGCTCATCCTGCCACCACTATAAAGATTTTACTGACCGGGGTGATAAGGACATCTTCCAAGTGCCCCTTAAGAGAAACTTCATTATGTAGCACATCCCACTGTAGAACTGTGGCGCCCCTGAAGGTTCGACCGCCACAGGGATGCTGCACTTCTGTAATGGAGTGTAGTGTTCCTCCTCCGAGGTAAGAACAGCGTGATGGTCGGGACCCAACCTTTGCATCCAACACCACATTTCTCCACCAGGGGGGCTAGTATGCACCAGGTGCTGCCCTCCTGGTTACAGGGAGACTGGGGAACCAAGAGTGAGGGGAACCAGTTAGTGGGTGAGGGTTGAGGACTTACAATTTAGTGACACTTTAAATTTCATATTTAATAAAAAGCCATCTTTGGTTTTGGTCTTTGTTCTGTTAATTACTGTGAGGTATTGTGATCTCCCACCCTGAACGTGGATCCTGTGTGGACCTGCAGTGGATGGAGACACAGCCCTCATACCCCAGCCTTGGGACGGGGGGCAGGTTGCAGACGAGGAATGTCTCAACCCGGTCAAGGACCACGACCAAGAAGGCCCGGAGCTTAAGAGTGTAGCTCCACAGCTAATGGATCCCGGGGAGGATGCAGACGGAGCAGTGTACGCCACCTGTCCTCACCATCTGATATATTCAGAGGGAGTCCGGCTGCAAGAGGGGTACCGACCCCGACACCCGACCTTGCTTCTCCATGTCCTGGTTGGTAAAGCCTGGTAGGCCCAGAGGATCCCATCGGGTATCGGAAGGAGCGGAGCTGCCACCCGTGCCCTTGTTCTGAGAGGAGTTCAGAGGGAGACCCGGCCTATCTACACACACAGACAGGAGAGGATACGGTCTGTAGTTCAGGAACACTCTGGTGCGGGGTCCCGATTGAATGCTGGACTTGCTCGGAGGTTGTCGGACCCCCATCCCTGGTGACTGCAGGACTCCGTGGGGATCAGGGAGTCGCCTTCCTTCTGCCATCTCTAATGTGAGTAAAGCCTTGGAAGTTCACCCCTATGGCCTCCGGACTGTTTATTCTGCGCTACACCGCGCGACGTGGCATCCGTTCTTCCTCCACTACTACCCCCTCCATCCTTCCTGTCCCTCTGCCCTGAGGCCTTGCTCCGCCTGTGGGGAGTAGTAATAACTCTGGCCGCCGTAACACTATGCCTCAGCGGACTGCAGCGGCGCTGGTGGCCTTCACCAGGTGCCACAGGTGGCGTAGTCGTAAATCAGCCACTCAACCCGGATAAGCCCACACCATCTCTTTTAATGTGACGGCCCTGAGTCTCCCAGGGTAAAGAAAAGGGCTTTTTCGAATAAGAGACGTCACGCTATCACTTGTGGGGGGTTTCTGCTGTTTTCGCATGTCAGGGGCTCTCCAAATGTGATATGGCATCCACTTTTTTCATATGGCATTTTGTTTTCATAATGGCATTACGGCATTCATTTTAATATGGTGATATGGCATTCAGTCTTTTTTGCGTTCAAAAAGTCGAAACGGTGCTCCTTCCCTTCCGAGCCCTGTCATGTGCCCAAACAATAGTTTTCCCCCACATATGGGGTATCAACATGCTCAGTAGAAATTACACAACAAATTTTCTGGTTCATTTTATCTTGTTACCCTTGTGAAAATAAAAAAATTGGGGCTATAGTAAAATTTTTGTGAAAAAAAGTAAAATGTTCATTTTTCTTTCCACATTGCTTTAGTTCCTTTTGGGTATTTTCTGTCATAAAGGCCCCTCAAAGTCACTTCAAATGTGATGTGGTCCCTAAAAAAATGGTTTTGTAAATTTTGTTGGAAAAATTAGAAATCGCTGGTCAACTTTTAAACCTTCTAACTTCCTAACAAAAAAAATGTTTTAAAAATTGTGCTGATGTAAAGTAAACATATGAGAAATGTTATTTATTAACTATTTTGGGTGACATAACTCTCTGGAATTAAAAGTTTGAAAATTGCAAAATTATCAAAATTTTCACCAAATTGTCGTATCAAAATTGGTTACCACTATCATGAAGTACAATATGTCACTAAACACAATCTCAGAATCAGTGGGATCCATTGTAAAATAAGAAGAAAATAATAAAATCCTTATACTCACATGTCCTATGTGTCCCTAGCTGTAATTCTCTGACCGCTGACGCTGAGGAGCCGAGGAGAATGAGCCGCTCCGGCGAGCGGGCCCCGAGGCTGAGCTCAGGAGCGGTGTCCTGTCACTCAGTGAGCGCAGCTCCGGGGCCACTATCCGGGGAACACTTAGGACCATAGGCAGATTATAATGAGGGCAATCTGGGCTACCGCCCGGGGCCCCGGGGCTCCGGGGAGCCCCGGGGGGTCCATGGCCAAGCTTAAAGGATCCCTCACTTTACACACTTAACATCTTTTATCCATTGTTAAAAAGCGTCATAGATTTCAAGCTTTTTTCATAGTGTTTTTCACCCTTGAATTTGTTCCAGAAAATGAAGTATTGCTCCTGGAAAATTAATGTAATTACACATGTGTTGGTATAGATATGTTTATTTCATTTGTATGTAATGGAACAACACAAAAAAACAAACAAAAAAGGCAAATTGGACATAATTTCACACAAAACTCCCAAAATGGGCCAAACCAAAATGTTGGCACTTTTCCAAAGTTGTAGGTAAACAACTTTGTTTCAAGCATATGATGCTCATTCAAACTCACCTGTGGCAAGTAACAGGTTTGAGCAATATGAAATCATACCTGAAACCAGATAAAAAGGTGAGAAATTTACATATTCTTTGCATTGTATGACTGTGTGTGCCAAACTAAGCATGGAGAACACAAAGAGGAGAAGAGAACTGTCTGAGGAGTTGAGAACCAAAATTGTTGAAAAATATCAACAATCTCAAGGTTACAAATTAATCTCCAGAGATCTTGATGTTCCTTTGTCCATGGTGCGCAACATTATCAAGAAGTTTACAACCCATGGCACTGTAGCTAATCTCTCTGGATGTGGACAGCCGAGAAAAATTGATGAAAGGTTGCAACGCAGGATAGTCCAAATGGTGGATAAGCAACCCCAATCAAGTTCCAAAGATATTCAAGCTGTCCTGCATGCTCAGGGTGCATCAGTGTCAGCGTGAACTATATGTAGTCTTTTGAATGAAATGAATCACCATGGCAGGAGACCCAGGAGGACCCCACTGCTGACATAGATACATAAAAAAGCTAGACTACAATTTACCAATATGTGCGTGAGTAAGCCTAAATCCTTTTGGGAAATCATCTTGTGGACAGATGAAACCAAGATAGAGCTTTTTGGTGAAGCACATCATTCTACTGTTTACCAAAAATGGAATGAGGACTGCAAAGAAAAGAACACAGTACCTACAGTCATATATGGTGGAGGTTCAAAGATGTTTTGGGGTTGTTTTGTTGCCTCTGGCACTCATTGCTTTGACTGCGTGCAAAGCATCATGAAATCTGAAGATTACCAAAGGATTTTGGGTCACAATGTAGTGTCTATTGTCAGAAAGCTGGGTTTGCGTCCTAGGTCATGGGACTTCGAGCAGGACAATTACCCCAAACATATTTCAAGAAGCACCAAGAAATGGATGGGAACAAAGTGCTGGAGAGTTCTGAAGTGGCAGCAATGAGTCCGGATCTAAATCCTTTTGAACACCTGTGGATTTAGATCCGGACTCATTGCTTAGTCCGGATCTAAATTGCTCTTAAAATTGCTCTTGGGAGGAGACACACTTCACATATGGGAGACCTGGGACAGTTTGCAAAAGAAGAGTGGTCTACATACTTTTATATATATATATATATATATATACATATATATATATATATATATATATATATGTATAATACTTGACACCTAATGGGAGCCAAAGGCCAAAGAAGGGGGCATTGTCCTAAGTAGGGGCCACAGAGGGAGACATTATTTTAATTGGGGTCCAAGGAGGGGGACATTATTTTAAATGGGGGCCCCAAGAGGGGACATTATTGTAAATTTTGTCTAAAAAGGGGGGCATCATACCATGGGAGCAAAAGGGGAACATTATGATAAATGGTGGCCAAAGAAGGGGACTTTATTCTAAATGAGGACCAAAAAGAGAGACATTGTACTACAGGGGGCCAAAGAGAGTTATATATAATAATATTTTTTATTTAATTTCTATATTTAGTAGAGACATGTACAAACTGAATAAGACAATACAGATTATCACATAATTCATGACATACTAAGAGGAGTGAAGGCCCTGCTAACAAGCTTACAGTCTATGAAGATATAGGAGTGACACAAAAGATAAAAAGGTGCTTGTCATGTATGGTCCGGCCATGATTATTATAAACAGGGGAATTCAAATACCATTACATGAACCAGTCATCAGCCAGAATCTGTATAAGTACAGATACAAGGAGCTGTAGAGTGCATGGAGGCTGTGGATACAGATGAGTGAAGGGACCAGATTCTGGAGAAAATTAAGGAAGGGAGAACAGGGCATAGTTAGATTAACCATATTCTGTGGGATAGTGCATTCCAGAGAACTGCTGCAGCACAAGAGAAGTCCTGAAGATGGGGGTAGAAGGTTTTGATTACAGAGGATGCTAGTCTTAGGTAGATAGTTGATTTTACATTTCTGGATTCTGTAGATTTGTGATTTGTATTAAACAAAAAAAAAAAACAACAACAATCCGAGGTGTCAGTATTCTTTAATGAGGACATAGCCCTCATGGTTTGTAATTCCAGTGTGTGATGATTAAATAAATGTTGTGATTAAGGTGCAGTTACTGCAGTATATCACAGATCAATTAATCCACAGTCACACTAGCTATGTATACGGATGTCCCCCAGGCCGATACCCCAGCAGTTGTTTCGGGATGCCTTGCCTTCTGCTGCTTTAGAAGATGCAGGTCATCCTTGTACATTTATCTGTATAGAAATAAATGGTTCGAGGCATGGTCATTAATTTTCCACAAAGCACTCTGCTACTATGCAAGCCAAATAATTTGTCCCTTTTTCCTTTCTGTTAAATTTGGGAATCATACAATAGATAACAGTCACATATTATCCTGTATATGATATCTGACTTCTGTAATCACTGTATACCATATACCAGTCATATATTATCCTGTATACTGCAGGTGCTATACTATGTGTATAGACATCAGATGATATATAGACTCCTTCATCATATCCTATGAGCTTTATTTATTGTTGTGGAGTTCAATTGTTTCCCATGGTATTTAATGGGTATTTTTAGAAATTACTTATGTTATGTTTTTATATTTATTTTTAATAAAGGCATTTTTTTATTGCTTCAGTTGTACGTTGTTATTGTGGCTACTAGAATGGGAGTAACACTCAATCAGGTCAAAGAAGTATAGATGCACAAGTTTGATAAAAAGATTTGGAACTTTTATTGAATTATTTAAAAGAAATTTATAAAACACACATAAAGGGGAAGTGAACCAATGAAGGTGCCTGCAGTGCTAGTAACAAGGGTAGTCAATCATTTATTCTGTTTAACAAGACTTACAAAAGGAGATCATATCAATGAACCCAGTGATAAATACATGAAGAATTAAATAAATAAATAAATAAGTAAAAGGATCAGTATCCAAAATTCATTCATCTAGTAAGCATTAGTGGATAACAAGTACATACCTTAAAGTATCCAGCATAGATAAATGTAGTCAAAATGCCATGAAAGTATATATCTATAAATATGTCAATAGGTCATATAGAGAGAAGCCATAAAGCCCACAAGTGGTAGACAAGTGTCAATATAGGGCAAAGTCAATCATGGCCCACAAAATACAGATGGTATCACCAAGCATAGAAATAAACAGATGGAATCATCAGGCATAGAGATAAACAGAATGTAAATAAAGACAATACAACCTTTCAACTGCAGGTAAGGACAGCTGTATTGTCTTTATTTACATTCTGTTTATCTCTATGCCTGATGATTCCATCTGTTTATTTCTATGCTTGGTGATACCATCTGTATTTTGTGGGCCAAACTGCACATTAATCACAACATTTATTTAATCATCACACACTGGAATTACAAACCATGAGGGCTATGTCCTCATTAAAGAATACTGACACCTCGGATTGTTGTTGTTTTTTTTTTTTTGTTTAATACAAATCACAAATCTACAGAATCCAGAAATGTAAAATCAACTATCTACCTAAGACTAGCATCCTCTGTAATCAAAACCTTCTACCCCCATCTTCAGGACTTCTCTTGTGCTGCAGCAGTTCTCTGGAATGCACTATCCCACAGAATATGGTTAATCTAACTATGCCCTGTTCTCCCTTCCTTAATTTTCTCCAGAATCTGGTCCCTTCACTCATCTGTATCCACAGCCTCCATGCACTCTACAGCTCCTTGTATCTGTACTTATACAGATTCTGGCTGATGACTGGTTCATGTAATGGTATTTGAATTCCCCTGTTTATAATAATCATGGCCGGACCATACATGACAAGCACCTTTTTATCTTTTGTGTCACTCCTATATCTTCATAGACTGTAAGCTTGTTAGCAGGGCCTTCACTCCTCTTAGTATGTCATGAATTATGTGATAATCTGTATTGTCTTATTCAGTTTGTACATGTCTCTACTAAATATAGAAATTAAATAAAAAATATTATTATATATAACTCTCTTTGGCCCCCTGTAGTACAATGTCTCTCTTTTTGGTCCTCATTTAGAATAAAGTCCCCTTCTTTGGCCACCATTTATCATAATGTTCCCCTTTTGCTCCCATGGTATGATGCCCCCCTTTTTAGACAAAATTTACAATAATGTCCCCTCTTGGGGCCCCCATTTAAAATAATGTCCCCCTCCTTGGACCCCAATTAAAATAATGTCTCCCTCTGTGGCCCCTACTTAGGACAATGCCCCCTTCTTTGGCCTTTGGCTCCCATTAGGTGTCAAGTATTATACATATATATATATATATATATATATATATATGTATATATATATATATATATATATATATATATATAAAAGTATGTAGACCACTCTTCTTTTGCAAACTGTCCCAGGTCTCCCATATGTGAAGTGTGTCTCCTCCCAAGAGCAATTTTAAGAGCAATTTAGATCCGGACTAAGCAATGAGTCCGGATCTAAATCCACAGGTGTTCAAAAGGATTTAGATCCGGACTCATTGCTGCCACTTCAGAACTCTCCAGCACTTTGTTCCCATCCATTTCTTGGTGCTTCTTGAAATATGTTTGGGGTAATTGTCCTGCTCGAAGTCCCATGACCTAGGACACAAACCCAGCTTTCTGACAATAGACACTACATTGTGACCCAAAATCCTTTGGTAATCTTCAGATTTCATGATGCTTTGCACGCAGTCAAAGCAATGAGTGCCAGAGGCAACAAAACAACCCCAAAACATCTTTGAACCTCCACCATATATGACTGTAGGTACTGTGTTCTTTTCTTTGCAGTCCTCATTCCATTTTTGGTAAACAGTAGAATGATGTGCTTCACCAAAAAGCTCTATCTTGGTTTCATCTGTCCACAAGATGATTTCCCAAAAGGATTTAGGCTTACTCACGCACATATTGGTAAATTGTAGTCTAGCTTTTTTATGTATCTATGTCAGCAGTGGGGTCCTCCTGGGTCTCCTGCCATGGTGATTCATTTCATTCAAAAGACTACATATAGTTCACGCTGACACTGATGCACCCTGAGCATGCAGGACAGCTTGAATATCTTTGGAACTTGATTGGGGTTGCTTATCCACCATTTGGACTATCCTGCGTTGCAACCTTTCATCAATTTTTCTCGGCTGTCCACATCC